>NC_074667.1:49740316-51214457 GCF_029448725.1 Salvelinus fontinalis | reverse complement strand
AACTGAGTCAAGTTTGTAGGCCTCCTTGCTCGCACACGCTTTTTCAGTTCTGACCAAACATTTTCTATAGGATTGAGGTCAGGGCTTTGTGATGGCCACTCCAATACCTTGACTTTGTTGTCCTTAAGCCATTTTGCCACAACTTTGGAAGTATGCTTGAGGTCATTGTCCATTTGGAAGATCCATTTGCGACCAAGCTTTAAAGCTTTAACTTCCTGACTGATGTCTTGAGATGTTGATTCAATATATCCAAATAATTTTCCTCCCTCATGATGCCATCTGTTTTGTGAAGTGCACCAGTCCCTCCTGCAGCAAAGCACCCCCACAACATGATGCTGCCACCCCCGTGCTTCACGGTTGGGATGGTGCTCTTCGGCTTGCAAGCCTCCACCCTTTTCCTCCAAACATAACAATGGTCATTATGGCCAAACAGTTCTATTTTTGTTTCATCAGACCAGAGGACATTTACTCCAAAAAGTATGATCTTTGTCCCCATGTGCAGTTGCAAACCGTAGTCTGGAATTTTTATGGCGGTTTTGGAGCAGTGGTTTCTTCCTTGCTGAGCGGCCTTTCAGGTTATGTCGATATAGGACTCGTTTTACTGTGGATATAGATATTTTTGTACCTGTTTCCTCCAGCATCTTCACAAGGTCCTTTGCTGTTGTTCTGGGATTGATTTGCA
The DNA here is from genome assembly GCF_029448725.1 of Salvelinus fontinalis. Classification (NCBI taxonomy): domain Eukaryota; kingdom Metazoa; phylum Chordata; class Actinopteri; order Salmoniformes; family Salmonidae; genus Salvelinus; species Salvelinus fontinalis. The sequence goes on along the minus strand of NC_074667.1, from coordinate 51,213,775 downwards.
CTTTTCGTACCAAAGTACATTCATCTCTAGGAAACAGAACCCATCTCCTTCCTGAGCGGTATGACGGCTGCGTGGTCCCATTGTGTTTATACTTGCGTACTATTGTTTGTACAGATGAAAGTGGTACCTTCAGGCATTTGGAAATTGCTCCTAATGATGAACCAGACTTGTGGAGGTCTACAATTTTTTGTAGAGACTTGTGGAGGTCTTGGCTGATTTCTTTTGATTTTCCCATGATATCAAGCAAGGAGGCACTGAGTTTGAAGGTAGGCCTTGAAATACACCCACAGATAAACCTCCAATTGACTCAAATTATGTCAATTAGCCTATCAGAAGCTTCTAAAGCCATGACATAATTTTCTGGAATTTTTCAAGTTGTTTAAAGGCATAGTCAACTTAGTGTATGTAAACTTCTGACCCACTGGAATTGTGATACAGTGAATTATTATTATTATTTTGCTGTGACAATATACAGTACCAGTCAAAAGTTTGGACACACCTACTCATTCAACGGTTTTTCTTTATTTTTTACTATTTTCTACATTGTAGAATAATAGTGAAGACATCAAAACTATGAAATAACACATACGGAATCATATAGTAACCAAAAAAGTGTTAAAGAAATCCAAATGTATTTTTTTTTTTTTGATTCTTCAAAGTAGCCACCCTTTTCCTCGATGACAGCTTTGCACACTCATTGGCATTCTCTCACTCAGCTTCACCTAGAATGCTTTCCAACAGTCTTTAAGGGGTTCCCACATATGCTGAGCACTTGTTGGCTGCTTTTCCTTCACTCTGCGGTTCAACTCATCCCAAACCATCTCAATTGGTTTGAGGTCGGGTGATTGTGGAAGCCAGGTTATCTGATGCAACACTCCATCATTCTCCTTCTTGGTCAAATAGCCCTTACACAGCCTGGAGGTGTGTTGGGTCATTGTCCTGTTGAAAAACAAATTATAGTCCCACTAAGCACAAACCAGATGGCATGGCGTATCGCTGCAGAATGCTGTGGTAGCCATGCTGGTTAAGTGTGCCTTGAATTCTAAATAAATCACACACATTGTCACCAGCAAAGCACCCCCACACCATCACACCTCCTCCTCCTCCATGCTTTACAGTGGGAACCACACAGTTCATCCGTTTTTTTTTTTTTTATTATTTTTATTTTACCGTTATTTTACCAGGTAAGTTGACTGAGAACACGTTCTCATTTGCAGCAACGACCTGGGGAATAGTTACAGGGGAGAGGAGGGGGATGAATGAGCCAATTGTAAACTGTAAACTGGTGATTATTAGGTGACCATGATGGTTTGAGGGCCAGATTGGGAATTTAGCCAGGACACCGGGGTTAACACCCCTACTCTTACGATAAGTGCCATGGGATCTTTAATGACCTCAGAGAGTCAGGACACCTACTTTGCAAAGGCACGGTGGTTAGAACCAAGCCATCTTAAATTTAGACTCCTGAGACCAGTGTTCATTGTCCATTGCTTGTGTTTTTTGGCCCAAGCAAAACAACAAGTGTCTTCTTATTATTGGTGTCCTTTAGTAGTGGTTTCTTTGCAGAAATTCGACAATGAAGGCCTGATTCACGCAGTCTCCTCTGAACAGTTGATGTTGAGATATGTCTGTTACTTGAACTCTGTGAAGCATTTATTTGGGATGCAATATCTGAGGCTGGTAACTCTAATGAACTTATCCTCTGCAGCAGAGGTAACTCTGGGTCTTCCTTTCCTGTGGCAGTCCTCATGAGAGCTAGTTTCATCATAGCACTTGATGTTTTTTGAGACTGCACTTGAATTTTCCAGATTGACTGACCATCATGTTTTAACCTGTTGAGGATGGGGGCGCTGTTGAGACTATTTATGCTAATTGGGTAATTTTTGAAACGGCTTCCCACAAAATCCTTGATCGTACAATATGCATATTATTATTATTATTGGATAGAAAACAGTCTATAGTTTCTATAGGAGTTGAAATTTTGTCTCTAAGTGGAACAGAGCCCATTCTACAGCAATTTCCCTGACATGGAGTCAGATTTCAGAAATGTTGGCCACTGTTCTGAAGTCAGTTAAAAGGGCACTGTTATTGCTATGACTATACGGACACTTCTTACGTCTTCTCCTGGATGCCTTTACGTGATGACGATTCCAATGGGGTCGATTGCGCGTTCACAGGCCCTATAAATTAAAAAACCCTGTAGCTAGCAAGTCTTTTCTTGGTGCGTAACGCGCGTGGAGGACACCGACCCGCTCCTGTTCCAAGCGTTAGTTTAGCCTGTTATATTTCTCCGGTCATCTTTTCACTCGTTATAGGAGTTAAAAACATCATAAGGTAGTTAATTTAAAGCGTTTTATAGCAATTTATATCCGTTTAGTGCGATTTTGGGACATTTATTTTTGAAACGATGTGAATAGCTGGGCACGCTTTTCAGTTCATCCCGAACGCAGTTTGCATTTCCACATGGCAAGAGGACAGCTTTCCACCAAAAGACGATTACTCCCAAGAAAGGATCCTTTGCCCAAGATACTGATGGAAGAACAGCTCAAAGTAGGACATTTTTATTATGATAAATCGTGTTTCTGTCGAAACATTTTAGTGGCTTAGGACGCCATGTTTTTTGACGTAGCTTCGCTTGGCGCAAACTGTATTGAAAAGTAAGGATAAATTAAAAAATGTAATTCCGCAATTGTATTAAGAATTAAATTGTCTATCAATCCCTGTCCACCCTATATTTTTTAGTCACGTTTATGAGTATTTATGTATAAGAGTAGATCACTGTCTAAGTGGCGCAAGGACATTTTCTGACCAGCTGAGCTACATTTCACATTGTCTAACCATGATTTTGGTGGCTAAATATAAACGTTTTCGATCAAACTCTATATGGATTGTGTAATATGATGTTACAGGAGTGTCATCTGAAGAATTCTGAGAAGGTTAGTGAAAAAATTAATATATTTTTGGCGATGTTGACGTTATCGCTCACTTTGGCTAGAATCAATGCTGGGCTGCTATGTGCTATGTGCTATGCTAATATAACGATTTATTGTGTTTTCGCTGTAAGACACTTAGAAAATCTGAAATATTGTCTGTATTCACAGGATCTGTGTCTTTCGATTCGTGTATGCTGTGTATTTTTACGAAATGTTTGATGATTAGTAAGTAGGTAAACACGTTGCTCTAAGTAGTTTTTCTATTCCATTTGTGACGGTGGGTGCAATTGTAACCTATGCCATCTACCTGAAATATGCACTTTTTTCTAACAAAACCTATCCCATACCATAAATATGTTATCAGACTGTCATCTGATGAGTTTTTTTGTTGGTTAGGGGCTATAAATATCTTAGTTTAGCCGAATTGGTGATGGCTACTGGTGTTGGTGGACAAATAAAAGATGGTGGATTATGCTAATGTGTTTTTAGGTAATAGATGTACATCTTTACATATTGTGTCTTCCCTGTAAAACATTTTAAAAATCGGACATGTTGACTGGATTCACAAGATCTGTGTCTTTCATTAGCTGTATTGGACTTTAATGTGTGAAAGTTAAATATTTAAAAAAAATATTGTTTTTGAATTTCGCGGCACTGGTTTTTCAGTGGGGGGGGGGGGGGTGTGCCGCTAGCGGCACGCTGATCCTAGACAGGCTAAAGTAATGATGGACTGTTATTTCTCTTTGCTTATTTGAGCTGTTTTTGCCATAATATGGACTTGGTCATTTACCAAATAGAGCTATCTTCTGTATACCACATCTACTTTGTCACACACAACTCAACTGATTGGCTCAAATGCAATAAGAAGGACAGAACATCCACAATGTAACTTTTAACAAGGCACAACTGTTAATTGAAATGCATTCCAGGTGACTACCTCATGAAGCTGGTTGAGAGAATGCCAAGAGTTTTCCCTCAACCAGTTTGATTTGTTTAACCTGTTGGGGATGGGGGCGCTGTTTAGACTATTTATGCTAATGTGGCTAATTTTTTAAACGGCTTCCCACAAAATCCTTGATCGTACAATATGCATATTATTATTATTATTGGATAGAAAACAGTCTATAGTTTCTATAGGAGTTGAAATTTTGTCTCTAAGTGGAACAGAGCCCATTCTACAGCAATTTCCCTGACATGGAGTCAGATTTGAGAAATGTTGGCCACTCTTCTGAAGTCATTTAAAAGGGCACTGTCGTTGCTATGACTATACGGACACTTCTTACGTCTTCCCCTGGATGCCTTTACGTGATGACGATTCCAACGGGGTCGATTGCGCGTTCACAGGCCCTACAAATCAAAAAACCCTGAAGCTAGTCATTCTTTGGGAGCTGCGTCATGAGCCTAGAGGACCCCGGCGCGCACCTGTTCCAAGCGTTAGTTTAGCCTGTTATATTTCTCCGGTCATCTTTTCACTCGTTATAGGAGTTAAAAACATCATAAGGTAGTTAATTTAAAGCGTTTTATAGCAATTTATATCCGTTTAGTGCGATTTTGGGACATTTATTTTTGCAACGATGTGAAAAGTTGGGCACGCTTTTCAGTTCATCCCGAACGCAGTTGACATTTCCACATGGCAAGAGGACAGCTTTCCACCAAAAGACGATTTCTCCCAAGAAAGGATCCTTTGCCCAAGATACTGATGGAAGAACAGCTCAAGGTAGGACATTTTTATTATGATAAATCGTGTTTCTGTCGAAACATTTTAGTGGCTTAGGACGCCATGTTTTTTGACGTAGCTTCGCTTGGCGCAAACTGTATTGAAAAGTAAGGATAAATTAAAAAATGTAATAACGCAATTGTATTAAGAATTAAATTGTCTATCAATCCCTGTCCACCCTATATTTTTTAGTCACGTTTATGAGTATTTATGTATAAGAGTAGATCACTGTCTAAGTGGCGCAAGGACATTTTCTGACCAGCCTGTCTACATTTCACATTGTCTAACCATGATTTTGGTGGCTAAATATAAACATTTTCGATCAAACTGTATATGCATGTTGTAATGTGATGTTACAGGAGTGTCATCGGAAGAATTCTGAGAAGGTTAGTGAAAAAATTAATATCTTTTGGCGATGTTGACTTTTATCGCTCACTTTGGCTAGAATCAATGCTGGGCTGCTAATTGCTATGTGCTAAGCTAATATAACGATTTATTGTGTTTTCGCTGTAAGACACTTAGAAAATCTGAAATATTGTCTGTATTCACAGGATCTGTGTCTTTCGATTCGTGTATGCTGTGTATTTTTACGAAATGTTTGATGATTAGTAGTTAGGTAAACACGTTGCTCATTGTAATTATTCTAGTCCATTTGTGATGGTGGGTGCAATTGTAAACTATGCCATCTACCTGAAATATGCACTTTTTTCTAACAAAACCTATCCCATACCATAAATATGTTATCAGACTGTCATCTAATGAGTTTTTTTGTTGGTTAGGGGCTATAAATATCTTAGTTTAGCCGAATTGGTGATGGCTACTGGTGTTGGTGGACAAATAAAAGATGGTGGATGATGCTAATGTGTTTTTAGGTAATAGATGTACATCTTTACATATTGTGTCTTCCCTGTAAAACATTTTAAAAATCGGAAATGTTGACTGGATTCACAAGATCTGTGTCTTTCATTAGCTGTATTGGACTTTAATGTGTGAAAGTTAAATATTTTTAAAAAATATTTTTTTTGAATTTCGCGGCACTGGTTTTTCAGTGGGGGGGGGGGGGGGGTGCCGCTAGCGCCACGCTGATCCTAGACAGGTTAACACTTTTTTGGTTACTACATGATTACATGTGTGTTATTTCATAGTTTTGATGTCTTCACTATTATTCTACAATGTAGAAAAGAGTAAAACTGAAGAAAAACCCTGGAATTAGTAGGTGTGTCCAAAGTTTTGATGGGTATTGTAGGTCAAATTAAGATCCTACATTTGTAATTGGGGGACTTATGTCCTTTGACGTCTCACTGATGGCTACAAATAATGACACTCTCCCTAATCACCACGAGAAGACTTTTATGTGCCTCAGGGCGGAGGCACACACACATGCAAGCGAACACAAACACACATGAACATAGACCCCCCCACACTTAAAAACATACACCCCCCCACACCTCCTCTGCTCGTGTCTGAGTTACAGCTCCAAGAGCTTGATTTCGATAAAATGTCAGTTTTAATGGAAAATGTGATGGAAACAAAACAGCAGCTTGGAATATTGCTTGTGTTAGTAGGAAAGGGGAGGAAAGTGCAAGGGTGCTGGTAGTGGTGGGGCTAGTTTCTCTTTTGATTGTACTTTTTAGGAATTAATTGGTTGTCTGTGTGATATTAGTGTTGCAGTAAATGTAGCCCCCAGGCAGCCCGGCAGGCCGGCCTCACCATAGATATAAAGCAGATGTTCTATATGGGCCTCAGCAGCTGATGGAAAAGGGGATGGGAGAGGCTCTCTCTTTTTCTCTCTCTCTCTCTCTCCCTCTCTCTCTCTACTGTAAGTATCCCTTATCGTGACACATTGTGAGTTACATTCCCATTAGAAAGGAATGACTCTGTTTGGACCACTGGCATCTCATTATGTCAATTGATGTCCAAGTGCTGGTGTATTTTAATGATGACGACCATGCAACCCAGACCTGCTGTGCTTTTACATACAGTCAAAGCAGTAGGTATTTCCTCCATCTCAGGGCTGCTTAATGTGTTATGCACCATGGGCTACTCAAGTATGTTGGGGATCTCTTGCAGTAACTCTGGTGTTGATACCTCGCCTTGTGCTTACTGTTTGTTTTTAGGGTAATTTCAGCTCCACAGCTACTCAGAGGCAGAATCTCCATTTGGCACCATGGTAATTCATTTATCCCTATTGATCTCTTGTATTCCTCAAGCGGTTGAACAGGGTGGCCTGAAAGCTAAAAGCGGGCTGTTGATTGAATGCACAGTCTATCTGCGAATGCAATCACAAAACAGTTCCCATAGGGCAGATGTCAGGGAAGGGCCAGACAGTGTTCTTCATGCCATACTCATTCAGTTTATTGTGTAAGAGGTAAGCAGTTGTAGTTGCAGGTTAGTAACAGTGTAACAAGCCCTCCCTCCTCAAATTCATGGACAGACTGTCACAATAGGAATTTAGAAATGAGAGTGATTAGTTTTGGCACTCTTCTTGGGCTTGACTGCATTTAAAACTTGGTTTCTGATGTGTAGTATGTTAGTGTCCAAGAAGGAAGAGAGAACTTAGAAGCACATGTTTACATTCATTTAAAGGAGCAATCTTTCTTTTTTTTTTTCTTTTTTTTTTTACTTATAAATAAATTAGATGTATCCATTGATTCTTGAAAAATATAATTTATAAATGCCTCATGAGCATAGTTCAACTGTCATACCGCATCAGAACCCAAAATATACACTTTTTTTACTTTAATGTTTGTAAACAAAGTAAATGTAAACACACACTATACACCCTCAAAACATGGTTAAAAATATAATTTGGATATCATGGATGGTCATTCCTTGCATTCATAATTCTGTCTCTAGCCCCATCCCTTAGCTTTTTACAGAAACAGGGTCGGGGGATGCTTTGTTATTGTTTCAACTAAGCATTTCCACTTTAATGAGTGAGATGCTATCCTTTCCAGCATCTAGCACAGTCTGACATGTTTTCAGAACGCGAGGGATTTTTTTGTTGTTGAACATTTGCCTAAGAACCAGCTACATTTGTCCTCTGTTTTCCAGGTAAAACATTCCTTCTGTTAACAGTTCTGGAATATGAAGAGATGAAACGGAGAAAGCCCCATGCACTTCTCAGAACACCATTAGGCTGCAGAGCAGAGCAGAGCAGAGCGATCAGAGCGGTGCCGCCCAGGCTCAGGCCTCGCACCAGAGTGCAAATTACAGGGGGCCCAGGGGGGTCTCAGACACCCTGAATGAGACATAAGTCCCCCTAAATGCAACAAAATCAAACTCTAAATAAAGCAAATTGAACCATTGTCCTATTTGTTTAAAAGGCTATTTGTACTGCTACAGTGGTAAATATTAAAATAAAAGCTTATTAAATGAACACCCTCAACCCTTTGTCATGGTTTCACCCATATTATTCCCATGTGGCTGCACTTGTCATCCCGAGAACGTCCCGTATCTCAACCCCTTTTCACGTGTCCCATCTTTTCTTTCTACAAAAAAGGTAATTTTGTCAGCAAGACACATCAATTCATTCAGGCTACAAGAGGGTAGACCCAATGACAGTCTCCAAATGGCATTACACTTTTTTGTGTTTTGTAACATATGTCTCTTTCCATTCATTAAATGGCGCGAGTACACATTGCACTGTTGGAATGCTTGAATTATTTTGGAGTGGACGAACTTGCGCAGGTAGCCTACTTTTTGAAGTCATTTGATTGACAATATGATGAAAACATCATGACACTTTCTGTTCATGCCAGATTATAAGATAATTAATCAGTGAAATCTTGTTTTTGAATTGCCTCAAAGTTTGGCATGTCTCCAAGAAGGATCCAACCTTTTGAGGAAATATGCACTTCAGATGCTGTAATGTGGTGCGTGCTGGTGGCAGGGAAGTCAGGCGCAGGAGAAAGAACTTGGTATAAACAGAGTATTTAATGAAAGCTCACAAACTCCAAAAACCAACATATACAAAATAAAGAAAAGTGGGTCAATAAAGCCCGTCGCACGCCATAACAGACATAGCACCATACATACAACGAACAATCACCGACAAAGACATGAGGTAAAACAGAGGGTTAAATACACAACATGTAATGATGGGATTGAAACCAGGTGTGATGTGAGACAAGACAAAACCAAAGGAAAATGAAAAATGGATCAGCGATGGCTAGAAGGTCGGTGACGTCGACCGCCGAACACCGCCCGAACAAGGAGAGGGACCAACTTCGGCGGAAGTTGTGACAGATACACTCATTTTGATTTCACTTAGGTTCCACCAAACATGGTTCCAGCTTAACCCAGGCTTATAGTGTTGAAAAATAATACAGAACACATGAAAATAGAGTGATTGTATAGAGGGAATGAGAAAAAAGAATGAAAAAAAGCAGGGGAAAAGAGAAAGATAGTGATGATAGCTCACATGCTGTCGGTCTGTGTGACAAGGATGACATCAAAGTTTGGAGTCTGTGATCACCATGGAAACTGGAAAAAAATTGGCTATATAATGAGGCGGGGGTCTTTCTGACCTTCTTCCAGACAACAGTGCACAGCGATAAAGATTTCATTCTGAGAAAAAATATGTCCGTGCCTCCCATCAGAGCAGAGCGCTGGAGTGGTGATATTGTACAGGTCATTTGTCATGTGCAGCCCTCTGAGTATTCAAAAGGATGTTCTCCTATCTTATAAGTTTATCTCCATTTTATGAATTTGAACTGGCTAACCCTCAGGACCTGTTTAAGATAACATAGTAACATAGTTCTGGGACCAAGCTGGGATTGATTCTGTGTTTAGTTTCAGGTTTTTATTTGTAGATCTTCATGCTCAACATGAAAAATATGAATTTCAGGACGAACACTGCGTGTCGATGAGGAACCACAACAACAACAATGTAGAATGTTTACCACGGCTTTGAACCATCTCTGTTTTCATACTGATCAAAATTACATTAGCATCACATATATCACTGTAATCCCTGCTATCCAAAGATACAGTAGGCTACATATTAAATATGCTTAGTTCTATATTTATGGTCATTACCAGCAGTTGTGTGCTGTGTCTGGTGTCATGGTTTTAATAAATGGTAATATGTGTTGCGGCTGTACAGTGTGTTTGCTGGAGGTGAATGGGCTGTTTATGTAGTCCATTCAGTTGTGCATCTGAGCTGCTTTTTTAATGAAAAGCTGGCCCTATCTCTCCCCAACGTTGGGAGGTGTGATCACAGCCTGTCACATCAGTTCAGCACAAACATGTTTATTTTTGGCCAGATTCATTTAATGGGCTTGTCAAAACTGATGGAAATTAGAACTGGCATAACTGGCAAATAAACATGGGTGTTATTAGATGTGTTGGGCTTTGTTTGCCTTGCTTATTTGATCCTGCACTTGCTGCTGATACATATTGCTGTGTGCTGCTAGCACCCATGATGGGGGTGTTCTAAGAAAAATATACACTTTTCTGTCCAAATGTAATTAATTTCTTTCTACACCAATCACAATAAAATAATAATCTGATCTGTGTTAAACTAACTTGAAGGAAAACATACTTCTCTAAGGAACCTCATTAAGACCAATTCACCATACTTTCAAATCTATAAATATCATGATTAAAAATAACTGAGCGCCACATTTATACATTGTGTGATGTCCTGAATGAGAGACTTGTGTCTGTCAGTGTGTTTCCCAGGCTCCATCAGTGTAGTTGGATGGTAATAACACAGGGTTGTATTGAGATTTCACATCCCTTTGCTTTTTTCCTAAGAATTTCCTATTTAAGTCACAGATGGTGGTTTTATGGAAACCTCTTCACAGGGGTTACCCATACAGATCTCACTATATTATGTGCAGAATCACCATCAGCTCGTTACCCAGGCTTTACTAGATGTAATTGTTTTCCTTGTTTTATTGTTTTCCTTGTTTGAGTCAATTGTCATCTTGTGAACCTGTAAATGAGAGCACATGAAACATTTCAGAGCAAGAGGGAGAGAAGCCTCATACAATATAGAGAACACTGGAGAGAGAGGGGGAGAGAGCTACTGTAGTGACAGGGAAAGTGGGAGAAGAGGGGGAGAGGGATGGAGAGCGAGACAGACAGGGGTAGCCAAAGTGTTTTTCCCAGAGCAATGACACTCACTTAACAGCCTCAAGTGCCATCCCCTTTCAGCCAGGTGATGTCCATGGACTGCCACTCTCCTAGCTGCCCACCACCCCCTCAACACACAATCCGCACCTTTCCACTCCTCTCCTCTCAAATACACCTCTCTCCTCTCCACTATTTTCTTCTGATCTCATGTTCTTGTACTTTAGGGATACTTGATTACCCCAAACAAACATCTCCATTATGGAATGGAAGATGACGCCGACAGACATGGCAGCTCTGCTTCAAGCTCCTAAGAAACTTTGCAGTATTTTGTTTTTTTGTGTGTTATTTCTTACATTATTATTAGCCCAGAATGTTTTTTGTGTTATTAAATACAGCCGGAAAGAACTTTTGGATATCAACAATAAGAACTCTCCGGGAAGAAGAAAGGCGGCGGTGTATGTTTCATGATTAACTTCTCATGGTGTGATTGTGGTAATGTACAGAAACTCAAGTCCTTTTGTTCACCCGACCTAGAATACCTCACAATCAAATGCCGACTGTATTACCTCCCACGAGAATTCTCTTCAGTTATAGTTACAGCCGTGTATATTCCCCCTCAAGCCGATACCATGATGGCCGTCAAGGAACTACACTGGACTTTGTGCAAACTGGAAAACACATATCCTGAGGCCGCCTTTATTGTAGCTGGGGATTTTAACAAAGCACATTCGAGAAAAATGATACCGAAGTTTTATCAACACATTGTCTGTAGTACTCCCACATCAAAAACTCTTGACCATTGTTACTCCCTCTTCCTGGGATTGTTACAAGGCCCTCTCCTGCCCTCCCTTCGGCAAATCAGATCACGGCTCCATCCCTGTCTATAGGCAGAAACTCAAACAGGAAGTACCCATGCTAAGGTCAATTCAACGCTGGTCTAACCAATCGGAATCCATGCTTCAAGACTGTTTTGATCACGCGGACTGGGATATGTTCTGGGTTGCCTCTGAGAATAACTTTGACGTATACACGGACACGGTGACTTGGTTCATCAGGAAGTGTATAAGGGATGTTGTTCCCACTGTGACTATTAAAACCTACCGAAACCAAAAAACGTGAATACATGGCAGCATTCATGCAAAACTGAAAGCGCGAACCACCGCATTTAACCTTTCTAGGACACACGTTCCGCTAGCGGAACCCCTCGACAACATTCCGTTGAAAAGGCAGCGCGGGAAATTTTTAAATATTTTTTTGAAATATGTAACTTTCACACATTAACAAGTCCAATACAGCAAATGAAAGAAAAACATCTTGTTAATCTACCCATCGTGTCCGATTAAAAAAAATATGCTTTACAGCGAAAACACAACATATGATTATGTTAGATCACCGCCAAGTCCAAAAAACACACAGCCATTTTCCTAGCCAAAGATAGGAGTCACAAAAAGCAGAAATAGAGATAAAATGAATCACTAACCTTTGATGATCTTCATCAGATGACACTCATAGGACATCATGTTATACCATTCATGTATGTTTTGTTCGATAATGTGCATATTTATATCGAAAAATCTCAGTTTACATTGGCGCCATGTTCAGAAATGCCTCCAAAATATCCGGAGAAATTGCAGAGAGCCACATCAAATAACAGAAAAACTCATCATAAACCTTGATGAAAGATACATGTTTTACATAGAGTTAAAGATACACTTGTTCTTAATGCAACCGCTGTGTCAGATTTCAAAATAACTTTACGGAAAAAGCAAACCATGCAATAATCTAAGACGGCGCTCAGATAGAAACAAAATTTCTCCGCCATGTTGGAGTCTACAGAAATACGAAACTACATTATAAATATTCCCTTACCTTTGATGATCTTCATCAGAATGCACTCCCAGGAATCCTAGTTCCACAATAAATTGTTGTTTTGTTCGATAATGTCCATTATTTATGTCCAAGTAGCTACTTTTGTTAGCACGTTTAGTTCACATATCCAAACCCTCGTGCAGGACGAAAACTTAAAAAAGTTATATTACAGGTCAAATAAACTTGTCAAACTAAGAATATAATCTATCTTTAGGATGTTGTTATCATAAATATTCAATAACGTTCCAACCGGACAATTCCTTTGTGTCTATAGAAGTAATGGAATGCAAGTCGATATCATGTGGAATGCGCATGACCAGGACCTGGCTCTCCGCTAGACCACTGACTCAAACAGCTCCCATCCGGCTCAACATCACAGTAGAAGCTTCATTCAACGTTCTACAGACTGTTGACATCTAGTGGAAGCCGTAGGAAGTGCAAACAGATCCATATCCCACTGGGATTTCAATAGGCGATGAGTTGAAAATCGACCAGTCTCAGAATTCACACTTCCTGTTTGGATTTTTTCTCAGGTTTTTGCCTGCCATATGAGTTATGTTATACTCACAGACATCATTCAAACAGTTTTAGAAACTTCAGAGTGTTTTCTATCCAATAGTAATAATACTATGCATATATTAGCATCTGGGACAGAGTAGGAGGCACGCTATTCTGGGCACACTATTCATCCAAGTGAAAATGCTGCTCCTATCCCTAAAAGGTTAACCACGGTAAGGTGACTGGGAATATGGTTGAATACAAACAGTGTGGCTCTTCCCTCTGTCAGGTAATCAAACAGGCAAAACGTCAGTATAGAGACAAAGTGGAGTCACAATTCAATGGCTCAGACACGAGACGTATGTGGCAGGGTCTACAGACAATCACGGATTACAAAGGGAAACCAGCCACGTCGGGGACACCGACGTCTTACTCCCGGACAAGCTAAACACCTTCTTCGCCCGCTTTGAGGATAACACAGTGCCACCGACACAGCCCGCTCCAAAGGACTGTGGACTCTCGTTCTCCGTGGCCAATGTGAGTAAGCGTGTTAACCCTCGCAAGGCTGCGGGCCAAGACGGATCCCTAGCCTCGCCCTCAGAGCATGTGCAGACCAGCTGGCTAGAGTTTTTAGGGACATAGTCAATCTCTCCCTATCCCAGTCTGCTGTCCCCACCTGCTTCAAGATGTCCTCAATTGTTCCTGTACCCAAGAAAGCAAATGTATCTGAACTAAATGACTATCGCCCCATAGCACTCACTTCTGTCAACATGAAGTGCTTTGAGAGGCTAGTTAAGGAGCATATCACCTCCACCTTACCTGACACCCTAGACCCACTTCAATTTGCATACCACCCCAATAGATTCACAGATGATGCAATAGCCATCGCTCTGCACGCTGCCCTATTCCATCTGAACAAGAGGATGCTATGTAAGAATGCTGTTCATTGACTACAGCTCAGCCTTCAGCACCATAGTACCCTCCAAACTCATCATTAAGCTCCGGGCCCTGGGTCTGAACCCTGCCTTGTGCAACTGGGTCCTGGACTTCCTAACTGGGTCCTGGACTTCCTGACACCTCCACTACACTGATCCTCAACACAGGGGCTCCACAAGGGTGTGCGCACAGCCCCCTCCTGTACTCCCTGTTCACCTATGAGTGCATGGCCACGTCCGCCTCCAATTCAATCAAGTTTGCAGATGACACAACAGTAGTAGGCCTGATTACCAACAATGACAATAGTGGTAACCTCTCACTCAACGTCAACAAAACAATGGAGCTAATCGTGGACTTCAGGAGACAGCATAGGGAGCCCACCCCTATCCACATCGATGGGACTGCAGTGGAGAAGTTGAAACGTTTAAGTTCCTTGGCGTACACATCACTGACAATCTGAAATGGTCCATCCACACAGACAGTGTGGTGAATAAGGCGCAACAGCGCAACTCAGCTGGCTGAGGAAATTCGGCTTGGTCCCTAAGACCCTCACAGACTTTTACAGATGCACAATTAAAAACATCCTGTCGGGCTGTATCACCGCCTGGTATGGCAACTGCACTGCCAGCAACCGCAGGGATCTCCAGAGGGTGGTAGCCCTCCAGGACACCTACAGCACCAGATGTCACAGGAAGGCCAGAAAGATCATCGAGGACATCAACCACCCGAGCCATGGCCTGTTCACCCCGCTATCATCCAGAAGGCGAGATCAGTACAGGTTCATCAAAGCTGGGAACAAGAGACTGAAAAACAGCTTCTTTCTAAAGGCTATCAGACTGTTAAATAGCTATCACTAGCCGGCTACCACACGGTTACTCAACCCTGCACCTTAGAGGCTGCTGCTCTATGTACATAGATATGGAATCACTGGTCACTCTAATAATGGAACACTAGTCACTTTAATAATGTTTACATCTGCTTTACTCATTTCATATGTAAATACTGTATTCTACTGTATTTTAGTCATTGCCATTCCGACATTGCTCATCCTAATATTAATGTATTTCTTTATTCCATTCTTTTACTTTTAGATGTGTGTGTATTGTTGTGAATTGTTAGATACTACTGCACTTTTGGAGCTAGAAACACAAGCATTTCGCTACACCCGCAATAACAACAGCTAAATATGTGTATGTGACGAATACAATTTTATTTTATTTGATTAGAGTAGGGAACAGTAGGAGCTGGCTTCCTAAGAGGAGTGTGCTTTGCTTTCTGTTCTCATTTCATGTCTTTGATGATTTGAGAGCCCTCTCTAACCTTCACAAGGTCTTTACAGTGTTGAGCCCATCACCTCCTATGTCATCTTTTTATTGTTGTCTAATCTCCCCCATTTCCTTTGTTGCTTCCAGTTTCCTTTAATAAGTGTTACCAGAGATGGTTTCTGGGTGTGTGACTGAAGAAATCAATGGAGGATCTGAAAGGGGCATGAGGTCCTTCCTCTGTAATGATAACAACCCTCCCAAGCCCAGCCTGCTCTTGTGGTAGCCTCTCATTGGTCCACATGGAGGGAAGCTCTCAGCACAACACAGCACTCCTCATTAGAACAGAGGGAGCCAATCAATCTATAGGGAGCCAATCAGCTGCCTGGCTCAACGAGGGCTCCAGGTCAGACAGAGGTAGAAGGAGTCAGGAAGGAATCACGACCGATGATTTGCTCAATTAAAGCACCAGTTTGAAAAATAATATGTTGAATTGAACATTTTCAAGAGGGTATGGATGCCATCTCAGAGAGGAAGAGGTAAAGTGAGAGGTTCCACTCCTGTCAAGATCTGTCCAAACTAGAATACAGTGATAAGCAGATTGCCTGCCTTCCCCCTTTGGGACAACGACTCCCATTGTTAGGGTGGAGACAAAACCGTCTCGTCATTATATTATACAGTATCTTGGGCCATCTTCACTCACATGGACATCTGCACATAATCAGTGGTGGATAGTTCTCTTAGCCAACATCAAAGTATTGCCACAGAAGAAATGTCAGTACATTTTAAACATTATCTCTACATGCATGGGTTATTTTTAGTAGAGATTTGCTTCTATGTAAATGTATCACTGAGGAGTCACAGATGAGCACCCTTTCAGTTAAACATACTGACTGTGAAACTTCTATCTACGTGACTAAATCCCATTAGTTAACTGTACAGTTTCTTCCAGACACACTTCCATGCTAATGGATCCCGAGAGATTGATAAAGGAGCGTGGCAGGTTAGATCAGCCTCAGTGGAGGGGAGAATTCCCATGGCACGATCAAGAATGGACACCTGGGGGATTAATGGCAGCCCTTAGTTCCTCTAATAGACACATGGTGGGTGGATATTACTGCTCTGCTGCTGAGATTAGTCCCTGGTGGTTTGACACAGTACTCGTTTGCTGGTTTTGAATGGAGCCCATGGGGAGTAGGAGATCACTCCTGTTCAGACCTGGCGTAGACCAGAGCTGGTTGTGCACTGTGTGCTGTTGAGACTGTGGTCTTTGTGGGGATAGCTGCACCCAGTGGGCTGGAAAATAGATGGGGACTAGGATCTGTTGACACCTGATGCCTGATGCAAAACACCTCAGGCATAAAGACGCTTTTCTCCTCTCCTACACATACTGCTCATTTCTCTCTATTTCACTTTCTCCCTATCTCTCTCTCTCTCCCATACATATACACATGCACGGACGTGCGCACACACACACACACACACACATTCTGAGTGATCGATCAGGTCTGCCTCACCCTGGCTTTGGCCTTGTTTATCTGCAGAGGAAGTGTGGAGGAGGAGAGACGGTGGAGTATTCTCTCAGATGGAGAGAGGAAGGGAGGAGTGTGCTCTCTCACTGTCTACTAGACATCCCTCTGCGTCCTTCCTCTCTACCTCCCTCCATCCCTGCTTGTTCGTCTCTCTGCCTCACTCTGTCCCTCCCTGCCTGTGGTGTGACTAGGGGACCTCCCTCATTTTACCTCTTACCCCTCCACCAGCTATAATGACAGATATCTATTTAATATGAGCTGGTGAGAAATGAGATTAGAGTGTGGAGAGTGAGAGGAAGACAGAGTGAGAGAGAAAAAGAGAGTGAGAGAGGAAAATAGAGTAATAGAAAGAGCAAATGGATAGAGAGAGAGAGAGAGAGAGAGAGAGAGAGAGAGAGAGAGAGAGAGAGAGAGAGAGAGAGAGAGAGAGAGAGAGAGAGAGAGAGAGAGAGAGAGAGAGAGAGAGAGAGAGAGAGAGAGAGAGAGAGAGAGAAAGAGGAGAGAGGAGAGAGAGAGAGAGAGAGAGAAAGAGGAGAGAGAGAAGAAAGAGAGGAGAGAGGAGAGAGAGGAGAGAGAGAGAGAGAGAGAGAGAGAGAGAGAGAGAGAGAGAGAGAGAGAGAGAGAGAGAGAGGGCAACACACAAAGAGAGAGGATCTCTCTGAGCCCTGAGGCTGTGCAGTATTAACATAGAGAGGAAGTGTTTTAGACTCACAACGTCACTGAGTCATCATCGCTGTCATCATCATCACCACCAACACCACAGCTAATGACAGCCAGTCTGAACGAGATGCTGATGATGATTCTGACGATGATATGAACAAGATGTCATCTAGTAGGCTAACTGTTTGAACTACAAAACCTATTCCCTCTTAGGAGACTGAAAAGATTTGGCATGGGTCCTCAGATCCTCAAAAGGTTCTACAGTTGCACCAGCGAGAGCATCCTGACTGGTTGCATCACTGTCTAGTATGGCAACTTCTCGGCCTCTGACCGCAAGGCACTACAGAGGGAAGTGCGTACGGCCCAGTACATTACTGGGGCCAAGCTTCCTGCCATCCAGGACTTCTATACCAGGCGGTGTCAGAGGAAGGCCCTAAAAATTGTCAAAGACTCCAGCCACCGTAGTCATGGACTGTTCGCTCTGCTACCGCAAGGCAAGCGGCATGGCAATAACTCTACCTACATGTACATATTACCTCAATTATCTCGACTAACCGGTGCCCCCGCACATTGACTCTGTACCTGTATCCCCTGTATATAGCCTCGCTATTTTTGTTTTACTGCTGGTGTTTATTTGTTAATTTTATTTTCTATTTTTTACTTATCTATTTATTTCTAAAAACTTCTTAATGCATTGTTGGTTAAGGGCTTGTAAGTAAGCATTTCACTGTAAGGTCTACACCTGTTGTATTCGGCGCATGTGACAAATACAATTTGATTTGATTCGATTTTCTCCGCAGACACCAGACCACACTCACACCAATGCACAGTGCACACCCCTAATACGCACAGAAAACACAGTGAGAGAGCAGATCGTGTTAGAGTCCCAGCTGTGATTAACTCGTCCTGACAAAGCCAGATGTTTTGTTAAAATGCAGAGAACCCAAAGTGGAGCTCAGGGAGGGGGGAGACACGCACTCCCAGCCTCCCTCTCCGGCCCCAGGCAGCCAAGTGTTCCTCCATAAACATCCCACATCACTGAAGGCAGAGTGCGGAGACCAGAGAGAGGTAAAGAGAACATATGTCGAGGCCAATGTCTCCCATCGCAGCTCACTCAACAGAGGGAGGATGTCAACAAAGAGGGCTAGTGGAATACCCACTGTCGAGTCAACGCTTCTCCCATAACACAAGCATGCTCAGTCTGAGGCATGTTGCTCTGCTTGGTAATATGGATTGGCATTTGAAATTATTTCAGTATTCAAATAATATCATACGTTTTTATCCGGATAGTCAAAATTAATTTTAAAGAAAAATCTGAATGACTCAAAATGGCCATTATGCCACGGCTTAGAGCTGTTCTAACCCACGACGCAATGCAGAGTGCCTGGAAACAGCCCTTAGCCGTGGTATATTGGTCATATACGACAAACTCAAAGTGCCTTATTGCTATTATAAACTGGTTATCAACATAATTAGAGCAGTAAAAATAAATGTTTTGTCATACCCGATATACCACAGCTGTCTGCCAATCTGCATTCAGGGCGTGAACCACCAAGTTTATAATGTTACTTTTTGCAGTAGCCTAGGCTAACAGCAACAGTGAAAGAGAAGTCCGTTTGCCATCATAGAACTGATTCTCTTTCAAAAAGTTTCTGATGAGTGTTTTAAATTGTTGCAGTTGCAGTTGGGAGGTGTTTAGTCCCAGGATCCTTAGCTTTGTGATGAGCTTTGTTGGTACTATGGTGTTGAACGCTGAGCTGTAGTCAATGAATAGCATTCTCACATAAGTGTTCCTTTTGTCCAGGTGGGAAAGGGCAGTATGGAGTGCAATAGAGATTGCATCATCTGTGGGTCTGTTTGGGCTGTATGCAAATTGGAGTGGGTCTAGGGTTTCTGGGATAATGGTGTTGATGTGAACCATGACCAGCCTTTCAAAGCACTTCATGTCTACAGGGTCGGCAGTCATTTAGGCAGGTTACCTTAGTGTTCTTGGGCACAGGGACTATGGTGGTCTGCTTGAAACATGTTGGTATTACAGACTATTACAGAGGTTGAAAATGTCACTGAAGGCACTTGCCAGTTCGTCAGCGCATGCTCGGAGTGCATGTCTTGGTAATCATTCTGGCCCTGCGGCCTTGTCGATGTTGACCTGTTTAAAGGTCTTACTCACATCCACTACAGAGAGCGTGATCACACAGTCGTCCTGAACAGCTGATGCTGTTCATTCATCCTTCAGTGTTACTTGCCTCGAAGCGAGCATAGAAGTAATTTAGCTCGTCTGGTCGCCTCGTGTCACTGGGCAGCTCGCGGCTGTGCTTCCCTTTGTAGTCTGTAATAGTCTGCAAGCCCTGCCTCATCCGACGAGCGTCGGAGCCGGTGTAGTACGATTCAATCTTAGTCCTGTATTGATGCTTTGCCTGTTTGACGGTTCATCGGAGGGCAAAGTAGGATTTCTTATAAGCTTCTGGCTTAGAGTCCTGCTCCTTGAAAGCGGCCATTCTACCCTTTAGCTCAGTGCGGATGTTGCCTGTAATCCATGGCTTCTGGTTGGGGTATGTACGTACGGTCACTGTGGGGACGACGTCATCGATGCACTTATTGATGAAGCCAATGACTGATGTGGTGTACTCCTCAATGCCATCAGAAGAATCCCGGGAACATATTCCAGTCTGTGCCAGCAAAACAGTCCTTTAGCTTAGCATCTGCTTCATCTGACCACTTTCTTATTGACTGAGTCACTGGTGCTTCCTGCTTTAGTTTTTGCTTGTAAGCAGGAATCAGGAGGATAGAATTATGGTCAGATTTGCCAAATGGAGGCGAAGGAGAGATTTGTACGCATCTCTGGGTGTGGAGTAAAGGTGGTCTAGAGTTTTTTCCCTCTGGTTGCAGATTTAACATGCTTGTTGAAATGAAGTAAAACGGATTTGAGTTTCCTCTCATTAAAGTCCCCAGCCACTAGGAGCGCCGCCTCCGGATGAGTGTTTTCCTGTTTGCTTATGGCCGTATGCAGCTCATTGATTGTGGCCTTAGTGCCAGCATCGGTTTGTGGTGGTATATAGACAGCTACGAAAATACAGCACCAGCTGTTGTTTACAATTATATATAGACCACCACCCCTTGTCTTACCAGAGGCCGCTGTTCTATCCTGCCGAAAAATCTTAAAACCCGCCAGCTGTATGTTATTCATGTCTGTGAAACATAAGATATTACAGTTTTTAATGTCCTGTTGGTAGGATATACATGATCGTAGTTTGTCTATTTTATTATCGATTGATTGTACGTTGGCTAATAAGACCAATAGTAAAGGTAGATTACCCTCTTGGCGACGGATCCTTACAAGGCACCCGGACCTTCGTCCCCGTTACCTCCGTCTCTTTCTCCTGCAAATGACGGTGATAAGGGCCTTGTCGGGCGTCTGAAGTAAATCTTTCGCATCTGACTCATTGAAGAAAAAGTATTCCTCCAGTACGGGGTAAGTAATCACTGTCCTGATATCTACATGCTCTTTTCGGTCATAAGACAGAAACATTATGTACAAAATAAGTTACAAATAACGCAAAAAAAAACATACACAATAGCACAATTGGTTACGGAATCGTAAAATGGAAGCCATCTCCTTCGGCGCTATCTCTTTAGAAGCTATACGATATATCATAGCTATCACTTTAAAGTTGTCTGATATGATAATGATATGCATACATAGGCCTAGTCATGAATGGACAAATGTATGCCCGTGAATGAACTCATGTCATAATGCATATCCTCAAATATTCATGGGTGTCACAGCTACTCCAATGACAGAGTCCTGTCCTTACTGTCTACTGTAAAATCCTATATAAATGTAATTCAATCCATTGGTGCTGAACCAGTGATCCAGCAGACCTGTCATTGTGTCTCTGTCTCTGAGCCTGAGATTCTCTGGCTTCCTGTCTAAGAGGAAGCCCAGCTGGGGAAATCACTGAATCAGCTGCTGATTGGCTCACTGATGGAGACCATTTGGAAGCCAGCATTGCTGGAGGAAATTGAATAACCCTCACAATCTGTTGTCTTCTTTTTTTTTATCTCCACACCAGCTTATGTAACGACGAGATGGAGAGATGATGCAGTTTGGTATTGGTATTTTGGGGGTATTTTATTAGGATCCCCATTAGCTGTTGCAAAGCTGTATCTGTTGCAAAACTGCAGCTACTCTTCCTGGGGTCCACACAGAACAGTTTGTTTATGTGTGTGTGTGTGTGTGTGCACATGTTCATTTCCATTGCAAACACCTAATATTTTGTTGATTCACAGTGAGGCATATACTGTTTTTACTCATTTTCTATCTGCTTTGTGGCCAGTTCTCTGTCAGAGAAACATTACTGCCTGTGATGCTGCGGCAGCATGTGTACTTTGGTAGGACATTGTAAAATAACTCTGGTGCATGGACGTGATTATTTTGGGAGTTCTGTTTTTCGCTGTGGCCCCCTGAAGAGCCCTATTATCTGTGTTATGAAATATTGTAAACAGAGCACAGGCTAGGTTCCACCACTGTGCTCACAACAGCCTCCATATTATGGTGACTGACAGCATAGGAGATGGAGAGAGAGAGAGAACATGAACAGACATGGGAAGAGAAAAACAGACAGAGAGAGCAAGAGAGAGAGTCAGAGAGAGAGAGCGAGAGAGTAATAAGACCATCCCTCTCCAGCTTCAACAGTCTAGGAGTTTATTCCACAATAACAATGGATTCTGTTTCAGTGATCACTCAGTACATAACCCATCATCAGAGAGGTTTAGAATGGCTCGCTCGGAGATCACTCATTACATAACCCATCATCAGAAAGGTTTAGAATGGCTAGATTACATGTCGTGTGCTGAGTACATATTGTAAACAGATACATATCTGCACATCAACAACCAAACATCAACACATTTAGACCTGTTGTTTCCTATGTAAAAAGTCTTCACTGTACTTGATAGCCCTGATTTGCTCCTCTAGGGCCTTATTACCATATTAGAATGCATGTAAATGTTTCACCCCATTGTGCTTCTATTCAGTCACTTTAGTACAATAATTAAACTAAATAAACATACAGCACTCTACAATAATGCTTGTATTTTCCGTATTAATCAGACAACTCATTAGGCAGTAATGAGCTGACTCTTTTGTTGCTCTTCTTGTTTGGGCAGAAGTTGGGAGCATGGGGACTGAACACACACATGCACACAAACACACGCACGAACGCACACTCTCCTATAGTCCCACTCCAATTATGGCAGCATCTCACTCGGGAAGGAGACCACTTACCCAGCATTCACTTTATGAATAATTGATTGTTTGTAAATACACTTTTGGTCTCTGATTAATTGTTTTCTAGACATATTCATTTGCTAAATTAGATTAGATTTTAAATGCATTATTTATTAGCTGAACACTCTCTGGCAATTAGGCAACACTGGGTTTTGAAGGGTTATTGTCAAACCCAGATTTGTTATGCATGATTCAGATTCAGAAAACTTTAATGTCCTCAATGACGAGAGTTCATTTTGCAGCAATCACAATGCATACAGACAAAATCACATATTAAGAAACAATATAAAATAGCTAAAGATATATACAAGCAAGTAGGCTGGATAAGTAAAAATGCATACTAAAAATGTCAGGATAAGCCTACATGTACTGTACATGCTAAAGTGCAATTAGTCCAACATTTTATTTCATTGTAGTATTGCATTTGGAATAAAAAAAGTAGATGAGGAAATGAGGACAAACACACTACTATACGACACACACATATGCAATCTCTCACACACACACACACGCACACGCACACACAAGCACTGACACAGGGTGTCAGGTGGTAGCTTCCATCTGCTGTATGGTGTGCAGAGACTTACACTGAAGCTGCTGTATGGTGTGTGGAGACTTACACTGAAGCAGACTACCTGTAAGCTTTTGTGTCAGTGAGATGTCAATCAAGCTTTCACGTAAGCTACAGCAGAGCAGAGTGAGAACTGAACTCTTTAGTGAGAACTGAATGGTGCTTGCATCCTCAGTGTACATGTAATATTAATGTCGGGGACATTCACTCTGCCCAAGTCTCTGGGCAGCCATCAACCTCTCTGACCAACCACACACAGACAGGAAATCACACAGCAAATGTGGATGTAATGCTGGGCTTTCAGAGGCACAAAGGTGTGTATCTCTAATTGATGGAGGCAATTAATAGCTCTGACCTTTTTGCCTGGAGTTGTAATGAGAGGAAGTATGCATCATCCCTTCCTGTGACTTATTTTATCCCAGCAGCACATCTCTCTGTAACACCTCTAGTAGGTAATGCATTGTGACCATAGCTCAATGCAATACAGTGATTCAGCAATACCCTACTGTATTGTGAGACTAGTATTTTCATTCCATACGTTATACATTCTATCAGCATAGGTTAGTCAGCGTCAGGCCGTCAGTGCATATAAAGGATAAAGGTGGTGGTGGGGGATGTGTGTGACAGGGGATGAGACTTACGGTGAGTGCCAAGCTGTGGCCAGACATCAGAACTTGGCAGTAGGAGACCAAACACAGGTACAGGACACATGATGTTGAGGGGACAGAACTATTCTACCGTCTGAAGCCCTTATGAAGCCCTGTGGTAAATGTTAATGCTCAATATATTAACTTCCAAATCACACACTGTTAAAGGATCTATAATGTTCCAGTCTAGAACCTGTTAATAGGCTGTGGAAGAGGGCCCGGCCCTTCAGTGGGAAGCTTGAATACAATACAGGCAGCCCTGGCTCACACTGGGAGACTGGGAGCAGGACAGTCAGCTTGAGTCTTCTCAAGGGGACGGCTACAAGGCCTACAGAGGAGAGAGAGCAGCGCTAGGCTGCCGCGGTTATGCCAAATATGAGGCTGCCTGCCAATTTGTGGGGATACTGGCAAGTGCAGCGCAGGCTGAATTCTTAACAGAGGGAGATGAATTATTGAAAAGGTGCTCAGAGTTATGTACGGGGTGAATAGAGATGCCTTTGCATGCGCTAGAAGAGAGAGGCGGGACACATTACAAAATGTTTACGGCCTAGAAATCGACGGGTTTGTAGTTTGTTTGGATGTTTCTTGTTTGTTTTGGTTCTAAAAAATACAATTTACTTGGTTGTACAAAATACACAAGTGGCTATACACACATTTCACAAGTTGCTCAGCCCCCCCCCACCACACACACACACAAAAAAACTGCGCTTGTCTATTCCTAATAACACTGACTTTGCTGATAATTTCATTATTGTGAAAAAATGACTGTGAGATGTGGTTGTCCCACCTAGCTATCTTAAGATGAATGCATTAATTGTAAGTGGCTCTGGATAAGCGTGTCTGCTAAATGACTAAAATGTTGCTAGGATGCTAATCTTGTTAATCCATTTCATTATTTGATGCTAACTCTGCACCATGCGTAAGTCAATAGATTCTCTGAAAATAATTGTATTCATTAACAGCCTAACAAACAAAGCATAGAGAGACACAGTATAGTACATTATTGTCCATGTTTTCCCCTCAGCATGGCAACCTTCTCTCTCTTTGGGGCACGTTTAGATTCTGCATTCATGCCAGTCACAGTTAAATCAAATCAAATCAAATTTATTTATATAGCCCTTCTTACATCAGCTGATATCTCAAAGTGCTGTACAGAAACCCAGCCTAAAACCCCAAACAGCAAGCAATGCAGGTGTAGAAGCACGGTGGCTAGGAAAAACTCCCTAGAAAGGCCACAACCTAGAAAGAAACCTAGAGAGGAACCAGGCTATGAGGGGTGGCCAGTCCTCTTCTGGCTGTGCCGGGTGGAGATTATAACAGAACATGGCCAAGATGTTCAAATGTTCATAAATGACCAGCATGGTCAAATAATAATAATCACAGTAGTTATCGAGTGTGCAACAAGTTAGCACCTCAGGAGTAAATGTCAGTTGGCTTTTCATAGCCGATCATTGAGAGTATCTCTACCGCTCCTGCTGTCTCTAGAGAGTTGAAAACAGCAGGTCCGGTAACACGTCCGGTGAACAGGTCAGGGTTCCATAGCCGCAGGCAGAACAGTTGAAACTGGAGCAGCAGCACGGCCAGGTGGACTGGGGACAGCAAGTAGTCATCATGCCGGGTAGTCCTGAGGCATGGTCCTAGGGCTCAGGTCCTCCGAGAGAGAGAAAGAAAGAAAGAAAGAAAGAAAGAAAGAAAGAGAGAAAGCAAGAGAGAATTAGAGAGAGCATACTTAAATTCACACAGGACACCGGATAAGACAGGAGAAGTACTCCAGATATAACAGACTGACCCTTGCCCCCCGACACAAACTACTGCAGCATAAATACTGGAGGCTGAGACAGGAGGGGTCAGGAGACACTGTGGCCCCATCCGATGATACCCCCGGACAGGGCCAAACAGGCAGGATATAACCCCACCCACTTTGCCACGGCACAGCCCCCACACCACTAGAGGGATATCTTCAACCACCAACTTACCATCATGAGACAAGGCCGAGTATAGCCCACAAAGATCTCCGTCACGGCACAACCCAAGGTGGGGCGCCAACCCAGACAGGAAGATCATGTCAGTGACTCAACCCACTCAAGTGACACACCCCTCCTAGGGACGGCATGGAAGAGCACCAGTAAGCTAGTGACTCAGCTCCTGTAATAGGGTTAGAGGCAGAGAATCCCAGTGGAGCGAGGGGAACCGGCCAGGCAGAGGCAGCAAGGGTGGTTCGTTGCTCCAGAGCCTTTCCGTTCACCTTCACACTCCTGGACCAGACTACACTCAATCATATGACCTACTGAAGAGATGACTCTTCAGTAAAGACTTAAAGGTTGAGACCGAGTCTTGTGTTCTACAACTGTGCTACAAAGTGTTTTGCTGTGATTAAACAGCAATTTCAGGGTCACATTGGTGAGCAGGGGTGGACTGGCAGGGGGTGTTGTTGTCAGCGCTCCAGACTTCCTGTGACGCCTGACGCAGAAATTAGGTCAATGAATGCAAAAAAGCATTCATGGAAATTGTCTCTCATCAAATCTGTGTGCAGCTTCTCCATTCGAGGGCATCAGAGGGGCAGAAGGCATAGAGAGAAACTGTCTAGAACACAAACAGCTGGCTGCTTCTTTCCTCATCCAGCTGGATCTTTAGGTCTTTATTTTTGCCTAAATAAAGACTTAACCTGTCTAGGATGAGAGTGCCGCTAGCGGCACTCCCCCCCCACCCCCACTGAAAAGGCAGAGCCGCGAAATTCCAAAAAAATATTTTTTTTAAATATTTAACTTTCACACATTAAAGTCCAATACAGCTAATGAAAGACACAGATCTTGTGAATCCAGCCAACATGTCCGATTTTTAAAATGTTTTACAGGGAAGACACAATATGTAAAGATGTAAATCTATTACCTAAAAACACATTAGCATAATCCACCATCTTTTATTTGTCCACCAACACCAGTAGCTATCACCAATTCGGCTAAACTAAGATATTTATAGCCCCTAACCAAGAAAAAAACTCATCAGATGACAGTCTGATAACATATTTATGGTATGGGATAGGTTTTGTTAGAAAAATTTGCATATTTCAGGTAGATGGCATAGGTTACAATTGCACCCACCGTCACAAATGGACTAGAATAACTACTTAGAGCAACGTGTTTACCTACTTACTAATCATCAAACATTTCGTAAAAATACACAGCATACACTAATCGAAAGACACAGATCCTGTGAATACAGACAATATTTCAGATTTTCTAAGTGTCTTACAGCGAAAACACAATAAATCGTTATATTAGCATAGCACATAGCACATAGCAGCCCAGCATTGATTCTAGCCAAAGTGAGCGATAACGTCAACATCGCCAAAATATATTATTTTTTTCACTAACCTTCTCAGAATTCTTCAGATGACACCCCTGTAACATCACATTACAACATACATATACAGTTTGTTCTAAAATGTGCATATTTAGCCACCAAAATCATGGTTAGACAATGTGAAATGTAGCCCAGCTGGTGAGAAAATGTCCGTGTGCCATATTAGACAGTGATCTACTCTTATACATAAATACTCATAAACGTGACTAAAAATTATAGGGTGGACAGGGATTGATAGACAATTTAATTCTTAATACAATCGCGGAATTACATTTTTTAAATTATCCTTACTTTTCAATACAGTTTGCGCCAAGCGAAGCTACGTCAAAAAACATGGCGTCCTAAGCCACTAACATTTTTCGACAGACACGATTTATCATAATAAATTGTTCCTACTTTGAGCTGTTCTTCCATCAGTATCTTGGGCAAAGGATCCTTTCTTGGGTCTAATCGTCTTTTGGTGGAAAGCTGTCCTCTTGCCATGTGGAAATGCCAACTGCGTTCGGGATGAACTGGAAGCGTGCCCAGCGATTCACAGCGTTTCAGAAATAAATGTCCCAAAATCGCACTAAACGGATATAAATTGCTATAAAACGCTTTAAATTAACTACCTTATGATGTTTTTAACTCCTATAACGAGTCTTAACATGACCGGAGAAAGATTACTCCCAACACTAATGCTTGGAACAGGTGCGGGTCGGTGTCCTCCACGCGCATAACGCAGCTCCAAAAGACTTACTAGCTACAGGGTTTTTTAATTTATAGTGCCTGTGAACGCGCAATCGACCCCATTCAAATCGTCATCACGTAAAGGCATCCAGGGGAAGACGTAAGCAGTGTCCGTATACTCATAGCAATAACAGTGGCCTTTTAACTGACTCCAGATCAGGGGCCAAGATTTCTGAAATCTGACTCCATGTCAGGGAAATTGCTGTAGAATGGGTTCTGTTCCACTTAGAGACAAAATTTCAACTCCTATAGAAACTATAGACTGTTTTCTATCCAATAATAATAATAATAATATGCATATTGTACGATCAAGAATTTTGTGGGAAGCTGTTTCAAAAATTACACGATTAGCATAAATAGTGACAACAGCGCCCCCAGCCTCAACAGGTTAAAGATATACATAAATGTAGCGTGTCTTGGAATTCACTGCGTTTCATTGCGAGACCAATATCGCATTATAAACATCACAACAACTGGGGTCCATTCAAGTTGATGGATCTAAGTGCTCAAGGCAATGTAAAGAAAAAGGAGTGTAAGGAAAACTGTTCCAGTTGAATTGCAGTGTGTGCAGTACACAACATACCATAATGTATGCACATTGCGCTCTTTATTTGAAGTGAGCTCCATGTTTATTTGAAGTGAGCTCCAATAGCTCCATGTTCTTATGTCACCCAAACCTCAAGAGTGTGTGCTTTTTATTTTAAGAGAATGACAGTGTGTGGACGTCTTTTTCTTTCCTCATGATAGAAAGGATAGATGACTGCTCAGCAACTTACTAAGCAGGATGTGTCCTTGTTGGTTCTGGTTTCCATTCTGTGTGATATGTGATTTGTCTGTTGTTTCTGTTTCCTTAACCACTCTCTGTTGTTCAACAATGACACAAGTTTGTATGGCAGCTTGATAGCTAGCATGTTGTGTTCTAATTGTTGTATTCTCTCTCTCCCTTCATCTCTCTCTTCTCTCTCCCTGACAGACACCAGCCTATCGAGTGAACGTGGTAAGTACTGCAGAGGCACGTTTCCCTGATTTAGAAATGGCTGATTTGACTGCGCCAGATTGGAGATGTTTTTGTGGATGTGTAAAGAGCTGTTTTCAGGTGTTTGTCTCAGGGGGAGTTTGATGCCATGAGCACAGAACTTAATTTGCATCAACAGGAAGCCATTTTCCTCTTCATCACATTTCATGTTACATCAATTTTGAAAAGGGAAAAAAATAAACCAAATGTAATTACCAAAACAGCAGCGCTGGACCGATGTGGCCGATCAGAGTTTGAATTTGGCATATTTTCCTTGCATGTACAGGCAGTGTTTGACTTAGGATGAAAGAGGTGCGGGAGCTGTCTTTTTTCAAGTCGGTCCCATTTGACCATGTTCACAGAAATTCACAAATAACAATAAGCTATAGAGATCTCCGATTATTCACTGTTAAGGGTTCATACACATTTTGACAGATGGAATTTCATGGCTTTTCCATGACTTCTAACCAAATTTCAATGACCAATAATTGGTGGCGTCTCTATGTAGCCTACATGAAAAAGTTACATAAATGTGGTATTGAAACTAGAAGGCGGTTGGTCTCTGATCCCATTTAGGCCTGCTATCTCCTGCCGTTGTGCCTTTAACCTGTCTAGGATCAGCGTGGCGCTAGCGGCACACCCCCCCCCCCCCCCACTGAAAAACCAGTGCCGCGAAATTCAAAAAAAATATTTTTTTAAAATATTTAACTTTCACACATTAAAGTCCAATACAGCTAATGAAAGACACAGATCTTGTGAATCCAGTCAACATTTCCGATTTTTAAAATGTTTTACAGGGAAGACACAATATGTAAAGATGTACATCTATTACCTAAAAACACATTAGCATAATCCACCATCTTTTATTTGTCCACCAACACCAGTAGCCATCACCAATTCGGCTAAACTAAGATATTTATAGCCCCTAACCAACAAAAAAACTCATTAGATGACAGTCTGATAACATATTTATGGTATGGGATAGGTTTTGTTAGAAAAAAGTGCATATTTCAGGTAGACTTCATAGTTTACAATTGCACCCACCATCACAAATGGACTAGAATAATTACAATGAGCAACGTGTTTACCTAACTACTAATCATCAAACATTTCGTAAAAATACACAGCATACACGAATCGAAAGACACAGATCCTGTGAATACAGACAATATTTCAGATTTTCTAAGTGTCTTACAGCGAAAACACAATAAATCGTTATATTAGCTTAGCACATAGCAATTAGCAGCCCAGCATTGATTCTAGCCAAAGTGAGCGATAAAAGTCAACATCGCCAAAAGATATTAATTTTTTCACTAACCTTCTCAGAATTCTTCCGATGACACTCCTGTAACATCACATTACAACATGCATATACAGTTTGATCGAAAATGTTTATATTTAGCCCCCAAAATCATGGTTAGACAATGTGAAATGTAGCTCAGTTGGTCAGAAAATGTCCTTGCGCCACTTAGACAGTGATCTACTCTTATACATAAATACTCATAAACGTGACTAAAAAATACAGGGTGGACAGGGATTGATAGACAATTTAATTCTTAATACAATTGCGTTATTACATTTTTTAATTTATCCTTACTTTTCAATACAGTTTGCGCCAAGCGAAGCTACGTCAAAAAACATGGCGTCCTAAGCCACTAAAATGTTTCGACAGAAACACGATTTATCATAATAAAAATGTCCTACCTTGAGCTGTTCTTCCATCAGTATCTTGGGCAAAGGATCCTTTCTTGGGAGAAATCGTCTTTTGGTGGAAAGCTGTCCTCTTGCCATGTGGAAATGTCAACTGCGTTCGGGATGAACTGAAAAGCGTGCCCAACTTTTCACATCGTTGCAAAAATAAATGTCCCAAAATCGCACTAAACGGATATAAATTGCTATAAAACGCTTTAAATTAACTACCTTATGATGTTTTTAACTCCTATAACGAGTGAAAAGATGACCGGAGAAATATAACAGGCTAAACTAACGCTTGGAACAAGTGCGCGCCGGTGTCCTCTTGGCTCATGACGCAGCTCCCAAAGAATGACTAGCTTCAGGGTTTTTTCATTTGTAGGGCCTGTGAACGCGCAATCGACCCCGTTGGAATCGTCATCACGTAAAGGCATCCAGGGGAAGACGTAAGAAGTGTCCGTATAGTCATAGCAACGACAGTGCCCTTTTAAATGACTTCAGAACAGTGGCCAACATTTCTCAAATCTGACTCCATGTCAGGGAAATTGCTGTAGAATGGGCTCTGTTCCACTTAGAGACAAAATTTCAACTCCTATAGAAACTATAGACTGTTTTCTATCCAATAATAATAATAATATGCATATTGTACGATCAAGGATTTTGTGGGAAGCCGTTTAAAAAATTAGCCAAATTAGCATAAGTAGTCTAAACAGCGCCCCCATCCCCAACAGGTTAATCAAGGCACTTCACCCCGCACAAAGTAGAATAACTGCACTGTTAGGCTACTGTATAAAACAAGTGGTCAACCATCCATCTGGAGAGCTACTGGCTTTTGATCCAGCCCTGAAACACACAGAGTCTGCTTATCAAGGTTCTGTTGAGCAGCTGATGTTTAGACTGCAATGTGGTGTTAGAGCGGAGCTTGGACAAAAGCCTGCACACCCAGTACACTCTAAAACATGTTGGGTTGTTTGCTTGACCCAACTGCTGGTTTGCAGGCGTTGGGTTACTTAGTCGGGTTGTTTTCTTTAAAAACTGCTGGGTTATTGATGCTGGGTGCTGGGTTATTGAGGTATGATCCAGCGAATCAGAAGACTGGAATCATAGTTTAGTAGGTGTCATTCCTGTTCATCTGTTCTGTTGCACAGTTATCATATTTTAAGGTCGAACAATATCGCTTCAATATCACTGACGGATTTTTATGAGTTCGCTAAAAGCCTATGTAAATCCCATTGTTGGAATACAATAAGGTGGTACAGTATAGCTTATTAGGCAATGAAATGGTATGCCTTATATTTAATAAATAAGCGTAATATTATAGAAGAATGTATAAAGACAAATATTATAAAAATTTGAATTTGCACTATGTATTTAACATGAACTTGCTGAACAGGATGACATTTTCATGACCATAAGAACCCTCATTCGACAACTTGCTCATTCAGGCATGGCACATTCTCAATGTGCGCATTCTCAAACTCAAAATCTACAGGCACCCATACACCGGATTCACAGACTAGCGGAATCAGGATATAAATGTCAACTCTCCATAGCTATTAAATACAGATCCCATCTTCATTCCGCTTTGATCAATCTTTTTTTGACACTGTGTGAGAATCCAGTCCGGCCACAGGCTACTTTGTTTTATAGAGCTGCGCAGTTCCCCAAAAATTGGATGTGCTGGTATGCCGCTCTGGACAGCTCCAGCCCAAGTCAAGCACTGTGTACAGGATATATTCACTCTGCCCTATTTAGCCAATTGGCCCCCTTTGTCTCTAATGATTTCGTCTTTACAGCAGCCTGCTGGATCTCCTGCCCAATGTCTCTTTGTCTTCATACAACTAACTATAATGGGCTTCATTTCATCTCCACATGGTCCATAGAAGGACAGAGCAGAGAGAGCAGCTATGTGATCTCTGAGAGGGGGAGGAAGACAGAGGGAATAGGGCATGATTTCCCTCTTGCCTTTCCGTCACCTATCACCTATCAAATAATTTGAATGATACTGTATTTCAGAGAGAGAGAGGTATGAAATAAGTAATAAAAGGGAAGGAGTGAAAGGCAGATGAAAGAGTGAGAGGAGATAGAGTTAGGCCAAGGTCTCTGTGCCCTTGGCCCTTTGTACACTGCTGCTAGGAGGCAGCGGGGGGAGAGGAAGAGAGCGACCCTGCTTATCACTATCTATACTGACTAAAGCACATGGCCTACCACACACTGCTGACCGGGTGTGAATGCATGTGATTGGTACGCTTGATTGAATGTGTCAGTGTCAGTGACTATAGGACTTAGGCCTTCAGAGAGACCAAAAATCTTCCAATACGTTGTGTCAAACAAAAGAATTAAGACAATAACATAAAACATAGCATCACTTAATGTGTCCGAGTTCTAGTGAAGGAGGAGCAATACTTTTTGATGACATTATGAATGAATCAAACAGGCCTGGCCGTGTTTTGGGCTCCCGCACACACAGAGACAGGCATGAACACAACATGACACACAGCATAAAATAATGCACAGTTTACACAACTTATGGCAGCCACTATCCCAATATCACACTATCACCAATAGTGACAACAACAGTGTCACATCAAAGTTGACAGGATCATGGTG
Source organism: Salvelinus fontinalis (assembly GCF_029448725.1). Taxonomy (NCBI): domain Eukaryota; kingdom Metazoa; phylum Chordata; class Actinopteri; order Salmoniformes; family Salmonidae; genus Salvelinus; species Salvelinus fontinalis. The sequence goes on along the minus strand of NC_074667.1, from coordinate 51,180,370 downwards.
CTGAAAGGACAGAAGAGCCAATTTTGGTCAAACACAGACATGGGTGATAGACAGACTACAGCAGTCACACACAGCATCAAAAATGTTAGAGAATAAGCAGCCCAGTCACTCCATTATGATAATTTGAAAAGAGAGTTTGAAAGTTAATCTTGAAAAGGATGATGCTAACAAATTAGCAACCACATCCACCTTAAACTAGATAACAGCTGCTGCAGCCGCCTGTCGCTATTGTTACTCTACTACAACACAAGCTAGCTAACATTGTCAGACTACTACAACACATGCTAGTCACCATTGTCACACTACTACAATACAAGCTAGCTAACATTACTAGTGTTAGCGTGAGAAAACTACTGCTAGTGACACTGATTATTTTCTCTTGCGATTCATCTTCGTCTTCGTCTTCTTCATCATTTTCTTCTTCTTCTTCAACCTATTAGTGTATCACCGCCAACTACTGTATTTGCTGCTATTCTGAATTAATTAACTATTGCGCTCTCCAAGTGGTAAATATAAAGATCCAGTCCATTAAAAAAATGGAGGCCTCTTACACTTCAGTGTTGTGATGCAAAAATTATAGCTAAATGCTTAGCGCATAGAATTAAAAATGTTTTGTCAGATATTATTCATCCTAAGCAGACAGGTTTTTTACATGAATGATACATTGGAGATAATATATGACAAGTTCTGGAAACAATAGAACACTATGAAATATCTGGGAATCCAGGCCTGCTATTCATAGCTGACTTTGAAAAGGCCTTTGATAAAGTACGACTGGAGTTCATATATAAATGTCTAGAATATTTCAATTTTGGGGAATCTCTTATAAAATGGGTTAAAGTTATGTATAGTAACTCTAGGTGTAAAATAGTAAATAATGGCTCCATCTCAGAAAGTTTTAAACTGTCAAGAGTAGTAAAACAAGGTTGTCCACTATTGGCATATCTATTTATTATTGCCATCAAAATGTTAGTTGTTAAAATCAGATCCAGCAATAATATTAAGGGATTAGAAATCCAGAGCTCAAAGGTGTCATTGTTCACTGATGATTCAAGTTTTCTTTTAAATCCACAATTAGAATCCCTCCACAGCCTCATAGAGGATCTAGATACTTTTTCTAACCTCTCTGGATCAAAACCAAATTATCATAAGTGTACTATATTACGTATTGGATCACAAAAAAATACAACTTTTACGTTACCATTTAATTTATCAATAACATGGGCTGACAGGGATGTGGACATACTCGGTATACATTTCCTGAAATAAAGAAATGATCTCACTCCAATAAATGTTAATAGAAAGTTAGCAAAAATAGATAAGATCTTGCTCTCATGGAAAGGAAAATACCTGTCTATTTGTGGACAAATCACCCTGATTAACTATTTAGTCATATCACAATTTTCTAAAGGTTATGCCTACACCTAGCGACCTGTATTTTTAATTATGTAAGCAAAACATATTCGATTTGATTTGGAATGGCAAGCTAGACAAAATTAAAAGGGCATATTTATATAATGAATATGAATTTGGAGGGTAGAAATGATTAAACATTAAAGCATTAGACGTCTCACTAAAGGCATACACAAGTTATACTTAAATCTGAATTGGTTCTCTAGCAAATTAGTAAGAATGTCTCTCCTCATGTTCAAGAATGGCCTTTTTCCCTTTATTCAGATTACAACTGCTCACTTTCGGTTATTTGAAAACAAAATCATCTCCAAAATATCGTTATTTTCAAACAAGCCATAGAAAGTTGGTTGCAATTTCAGTTTAATCCACCAGAAAAGACAGCACAAATAATACAACAAATATTGTGGTTAAACTCAAATATGCAAATTGATAAAAAATAAAAAAGTAAATTGATAAAATGTTTAAAAAAAGGTATAATCTTTGTAAATGATATCATAAATAGGACTGGTCGAGTTATGTCACTCATGCCGCTAACACAAATATATGGAAATGTCTGCTCTACCCAAAATTACCACCAACTATTTGCAGCATTACCGCAAAAATGGAAGAGGCAAGTGGAAGGGGGATAAAGTAAGGAACTTGTCTGATGGCCCTGCTATAGAACAAAATCGGTTAAAGAAAATTGTGATAAATATAAATATATACCAGTTTCATATAAGGACCAAAATATGGACAGCTGTGCCATACAGATTGCAAAATAGTTGGGAAGAGATTTTCAATGTACCGATTCCATGGCACATGGTTTATGAATTGACACCGGATTCAAAAATTATTATACAAAATTCTTGCAACCAATAGAATGCTATATATATTTATATACGTATATGGGGGATACAACCTTCCCAGCTCTGCAGATTTTTCTGTGAGGAGGCAGTCATTAGATATTTTATTTTGGTACTGTCCATATGTAGCTCGTTTTTGGTCACAGGTCCAGGAATAGCTGAAGAATTGCAACACTTACCTGGAGCTTACACTGCAGATAGCAATATTTTTATATACAATCTGTAGAAACTATGAGATTAAAAAGGTTCATAACTTTAGTGAAGCATCACAGGACAGTAGAAAAATATATTGAAAACAGAAATCCAATATGGCTGGTGTTAAGAGATAGATGAAAGGGGTTGAATGGAGCTGAAGGGTGGGACTAATAACAATAAGATAACAAATGTAAAACATACTTTGTCTGTAAAATGTATATTGGTTCAGAACTTTTGTTAATGAGCACAGTTACAAATATATGGCAAATAGAAATCAAACTGGATGGACATCAGAAATAGAGGAAGGCCAGGACTAAAAACAAACGAAATTTTAAACTAAATTGTAAACTAGATTGTATTGTAAACTAAAATGTATATAGTATGTATAAGCTGGAAGTAGAAGCCTAAGTGTTATTCACAAAATCTTTAGACCACACTATCTACCAAGAGAGTTCTCATCTGTATTATTCGTAGCCGTCTATTTACCACCACAGACCGATGCTGGCACTAAGACTGCACTCAACTCTATAAGGCCATAAGCAAACAAGAAAATGCTCACCCAGAAGTGGTGCTCCTAGTGGCCGGGGACTTTAATGCAGGCAAACTTAAATCAGTTTTACCAAATTTTTACCAGCATGTTACATGTGCAACCAGAGGGAAAAAACTCTAGACCACCTTTACTCCACACACAGAGATGCATACAAAGCTCTCCCCCGCCCTCCATTTGGCAAATCAGACCATAATTATATTCTCCTGATTCCTGCTTACACGCAAAAACTAAAGCAGGAAGTACAGTGGTTGCTCCACTAAAAGTTTTGTGATTATGCTGCGGTACTTAGAGGTAATTTGTGGTTTAGTACGGTGCCCTGCGTCACCACTTAATTGCTCCAGACCAGGTCAAGGGGGAGTTAGAGCACTGATTATGCTTTTGGGTCCTACTGTGTCTCTAACGGATAATGAATGGACGACATAAACCTAAATAGAAACTGATAATTGTGCACGACTTACTAAAACTATTGTTATACGAAGGTTTTTATTATTTTATTAGGATTATTTTGCTCTTACTGTAGTACTGTAGCCCACTCCCAACAGGTCATATTGTACAGCGCCTGAGTGGTGCAATGGTCTAACACACTGCATACACTTGTTCCTCCTTTAAAAGTTGCGAGCTTGCACCACGGGACTTAGGAGGTACCCAGCGTCACGGCTTCATTGCTCCAGACCACCACAAGGGGGAGTTAGAGCACTCATTATGCATTTGGGTCCCAAGGATTTTATATGACCAATCATATTGAGTGGTTCCAATGACAAATGTTGACACGAGCCACCCATCCCTGGGTGAAGATGGCTGACAATATGTACAATTGAAAGGAATATGTTAGTTAATGTAGAGACAAACGTTTGTGCATATTTTTGGTCAAAGTTAATTTACAAAATGCGCTATTTAGCAAGTTATCTGACTAGCTAACATTAGCCAGCTAGCTAGTGTTGGGAGAATGAATTTGTAATTTGTGTTGTTTAATGTTTTAGGGACTCCTGAGAAAACCAGCAAATTAGGCTGTCATCTTGTGAAACAGTGGATGTAAAGAATCTAGCCAGCTAAAGCATTTACTGCAAATTTAATGTACAATTGTGTAAGCTTGCCTTGCAATGCAGCTGAAGTAATATAGCTAACTATTTACTTTCTTATTGTGTAGCGGAGGATAAAAAATAACTGTATGCCTATGGATGTGTAGCTAGCTACAGTATGTAGCCAATCTGTGTATGGACGCTAAAACGTTAGGTTCTGAACTAATTTTCATACCAATCTATGAACCTCGGCTATCATAGTTGTTGTATCAACTTCAAGTCAGAATGGCATTAATGAAGCCTATGTGTAACCGGTGTGAAATGGCTAGCTAGTTAGCGGGGTGTGCGCTAATAGCGTTTCAATCGGTGACGTCACTTGCTCTGAGACCTTGAAGTAGTTGTTCCCCTTGCTCTGCAAAAGCTGCGTCTTTTGTGGAGAGATGGGTAACGATGCTTCGAGGGTGGCTGTTGTTCGATGTGTGCAGAGGGTCCCTGGTTCGAGCCCGGGTAGGGGCGAGGAGAGGGACGGAAGCAATTCTGTTACATATGGATAGAGTAGAATATAATAACTTTATTGTGCCAAGGACTTCCTTTGTGTCAGAAAAAAGTTGCTTTCAGAACAATTATTTTTGATTGAAAATAAAAAAGATTTTGCTCTTGACAAAAATAAAAACATTTACCTCCATAACATAACAATTTTCCTGTGAATATCCACACCTTCATACAAACGTGCTACTGTATGCAGAATTCTTGACGCACAACCGAAGATGCTGCCATATCCTGCCAGTACGCCCACAAGCGAGCCACTCAGGAGCAGAATGATGACGCGTGGAAGATGGAAAGGAATGAGATGGCAACAACAATTTGTTGCAAATTGGGGACTTTTCAAATAAGTTACCTTACATGTTATGTTGGCTGACAATTTGTTAGCTATGCTGTCCTTACGAACCACATAGCATATCATTACAGCAGTATATACCGCTATGTTAGCTAGCTACCTAACGTTAGCAGTTATACATCAAACTTGCCAGTATATTAACTATAGGCTATCTAACTACCCAACGTTTTTTGACTTGATTATTCTCGTCATTCTTAGCTTAGCTAAATGGTATAGTCGTTGTGCTTTCTCAATGGACATTTGGGTGCTTTCGTCAATTCGCTCTGGCTATCTATAGGCCGGACAATAGAACGAGTCAAAATTCACCCAAGGCTGAAAAACGGCTTATGAACGTTGGCTAAACTGGAACACTGGCGCGAGCCCATAGCAAATTAAAGGAATTGAACATTCGCAGAGCCTGTTTTGACTGGAGTGATGCTTAGAATTCCATAAAAAATGTATCCCTTTTTATTTACCAGTACAATCTGTTCATCGGACAAAACTGGAAAACAAAAAAGTAAACATCCGCACCTCGACGGTGTCAACTGTGCTTATGTCTGCGTAATGAAAAAGTAGGGAAAAAATAAAAACTTATATTTCTGGTCTAGCGATCGATGACAAACGAGCTCGCTGCCCAGACTTACATCATTACAAAGAGAAGATTCTTCTCTCCCCTACCTGGGCTCAAACCAGGGACCCTCTGCACACATCAACAACAGCCACCCTCGAAGCATCGTTACACATCGCTCCACAAAGGGTCTCAGAGCGAGTGACGTCACCGATTGAAACACTATTAGCGCTCACCACGCTAACTAGCTAGCCATTTCACACCGGTTACACCCGACTTGAGAAAAAAGATATGTACACAGGGAGATATTTGGCGAAATAGACTGGCATGCCTCTCCATAGGAAAACAATGGGGGGAAAAAAGTATTTTCGGGCTAGCATAGCATGACAACCGAGCTAGCTGTTCCCGCTGTTCTAGCAGGTAGCTGGAGACTAGATGGAAGGTAGGGGGCAAATTCTATCGTCAAATGTATTTCTAAGTTAGGTTCTAAGTTATTATTATTAATAACCTCCAACATATTGTTACATATTATCAAGTTGATGGCACAGTCATATAGCCCGTCACCTACTTAAAGCTGAGTGACTCACTCATTCATGGCTTTGGATCAAAATAATAAGTACCAACATTCTTTCGGATAGTCTTTAATAAATAAATATTTGGTTATCCTGACCTGAACACCGTGTACAGTATTATAATAGCCCAGTATGGGCTATTAGCAGGACAATATACCTTTACCAACACCTCTCTGTATTTTGATACTTTGTGGAAGGGCCTCCCCTGTGACGCAGCTGTCTAAGTCACCGCATCGCAATGCAAAATGCGTTGCTACAGATACCCGTGCCGGCCAACACCGGGAGACCCATGAGGCGGCTTTTGGTTTTAATTTAGAATCCTCCAATCCTCTATATGTAATTATTGGCGGAGAGTCACGTCATATTTTTTGATATACTGTAGGCCTACCATAGGCGACATGAGTCTCACTAGTGTTGAGTAATGTGCTGTTAAAAGTGGTGTAGGTGTTATTTATTTAAAGAACATATTGAAGTTAGAAGCAATAGGATTTGAAGCAATAGCCTATAAATATTTTAGCACTGTTTCGCGGTACTCTGAGACAAGCATGGGGACTGGTCTTGATAAATCAATTATATTTTTATTTTCACTGAATCTCCCTTTGGGTATTGGTTAGACTAAAATGAGGGTGTAGAAATGTTAAGCTCTTAGTGTAACCTTTATTTATCTAGGCAAGTCCGTTAAGAATAAATTGTTATTTACAAGGATAGCCTACTTGTTCCTCCCTGTCGGGGAATTGAACCCCGGTCTCCCGCGTGCCCACACAACATGGGGATTCTTTAGCTAAATAGCACAGTACTGTGTAGCCTACGCCCAACCGTCACGTTGTACAGCGCCATATTTTCCATTCCATCCTAATGGAAACCCAGAGGGTTTTACATTTTTCTTGGAATAGAAACACCATAATATTAACCAAATTAATTCAGCAAAATTTCTTAAAATCAGTCCCATTTGCTATGTTTTTAGAAAGAAAAAATATATATTCTCATATAGCCACTATTGAAGGCTATCAGTTGATTCTCAAAGATGCCCTCTGGTGGTCAAACTAGCACTAACTAACATTAATGGTACCAGTAGTTGGCACTTAAATAACGTGCCATAGAATTCTGTGGCACCATGCAAGCTGAGCTGCAGTACGCTGCAACTTTTTTATTTTTTACTTGATTTGTTTATTAGTTTACTCCAATTAGAGGAGGGGTGGTAGGGTTTGCGGGGAATAATAAAGGAAAATATATTTATATATATATTTTATATATGCATATTTGTATGTATGTGTATATGTATGCATGTTTATATATATATATATATATATATATATATATATATATATATATATATATATATATATATATATATGGGTATGTGTATGTATGTATATATATACACTGCTCAAAAAAATAAAGGGAACACTTAAACAACACAATGTAACTCCAAGTCAATCACACTTCTGTGAAATCAAACTGTCCACTAAGGAAGCAACACTGATTGACAATAAATTTCACATGCTGTTGTGCAAATGGAATAGACAAAAGGTGGAAATTATAGGCAATTAGCAAGACACCCCCCAAAACAGGAGTGATTCTGCAGGTGGTGACCACAGACCACTTCTCAGTTAATATGCTTCCTGGCTGATGTTTTGGTCACTTTTGAATGCTGGCGGTGCTCTCACTCTAGTGGTAGCATGAGACGGAGTCTACAACCCACACAAGTGGCTCAGGTAGTGCAGTTCATTCAGGATGGCACATCAATGCGAACTGTGGCAAAAAGGTTTGCTGTGTCTGTCAGCGTAGTGTCCAGAGCATGCAGGCGCTACCAGGAGACAGGCCAGTACATCAGGAGACGTGGAGGAGGCCGTAGGAGGGCAACAACCCAGCAGCAGGACCGCTACCTCCGCCTTTGTGCAAGGAGGTGCACTGCCAGAGCCCTGCAAAATTACCCCCAGCAGGCCACAAATGTGTGTGTCTGCTCAAACGGTCAGAAACAGACTCCATGAGGGTGGTATGAGGGCCCGACGTCCACGGGTGGGGGTTGTGCTTACAGCCCAACACCGTGCAGGACGTTTCGCATTTGCCAGAGAACACCAAGATTGGCAAATTCGCCACTGGCGCCCTGTGCTCTTCACAGATGAAAGCAGGTTCACACTGAGCACATGAGCACATGTGACAGACGTGACAGAGTCTGGAGACGCCGTGGAGAACGTTCTGCTGCCTGCAACATCCTCCAGCATGACCGGTTTGGCGATGGGTCAGTCATGGTGTGGGGTGGCATTTCTTTGTGGGGCCACACAGCCCTCCATGTGCTCGCCAGAGGTAGCCTGACTGCCATTAGGTACCGAGATGAGATCCTCAGACCCCTTGTGAGACCATATGCTGACATGCACATTTGTGGCCTGCTGGAGGTCATTTTGCAGGGCTCTGGCAGTGCACCTCCTTGCACAAAGGCGGAGGTAGCGGTCCTGCTGCTGGGTTGTTGCCCTCCTACGGCCTCCTCCACATCTCCTGATGTACTGGCCTGTCTCCTGGTAGCGCCTGCATGCTCTGGACACTACGCTGACAGACACAGCAAACCTTTTTGCCACAGTTCGCATTGATGTGCCATCCTGGATGAACTGCACTACCTGAGCCACTTGTGTGGGTTGTAGACTCCGTCTCATGCTACCACTAGAGTGAGAGCACCGCCAGCATTCAAAAGTGACCAAAACATCAGCCAGGAAGCATAGGAACTGAGAAGTGGTCTGTGGTCACCACCTGCAGAATCACTCCTGTTTTGGGGGGTGTCTTGCTAATTGTCTATAATTTCCACCTTTTGTCTATTCCATTTGCACAACAGCATGTGAAATTTATTGTCAATCAGTGTTGCTTCCTAAGTGGACAGTTTGATTTCACAGAAGTGTGATTGACTTGGAGTTACATTGTGTTGTATAAGTGTTCCCTTTATTTTTTTGAGCAGTGTATATATAAATATATATATTTACCCCAAAAATATATAGGGGATTGAAAATGATGCAGGCAATTACATTGATGGAAGCTACAATCTATACGCAATATTAAAGCTGATCCACCCCCTCGGTAGTGACATGTCGTCACTTTTCTTTTTTAAATGGTCCCACCCGTTACAAGTAAAAATCTAATTGGTTCATTCCATTGTCACTCCAAAGTTATGTTTTAAATCAGTTAAATGGCAGAGGCCTTTTGTACCCAATTTATTTTGTTACCCCTTTTCCATGGTATCCAATTGGTAGTTACAGTCTTGTCTCATTGATGCGACTCCCGTACGGACGGGAGAGGCGAAGGCCGAGAGCCGTGCGTCCTCCAAAACACAAACCAACCAAGCCGCACTGCTTCTTGACACAATGCCCATTTAACCCGGAGGAAACACCATACACCTGGAAATCGTGTCAGCGTGCACTGTGCCTGGGCCATCACAGGAGTCACTAGTACACAATGGGACAATGACATCCCTGCCGGCCAAACCCTCCCCTAACCCGGACAACGCTGGGCCAATTGTGCACCACCCTCTCCCGGTCACGGCAGAGCCTGGACTCAAAACCAGAATCTCTAGTGGCACAGCTAGCACTGCGATGCTGTGCCTTAGACCACTGCGCCACTCTGGAGGCAGCTGGATTTTTGTACTCAGGGACCACCAAAGAATATTCTGATTGGATATTTTTTTCTATTCAGTATTAATAACCCCTTCTCTTTCCAACACAAACTGAAGAGATTAACTTTTTATGGCTGCAGGGGCAGTATTGAGTAGCTCTGATTAAAGGTGCCCATTTCAAACGGCCTCGTACTCAATTCTTGCTCGTACAATTTGCATATTATTATTACTATTGGATAGAAAACACTCTCTAGTTTCTAAAACCGTTTGAATTATATCTGTGAGTCAAACAGAACTCATTTGGCACAAACTTCCTGACCAGGAAGTGGAAAGTCTGAAATCAAGGCTCTGTTCTTCTTCCTGCCTATAAATGGGCGTGATACGTAAGAGTCTACGTGCACTTCATAGACCTTCCCCTTGATGTCAAGAGGCTGTGAGAGAAGAAATTTCATGTTTATCTTGGTCTGAAGTGGAATACAGGCTCTTTGTATGACGTGTCCCTCATTTCCGGTACTCTGGGGAGCGCCAGGTGGACAGTGGGATTGCCTTCTGTTTAGCTGCCGTTATGGATGACTACTATCTCCGGCTTTGATTTTATTTGATACATGTGACCATATCATCGTAAAGTATGTTTTTTCAATATAGTTTAATCAGATTATTTAAATTTTTTCCCGAGTTTTGCCGTGTTCCGTTCTCTGACTTTGTTGACGATGGAGAGATCCGTGCCACTTGGCTAGTGCGCGTGCTAAATCAAGAGGGAAAGTTGCCATTCTAAATCCAAACAACGATTGTTCTGGACAAAGGACACCTTGTCCAACATTCTGATGAAAGATCAGCAAAAGTAAGAAACATTTTATGATGCTATTTCATCTATCTGTTGTACATGTGAACTGGTCGTGGGCGGCCAACGTTTGGGTACTCTAGCTATACCGAAGCTGCATATCGTAATGAAGTTATTTTTAGAATTCTAACACTGCGATTTCATTAAGAATTAATGGATCTATCATTTCCTATACAACATGTATTTTTTAGTTATGTTTATGAATAGCTATTTGGTCAGAATATGTGTGTCAGAAAAAGTGTCAGGAAAATATCCGGACGTTGTGGGAAAAAGTAGCTAAGTTAGCACAATGTGTAACCATTGATTTCAGCTCTAAATATGCACATTTTCGAACAAAACATAAGTGTATGTATAACCTGATGTTATAGGACTGTCATCTGAGAAAGAAAATCAAGGTTAGTCAAAAATTATATATCTTTTGCTTGTTTGTTACGATTTCTTACTTTTGCTACTAAGAAATTGCTTGTGTTTTTGGCTATTGTGGTAAGCTAATATAACGCTATATTGTGTTTTCGCTGTAAAACACTTGATAAATCGGAAATATTGTCTGGAATCACAAGATGCCTGTCTTTCAATTGCTGTACACTATGTATTTTTCAGAAATGTTTTATGATGAGTATTTAGTTATTTGGCGTTGGTGTCTGTAATTATTCTGTCTGCTTTCGGTGCAATTTCTGATTGTAGCTGCAACGTAAACTATGATTTATGCCTGAAATATGCACATTTTTTGAACAAAACATAGATTTATTGAATAACATGTTATAAGACTGTCATCTGATGAAGTTGTTTGTTGGTTAGTTTGGTTGGTTGGTTCTTGGTTAGTTAGGTTGGCTTTGTGCATGCTACCTGTGCTGTGAAAAATGTCTGTCCTTTTTTGTATTTGGTGGTGAGCTAACATAAATATACGTGGTGCTTTCGCTGTAAAACATTTTAAAAATCGGACATGTTGGCTGGATTTACAAGATGTGTACCTTTCATATGCTGTATTGGACTTATTAATGTGTGAAAGTTAAATATTTAAAAAATATATATTTAGAATTTCGCGCCCTGCACTTGAGCTGGCTGTTGTCATAAGTGTACCGACGTCGGGCTTGCAGCCACAAGAAGTTAAATCAGAAAATGTGTACAATTATTGTAAAGATGAAATAGAAATTAAAATGAAATGTAATTAACAGTACATTTTTATAAATCCCTAGTCCTGATGGTTCACCTCTGTGTTACAGCCACCCCCTTCCTCTTCACCCTGTCCTCACTGAGGCCATTTCAGCCTCCTGTTCTGGGGTGCCAGATAGCACCCTCAGTGTAGGGTGTCCAATCAAAAATGCATATTTTGATCAATGGTCCAAATGTCATGCCTCTATCATAATTCCCTCAAAATGTATTGGCTTTTTTTACCCCTGTAGGATGGTAAAAATTTTGGCTACTAAATTAATTGAGGCAGGAGAAAAAAACATTTTCATAAATCAGGAAAATTGTATTATGTCAGCTAGCTTGGATGCTGTGTGAAAATTAAGGCTACCGGACAGGCTTACCATTGAACTCCTCATCATTCTTCTCAAATCTGGAGGACATAAAACAATATAGGGTTAAGATAGATATTGATTTTGAGACATGAAATGTAGTATTTTCATGTTTTTGTATATGCTGTTCATATTAATGCGAAGTTCCTGTTCTTTATCAAAGACTTCTCCCAAAAACAAACATATCTCTGTGAAAGGTCAACGGAGCACTGATCGTACTGTACCCCAAGCTTTTTATTTTCAAAACCTTGTACATTTAATTCAGCTCGTGTCATGCTATTAGTGACCTGCGGAAACAACTTGGAAGACGACGACCACAAAATGTTAAATCCTCAAATCCTCTGCGATTAAGCCGCACCACTCTGTCAACAGAGCTTTGTGTTTATTATCGGATGTATTAGATTATGAAATCTGACTTTTTGGATATAATGTTAAAGATACGTTAGGCCCCACTGAACGATTCAAAACATTAACCTGTTGAGGACAGAGGGCGCTGTTTTCACTTTGGGGGAAAATCGTGCCCAATTTAAACGGCCTCGTACTCAATTCTTGCTCGTACAATATGCATATTATTATTACTATTGGATAGAAAACACTCTCTAGTTTCTAAGACCGTTTGAATTATATCTGTGAGTAAAACAGAACTCCTTTTGCAGCAAACTTCCTGACAGGAAGTGGAAAATCTGAAATCGATGCACTGTTCTAGGGCCTGCCGATTAAAGTCCTGGATATTTAAAAGTTTAGATGCACTTCATACGTCTTCCACTAGATGTCAACAGGCAGTGAGAGAAGAAATGGAGTGTGTAACTTGATCTGGTGTCGAATAATAGCTCTCGGCATGACGTGTCACCAGTTTCCTGATTTCTGGAGCGCGCGAGAAGGGACCTGGATTTGCCTTCTGATAAGCTGTCGTTATGGACGACTAATATCTCCGGCTTTGATTTTATTTGATACATGTGACAATATCATCGTAAAGTATGTTTTTTCAATATAGTTTAATCAGATTATTGAAATTTTTTCGGGAGTTTTGCCATGTGTTCCGTTCTCTGAGTTTGTTGACGATGGAGAGATTCGCGCCACTTGGCAAGTGTGCTTGCTAAATCGAGAGGGAAAAAGGCCGTTCTAAATCCAAACAACGATTGTTCCCGACAAAGGACCCCTTGTGCAACATTCTGATGAAAGATCATCAAAAGTAGGACCCATTTTATGATGCTATTTCATATATCTGTCGAACATGTTGTACTAGTCGTTTGCTCCCAGATTTGGGGTACTCTCTCGCTATACCTAAGCTGGATGTCGTAATGAAGTTATTTTTGGAATTCAAACACGGCGATTGCATTAAGAACTAGTGTATCTATCATTTCCTATACAACATGTATTTTTTAGTTATGTTTATGAATAGTTATTTGGTCAGAATATGTGTGTCAGAAAAAGTGTCAGAAAAATATCCGGACGTTGTGGGAAAAAGATGCTACGTTAGCACAATGTATAACCACTGATTTCAGCTCTAAATATGCAAATTTTCGAACAAAACATAAGTGTATGTATAACCTGATGTTATAGGACTGTCATCTGATGAAGCTTATCAAGGTTAGTCAAAAATTATATATCTTGCTGGTTTATTCGCTATCGCTAACGTTCCTATTGCTATCGCTAACGTGCCTTGATGAATGAATGCGGTAGTGTGGTAGGCTATTGTAGTAAGCTAATATAATGCTATATTGTGTTTTCGCTGTAAAACACTTAAAAAATTGGAATACTTAGCTGGATTCACAAGATGTTTGTCTTTAATTTGCTGTACACCATCGATTTTTCAGAAATGTTTTATGATGAGTATTTAGGTATTTGACGTTGGTGTCTGTAATTACTCTGGCTGCTTCGGTTCTATTTCTGACGGTAGTTGTGATTGTAGCTGCAATGTAAAACTGATTTATACCTCAAATATGCAAATTTTTCGAACAAAACATAGATTTATTGTATAACATGTTATAAGACTGTCATCTGTTGTTTCTTGGTTGGTTTGGTTGGTTCTTGGTTAGTTAGGTTGGCTTTGTGCATGCTACCTGTGCTGTGAAAAATGTCTGTCCTTTTTTGTATTTGGTGGTGAGCTAACATAAATATACGTGGTGTTTTCGCTGTAAAACATTATTCAAATCGGACATGTTGACTGGATTCACAAGATGTGTATCTTTCATTTGCTGTATTGGACTTGTTAATGTGTGAAAGTTAAATATTTCAAAAAAATATCTTTTGAATTTCGCGCTCTGCCTTTTCAGTGGAATGTGGGAGGAGTTCCGCAAGCCGAATGCCAGAGCCAGACAGGTTAAGAATCATCTGTCTTGGTAAAATGTATTTTAAAACATAAGGAAGTGAAATGTCACCATCAAAGCGCATTTTCACCCACCCTGGGCAGAGTGGGTGGACACCCTACTCATTGTCAAGTGGCTGGGAGCTTTCTCTCTCTGCTTAATTGGCTGTACCAGGACTCCTAGGTGTAATTGTGTTAAGAGAAAATGTTGAGCCTGGCTGATTTTAGTGCCTTAATCTGTAGTCTCCGGATTGATAATGTTTTTTCTGGCAGCCGAGCAAATGGTTCAGCCCCATCATCTGCACTGGAAACTGCCTTAACTCTGTCAGAACCGAATGGGTGAGCAAACAACATCAGTAAACACATAGAACATGGAGCCATATATTGCTTAGTGCAAAACAAAACAGCTGAGAGGCTACATTTCTTCCCATCTCAGTCCCTTTATGTTCTCTGAATGCTTCATATTCATTTATAAAGTAGTATTATAAAGTATTTTGTAGATACATCAGACATTTTTCAGTCATTTACTTTCATTTGGAGAGGAATGCATGGGAAATTGACCACTGCAAATATCCTTTCACAGGGCTAATGCAATACATAAACTATCCATTCTCAGATTGGAACAGTACTGTGTCGAGATTAAATGTGATTTTCCTCTAGGCTCCCTGATTAATTCTGTATCTATCCTTGAGAGCAATGTAAAATCATTTGAATCCACAGAAACTTTCATCAGCTTTCATCAGCTCCTCAGCAGAAATATCTAGTGTTGCCTTGAAAGTGCTGCTCTCTCAGTGTAGCTTTGAGTAGATGTTTGGCATGAAAGAGCAGCTAATGGGCTGAGAAATGTCGTCAAACGTACTCCAACAACAGAAGCTAATGTCTCCAGACCCACTGAACAACAACACAATGTTCAGGAGCCTAGTCACTGAAGAAGAAAAAACCCTGGCCCTGCTTTACTTTCATGTGTCAGGAAGGCCTTTTCTGTCAGCCTTATTGTGGTGCTGCTCTGCTCTCCAAGTGGCCTGCTGGAATTGCTTAATTGCCTGCTGGAGTGGACTAGCTCCAGGGTCCTGCTATGAAACGTAGGTTGGTGGATCTCTAATACAGCTATCAAGTGATCTGACAGTACTGTATCTAGCTCTAGAGCTCCAGAGAAGACTACAGTGTGGGGGGGGAATTCACAGCTCAGTGATATTGAGGTTGATTTACCTAGACCCCTCCTCCCAGAGAGCGCCTGGTGCTGTTTTTAACACGCTTTGTCGTGTAAATGTTCCACATGCACACTTTAATGATGCTCGATAATGTAAGTACATTTCTTCTCTTTTGGTTTGATCATCTTGCAACATATCTCACACTGTCTATGGATTTGTGTGGGTTTGCTTTTGGCACTCGCCACCTAAGCGGAAGATATGTTGCTTGATCTTTTGCTCTGGCTTTCTCTGAAATGTGGTGGATTGGTAGGCCTTCTGCCCCTCTTCCCCCTCAATGCCAATTAAAAGTGTTTTTCTCAGCTAGATTTGTAGCTCCTGAAGACAGTCACAGAGAGCAATTGAAGTGAAGTCACTCAGGACGTATGGCAGATGGTTCGGCTTGGAATTTGCAAAGAGAAATGCCTACAAAGCAGGAAACAAACAATCTTGATAATGACAGTCTGTTTGTGTGGAAAGCACCTACTTCCAGCCCAATTTAAATTCTAACCCTGTACTCCCTCACTTTAATTTAAACATACTGTCAAAACTCCAGTCATAGCCTCTTCAGAGGCCTAAGATATGGTGGTGAAAATGCCATACCCATGAGTCACAAAAAAAGTATTGAAACGATAGAAAGCATATCTTAGAGAAAAGCGGCAGCAACAACTTGATCCCATAGCTTAAACTTCAGCTCTCAGTTGTGGGTCCTCACTGAATAGGGACCAGATGTACTATCGGTCCATTTACAAAGACAGGGAGACTCAAAGAGAAGTGAGACACAGAGGAGAAAGTCTAATGGCTGCTAGCTTCATTTTCCCAGGGGGCTGGATTTATCAAAGAGGACCCAGAGAAGCTTGATCAGTGAATAACCCCCTTTTGGTGATTCAGATGAGTGAGAACAGGAGAGCGGGAGGACTAGGGCGTTCTCAGCCATGTGGATTTGGGTCTGGGTTGAAAACATACACCCACCAGAAACATGGTGGATATTCTTAATGCTCTATATTCATGTCAATATAAAAGCAATTTCCCCTCATTAGTGGAGTGACTCATCGTACCTCTTCTTTGTTGAGTTTTATAGATCAATATAGCCCACTATTTTAACCTATAATTAGAGTAGAGAGTATTTTAGGAGAAAGAGTTCAGTGTGAACACACTGGGGCACACTGTCCCACATGTAATTTCAACATGGATAATTGGGTAATATTTGGTTGAGGCGTTGATCAATGAGATTACAACGTACAGTATTTTCGCCCCCTCACCCACTTTAGTTGTCACCCAAATTTCTATCATTGTGTGATCAACCATTTAAAGCACAGAAAAGTTCAAATGGGAATACAAGATCAGATGTTTTATTTTATTTATACAACTGATTAATGTGTTATCACTGTGCTTCATCAACAGCAGAACCAAATTACCTGGATTTACATTAAAACTACATGGTGCAAGTGATCAATGCCGCTTGAGATTCTGCACAGATTATTACAGCAATTGTGAAGATCTCTACAGACCTGCGACGACCTATGCATGTTATCTTGAACAGTAACCATGGATGTTTTAATCATATTAATGTTGAATGTTACATTAGTTTGTTTTACAAAAGTCATATTGAGTTATTTTTGGTTGACAACATTTAAATATCAACATTTAAAGGAGATCAATCTGCTTGGATAGTTCCATCTGAGCCACTGGTTTAATCCCATTCTTTTTGGGAAGGATGAGTTGGAGTTGTGAATCCAACATATAATTTGTTGAAGGGATTCTATAGAACTTTTGTATACTTTTTAGCCAGTAGTTCTGAAAGTTGCGTTCACAATCCAAAATTGGTTCCCGAACATTGTGTACTTCATCACAAATGTGCAGATATGTGCACCACGTCATTGATCGCTAAAGTATCTCTCTCTCTCGCTGTACTGTGTGGGTGTCTTGCTACTGTCACCCAAATGGCAACGGGTTGAAGCTCATTGGCTAGAACTCTAAATGCTAGGGGGCTGGCCCATGTGGGGGGAAATATAGGGAATATTGTACTGCACATTTTCCAGAAAACAGTTGCTTTGAAACTAGGAATTTCGTGGGTAATTGAGGTAAATTGATTTATTCGATTTATTAAGATTCCCATTAGCCGACGCCAATGGTGACAGTTAATCTTACTGGGATCCTAGACATAACGAAAAAGACATTACAGACAAAATACTTTACAATTTACATACAGTACCAGTCAAAAGTTTGGACACACCTACTCATTCCAGGGTTTTTCTTTATTTTACTGTTTTCTACATTATATAATGATAGTGAAGACATCAAAACTATGAAATAGCACACAGGGAATCATTTAGTGACCAAAAAAGGGTTAAACAAATCAAAATATATTTTATATGTGAGATTCTTCAAAGTAGCCACCGTTTGCCTTGATGACAGCTTTGCACACTCTTGGCATGATGTCAACCAGCTTCATGAGAGAGTCACCTGGAATGCATTTGACTTAACAGGTGTGGCTTGTTAAAAGTTAATTTGTGGAATTTCTTTCCTTCTTAATGCGTTTGAGCCAATCAGTTATCTTGCTTGGGATAGGGGGCAGCATTTTCACGTTTGGATGAAAAGCGTGCCCAGAGTAAACTGCCTGCTACTCAGTCCCAGTTGCTAATATATACATATTATTAGTAGATTTGGATAGAAAACACTCTGAAGTTTCTAAAACTGTTTGAATGATGTCTGTGAGTATAACAGAACTCATATGGCAGGCGAAAACCTTAGAAAAATCCAACCAGGAAGTGGGAAATCTGAGGTTTTTTAACTCTTGGCCTATCGAATACACAGTGTCTATGGGATATTGAACTTCCTAAGGCTTCCACTAGATGTCAACAGTCTTTTGAACCTTGGTTGATGCTTCTACTGTGAGGTGGGGTCGAATGAGAGGGGGTTGAGTAAGGTCTCTTCCAGAGTGCCATGAGCTGACCATGCGCGTTCACGTGAGAGTTAGCTTGAGTTCCATTGCATTTCTGAAGACAAAGGAATTCTCCGGTTGGAACATTATTGAAGAATTATGTTAAAAACATCCTAAAGATTGATTCTATACTTCGTTTGACATGTTTCTACAGACTGTAACGAAACTTTTTGACTTTTCATCTGCTCCTAGTGATCGCGCGTCATGAATTTGGAATACTGGGCAAACAAAAAGGAGGTATTTGGACATAAAGATGAAATTTATCGAACAAATCAAACATTTATTGTGGAACTGGGATTCCTGGGAGTGCATTCTTTTGAAGATCATCAAAGGTAAGTGAATATTTATAATGCTATTTCTGACTTCTGTTGACTCCAACATGGCGGATATCTGTTTGGCTTGATTTGTTGTCTGAGCGCCATACTCAGATTATTGCATGGTTTGCTTTTTCCGTAAAGTTTTTTTGAAATCTGACACAGCGGTTGCATTAACCTGTCTGGGAACCGGAACCCCGTTGTTGGTGAGGGCAATGAAATTGCAGGGCGCCAAATTCAATCAACAGAAATCTAATAATTCAAATTTCTCAAACATACAACTATTAGAAACCATTTTAAAGATACAATTCTCGTTAATCTAACCACAGTGTCCGATTTCAAAAAGGCTTTTCAGAACATATCATTATGTTAGGTCAGCAACTAGTCACAGAAAGCATACAGAGATTTTCCAACCAAAGAGAGGAGTCACAAAAACCAGAAATCGAGATAAAATTAATCACTAACCTTTGATATTCTTCATCAGATGACACTCCTTGGACAACATGTTACACAATACATGTATGTTTTGTTCGATCAAGTTCATATTTATATCCAAAAACCTCCGTTTACATTTGGCTTTGCCTCCAAAACATCCCGTGAATTAGCACAGAGCCACATCAATTTACAGAAATACTCATAATAAACACTGATAAAAGATACAAGTGTTGTTCACAGAATTAAAGATATACTTCTCCTAAATGCAACCGCAGTGTCAGATTTTTTAAAAACTGTGTGAGCAAGGAGGCCTACAAACCTGACTCAGTTACACCAGCTCTGTCAGGAGGAATGGGCCAAAATTCACCCAACTTATTGTGGGAAGCTTGTGGAAGGCTACCCGAAACATTTGACAAAAGTTAAACAATTTAAATGAAATGCTACCAAATACTAATTGAGTGTATGTACACTTCTAACCCGCTGGAAATGGGATGAAAGAAATATAAGCTGAAAGTAATAATTCTCTCTACTATTATTCTGACATGTCACATTCTTAAAATAAAGTGGTGATCCTACCTGACCTAAGACAGGGAATTTTTACTTGGATTAAATGTCAGGAATTGTGAGAAACTGAGTTTCTTTTTTGAGAGTTATTAGAAAACCTACCTGGTCTTTGTGGTTGAATCTGTGTTTGAAATGCATTGCTCGACTGATGGACCTTACCGAGAATTGTATGTCTGGGGTACAGACAGAGATGAGGTAGTCATTCAAAAATCATTGTTAAACACTATTAATGCAAACAAGAGTGAGTCCTTGCTACTTATTATGTAACTTGTTTAGCACATTTTTGTTCCTGAACTTTTTTATGCTTGCCATAACAAAAAGGTTGAAAATTTATTGACTCAAAACATATCAGCTTTAAAAAAAAAAAAATGATATTTGTACACATTTCTAAAAACCAAATTACACTTTGACATTATGGGGTGTTGTGTGTAGGCCAGTGACACAAAATCTCAAGTTAATCAATTTTAATTCGGGCTGTAACACAACAAAATATTGAAAAAGTCAAGGGTTGTGAATACTTTCTGAAAGCACTGTATGAGTGATAAAGTATGGTCACATTTCATATGCACTGTTAAACCTTAACTTTGGAATGACTTCGATAGTAACAATGAATCTATTAAGTTTTTAAGTGTCTCTCAATAATCATTCTCACAATAGCACGTTAGTAATAGTCAGTGACAATTATCATAGCTAAGCAAAGCTGGGCTTGGTTAAAGCCCTGAATGGGATACCGAAAGGTAGCTGTGGATAGACCATACCTCCAGTAAAGTGGATATAACGTTAAAGATCTGACGTTGTTTTAAAGGTACAAATTTAACGTATTTTATACAAGGTTTGTCTATGTTGAAATTTGCTTACGATGATGACATAATCTTGTTGTTGAAATTTCACCATCAAAATAACAGTTGATTACTTTTTTCAAATCGTATTTCACACATAGATTCCATGTCACTATGTTGACCAATTACATAAAAACAACATTGATTCAACCAGTTTGTGCCCAGTGGGAAGTTATCATAACTAATATTTCCCTGCTCTTGGAGTAATTGGTAGGAAATGCCAATATAATGAGGGGAAGAGGGTGGGACGAAACTCAATGTTAACACCTTTACTTTCCTCCCTTCTCCCTTTTACCTCCCACTGTGGTCCGATCTCCCTCTCATCCTGTCCTCCTCTCTTCCTTCTCCTCTTGTTTTCTGTTCTAGACACGTCTCTCCTCTCTCCTCCCGGTCTGGGCAGCTGAATCATTTGAAAGGCACTGTAGCATTAAGGGCCCACTGAGACAGGCCTCGTCCAGGCAAATCCGTACACAAATTAGAGTGTAGAAGCCATTATTAAAGCCAATCGCTCCTTGTAGCTCCCAAGCAGTTAAATTACACCCTTTCCACTCCTGCTCATCTCTAGAACAAATATAACCCCCTTTTTATTACCCTCTTTTCCCACCACGGCAGAGCAGAGCAACGGAGCACAGAGCTTTAAAACTGTGTAGTTTCCCTAGATTGGGTGTGGAATTACGGAGTGTTTGGGACATGCCACTCATGATTGGCATCGAGCTTCACTAACAAAAGGGGAATAAGTTCCCTTATTTTAAAAGCTTATTTTAACCACATTTCGCCTCGACACTCCGGCTTCTCAGAGGCATGCACAATCCTCTAAGTTTGCTTTCATGTTTAACGTTCTGAGGCGATTTCTCTGCTTTGCTTTAAATTCTCTTGCTTTTCAACGCTTTTGTCTGTCAAATGGGTGTTGCAGTGGGAACGCTTTGCCTGTCAATCAAAACTTCTTCTCAGCGTGTGTTCCCTACACTCACAGATTACTGCTCTGCCGTATGCTACTGAGGTGTTGGACTGTGTATGCACCGTGATCTGCTGTTAATGTTTGTGTAATCTTCATTTATATGAGATTACAGTGAGTTCTAATTTTATGCAGTGCATGTCAGGGTCCCAGCTGTCAGAAGCTACTGAGTTTTTCTTAGTCAGAGAACTATTTCCTGTCACGACTGAAGCCCTCCCTCTATGTTCTAATCAGGGGTTCGAACCAAAATAATTTTCCAATTGTTTTTTTTGTTTTTTTTGTTTGTTTTTTTGGTTCCACTATTCCGACCAGAGAAATAAAGTTCTGAACCGGTTTGAATCCACAAAAAAAGTATCCTTTTATATTGTTCCTTTCTGATCATTTTGAAACCGCTGAAATCTATTTTTTTCTTTTTTTTTCTTCTTACATTTAGCTCATCATTAAATGACTTCACCAATCAGTGTGGGTAAAGCAGCTTGCTATGGAGCAGGCCCACAGAATTATACCTACGGAGGAGCGGCTTCTATGAAGGAACTTTGAATGTCTTTGTGTGCAGAGCGGCACCAGAATTTAAATAAAAATAGGTCTTACTTTTTTGTAGTTAATAAATCCATTGTGAAACATGATAACTATAGTATCCTTAACTAGCATTAAAAAAGTTTGTTCTCAAATGAAAAATGTACACAAGCACACACATTGTAAAAGATTTTCAACTGGCAAGCAGACACTGGAATACATTTCTGAGTGATAGAGTAAAGACTTTACACAGGGACTTGGTTGAGTTTTTTTGTCGGACTGGAAAAAAATGCCCGGAACATAAAATAGCATTATTATCCAGTTCCCACGCTTTTAAAATAATGGTTCTGTTCCAGAACAGAATAGATCACTTTTGTTCCTGGTTCTGATTATTTTCCGGTTTTCGGTTCTGTTCCCTGAACCGTGTCCAACCCCTGTTTTTAATATCACATTGACCCTAAATTGGCACATTCATATCAGTTAAACTCCTACTGGCTGCACTAATACATAATTTTAATACATAATTTTCATTCTTAAGCAAAAATGTAGAGCAGTGTGAGTCTCAGAGCTACATGTTCTATTAGAATAAAAAAATATGGATTCTCAGTTACTGCTCTGTTTTATTTAATCTTGAAGGCTTTGTCACCAAAATAGATGTAGAACTATAATAATGTGAACAACATTTGTTAAATATTACTATGTTAAAAATAAAAGCAGGCTTGTGAAATGCTGCTGGCTTCAGTCACTGCACATTCTGTTGATTCCAGAAAAACATCCTGCATCTTAATTCTGCTCCTGTGAAGCCTGAGGAACAGTGAAACAGTATTCGACTCACCTCAGACCAACTCTGCCTTTCTCTCCCCAGTCACGCAACAACTAGCAGCCACAGCATTCTGACTGAATTACAATCGCCATTTTCTCACTCCTCATCTCTGAAGGCAGCCTCACTACTGCAGTGTATTTAACAGGCAGCCAGCAGGTTACCATATGCCCAGACACACATTAGGAACATTATGGTGATATAATGAGGCCAGAGCTCCAATCTGATTATAGAGATGAGCCTTATGAGTTTGATGTTCATCACGTTCTCTGAATTATACTACCTCCACCAAATGCATTTTTTTTCCCGTCATGAATCTTGTTCTGGAGGCAACTCTATGGAGTGGTCACTAGCTGGCACAGCCAAAAAGTATTCAAATAAAAGGGGCCATCACTCAGTTCTGCCTCCAGGACAAGACTCATTACAACAAACATCAACCTGTGCACCAAATGGTTGAATCTATCCCAGCTAGCACATTTGGTTCCTTAGGAGTTGTGGGAATGTACGTTTTTGGATTCCCATTGGATCTGGGAACGAAGCCATACGTTTCCTGACCGCTAAAACAGAATGTTTTTTTAAATGTTGGAAGTGAACATTTAGCCTGTTCTGGGAACGTTCATTTTTAGGTTGAAGGGAGGTTCTGAGAGTGTTTTACTATGGTTCCCTGAACGTTTTCCTGTGAGGTTTTATTAAGGTTATGAGAACAAAAATGACAGATTATTTGGAGGTTTTTGAATAATTTCTTTAAAAAATTGACTGAATCTTTTAATAACACTGCCATCTTAGGTTAACTGTTTTGAACTGCTTTCACACAGATAGGACACAAGGAAATGTATTTGCTTAGGCAGTAATCATGCCAACACATTTAGTTTTTATTGTGGCATGGCATCAGGGAGATTTGAACCCATTTTCTTCTGTTTTCTAGCCATGTAATTAGTCCACTGCGCCACCAGGATGGAGCTAGCAGGATTTTTTATCATACAAAGCTGTTTATTTTAGTCTATTCAACTATATCTAATTTCAAGTGAAACAAACACTCATTAAGGTTAGGTGTGGCCAATTAGTGGACACGGCCAACACACCTGAACACACTTAACGAGATAGAGTTTTGTTGACGCTGAAAACGGAAAGCATATGTTTTTAAATAACAGTCTTAGAATATTCTTTGAAAGTTACTAATGTTTTCTTGTGTTTTTTATGGAAAGTTTTCTCAATGTTCTGACAACATGACTTAAAAAAAAACATGAAGAAACCTGCAGAAAACGTTTTGCCAACATACTGAAGTTCCCACAGAAAAATGTTGTTTCTTAACATTCTCTGGACATTCTGAGAGCATGACTTTAAATAGAATCATGAGGGAACCTGTAGGAAACATTATGCTAAAGTACTGAAATTCCCTCCAAAGAAACATATGGTTCTCATTATGTGCAAGCTGGGTACCCTAGACCATTCCCAGAACATTGTGGGAAGGTTGTATGCAAAATAACCAACGGACAGGTCTAACCAAGCTCTAAGAAACATACGGCTCTCAGAGTGTTATGTGCTAGCTGAGATGTGTGTTTTTGTGTTCTGAATTGAATTGAATAAGACTATCTGTACTGAAGATGGACACAGATTACGGAGCACTTCACTTTTTTTGTTCCACTGTCAAGATCAGGAAAAAAGCCACACTGATAAGAACCTGTCATTTGGCAGGATGGTTACTATACATTATGCCAGGTAGACATGGCCTTCTACCTCATTGTCTTGCAATTAAAGAAGAAACCTCTAGTCCTCATATAATCTCTGTAATTGTTTTGGATGTCAAGCAGGAGTTGAGTCCTCTGAATTTTCGACCTCTCCTTAATAACTTCTAAAAGTCTAAAACAATTATTTGATAGAATATAGAAATTGGCCATTACTACTATAGCCCATAGAAACACATTGGATAAGACATTCATAAATGTCAAAAAAAGTCAGTCAAAAATGTACTCATAAGGAATAGGATTTTGAAGTGTATGTCCAATATCTAGGAGATAGACGAAAGCTCAGGAAATATTTTTGTTTTTTGGACACATATTTAACCCCTTATTTTTGGGCACAAAACTACCACTATACTTCAATTCATTTGTATGGGTTACCTTCAGACGAGTCCCGTGACACTGGGGGTTGTAGAGCAAAATGGAGAACACAATCGTGTTCATGAGAGTCTCCCCTTTCCATAGTGGGGCCAAACAGTTCGGACGCTACAGACGTTTTCGTGAGAAGACCAATTTTCGGGATGTCTCATGGGCTGACAAACACCGCTGTAGCTCGGCCACCTTCCACCGCAGATACGGAATGCCGACGTAGGCGGATGCAGTGGATTGAGACACAGCCAATGCAAAAAATATCGCTAGCATAAACTGACTGATTTTTATAGGGATTGTTTTATGATGTTACTTAGATTGACACACGGGTGCATCAATAGATTCTTGAAGATTTTAATCACAGTAGCTGCATAATTATTTTTTGTCAACCCCAGTTTCCGACCCTTCTTTCACCCCCTTCCTCTCTTGCCGTGTTCTGTAATAGTAGTGGAATGATACAGGAGGAATCCAACATTAATCAGCTGCTGTTTTAGTAGGCAAGCAGACCCCCTTCCTCTCCTCCCGCCTGGCATACCTCCAGATGTTAATGTAGTTGCATTAGTCATTTATGAGCTGCCCAGGACAGACTTGCCTCTGGCAAAGTGGGCACGCTGCAGGTAGAGGGGTGTGTGCCAGGAGTGGCAGGGCCAAGCTCTTAAACAGAGAGCTGGTGTGTAGTGTTGGCCATGCTGTGTTTGGTTCTGATATCAAATCAAATCAAATGTATTTATATAGCCGTTCTTACATCAGCTGATATCTCAAAGTGCTGTACAGAAACCCAGCCTAAAACCCCAAACAGCAAGCAATGCAGGTGTAGAAGCACGGTGGCTAGGAAAAACTCCCTAGAAAGGCCAAAACCTAGGAAGAAACCTAGAGAGGAACCAGGCTATGAGGGGTGGCCAGTCCTCTTCTGGCTGTGCCAGGTGGAGATTATAACAGAACATGGCCAAGATGTTCAAATGTTCATAAATGACCAGCATGGTCAAATAATAATAATCACAGTAGTTGTCGAGGGTGCAGCAAGTCAGCACCTCAGGAGTAAATGCCAGTTGGCTTTTCATAGCCGATCATTAAGAGTCCGGTGAACAGGTCAGGGTTCCATAGCCGCAGGCAGAACAGTTGAAACTGGAGCAGCAGCACGGCCAGGTGGACTGGGGACAGCAAGGAGTCATCATGCCAGGTAGTCCTGAGGCATGGTCCTAGGGCTCAGGTCCTCCTAGAGAGAGAAAGAAAGAGAGAATTAGAGAGAGCATACTTAAATTCACACAAGACACCGGATAAGACAGGAGAAGGACTCCAGATATAACAAACTGACCCTAGCCCCCCGACACATAAACTACTGCAGCATAAATACTGGAGGCTGAGACAGGAGGGGTCAGGAGACACTGTGGCCCCATCCGATGATACCCCCGGACAGGGCCAAACAGGAAGGATATAACCCCACCCACTTTGCCAAATCACAGCCCCCACACCACTAGATACACTGCTGCTCTTAGAGGAAGGACCACCACCGTACATCATCCTGACCCCCTTACTGTCCCTGTAGATCTAGCTGTAGTAAGACGTAATACAGCATAGATCTACCTTAACCACCACTTGGGTAACTACATTCTCTGAGTCTGAAGCCTACAGCAGTTAATGGTCAAACAAAGGCCAGAACAGAGAGCGCAATTGCAGCCATACTGTTTCTCCGTCCTGACATCTTGAAGAATTTGTTTGTCCTACCACACTAGGTGAGGAGGATGGCCAGCGCCATGTGAAGTGTAGCTGTCAGAGTGTGTGTGTTAAGGCTTGAAATGTGTTGCTAAGTGTGAAGTGGTTGATGATACAGGATAACGCACAGAGTCACGCAACGCTGTAGCCGTTCATTGTGTAGTGTGCCTCACCTCCTCTCTCTCTGTCAGAAGGGCTTTCACAGGAGCAGGAGATAGTGAGAGGAGAACCTGCGTAGACACTTACATGCCTCAGTGTTTCCATGCATGTTTAATGCCTGTCTGAGTAGTGCAGGAACGATCACACATGGCACTCTATGCTACGCTGTATGTCTGTGTTTCTCATGTGCTAACCTCTGTTGCTCTGCTGCTGTGAGTGATACAAACAGTCACCATACTAAGGCCTTCGAACAGTGTTTTTACTCTCTTAATATTAGAACATTATCAGTCAACAGTAAAGTACAGTGACAGCATTGGGACATCCATTTATAGCTTGAGTGGTGTCCAGTATGATGCAAGTTAGAGGAAGTTTTGAGAGCCAATGCCAACTAGCCTTAGTGCAATGACTGGAAGTACCGGAACAGCTAGCATTAGTTTTTCCGGTAAACTTCCAGTCATTGCGCTAATGCTAGTTAGCATTGACTCGCAAAACTATCTTTAACTACCGGCATACTGGAAGCAGAGACATACAAATGTTATCCATGAGTTCATCTGACTCTGGGTAAGTAGATAAAGGGGTTAATTGCCCAAGTCTCGCAATATCCCTTTAAGGTAGAATGAGATTGAACCACCATTATTTTTGCTTATTGCCTTTTTTTGCAAACTACAGCCCACGCACACAAACATATTTTTCTGAGAACTGGAAGCATCTAGAGTACAGTACTTGTGAGTCTACCTACCACCCCCGTTTTCAGGGAATATCCCAGCATGGAACAGTGTGGCTCCTCCCAGTCAGAGTGTTACTGAGTTCAGCCAGTACATTAGGTTACTATCTATACCGTCTCTGGTTGAGTGTTACAGATACATACCCTCCTGGGAGATGGTCCCCATGAGATGTGAGGAGGCTCCTCTGCTGTCCAGTCTTTGTGGTCTGTGTGTTGGTCACTCAGGTCTCTGGTGGAGAGAAAGGTCTGGTTGATGCTATCTTCCATCATGTCCTTGAGTGATAGACCAAGGCTGAGCCGTGGCCCAGACAGCCCCATGGTGATCTGGAAAGTCCTCCATTAGAAATCAATGGCCATTTGCTTCCCCTTTCATTCAACCCCCGTGTGGTGTATCTTTATCAGTGCTGCGATCGAGATAGGCTGTGTGCATATTGAGGACCTTTCCTCACCTCCCAGATTCCTCACAACTCCTCAAGGGAAGCCAGGCGTTAATACTAGATTGAGTGTCTCCACTTCATTATGGGAAACAGAGCCCTATGCTCAACCTTGATGCTTTGAAGTGGTGCAAAAGTTCACCCGCAGTCCATTGACCGTATCTGTTTGTTCTTAGCCCCCATGTACATGTGCGTGCGTGTGTGTGCATTTATGCATGTGTGTGCATGTGTTTGTGTAAATGTAAATGAAAGTGTGTGTATTTCAAAGTGCATAGCAGCACTCCTTATTATCCTCCTTCCAGATAGGGAGAGAGGAGAAAAGATTTCCCAGTGGAGCGTCTCTCCAACTTTAGAGAGCGTAAACACAGTAATCGGCCCCCACCCTAGTCCATGATGGGTAGGAGCTAGCAGAGCCCAGTTACTGTAAACAGTACAGTGCTGCGGTGCTCCTGGCAGCCTGACGTCTGCTCTGTGTTCACTCTCCTCAATGTCATGAATTTTAAAGAACATGCAATATAATGAACCCCAAGGGCCCTTATTCAGCAGAACTGTGGTTAATAAGGAAATTGCTAAACTTTACGTTTAATCACAAATAGCTCAAGATGACTATCTTCCCCTTTGATTACACCCATAATTCCTTGCTTGACTGGTGGCCTAAATGGCTGCTTTATATCCATGAGGAAATAGGGAAATCAGCTTCACTCTAACCACTAGGCACAGACATCAGTTCAACATCTAGTTTTGATTTACTTTTGGTTAAGTTCAAACCAAAATTGTATTTATCACACGTGGCGAATAGACCTTACTGTGAAATGCTTACTTCCAGGGCCTTAACCAACAATGCAGTTTTAAGAAAAGTTAGAGCAAAGAAAATATTTACTAAATAAACTAAAGTTCTTAAAAAAGTAAACACAAAATAACAATAACAAGGCTATATACAGGGGTAACAGTACCGAATCAATGTCTGGAAGTACAGGTTAGTTGAGGTAATTGAGGTAATATGTACGTGTAGGTAGGGGTAAAGTGACAATGATTAGATAATAAACAGCAAGTAGCAGCAGCGTAACAAAACAACAAAAAAGGGTGGGGGGGGGGTCAATGCAATTAGTCTGGGTATTCAGCAGTCGTATGGCTTGGGGGTAGAAGCTGTTAATGGAGCCTTTTGGACCTAGACTTAGAGAACAGTCTATGACTAGGGTGGCTGGGGTCTTTGACAATTTTTAGGGCCTTCCTCTGACACCACCTAGACGTCCTGTATGGTAAGAAGCTTGGTCCCAGCGATGTACTGGGCCATATGCACTACCCTCTGTAGCACATTGCGGTCGAATGCCGAGCAATTGCTATACCAGGCGGTGATGTAACCAGTCAGGGTGCTCTTGATGGTGCCGCTATAGAACTTTTTGAGGATCTGAGGGGGAATAGCATTTATCATGCCCTCTTCATCACTGTCTTCATTTGTTTGGACTATGTTAGTTTGTTGGTGATGTGGAGACCAAGGAACTTGAAGCTCTCAACCTGTCACGATCGTCATTAGGAGAGAGTGAGGACCAAGGCGCAGCATGTGGAAAATAAGCCATCTTCTATTTATTTAGAAGAGAACCAACACAAAACGAAACCACTTTAACAAACTAACAAAATAACAAAACTGACGAACGTGAAGCTAAGAATGAACTAGTGCATACATGCAACATAGAACATTGACCTAGACACAGTGACAATCACCCACCAACAAACAGTGAGAAACAACCTCCCTATGTATGTCTCTCAATCAGAGGAAAACGAAAACACCTGTCTCTGATTGAGAGCCATACAAGGTCAATTAACCCTTTAACCCAACACATAGAAATGCCCACCCAGCTCACGCCCTGACCAATAAACACATACAAAACAAGAGAAAACAGGTCAGGAACGTGACATAACCCCCCCCCCTTAAGGTGCGAACGCCGGGCGCACCAGCACAAAGTCTAGGGGAGGGTCTGGGTGGGCATCTGACCACGGTGGTGGCTCAGGCTCCGGACGCTGTCCCCACACCACCATACTCACTCCCCGCTTCTGTATCCCCCTCCCAATGACCACCCTCCAACTAAACCCACCTAAATGAAGGGGCAGCACCGGGATAAGGGCCAGCACCGGGATAAGGGGCAGCACCGGGATAAGGGGCAGCTCCGGGATAAGGGGCGGCAGGTCCGGGCTGAGGAACTCTGGCAGGTCCGGGCTGAGGGACTCTGGCAGGTTCTGGCTGAGGGACTCTGGCAGGTCCTGGCTGAGGGACTGGCAGGTCCTGGCTGAGGGACTCTGGCAGGTCCTGGCTGAGGGACTCTGGCAGGTCCTGGCTGAGGGACTCTGGCAGGTCCTGGCTGAGGGACTCTGGCAGGTCCTGGCTGAGGGACTCTGGCAGGTCCTGGCTGAGGGACTCTGGCAGGTCCTGGCTGAGGGACTCTGGCAGGTCCTGGCTGAAGGACTCTGGCAGGTCCTGGCTGAGGGACTCTGGCAGGTCCTGGCTGAGGGACTCTGGCAGGTCCTGGCTGGACGGCTCTGGCAGGTCCTGGCTGGACGGCTCTGGCAGGTCCTGGCTGGACGGCTCTGGCAGGTCCTGGCTGGACGGCTCTGGCAGGTCCTGGCTGGACGGCTCTGGCAGGTCTTGGCTGGACGGCTCTGGCAGGTCCTGGCTGGACGGCTCTGGCTGGTCCTGGCTGGACGGCTCTGGCTGGTCCTGGCTGGACGGCTCTGGACAGACGGGCAGCGCTGGGCAGGCAGACAGTTCAGACCACGCTGGGCAGACGGGCAGTTCAGGCGCCGCTGGGCAGACGGGCCGTTCAGGCACCGCTGGGCAGACGGCAGACTCTGGCCGGCTGAGACGCACTATAGGCCTGATGCGTGGTGCCGGAACTGGAGGTACCGGGCTGAGGGCACGCACCTCAGGGCGAGTGCGGGGAGGAGGAACAGGGCTCCGGCGATGCACTGGAAGCCTGGTGCGTGGTGTAGGCACTGGTGGTACTGGGCTGGGGCGGGAAGGTGGCGCCGGATATACCGGACCGTGAAGGAGGACACGCGCTCTTGAGCACCGAGCCTCTCCAACCTTACCAGGTTGAATGGTCCCCGTAGCCCTGCCAGTGCGGCGAGGTGGAATAGCCCGCACTGGGCTTTGCAGGCGAACCGGGGACACCACCTGTAAGGCTGGTGCCATGTACGCCGGCCCGAGGAGACGTACTGGAGGCCAGATACGTTGGGCCGGCTTCATGACATCCGGCTCGATGCCCAACCTAGCCCTCCCAGTGCGGCAAGGTGGAATAGCCCGCACTGGGTTAAGCACGCGTACTGGGGACACCGTGCGCTTTACCGCATAACACGGTGTCTGACCAGTATGACGCCCTCTCACTCCACGGTAAGCCCGGGGAGTTGGCTCAGGTATCCAACCCGGCTTCGCCACACTCCCCTTTATCCCCCCCCCAAGAAATGTTTGGGTGAGCCTCTCGGGTTTCCGTGCTAGCCGCGTACCTTCATAACTCCGGTTCCTCTCTCCGGATGCCTCTGCTCTCCTAACTGCCTCCAGCTGCTCCCATGGGAGGCGATCCCTTCCAGCCAGGATCTCCTCCCATGTGTAGCAACCCTTGCCGTCCAAAACGTCTTCCCATGTCCATTCCTCCTTCTGTCTCTGCTGCTGTCGCTGTCCTTTTCCTTGCTGCTTGATCCTAGTTTGGTGGGTGATTCTGTCACGATCGTCATTAGGAGAGAGTGAGGACCAAGGCGCAGCATGTGGAAAATAAGCCATCTTCTATTTATTTAGAAGAGAACCAACACAAAACGAAACCACTTTAACAAACTAACAAAATAACAAAACTGACGAACGTGAAGCTAAGAATGAACTAGTGCATACATGCAACATAGAACATCGACCTAGACACAGCGACAATCACCCACCAACAAACAGTGAGAAACAACCTCCCTATGTATGTCTCTCAATCAGAGGAAAACGAAAACACCTGTCTCTGATTGAGAGCCATACAAGGTCAATTAACCCTTTAACCCAACACATAGAAATGCCCACCCAGCTCACACCCTGACCAATAAACACATACAAAACAAGAGAAAACAGGTCAGGAACGTGACACAACCTGCTCCTCTACAGCCCCATTGATGTGGATGGGGCGTGCTTGGACTTCCTTTTCCTGTAGTCCACAATGAGCTCCACTGCCAGGTCTCTGTCTCATCGCTGTCGGTGATCAGGCCTACCACCGGTGTGGTAACGGCAAACTTGATGGTGTTGGAGTCGTGCTTGGCCACGCAGTCATGGGTGAATAGGGAGTGCAGGAGGGGACTAAGCATGCACCCCTGAGGGGCCACAGTGTTGAGGATCAGCATGGCAGATGTGTTGTTGCCTACCCTTTCCACCTGGGGGTGGCCCATCAGGAAGTCCAGGATCCTGTTGCAGAGGGAGGTGTTTAGTCCCAGGGTCCTTAGCTTAGTGAGGAGATTTGGGGGCAGTATGGTGTTGAACGCTGAGCTGTAGTCAATGAACAGCATTCTCATGTAGGTGTTCCTTTTGTCCAGGTGAGAAAGGGCAGTGTGGAGTGAAATAGAGATTGCGTCATCTGTGGATCTATTGGGGTATGAAAATTGTGGTTCTAGGGTTTCTGGGATGATGGTGTTAATGTGACCCTGCTCCTTGAAAGCAGCAGCTCTACCTTTAGCTCAGTTGCCTGTAATCCATGGATTCTTGTTGGGGTATTGTTAGGAATTCTATGAATAATGACTAAACAATTTCTACATTTAGATAAAACTATAACTAATTTAAACTATACCCTGTATTATTATATCTGATTAATAATGTTAATTCATAAGGAGGGGATTATGTAGTATGAACAAGGAGGAATTAAAACATAATAAACACCATTCCAACTTAGTTAGAGAGGTTTGTGCTGTGAGTTATAAAGTAAGCAAAAAGGATCGTTAAACTATGGTTGAACTGACTCAACTTAGCCCTGAGATGTTTAGATAAGGCAGTGAGTAACTTCTTAGGTCTTCCTTTATTTTGAGTTGTCTGCTAAAGTGGTAATAAATATAGTGAGCCTTCAGGAGAATAAATTATATTGTGTGTCATGTGTGTGTGCTGGTGAGTTGGAATGAACGTTCAAACCTGTTTTATCTTGGTCAAGAGGAGGAGCTTTATTCTGTAACCAATGACGTCATATTTTGTATATAAACTGTTGTTTATGGTTAAATGGGAGCGTGCTCCGAGAATAAATACTATTATCTATTTTTAATAAGACTGTTCCCTGTCTATTTTATGTTAATAAGGATCTTACAAATTATTAGAAACAGACAGAGTGATTTTAATTAATGAGCACATAAAGGAATTATGAAATTCCTCTGAAAGGTATGTACAGTTTAGGTCGGAAGTTTACATACACCTCAGCCAAATACATTTAAACTCAGTGTTTCACAATTCCTGACAATTAATCCTAGTAAAAATTCCCTGTTTTACGTCAGTTAGGATCACCACTTTATTTTAAGAATGTGAAATGTCAGAATAATAGTAGAGAGAATGATTTCTTTCAGCTTTTATTTCTTTCATTACATTACCAGTGGGTCAGAAGTTTACATACACTCAATTAGTATTTGGTAGCATTGCCTTTAAATTGTTTAACTTGGGTCAAACATTTTGTGTAGCCTTCTACAAGCTTCCCACAATAAGTTGGGTGAATTTTGGCCCATTCCTCCTGACAGAGCTGGTGTAACTGAGTCAGGTTTGTAGGCCTCCTTGCTCGCACACGTTTTCTCAGTTCTGCTCACAAATGTTCTATGGAAAGGAGGTTAGGGCTTTGTGATGGCCACTGCAATATCTTGATTTTGTTGTCCTTCAATATGTTCACATAATATCCCTTCCTCATGATGCCATCTATTTTGTGAAGTGCACCAGTCGCTCCTGCAGCAAAGCACCCCCACAACATGATGCTGCCACCCCCGTGCTTCACGGTTGGGATGGTGTTCTTCGGCTTGCAATACTCCCCCTTTTTCCTCCAAACATAACGATGGTCATTATGGCCAAACAGTTCTATTTTTGTTTCATCAGACCAGAGGACATTTCTCAAAGAAGTACGATCTTTGTCCCCATGTGCAGTTGCAAATCGTAGTCTTGCTTTTTCATGGCGGTTTTGGAGTAGTGGCTTCTTCCTTGCCGAGCGGCCTTTCAGGTTATGTCGTTATAGGACTCGTTTTACTGTGGATATAGATACTTTTGTACCTGTTTCCTCCAGCATCTTCACAAAGTCCTTTGCTGTTGTTCTGGGATTGATTTGCACTTTTCGTACCAAAGTACGTTCATCTCTAGGAGACAGAATCCATCTCATTCCTGAGCGGTATGACGGCTGTGTGGCCCCATGATGTTTATACTTGCGTACTATTGTTTGTACAGATGAACGTGGTACCTTCAGGCGTTTGAAAATTGCTCCCAAGGATGAACCAGACTTGTGGAGGTCTACCATTTTTTTCACTGAGGACTTGGCTGAATTCTTTAGATTTTCCCATGATGTCAAACAGAGGCACTGAGTTTGAAGGTAGGCCTTGAAATACATCCCCAGATAAACCTCAAATTGACTCAAATGATGTCAATTAGCCTATCAGAAGCTTCTAAAGCCATGACATAGTATTCTGGAATTTGTCAAGCTGTTTAAAGGCACAGTCAACTTAGAATATTTAATCTTTTGACCCACTGGAATTGTGATACAGTGAATTACAAGTGAAATATCCTGTCTGTAAACAATTGTTGGAAAAATTACTTGTGTCCTGCACAAAGTAGATGTCCTAACCGACTTGCCAAAACTATAGTTTGTTAACCTCTCTTGGGTACGTGAGACGTTAGCGTCCCACCTCTTCAACAGCCAGTGAACCTGCTGGGCGCCAAATTCAAATACAGAAATACTCATTATGTAACGTTCGTCGTATGGAGGAAGAGAGGAGGACCAAGGCGCAGCGTGAAAAGTATCCATTTTAATAGAATACGTTAAACAAACAAACAAAATAACGAGAAACAAGAATAACACGAAACGAAACAGTTCTGTCTGGTGCAGACACACAAAGACTGAAAATAACCACCCACAAAACCCAACATAAACCAGGCTACCTAAATATGGTTCCCAATCAGAGACAATGACTAACACCTGCCTCTGATTGAGAACCATATCAGGTCAAACACAGAAATAGAAAAACATAGATAAACAAACATAGACTGCCCACCCCAACTCATGTCCTGCCCATACTAAATAAAGACAAAAACAAAGGAAATAAAGGTCAGAACGTGACACATTATAAAAATTCAGAAAACAAAACATATTTTACATAGGTTTAAAGATTAACTTCTTGTGAATCCAACCACAGTATCAGATTTTAAAAATGCTTTACGGTTAAAGCATACCTTACGATTATTTGAGAACATAGCCCACTAGACAAATCATTACAAACAGTAACCAGCGAACTAGAACAGTTACACAAGTCAGAAATAGAGATAAAATGAATCCCTTACCTTTGATGATCTTTATATGGTTGCACTCAGCAGACATTCATTTAGTCAATAAATGTTCCTTTTGTTCGATAAAGTCTCTTTATATCCAAAAACCTCAGTTTTGTTTGCGCGTTTTCTTCAGTAATCCACAGGCTCAAACGCAGGCAAAACATGAAGACAAAAAAAATCCAAATTGTATCCGTAAAATTCATAGAAACATGTCAAGCGATGTTTATATTCAACCCTCAGGTTGTTTTTAACCTAAACAATCGATAATATTTCAACCGGACAATAACGTTGTCAATTTAAAAGGTAAACAAGAAATGCACTCTCTCCGTCTCACGCATGAAAAAGCTCTGTGACACTTTAGGGTCCACTCATTCAGACTGCTCTTACTTCCTCCTTTTTCAGAATACAAGCCTGAAACAATTTCTAAAGACTGTTGACATCTAGTGGAAGGCATAGAAACTGCAATTTGAGTCCTAAGTCAATGGATACTGTAATGGCATTGAATAGAAAACTACAAAACCAACAAAAAAAACTACTTCCTGAATTTGGATTTGTCTCATGTTTTTGCCTGCCAAATCAGTTATGTTATACTCACAGACACTATTTTAACAGTTTTGGAAACGTCTGAGTGTTTTCTATCCAAATCTACCAGTTATATGCATATCATATCTTCTGGGCCCGAGAAGCAGGCAGTTTAATTTGGGCATGCATTTCATCCAAAATTCCGAATGCTGCCCCCTACCCTAGAGAAGTTAACCTGTTTGGGCTGCAGGGGCAGTATTGAGTTGCCGGATAAAAGGTGCCCATTTCAAACGGCCTCGTACTCAATTCTTGCTCGTACAATATGCATATTATTATTACTATTGGATAGAAAACACTCTCTAGTTTCTAAAACCGTTTGAATTATATCTGTGAGTAAAACAGAACTCCTTTTGCAGCAAACTTCCTGACAGGAAGTGGAAAATCTGAAATCGAGGCTCTGTTCTAGGGCCTGCCTATAAATGTCCTTGATATATATCAGTATACATGCACTTCATACGTCTTCCACTAGATGTCGACAGGCAGTGAAAGAAGAAATGGAGTGTATAACTTGATCTGGGGTCGAATAAATGCTCTTTGTATGACGTGTCACCAGTTTCCTGTTTTCTGGAGAGCGCGTGAAGGAACCTGGTTTTGCCTTCTGTACAGCTGTAGACTAATATCTCCGGCTTTGATTTAATTTGATACATGTGACAATATCATCGTAAAGTATGTTTCTTCAATATAGTTTTATTAGATTATTGAAATTTTTTCGGGACGTTAGGCGTGTTGCTTTGTCTGCGTATGTTCAGGAAGGAGAGCTTCGCGCCACTTTGCTAGCTTTCTGTGCTAATTGACTGGAGAAGAGGACATTCTAAATCCAAACAACGATTGTTCTGGACAAAGGACCTCTTGTACAACATTCTGATGGAAGATCGTCAAAAGTAGGACCCATTTTATGATGTTATTTCATATATCTGTCGAACATGTTGTACTAGTAGTTTGCGGCCAGGTTTTGGGCACGCTCTCGCCATAACGTAAACTGCATATCGTAATGAAGTTAATTCTAACACGGCGATTGCATTAAGAACTAGTGTATCTATCATTTCCTATACAACATGTATTTTTTTGTTATGTTTATGAATAGTTATTTGGTCAGAGTATGTGAGTGTCAGAAAAATATCCGGACGTTGTGGGAAAAAGATGCTACGTTAGCACAATATATAACCACTGATTTCAGCTCTAAATATGCACATTTTCGAACAAAACATAAGTGTATGTATAACCTGATGATATAGGACTGTCATCTGATGAAGGTTTATCAAGGTTAGTCAAAAATTATATATCTTTTGCTGGTTTGTTACGATCGCTAACTTTTGCTGCTGGGGAATGGCTTGTGTTTCTGGCTATTGTGGTAAGCTAATGTAATGCTATATTTACATTTACATTTAACCTGTTTGGCGTGCAAGCCCGACGTCGGTACATTTATGACAACAGCCACTTCAAGTGCAGGGCGCGAAATTCAAAAGATATTTTTTTTAAATATTTAACTTTCACACATTAACAAGTCCAATACAGCATATGAAAGGTACAGATCTTGTGAATCCAGCCAACATGTCC
Source organism: Salvelinus fontinalis (assembly GCF_029448725.1). NCBI lineage: Eukaryota > Metazoa > Chordata > Actinopteri > Salmoniformes > Salmonidae > Salvelinus > Salvelinus fontinalis. Next base: position 51,142,706 of record NC_074667.1, on the reverse strand, counting down.
GATTTTTTAAATGTTTTACAGGGAAGACAAAATATGTAAATCTATTAGCTAACCACGTTAGCAAAAGACTCCACTTTTATTACTCCATCAGTTTTTGACTCCATCAGTAGCTATCACAAATTCGGCCAAATAAAGATATAAATAGCCACTAAACAAGAAACAACCTCATCAGATGACAGTCTGATAACAAATTTATTGTATAGCATATGTTTTTTTCGAAAAATGTGCATATTTCAGGTATAAATCATAGTTTATATTGCAGCTACAGTCAGAAATTGCACCGAAAGCAGACAGAAAAATTACAGACACCAACGCAAAATAACTAAATACACATCATAAAACATTTCTGAAAAATACATAGTGTACAGCAATTGAAAGACAGGCATCTTGTGATTCCAGACAATATTTCCGATTCATCAAGTGTTTTATAGCGAAAACACAATATAGCGTTATATTAGCGTAGCCACAATAGCCAGAAACACTTGGGCCCCAACAACCAGTTCACATGCCCGACAGATATTAGAAATAGCATCATAAAATGTTTCTTACTTTTGGTGATCTTCCGTCAGAATGTTGGACAAGGTGTCCTTTGTCCAGAACAGTCGTTGTTTGGATCTGGAACGGCAAATTTCCCTCTTGATTTAGCATGGGCACTTGCCAAGTGGCACGGATCTCTCCAACGTCAACAAAGTCAGAGAAAGGAACACAGCAAAACTTCCGAAAAAATTTCAATAATCTGATTAAACTATATTGAAAAAACATACTTTACGATGATATGGTCACATGTATCAAATAAAATCTAAACCGGAGATGTTAGTCGTCCATAACGACAGCTAAACAGAAGGCAAATCCATGTCCTCTTTCACGCGCTCCAGAAACAGGAAATGGACGGTCATGTCATACAAAGAGCTTTAATTCCACCTCAGACCAAGATAGACACGAAATTTCTTCTCTCACCGCCTCTTGACAACCAGGGGAAGGTGTATGAGGTGTACGTAGACTCTTACGTTCATTGCCCATGTATAGGCATGAAGTTGAACAGAGCATCGATTTCTGATCGATTTCTGACATTCCACTTCCTGGTCAGGAAATGTGCTGCAGAAGGAGTTCTGTTTCACTCAGAGAAATAATTCAAACGGTTTTAGAAACTAGAGAGTGTTTTCTATCCAATAGTAATAATAATATGCATATTGTACGAGCAAGAATTGAGTACGAGGCCGTTTGAAATGGGCACGATTTAACTGGCTACTCAATACTGCCCCTTGCAGCCATAAGAAGTTAACCTGTTTGGGCTGCAAGCCCGACACCGGTACACTTATGACAACATCCAGCTCAGCTGCAGGGCGCGAAATTCAAAATCTATTTTTTTTTAATATTTAACTTTCACACATTAACAAGTCCAATACAGCATTTGAAAGATAAACATCTTGTCAATCCAGCCAACATGTCCGATTTTTTAAATGTTTTACAGAGAAAACACCACATATATTTATGTTAGCTCACCACCAAATAAAAAAGAGGACAGACAAGTAGGAGCAGCACAAGTAGGATTCAAGTAGCATGCACAAGCCAACCTAAATAACCTAGAACCAACCTAAACAACCTAGAAAAAACTACCTCAGATGACAGTCCTATAACATGTTACACAATAAATCTATGTTTTGTTCATAAAATGTGCATATTTTAGCTATAAATCAGTTTTACATTACTGCTCCCATCATAGCTACATCATAGCTACAGTCTGAAATCACACGGGAGTAGCCAGAGAAAATACAGACACCAACGTCAACTACTAATTACACCTCATAAAACATTTCAGAAAAACATATGGTGGAGAGCTAATGAAAGACAAATATCGTGTGAATAGAGCCAATATTTCCGATTTTTGAAGTGTTTTACAGCGAAAACACAATATATCGTTATATTAGCTTACAACATTAGCTAGCATACGGCAGCATTGATTCTAGTCAAGCGCTAGCATAGCACAGTTCGACAGATATATGAAAAAGCATCCCAAATTGGGTCCTTATCTTTGTTGATATTCCATCAGAATGTTGTAACGGGGTCCATTGTCCAGTACAGTCTTTAGTTGGGTTCCAGAACGAACTATTTCCCTCTTGGTTTAGCAAGCACAATGGCCGTGCGGCGCTAACCTCTCCTTCTTCAAAAAATTCTTCCAAAGCATCACGTCTAAAGTCCAGAATAAATTGCAATAATATAATTAAAGTATATTGAAAAAACATACTTTAGGATGATTTTGTGACATGTATCAAATAATATCGTAGCCAGAGGTCATATTCACCTTTAACGAGCGTATTCCAGGAGCCGAGTCCAGGTTCTGCCTCGCGCCCGGAAAAAAAAATTAACTGCGCAGGTCTCACTAGATGATGTTGTGTTCAGCCCCTGGAAGAGATATTCGACTCCTTTCTTCTCTCACTTCCGCATTACACCCAGATGAAGGCGTGTGACGTGTTTCTACGGTCCAAAGTGACATGACCTTTTATAGACAAGGTCTTAAAGAGAGACGTCGCATTTTGGAAATCTCAATTCTGGATAGGAAATGGGCTGTAAAAATAGTTCTGTTCAACTTAGAGAAATAATTCAAACGTTTTTAGAAACTATAGACTGTTTTCTATCCAATAGTAGTAAATATATGCATATTGTAAGATCAAAAATTTCTTAAGAGGCCGTTTGAAAATGTGCGCATATTTTCCAGTTTTTTCAATATTCACCCTGCAGCCATAAGAAGTTTTAAGGTCAGAAGTTTACATACACTTAGGTTGGAGTCATTAAAACTCGTTTTTCAACCACTCCACAAATGTCTTGTTAATGCCATTGGATAAATCTAGAACATATTCCAGTCTGTGCTAGAAAAATAGTCCTGTAGCTTAACATCAGCGTCATCTGACCACTTCCGTATTTAGCAAGTCACTGGTACTTCCTGCTTTAGTTTTAGCTTGTAAGCAGGAATCAGGATAGAATTATGGTCAGATTTGCCAAATGGAGGGTGAGGGAGAGCTTTGCACGCATCTGTGTGTGGAGTAAAGGTGGTTTAGAGTTATTTTCCTCGGTTGCACATGTGACATGCTGGTAGAAATGAGGTAAAATGGCACTAAGGCAGCCACTTGGAGCGCCGCCTCTGGATGAGCATTGTTTCTTGTTTGCTTATGGCCTTATACAGCTTGTTGAGTGTTGTCTTAGTGCCAACATCAGTTTGTGTTGGCAAATAGACAGCTACGAAAAATATAGATGATAACTTTCTTGGTAAATAGTGTGTTCTACAGCTTATCATGAGGTACTCTACCTAAGTTGAGCAAAACCTCAAGACTTCTTTAATATTAGATTTTGTGCACCAGTTGTTATTGACAAATAGACACAGACCACCACCCCTCATCTTACCGGAGTTAGCTGTTCTGTCTTGCCGATGCACAGAAAACCCAGCCAACTGTATATTATCCATGTCGTCGTTCAGCCACGACTCAGTGAAACATAAGATATTACAGTTTTTAATGTCCCTTTGGTAGGATGGTCTCAAACACAGCTCATCCAGTTTATTCTCCAAAAAATGCACGTTGGCTAACAGGATGGATGGTAGAGGCGGGTTACCCACTCACCAACAAATTCTTACAAGGCACCCGGATCTGTGTCCCCAGTATCGGCGTCTCCTCTTCATGCAAATGACGGGCATGTTGGGCCTGTTCCGGGAACAGCAGTAAATTCTTTGTGTCCGACTCGTTAAAGAAAACCTCTTCGTCCAGTTCGAGGTATTCTGATATCCAGAAGCTCTTTTCTGCCACCGTCTCTTATGACCGAAAACTGACGTGTATTCAAAGTGAAATCAAAAAAACATTTCACCATGTCACTGGATTTAGGTTAAACGTTGGGTGAAAAAAATACTAAATTCCCTTATGTTAATGACTTTTTTCCAATCCTGCTTGGTTATAACCTCGTACAGTTCGTTAAGTGCCAGTTTGTTCTTCTTCTTGTCCTGAGGTGGAATTTATACAACAGTCCCGGGAACAGCTGAAAACTCCCTTGGGAGTTAAAAGGGTCGACATTTGAGCATCAAGTATTCCAAAACGGGTGAACAATGTGTCAACCATGCTCGAGTCAGCACACCAGTTGTTATTGATGAAGAGGCAAGCCCCTCGCCCGTCGATTTCCCCAACTCCACTGTCCTGTTGCCATGGTGAATGGAGATTCCATCAAGTTGGATAGACATGGTATCTTGTCTGAGAGCTATGTTTCAGAGCAGAGAATATTGTAGTTTCGAGAGTCCTGTTGGTAGAAAATCTGTTATCGGAGGTCATCCATCTTATTATCAATTGACTGGCCAGTAGAATGGAGGGAAGAGGTGGCTGGTTCTCCCTTCGCCTTAATCTCGCCAGGATCCCCCCTTTCTTGCCTCGGTAATGTCAGCGTTTCCTTTTTGGTAGCCCAAAATTTGGGTCAGAATTATTTACAGAAAGGACCCAGGGCAGATGAATCGAAGTTGAAGTTGGAATTGAGGTAAGTAACTGCCAATCTGATGTTCAAAAGTTATTGTCGAATGAAATGATAGTGGATGACAAAATATATATCACAAAATAGCAAAGGTGGGTTGGAGCTTGCAGAACGGTGGCCATCCAGTACGGCACCATTTATTAGAGAGGTAGAGAGTTGTCTGTCCTTAAACACACCAAAGGAGACATTTTGAAACCAATTGTATGGAGCCAGAGGTGTGCCTGAACCCTCTATTCTAAGTGGCCCTGACAGCCCAGATAGATGTTACTGTTACAGGACTGGCTGTTCAAAGCTTTTTCAGGATGGTAGAGTGGGGTACAGTTACAATTTACCAGGTACATATCCCGCTATTGAAAAAGATGGCATGCTAACCACGCGACTCGACCTGGAAAAGGACACCTTTACAAGCTCATAGATAACAATGGTGAATTGGAGGGCCATGTAGACACATGGGGGTCACCTCTGTACAAGTAGGCCACTGTCTCCCTCCCTCCACAGAAGCTTGGGCCTGCCGATGCACCCTCTCTACTGCAAGTGTATGGAGGAAGTATCTGGTCAATATTGAAGACGAGGAGCTGCTGTGCTATACGTCTCATTTTCCCTAAGGCCTTTTCTCTCCTCTGTTTTTGCCATGTGGCGACAGGTGTCTTTTCCAGGGAGGAGGTGATAAATGATTCTGTGTTTGTCTGAAGCAGGAAATATAGCACACCCTAACAAACATAAACACGAGTCCCAGCCGTCGAAGATCTGATTAATCTAACAGCAAATGGCCGGCTCTAGAGGCTCAAACTAACTGAATGGCCACTGCTGTAACGCAGGCAGCCTTGATTTATTGAACAACCATCAGAGTACACACAATGACATCAGCATTGCTAGGCTTGGACTGCTGTGAAGTCTGTAACCAGAATGTAGATTGTATTAGGTCCAATGCAATGGTGTAGGTTACATTCCTGTACTGCACTCATAATGTACAGTATACCAGTGTGATTGCTTTTAAACACCAGCTACTTACTGTTTGAGAAATGTATCCCATGCTAATTGAAGATTCTCAACTTTAATTGGGATGATAGGAGACTTCTCATCCACCTGGTTTCTTTTACTGCTTGTGTTTACATAGAATTATGAGTTGACATGTATTGTAATTCCATGCAATGATGTCACTTAGCCTCATTATTCATCTGTTGTTGCTATTAGCCATGTTAATGTATGAACTAATTATGCTGAGAGTGGAAGCATTGCTCTGGGTCTAGTAAAGTGATGGATTGACATGCACCTGCCATCTCCTGAGACACTCATTAGAACAACAGCATGCACAGGGATTCACTCAGTCATATACAGCTCTTACACACAGCACTGAGACTATGTAGACAAAAACTACACATGCACGCACACACACACACACACACACACACACACACACACACACACACACACACACACACACACACACACACACACACACACACACACACAGTCGCACACACTCAACGCATATGCACATCCACGCACACACAAATGCGCACACACACACACGCATACACACATAAAATTGTAAAGGACATTATGTGATCTGTCACATGTTCAGTCAACTGTTCATTTATACCTTTGGGTTCCCAAATATCTCTCTAAGCTCTGGGTGTGTTTCTAACCTCAAACTCAGTGTGTAATTTCAAACTCTCAATGATGAGATCATTAGCATTATCTCCCAATTAGCTGCTGTAGCATTTGGCTAATCTCCAGCTCATCGGAGCAGTAGGAGATGCAATAGGACGTGTAAACGTACCATACTAGGACCTCTTCTATCGAGAGAGAGAGAGAGAAAGAGAGAGAGAGAGAGAGAGAGAAAGAGAGAGAGAGAGGTGTGTGCACAAGGGGTGGCAGAACCAGGTCACTGTGGTCCAGGTGTGTGTGCATGCGTAGGTGCATTTTGAATGACAGCTCAGTGATTCCCCATTTGGAATAGGAAAGCATCAGGGACCTATCCAACTACAGTATGCCTCTCATTGTAGAGATGTATTGTAGGGTTTGATACATTGATAAAAAAAAAAATTCTTACAGTGGAGAGGAACCACTTAAAACATTTCCTGTATGACAGCTGTGCACAGCTCCTCAAGTCTCAAGTAGGGTTACCAAAGTTACCGGAATCTTCCATAATTTTGATAATTAACAGAACATCCATGACAATCTATTGTAACTGGTAATTTCTAGTTGAATAACTTAAAAAAAAATTGATTCATCTACAGTTAAATATACAGTCCCTTCAGAAAGTATTCAAACCCCTTGACATATTCCACATTTTGCTGTGTTACAGCCTGAATGAATTAACAGAACATCTTTGGCAATCTATTGTAACGGGGGATACAGGGCTGCCTGCTACGCCACTGCTTATAAGTATAACTACTGCTTATAAGTATAACTATAAGAAATCTAAGATGTGTCAAATACATTATTTCCAGCTCGGGGCTCTAGCTATGAATTTTGTTTGCTAACTGGCTAAGTGGCTAGATGTCAAGATAAAGCTTCTTGGTTACAACAGAGACATTCAATCCCATCTTGGATCAAGATCCCTGTTGCCTAAATAGATTTGTGCTTAAAAAAAATATATATCATTTTTATTTAATAGCGCCCCTTGTTTGCACTTCTGGTAATACCGTATACCACGGCATGGTACAGAAAAAATATGACAGTATTAACATCTGGATACCGCCCAACCCTAAGTTTTTCACAACTGCCACCAAAACCTACTGACATATTAAAATATATAAAAGTTTTGGGAAAGAAATATAGGATATTTCATGCTCAAACCCTCAAATTAAACACCAAATGTATTCACTAAGTTGATGGTTTATATTTACCGCTTTGTTATAAAATAAATAAATGTCTAACTTCAAATCATCTTATTTAATGACAGATATTTGTTAAAAGCCTACGGTCAAAGATAATTACAGACACCTGTAAAAATCTGAAGTACCCAAAAGGGCCACTAGATGTATTGTGATAGATTACATACAATCCTTGAATGACACCAAAATGCTGTTAGTTTACTGGTAAACTTTGAAAGTTTCCAGTAATATACCTTCCCTTTGCAACCCTAGTCTCAAGTCTCTGAAATTGACCACATAACAAAGTCTGTTCAAGAACAGTATGGCACACACATTACTTGGACATAGCCCACACTGCACAATAAGTGTTGCCTGATGACTCATATGGAATTTAATTCCACTGCTCTATCTATCGTTAGTGGGCGTGTCTTTTGACAGGAGCGGTGTGGATGGGTAGCCAGACAACAAAAATGTACATTCATTGCATTCCACCTTGTGGACATTGAGAGCACTCTTATGTGAATAATTTTGTGAATGTAGTTGTTAAATACTGAACCTTTGAGTTTAGATGTTGTTATTTTTGTTTGTGTGATAGATAGGGTTCATTCTTCAGAAGTGTGACAGTGCAGATACAGTGTAAGGACTAGTGATGTTCTCTGTACTGTATATTGCAACCTGTTTGAGCTGGAGGAGCACTCTATGTTGGTTATCTCAGTCTTTCATCCCTCCATCTCTTTTTCGTATAAAGTAACACCCTCCCTCTCACTTTCTCATTATTTCCCATTTTCTATCCATTCTCATTCTTTTTATCTCTCCTGCTCTTCATTCCTTTAATTCTCTCCTCTCTCTCTCTGTCCCTCCATTCTCATTCTGTCTTTCTTGTTCTCTCTGTCTTCCAAAACACTGTAACGTGCCACAACAGGCCCTTGATAGTTTCTCACATTAATAACTCTGACCTGTTAACTGACAGTGATGTCTAAGAGGAGAGCCACTTGTCAGTAAATTATACATTCTGTCTCTCCATCTTTCACTCCATCCCTCCCCCCTCTCTCCACCCTGTCATGGGGAATGAAAAGCAGGGGTGGCAGGCAGTCAGCATCTCCCTCTCCGTCCCCCATCCCTGGCCCTATTGTCTCTCTCCTCTTAAGGTCACGTTATTACTTTTTATAAGGTTACACTGGAGAAAAAGCAACAGTGAGAGAAAAGGGACACTGACATTTGTACACATTAGAGGAACATTTCGCAGCCCTGGATGTCCATATGTCTGAGGGGAAAGCTGCTGTCTCCAAAAGCCCTGCAGCATCTTGGCATTGGCATTTACGGGTATTTTAGTTAGAATTATGTTTGAGTGCTTATTCATTGAATGTGGGTGAAGAAAAATCTCCAGCAGTGCACCAGTATCTCTGGATTATGTGCCAGTGTGATTCAACGTAAGTGTTTACCAACCCTGAGGTGAGTGAGCACGCAGCTCTCCAAAATGTTTAGTGGTTTTGATTCCTTTTGAATTAGAACCATTTTATATCCATATGCTCTCAATGAGTCAACATCAATGCTTTGTATCATGCAGGCCCATATCACAGACACAACCTCTATTTTACAATTCTCCTCAATACACTATTTACTTTACTTTGCTTAGCAGAGGTCAACAGCCATCTGTGTGCCTGACTACAGCCCTTGCTCCATTTACATTATGCCAGGGAGCTGATTTCAGCTTCAGACGCAGAGGTTACAAGGTCACCATCTAATTTTCAGGATAAACAACATCAGCTATCGCTCCAATATCTTTTGTGATTCCAATAGGCCATACAAAACCTTGGTCTGATCTACTCTACTGTACTGTACTATATGAATTCACAGGCCAATTCAATTTACATGCCTAAACCATGTAAATAAGATGTGTACCTGGGGAGACGGGCTAGCAGATGAAGCTCAGTGTGTTGCCAATATTGTGCAAGTAGATTATTTCCTCAAATCCCCTGGATCCTGATGTATTACAGCACAGAATCCCGTTCATATGTTATTTATTCATGCAGTCTACACTGGCTTACGCTATAAAAGTCAATAACAGGGAAGAAGAGCCTATAGCGTGGCACTTATGGCTCTCCCCATAAGGTGACTTAAGTAGTAGTATAGAGGACATAAGGTGACTTAAGTGATACAGCCCAACAGGATGCTGTCAATGGTGCATCTGTAAAAGTTTGTGAGGGTTTTAGGGGCCAAGCCAAATTTATTCAGCCTCCTGTTGTGCCTTCTTCACCACACTGTCTGTGTGGGTGGATCATTTCCGATTGTCAGTGATATGTACGCCGAGGAACTTGAAGCTTTTCACCTTCTCCACTGTGGTCCTGTCGATGTGGGTCTCCCTCTGCTGTCTCCTAAAGTCCACGATCAGCTCCTACATTTTGTTGACGTTGAGGGAGAGGTTATTTTCCTGGCACCACTCAGCCAGGGCCCTCTCCTCATTGTTGGTAATCTGGCGTGCTACTGTTATGTCGTCTTCAAACTTGATAATTGAGTTGGAGGCTTGCGTGGCCACACAGTCATGGTTGAACAGGGAGTACAGGATTGGGCTGAGCACACACCCTTGTTGGGCCCCTGTGTTGTCTCCTACCTCCACCACCTGGGGGTGGCCCTCCAGGAAGTCCAGGACCCAGATACACAAGGCAGGGTTCAGACCCAGGGCCCCGAACTTGGAGGGTACTATGGTGTTGAAGGCTGAGCTATAGTCAATGAACAGCATTCTTACATAGGTATTCCTCTTGTCCAGATGGAATAGGGCAGTGTGCAGTGGGATGGCAATTGCATCGTCTGTGGATCTATTGAGCCGGTATGCAAATTGGGGTGGATCTAGGGTGTCAGGTAAGGTGGAGGTGATATGATCCTTAACTAGCCTTTCAAAGCACTTCATGATGACAGAAGTGAGTGCTACGGGGCGATAGTCATTTAGTTCAGTTACCTTTGCTGTTTTGGGTACAGGTAGACTTATATGAATACACATCTTGAAGCAAGTGTGCACAGCACTGGGATAGGGAGAGATTGAATAGCCAGCTTGTCACGCCTGCTCCCGCTCCCCCTCCCCGCTACCCATCATTATGCGCACCTGTTACCATCATTACGCTCAGTGGACTCACCTGGACTCCCTCACATTGTTGACTGCCCCTGCATATCGTTTTTCTGTGTACATTTCAATCTCTTTTTCCATTTTCGAATTATATATACCTTCATGCACCACTCCTCACCCAACGTGGTACGGATCAGCTATTTCTTTTGGACCTTATAACTGGAACCTCCAACAGAAGCTAGCCATCAGAAGCTAGCCAGGTAATTTGCTTCTTGCTATTTAGTTATTGTTAGCCACTGCTAGCTGTCTTTACCTTTAGCACAGACACCAGTCGCTTTAGCCCGGATAGCCCGGATAATATCTGCCAGTCTGCACAGCGCGATATCAGCCCTGAGCATATCGGACTGCTTTTTTCCCCACTACATCACTGGATTCCTGCCACAAGCTCTGTACCATTACACCGGATCATCGCAGCTAGCTAGCTGCTACCGAGTGGCTATCGTGGCTAACGCCCTTGTCCAGAAGAAAGCACCAGTTAGCCTCGAGCTAGGCCTATTTCCCTAGCAAACGAAGTACACCAACTAAAATACCTCTCTTGCCGATTGGCCTGGACCCTTTGTCGACACGGAGCCCCGTCGATCCATCACGACTGGTCTGCTGACGTATTTTGGCCGATGTGCTCTCAACCGGCCTCTGCATTGTTGATGTCGGTGAGTACCCAGCTACTAGCCCCGGCCCGCTAACTCTCTAAGCGCCGTGTCTCCTGCTCGCCCAGCCTGTTTTGTCCATTGCTGCTTGTTGGATCCTATGATCACTCGGCTACACAGCTGATGCCTACTGGACTGTTCATTAACACGGTACTTCATTTTGTTTATCTGTCGGCCCCAGCCCCAGCATTGCAATCTACTCTCTACAGAGTTCTGTCCTACTATCCAGGTCTATGCCCAAACAGATCGAGCTACTACTTTTAAAAATCAATCTCTCCAGAAATAAGTATCTCACTATTGCCGCTTGTTATAGACCTCCCTCAGCTCCCAGCTGTGCCCTGGACACCATATGTTAATTGATTGCCCCCCATCTATCTTCAGAGCTCGTACTGTTAGGTGACCTAAACTGGAATATGCTTAACACCCCGGACGTACAACAATCTAAGCTTGATGCCCTCCATCTCACACAAATTATCAATGAACCCACCAGGTACAACCTCAAATCTGTAGACACGGGCACCCACATAGATATCATCCTAACCAACTTGCCCTCCAAATATACCTCTGCTTTTTTCAACCAAGATTTCAGCGATCACTGCCTCATTGCCTGCATCCGTAATGGGTCCGTGGTCAAACGACCACCCCTCATCACTGTCAAACGCTCCCTAAAACACTTCAGCGAGCAGGCCTTTCTAATCGACCTGACCCGGGTATCCTGGAAGGATATTGACCTCATGCCGTCAGTAGAGGATGCCTGGTCATTCTTTAAAAGTGCCTTCCTCACCATCTTAAATAAGCATGCCCCTTTCAAAAAAAATTGAACCAGGAACAGATATAGCCCTTAGTTCTCTCCAGACCTGACTGCCCTTGACCAGCACAAAAACATCCTGTGGCGTTCTGCATTAGCATTGGATAGCCCCAGTGATATGCAACTTTTCAGGGAAGTTAGGAACCAATATACAAAGGCAGTTAGGAAAGCTAAGGCTAGCTTTTTGAAGCAGGAATTTGCATCCTGTAGCACAAACTCAAAAAAGTTCTGGGACACTGTAATGTCCATGGAGATTAAGAGCACCTCCTCCCAGCTGCCCACTGCACCAAGGCTAGGAAACACTGTCACCACCGATAAATCCACAATAATTGAGAATTGTCACTTACCCATCTACCCGGGCCAGGTCAATTAGAAAGGCCTGGTCGCTGAAGTGTTTTAGGGAACACTCTAACTATTAGGCTACCTGCCGCCCCAACATTTTCAGCTAAAGGCTCTGATCTGTAGCGTCAGCCTCATTGCATAAAACAGGTTTTTTGATGCTAGTGGTTGTATTAATTTGAGATCTATGTTTGGAATATTTATTTCTCGCACAGAATAGAATCGGTAGAGTTTTGTACTATTGGGGACAAAAGATTGACAGAGGTTAGTGCTTTTGCTCTTCATTAGGCCTACTCATCTTGTTGGCTGACAAAAAGTAAATGTGGACAATATGCACCTCGGAAATGGATAAGGACACGCACAGTTGCGTGTGCCCGATGTGTCTGTCTTCACTTGTAGCCTGTGAGAAAGATCTGATCAGGGGATGGAGCGCCATGTGAGTGAGAGGTGATTCGATTTTTAGGGAGCTTTATGGCCACACAAAGGGGATGCCGCCGAGAAATTCGAGGCATTATCAAGTTCTTGTCAAATTGTGAATGAGTGACTGATGTAGTGTGTACATACAACCTGCACAAAAGCAGAGCTCATGCCTTTCAAGTGACTTTTTTCAAATCATCATTAGAGTCGCATCATGCAGCCTTATAATGTATAAAAAAAATCTAAACATTTAGTCCAAAGATTGTAGAGCAAATAAATATCCTTTCTATATTATTCAGCTTTGTTCAATTGTATTTTTTCATACATTAAAATAATGCCACGTTTTTCTAAGCAAATCTTGTCTGCTAAATTAACTATTGTAGCCCACAGCCATTTGGCATAGCCAGATCAAGACCTAACATAAGGACAACTCAGAGTATGCTATTCTGTTCATCTGAAATAGACTACATTTTCTTCATATCATGCTTCTTTAGACCTGTCCAAAATAAATAATGGATTTATTGTGAAGTTGAAGCCTATATTACATGGATTTTTTTTACTTTTTAAAATGTAGATGTTCCAAAGGTCTGCATCAGTGGCTTGTAGGCTATGTGTGGAAGCCAGGAGATGCTAAATGTGTTTATGTTAATTCATGGTAAATTACCGTGAGACCGACAGTTATTTGCTTGACAATCACTGGCTGATGAAATTGTGTGACCGCCACAGCCCTAACTGGGACTATTTTAGCAATTTTTCTGTTTCGCCTAGGGCATCAGAACGGCCAGGACCGGCCCTGGTAGTAGTTAGAGGACATTTGGATGTACACGGATGTTCTATATATATAAACAAATACAAAACTCACTTTTGTCCCTAACTCTTTTGTCCTCAATGATTTGAGGTAAATGTATGTATCTCCCAACAGTTAACATCTCTGAGGCCAACTGAAAATTACTGCATTATGTTGGAATAAACTGGTTTCTTGATATATTTGTGAAAAGATCAAATGCATCCCTACCCCATGTTGACATTTCCTGGCAGTTCTTGTTTCTCTATTCTGAGAATCATCTAATGCTGCGTATTGTATTCATTACCCTCGCCACCTCTGCAACTACAGCACGCATGGAAGCTATGGATATGTGTCTGTTTTCCACCTCAGTCAAAATGTCACGTCCGCTGTTTTCATCATAGGAACCTACATTTTTTATGAGTCTGTAACACCACAGAATAAAGAGAAGGAATTGTGCTCGGGCATGTCAGGTCAATTCCAATTTCCCTTTACAGTTTCTCTCTTTCATGCTGTTCTCTTGTTTTTATCCTTGCTTCCTCCTCCGCTCCCTCACCTTCCTTTTCTCATTCACTCTGCAGAAAGTAAAATAATGACAAAGACAGCGGAAACTAAGTCTGGTATGTGTCAGGGATGTTGAAAAATCCTAGGGAAAACACAAGTTACAAGGGATTTCTCTTCCTTGTTTACAAAAGAGAAAGCTGGACTTAAACTTTCTGTCATCTCTATATCTGGCTGATGGCATCAGCGAGAAGGGGAGAGGGTGTGGAGACTGAGGAGTTGACACAGTAATTCATAGCCTTGCGGTGAGGGGGGTGAGGGAGACACCAGTTTGAGGCACATCGTTTAAAGGATTGGGGCCTGGCTCTGACAGCTCTCTCCTGCATTCTGACAATTCTTTGTTTAAGGCCTCACTGGAGGAGCTCCAGGGGTTCACTTTGTTCTCCAGTGCTGCTGCTCCTGTAGACACGAGACACACAACCCTGACCTCAGCCTTCACTGCATATGGCTCTGTACTAGCTGCCTCCTTCTCACTCTCGCTGTCCTACACCCCTGGGTAAATCCTTACACCTGGGTCAAATTAATTTAGGGAGGAACTGAATTCCTAGCAAGAAGCTGTCAGACTGAAAGATGATCCACACTCTGTGTGTAAACTTCATCATGAACTCCGTTTCCCATGATGCACGAGAAGTTATGAAGCAGGTGATGGTATGGATGCCTCGTCTCCATTCCCTGTGCCCTGCATGCCCTGTGATATATGCAGTGAACAACACTATGTCTGCATGTGTCAGTGTGCGTTTCATCCACTAGGCTGACTCTGATGCGCTGTGCTTTATATTGTGATGGAAGCCTCACTTCTCTGCAGCCACCTCATTTTGGACCTTTGCCCTGACACATTTCAGTTGAATACATTCAGTTGGACAACTGACTAGGTATCCCCCCTTTCCCTTTCCCTTTCCCATATTGACTCTGATATATTGTAGCTGTAAACCTCATTCTCTCTCTCATTTATCTCTTCCTTTCTTCCGCTTTCCCTTTCTCGCACTCTCTCTGTCTGTCACTCCATCATGTCTCTTATGTGTATCTCTCTGTGTCTCTCTTTCTCTATTCCTCTCCATCTCCCTCCCTTCTTCCTCTCTCTCGATCAACTGCTGCACTTTTTAAAAAGAAAATGAAAAAAGATGAGCAAATATGGAGGCTGCCTCCTGAATTCATATCCAAGGCCGTTGCATCTTTCCATCTCTCCTTCCTACAGTATTATTCCCGCCCGGAGCCGTGGCACAGGATTACAGTTAAATGAGAAATGTATTGTTTTCTTTATTCAGTAAAGTCAAAGAGGAATGGAGTTAATCTGTCTTTCTTCTGTCTATTGAAAAGGGAGAGATTAGGGCCTCTGTTTGGAGAGATGGAATTGCTGCCTTAAAAGATGGAATAAAAATGTCACGCGTCTTTAATGACAGTCAGCTTGACATTTCCTACCAATCTTTTTCAAATGAAATACTCATCTTGAATTTGTATTATTCTCTTGAGCACACTGGAGAATGATGCCTCATCATTCTACTGTGTGCTGCTATACTGTGCTCTGGTTCTAGTTTTATCAACTTTTATATTGTCTTGTTTAGAAAGAGTGGTCAAGTCCTTTCACAACATTTTTGTGGTTCCAAACTGTCTTTTTGTTGACCTCCTGGAGGTCTGAAAAGAGATTTACCTACAGGATTTCGATCAAATAAGAATTGGATTAAAACTAGATTGTATTTGATAGCAGATATCTAATGTCCTTTTCAGATTCTCCTGTGGGAATAAGAGAAGAAAGAAGAAGGAAGTGTGTGTAACCTGAGACAGCCAAGGCTTGTTGTATTGAGCCCTAACTTGTAAGGGGTGGTATTATTTTGTCTCTTCACATTTGACAATCTTCTGTCTCATACAAGCAGGAATCTGCTTAGCCTCCACACAGTAACCATCCCAGCACAGCAATGGATTTCTGTACCCGGTTATTAGTGAACACAGAAATACAATATTTATGGCATGAAATAATAATATTTTCTTACACAGTGGGGGAGTGACAAAGTTGAGGAGGATAATGCTACAAATTTGATTTGATTTGATTTGTTGTCACACACTAACATTTTATGAGGGTTTATTGCTCTGTTTCTGGATTGGAATCTGGTTAAGCGAAAGGAGCAAGGCCTTTCAATCTCTTTGTAAAGCCTATTACAAGTATAGGCCACCCTGGTCCTGCCATATAGTCCTGCTATATATTTCTGCTAGATAGTCCCGTCAGATAGTCCTGCCAGATAGTCCTCTTCTGACTTAGAATATGTGGACATCTACAAATATGTAGGTTTCTGGTTAAACTGTACATTCTCCTTCCAGACTCACATTAAGTATCTCCAATCCAAAATTAAATCTAGAATCGGCTTCCTATTTCACAACAAAGCCTCCTTCACTCATGCTGCCAAACACACCCTCGTAAAACGGACTATCCTACCGATCCTTGACTTCGGCGATGTCATTTACAAAATAGCCTCCAACACTCTACTCAGCAAATTGGATGCAGTCTATCTCAGTGCCATCCGTTTTGTCACCAAAGCCCCATATACTACCCATCACTGCGACCTGTATGCTCTCGTTGGTGGGCCCTCGCTTCATATTCGTCACCAAACCCAGGTCATCTATAAGTCTTTGCTTATAGGAAGGCCTTGCCCCTTCTGCTAGGTAAAGCCCCACCTTATCTCAACTCACTGGTCACCATAGCATCACCCACCAGTAGCACGCGCTCCAGCAGGTATATTTTACTGGTCACCCCCAAAGCCAATTCCTCTTTGGCCGCCTTTCCATCCAGTTCTCTGCTGCTAATGACTGGAACGAATTGCAAAAATCACTGAAGCTGGAGACTCATATCTCCCTCACTAACTTTAAGCACCAGCTGTCAGAGCAGCTCACAGATCACTGTACCTGTACATAGCCCATCTGTAAATAGCCCATCCGATTTCCTCATCCCCATACTGTTATTTATTTATTTTTGCTCCTTTGCACCCCAGTATCTCTACTTGCACATTCATCTTCTGCACATCTATCACTCCAGTGTTTTATTGCTAAATTGTATTTATTTTGCCACTATGGCCAATTTTTTTCCTTACCTCCCTTATCTTACCTAATTTGCACACACTAGAATTATACATTTTTTATTTTTTGTTATTGACTGTATGTTTGTTTATTCCATGTGTAACTCTGTGTTGTTGTTGTTGGTGTCGCACTGCTTTGCTTTATCTTGGCGAGGTCGCAGTTGTAAATGAGCAGTTTTTGTCAACTAGCCTACCTGGTTAAATAAAGGTTGAATAAAATACACTGCTCAAAAAAATAAAGGGAACACTTAAACAACACAATGTAACTCCAAGTCAATCACACTTCTGTGAAATCAAACTGTCCACTTAGGAAGCAACACTGATTGACAATAAATTTCACATGCTGTTGTGCAAATGGAATAGACAAAAGGTTGAAATTATAGGCAATTAGTAAGACACCCCCCAAAACAGGAGTGATTCTGCAGGTGGTGACCACAGACCATTTCTCAGTTCCTATGCTTCCTGGCTGATGTTTTGGTCACTTTTGAATGCTGGCGGTGCTCTCACTCTAGTGGTAGCATGAGACGGAGTCTACAACCCACACAAGTGGCTCAGGTAGTGCAGTTCATCCAGGATGGCACATCAATGCGAACTGTGGCAAAAAGGTTTGCTGTGTCTGTCAGCGTAGTGTCCAGAGCATGCAGGCCCCACCAGGAGACAGGCCAGTACATCAGGAGACGTGGAGGAGGCCGTAGGAGGGCAACAACCCAGCAGCAGGACCGGTACCTCCGCCTTAGTGCAAGGAGATGCAATGCCAGAGCCCTGCAAAATGACCTCCAGCAGGCCACAAATGTGTGTGAAATGTCAGAATAATAGTAGAGAGAATGATTTATTTCAGCTTTTATTTCTTTCATCACATTCCAAGTGGGTCAGAAGTTTACATTCAATTGGTATTTGGTAGCATTGCCTTTAAATTGTTTAACTTGGGTCAAACGTTTTGGGTAGCCTTCCACAAGCTTCCCACAATAAGTTGGGTGAATTTTGGCCCATTACTCCTGACAGAGCTGGTGTAACTGAGCCAGGTTTGTAGGCCTCCTTGCTCGCACATGCTTTTTCAGTTCTGCCCACAAGTTTTCAATAGGATTGAGGTCAGGGCTTTGTGATGGCCACTCCAATACCTTGACTTTGTTGTACTTAAGCCATTTTGCCACAACTTTGGATGTATGCTTGGGGTCATTGTCCATTTGGAAGACCCATTTGCGACCAAGCTTTAACTGTCTGACTGATGTCTTGAGATGTTGCTTCAATATATCCACATCAATTTCCTCCCTCATGATGCCATCTATTTGTGAAGTGCACCAGTCCCTCCTGCAGCAAGGCACCCCCACAACATGATGCTGCCACCCCCGTGCTTCACGGTTGGGATGGTGTTCTTCGGCTTGCAACCCCCCCCTTTTTCCTCCAAACATACCAATGGTAATTATGACCAAACAGTTATTTTTTTGTTTTATCAGACCATAGGACTTTGCTCCAAAAAAGTTTGATCTTTGTCCCCATGTGCAGTTGCAAACCGAAGTCTGGCTTTTTTATGGCTGTTTTGGAACAGTGGCTTCTTCCTTGCTGTGCGGCCTTACAGGTTATGTCGAAACAGAACTCGTTTTACTGTGAATATAGATACTTTTGTACATGTTTCCTCCAGCATCTTCACAAGGTCCTTTGCTGTTGTTCTGGGATTGCTTTGCACTTTTCGCACCAAAGTATGTTCATCTCTAGGAGACAGAACGCATCTCCTTCCAGAGCGGTATGATGGCTGCGTGGTCCCGTGGTGTTTATACTTGCATACTATTGTTTGTACAGATGAACATGGTATCTTGGATGATTTCTTTTGATTATCCCATGATGTCAAGCAAAGAGGCACTGAGTTTGAAGGTAGGCCTTGAAATACATCCACAGGTACACCTCCAATTGACTCAAATGATGTCAATTTACCTAACAGAAGCTTCTAAAGCCATTACATAATTTTCTGTAATTTTCCAAGCTGTTTAATGGCACAGTCAACTTAGTGTATGTAAACTTCTGACCCACTGGAATTGTGATACAGTGAATTATAAGTGAAATAATCTGTCTGTAAACAATTGTTGGAAAAATTACTTGTGTCATGCACAAAGTAGATGTCCCAGCCAACTTACCAATCTATAATTTGTTAACAATACATTTTTGGAGTGGTTGAAAAACGAGTTTTAATGACTCCAACCTAAGTGTATGTAAACTTCCGACTTTAACTGTATGTAGAGCCCTTGTGTCACACCCTGACCGTAGAGAGCTTTTTATGTCTCTATTTTGGGTTGGTCAGGTTGTGATTTGGGTGGGCATTCTATGTTATTTTTTCTATGTTTTGTATTTCTTTGTGTTTGGCCGGGTGTGGTTCTCAACCAGAGGCAGCTGTCTATCGTTGTCTCTGATTGAGAACCATACTTAGGTAGCTTTTTCCCACATGGTTTTTGTGGGTAGTTATTTTCTGATTAGTGTTTTGCACCTGACAGGACTGTTTCGGTTATTCCCTTTGTTATTTTGTTATTAGTGTTCAGTTTCAATAAAAAGCATGAACACTTACTACGCTGCGCTTTGGTCCGACTACTCTTCTTCAGACGACGAATACCGTAATAGAACAACCAACCACAAACAGACCAAGCAGCGTGGTATGGAGGAGCAGAGGGTTCAGGACTCCTGGACTTGGGAGGAGATATTGGACGGTAAGGGACCCTGGAGACAGGCTGGGGAATATCGCCGCCCGAAAGAAGAACTGGAGGCAGTGAAAGTTGAGAGGCGGCAATATGAGGCAAGGCAGCACAGCAGGCACGAGAGGCAGCCCCCCAAAAATGTGGGGGGGAACACGGGGGGATGGGCGGAGTCAGGCGATAGACCTGAGCCAACTCCCCGTGCTTACCGGAAGCAGCGTGATACTGGTCAGGCACCGTGTTATGCAGTAAAGCGCGCGTTGCCTCCAGTGCGTGCTCCTAGCCCGGAGCGCTATATGCCAGCCCTTCACAATGCTATGCGAGAGTGGGCATCCAGCCAGGGCGGATTGTGCCAGCTCAGCGCGTTTGGTCTCCGGTGCTCTGTTTCGGCCCAGGCTATCCTGCCTGGGTCAGTTCAGTTCGTCCTATGCCTGCGCTCCTCCCATGCCGGGCTAAAGTGGGCATTGAGACAAATGGAGAGGTGTGAGTGGTAAGCACCAGATCTCCAGTGCTCCCCCACAGCCCGGTTCGACCTGTGCCTGCACTCGGGAGGGGCCGGGCTAAAGTGGGCATTCAGCCTGGAGGAGTGGTGCCAAGGCTGCGCACAAGGGCTCCAGTGCTCCCCCACAGCCCGGTTCATCAGGTGCCTCCTCTACGCACCAGGCCTCCTGTAGGTCTCCCCACCCTGGTGGGCCCTGTGGCAGCCCCACGCACCAGGCTGTCTCTGCGTTCTCTCCCTCCAGAGTCGCCCTCCAGTCCGGAGCCTCCAGTGTCGCCCTCCAGTCAGGAGCTTCCAGCGACGCCCTCCAGTCCAGAGGCTCCAGTGTCGCCCTCCAGTCAGGAGCTTCCCGCGACGCCCTCTAGTCCGGACCCTCCAGTGGCGCCCTTCAGTCCGGAGCTTCCAGAGGCGCCCTTCAGTCCGGAGCTTCCAGAGGCGCCTTTCAGTCCGGAGCTTCCAGAGGCGCCCTTCAGTCCGGAGCTTCCAGAGACGCCCTCCAGTCCAGAGCTCCCAACAAGGGTCCCCAGTCCGGGGCCCGCTACAAGGGTGCCCAGTCCGGCCCCCACAGCGAGGGTTCCCAGTCCGGGGTCGGCGGCGAGGGTCCCCGCTCTAGAGGCGCCACCTAAGTGGGCCGAGCCAGAAGTGGGGCGGGGTCTACGTCCCTCACCAGAGCAGCCACCGCGGAGAAATGCCCACCCAGACCCTCCACTATGGGTTCAGGTTTTGCGGCCGGAGTCCGCGCCTTTGGGGGGGGTACTGTCACGCCCTGACCGTAGAGAGCTTTTTATGTCTCTATTTTGGGTTGGTCAGGGTGTGATTTGGGTGGGTATTCTATGTTATTTTTCTATGTTTTGTATTTCTTTGTGTTTGGCCGGGTGTGGTTCTCAACCAGAGGCAGCTGTCTATCGTTGTCTCTGATTGAGAACCATCCTTAGGTAGCTGTTTCCCACATGGTTTTTGTGGGTAGTTATTCTCTGTTTAGTGTTTTGCACCTGACAGGACTGTTTTGGTTATTCCCTTTGTTATTTTGTTATTAGTGTTCAGTTTCAATAAAAAGCATGAACACTAGGGCCTCCCGGGTGGGGCAGTGGTCTAGGGCACTGCATCGCAGTGCTAACTGCGCCACCAGAGTCTCTGGGTTCGCCCCCAGGCTCTGTCGCAGCCGGCCGCGACCGGGAGGTCCGTGGGGCGACGCACAATTGGGCTAGCGTCGTCCGGGTTAGGGAGGGTTTGGCCGGTAGGGATTTCCTTGTCTCATCGCGCTCCAGCGACTCCTGTGGCGGGCTGGGCGCAGTGCGCGCTAACCAAGGGGGCCAGGTGCACGGTGTTTCCTCCGACACATTGGTGCGGCTGGCTTCCGGGTTGGAGGCGCGCTGTGTTAAAGAAGCAGTGCGGCTTGGTTGGGTTGTGCCTCGGAGGACGCATGGCTTTCGACCTTCGTCTCTCCCGAGCCCGTATGGGAGTTGTAGCGATGAGACAAGATAGTAATTACTAGCGATTGGATACCACGAAAATTGGGGAGAAAAGGGGATAAAAAAAAAAAACATGAACACTTACCACGCTGCGCTTTGGTCCGACTACTCTTCTTCAGACGACGAAAACTGTAATACCTTGTGGGACCACAGTGTTTGATGTGCATGCTTTCACTGGAGCCATCCACAATGATGCCACCTGAATCAACATATCATTGGATTAGAATGAATTGTTTCCCCTGGAAGCTCAATTGGTGCGTTCAGGTGAATAGTAGGATCAGGGGGAACGTCTGGAGGAAAAGGAAAGTTCTGGATAGGAGTTCTGAATACTCTGCATTGCCTTAATTTTGATATTTTCTCTCCTTGGAGCATTTGAAAGCATTCAGGAGAGTTTGAGGTGTGCTAAAGAAAACAATGCTGATTTAGCCAAAAGGCTGTGCACTGGGCCTGTGTGGCTGGTTCAATGCAGTGCCACGGTGACATGGCCTGGGGGAACGCTTGCCACCATCCCTCATGCTCTACTCTATGTCCTCATCTATCTTTCGGCACCATGCAGGAGAAAGATTTATGTATAGCCATTTTACATGGAACATACTGTAGATGGAGCTGAGCCAGACTATTGACTATTGCATGCTCAATACTGTATGTATGCATGTATTTGTTCTTGCAGCTTACGGCAGTAGTTTTGGTAATGGTTCTGAGTGCATTTGATGTTAGAGCCATGAAACTTGAGTAATAAGCATTCAAATTTCATGAATATGTAGCAAACATCACTATTGGCCAAATAATAGCATAACAATCATGCCATTCCACACTTGACCTGATCCTTTTGACATCACCCAATATATACAAAAGGTCAAGAAGAGTGATCTATTATCAGTTAATGAGAAATACAGAAATATCCAGAGAGAGAAAGAGGCGGAGTTACCATGCACTCAAAGACACACGTTTGACCTTTGAAGGGTTTTCCATACTGCGGAAAGTTGTCCAGTGGCGATAAGAGTAATGGTTTTGGCGCCATAGCCCAGGGAGACAGGCCTTCTATTCCACGGCAGTAGATAATTACTATAGGAGGCCGGCCCTTCCTATTGAGCCTGTGCATTTGGAGAAGACAATAAGACTCACTGCAGAGCACTGAGGGGGCACACACACACACGACAGCACACAGGACTGCATCAGATCACTATGATATTAGTCTGGGAGGTGTGGTGAGTCTCATGGGATGGAAGGGGAAACGGTTTGGAGGGTAAGGAATGACTGTATAATATTATACAAAGGGTGAGTCTAATCCTGAATGCTGATTGGTTAGAACCGCATTCCAGCCGGTGTCTATTCCACAAGTTGCCACCGGTTAAATCTATGACGTTAAAATGCCTATTTACTCTGTTCCATTTGACTGCGCACATCAATGTCTCATCAGCCCAGCCAGGAAATGTAGGAGATAAATGTCACTAGAACATTTACATTTACATTATATTTAAGTCATTTAGCAGACGCTCTTATCCAGAGCGACTTACAAATTGGTGCATTCACCTTATGACATCCAGTGGAACAGCCACTTTACAATAGTGCATCTAAATCTTTTAAGGGGGGGGGGGGGGGGGCAGAAGGATTGCTTTATCCTATCCTAGGTATTCCTTGAAGAGGTGGGGTTTCAGGTGTCTCCGGAAGGTGGTGATTGACTCCGCTGTCCTGGCGTCGTGAGGGAGTTTGTTCCACCATTGGGGTGCCAGAGCAGCGAACAGTTTTGACTGGGCTGAGCGGGAACTGTACTTCCTCAGTGGTAGGGAGGCGAGCAGGCCAGAGGTGGATGAACGCAGTGCCCTTGTTTGGGTGTAGGGCCTGATCAGAGCCTGAAGGTACTGAGGTGCCGTTCCCCTCACAGCTCCGTAGGCAAGCACCATGGTCTTGTAGCGGATGCGAGCTTCAACTGGAAGCCAGTGGAGAGAGCGGAGGAGCGGGGTGACGTGAGAGAACTTGGGAAGGTTGAACACCAGACGGGCTGCGGCGTTCTGGATGAGTTGTAGGGGTTTAATGGCACAGGCAGGGAGCCCAGCCAACAGCGAGTTGCAGTAATCCAGACGGGAGATGACAAGTGCCTGGATTAGGACCTGCGCCGCTTCCTGTGTGAGGCAGGGTCGTACTCTGCGGATGTTGTAGAGCATGAACCTACAGGAACGGGCCACCGCCTTGATGTTAGTTGAGAACGACAGGGTGTTGTCCAGGATCACGCCAAGGTTCTTAGCGCTCTGGGAGGAGGACACAATGGAGTTGTCAACCGTGATGGCGAGATCATGGAACGGGCAGTCCTTCCCCGGGAGGAAGAGCAGCTCCGTCTTGCCGAGGTTCAGCTTGAGGTGGTGATCCGTCATCCACACTGATATGTCTGCCAGACATGCAGAGATGCGATTCGCCACCTGGTCATCAGAAGGGGGAAAGGAGAAGATTAATTGTGTGTCGTCTGCATAGCAATGATAGGAGAGACCATGTGAGGTTATGACAGAGCCAAGTGACTTGGTGTATAGCGAGAATAGGAGAGGGCCTAGAACAGAGCCCTGGGGGACACCAGTGGTGAGAGCGCGTGGTGAGGAGACAGATTCTCGCCACGCCACCTGGTAGGAGCGACCTGTCAGGTAGGACGCAATCCAAGCGTGGGCCGCGCCGGAGATGCCCAACTCGGAGAGGGTGGAGAGGAGGATCTGATGGTTCACAGTATCGAAGGCAGCCGATAGGTCTAGAAGGATGAGAGCAGAGGAGAGAGAGTTAGCTTTAGCAGTGCGGAGCGCCTCCGTGATACAGAGAAGAGCAGTCTCAGTTGAGTGACTAGTCTTGAAACCTGACTGATTTGGATCAAGAAGGTCATTCTGAGAGAGATAGCAGGAGAGCTGGCCAAGGACGGCACGTTCAAGAGTTTTGGAGAGAAAAGAAAGAAGGGATACTGGTCTGTAGTTGTTGACATCGGAGGGATCGAGTGTAGGTTTTTTCAGAAGGGGTGCAACTCTCGCTCTCTTGAAGACGGAAGGGACGTAGCCAGCGGTCAAGGATGAGTTGATGAGCGAGGTGAGGTAAGGGAGAAGGTCTCCGGAAATGGTCTGGAGAAGAGAGGAGGGGATAGGGTCAAGCGGGCAGGTTGTTGGGCGGCCGGCCGTCACAAGACGCGAGATTTCATCTGGAGAGAGAGGGGAGAAAGAGGTCAGAGCACAGGGTAGGGCAGTGTGAGCAGAACCAGCGGTGTCGTTTGACTTAGCAAACGAGGATCGGATGTCGTCGACCTTCTTTTCGAAATGGTTGACGAAGTCGTCTGCAGAGAGGGAGGAGGGGGGGGGGGGGGGAGGAGGATTCAGGAGGGAGGAGAAGGTGGCAAAGAGCTTCCTAGGGTTAGAGGCAGATGCTTGGAATTTAGAGTGGTAGAAAGTGGCTTTAGCAGCAGAGACAGAAGAGGAAAATGTAGAGAGGAGGGAGTGAAAGGATGCCAGGTCCGCAGGGAGGCGAGTTTTCCTCCATTTCCGCTCGGCTGCCCGGAGCCCTGTTCTGTGAGCTCGCAATGAGTCGTCGAGCCACGGAGCGGGAGGGGAGGACCGAGCCAGCCTGGAGGATAGGGGACATAGAGAGTCAAAGGATGCAGAAAGGGAGGAGAGGAGGGTTGAGGAGGCAGAATCAGGAGATAGGTTGGAGAAGGTTTGGGCAGAGGGAAGAGATGATAGGATGGAAGAGGAGAGAGTAGCGGGGGAGAGAGAGCGAAGGTTGGGACGGCGCGATACCATCCGAGTAGGGGCAGTGTGGGAAGTGTTGGATGAGAGCGAGAGGGAAAAGGATACAAGGTAGTGGTCGGAGACTTGGAGGGGAGTTGCAATGAGGTTAGTGGAAGAACAGCATCTAGTAAAGATGAGGTCAAGCGTATTGCCTGCCTTGTGAGTAGGGGGGGAAGGTGAGAGGGTGAGGTCAAAAGAGGAGAGGAGTGGAAAGAAGGAGGCAGAGAGGAATGAGTCAAAGGTAGACATGGGGAGGTTAAAGTCACCCAGAACTGTGAGAGGTGAGCCGTCCTCAGGAAAGGAGCTTATCAAGGCATCAAGCTCATTGATGAACTCTCCAAGGGAACCTGGAGGGCGATAAATGATAAGGATGTTAAGCTTGAAAGGGCTGGTAACTGTGACAGCATGGAATTCAAAGGAGGCGATAGACAGATGGGTAAGGGGAGAAAGAGAGAATGACCACTTGGGAGAGATGAGGATCCCGGTGCCACCACCCCGCTGACCAGAAGCTCTCGGGGTGTGCGAGAACACGTGGGCAGACGAAGAGAGAGCAGTAGGAGTAGCAGTGTTATCTGTGGTGAGCCATGTTTCCGTCAGTGCCAAGAAGTCGAGGGACTGGAGGGACGCATAGGCTGAGATGAGCTCTGCCTTGTTGGCCGCAGATCGGCAGTTCCAGAGGCTACCGGAGACCTGGAACTCCACGTGGGTCGTGCGGGCTGGGACCACCAGGTTAGGGTGGGCGCGGCCACGCGGTGTGAAGCGTTTGTATGGTCTGTGCAGAGAGGAGAGAACAGGGATAGACAGACACATAGTTGACAGGCTACAGAAGAGGCTATGCTAATGCAAAGGAGATTAGAATGACAAGTGGACTACACGTCTCGAATGTTCAGAAAGTTAAGTTTACGTTGCAAAAAAAAAAAAAAAAGAAAAAAGATCTTATTGACTAAAATGATATAGTACTGCTGGCTGGTGAAGTAGCCTGGCTAGCAGTGGCTGCGTTGTTGAAAGTGAAGCTGGCTAGGTAACCTCGACAATTTCTCTAAATTTCTCTAAACTACACAATTATCATGGATACAAGGACAGCAAAGACAACTAGCTAACACTACGCTAATCAAGTCGTTCCGTTGTAATGTAAGTTTCTACAGTGCTGCTATTCGGTAGAAGTTGGCTAGCTAGCAGTGTTAGCTAGCAGTGTTGGCTAGGTAGGAGAACGGCAGCGCGGCAGGCGAAAATAGCTGGCTAGCTAACCGATAATTACTCAAAGCTACACAATTATCTTAGATACAAAGATAGCAAAGAAAACTATGTAGCTAGCTAACACTACACAAATCAAGTCGTTCCGTTGTAATGTAATCGTTTCTACAGTGCTGCTAATCGGTGGCTAGCTGGCTAGCTAGCAGGGTTGACTACGTTACGTTACGTTAGGACGAGAATACCTGGCTAGCGAACCTCAGCGAACCTCGATAACTACACAATTATCTTTGATACAAAGACGGCTATGTAGCCAGCTAAGTAGCTAGCTAAGATCAAACAAATCAAAGATAGCAAAGACAACTGTGTAGCCAGCCAACACTACACTAATCAAGTCGTTCCGTTGAAACGCACTCGTTTCTACAATGCTGCTATTCGGTGGCTAGCTAGCAGTGTTGGCTACGTTGCGTTACGTTAGGACGAAAATAGCTGGCTAGCGAACCTCAATAACTACACAATTATGTTTGATACAAAGACGGCTATGTAGCTAGCTAAGATCAAACAAATCAAACCGTTGTACTGTAATGAAAATGAAAATCAAACCGTTGTACTATAATGAAATGTAATGAGAAGTTTTACTACTATTCGGTAGACGTGGACGTTTGCTAGCTGGCTAGCTGCTGGGCAGATAGCAGTGTGGACTACGATAGACGACGAAATACGATAATTACGCAATTATCTTTGATACACAGACGGCTATGTAGCTAGCTAAGAAGAAATTGCTAAGGTTAGACAAATCAAACCGTTGTACTATAATGAAATGTAATGAAATGTAATGAAAAGTTATACTACCTGCGGAGCGAATGCAAATGCGACCGCTCGCTCCAAACCGGATGTAACAGCTTAAACAAATACAAATGCAGATACTTTGTTGTTATTCTGGCTGCACTGTTTGATATGACTCTAAGTTTGCCGTAGTTGGATAGCAAGCAAGCAAGGGATAAGAACGTTGCTAGCCTGTACGACAATAGAACATTTAGAAAAAACGACTGTGTTGGGTCAATAGATACAGAACAAAAATACTTAATGTCTCTGGCAAGCAAACCGATAGAACGAACGACCAGCCGGCTTGGGTAGCAACACTAGATTTGTGTTGTGACTATATCTTGTGGAAGGGTTAAATAGTATGAATAAACTCATCAAAATAACATCTTTAATTAATGAACATTTGTAAATCATCATTTGAATATGTTGGTAACCCGTTGTATAAAAGTGATAATGCCCTCGAACCCGGTGTTTGGAGCATACAGTTGAAGTCGGAAGTTTACATACACCTTAGCCAAATACATTTAACCTGTCTAGGATCAGCGTGGCGCTAGCGGCACACCCCCCCCCCCCCCACTGAAAAACCAGTGCCGCGAAATTCAAAAAAAATATTTTTTTAAAATATTTAACTTTCACACATTAAAGTCCAATACAGCTAATGAAAGACACAGATCTTATGAATCCAGTCAACATTTCCGATTTTTAAAATGTTTTACAGGGAAGACACAATATGTAAAGATGTACATCTATTACCTAAAAACACATTAGCATATTCCACCATCTTTTATTTGTCCACCAACACCAGTAGCCATCACCAATTCGGCTAAACTAAGATATTTATAGCCCCTAACCAACAAAAAAACTCATTAGATGACAGTCTGATAACATATTTATGGTATGGGATAGGTTTTGTTAGAAAAAAGTGCATATTTCAGGTAGACTTCATAGTTTACAATTGCACCCACCATCACAAATGGACTAGAATAATTACAATGAGCAACGTGTTTACCTAACTACTAATCATCAAACATTTCGTAAAAATACACAGCATACACGAATCGAAAGACACAGATCCTGTGAATACAGACAATATTTCAGATTTTCTAAGTGTCTTACAGCGAAAACACAATAAATCGTTATATTAGCTTAGCACATAGCAATTAGCAGCCCAGCATTGATTCTAGCCAAAGTGAGCGATAAAAGTCAACATCGCCAAAAGATATTAATTTTTTCACTAACCTTCTCAGAATTCTTCCGATGACACTCCTGTAACATCACATTACAACATGCATATACAGTTTGATCGAAAATGTTTATATTTAGCCACCAAAATCATGGTTAGACAATGTGAAATGTAGACAAGCTGGTAAAGAAAACGTCCTTGCGCCACTTAGACAGTGATCTACTCTTATACATAAATACTCATAAACGTGACTAAAAAATATAGGGTGGACAGGGATTGATAGACAATTTAATTCTTAATACAATTGCGTTATTACATTTTTTAATTTATCCTTACTTTTCAATACAGTTTGCGCCAAGCGAAGCTACGTCAAAAAACATGGCGTCCTAAGCCACTAAAATGTTTCGACAGAAACACGATTTATCATAATAAAAATGTCCTACCTTGAGCTGTTCTTCCATCAGTATCTTGGGCAAAGGATCCTTTCTTGGGAGAAATCGTCTTTTGGTGGAAAGCTGTCCTCTTGCCATGTGGAAATGTCAACTACGTTCGGGATGAACTGAAAAGCGCACCCAACTTTTCACATCGTTGCAAAAATAAATGTCCCAAAATCGCACTAAACGGATATAAATTGCTATAAAACGCTTTAAATTAACTACTTTGTGATGTTTGTAACTCCTATAACGAGTGAAAAGATGACCGGAGAAATATAACAGGCTAAACTAACGCTTGGAACAGGAGAGGGTCGGTGTCTTCCACGCGCGTTACGCAGCAAGAAAAGACTTGCTAGCTAAAGGTTTTTTTCATTTGTAGGGCCTGTGAACGAGCAATCGAGCCCGTTGGAATCGTCATCACGTAAAGGCATCCAGGGGAAGACGTAAGAAGTGTCCGTATAGTCATAGCAACGACAGAGCCCTTTTAAATGACTTCAGAAAAGTGGCCAACGTTTCTCAAATCTGACTCCATGTCAGGGAAATTGCTGTAGAATGGGCTCTGTTCCACTTAGAGACAAAATTTCAACTCCTATAGAAACTATAGACTGTTTTCTATCCAATAATAATAATAATATGCATATTGTACGATCAAGGATTTTGTGGGAAGCCGTTTAAAAAATTAGCCACATTAGCATAAATAGTCTAAACAGCGCCCCCATCCCCAACAGGTTAAACTCAGTTTTTTACAATTCCTGACATTTAATCCTAGTAAAAATTCCCTGTCTTAGGTCAGTTAGGATCACCACTTTATTTTAAGAATGTGAAATGTCAGAATAATAGTAGAGAGAATGATTTATTTCAGCTTTTATTTCATTCATCACGTTCCCAGTGGGTCAGAAGTTTACATACACTCAATTAGTATTTGGTAGCATTGCCTTTAAATTGTTTAACTTGGGTCAAACGTTTCGGGTAGCATTCCACAAGTTTTCCACAATAAGTTCGGTGAATTTTGGCCCATTCCTCCTGAAAGAGCTGATGTACCTGAGTCAGGTTTGTAGGCCTCCTTGCTCACACATGCTTTTTCAGTTCTGCCCACACATTTTCTATGGGATTGATGTCAGGGCTTTGTGATGGCCACTCCAATAACTTGACTTTGTTGTCCTTAAGCCATTTTGCCACAACTTTGGATGTATGCTTGGGGTCATTGTCCATTTGGAAGACCCGCTTGCGACCAAGCTTTAACTTCCTGACTGATGTCTTGAGATGTTGCTTCAATATATCCACATCATTTTCCAACCTCATCTATTTTGTGAAGTGCACCAGTCCCTCCTGCAGCAAGGCACCCCCATAACATGATGCTGCCACCCCCGTGCTTCACGGTTGGGATGGTGTTCTTCGGCTTGCGAGCATCTCCCTTTTTCCTCCAAACACAACGATGGTCATTATGGCCAAAAAGTTTTTTGTTTTGTTTTATCAGACCAGAGAACATTTTCCCAAAAAGTTTGATCTTTGTCACCATGTGCAGTTGCAAACCGTAGTCTGGCTTTTTTTATGGCGGTTTTGGAGCAGTGGCTTCCTGCTTGCTGAGTGGCCTTTCAGGTTATGTTGATATAGGACTCGTTTTACTGTGGATATAGATACTTTTGTACCTGTTTCTTCCAGCATCTTCACAATGTCCTTTGCTGTTGTTCTGGGATTGATTTTCACTTTTCGCACCAAAGTATGTTCATCTCTAGGAGACAAAACGCGTCTCTTTCCTGAGCGGAATGACGACTGCGTGGTCCCATGGTATTTATACTTGCGTACTATTGTTTGTACAGATGAACATGGTACTTTCAGGAGTTTGGAAATTGCTCCCAAGGATGAACCAGACTTGTGAAGGTCTACAAAAATTTTTCCGAGGTCTTGTCTGATTTCTCCTGATTTTCCCATGATGTCAAGCAAAGAGGCACTGAGTTTGAAGGTAGGCCTTGAAATACATCCACAGGTACACCTCCAGCCTATCAGAAGCTTCTAATGACATAATTTTCTGGAATTTTCCAAGCTGTTTAAAGGCACAGTCATCTTAGTGTATGTAAACTTCTGATCCACTGGAATTGTGATACAGTGAATTATAAGTGAAATATCTGTCCGTAAACAATTGTTGGAAAAATTACTTGTGTCATGCACAAAGTAGATGTCCTAACCGACTTGCCAAAACTATAGTTTGTTAACAAGAAATTTGTGGAGTGGTTGAAAAATGAGTTTTAATGACTGCAACCTAGGTGTATGTAGACTTCCAACTTCAACTGTATATTGGCACTTCGTCTCGGACCTAACAACACCCATGCTAATATCCTCCAAACACCGGATTCTCGGGCATTATCATGTAATTATACTCTATTAATGTCACAGGGAAATTGTTTTTGACGCCATAGCCATGATATGCATAATAAAGACCTACATAGGAATACATAAAAGACTATGCTGTCTGTTCCATATTAAATATACTACAAGGTTTGAGTTCTATAGTTTTAAATCTATGTGGTCTAAGATGACTCATGAATTCTGAACAGCTATGTTAAAAGAGCAGTGTAGCATTGCATTGATCTCTTTAATAAATTATTTTGACTTTAATTTTAGGTTACAACTTCACTTGATACACAAAATTAATTTAGAAGAGTGCCTTGTTGAAATCCTTCTTTCATTATCTCTGTGATCTTAACATCATCTCAATGTTCGTCAGAGGGTGAGATCAAACGCTCTAAAGAGGAGAAGTAAAAAGCAAGGTGCAAATGTATTAGTCACTTGATTAATAGATTTTCTGGAACGGTCCTCACTGACTTCAAAGTAAATTGATGTCAAAAGAAATTCAGATTTTTTTGCTGTAGGTCCAGTACTTTGTGTGACTAAATGTTCTGATTAAAGTTAGATTTTACATGATCAAATATCTGCTTATACAGACACAGATTGGGGATGTTTCAGGATAGTTGAGACAGTCAACTAGTGCCAAGAGAAAAACAGTATATGACTATTCAATGTTCTTAGAATTATCTTTCCATCACATTAATACTGTTTTATCCAGCTGACACCCCATGTCTACTTACCATCTAATAACCATTTTGACCATCTTCACTGCCAAAATAACGGAAACACTTGCGTAAATGAGGGACACAAAGTATATTAAAGGGGGGAGGGGGCTTTGATTAAGCAATTAACATCCCATCATCCTTAGGGTCATTATTTTGGACATTATTTTGGCTACCATTGCTATGCCCCCATAGGATGACACTGCCCCCATCCACAGAGCACGAGTGGTCACTGAATGGTTTGAGGAGCATGAAAACTATGTAAACCATATGCCATGGCTGTCTCAGTCACCAGATCTCAACACAATTGATTCTGGAGCGGCACCGGAGACAGCGTTTTCCACCACAACCAGCAAAACACCAAATTATAGAATTTCTTGTGGACGAATGGTGTCGCATCCCTCCAATAGAGTTCTGGCTCGTGGTGGCCCAATGCCCTGTTAAGAAACTTTAAGTTGGGCCTCCCGAGTGGGGCAGCGGTCTAAGGCACTGCATCGCAGTGTTGCGGTCTCACTGCATTACCAGCCGTGCCAAGGATCATCCGGGTTAGGGGAGGGTCTGCCCGGGGGGGCTTCACTTGGCTCATCACGCTCTAGCAACTTCATGTGGCGGGCCTTGCGCCGGCGTGTTGCAGTGATGAAACCAGTTGCAGCGATGAGATGATAAGCCGACAGCATACCACCCTGCATACCTCTGCTGGCTTGCTTCTGAAGCTAAGCAGGGTTGTTCCTGGTCAGTCTCTGGATTGGAGACCAGATGCTGCTGGAAGTGGTGTTGGAGGGTCAGTAGGAGGCCCTCGTTCTTCTGGTCTAAAAAATAGAGGGCAGTGATTGGGGACACTGCCCTGTGTAGGGTGCTTTCTATTGGATGGGGCGTTAAAAAGGTGTCCTGGCTCTCTGAGGTCATTAAAGATCCCATGGCACTTATTGTAAGAGTAGGGGCGTAAACCCCGGTGTCCTGGCTAAATTCCCAATCTGGCCCTCAAACCATCACAGTCACCTAATAATCCCCAGTTTACAATTGGCTCATTCATCCCCCTCCTCTCCCCTGTAACTATTCCCCAGGTTGTTGCTGTAAATGAGAATGTGTTCTCAGTCAACATACCTAGGAAAAATAACAGAAAAATAAAAAGGCTTATAATCATGAAAAAGGGGGTAAAAAAAATGTAAAAGACACTTAAGTTGGTGTTTCCTTTATTTTGGCAGTTGCATGTATGTTGTTACATTGATTGTACCTGGCTGTGACATTGTACACATAGCTCTTTCCATTTAGACAAGCAGATCAATTTCCAAACAAACAAATACAGAAAAAAATACATACAGTGCATTCGGAAAGTTTTCAGACCCCTTCTCTTTTTCCACATTTTGTTACATTACAGCCTTATTCCAAAAAGGATTATTTTGTTTTCCCCCCCTCATCACTCTACACACAATACCCCATAATGACAATGCAAAAACAGGTTTGTATAATTTTCTTCAAATGTATGAACCCCGCCCCCCCCCGGAAATATCACATAATTATTTAGAACCTTTACTCAGTACTTTATTGAAGCACCTTTGGCAGAGATTACAGCCTCAAGTCTTCTTGGGTATGACGCTACAAGCTTGGCACAACTGTATTTGGGGAGTTTCTCCCATTCTTTTCCACTGATCCTCAAGCTTTGTCAGGTTGAATGGGGAGAGTTGCTGCACAGCTATTTTCAGGTCTCTCCAGAGATGTTTTGATCAGGTTCAAGTCCAGGTTCTGGCTGGGCCACTCAAGGAATTTCAGAGACTTGTCCCAAAGCCACTCCGGCATTGCTTGGCTGTGTGCTTAGCGTGGTTGTCCTGTTGCAAGGTGAACCTTCGCCCCGGTCTGAGTTCCTGAGCGCAGGTTTTCCTCATGGATCTCTCTGTACTTTGCGCTGTTCATCTTTCCCTTAATCCTGACTAGTGTTCCAGTACCTGCTGCTGAAAAACATCCCCACGGCATGATGCTGCCACCACCATGCTTCAGTGTAGGGATGGTATTGGCCAGGTGATGAGTGGTGCCTTGTTTCCTCCAGACATGACGCTTGGCATTCTTACCAAAGAGTTCAATCTTGATTTCATCAGACCAGAGAAAATTGTTTCTCATGGTCTGAGAGTCCTATAGGTGCCTTTTGGCAAACTCCAAGTGGGCTGTCATGTGCCTTTTACTGAGGAGTGGCTTCCGTCTGGCCACTCTACCGTAAAGACCTGATTGGTGGAGCGTTGCAGAGATGGTTGTCCTTCTGGAACGTTCTCCTATCTCCACAGGGGCACTATGGAGCTCTGTCGGGTTCTTGGTCACCTCCCTGACCAAGGCTCTTCTCCCCCTGATTGCTCAGTTTGGCCGGGCGGCCAGCTCTAGGAAGAGTCTTGGTGGTTCCAAACTTCTTCAATTTAAGAATGATGGAGGCCTCTGTGTTCTTGGGGACCTTCAATGCTGTAGAAATGTTTTGGTACCCTTGTGCCTAAACACAATCCTGTCTCGGAGCTGTACGGACAATTCCTTCGATCTCATGGCTTGGTTTTTGCTTTGACATGCACTGTCAACTGAGGGACCTTTTAAAGATAGGTGTGTGCATGTCCAAATCTTGTCCAATCAATTGAATTTACCACAAATCAAGTTGTAGAAACATCTCACGGATGATCACCTGAGGTTGCATCTCACGATGCAACGGAGCTCAATTACGATTCTCATAGCAAAGGGTTTGAATACTTAAGGTATTTCTGTTTTTTTGTAAATATATTTGCAAACATTTCTAAAAACCTGTTTTCGCTTTGTCAATATGTGGTATTGTGTATAGATTGACGAGGGAAAAAAATTATTTAATCAATTTTAGAATAAGGCTGTAACGTACAATTCTTGGGGGAAAAGTCAAGGGGTCTGAATACTTTCTGTATGCACTTTGTATATATAAAAAAAAAATGTTTAATACACAGAACAAAAAATATAAACCGAACAAAGTATTGGTAACGTGTTGGTCCCATGTTTCATGAGCTGAAATAAAAGATTCCAGAAATTGTCCATATGCACAAAAAGCCTTTTTCTTAAAATGTTTGTGTTTACATCCCCTTTGTCAAGATAATCAATCCACCTGACAGGTGTGGCATATCAAGAAGCTGATTCAACAGCATGATCATTACACAGGTGTACCTTGTGCTCGTGACAAAGAAAGCAGAGATCCTGAGGCCCATTGTCGTGCCATTCATCCGCTGCAATCACCTCATGTTTCAGCATGATAATGCACGGCCCCGTGTTACAAAGATCTGTACACAATTCCTGGAAGCTGAAAATGTCCCAGTTCTTCCATGGCATGCATACTCACCAGACATGTCACCCATTGAGCATGTTTGGGATGCTCTGGCTCAACGTGTATGACAGTGTGTTGCAGTTCCTGCCAACATCCAGCAACTTCACAAAGCCATTGAAGAAGAGTGGGACAACGATCCACAGGCCACAATCTACAGCCTGATCAACTCTATGCGAAGGAGAGGTGTCGCGCTGCATGAGAAAAATGGTAGTCATACCAGATACTGACTGGTTTTCTGATCCACGCCCCTACCTTTTTTAAAATCAGTATTCAGTATTCAGTATTCAAATCAGTATTCAGTATTCAGTATTCCCAGTCATGTGAATTTTATAGATTAGGGCCTAATTTATTCCAACTGACTGATTTACTTACATGAACTGTTATATGTTGTGTTTATATTTTTGTTCAGTATTTACAGTACCAGTCAAAAGTTAGACACACCTACTAATTCAAGGGTTTTTCTTTATTTTTACTATATTCTACATTGTAGAATAATAGTGAAGACATCACAACTATGAAATAACACATATGGAATCATGTAGTAACCAAAACAGTGTTAAACAAATCAAAATATATTTTAGATTTTAGATTATTCAAAATAACCACTCTTTGCATTGATGACAGCTTTGCAGACATACTGCTCCATTATGTTTTTGTAACTATATTCTGTTAATAGTTCACTAAAGTTAATTGCAACAAACTGGCTGCCTACTTGTCTTCCTTCTTAAAAAACTTAGAAAATGTTAAAATGTGTGGAATTGCAGTAAATTAACTTTAAAACATAATTTTTTCTCCCAACCGGGGCTAGGTAAAATGTTTTGCCGACGAGGTGGGGATGCCCCCCAATCAAATCTTGCTTAGGGCCTCCAAAAGGCTAGGTCCGGCCCTGGCTACTGGTATAATGCATTTAGTTAAGAAAATGTAACTGCACAAATAGATTGATTGGACAGATCAGTTGACTACATGTGTGGGTATGGATGTGGGTATGCAGACCCGCGAGCCATTGCAGCCCCTCATGATGAGTTCAGATTTAGACCATAATCTGTATAGTTTTTTGGGGTGTTATGTATGTGCCTGTAAATGCCTGCATGACTGCTTGTGTTTGTTTGCTTTAATGTAGCCTAAACGGGGCTGTCTTTGAATTTAAAATACCTTCTCATAGGGTGAAGATCAACCATCGAATTCTACTTTTACTTCAACACAAAGCTTACTGTCTAAATACCACTCGTTAGAGTGCAATTATCCTTATTATGGCAACGTCTGCAACCGATTCCGACAATCTTTGTTCATATTGTCTCTGTATATTTGGGGTGCCTACATAAGCAGATGTACTGTAATGGTTGTCTGTAAGTTAGCCACCCTGGGGGGAAATCAAACCTATTTGTGTGACCGTTTACAGACACTGCTGCTGAGCACATTTAGCAGGATCATCAGGATAATAATGAGAAGAGTTATACTGATATGATAAATCGATAGGGTGACCTTTATTGTGAGCATCTAGACGGGAACTCCAGATGACAAAATGAAATGTGAATCGCAGAAAACAATTACTATTACATTTATTTTAAGTGTCACTTTCCTCCATAGATCCGATGCATTTCCACTGGGGGAGAGTGATAGAATGCAAATTGATACATCAATCCTTTTGATGCAATAACATCAGTTACATCCTCAAGACAAAATAAAATACAATGGGGGCAATTATAGATAGATGTCAAACACGAGTAGTCCATTTTCTGTGCGTGACTTCTTCAGATTGCCTTGATCTCCTTGAAGGCAGAATACAAATGACTGTCTCTCCTCCTGCAGTCCAGAGCCAGGGTTTTCAGGCTAATTGTTGGCCCATGTCTATGGGTTGCCCAGGGGAACCAGAGTGGAGGATTAGAGCGTAATGGATGAGTGAGGGATAATGAAGGAGATCTGTCTTAAGTTTAATCGCTGGTTTAAAGAGAGAGAGAGAGAGAGAGGAGAGAGAGGAGAGAGAGAGAGAGAGAGAGAGAGAGGAGAGAGAGAGAGAGAGAGAGAGAGGAGAGAGAGAGAGAGAGAGAGAGAGAGAGAGAGTGAGAGAGAGAGAGAGAGAGAGAGAGAGAGAGAGAGAGAGAGGAGAGAGAGAGAGAGAGTGAGAGAGAGAGAGGAGAGAGAGAGAGAGAGAGAGAGAGAGAGAGAGAGAGAGAGAGAGAGAGAGAGAGAGAGAGAGAGACATCTTTGAGTGATCTAGTTTAATCAATAGCTAATCATATACTTGACTAAAAAATACAGGGTTGACAGGAATCGAAAGACAAATTTGTTCTTAATGCAATCGCTGATTTACATTTTTTAAATTATCCTTACTTTTCAATACAGGTTGCGCCAAGCGAAGCTATACAAAACAAAATGGCGGAGTAAGCGTTTAACATTTTTCGACAGAAACACGATTTATCATCATAAATTGTTCTTACTGTGAGCTGTTCTTCCATCAGAATCTTGGGCAAAGAATCCTTTCTTGGGTCTAATCTTCTTTTGGTCGAAAGATGTCCACTTGTCCGTCGAAATGCCCACTAACGTACGACCGGGACCCCGAAATGTGCCCAGCGCGTCAAAGTGCACAACAAAGCAATGCCTCAAAATCGCACTAAAAGGATATAAATTGCTATACAACGGTTCAAATTAACTACCTTATGATGCTGTTAACACCTATAACGGGTAAAAACATGACCGGAGAAATATTACTGGCTAAACTAACGCTTGGAAGGAGGCGAGTCCGATGTCCTTCGCGTGCAAGGCGCAGGCAGCAAAGGGAAGCTACTTCCGCTATTTGGTGCACTGACATCCAGGGGAAGACGTAAGCAGTGTCTGTTTCTCCATAGCATTTACAGTGAGCTTTAAACTGACTCCAGATCAGTGGCCAAAATGTTTGAAATCTGACTCCCTATCATGAAAAGTGCTGTAGATTGAGTTCTGTTTCACTCAGAGACAAAATTCCAACGGCTATAGAAA
Organism: Salvelinus fontinalis; assembly: GCF_029448725.1. Classification (NCBI taxonomy): domain Eukaryota; kingdom Metazoa; phylum Chordata; class Actinopteri; order Salmoniformes; family Salmonidae; genus Salvelinus; species Salvelinus fontinalis. The sequence goes on along the minus strand of NC_074667.1, from coordinate 51,104,245 downwards.
CTAGAGAGTGTTTTCTATCCAATAATAGTAATAATATGCATATTGTACGAGCAAGAATTGAGTAGGAAGCCGTTTAATCTGTAATGCAAATTATGCTAATGAGAAAACAGCACCCCCTATAGTCACAAGAAGTTAAATGAGTTATATACCACTGCAGTTGGACATAGCATCATGATTCATTGTTATTTATTTCCTCTACATTATTTGGCTTGCATTTTAATATGTTCTTCAAGGAATACAGGTCATTTTGTTTCTGTCTAAGTGTGCATTTGTAATGCTAATTAGGCTAATTGTACAAAATCAAAACGCTGAACACAGCAGCTACACAATCACCAGGGATGTCTGGAAATACTTTAATCAGAGACAGAAAAAAAGGCTGTTGTGTTTTATAGAGAAGGAGGGGTAGAGAGTATGAAGCACAACAGCAGAGATGGATGTAGAGTAAGAGAGAAAGGGCAGTAAAAGGAGAATGAGAGAGAGAGGAAGTGAGAGAGAGAGAGAGAAAATGGAAGAGATGGGCAGAGAAAATTAAAAGCTGATTATCTTCTGAGGAAATTTCCACTTCCCCTTAGTGAGGGAGAAGAGACAATTTTTTGTCTTCTAACATTTATTAAGCCAGGGCTGCCTCCAGGGTAATCAGGACTGACTAAATATAGCCACTGGATTAGGACTATAATGCTATATATACCTACTAGTATATACTGATGCCTTCCTTCATGCACATTGGCATACATCTTCATAGCCAGTATGGGAAATTAAATGTTGACTGTACATATTTGTACAATGTATCTGTATCTTATGTTTAGAAATGGGCCATCATCGCATTGGTGGCTGATTGCACCACAGATGACAATCAACTGTTTGGTTGTGTGTCTGAAAATGTCTCTCAGTTCTCCTCTCTGTATCCCCTAATCATTCCCCCCAGTCTGTTCCTGGTGTATACGTAGCTCTTTGTAAATTGCTCCAGCTGTGATCATAGCAGGTAGCTGAAGGCTATGTGAAGTGATTATATTGTACTGAGATAACTAACAGTGTGTAGCCTTGAGGCAGTTCTGTTCTGCATCTCCTTGAAGAAGATATTGCTCTGATAAAGCAGGGCCTTCACTGTGCTGCTGGATCGAAGGGGAAGCCTTGGAGCCAACATTTGCTGAGTTGGAGCCAGATGAAAAGAATAAAATATCAGTTGATATATTTGTCCAGTATGCACTGTGTCAGAGGGGAAATCATCTCTTAATAAACCTTTCAGTGATACCCATCCCAGATCCGGGAGCATCCTCATCAAAAAAGCTGACTAGCATAGCCTAGCCTAACGGGACAGGGATATCCTATAATATAATTTTCATGAAATCACAAGTCTAACACAGCAAATGAAAGATAAACATCTTGTGAATCCAGCCATCATTTCCGATTTTTAAAATGTTTTACAGCGAAAACACAATATGTATTTATATTAGCTAACCACAATAGCCAAAGACTCAACCGCATATTTTCACCATGTTTCTACCGCATAGGTAGCTATCACAAAACCGACCAAATAGAGATATAATTAGTCACTAACCAAGAAACAACTTCATCAGATGACAGTCTTATAACATGTTATACAATACATTTATGTTTTGTTCGAAAAATGTGCATATTTGAGGTATAAATCATAGTTTTACATTGCAGCTACCATCACAAATAGCACCGAAGCAGCCAGAATAATTACAGAGAGCAACGTGAAATACATAAATACTCATCATAAAACATTTATGAAAATACATGGTGTACAGCAAATGAAAGATAAGCATCTTGTGAATCCAGCCAATATTTCCGATTTTTTAAGTGTTTTACAGCGAAAACACAATATAGAATTATATTAACTTAACACAATAGCCAAACACACAAATGCATTTATTCACCGCAAAAGGTAGCTATCGCAAAAAACAGAAAAAGATATAAAATTAATCACTTACCTTGAACAACTTCATCAGATGACAGTCTTATAACATCAGGTTATACAATACACTTATGTTTTGTTCGAAAATGTGCATATTTAGAGCTGCAAACCGTGGTTATACATTGTAAATATGTAGCAACATTTCCCCAGAATGTCCGGAGCTATTTTGGATACTCACCTAATCTGACCAAAGAACTCATCATAAACTTTACATAAAAATACTTGTTGTATGGCAAATGAAAGATACACTGGTTATTAACTTCTTCTGGCTGCAGCCCGACACCGGTACACTTATGACAACATCCAGCTCAAGTGCAGGGCGCGAAATTCAAAAGATATATTTTTTAAATATTTAACTTTCACACATTAACAAGTCCAAGACACCAGATGAAAGGTGCACATCTTGTGAATCAAGCCAACATGTCCGATTTTTAAAATGTTTTACAGGGAAGACACAATATGTAAATCTATTAGCTAATCACGTTAGCAAAAGACACCAATATTCTTACTCCATCAGTTTATGACTCCATCAGTAGCTATCACAAATTCGGCCAAATAAAGATAAAAATAGCCACTAACCAAGAAACAACCTCATCAGATGACAGTCTGATAACATATTTATTGTATAGCATATGTCTTTTTCGAAAAATTTGCATATTTCAGGTATAATTCATAGTTTACATTTCAGCTACAATTGGAAATAGCACCGAAAGCAGCCATAATATTTACAGACACCAACGTCAAATACCTAATTACTCATCATAAAACATTTCAGAAAAATACATAGTGTACAGCAATTGAAAGACAGGCATCTTGTGATTCTAGACAATATTTCCGATTTATTAAGTGTTTTACAGCGGAAAAAAATGTAGCGTTATATTAGCTTACCACAATAGCCAGAAACACTTGGGTGCCGACGACTACGACAGATATATGAAATAGCATCATGAAATGTTTCTTACTTTTGCTGATCTTCCATCAGAATGTTGGACAAGGTGTCCTTTGTCCAGATCAATCGTTGTTTGTATTTAGAACGGCAACTTTCCCTCTTCATTTAGCACGCTCACTAGCCAAGTGGCACGACGCTCTCCATGTCAACAAACGGAAGAGAACGGAACACGGCAAAACTCCCGAAAAATGTTCAATAATCTGATGAAACTATATTGAAAAAACATACTTTACGATGATATGGTGACATGTATCAAATAAAATCAAAGCCGGAGATAATAGTCGCCTATAACGGCAGCTAAACAAAAGGCAATCCCACTGTCCACCTCGCGCTCTTCAGAGTACCGAAAATGGGGGACACGTCATTCCAAGATGATGTGTTACATCTCAGACCAAGATAATCACCTAATTTCTTCTCTCACAGCCTCTTGACACCCATGGGAAGGTGTATGACGTGCATGTATACCAATAGGTCTCGTGCCCATTTATAGGCAGGAAGAAGAAAAGAGCCTCGATTTCAGACTTTCCACTTCCTGGTCAGGAAGTGTGCTGCAAAATGAGTTCTGTTTCACTCAAAGAAATAATTCAAACGGTTTTAGAAACTAGATAGTGTTTTCTATCCAATAGTAATAATAATATGCATATTGTACGAGCAAGAATTGAGTACGAGGCCGTTTGAAATGGGCACCTTTTATCTGGCTACTCAATACTGCCCCTTGCAGCGCAAACAGGTTAACTTCTTTGGACTGCAAGCCCGAAGCCGGGCACGATATGACAACAGCCACTTCAAGTGCAGGGTCGCGAAATTCAAAATATATTTTTTAGAAATATTTAACTTTCACACATTAACAAGTCCAATACAGCATATGAAAGATAAACATATTGTGAATCCAGCCAACATGTCCGATTTTTTAAAATGTTTTACAGCGAAAACACCACATATTTATGTTAGCTCATCACTAAACACAAAAAAGGACAGACATTTTTCACAGCACAGGTAGCATGCACAAAACCAACCTAACTAACCAAGAAACAACTTCATCGATGACAGTCTTATAACATGTTATTCAATAAATCTATGTTTTGTTCGAAAAATGTGCATATTTGACCTATAAATCAGTTTTACATTGCAGCTACCATCACAGCTACCGTCAGAAATAGCACCGAAGCAGCCAGAGTAATTACAGACACCAACGTCAAATACCTAAATACCCATGATAAAACATTTCTGAAAAATACATGGTGTACAGCAAATGAAAGACAGGCATCTTGTGATTCCAGCCAATATTTCTGATTTCTTAAGTGTTTTACAGCGAAAACACAATATAGCATTATATTAGCTTACCACAATAGCCAGAAACACAAGCCATTTACCAGCAGCAAAAGTTAGCGATCGTAACAAACCAGCAAAAGATATATAGCAAAAGATATATAATTTTTGACTAACCTTGATAAGCTTCATCAGATGACAGTCCTATAACATCAGGTTATACATACACTTATGTTTTGTTCGAAAATGTGCATATTTAGAGCTGAAATCAGTAGTTATACATTGTGCTAACGTAGCATATTTTTCCCACAACGTACGGATATCTTTCTGACACTCAGATATTCTGACCAAATAACTATTCATAAACATTACTAAAAAATACATGTTGTATAGGAAATGATAGATACACTAGTTCTTAACCTGTCTAGGATCAGCGTGGCGCTAGCGGCACACCCCCCCCCCCCCCACTGAAAAACCAGTGCCGCGAAATTCAAAAAAAATATTTTTTTAAAATATTTAACTTTCACACATTAAAGTCCAATACAGCTAATGAAAGACACAGATCTTATGAATCCAGTCAACATTTCCGATTTTTAAAATGTTTTACAGGGAAGACACAATATGTAAAGATGTACATCTATTACCTAAAAACACATTAGCATATTCCACCATCTTTTATTTGTCCACCAACACCAGTAGCCATCACCAATTCGGCTAAACTAAGATATTTATAGCCCCTAACCAACAAAAAAACTCATTAGATGACAGTCTGATAACATATTTATGGTATGGGATAGGTTTTGTTAGAAAAAAGTGCATATTTCAGGTATATGGCATAGTTTACAATTGCACCCACCATCACAAATGGACTAGAATAATTACAATGAGCAACGTGTTTACCTAACTACTAATCATCAAACATTTCGTAAAAATACACAGCATACACGAATCGAAAGACACAGATCCTGTGAATACAGACAATATTTCAGATTTTCTAAGTGTCTTACAGCGAAAACACAATAAATCGTTATATTAGCGTAGCACATAGCACATAGCAGCCCAGCATTGATTCTAGCCAAAGTGAGCGATAAAAGTCAACATCGCCAAAAGATATTAATTTTTTCACTAACCTTCTCAGAATTCTTCCGATGACACTCCTGTAACATCACATTACAACATGCATATACAGTTTGATCGAAAATGTTTATATTTAGCCACCAAAATCATGGTTAGACAATGTGAAATGTAGACAAGCTGGTAAAGAAAACGTCCTTGCGCCACTTAGACAGTGATCTACTCTTATACATAAATACTCATAAACGTGACTAAAAAATATAGGGTGGACAGGGATTGATAGACAATTTAATTCTTAATACAATTGCGTTATTACATTTTTTAATTTATCCTTACTTTTCAATACAGTTTGCGCCAAGCGAAGCTACGTCAAAAAACATGGCGTCCTAAGCCACTAAAATGTTTCGACAGAAACACGATTTATCATAATAAAAATGTCCTACCTTGAGCTGTTCTTCCATCAGTATCTTGGGCAAAGGATCCTTTCTTGGGAGAAATCGTCTTTTGGTGGAAAGCTGTCCTCTTGCCATGTGGAAATGTCAACTACGTTCGGGATGAACTGAAAAGCGTTCCCAACTTTTCACATCGTTGCAAAAATAAATGTCCCAAAATCGCACTAAACGGATATAAATTGCTATAAAACGCTTTAAATTAACTACTTTGTGATGTTTGTAACTCCTATAACGAGTGAAAAGATGACCGGAGAAATATAACAGGCTAAACTAATGCTTGGAACAGGAGAGGGTCGGTGTCTTCCACGCGCGTTACGCAGCAAGAAAAGACTTGCTAGCTAAAGGTTTTTTTCATTTGTAGTGCCTGTGAACGAGCAATCGAGCCCGTTGGAATCGTCATCACGTAAAGGCATCCAGGGGAAGACGTAAGAAGTGTCCGTATAGTCATAGCAACGACAGTGCCCGTTTAAATGACTTCAGAAAAGTGGCCAACGTTTCTCAAATCTGACTCCATGTCAGGGAAATTGCTGTAGAATGGGCTCTGTTCCACTTAGAGACAAAATTTCAACTCCTATAGAAACTATAGACTGTTTTCTATCCAATAATAATAATAATATGCATATTGTACGATCAAGGATTTTGTGGGAAGCCGTTTAAAAAATTAGCCACATTAGCATAAATAGTCTAAACAGCGCCCCCATCCCCAACAGGTTAATGCAATCGCCGTGTTAGAATTCTAAAAATAACTTCATTACGACATGCAGTTTACGTTATGGCTAGAGCGTGCCCAAAATCTGGGCGCAAACTACTAGTTCACATGTTCGACAGATATATGAAATAGCATCATAAAATGGGTCCTACTTTGATGATCTTCCATCAGAATGTTGTACAAGGGGTCCTTTGTCCAGAACAATAGTTGTTTGGATTTAGAATGTCCTCTTCTCCAGTCAATTAGCACGGAAAGCTAGCAAAGTGGCGCAAAGCTCTCCTTCCTGAACATACGCAGACAAAGCAACACGCCTAACGTCCCGAAAAAATGTAAATAATCTAATAAAACTATATTTAAAAAAATACTTTACGATGATATTGTCACATGTATCAAATAAAGTCAAAGCCGGAGATATTAGTCGTCTATAACGACAGCTTTACAGAAGGCAATACCAGGTCACTTCTCGCGCGTTCCAGAAAACAGGAAATTGGGGTCACGTCATGCCAAGAGCTTTTATTCGACCTCAGATCATGTTATACACTCCATTTCTTCTCTCACTGCCTGTTGACATCTAGTGGAAAGCCTATGAAGTGCATGTATACTAATAAATATCAAGCACATTCTAGGCAGGCCCTAGAACAGAGCATCGATTTCAGATTTTCCACTTCCTGTCTGGAAGTTTGCTGCAAAATGAGTTCTGTTTTACTCACAGATATAATTCAAACGGTTTTAGAAACTAGACAGTGTTTTCTATCCAATAGTACTAATAATATGCATATTGTACGAGCAAGAATTGAGTATGAGGCCGTTTGAAATGGGCACCTTTATCCAAGTTACTCAATACTGCCCCTGCAGCCATAAGAAGTTAATGCAACCGCCGTGTTAGATTTTTTAAAATAACTTTACCATAACATACAGCTTGCGTTATTACGAGACAGCGCTCACCAAAACGGCAGAGAATAGGAATCAACATTTTCCACAGAAATACGAAATAACATCATAAATTATTCTTACTTTTGCTGAGCTTCCATCAGAATCTTGTACAAGGAGTCCTTGGTCCAGAATAAATTGTTGTTTGGTTTTAGAATGTCCTTTTCTTCTGTCGAATTCGCGCCACAATGCTAGCCAAGGGTGATAACATTCCCACCCTCTCTTGACGCAAAGAATGGAAAACTCCAAAAGTCCCAATAAACGTTGAATAAACTGATAAAACTCGGTTGAAAAACCTACTTTACGATGTTATTATCACATGTATCAAATAAAATCAGAGCCGGAGATATTCGCCGTGTAAACCGAAAGCTTTTCAGAAGCTAATGTCGAGCTCCGCCTCGAGGTAGACAAAGGAAATTCCTGACCTGCCACTCCAAAAGCTCTCATTTGACCTCAGATCAAGCTAGACACCCCATTCCACCTTCCACTGCCTGTTGACATCTAGTGGAAGGCGTATGAAGTGCATGTATATCGATAAATATAAGCCAGTTGAATAGGCAGGCCCTGAAACAGAGCCCCATTTTCAGAATTTTCACTTCCTGTCTGGAAGTTTTCTGCCAAATGAGTTCTGTTTTACTCACAGATATAATTCAAACAGTTTTAGAAACTTGAGAGTGTTTTCTATCTAATAGTAATAATAATATGCATATTGTATGATCTAGAATAGAGTACGAGGCCGTTTAAAGTGGGCACGATTTTTTCCAAAGTGAAAACAGCGCCCCCCTATTGACAAGAAGTTTTAAGATACATCTCTGTCCAATCAGGGCAGCTCTTGGCATTGGTTACTGCCCAAATGCATATCTAAGGGTGTTGAAATACTATGCCAAATATACTTGGCACAGACTTAAATTAGGGAAGAAGTTTGTGAAACAGCATTCAGTTACATCTAGTGTTAATTCTTAGTGGCGATGCTCAGTCTGACCTGAGAACTACAGTATACGAGTCTCACGGGTTTAACAGTTGGAGTTGAGATCATTCATGAATGTAGGATCGGGTGGGTGGAGGTTAACCTCTAACGAGCCTCTACCCCGGATCCGGGAGCACCCCCCACCCCCCCCCCCCCCCCCCCCCACACCGATTAGCATCGCTAGCATAGTGTCGCAATTAAATAGTAGTATCTAAATATCATTAAATCACAAGTCCAAGACACCTAATGAAAGATACAGATCTTGTGAATAAAGCCACTATTTCAGATTTTTAAAATGTTTTACAGGGAAGACACAATATGTAAATCTATTAGCTAAACACGTTAGCAAAAATCACCATTTTTCTTTGTCCACCATTTTCTCTCAACACCAGTAGCTATCACCAATTCGGCTAAACTAAGATATTGATAGCCACTAACCAAGAAAAAACCTAATCAGATGACAGTCTGATAACATATTTATGGTATAGGATAGGTTTTGTTAGAAAAATGTGCATATTTCAGGTAGATATCATAGTTTACAATTGCACCCACCGTCACAAATGGACTAGAATAAATACATAGAGCAACGTGTATTACCTAATTACTAATCATCAAACATTCGTAAAAATACACAGGATACACTAATCGAAAGACACAGATCCTGTGAATACAGACAATATTTCAGATTTTCTAAGTGTCTTACAGCGAAAACACAATAAATCGTTATATTAGCATACCACATACGCAAACGTTACCCGAGCACTGATTCTAGCCAAAGACAGCGATATCGTATCATCGCCAAAATATATTAATTTTTTCACTAACCTTCTCAGAATTCTTCAGATGACACTCCTGTAACATCATATTACAACATACATATACAGTTTGTTCGAAAATGTACATATGTAGCCACCAAAATCATGACAAAAGTAGCACAGCTGGTCAGAAAATGTCGTGCACCATATTAGACAGTGATCTAGTCTTATACATAAATACTCATAAACTTGACAAAAAAATATAGGGTGGACAGTGATTGATAGACAATTTAATTCTTAATACAATCGCGGAATTACATTTTTTAAATTATCCTTACTTTTCAATACAGGTTGCGCCAAGCAAAGCTACATCTAACAAAATGGCAGAACGTGCGTTTGACATTTTTCTACAGGACAACGATTTATCATCTTAAATATTTCTTACTATGAGGCGATCTTCCATCAGATTCTTGGGCAATGAATCCTTTCTTGGGTCTAATCTTCTTTTGGTCGAAAGATGTCCACTTGTCCGTCGAAATGCTCACTAACGTACGACCGGGACCCCGAAACGTGCCCGGAGCTTCAAAGTCTATTACAAAGCAATGCCTCAAAATCGCACTAAACGGATATAAATTGCTATAAAACGGTTTAAATTAACTACATTATGATGTTTCTAACACCTATAACGAGTAAAAACATGACCGACGCTATATTACTGGCTAAACCAAGACTTGGAAAAAGGCCAGTCAGATATCCTTCTTGCGTTGAGCGCAGACTCCAAAGGAATCCTACTTCCGGTCTTTGGTCATTTATAGAGCCTGTGATTGCGCAATAGACTCCATTCAAATTGTCATCACTTACTGACATCTAGTGGAAGGCGTGGGCAGTGTTTGTATCTCATAGGATTAACAGAGACTTTAAAAACTGATCTGGAACCAGAGGCCAAGATGTCTAAATCTCACACACTGGGAGGAAAAGTGCTGTAGAATGAGTTCTGTTTCACTCAGAGACATAATTCAAACGACTATAGAAACTAGAGAGTGTTTTCTATCCAATAATAACAATAATATGCATATTTTACGAGCAAGAATTGAGTACTAGGCAGTTTAATCTGTAGAGTTAATTATGCTAATGCGAAATAGCACCCCCTATAGTTGCAAGAAGTTAATATTGTCATCTTGTTCATTAGGGATTTAGTAACAACAAATAAATACTGATACTGTGCATATATTTTCCTAAGAATCCCTCCTGGCTGATTGAATCATAGAGCAACTACTTTTCCCTTAATTTGACCATAAATACCACAGAATGAGTTTGATAAACGATGTGTGTATTTTCAGCAGGTTGGGGTCAGATTCAATATACATTTTCGAGTGCTTGACGTTGGTCCAGAGGTAGATCATTCTTTTGAACTGTCGGGCTAGGTGTGGGTCATCACTAGCTCTTAGCATAACATTTGATGATGTCAGTAATGCACCTGATAGATAGGGTGTGTTTGGGGCCCAGGAGACACACTGACGCACCCTAGCTGCTGATGGCTCATAAAAGACAACACACACGCAAAAATAAAAACACACACACACACATACAGAAAGCTCCCTGGGCTGAATGGAGATGCATTAATCACACTGACGCTTCGCACTGTGATCTGTGACCCAGTCTTTTAATTGCATCCGCTCTGCCTTGTTCCCACTCTCATTCTTTATCTCCCCTCTTCCCTGTCTTCATTCAACTGTACCCAGAAGAGGCTCTAATGCAGAGATAAGAGAGGAGACTGTAGATCTGTAAAGCTTTACCACTATCCCCGCAGGCACAGTGAAACCACCTCCTGATAGGCCAGCAGCACAGACTGAACAGAGCCAGTGAAAACACATCCTGATAGGCCAGCAGCACAGACTGAACAGGCAAAGTGAAATCACCTCCTGATAGGCCAGCAGGCCAGACTGAACAGGCCCATTGAAAACACCTCCTGATTGGCCAGCAGCAGACACTGAACAAGCTCTGCTGGGACACACTTTGATTCATAACGCCGTCTGTGTCCACCAGCCCATCATGAAGGCTTCTCAGGCATTGTGTCACTCCTGACACTCAGAATGGTGACACAATGGTGCCTTCATAAAACAGAGAACACTCTGGAATCTTGCCAACATGGATAACAATGTTTGATTGCACAATCATATCAAATTTTATTAGTCACAGGCGCCGAATACAACAGGTGTAGACCTTACACTGAAATGCTTACTTACGAGCCCCTAACCGACAGTGCAGTTTCAAAAAATACGGATAAGAATAAGAGATAAAAGTAACAAGTAATTAAAGAGCAGCAGTAAAAAATAACAATATATACAGTGGGGGTGCCGGTACAGGGTCAATGTGTGGGGGCACCGGTTAGTTGAGGTAGTAAATACATGTAGGTAGAGTTAATTAAAGTGACTACGCATAGATGACAACAGAGAGTGGCAGTGGTGCGAATAGTCAGGGTAGCCATTTGAATAGATGTTCAGGAGTCTTATGGCTTAGGAGTAGAAGCTGTTTAGAAGCCTCTTGGACCTAGACTTGGCGCTCCGGTACCGGTAGCCGTGTGGTAGCATGGAGAACAGCCTATGACTAGGTTGGCTGGAGTCTTTGACAATTTTTAGGGCCTTCCTCTGACACCGCCTGGTATAGAGGTCCGGGATGGCAGGAAGCTTGACCCCAGTGATGTACTGGGCCATTCGCTCTACCTTCTGTAGTGCCTTGCGGTGGGAGGCCGAACAATTTCAATACCAGGCAGTGATGCAACCAGTCAGGATGCTCTCGATGGTGCAGCTGTATAACCTTTTGAGGATCTGAAGACCCATGCCAAATATTTTCAGTCTCCTGAGGTGGAAAGGTTTTGTCGTGCCCACTTCAAAACTGTCATGGTGTGTTTGTACCATGTTAGTTTTTGTTGGTGATGTGGACATGCTGATCCTCCTGTGTTGAGGATCAATATGGTGGATGTGTTGTTACCTACCCTTACCACCTAGGGCGGCCCGTCAGGAAGTTCAAGATCCAGTTGCAGAGGGAGGGGTTTAGTCCCAGGGTCCTTAGCTTATTGATGAGCTTAGAGGGTACAATGGTGTTGAACGCTAAGCTGTAGTAAATTAATAGCATTCTCACATAGGTGTTCCTTTTGTCCAGGTGGGAAAGGGCAGTGTGGAATGCAATAGAGACTGTATCATCTGTGGATCTGTTGGGGCGATATGCAAATTGGAGTGGGTCTAGGATGATGGGATGATGGTGTTGATGTGAGCCATGACCAGCCTTTCAAAGCACTTCAAGGCTACAGGCGTGAGTGCTACGGGTCGGTAGTCATTTAGGCAGGTTACCTTAGTATTCTTGTGCACAGGCACTATGGTTGTCTACTTAAAACATGTTGGTATTACAGACTCGGACAGGGAAAGGTTGAAAATGTCAGTGAAGATACTTGCTAGTTGGTCAGCGCATGCTCGCAATACATGTCCTGGTAATCATTCTGGCCCTGCGACCTTGTGAATGTTGACCTGTCTAAAGGTCTTACTCATATCGGCTGCGGAGAGCGTGATCACACAGTCTTCCAGTACAGCTGGTGCTCTCATGCTTGTTTCAGTGTTATTTGCCTCGAAGCGAGCATAGAAGTAGTTTAGCTCATCCGGTAGGCTCGTGTCACTGGGCAGCTATCGGCTGTTATTCCTTTTGTAGTCTATAATGGTTTGCAGGCCCTGCCGCATCCAACGAGCGTCAGAGCTGGTGTAGAACGACTCGATCTTAGTCCAGTATTGATGCTTTGCCTGTTTGATGGTTCGTTGGAGGGCATAGCGGAATTCATTATAAGCTTCCAGGTTAGAGATCCGCTCCTTGAAAGCTGCAGCTCTAGCCTTTAGCTCAGTGTGGATGCTGCCTGTAATCCATGGCTTCTGGTGGGTTATGTACGTATGGTCACTGTGGGGACAGCGTCATCGATGCACTTATTGATGAAGCCAATGGCAGATGTGGTGTACTCCTCAATGCCATTGGAGGAATCCCAGAATGTATTCCAGTATGTGCTAGCCAAACAGTCCTGTAGCTTAGCATCTGTTTCATCTGACCACCTTTTTATTGATCTAGTCACTGGTTATTCCTGCTTTAATTTTTGATTGTAAGCAGGAATCAGGAGGATGGAATTATGGTCAGATTTGCCAAATGGAGGACGAGGGAGAGCTTCGTATGCATCTCTGTGTGTGGAGTATAAGTGGTCCAGAGTTCTTTTCCCTCTGGTTGCATGTTTATTATGCTGATAGAAATTTGGTAAAACTGATTTATGTGAACGTGTGAACGTTTTCTTGTTTGCTTATGGCGGAATACAGCTCATTCAATGCTATCTTTGTGCCAGCCTTTGACTTTGGTGGTATGTAAACAGCTGCAAAGAATACAGATGAAAACTCTCTCGGTAGGTAATGTGGTCTGCAGCTTTTCATGAGAAACTCTACCTCAGGTGAGCAATAGCTCGAGTCTTCCTTAAACATCGTGCACCAGCTGTTGTTTACAAAAATACATAGACCGCCGCCCCTTGTCTTAACAGACGCCGCTGTTGTATCCTGACGGTACATCATATAACCAGCCAGCTGTATGTTGATATTGTCCAAGATGGCTGTGAGCAATTATGGGATATGATCTCGGTCAGATGCTTTAAACTTTCTGTTTTTGTTCTCTACATTACATTCCTATTAAGAGGTGCTGTTGACAGGAAGGCCTGGTTATGGGACTGCTCTCATACCTGGAGAGGGGGGAGGACAGGGGGCGGGGGTGGCTACTGGTGTGACAGCACACTAACGATGTGACAAGCCCTTGTTCTTTCTGTAAGTGCACCAGTCACAGATAACAACCACACGCTGCTGGGGTGAAACATGAGGACTGACGCATACTAATGCAAGTAGACAGCTCTTTCTCCCACACACATATGCACCTATAACCCACACAAGCTATCACATACATCTCCTTTAAATACTATAAATGAGTGTCTCAACACAACAGCATGTAAATGGAAGGGATTTACCTTCCCTCTGTGGCACACTACAATGACAGCATCATTCTGCACAACGTAGATTCAGATGTATTCATCTGTAGAATGGAGGCAAAGGTTTAAAGAAAGATAATTTCATGAGAATCATTCTTCAGGATGCACAAACTCTGCCACTAACACATTGCCGAATAGAGGGACAGATAACTGAATAAGCCGTGTGGTGTTAACCTGCAACTTTGCCCTCCCAGTTCAACTAAACACACTAATGTTACAGTGTTAAAGTGGTCACATTGTGACACCAGACTCTGTGTTGTTCTCCTCCTCTGTTCTCAGCCCCAGTGAAACACTGTTATTTGCTAATTGAGGGGAATGCGCTGATTGGCCTGTTAGGTTGGAGAAAGCGGCGGGGAGGTAGACACAATGTTTACTTAGCGCCGCTCCACCACTGGGATAAACACAGACCTTTCAAAGAAACACAAGGCTTGATCTGATGCTTTTCTCTAGCCTTCTCTATACCCTTTAAACACCAGAACATGTCATGGTTGGCTCAACTAGGGCTGTAAACTGGGACTACTGTCTGGCTCATTCATAGCCATACTGCCGCAGCATCACGTTGGTCTCACTCTGCTCTTCTGTGACCCTGGTTTAACATCTAACATCTGAAGGACTGGGACACATGTGAAGAATACTGTTACATATGTGTGGATAAGATTCCCTCTAGTACATTGAGATGGAAAGGGCTGTGTCTGTTAGCAGGTGGGTGTGAACTGTGAAGAGAGAATCTAACATGCCCTTTGTGGGGTTACACATCGGTCCAGGCAGGCAGACTGTAGTTGCCGTTTGTGTTGACTGCTGCCTTTGTTCTATTAGCCTGTTTGCATTAAGACTTGTCTGAGAGGCAGTGACAGTCAGTCAGTGGGGAAAAGGAGGATAGAGGGATGTGGCGATAAAGATGCAGGAGATAGAGACATAAGGGGGAGGAAAGGGAGATGTGACAAGGAAAAGGGAATAGGAGAAGGGAAAAGACGGGACGGGGCGGGACGGGATAAATCAAATCAGGCTTTATTTATATAGCACATTTCAGACATGAATATAACACAATGCGCTTAAAAAATAAACTGGGGGTTGGAGATCACAGCTGCCTGTGCCCTCTATCTTGCCCTGCCTTTGTGATGAGCTGGCCACTCTGGCTGCCAGACTGAATGTTCTGTTCCGGAACATACCCACTGAGAGCAGCAGAGAGGAATGACACTGCCCCTGCAGCACCAGCCCTCCATTCATACGCTGACAAACATCCCAGTCTACAGTATGTGAGGGCACACACACACGCACGCACGCACGCACGCACGCACACACGCACACACGCACACACGCACACACGCACACACACACACACACACACACACACACACACACACACACGCACGCACACAGAAACAAACACAGAAACAATCACACATGTACATGCTGTACTGTGCCCATGGGTTATAATTTGGCACAAATCCAATGAACCTCTATACACACACACACACACAAACATCAACCTGGGCAATGCAATCAGAGCAGGTGGAGCCTGTCAAGTGTGAGGTGACTGGTGGAGACGTGGACATACATCCTGATGCCTACAGGCGCTTAGAAGGGCAGTAACCACGGTGATGCCCTTCACCCTCAGACACACACTGTACTGTACATATCATACTGTTAGATAAGAACAGCCCTGACCCTTGACTGGGCTAGCCACAGACGCCTTTACGTTTCTCTTATGCACCAACTCTCTCTCCCCTCCTCTCTCTCTCACCCACTCCTTCTCTCTCTAGCTCACTTTTTCTCACTGTTTTCATTTTCTCTCTCATCATCCTCTTATCCCAGTTTTTATTACCACAGCATTAGTAAAGCAGTGCTATCTCCATGATGGCATTATAGCCTATGGTGCATTGGTGGTTATTCCGTTTTATACAATGGGTGGGTCTAATCCTGATTGGTTAAAAGCGCATTCCAGCAGGTGTCTATTCCACAAGTTACCACCGGCTAAATCTATGACGTTAAAATGTCTATTTACGTCCTCCTGAGTGGCGCAGTGGTCTAAGGCACTGCATTGCAGTGCTAGTTGTGCCACCAGAGATCCTGGTTCTTGTCCAGGCTCTGTGGCAGCTGGCCGTGACCGGGAGACACATGGGCCGGCGCACAATTGGCCCAGTGTCGTCTGGGTTAGGGGAGGGTTTGGCCGGCAGGGATATTCTTGTCCCACTAATGACTCCTGTGGCGGGCCGGGCCCAATGCACCCTGACACAGTCGCCAGGTGTACGGTGTTTCTTCTGACACATTAGTGCAGCTGGCTTCCGGGTTAAGCGGGTGTTATGTCAAGAAGCAGTGTGGCTTGGCTGGGTTGTGTTTCAGAGGACACACAGCTCTTGACCTTTGGCCTATCCCAAGTCCGTATGGGAGTTGCAGCAATGGGACAAATTTGTAACTACCAATTGGATACCATGAAAAGGGGTACATTTTTTATTTATTTTATACAAACTGTATATTTACTCTGTTCCATCTGACTGTGCAATCCCCTGTCTCATCAGCCCAGGCAGGGAAGTTATAAACTTAACTTCTTATGGCTGCAAGGGGCAGTATTGAGTAGCCAGTTAATTCGTGCCCATTTCAAATGGCCTCGTACTCAATTCTTGCTCGTACAATATGCATATTATTATTACTATTGGATAGAAAACACTCTCTAGTTTCTAAAACCGTTTGAATTATTTCTCTGAGTGAAACAGAAGTCATTCTGCAGCACACTTCCTGACCAGAGTCTACATAAGAGTCTACATACACTTCATACACCTTCCCCTGGTTGTCAAGAGGCGGTGAGAGAAAACATTTCGTGTTTTTCTTGGTCTGAGGTGGAATTAAAGCTCTTTGTTTGACGTGACCGTCCATTTCCTGTTTCTGGAGCGCGCGAAAGAGGACATGAATTTGCCTTCTGTTTTGCTCTCGTTATGGACGACTAACATCTCCGTCTTAGATTGTATTTGATACATGTGACCATATCATCGTAACGTATGTTTTTTCAATATAGTTTTATCAGATTATTGAAATTTTTTCGGGAGTTTTGCCGTGTTCCGTTCTCTGACTTTGTTGACGTTGGAGTGATCCGTGCCACTTGGCAAGTGCCCATGCTAAATGAAGAGGGATATTTGCCGTTCCAGATCAAAACAACGACTGTTCTGGACAAAGGACACCTTGTCCAACATTCTGACGGAAGATCACCAAAAGTAAGAAACATTTTATGGTGCAATTTCTAATATCTGTCGTGCATGTGAACTGGTCGTGGGCGCCCAAGTGTTTCTGGCTATTGTGGCTACGCTAATATAACGCTATATTGTGTTTTCGCTGTAAAACACTTGATAAATCGGAAATATTGTCTGGCATCACAAGATGCCTGTCTTTCAATTGCTGTACACTATGTATTTTTCAGAAATGTTTTATGATGAGTAAATAGGTATTTGACGTTGGTGTCTGTAAATATTATGGCTGCTTTCGGTGAAATTTCTGAATGTAGCTGCAATTTAAACTATGATTTATACCTGAAATATGCAAATTTTTGAAAAAAACATATGCTATACAATAAATATGTTATCAGACTGTCATCTGATGAGGTTGTTTCTTGGTTAGTGGCTATTTTTATCTTTATTTGGCCGAATTTGTGATATCTACTGATGGAGTCAAAAACTGATGGAGTAATAAAAGTGGAGTCTTTTGCTAACGTGGTTAGCTAATAGATTTACATATTTTGTCTTCCCTGTAAAACATTTAAAAAATCGGACATGTTGGCTGGATTCACGAGATGTGTACCTTTCATATGCTGTATTGGACTTGTTAATGTGTGAAAGTTAAATATTTAAAAAAAATATCTTTTGAATTTCGCGCCCTGCACTTGAAGTGGCTGTTGTCATAAATGTACCGACGTCGGGCTTGCACGCCAAACAGGTTAATATCCCCTATAAAAAGCATCTAGACATTGTCTCACATTTCTTTTACTGTAACATTTCGTTTTCAACAGCGGAAATTTGTATAAACCTCTCTGACATTTGCAACATTGTTTCAATATTAAAATTCAATCTCCAAATGTCCCATAGTAATGAACGTGTAGGAGTCGGGAGTCGGGGCAAGAGAGAGAGGCAGTCAGCGTTTCTCAGCCAGTGTCAGGCGTGTGCGTAATTGTGGTAAGTCAGGTGCAGGAGAGCAGAGAATTGTGAACAGGCGCACACTTTATTTCGGCAGGAGAAAGATTACAGACGGACGCAGCTGCGTAAAAAACCTCCAGCCAACAAGGCAAAGTGTAAAGCGCGCAAAAACAGTCACAAAACATGAATGTTTAACAATTCAAACAAGCTTTGTGAAATAACACGGAAATAACGAACGACAGCCTGCCACGTTACAAAACACACAAACAATATCACACAAAGACATGAGGGGGAACAGAGGAATAAATACATACAGTGTAATTGGGGAATGTAAACCAGGTGTGCAAAACAAGACAATACAAATGGATAAATGAAAAATGAAGCGGCGATGGCTAGAAAGCCGGAGACGTCGACCGCCGAACGCCGCCCGAACAAGGAGAGGAGCCGACTTCGGCGGAAGTCGTGACAGTACCCCCCCACCCCCTTGACGCGCGGCTCCAGCGGTGCGGAGGAACTCGGTGGAACTCCCGCAGCAGTTCAGGGTCCAACACATCCGCCACCGGAACCCAGCACCTCTCCTCCGGACCGTACTGCTCCCACTCCACAAGGTACTGAAGGCCCCCCGCCCGACGCCTCGAATCCAGGATGGAGCGAATGGAGTACCACTGGGCCCCCATTGATGTCCAGAGGGGGCGGAGGAACCTCCCGCACCTCAGACTCCTGGAGTGGACCAGCTACCACCGGCCTGAGGAGAGACACATGGAACGAGGGGTTAATATGGTAATCAGGGGAAGCTGTAAACTGTAACAAACATCGTTCACTCTCCTCAGGACCAATCGTCCACCGCAGGTGCCTCGGTCTCACTCTGATGCCATGGTGCCAGAACCGGCTGGTACCCCAATACTCACTGAAAGGGGGAGAGGTTATTGGAGGAGTGGCGGAGCGAGTTCTGCGCCATCTCTGCCAATGGCACAAACGCCCCCAACTCCCCGGCCGGACCCGGCAATAGGACCGCAGAAACCTGCTCACATCCTGGTTCACTCTTTCCACCTGCCCATTACTCTCGGGGTGAAAACCTGAGGTGAGGCTGATCGAGATCCCCAGACGTTCCATGAACGCCCTCCAGACTCTCAAATTAGACTGGGGACCCCGATCAGACACAATATCCTCAGGCACCCCGTAGTGCCGGAAGACGTGTGTAAACAGGGCCTCCGCAGTTTGTAGGGCTGTAGGCAGACCGGGCAGAGGGAGGAGATGACAGGACTTAGAGAAAAGATCCACAACGACCAGGATCGTGGTGTTTCCCTGTGAGGGAGGAAGATCCGTCAGAAAATCCACCGACAGGTGTGACCATGGCCGTTGTGGAACAGGTAAGGGATGTAGCTTTCCTCTGGGCAGGTGTCTAGGAGCCTTACACTGGGCGCCCACCGAATAGGAAGAAACATAAACCCTCACGTCCTTTGCCAAAGTGGGCCACCAGTACTTCCCAGTCAGACAGCGCACCGTTCGACCAAAATGCGGATGACCAGAGGAGGGTGACGTGTGGGCCCAATAGATGCACTGGTCACGGACAGCAGACGGAACGTACAGACACCCGACGGGACACTGAAGGGGAGCGGGGTCTGTACGCAATGCCTGCTCAATGTCCGTGTCCAGCTCCCACACGACCGGCGCCACCAGGCAGGAGGCCGGGAGTATGGGAATCTGATCCATGGGCCGCTCCTCTGTGTCATACAGCCAGCACGGGCGCCGAGGTAAACAGAGCTCTTAGGTGTCCAAAAGCCCTGTCCGCCTCAATCGACCACTGCAGACGTACAAGACCCCCCTTCAGCAGTGAAGTAATGGGAGCAGCCACCTGGCCAAAACCCCGGATAAATCTCCGGTAGTAATTGGCAAACCCTAAAAACCGCTGCACCTCCTTTACCGTGGCGGGAGTCGGCCAATTACGCATGGCTGAAATGTGGTCACTCTCCATCTCCACCCCTGATGTGGAAATGCGATACCCTAGGAAGGAGACGGCCTGCTGAAAGAACAGGCATTTCTCAGCCTTGACGTACAAGTCAAAGGATTGGAAGACTGCTGGAGCAATCTTCAACCCGTACGGCATGACGAGGTACTCATAATGCCCTGAGGTGGTACTAAACGCCGTATTCCACTTGTCTTCCTCCCGGATACACAACAGGTTGTACGCGCTCCTAAAATCCAGTTTAGTGAAGAAGCGCGCCCCGTGCATTGACTCAATTGCCATGACAATAAGAGGTAGCGGGTAACTGTACCTCATTGTGATTTGATTGAGACCTCTATAGTCAATGCACGGACGCAAACCTAAATCCTTCTTTTTCACAAAAAATAAACTCGAGGAGGCGGGTGAAGTGGATGACCGAATGTACCTCTGACGCAGGGATTCGGAGACATATGTCTCCATAGCCGCCGTCTCCGCTTGCAACAGGGGACACACGTGACTCCTGGGAAGTGCAGCGTCTACCAGGAGATTTATCGCACAATCCCCCCGTCGATGGGGTGGTA
Source organism: Salvelinus fontinalis (assembly GCF_029448725.1). Taxonomy (NCBI): domain Eukaryota; kingdom Metazoa; phylum Chordata; class Actinopteri; order Salmoniformes; family Salmonidae; genus Salvelinus; species Salvelinus fontinalis. The sequence goes on along the minus strand of NC_074667.1, from coordinate 51,083,498 downwards.
ATTGAGTGGCCTTCTTTCAACTTCTTCTGGCTGCAAACCCGAGGCCGGCCACAATATGACAACAGCCACTTCAAGTGCAGGGCGCGAAATATATATATTATAATATTTAACTTTCACACATTAACAAGTTCAATACAGCAAATGAAAGGTACACATCTTGTGAATCCAGCCAACATGTCCGATTTTTAAAATGTTTTACAGCGTAAACAGCACGTATATTTATGTTAGCTCACCACCAATTACAAAAAAGGACAGACATTTTTCACAGCACAGGTAGCATGCATAAAGCCAACCTAACTAACCAAGAACCAACCAAACTAACCAACAAACAACTTCATCAGATGACAGTCTTATAACATGTTATTCAATAAATCTATGTTTTGTTCGAAAAATGTGCATATTTCAGGTATAAATCATAGTTTACATTGCAGCTACAATCAGAAATTGCACCGAAAGCAGCCAGAATAATTACAGACACCAACGTCAAATACCTAAATACTCATCATAAAACATTTCTGAAAAATACATAGTGTACAGCAAATGAAAGACAGGCATCTTGTGAATCCAGCCAATATTTCCGATTTCTTAAGTGTAACAGCGAAAACACAATATAGCGTTATATTAGCTTACCACAATAGCCAGAAACACAAGCCATTTCCCAGTAGCAAAAGTTAGCGATCGTAACAAACCAGCAAAATATATATCATTTTTGACTAACCTTGACTAACTAAAACATCAGGTTATACATACACTTATGTTTTGTTCGAAAATGTGCATATTTAGAGCTGAAATCAGTGGTTATACATTGTGCTAACGTAGCATATTTTTCCCACAACGTCTGGATATTTTTCGGACACTTTTTCTGACACACATATTCTGACCAAATAGCTATTCATAAACATAACTAAAAATGACATGTTGTATAGGAAATGATAGATACACTAGTTCTTAATGCAATCGCCGTGTTAGAATTCTAAAAATAACTTCATTACGACATCCAGCTTAGGTATAGCGAGAGAGTACCCAAAAGCTGGGCGCAAACGACTAGCACAACATGTTCGACAGATATATGAAATAGCATCATAAAATGGGTCCTACTTTTGCTGATCTTTCATCAGAATGTTGGACAAGGGGTCCTTTGTCGGGAACAATCGTTGTTTGGATTTAGAACGGCCTTTTTCCCTCTCGATTTAGCAAGCACACTTGCCAAGTGGCGCGAATCTCTCCATGTCAACAAACGGAAGAGAACGGAACACGGCAAAACTCCCGAAAAAATGTCAATAATCTGATTAAACTATATTGAAAAAACATACTTTACGATGATATTGTCACATGTATCAAATAAAATCAAAGCCGGAGATATTAGTCGTCCATAACGACAGCTTATCAGAAGGCAAATCAAGGTCCCTTGACGCGTTCTCCAGAAAACAGGAAACTGGTGACACGTCATACAAAGAGCTATTATACGAGCCCAGATCAAGTTATTCACTCCATTTCTTCTCTTACTCCTTGTCGACATCTAGTGGAAGACGTATAAAGTGCATCTAAACGAATAAATATCAAGGACTTTAATAGGCAGCCCCTAGAAGAGAGCATCGATTTCAGATTTTCCACTTCCTGTCAGGAAGTTTGCTGCAAAAAGAGTTCTGTTTTACTCACAGATATAATTCAAACGGTTTTAGAAACTAGAGAGTGTTTTCTATCCAATAGTAATAATAATATGCATATTGTACGAGCAAGAATTGAGTACGTTTGAAATGGGCACCTTTTATCCGGCTACTCAATACTGCCCCTGCAGCCAAAACAGGTTAACTTCTTATGGCTGCAGCCCGACGTCGGTACACTTATGACAACAGCCACTTCAAGTGCAGGGCGCAAAATTCAAAAAATATTTTTTTTAAATGTTTAACTTTCACACATTAACAAGTCCAATACAGCATATGAAAGGTACACATCTTGTGAATCCAGCCAACATGTCCGATTTTTAAAATGTTTTACAGGGAAGACACAATATGTAAATCTATTAGCTAACCACGTTAGCAAAAGACACCACTTTTTTTTACTCCAACAGTTTTTTACTCCATCAGTAGCTATCACAAATTCGGCCAAATAAAGATAAAAATAGCCACTAACCAAGAAACAACTTCATCAGATGACAGTCTGATAACATATTTATTGTATAGCATATGTTTTGTTAGAAAAATGTGCATATTTCAGGTATAAATCATAGTTTACATTGCAGCTACAGTCAGAAATTGCACCGAAAGCAGCCATAAAACTTACAGACACCAACGTCAAATACCTAATTACTCATCATAAAACATTTCTGAAAAATACATAGTGTACAGCAAATGAAAGACAGGCATATTGTGATTCCAACCAATATTTCCGATTTATTAAGTGTTTTACAGCGGAAAAAAAATGTAGCGTTATATTAGCTTAGCACAATAGACAGAAACACTTGGGTGCCGGCGACTACGACAGATATATGAAATAACATCATAAAATGGGTCTTACTTTTGCTGATCTTTCATCAGAATGTTGGACAAGGTGTCCTTTGTCCAGAACAGTCGTTGTTTGGATTCAGAACGGACACTTTCCCTCTTCATTTAGCAAGCGTGCTAGCCGGGTGGCACGACACTCTCCATGTCAACAAACGGAAGAGAACGGAACACGGCAAAACTCCCGAAAAAATTTCAATAATCTGATGAAACCATATTGAAAAAACATACTTTACGATGATATGGTGAAATGTATCAAATAAAATCAAAGCCGGAGACAGATTGTAGTCACCTATAACGGCAGCTAAACAAAAGACAATCCCACTGTCCAGCTCGCGCTCTTCAGAGTACCGAAAATGGTGGACACGTCATTCCAAGATGATGTGTTCCATCTCAGACCAAGATAATCAACTCATTTCTTCTCTCACAGCCTCTTAACACCCAGAGGAAGGCGTATGACGTGCATGTATACTAATAAGTCTTGTGCCCATTTATAGGCATGAAGAAGAACAGAGCATCGATTTCAGACTTTCCACTTCCTGGTCAGGAAATGTGCTGCAGAATGAGTTCTGTTTCACTCAGAGAAATAATTCAAACGGTTTTAGAAACTAGAGAGTGTTTTCTATCCAATAGTAATAATAATATGCATATTGTACGAGCAAGAATTGAGTACGAGGCCGTTTGAAATGGGCACATTTTATCTGGCTACTCAATACTGCCCCTTGCAGCCCAAACAGGTTAACAGAAGGCGAGAGCCAAATTGGCATATTCTGGGGGGATGCGCACGGTGGAGACCTGGTCTGGACTTTCAACCGTGGTAGCACCAACGGAAACCCCTACACACCTCCCGAACACTCTCGGGACCACCCCTTGAGAGCCCTCTGTTGCCATGAAATGGTGGGGTCATGACGAGCCAACCAGGGAATGCCTAGTACCACCGGAAACGCAGGAGCGTCAATGAGGAAGAGACTGATTCTCTCCTCGTGACCCCCCCTGCGTCACCATGGCCAGAGAGATGGTGGACTCCCTGATTAGCCCGGACCCTAATGGTCGACTATCCAGAGCGTGTACCGGGAAAGGTCTAACCACAGGAATAATGGGGATCCCTAAACTAAGGGCTAACACTCTGTCAATAAAATTCCCAGCCGCGCCTGAATCGACGAGCGCCTTATGCTGGAAATGAGGGGAAAACTCAGGAAAACAAACAGGTGTAAACAGGTGGACAACAGAGGACTCTGGATGAGAGTGGTGCAGACTCACCTGGGGTGACGCCAGAGTGCCCTGCCTGCTGCCTCGACTCCCTGAGGAGTGTGCCTTCTGCGGCCACAGATGGTGCACGTGACGGCCCCTCCTCCAGCCTCCCTTAGCACAGCCCCTGCCAGCTCCATGGGCACCGGAACGGGGGGTGCTGGGGGATGGCCCCGACAGAACCCTCTCTGGACGTCCGCGGGTGACCAGCAGGTTATCCAACCGGATGGACAGATCAACCAGTTGGTCAAAAATGATGGTGGTGCTGCTGTCCCATCATCATTTTCCCTGGGAAGGGAGAGACGGCACGCGTAGAGGTAACCCCGGTTGCGCTAGTCGAGGCATCAAAACTATGAAATAACACATATGGAATCATGTAGTAATCAAACAAGTGTATAAATATATTTTATATTTGAGATTCTTCAAAAAGCCACCCTTTGCCTTAATGACAGCTTTGCAAACTCTTGGCATTCTCTCAAACAGCTACACCTGGAATGGTTTTTCCAACAGTCTTGATATGCTGAGCACTTGTTGGCTGCTTTTCCTTCACTCGGTCGACTCATCCCAAACCATCTCAATTTGGTTGAGGTCGTTTGATTGTGGAGGCCGGGTCATCTGATGCAGCACTCCATCACTCTCCTTGGTAAAATAGCCCATACACAGCCTGGAGGTGTGTTGGGTCATTGTCCTGTTGAAAAACAAATTATAGTCCCACTAAACCCAAACCAGATGGGATAAATGCTATGGTAGCCATGCTGGTTAAGTGTGCTTTGAATTCTAAATAAATCACAAACAGTGTCACCAGCAAAGCACCCCCACACCATAACACCTCCCCCTCCATGCTTTACGGTGCGAAATACACATGCCAAGATTATTCGTTCGCCTACACCGCGTCTCACAAAGACACGGCGGTTGGAACCAAAAATATACAATTTGGACTCCAGACCAAAGGACAAATTTCTACCGGTCTAATGTCCATTGCTCGAGCAAGTCTCTCCTTCTCATTGATGTCCTTTAGTAGTGCTTTCTGTGCACTAATTTGACCATGAAGGCCTGTTTCACACAGTCTCCTCTGAACAGTTGATGTTGACATGTGTCTGTTACTTGAATTCTGTGAAGCATTAATTTGGGCTGCAATTTCTGAGGCTGGTAACTCTAATAAACTTATCCTCTGCAGCTGAGGTAACTCTGGGTCTTCCATTCCTGTGACGGTCCTCATGAGAGCCAGTTTCATCACAGCACTTGATGGTTTTTGCGACTGCACTTGAAGAAAGTTGAAATGTTCTTGACATTTTCCGTATTGACTGCCCTTCATGTCTTAAAGTAATGATGGACTGTCTTTTCTCTTTGCTTATTTGAGCTGTTCTTGCCATAATATGGACTTATAAATAAGGCTATCTTCTGTATACCACCCCTACCTTGACACAACACAACTGATTGGCTCAAACGCATTAAGAAGGAAAGAATTTCCACAAATGAACTTTTAAGAAAGCACACCTGTTAATTGAAATGCATTCCAGGTGATTTCCTCATGAAGCTGGTTGAGAGAATGCCAAGAGTGTGCAAAGCTGTCATCAAGGCAAAGGGTGGCTATTTTGAAGAATCTAAAATATGAAAAAGATTTTGATTTGTTTAAGACTTGTTTTGTTATACATGGTTCCATGTGTTATTTCATAGTTTTGATGTCTTCCCTATTATTCTACAATGTAGAACATACTAAAAATAAAGAAAACCCTTGAATGAGTAGGTGTTGTCGTGGAAAATTGCAAGATTATGTTATAATGCTTGTATTGCATTATAATGGTTGTTTTATTCGACAGAATAGAATATTCTGTTAACTATTGTGTGTGTGTTCCACTGAGGATGGGCCTCTATGAGATAGCACTGACAGAGAAGATTTACAATGTCTTTGGGTGATAAAACCTAAAGAGCATTCCAGAGAACATGAGCTAATGGTTCTGTTCTATGCCGTACCAGGGAGAGACGGTTCTAGTTTGGAGTAGGAGGGCCATACACTGGTTTTTACAATGAGAACTGTTGACACAGCGGTAACTGTCTGCTATGTTTTATAGATATCTTTCATACAAATCTTAACCTTTGTGAACTGTTCCTAAGATCTGTGGTTCGTCAGTGTAAGTTGAGAGAGGTGTATCTTGGCTATTAAAGATATTTGTACTTTTCTGTTGGTACTTTTCAATGGTTCATTAGAGATAGCGCATCATTGAAAGTCAAAAAGGCTATTGCAAAGCTCTTATTAAAAAATATGTAGTTTAAGTATAACTCCGACTGGTGTGTGAAGTTTGTAACTCTCCTCATTTGGTAAAGCAGAAATATGCCACCCCAGTGTTCTCAAACTTTTGACCGGCAGTGTACAAAGATGGCAATTTAAAAAAGGTTAAACGCAGCTAGTGTAGCTAGTTTGCAGTCTTTCCCGCTTCAGTTTGAAGTTATTGTGTTAGCTGTGTTGATGGCTAGTTCCTCTGAACAACAGTGTCCTTAAGAGCACATTTTCTATGCTTGGAGAAATCATGCCTCATTAGCTCATTGTTATGCATGTATCCAAATAAATGTCACTAGAAAACAGCTTAAACAAACAGCTACTGTTGATCTTCTTTCTGCGCTGTTTGACTTGACTGTAAGTTAGTCGTAGTTAGCTAGCTATCTAGCAAGCAAGGGATAAGAATGTTGCCAGCTAGTATGGCAATGGAACATTCAGAACGAACGACTGGGTCTCGTCCATAGATACAGAACGAAAAGACTGAGCGACTGGGTCGTGTCTCTGGCAACCGAACCAATAGATCAAATGACCAGACGGCTTGGGTATCAAACCTAGATTTTTTTCGGGACTATATCTTGTGGAAGGATGAAATAGTATGAATAAATTCCTCAAAATAACTTTTTAATTTAAAATATGTCAATCATTATTTGAATATGTTGGTAACCCGTTGTATAAAAGGGATAATGCCCTCGAAGCCGGTGTTTGGAGTAAATATTGTCACGATTTGCCAGCCCTCGACTTCATCTTGGGACTAACAACACCCGTGCCAATATATCCTCCAAACATCGGCTTCGAGGGCATTATCACTTAATTATTAACTGGGTACTTTGGCTCTTGGATGCTGATTGGCTGAATGCTGCAGTACACCACAGGTATGACAAAAAATATGTTTTACTGTTCTAATTACTTTAGTAACCAGTTTACCAACGTGTTGCGTCGTACCTAAGAATAGCCCTTAGCCATGGAATATTGGCCATATACCACACCCCCTTGAACATTATTACTTACGTATCTGACAGTGTTACAGATATGTTACACTGTACCTGGATTATTTCCATCACAGTTGAATGGGTGGTATTTGTAGCATTTTCCTTCCAGCTGGATGGTATTTGTAGCATTTTCCTGCTAACTGGATGTGTCAGTAAACATGGCATGGCTCCCCCCACCGCCCAACACCCTCCCTGGCATTTCATCAGATCAAATCAAATCAAATGTATTTATATAGCCCTTCTTACATCAGCTGATATCTCAAAGTGCTCTACAGAAACCCAGCCTAAAACCCCAAACAGCAAGCAATGCAGGTGTAGAAGCACAGTGGCTAGGAAAAACTCCCTAGAAAGGCCAAAACCTATGAAGAAACCAAGAGAGGAACCAGGCTATGAGGGGTGGCCAGTCATCTTCTGGCTGTGCCGGGTGGAGATTATAACAGAACATGGCCAAGATGTTCAAATGTTCAAAAATTACCAGCATGGTCAAATAATAATAATCACAGTAGTAGCACCTCAGGAGTAAATGTCAGTTGGCTTTTCATAGCCGATCATTAAGAGTATCTCTACCGCTCCTGCTGTCTCTAGAGAGTTGAAAACAGCAGGTCTGGGACAGGTAGCACGTACGGTGAACAGGTCAGGGTTCCATAGCCGCAGGCAGAACAGTTTGGGCAGAGATGGGCAGAGAACTGGCCCAGTGCCCTCAGAGACAATCAAAGCTTGCCTATCACAATGACACGCCATAGCACCATCGCCTAGTCCAAGCATGTTCTCATGCCAACCAACCCGCTGTCACAGGGACACAGGGCCACTGGTACAGACATGCCCTCAGAACCCTGCGCCTTTCTTATGCTAAAATACACATACACAGATACACACAAACACACACACAGCTGCAGGACACACACACAGCCTCAGAACACACAACCCTACAGCGAGCCTCCCAGGACATGCCGCAAGAGACCTGCTTAAATGGCAACAATTAGCCTGTTCTGTTTAAGCAAATTGGAGCCATTGGCACAATACAGCCTGCTCTTTGGTGGCACGGACTGGTTATGTTGGACATAGAACCATGCGGTTTCTCTGTCTGAGGGATACTGCAAACTGTGTGACGGTTGGCTCATGATTAATCTTACATCTGAAACTTTAAAATAGTGAAGAAGTGAGCAGTTAATCATTCATTGGTTGGATATGAATCTCTCTCTCCACATGGCAGAGACTTGCTGTGCTATGCAGAGCTTCATCCCAGCACAGAGAAACTGGATTGGATTGTGTTTGTCTGTTACTGTAAGATTTATGCACACATTGTCAAAATGATGTTTGCCATTCCTCCATTACACGTACAATTACTCTTCGGGCGAAACAGCAACCTAATTTGTGTGATGTGTGCCACAGTTATTGAAAAGATCTCATGCTTTATTAGTCTGTTGTTTGATGCATCTTTTGACAGGAAGCTGTGCGATAAATTGCAACGATGGCTTGATAAAAAGATTGTCGTGCAAAATTCTTCACTGTGGATTTAGAAAAATGGCATCTCCCCAGCTCATAACAGACCATTTGTTCCCAGGGTGATTTATGAAATCAATTTTTCTTGTTATCAGCAGCAGGAGTGTGACTGAGAGATAAGATCCGCACACAGCCTTTTTAAACAGAAGGAGAAGAGGATTGAGGGTGTGTGTGTGTGTGTGTGTGTGTGTGTGTGCGCAAGTCTTTTCTGGGGGTGTTTCATTAGTTGCTTTAGCAGCACTCACACCTCAGACAAAGTGCCACAGATTGGTCATACCTAGGGCTGTTGCGGTGACCGTATTATCGCCACGCGTGCAGTCATGGAGGCAGTCAAATTCCATGTGACCGTCTTCTCCAAGCTCTGATGCTGCTGATGGTCATTAGTAGCCTACCAAACTTGCTATCTGCCTGGTACTCAGCACTCTATTGTCTCTCTAATCACTCTGACATCAATGCAAATGTAATCGAAAAGCTAATCAAACACTTCATGAGAGCCCATGAGCTCATGTTGCGCAGAATTTCTATAGGCTATGCAAGTGCGCCAGAAAACAGAGTGATGGCCTTTATTAAAAAGAGGAGGCTCCCATCAGCTTTCTATAGGCTATTCCTACTATATTTATTTCTCAACTTTCCTAATATTAAGCATATTGCTTACAACACGAGTATAGCCTACCTGGATGGCATGGAAATTAACCATGGGAAAAGCGTCCCCCATTCGCTTTTTAAGTACATAGATTTTTTCCCGCTGCCCCTGATCAATTCTAAAACAAAACAAATTTCACATATATATTAATTAATATATGTAAAGACAAGAATACTGGGTGACAATATTAGCCTATACCACTTTTTTTTGCAAATTTTGGGAATCAATAGTTGCATAGCTTATGTAGCCTAGCCCATAGGCCTATATGTTTTGATAAGGTTTGTATCACAACTAAAGTGGCCAAATAACTTCTTAAAATTAAGCATATTAATCCGTTTTACAAGGGGTGTAGAGACTAACTGGCATACATAAACAGCATGTGCAGTTTCAAGTTTGGGGAAGATCATTTTCACCAGTATTTCTTAAAGTATTGGTCGTGAACCTGTTAATGGTGGGTCGCGATGTAAATGTATAATTATTTCATTAATTACTGGAATTGATTTGGCCAAGTTCAACTGCCCTCTCTGCTTAGCAGCTGTCTCTGCTCTAGTTAGGCAGCTGCGCGAGTGGGAGAGGTAGCGGATGGACTTGTCATGAAATGGACTCATGCTATCCACAAGTTCTGAATGAGCTCAATCGTCATTAAACGCAAATACAGTGTTGACTTTTTGTCTCTTTCATGCAAACTTAGAGAAATAACGAGGAGCGCCCACAATGTGTTTTGTGTGGGGAAGAGCTTAGTAACGAGTCTCTAAAAACGAACAAATTAATAAAACGACATGTCCTGACCAAACATCCAGGCACTACTGTAACGTACGCTAACCCCATTCCCTACAAATGTGCGCAACCGCAACATTCAAACGAGGCTGCAAAGAAAACTAATGGGACTGTAGCGACTGTGTTGACATCAAAATCTGGGATGTGAACTATGTTTCTATTCAAGCATTGATTGACATGGTGATGGCTCTATAGTATTGGATAAAAGTTGAAAACTGACCCCTCCGACGCTGTACGTTACATTGTGACGTGTCATGGTGTAACGTACAGTACGCATAAAGCAACTAATTCTGTCTTACAGCCTCTCTCCACCAGGTGTAGCACTTCTCTCACCGTTTAAAAACAAGAAAGGGACAGGGTAAGGGGGAATACCTAGTCATTTTTTGCATCATCACTGCAAGCTATCATGACTCAAAAGCCACTGTTTACTTCTGAAGATCACTTTAGCACCGCCCAAAAAACGGATTCAAATTCGACAGAAATAGGTATGTAATGACACATTATATAAACTCTTTATAGTGTTTTATTTAAATTTTAGAGGCGATAAGGTGATGGACAGATCGAGTGAAAAAATCTGTTTCCCTACACGACACCTCTCCTTCTCACTATCACGCAATAGGTTTAGCTTCCCCACGCGTCATTTTTGAAAAGACCCAACAGAGCTCATTGCCTTCTTGAATCATGCAGAGATGGGCATCATGAAGGTTCTCGTCATTGATTATGTTGGAAAGGGGAGAAATTGTGCTTTACAATGGTATTGATATTACAGATGATCTGGAAGTATTACACTTTTTGGGCGCTAAAATAAGGTAAATTGTACAGACCAGCGTGATGTACAAAGTGAGTTAGTTTACATTACATGACGGTAAACCCAGGGAGTTATTTCAGAACAGGGCAGAATGCTTCAGGAAACAGTGCTTCAAAAGTGGAAAAGTAAGTCAACTAATAAGGCATTGTTGTCATTTTATAACAAGTGATGATAAGCAGAAATATGGGAGTACTATCTCTCATAGTAGTAGATGTGAGTTTCTGTTTCAAACAATCCCCTGGACTTTTAACGTTACACAGCTAATAGCCAACGTTAGCCAAATCAAGCTAACTAGCTACTGATAGTGCAACCCTTAGAAACAGTACAGATGAAGATCAAAAATTATCAGGCCTACTGTACATTTTACGGTCTAAATTATTGTTGAACACAGGTCTATGTTGGAACTGTTGCTGTTACAAGTAATAATTTCTATTCTGAACTGGAATAAACTGATTGAAGCAAGATGCTTTTTGAGACAAACACACACAGTTCTGGATTGCTCATTTGCAGCAGGAAGCAGTTTCCTGCCTGACTGAGAAAGCAATAGATTTTCTGATTCAGTTTGGGACCACATACATATGCAAGCCAGGGTTCTCAAGTACAGAAACTGTGTCAATGCTGAGCATGACCTGTGTTTCACTGTCAAAAACGGAGCCCAGAATAGACATGCTTGTTGAAAACTTCAACCAGCCGCACACCTCTGATTAGGACTGTGTGTATGTGTTTTCTGGTCTACATCTGTGTGATGTGATCAATCAGTTTATTCCAGTTCAGAATACAAACTATTTATTATATTTTAACAGCAACAGTTCCAACCTAGACTTTCTTTCAACAATAATTTATACAGTAAGATGTACAGTAGGCCTGGTTATTTTTTATCTATACTGTTACTTAGGGTTGCACTATCAACAAGCCTGTGTGTGTGTGTGTTCTGTTATACATCTGTGTGATGTGATCAATCTGTTTATTCCAGTTCAGAATGAAATTATTTATTGTATTTTAACCGCAACAGTTCCAACCTAGACAGGTATGTGAGAGAGTTTTTAACGGGGAAAAATAAACAAAAGATATTTATGGGTATTTCATTGTTATTTGTTTTTGTCTATATTGCCTTTTTTAGGCATAAGGGCAATGAAATGCACCGATATTTACCTATAGTTGCATATTTTCCTAAGCTTGGGTCCCAGGAAAATACAGAAATTCCAAATCATTTGGGTCTCAGGCTGAAAAAGTTTAAGAACCCCTGACATAGGCCAGTGATTTTGTTGTTCATTAGACTTACTCATCTTGTTGGCTGACGAAAAGTAAATGTGGACAATTCTTCCAATGTCTTCAATATGCACCTCGTAATTGTATAAGGACATGCGCAGTGGCGTCCCCAATGTGTCTGACTTCACTTGTAGCCTGTGAGAAAGACCTGATCACGTGAAGGAGAGCCATGTGAATGAGAGATGCTTCGGAGAGCGCAGGGCACAACGCACCACTCCTGGCCAAGGGCACAACGGCCACTGGCCACAAAAGGCATGGATTTGTTTAGGGAGCATTACGGCCACACAAAGGGGATGCCGCCGTGAAATTCGAGGCATAATCAAGTGCTTGTCAAATTGTGAATGAGAGACTGATGAGGTGTGTACAGCCTGTGCAAAAAAACAAAGCAGAACTCATGCCTTTCAAGCAACTTTTTTCATTAGAGTCTCATCACGCAGCCTTACAATGTATTAAAATCCAAAACATTTAGCCCATTTGTTGAACAGCTAAAGTTACATTAATAACTCTAAATTAAGCATATAGGAGTTGTCGCGATCGCTGTCGTCGTGGAAATGGCCGGACCAAAGTGCAGCATGGTGAGCGTACATTTCCTTCTATTGATAAATGTCGCCAACAAAACAAAGAACAAGGAAACGACCGTGAAGCTTACTTAGGCTATAATGCCATTAACAAAGATAACTACCCACAAATACAAAAGGAAAAAAGGCTGCCTAAGTATGATTCCCAATCAGAGACAACGATAGACAGCTGTCCCTGATTGAGTACCATACCCGGCCAAAACACAGAAACAAAGAACATATAGTTTTCCATCCGAGTCACACCCTGACCACCAAACATAGAGAATAAAAAGATCTCTACGGTCAGGACGTGACAGGAGTAGCTATTTCTTTGTTAACTTCTTATGGCTGCAAGGGGCAGTATTGAGTAGCCAGTTAAATCGTGCCCATTTCAAACGGCCTCGTAATCAATTCTTGCTCGTACAATATGCATATTATTATTACTATTGGATAGAAAACACACTCTAGTTTCTAAAATTGTTTGAATTATTTATCTGAGTGAAACAGAACTCATTCTGCAGCACATTTCCTGACCAGGAAGTGGAATGTCAGAAATCGATGCTCTGTTCAACTTCATGCCTATACATGGGCAATGAACGTAAGAGTCTACGTACACTTCATACACCTTCCCTGGTTGTCAAGAGGCGGTGAGAGAAGAAATATCGTGTCTATCTTGGTCTGAGGTGGAATTAAAGCTCTTTGTTTGACGTGACCGTCCATTTCCTGTTTCTGGAGCGCGCGAAAGAGGACATAGATTTGCCTTCTGTTTAGCTGAGACTAACATGGTCGTCGGCACATCTTGTGAATCAAGCCAACATGTCCGGTTTTTAAAATGTTTTACAGGGAAGACAAAATATGTAAATCTATTAGCTAACCACGTTAGCAAAAGACACAACTTTTCTAACTCCATCAGTTTCTTACTCCATCAGGTGCTATCACAAATTCGACCAAATAAAGATATAAATAGCCACTAACCAAGAAACAAATTCATCAGATGACAGTCTGATAACATATTTATTGTATAGCATATGTTTTGTTCGAAAAATTTGCATATTTCATGTATAAACCATAGTTTACATTTCAGCTACAATCCGAAATTGCACCGAAAGCAGCCATAATATTTACAGACACCAACGTCAAATAGCTAATTACTCATCATAAAACATTTCTGAAAAATACATAGTCTGCAGCAATTGAAAGACAGTAATCTTGTGATTCCAAACAATATTTCCGATTTATTAAATGTTTTACAGCGAAAACAAAATGTATCGCTATATTAGCGTAGCTACAATAGACAGAAATAATTGGGCGCCCACGGCCAGTTCACATGCACGACAGATATATGAAATAACATAATAAAATGGGTCTTACTTTTGCTGATCTTTCATCAGAATGTTGAAGAAGGTGTCCTCTGTCCAGATGAGTCGTTGTTTGGATTCAGAATGGCAAATTTCCCTCTTCAATTAGCATTGGCACTAGCCGAGTGGCACAAATTTCTCCAACGTAAACACAGTCAGAGGACGGAACACGACAAAACTCCCGAAAAAAGTTTCAATAATATGGTTAAACTATATTGAAAAAACATACATTACGATGATATGGTCACATGTATCAAAAAAAATTTGAGCCGGAGATGTTAGCCGTTCGTTACAAGCAGCAAAACAGAAGTCAATCCCACTTCCTTCAGAGTACCGGAAGTGGACGGTCACGTCAAAGAAATAGTTTTTTTCCCACCACAGACCAAGAGGAGCACAAAAATGTCTTCTCTCACATCCTCTTTACACCAATAGGAAGGCGTATAGAGTGTAAGTAGACTCCTAAGTGTCAAGACCATGTATAGGCATCAAGTTGAAAAGAGCATCGATTTCTGACATTTCGCTTCCTGGTCAGGAAAAGTGCTGCAGAAGGACTTCTGTTTCACTCAGAGAAATAATTCCAACTGTTTTAGAAACTAGAAAGTGTTTTCTATCCAAAAATAATAATAATATCCATATTGTACGAGCAAGATTTGAGTAGGAGGCCGTTTGAAATGGGCACGATTTCACTGGCTACTCAACACTTTGCCTTGCAGCCATAAGAAGTTAACTTCTTATGGCGGCAGCCCGGCGTCGGTACACTTATGACAACAGCCACTTCAAGTGCAGGGCGCGAAATTCAATTTTTTTTTTTTTTACATTTTTAACTTTCACACATTAACAAGTCCAATACAGCAAATGAAAGGTACACATCTTGTGAATCCAGCCAACATGTTTTACAGCGAAAACAGCACGTATATTTATGTTAGCTCACCTCCAAATACAAAAAAGCACAGACATTTTTCACAGCACAGGTAGCATGCACAAAGCCAACCTAACTAACCAAGAACCAACCAAACTAACCAACAAACAACTTCATCAGATGACAGTCTTATAACATGTTATTCAATAAATCTATGTTTTGTTCGAAAAATGTGCATATTTCAGGTATAAATCATAGTTTACATTGCAGCTACAATCAGCAATTGCACCGAAAGCAGCCAGAATAATTACAGACACCAACGTCAAATACCTAATTACTCATCATAAAACATTTCTGAAAAATACATAGTGTACAGCAAATGAAAGACAGGCATCTTGTGATTCCAGCCAATATTTCCGATTTATTAAGTGTTTTACAGAGAAAACACAATATAGCGTTAAATTAGCTTAAATTAGCTTACCACAATAGCCAGAAACACATGCCATTTCCCAGTAGCAAAAGGTTAGCGATCGTAACAAACAAGCAAAAGATATATAATTTTTGACTAACCTTGATATTCTTCATCAGATGACAGTCCTATAACATCAGGTTATACATCCACTTATGTTTTGTTCGAAAATGTGCATATTTAGAGCTGAAATCAGTGGTTATACATTCTGCTAATGTAGCTACTATTTCCCACAACGTTCGGATATTTTTCTGACACTTTTTCTGACACACATATTCTGACCAAATAGCTATTCATAAACATAACTAAAAAATACATGTTGTATAGGAAATGATAGATCCATTAGTTCTTAATGAAATCGCTGTGTTAGAATTCTAAAAAATAACTTCATTACGACATCCAGCTTCGGTATAGCTAGAGTACCCAAACGTTGGGCGCCGACGACTAGTTCACATGCACGACAGATATATGACATAGCATCATAAAATGTTTCTTACTTTTGCTGATCTTTCATCAGAATGTTGGACAAGGGGTCCTTTGTCCAGAACAGTCGTTGTTTGGATTTAGAACGGCCACTTTCCCTCTCGATTTAGCAAGCGCAGTTGCCAAGTGGCACGGATCTCTCCAACGTCAACAAAGTCAGAGAACGGAACACGGCAAAACTCCCGAAAAAAATGCAATAATCTGATTAAACTACATTGAAAAAACATACTCTACGATGATATGGTCACATGTATCAAATAAAATCAAAGCCGGAGATAGTAGTCGCCTATAACGGCAGCTAAACAGAAGGCAAATCCAGGTACCACCTCGCGCTCTCCAGAAAACCGGAAATGGGGGACACGTCATACAAAGAGCTTGTATTCCACTTCAGACCAAGATAAACACTAAATTTCTTCTCTCACCGCCTCTTGACATCCAGGGGACGTGCATGTATACTCATACGTATCATGCCCATTTATAGGCAGGAAGTAGAACAGAGCATCGATTTCAGACTTTCCACTTCCTGGTCAGGAAGTTTGTGCCAAACGAGTTCTGTTTGACTCACAGATATAATTCAAACGGTTTTAGAAACTAGAGAGTGTTTTCTATCCAATAGTAATAATAATATGCATATTGTACGAGCAAAAATTGAATACGAGGCCGTTTGAAATGGGCACCTTTTATCTGGCTACTCAATACTGCCCCTGCAGCCCAAACAGGTTAATGAGGCAGTGAATGAACTGAGAGAGAAAGCACACAGGGCATTCTACGCCATTAAAAAGCTAATTCAAATTGAAATACCTATTACAATTTGGCTAAAACGAATTGAATATGTCATTGAACCAATTGCACTTTATGGCAGGGAGGTGTGGGGTCCACTTGCAAAACAAGATTTCATCAAATGGGACAAACACCCCATTGAAACGCTGCATGCAGAGTTCTGTAAGATTCTCCTACATGTACAGAGGAATACTACAAACAATGCATGCAGAGCAGAATTAGGCCAATATCCACTAATAATAGAAACATCTAAATACAGTGAGCCCCTCTCATATCGTTACCAAGCCCTGCAATGCCAAGAGCTGAGCAAAGAAAAGAGTCCCCTCATCCAGCTGGTCATGGGGCTGAGTTCACAAACCTGTTCTACTAACACACTGAAGACTCAGGACCAGAACATCCAATCAATCAGAATAAACCAAATTACAACACAGTCAAAACAAAACTACATTGCTTATTGGGAAACACAAGCACAAACACAAAGCAAAATGCAGTGCTATCTGGCCCTAAATCGACAGTACACCGTGGCTAAATATTTGACCATGGTTACTGATCAAAACCTTAGAAAAACCTTTCCAAAGTACGGGCTCGTGAGCACAGCCTTGCCATTGAGAAGGGTAGACACAGGAAAACCTGGCTCCCTGTAGAGCAGGGGTGTCAAAGTCAAATGGACGGAGGGCCAAATAAAAATTTTTGCTACAAGCCGAGGGCCGGACTGTTCGAATGTTCATTGAAAAATTTTTAAATGACGCATATAGTCTAGTGAACCTAATTGAACCTACTGAAAACCTAACAAATATATTCCAATATGATCAGATAAATAAAGCAATATTTTCTTATGGCTCTGTCAGTAATCTTTAATTTTCAACAGACACAAAAGACAAATTTCCTTTATATAAAAATCCCCATAACATGAACATTAAATGAAAGAAACCGGTATTCAAGGCACCATCAGTAGCCTATATTTTCTATTTTAGCAAAAGTGGGCTAAATTTACTTCAAAGAAAAAAACAATAATAGCAATTTTCTATCATCCACTCAACTGA
This sequence comes from Salvelinus fontinalis, assembly GCF_029448725.1. NCBI lineage: Eukaryota > Metazoa > Chordata > Actinopteri > Salmoniformes > Salmonidae > Salvelinus > Salvelinus fontinalis. The sequence goes on along the minus strand of NC_074667.1, from coordinate 51,065,933 downwards.
AATATTTTTAAAATATAATTGGATTGAAATAAAATAAAGTGCAAAAATCTATTAATCAAAAACAACACTTTGTTTAAGGAGAAGTAACATGCAGTGAAAACAAATATTAAACTTTAACTTTTAAACTTGAACTGAGTAAAAACTCTAAATATGTGATTGCACAGTAATGTTCACTTGTTTGAGGTTGAGGGTGATACTTGGTGGTGTCCCATCTTTTCCACAAGTTCATCAATGTTCGGGGTAAGGCTCTGAGCTGAGGAAATCCTCAGAATTGAGTGGAGGTGTTCAGCAGTAAGTCGACTTCTGCGTGATGTTTTGTTCAGGTTCATCAAAGAAAACAGTTGTTCACACAGGTATGTGCTGCCAAACATAGACAACGTTTGAGCAGCCTGGATGCGCAGCTGGGGCATTGTGTCGGGGAGGAAACGGGCGAACTCCGCAGCACCCACTGCCGCATATTTTGCCCTCAGTGCATCATTGCATTGGAGGTCAATCAACTCCATTTGGAGGTTTGGTGGTGAGCTTTCCACGTCAACAGCAAATGGGTTACCGAGCAGTTCCAACCTGCTTTTTTGTGCTTCAAAGTCAGCAAATCGGCGTCGAAAGTCAGCGGCAAGCATACCTATTTTATCAGCCAACTGTGCGCTCGGGAACGCACTGGTAGAGAGCTTCTCTTTCATGGTCTGGCAGCTGGGAAAGTGGCTCAAATTTTCTTTCCGCATCTGCGTCTCCCACAGAGTCAGTTTGGTTTTAAATGCCTTCACTGTACTGTACATATCAGAGATGACATGATCCCGACCCTGCAGCTGCAAGTTCATTGCATTCAGATGACTCGTAATGTCACACAGAAAAGCCATTTCACACAGAAACATTTCGTCTCGGAGTTGTGTTGTGTCTTTCCCTTTGCTGTCCAAGAACAGACAAATCTCCTCACGAAGCTCGAAACATCTTTGAAGCACCTTTCCCTGGCTTAGCCATCGCACCTCTGTGTGATAAGGCAAATCACCATGCTCCGTTTCTAACTCCGTCAGAAATGCCTTGAACTGGCGGTGATTCAAACCTTTGGCTCTGATAAAGTTAACTGTGCGCGTGATGATGCTCATTACATGCTCCATTTTCAAGGCTTTACCGCACAACGCTTCCTGGTGTATGATACAATGATAAGCTGTCAGCTCACCTGTCGCGTTTTCCTCTTGCATCTTTTCCCGTATCTTCGCCACCAGTCCGCTCCTGTGTCCACACATCGCAGGTGCTCCGTCGGTTGTCAAACCCACGAGTTTTTCCCAAGGCAGCTCCATCTCATTTACACATCTTGACACCTCTTCATACAAATCATGCCCCGTAGTTGTGCCATGCATAGGACGTAAAGCCAAAAACTCCTCTGTCACGCTTAGGCTGGAGTCCACTCCGCGGATGAAAATTGACAACTGGGCAATGTCAGAAATGTCGGTGCTCTCATCCACAGCCAAGGAATATGCAATGAAATCTTTTCCCTTTTTCACAAGCTGCTCTTTTAGATTGATGGACAACTGGTCTACTCTCTCGGCAATGGTGTTTCTGCTCAGACTCACATTTAAAAAGAGTTGCCTTTTTTCCGGGCAAACTTCGTCACAAACTTTAATCATGCAGTTTTTGATGAAATCCCCCTCCGTAAATGGCCGGGCTGATTTAGCGATCTCTTCTGCCAAAATAAAACTGGCCTTGACAGCAGCCTGGCCTTGTGATTTGGCTTTTTTGAACAGAGCCTGTCGAGATTTGAGGCCTCGTTTTAATTCCTCTGCCTTTTGTAGCCTTTGTTCCATGTCCATATTCTTGTTTTTGTCCGCGTGTTTCGTTTCATAATGTCGTCTCAGATTATACTCTTTCAGTACCGCCACACTTTCTCCACACAGAAGACACACAGGTTTTCCAGCTACCTCCGTGAACATATACTCCGACTCCCACCTTGTTTGAAACCCCCGGTTCTCAGTGTCCACCTTCCGTTTTGCCATTTTTGATGGGTATCTGAAAGTTAATTTTACTGTGATGCTGACGACTGCTGTGCCAATAAATATTGAAATGAAGCAGCCTACTGCTCGGTGCGTCACCGTTGCATTGTGGGATATGTAGTATTGGTGCGTGTAAAAGATCTGCGGGCTGCCGGCTTGCTGCGGTCTGCGGGCCGGTTCTAATAATAAATCAAGATCATCCCAGGGGCCGTAAAAAACCTTCTCGCGGGCCGGATGTGGCCCGCGGGCCTTGACTCTGACATATGTGCTGTAGAGGAAAGGCTGTGCAACCACTGCACAGCAGCAGAACCTGAGAAGGAGCTGCATTTCCTGACAAAATGTAAAAAATATAAAACAATTAGAGAGTGTCATTTTCCCAAATTTGAAACCCTTATTCAGCGTAAAGGCAGATTGTCTGTCAGTCTCCAATCTCTTTTCAGATTATTGGGGATTTTCATTCTCCTCAATGGGCGGGGAGAGAAATGGTGTGGATCACTTTGATATGGATGCTGCAATGACAGATGACATCAAGCTGCCATCTCAACCAATATGAAATCTGAGGGAAAAATCCAAAGCTGTGCAGACTGAATGTTCAACATAAATACCTTATCTTTACATTCCGAGTAGTAATTAAAGCTTTTATATGTTTTGAAATAGTACTTTCAATTTAGATTTAAGAATTTCAGCCAAAACAATTTGACATCAATGTCAAGTCCTTTTACTTTTCAACATCTTGTTGCTGCCAAGTCACGAGAACTACCCCAATTGGTAGTTACAGTCATATCCCATCGCTGCGACTCCCGTACGAACGGGGGAGGCAAAGGTCGAGAGAATGATGATATCTGGCCTACACCTTCACAATAAATCCATTGTTTATTTTAGACAGGTATAAAGAAGAATGATATGAAGAAAATGTAGTCTATTTCAGAAGAACAGAATAGCATACTCTGCGTTGTCCTTATGTTAGGTCCTGATCGGGCTATACCAAATGGAGGTGGGCTACACTAGTTAATTTAGCACACAAGATTTGCTTAGAATTCTGTGGCATTATTTTATATAATTTTATAGTATGAAGAATTCAACTGAACAAAGCTGAATAAAATATAAATAATATTTTCTCCAAACGTTTTGAGGGAGTGCGCACATGTGGCTATCCTGTGTTGAGCAGTTAAGGTGTCCAGTTGAGCTTATTTTTAAACCTAAGTAATTGTAGTGTTGACAGTAATCTATATATTTTGTACCAATTGAGAACTTTGGTCTAATTCCCTGAGATCTGGATCTTCTCTGGAAAATCATTATTTTAGTATTTTTGGGGTTTACTGCCAGGGCCCAGGTCTGGCAGTACTGCTCTAGCAGTTCCAGGCTCTGCTGTAGGCCATGTGTTGTGGGTGACAGCGGGTATAGGTCATCTGCGAAGAGTAGACATTTAACTTCTGAATTGTGGAGACTAACACCAGGGGCTGAGGATTTTTCGAGAATAGTGGCCAATTCAATAATGTAAATATTGAAGAGTGCAGGGCTCAGATTGCAACCCTGGCGAAGGCACCGCCCCACCCCTGGTTAAAGAATTTTGTTATTTTCTTACCAATTTTAATGCTGCACGTATTGCCAGTATACATTGATTTAATTATGTCATATGTTTTACCCCCTACACCACTTTCAATAACTTTGTAGAACAGTCCTGTATGCCAAATAGAATCAAATGCTTTTTGGAAGTCGATAAAGCAAGCGTATATTTTGGCATTACTTTTGTTGACATCAGGGTGTGTAGGGTGTAAATATGATCAGTTGTGCGATGTTTTGGTATAAATCCAATTTGGCTTTTACTCAAGACATTGTGCTTATTAACCTGTCTGGCACCGGGGTTCCGCTAGCGGAACTCCTCCCACATTCCACTGAAAAGGCAGAGCGCGAAATTCAAAAATATTTTTGAGAAATATTTCACTTTCACACATTAACAAGTCCAATACAGCAAATGAAAGATACACATCTTGTGAATCCAGTCAACATGTCCGATTTTTAAAATGTTTTACAGCGGAAACACCACATATATTTATGCTAGCTCACCACCAAATACAAAAAAGGACAGACATTTTTCACAGCACAGGTAGCATGCACAAAGCCAACCTAACTAACCAAGAACCAACCAAACTAACCAAGAAACAACTTCATCAGATGACAGTCTTATAACATGTTATACATTAAATATATGTTTTGTTCGAAAAATGTGCATATTTGAGGTATAAATCAGTTGTACATTGCAGCTACCATCACAGCTACCGTCAGAAATAGCACTGAAGCAGCCAGAGTAATTACAGACACCAACGTCAAATACCTAAATACTCATTTCCTAAATAAATACCTAAATTTCCTAAATAAATACCTAAATACATTTCTGAAAAATCGATGGTGTACAGCAAATTAAAGACAAACATCTTGTGAATCCAGCCAATATTTCCGATTTTTTAAGTGTTTTACAGCGAAAACACAATATAGCATTATATTAGCTTACTACAATAGCCTACCACACTACCGCATTCATTCATCAAGGCACGTTAGCGATAGCAATAGGCACGTTAGCGATAGGGAATAAACCAGCAAAAGATATTAATTTTCACTAACCTTCATAAACCTTCATCAGATGACAGTCCTATAACATCACGTTATACATACACTTATGTTTTGTTCGAAAATGTGCATATTTGGAGCTGAATTCAGTGGTTATACATTATGCTAACGTAGCACCTTTTTCCCAGAATGTGCGGATATTTTTATGACACTCAACTATTCTGACCAAATAACTATTCATAAACGTTACTAGAAAATACATGTTGTATAGGAAATGATAGATACACTACTTCTTAATGCAATCGCCGTGTTAGAATTCTAAAAATAACTTCATTACGACATCCAGCTTAGTTATAGCGAGAGCATGCCCAAAATCTGGGCGCAAACTCCTAGTACAACATGTTTGACAGAGATATGAAATAGCATCATAAAATGGGTCCTACTTTTGATGCTCTTCCATCAGAATGTTGTACAAGGGGTCCTTTGTCCAGAACAATCGTTGTTTGGTTTTAGAATGTCCTCTTCTCCAGTCAATTAGCACGGAAAGCTAGCAAAGTAGCGCAAAGCTTTCCTTCCTGAACAAAGGCACACAACGCAACACGCCTAACGTCCCGAATAAATTTCAATAATCTAATAAAACTATATAGAAAAAACATACTTTACGATGATATTGTCACATTTATCAAATAAAATCAAAGCCGGAGATATTAGTCGTCTATAACGACAGCCTTTCAGAAGGCAATACCAGGTCCCTTCGCGCACGCTCCAGAAAACAGGAAACTGGTGACACGTCATGCAAAGAGCTTTTATTCGACCCCAGATCAAGTTATACACTCCATTTCTTCTCTCACTGCCTGTCGACATCTAGTGGAAGACGTATGAAGTGCATGTATACTAATAAATATCAAGGACATTTATAGGCAGGCCTTAGAACAGAGCATCGATTTCAGATTTTCCACTTCCTGTCAGGAAGTTTGCTGCAAAATGAGTTCTGTTTTACTCACAGATATAATTCAAACGGTTTTAGAAACTAGAGAGTGTTTTCTATCCAATAGTAATAATAATATGCATATTGTACGAGCAAGAATTGAGTACGAGGCCGTTTAAATTGGGCACGATTTTTCCCCAAAGTGAAAACAGCGCCCTCTGTCCTCAACAGGTTAAGGAAGTTTAGAACTCTTACATTGATAATACTACAGAAAACCTTCCCCAGGTTACTGTTCACACAAATGCCTCTGTAATTGTTAGGGTCAAATTTGTCTCCGTTCTTAAAGATTGGGGTTATGAGTCCTTGATTCCAGATGTCAGGGAAATAACCTACACACGTTTGAGCATCTCATTTAGGATGTCATCAGGTCCGCTTGCCTTTTTAAATTTGAGAGCCTGAAGTTTCTTATAGAGCTCCTGGTCAGTAATTGGGGAGTCCAGTGGATTTTCATTGTCCTTTATAGCTTTTTCTAATCCCATTCAACTTCTCATGAATTTGGCGTTGTTTTGCATTTGTGTCAATTTGAACGGTGTTGTAGAGTGTTTTAAAATGGGTTGTCCATATGTCACCATTTTATATCGCTAATTCCTCTTGTTTAGATTTGTACATTTTTTTCCAATTTTGCCAGAAGTTGTTTGTGTTTATGGACTCCTCAATTAGTGTCAGCTGCTTGCTGTCGTACTGTGCTTTTTTGGTTCTGAGTGTACGTTTATAGAGTTTTAAAGTCTCACAGTAATGAAGGCGTAATTCACCATTAGTTGGGTCTCTGTGCTTTTGGTTGGAAAGTGTTTTTTATAATTTTTTTCCTTATAATTTTACAATCTGCATCAAACCAGTTGTCATCTGTGATATTTTTTGTTTCGTTTTTTATCAATTTAAATTGTGCTTATTTTGCCATTTGCCTGAATATATAGTTGATGTTTTGTACTGATAGATTGATGCCTTCTTTACTGTGAGTGAATGTGGTATCCAGAAAGTTATCTAAGAGTGTTTGGATATTTTGGTTCCAGGTTGCTTTCTGGTATTCTTCTGTGCTGTTTTGGGCCCATCTGTATGAATTTCTGATGTTGTACAGCTTATGGGCTGTGAATGTGTGGTTGTTTCCATGTCTGTTCTTTTGAGGAACAAAGTAATTTGGCTGTGATCAGACAGAGGTGTTAGTGGCTTGACAGTGAATGAGCTGAGAGAGAAAGGGTCAATGTCTGTGATCATATAGTCTACTGTACTGTGGCCAAGAGGTGAGCAGTAGGTGAATCTCCCCAGAGTCCCCCCGTAACCTACCATTGACAAAGTACAGACCCAGGCTTCTACAGAGCTGCAAAAGATCCCTTCCGTCTTTGTTGATCTCTCTCGCTCTCGCTCTCGCTCTCGCTCTCGCTCTCGCTCTCGCTCTCGCTCTCGCTCTCGCTCTCGCTCTCTCGCTCTCGCTCTCGCTCTCTCTCTCTCTCTCTCTCTCTCTCTCTCTCTCTCTCTCTCTCTCTCTCTCTCTCTCTCTCTCTCTCTCTCTCTCTCTCTCTCTCTCTCTCTCTCTCTCTCTCTCTCTCTCTCTCTCTCTCTCTCTCTCGCTCTCTCTCTCTCTCTCTCTCTCTCTCTCTCTCTCTCTCTCTCTCTCTCTCTCTCTCTCTCTCTCTCTCTCTCTCTCTCTCTCCTCTCATTTATATATATATATAAATGACGGGTGCATTGTCGCCTTCAAACCCACATCTTGTCTGTGAGGCGGAAAGATCACAGACACCCACAATGCTACCCCCCTCCTCCTCCTCCTCCTCCTCCTCATACACCTAGGCCTCTGGAGGGGGAAGGAAGGAAAGTGTGTGACGAGGAAGGTCCTCACAGTGCTCTCTCATTCTCCATTCAGGCGGAAGACCCGAAATGTCATTTAAGATTGTGTTTCGTTGCAGCATGTTGAAGGGGAAACTTGATTGAGAATGATAAAGAGCTTCACAGTCTGATGCATTAATGTGACATAGCTTCCATGTAGCCCCACCTCCCCTTGAAAACCAAGGAATTACAGATGTCTTTCTTGCGTCTATTTTGGTTTCAGTGGAGAGTCAAAGTTGTCTTCACCTCTGAAGACAGGATGATGAGAGATATTACTTTAGGAAGGTGGAAAAGCTATGCTAGTATTTCACAACAGATACATGTCATCAGATGTGTCACCTCATCCCCTAAATCTTACCACTGCGTTCCCCCCCAACCCCCCCCCCCCCCCCCTCTCTCTCTCTAGTGAAGTTTGAGGACTGCCAGCACAGTAAAGCGGGGGGCTTCGAGAGCAGTGACCCTAACTTCAGTGTGCGCCCTGACGGCTCGGTGTACGCGGAGCAGGAGGTGGCCAACCTGTCAGAACCGATCCAGTTCATGGTGACCGCCCGCGGAGGTCATGACCCTCACATCTGGGAGACCACGGTCAAGCTGGCCTTGGTTGGACACCAGCCCTCTGTCCCTGTGAGTCAGGTAAACATATATACACTGCTATCATTTACACTGCAGTTAAACAGACACATACCTAAAGTTTGCCTCAGGTATACACACCAACACACCCCTGCTACTGACATACTGTACTGTATCTCAGTTGTACTCTAGGATGACTCTAGGATGACGATCCAGGGTCAGAATGGTTCAGATAATCACTATAGATGAAGCCAACATCAGCATGGACTTTGATTGTGAATGGTATGAACTTTGAACTCGTATTCACTACAGAAGTGATATCTCCTAGCCTTGGAGTTAGCAACAGCTAAACGCAGGTTCGGAAGGACAGTCCAAGCATCCCCTCTAATACACACAACGTGTTCCCGTGACTACCAGAGACTTCTTCAAAGGACAGAGGACTCGGGTTGGCGACACAGGCCATCTACCACCAACCTACTGAAGCGCAGCTCAGAGTAAATATTCATTGCATTTTCCTCTTCAAATGGCGGTAATTTAGAATGCATAAGATAAGATTTACGATAGCACAGCTCGCCTATGCTCAAGTCTCCCGCGCTTTCACTAGGACTCCCCCCCTTTCCTTTGTGTAGCAAGCTGTCATATCGATTCTGCCCGCTAGGGACGTTTTTCTGTATGACGTAATTTGTGATCAAGTTATGATTTAATTGTGTATATGTGTTTCTGTGTGATTAGTTAGGTATTTAGTAAATAAATAATTAAACCCAATTTTGTATTGCTGATTCAACTTGTTAGCTAGGATTCTTGCAGATAATCAAGGACTTACAACTTTCAGATGAGACTGAATATAATGACGATTAATGTGACGGCTATTTAGTAAAATATTACAAAATCTTTAAGAGTTTATTCGAAAGATAACAGCTCTATAAATATTCTTTCGTGGTGTCCCTCTCTAGTTAATTAATATTTACATGATTAGTTCAATCAGGTAATATTAATTACGGAGAAATAATTTTATAGAATAGCATGTCATAGCAATCAATCTGGCATAGTCAAAGACACAACATATACAACCACATTATTTCAGGTTCTGCTTTTCAATATCATTAACAGGAATTTCTCAGGGAACAACCTACTGTATTATTTGCTTTTCCAAATATAAGATGTTGAATAGCCTGAGGCTTAATGCTTACTCCAGGTCATGTTTTTAATCATAGAAAACTTCCAAGAATAGTGTAAAGCAGTTGCAGAGCTGGGATTAAAATTCTGCCAACTCCTCACAGCACAATAATGAAGAGCATGAAATAATTGACATTGATTAAGCTAATGTTCCAGTCTGTCGGAGGGAGGCATGGGGGAGCAAGGTGACATTGTAGCAGCACTATGTAAAAATGTTCCCACATTAGGAGAGCAACAGAGAGATTCAATAATAGAACAAGAAATGTTATAGTAATCGAAGGAACATTTGAAAACCAGTAACATGTTTTAAATTGATCATTTTCTGTTGCAAGCCCTTACAACTAGGTACCTTCCAGACACTTTTCTTTCTGATACAGCGGTGTGTAATTTTGGTCAGCAGGTGATTCCGAACTGAAAAATTGCTTTTATGCCCTGTAGAAAAGTTGTGAAAAGTAAATTGAATTGCTTCATTAAAATTAAATGTACAGTCGTGGCCAAAAGTTTTGAGAATGACACAAATATTAATTTTCACAAAGTTTGCTGCTTCAGTGTCTTTAGATATTTTTGTCAGATGTTACTATGGACTACTGAAGTATAATTACAAGCATTTCATAAGTGTCAAAGGCTTTTATTGACAATTACATGAAGTTGATGCAAAGAGTCAATATTTGCAGGGTTGACCCTTCTTTTTCAAGACCTCTGCAATCCACCCTGACATGCTGTCAATTAACTTCTGGGCCACATCCTGACTGATGGCAGCCCATTCTTGCATAATCAATGCTTGGAGTTTGTGGGTTTTTGTTTGTCCACCCGCCTCTTAAGGATTGACCACAAGTTCTCAATGGGATTAAGGTCTGGGGAGATTCCTGGCCATGGACCCAAAATATCGGTTTTGTTCCCCGAGCCACTTAGTTATCACTTTTGCCTTATGGCAAGGTGCTCCATCATGCTGGAAAAGGCATTGTTCGTCACCAAACTGTTCCTGGATGGTTGGGAGAAGTTGTTCTCGGAGGATGTGTTCATGGCTGTGTTCTGAGACAAAATTGTGAGTGAGCCCACTCCCTTGGCTGAGAAGCAACCCCACACATGAATGGTCTCAGGATGCTTTACTGTTGGCATGACACAGGACTGATAGTAGCGCTCACCTTGTCTTCTCCGGACAAGCTTTTTTCCCGGATGCCCCAAACAATCGGAAAGGGGATTCATCAGAAAAAATGACTTTACCCCAGTCCTCAGCAGTCCCATCCCTGTACCTTTTGCAGAATATCAGTCAGTTCCTGGAGAGAAGTGGCTTCTTTGCGGCCCTTCTTGACACCAGGCCATCCTTCAAAAGTCTTTGCCGGAGTGCATCTGCACGCACACCTGCCTGCTGCCATTCCTGAGCAAGCTCTGTACTGGTGGTGCCCCGATCCCGCAGCTGAATCAACTTTAGGTGATGGTCCTGGCGCTTGTTGGACTTTCTTGAGCGCCCTGAAGCCTTCTTCACAACAGTTGAACCGCTCTCCTTGAAGTTCTTGATGATCCGATAAATGGTTGATTTAGGTGCAATCTTACTGGCAGCAATATCCCTGCCTGTGAAGCCCTTTTTGTGCAACGCAATGATGACGGCACGTGTTTCCTTGCAGGTAACCATGATTGAAAAGAGGAAGAACAATGATTCCAAGTACCACCCTCCTTTTGAAGCTTCCAGTCTTATTCGAACTCAATCAGCATGACAGAGTGATCTCCAGCCTTGGCCTCGTCAACACTCGCACCTGTGTTAACGAGAGAATCACTGACATGATGTCAGCTGGTCCTTTTGTGGCAGGGCTGAAATGCAGTGGAAATGTTTTGGGGGATTCAGTTCATTTGCATGGCAAAGAGGGACTTTCCAAATAATTGCAATTCATCGGATCACTCTTCATAACATTCTGGAGTATATGCAAATTGCCATTATACAAACTGAGGCAGCAGACTTAGTGAAAATTTATATTTGTTACATTCCCAAAACTTTTGGCCACGCCTATATAGCCATGAAAAACTAAATAATGGAAATGTATAATTCCAGATAAGGGATTTCTCCAACTCTGCTTTAGAAACAAACAAAAAATTCAGCAACAAAAAAGTCCTACAGCAAATGTTCAGACTCCTGCTCCGTCTGACTGCGCCACATCTTTTAACCCTTTACAGCCCTAAACACATAACACATAACTTTACGTCGTCCCCTCGCCCCGACACGGGCGCGAACCAGGGACCCTCTGCACACATCAACACCTGACACCCACGAAGCGTCGTTAGCCATCGCTCCACAAAAGCCGCGGCCCTTGCAGAGCAAGGGGCAACACTACTTAAGTCTCAGAGCAAGTGACGTAACTGATTGAAATGCTACTAGCGCGTACCCGCTAACTAGCTAGCCATTTCACATCCGTTACACTCACCCCCCTTTCAACCTCCTCCTTTTTCCGCAGCAACCAGTGATCCGGGTCAACAGCATCAATGTAACAGTTGTAACTTTACGTCGCCCCTCGCCCCGACACGGGCGCGAACCAGGGACCCTCTGCACACATCAACACCTGACACCCACGAAGCGTCGTTAGCCATCGCTCCACAAAAGCCGCGGCCCTTGCAGAGCAAGGGGTAACACTACTTAAGTCTCAGAGCAAGTGACGTAACTGATTGAAATGCTACTAGCGCGTACCCGCTAACTAGCTAGCCATTTCACATCCGTTACACTCACCCCCCTTTCAACCTCCTCCTTTTTCCGCAGCAACCAGTGATCCGGGTCAACAGCATCAATGTAACAGTTGTAACTTTACGTCGCCCCTCGCCCCGACACGGGCGCGAACCAGGGACCCTCTGCACACATCAACACCTGACACCCACGAAGCGTCGTTAGCCATCGCTCCACAAAAGCCGCGGCCCTTGCAGAGCAAGGGGCAACACTACTTAAGTCTCAGAGCAAGTGACGTAACTGATTGAAATGCTACTAGCGCGTACCCGCTAACTAGCTAGCCATTTCACATCCGTTACATATAGAAAGAAAGAAAGTCACACACCCTAATTATTCTCCCAAACCGTTAATGGGTATAGCAACGATATAATAAACCATTCAATGTTTGGGAGCATAATTAGAGTGTGTGACTTTCTTTCTTTCTTTTTAATAGTTTACTCTTCGTTAGTCAGCACCTCTATAAAACATTTTTGGGTGGGTGTGCAACATCTTATATCTTTTACCATAAAAGTATTGACCGCAACACAGAAATGTTGTGAAGACACACAGACATTGAAATGTGCGAAATGCTGTGGCAGAGTTGCTGCGTCATTTTGGCTACTCTGTGTCAATAGTGCTGAAAGGGAGAGGGGGAAATAATCAGATTACCTATTACCACTACACACCGAAACATGTCATCACAACAATACAATGTAAACGTTGCTAAACCATCCTACAGATATTAGGTGATTAAAAGACAGACAGCTCCATTACGAAGTAAGTGCATATATTAAGTTTCAGAGCTGACGTGTACAGGGACTCAATGGACTCCTCGATTATTATGTTCTATTAATTGTTGGCTCGATTGACCTCTTCCTAGATTAACTGTGCATAGTGCTTGGTGTATGTGTTGGTGTGTGCATTATAGCTTATCTATTTGTATTGGATGTACATTTATATATTTGAATATGATCATAGTTTGGCTGCCTCCTGTTTAAGTCTGAGGTGTTAGTAGTGTCATTCTGGCTGTGAAGTCCCTCAATGCAGGTTATGTACAGTACTCACACTATGGTGCCAGTCTACTGACTCAATATGCATATACCCCCAGCTGATTTCATGTTGCTCTGGCCTTCCTTTTCATGCAGTTATGCACCAGTACTCTGGGAGCCTGATGGTCCAAAAAGGGTTAGCACTTATTTGATTTGCATTAATTTCCCTCTTCCCCAGACTGACTGTTTGTGTTAGATTAGAGCAAAAAGCCATAGTGCGGAGGAGTTTAGGACCTAGAGTCTAACTGGTCTGTGAGGAGGCAGTAGAGGATATGGCAGTGAGGTCATGATGACTAGTCTATGCTGTGATTGCAGCCCCGTTCTACATCCATAAGAGGAATGCATCAATAGTCATAGCAGCTTCCTAAAATGTACTTGATTCAGTAAGATGTGAAATTTGAGATACTTCTCTTCTCTTGATTTTCCTACCCTCACATCTTGTTCACCACAGATCACCACTCTGATCAGCTCTCATCAATGATAACCAGTGTGGAAGGCTAATGGAAAAATAGAAAACATTAAATTACATGTCTTGAGATCAACAGTGAATGGAGGATGGGAAACTAGCACATACTTGATATTGTGTAATTGAAAGTCCCTGTTTAGTGTTCCCTTCTACTCTTCAGAACGATAACCTCCAGATGTCAGCTCCAGGGCTGCGGGGCTGACTGATGCCCCAGTGACATGCAGCCTGTATAGGAGGCGAGAGCAGCCATCTGTCCTGCCCTCTAGCTCTGGGCCTGGGGAGCTCTGGGCAGTTCTGGGACTGATTTCACACTCACTGATTCCTGCTTGCACACACACATTCACACTCACACACACATACACATGCATGCATGCGTACACACAGGCGGCAGGTAGCCTAGTGGTTAGAGCAGTGGGACAGTAACTGTGAAGTTGCTTGTTCAAATCCCTGAGCAGAAAAGGTGACAAATCTGTTGATGTACCCTTGAGCAAGGCACTTAACCACAATTGCTACAGGCTCACTGTTGATCATGGCAGACCCTGACTGTGACCCCACTCTCTGAGGGTCTCAGGGAGAGTTGGGATATGCAAAAACACATTTCAAATTCACATGCATATTACTGCACATTTGTGAAATAGGACAAATTTAAGCACCTACCAAACTATTATTATTATCCCCAATATACCTTTCTCACAGCAGAAAAGGCCTGTTCCAGTTTCCTCTTTTTCCTTTGTAATTATGATGATATTTGTCATCGTGCCAGCTTCACAGGGCTGTCATTTGCCATGCTGTTTGGAGTGTGAGCAATGTGGCCCTGCTGCAGTGATATCATCCATAGACAGACTCTGAATAAAGAGGTCCTCTCTGGTCTGTTGTGTCTGCCTGGCACTGTGTTTGGAGGAGTGTGGGAGTTTGCCAATGCAACGCCGATCGGATGTATCGACCACATTATCAGCTGTCCTGATGTTTCCGCTTTCCCCAGCAGGCTGAGGCGCTGATAATGATGGAGAGCAGCAGCGCTGTCTGTGTTATTCAACAGATAGCTGGGGCTGCCGATACGGACAGGGAGTGAACACATGGGGTAAAAACAGGGGGTCTATGCAGAGACAGGGAAGCCTTGGAGCATCATGGGTACCATCCTTACTAATCCTCACCTATCAGCATGTTTCCAAATAGACTTTTTCTCCAGCTACTCCACCCTCTCTGCCTTCTATAAATATGTTATAGGATCTCACTTTGGAATTTGACCTGTCTTTTCTTCCCCCTTTCTCCTTCTCTTTGTCTATGTGAAACACCAATACACACACACACACACACACACACACACACACACACACACACACACACACACACACACACACACACACACACACACACACACACACACACACACTAATTCCACCTACCACCCATGAAAGGAATGGCACACTCCCATCTCGCTCCACTGCCCCTGTGCTGGTAACTGGCAACTGGAGTTGTGGTTGAATGGAGCTGAAGCTAGAGTTATCTTATCAGGGCACCACATCTGGTCCTTCCCCCTCTCTCCTCTCTCTCCTCTCTCCTGTCTGGCTACCTGCTGCTATCAGGAGGCCTGCTGTAAGCCCATGTAGTCAAATCAACTAAGCCGTGAAGAATTAAAACAAAAGGGGGGGGGGGAAATGCAGTATGTTTGCTCTGGTTTAGCTTGCATCTGTCTCTCTGTCTGACAAACTGCATGTGTATTGACAGGCTGACCTGTCTGCCAGTGTGTGTGTGTGTGTGTGTGTGTGTGTGTGTGTGTGTGTGTGTGTGTGTGTGTCTTTGCGCTTTGCAAGGGTTCATGTGTGTCCTCTGAGCAGATTTTACAGAAGGATTTCCGCTTGGCTTCAAGTCACAGCAGCATGCATGTCTCTGTGAGTGGGGAGCAGGAGAAACAGCAGGATCACTGGATTACACAAACACCATATCAGACATGAGGACAAATCAATCCTCACTAGATACTATAGATACCATATATACACTTCACATAGCTCTGCCAATGTATACACAGTACACCTTCTCAAACACATAGGGCCAGATTTGCAATGAGTTTACACCAGTGTGCAGTGCACCTTTTATTAACATGAGGGGATAAAACAGGTAAGAAAAAATGGAAAAGTCTAATGAAGGATTAAGATTAGGGAAAGAAGGCAAGGTGTAAAACTGTAATTAAAAACAGTTTTATGTTTTCAGTTTTTGTATATTATTCACCTCCCCTTTTGTCTAACAGTATATTCCCTTTACATGCTCTGGGGAACTAGTCTTTGCTTATAAGACCAGTGAATCAGCTATCATATCACACACTGCAGGATCGCTGTTGGTCCTTACATTCTGATCTCGCTGTTATTGAAGTGATATTTCATCAATCCCTTTTCATTTGGAGTGGGATATGTCACAGAGTGCATCACACGGAGCAACACAGCTCTGTGACTCTGTCAGAAGGCTTTTTGCTGGATAAAGACATAGAAGTCAACCTCTAAGGACTGTTCATAGGTCATTGGTAACCTGTCTGCAAGACTAATGCCTGGAATGTATGCCAAGGCTTGGTCCTTTTAGGTGATTTGCGAAGTACATGAAATGTGATGGCTGGAAAGTGTGGATTATATTTGAATTTTTGTATTAACTGAAAGAAACATAGTATTCTGTTTCTTATCATCTGTCAAGTTTGATATTTATGATGTATTTGTCACCTGTATGTTCCACACTTTTAGAAGATGGACAAACAATTCAGTGACATTCTACTCCTTTATATTGACTTCTCATGTATCATCATTCAGTGTGAGACTTTACATAGTTTGTTTGTCTCTCAATGAATTGTTGGAATGCTGTAGGACAATAATGTGTTGATTTCTTCTCCTTTCAGATTGGAGTGGAGGATATGATTGCAAGGGCCTGGGACTCTAATCCCAGGGTTATCAAGTTTCCACAGAAACATCAAAAAAGCTCCTCTGCCAATGGACTGAGACGACAGAAGCGGGACTGGGTCATCCCACCAATCAATGTGCCTGAAAACTCCAGAGGACCCTTCCCACAAATGCTTGTCAGAGTGCGTGACAGTTATTACACATATCAATAACCATTTAAGTTTAAGTTGTCTTTTTGTTGTAAATTAGAAATGAGTTCATCATCAATTCTGATAACAATAACCCAATCTTGCTCTGTTTTGCTACTGCCCATCATACACCTTTTCTGAAGTTGTCTTTTTACTTTCATTTGAGGCAAAAACACATTCCAAAGACATCTTCAAGCCATACAACCCACGTCTGTTGGAGGTTCCCTCAGTAGCGGTGCGTGGGTAAAATCACTGGGGAAGCCAGGAAAAAAAAGCCATATTACAACATATGTGTTGTGATAATTGTGTTGTTGGCTCTATAACCTGTTAGTTCATATGCCTTGACACCGTGATATATAGGCCTAAGGCCGAGACAATAAGAAGACACATTGGCAGAATAAATTCAACCACACCTTTGTTTCATCACAAAACCGGAGAGCAACATCTGTCAGGTGAAGTCCACAAAGCATATTGCATGTAACAAACAGTTACATGACCTACAGCATGGTCAAGGAAGTTAATGTTTCCTAAATTTCCAGACCACTAAACGACTATTGATTTACAACTACGGAGAGTTACTGCAAGTCGCAAAGAAAACAGGGCTTCTTCCACTTTTCCAGCATCATTTCAACTTCATCAAATCACCTATCCTTAATCTAATACAGTGACAACGAAAAGATACCAAAAACTATTTAGTCCAATCAACGTAAACTAAATATAATGTGGCTGTCCATGTTTCTGATTTCTGTTTGTGTGTGTGTGCGTGCACGTTCATGAAAGTAAAAAAACAATTTGACTTACCCTACTTGTAGAGAAACGCCAATGCCATCCTCCTCTCTTTCATGTTGACGAAACGGACATATAGTACACACTTTTATTTTTTGTTGTCCTAGGGCTATCTGACTAAAATGCTTGCTCGCTAGCCTAACTTCCTTTCATTGGCAACGTTAGCTAGTTAACATTAGCCCTCTACATCTAGCTCCATATTGAACTTCCATCCTCTCAGACCAGGGGCACAAAGTATGAATTCATGGCTGGATCAGATTCACCATTATAATCATTGGCCAATACGGAGAATTAAGTAAAACCACAAGTCCCTATCTCTTTTTTTATCAAGGGAGGCCAAATGCTCGCTGGCTTCCGTTGCACTGAATGCTAGGGGTGGCAACAATTTCATACACTTTTGGGCCAGACAGCATCAGATAGATGGCCTACACATACAGAGACAGTTGGGCATTGTTTCACTCGCTCTAATGCTTTCTCCGTTGAGATACATTCAGCCTCTTGTGAATTTAAGGAAATTGATGAAACACAGAGATGAAAGATACATTATTTTATGTTTTTTCAAGCTCTGCTTGAACAGTTGTTCAATGAATTCAGGAGTATTTAGCACACTTTCAGTTGCTTGTATGTGTGTGTATGCAGGCATGCAGGAGTTGTTTAAACTAGCTCACTGGACAACAGGGATTTTACTATAACTGTTTTAGAAGTGACATGACAAACAAGCTCCATTCCTGTTGTCATGCTATGGCAGCTCTGTCTATCAGCTCCATGGTTCCAGGATGCTCCTGTAAACTGTGCAGCCTGTTATCAGTCCACCAGACGTCCAGGCCAGAGACAGCTTTCTCTGGGCCACCACAGAGCTCTCTCACGCCCATTTGTACCATGCGGCTTACACTCCCGGATTACTGAAATCGCCTTTCACCAACGAGTCGGCAAGAGGGCAGATTTTCAACCAAAGCAAAAAAAACACTCACACACACACACAAACAAACAAACAAACACAGACTGCAGGATCGTGGTTGTATTGTACCACCCTGCTAGAGAAGAATGGACAGCCTTTCATCCCCTTACCTCATGTTCAGCTTCAGATAGTTGGGTTTACTGACACCCCAGGTGTTCCTTTGTGTGTGTGTGTGTGTGTGTGTGTGTGTGTGTGTGTGTGTGTGTGTGTGTGTGTGTGTGTGTGTGTGTGTGTGTGTGTGTGTGTGTGTGTGTGTGTGTCGGCCACAACCTCTAGCAGTAGTGAAAGAGAGCCCTGTTCCTTAGCCATGGGGGATATGCATCACGTCCATGGCCCCGTGAGGTATTCTATCCTCATTTCTCTCTGCAACACGGCTTGACTGGGCTGTTCCATTGTGACAGCTGGCCAGTGAAGAGAGCAGAGGGATTTAGTTCTTTATCTCTCTTGTCTTGGAGGTGGCCGAGAACAACCCCTCTGGTTACAGCAGCACACTCACAGCACACTGATTCCTCCAGAGCTGTGGAAAGTCTCTGAATCTATCTCTCTAGCATTTTTATGATGTTACACAGCTCCACACACAGCCAGGTTCACCAGGGTTTACAGTAGGCTAAATCAGAGTCACACAGAGTGTTTCTTGGTAGTCTTAAACAAATCTACTTTGAAACGAAAGTATACACTTCACACACATGGTTATGGGCTTAAAAAGAAGACACCTGTACCATGTCAGAAATAGAAGACTGTAATATAACATAACCGTTTGACATAGAAACACCAGATTTTCATTGTTTAAAAAAATAATATATTGATTAATTATGAAATTATGAAAAATATAAATAGCATTCCACCCATGAGGCCAAAGAGAGCACTTTTGATTATTGACTGCAGGAAAGTGCTACCCTTTTGAGAGTAATTACACATTTTCATCTGAGAAACCAGGGTTTGCCAGATTGGCCTTGGATTTGGTTTAATTTAGTTGAACAGATGGAGAAAATGTATGCTTCCATGAACACAAGTAATATGGTGCAGCAGGAGGTAAATGTGCCTGTGTTATTGATTGTGATCTGTTCTTTATTGTGGCTGGCTGGGATACTCTAATATCCACTTCAGCAATGTGATTTTACTACTCCACCCAGATGTCCGGCCATATCCTGATTATCCTCACACACATCACACACCTCTCTCTCTCTTTCTTTCTTTCTCTCTATCTCCGCTAGGCGGTTCTGAAAGTCCTGGACAGTCTAGCTGCTAGTCTAGCTGCTGCTCCAGTGGTGTGTTGGTCCAGGGAAGGTTTATTAGATACGTTTATAAGGGATATCACTGCATGACACATTGAGTAGACCCCCTTCCCTTTTAACAGAAGGGAAATTATTAGAGTGAAACTAGCAGCACCAACATTCCACTTCAGGGAGGTTTTATTGTGAAGTGCAAAACCCTCATGAGCAATCTCAAGTAGTGTCGCTTTGATGGCAATAATTTACCATTGTGATAAAATACAATATTTTCCCCATGCTATTTATTCACTGTCCAATAAAGTATTGCTCTTGACAGAGGTAAGATTAATGCAACTGTAGATTGAAAACAGATACAATTAAATAGATAGTGAAAGAGATGGAGAATAGAAAGAGAGAAAAGGGGACTGATTGGTATTGGAGGAGAGAGAGAGAGAGCATAGTAAATATGTGAGGTTAGAGAGAACAGCTTTAGTTTCAGAGAGCAGCATTAGTTTCAGGCCATTTGTAGCAGTCTCATCTCAACTGTCTCCTCCAGCACCTAAGACTGGCCCAATGCCAGAGCCTCTCTGCTCCTCTCCGTCCTCACCACTGACTCCCAGTCAGACACACACCAGAAAGAACTAAATCATTATAAAAGAAGGGGTGATAAAGGAGATCAATTATAAAAACTCAGTCCTTGGGCAAAGCAGAGGAATGGAATGAGAGGGCCTTTGATTGAAGTCCTGATATGTGAGTGTGTTACGCCCACTCTGAAGAGAACTGTAATCTACACTGTGTGCTTTGGAAAGTCATTACATTCTTTTCTCCACGTCAAGGACGATCCTGAGGTGGGGCAGACACCAATCAGACCAGGCACATTTTTTTCCTTTACCAAAGGCAACCAATTATGCATAATATGAGACGACACCTCTGGGTAGGTGTTATGATGGAGTTATCAAGTTGTCCCTAAACTCTTCTGCTTGAGTCACACAATGGCTGGAGGCCCCTCATTTGGTGGGATTTTATGTAAATTGAATGCAGGAGGCATACAGTTTTCAACAAAAACAAAATATTGTGATTAAACCTACAGAAGCGGGTGGTTACTTGTCAGAACAAGTTTTGCAGCCAACTTTCTATGCCCGAGATGAAGCACAAGTTTTTAATAAGTTAGTCTCCCTAGGTAAAATGAAATGCTAAATTAAACCCTGCTCTTGACTCAATAAACCAATACAAGTTGGTGTATGTGTGGGAGAGAATCATCTCTATGGCATGGTAATACACCACTGTTTATAGAACTAGGTAGAAACACTGTATTGGTTTATTAATACATTCATATTCCAGTTATTTTAGTCTAGAATTTCTCTGTGATACCCACTAGTTTTTATATACAAATGTTCACTAAAATGTATTAGGAAAGCTGTATTGGATGTGCGCTTTCGTGCTTGCATGTGTGTGTTTGTACTAAGTGCTTGTGCCCGTGGCTGCAGTGTCACAGTAGCTGGCCCAGCTGTACAAAGGCAATCCCTCCACTGACTGACATAGAGCTCTGCCCCATAGCTGCGAGAAGTAGTTTGGGGTGGGGGTGATGCAAAAAAACATTTACGGGGTGGGTGGGGGGCTTTACCAGTGTTGCTGATGGCTATATCGGTCTGCTAATACAGGACTATTAAAGGCCCAGCGCACTACTTTTGTTAAAAAATCTTATTTTTTTTTAGGGTTGCTGCAGAACCCGTAGCACACCTACTTCCCGCAGCTATTTTATTTTATTTAACTAGGCAAGTCAGTTAAGAACAAATTCTTATTTACAATGACGGTTTACCCCAACCAGACCCTAGCCCGGACGATGCTGGGCATATTGTGCACCGCCCTGTGGGACTCCCAATCATGGCCAGTTGTGATACAGCCTGGAATCAAGCCAGGGTCTGTAGTGGCGCCTTTAGCACTGAGATACAGTGCCTTAGACCACTGTGCCACTCGGGAGACCATGCTATGTTCTGCACCTCACTAAATAACTGTCAGTCTGCAGTCCTCAGGCCTGACCCCTCTGGCAGCCTCCCTCAGAGACACACAATACCACACCTGAGCCCTCATTGGCAGGTCTCGCACCTCCCACAGCCAAACAGAAAATCCATTCAGCTCTTGGCTCCACCTGATTAGCCAGGCGTTGGTTGCCCACAGCTTGCCAATAAGGCCCTAATGTAGCCTCAGGGTGTTGGTGATTGGCCGGAGTGGGAATGCTGTTGCATTCTGCAGGTCTCCCAGGGATGGGCTGGACAAGAGGAAGCATATTGAGTAGTCGAAATGGATTGGGCATGAGAAAGGAGGCAGGTTAGCAAGCAGCGGTGGAAGAAAACTGCAGCAGCAGTACAAACCCCTCCTCCTCCCACTCCTCCCCCGAGTCTCCTGTCTCCAGAGCCCTCCGTCTTTATGAGGCGGGGGGGAAAGGAGTGTTGGTCTCTGCCTCGTCCATTCAGCCTGGAGAGCAGGAGAATGTGGCTGGCTTTATACTGCAGTCTACAGGCAGAATTTATGGCTGTATCTGCTCTATTCTTCCTGTTTGGGGACAACAGGGGAATTCAATCCATTGTTAATGCATGGAGACTGCTGGTCTATTTCAACAAAGTCCTGCCTGCTGGTTTCTCAGAGCTCTCATCTAAATTGGCCGGCTAATGTAGTAATTGGGTTTATTAGTCTGTCTTTAACTTCCATTAATATTTGTACTCCTAATTATCCCGTCTTCTCTCCCCACCATCTCACATTCTGCACCTCCATCTGTGTGTGCGTGTGCGTGTGTGCGTGTGCGTGTGCGTGTGTGTGTGTGTGCGTGCGTGCGTGCGTGCGTCTGTGTGAAATGTGTATTTTATTAGGATCCCCATTAGCTGTTCCGAAATCAGCAGCTACTCTTCCTGGGTTCAACCGTCCAGACAAAACATGACACATTACATAATACAGAACATTAATAGACAAGAACAGCTCAAGAACAGAACTACATACATTTACAAACCGCACATATGGCCTACATACTGTACCAATAGATACACACAAAATATCTAGGTGAAATAGGAGAGAGGCGTTGTGGCATGAGGTGTTATTGTATCTGTTTTTTTAAACCAGGTTTGCTGTTCATTTGAGCAAGATGAGATGGAAGGGAGTTCCATGCAATAATGGCTCTGTATAATATTGTATGCTTTCTTGAATTTGTTCTGGATTTGGGGACTGTGAAGAGACCCCTGGTGGCATGTCTGGTGGGGTAAGTGTGTGTGCCAGAGCTGTGTGTATGTTGACTATGCAAACAAATAGACATTTTCGACACATTATTGTTTCTTATAAAAAGAAGAAGTGATGCAGTCAGTCTCTCCACAACTCTTAGCCAAGAGAGATTACCATGCATAATATTTATATTAGCCCTCTGATTACAATTAAGAGCAAGACGTGCTGTTCTTTCCTGGACCAGCTGCAGCTTCACAACACTGAGAAAAAAGGGTTCTACGGCTGTCCCCATAGAAGAACTCTTTGAATAACTGTTTTTGGCTCCAGGTAGAACCTTTTTGAGTTCCATGTAGAACCCTTTGCACAGAAGGTTCTACATGTGAGTGTGGAGAGAGCCGATAGTGTCCCGTTCTGACCATAGTTCTTGTGTGTTTTACTATGTTGGGGTTTTGTGTTCGGCCTGGTATGATTCTCAATCAGAGGCAGCTGTCTATCGTTGTCACTGATTGAGAATCATACTTAGGCAGCCTGGGTTTCACTTTTGGTTTGTGGGTGTTTGTTTCCGTGTTAGTGTTTTTCACCACACGGTACTGTTTCGGGTTTTCTGCACATCGTTTATTGTTTTTGTATTTCAGTGTTCAGTTCGGTTTTAATAAATCATCATGAGCACTTACCACGCTGCAAATTGGTCCGATCCTTGTTACACCTCTTCAGAGGAAGAAGAGGACGAGAGCCGTTACAGATAGAGAGAGCCAAATATCCCTTTTAGGACCCTTTTTTCTTAGAGTGTAGGTTGTTCTTTACAGCACTTGACCACATGACTGGTAAATAATCAAGATAAGACTAAACTAGAGCCTGCAGGACTTGTTTTTGGAGTGTGGTGTCAAAAAGCAGAGCATCTCTTCATTATGGACAAACCTCTCCCTGTCACGCTCGTTGATGGAAGAATCAGACCAAGGTGCAGCGTTCTAAGCGTACATCATTTATTTTGATGAACACGAAAAAACAATAAACGACAACCGAACGTGAAGCTACATGCAGTGCAGAAAGCAACTACACACAAACAAGATCCCACAAACTAAAAGGGGAAAAAGGCTGCCTAAGTATGATCCCAAATCCCTTGTTGGTTCCAAGATGGCGTAGCAGTGTAGACGTGTTTGTTTAGTCCTCTCGTGTACGTTTGTATTTTTCGTATTTCTTGTATATATTTAAAAAAAAAAAAATCTATCTCTTTTCGATTTTTAATTCGATTATACCTTCGGTAACCAACCTCACCCAATGTGATACTGAATCGCTATTATTTTTTAACTTTGGAACACATTCAAGAACCCCCAGTAGCTAACCAGCTAATCAGCTACAAGCTAATTAGTCATTTTTAGCCGCTGCTAGCAGCTTTTACCTTCTGCACAGACACCAGCCCTGTTATTAGCCTGGATATTACTCACCAATTTACCAGCATCGGACTGTCTCTCGACAACAACGCCGGATTCCTGCCGTAATCCCTGAGCCACTACTTCTGATCCTCACAGCTAGCTTGCAGTTAGCGCAGCTAGTTTGCAGTTAGCGCAGCTAGCGCAGCTAGCGCCACTGCCACGAAGTTAGCACCAGTTAGCAAACACAATTCTACAATTACAACCTTTCTTTCGCCATCGCCATCCGGCTTGGATTCTCTGTCGAGACGACCACGTCTGGTCTGCAGATCAATATCCCATCCGCTGTGCCCTCAACCGGCCTGTATCTGAGCAGACCCCCTCCGTCTGAGCAGACCACCCCCCGGGCTACTAACTTTAAACGCCGCGTGCTAGCTTAGTGGCGGCTTCCCTGCTCCATCTACGGCTGCCCCCTTGGCACTATGATTACTTGGCTACATAGCTGATGCCTGCCGGACTGTCCATTAATTCACGGTACTCCATTCTGTTTATTTGTGTTTTATCTGTCGGCTCTGTGTTTTAACTCAGGCTCTGTGTGTAGTTAATCCGACCCTCTCTGCCTAGTCGTCGCCATTTTTACCTGTTGTTGCTGTGTTAGCTGACTAGATGCTGTTATCTCACCTGTTGTTTTAGCTAGCTCTCCCAATCAAGACCTGCAATCACTTTATACCTTACTGTATGTCTCTCAAATATCAATATGCCTTGTATACTGTTGTTCAGGCTAGTTATCATTGTTTTGGTTTGCAATGGACCCCGTAGTTCCATTCTCCATACCTCTGATACCTCCTTTGTCCCACCTCCCACACATGCGGTGACCTCACCCATTGAGACCAGCATGTCCAGAGATACAACCTCTCTTATCATCACCCAGTGCCTGGGCTTGCCTCCGCTGTACCCGTGCCCCACCATACCCCTGTCTGCACATTATGCCCAGAATCTATTCTACCACGCCCATAAATCTGCTCCTTTTATTCCTTGTCCCCAACGCTCTAGGCGACCAGTTTTGATAGCCTTTAGCCGCACCCTCATCCTACTACTCCTCTGTTCCTCGGGTGATGTGGAGGTAAACCCAGGCCCTGCATGTCCCCAGGCACCCTCATTTGTTGACGTCTGTGATCGAAAAAGCCTTGGCCTCATGCATGTCAACATCAGAAGCCTCATTTGTCTTCATTTGTCTTACTCACCGCTTTAGCACACTCTGCCAACCCTGATGTCCTTGCCGTGTCTGAATCCTGGCTTAGGAAGGCCACCAAAAATTCTGAGATTTCCATACTGTAGTAACCTGGTATATTTATGTTTACCAATAGATGGCAGTATTGACTCAAGACGGAGGTTTGCTTCCCGCTATCCGTAGCTATTTCCTATGTCTGCCTATTTAACTATGATTAAGAAAGCTTCAGGTAGGTTTAAGCCAGGTGCATAAGATAATGTAAATCTAAGTTACAATTAAATACTAAACTGTATGTAAGTCTCATGAGTCGTAATTCTAAGAAGCCTTTAAGGATACTACACATACCCAACTATAACACTTTCCGTCAAGATAGAACTGCCAAAGGGGGAGGAGTTGCAATCTACTGCAGAGATAGCCTGCAAAGTTCTGTCATACTTTCCAGGTCTATGCCCAAACAGTTCGAACTTCTAATTTTAAAAATTAATCTCTCCAGAAATAAGTCTCTCACTGTTGCCGCCTGCTACCGACCCCCCTCAGCTCCCAGCTGTGCCCTGGACACCATCTGTGAATTGATCGCTCTTCATCTAGCTTCAGAGTTTGTTCTGTTAGGTGACCTAAACTGGGATATGCTTAACACCTCGGCAGTCCTACAATCTAAGCTAGATGTCCTCAATCTCACACAAATCATCAAGGAACCCACCAGGTACAACCCTAAATCCGTAAACATGGGCACCCTAATAGACATTATCCTGACCAACTTGCCCTCCAAATACATCTCTGCTGTCTTCAATCAAGATCTCAGCGATCACTGCCTCATTGCCTGTATCCGCTACAGGTCCGCGGTCAAACGACCACCCCTCATCACTGTCAAACGCTCCCTAAAACACTTCTGCGAGCAGGCCTTTCTAATCGACCTGGCCCGGGTACCCTGGAAGGATATTGACCTCATCCCGTCAGTTGAGGATGCCTGGTCATTCTTTAAAAGTTACTTCCTCACCATATTAGACAAGCATGCTCCGTTCAAAAAATGCAGAACTAAGAACAGATATAGCCCTTGGTTCACTCCAGACCTGACTGCCCTCGACCAGCACAAAAACATCCTGTGGTGAACTGCAATAGCATCAAAGAGCCCCCGCGATATGCAACTGTTCAGGTAAGTCAGGAACCAATACACGCAGTCAGTCAGGTTAGCAAAGGCCAGCTTTTTCAAGCAGAAATTTGCGTCCTGTAGCTCTAACTCCAAAAAGTTCTGGGATACTGTAAAGTCCATGGAGAACAAGAGCACCTCCTCCCAGCTGCCCACTGCACTGAGGCTAGGTAACACTGTCACCACCGATAAATCCGTGATAATCGAAAACTTCAACAAGCATTTCTCAATGGCTGGCCATGCCTTCCTCCTGGCGACTCCAACCTTGGCCAACAGCCGCCCCCCCCCCCGCTGCTACTCGCCCAAGCCTCCCCAGCTTCTCCTTTACCCAAATCCAGATAGCAGATGTTCTGAAAGAGCTGGAAAACCTGGACCCATACAAATCAGCTGGGCTTGACAATCTGGACCCCCTATTTCTGAAACTGTCCGCCGCCATTGTCGCACCCCCTATTACCAGCCTGTTCAACCTCTCCTTCGTATCATCTGAGATCCCCAAGGTTTGGGAAGCTGCCACGGTCATCCCCCTCTTCAAAGGGGGAGACACCCTGGACCCAAACTGTTACAGACCTATATCCATCCTGCCCTGCCTATCTAAGGTCTTCGAAAGCCAAGTCAACAAACAGATCAGTGACCATCTCGAATCCCACCGTACCTTCTCTGCTGTGCAATCCGGTTTCCGAGCCGGTCACGGGTGCACCACAGCCACGCTCAAGGTACTAAACGATATCATAACCGCCATCGATAAAAGACAGTACTGTGCAGCCGTCTTCATCGACCTGGCCAAGGCTTTCGACTCTGTCAATCACCATATTCTTATCGGCAGACTCAGTAGCCTCGGTTTTTCTAATGACTACCTTGCCTGGTTCACCAACTACTTTGCAGACAGAGTTCAGTGTGTCAAATCGGAGGGCATGTTGTCCGGTCCTCTGGCAGTCTCTATGGGGGTACCACAGGGTTCAATTCTCGGGCCGACTCTTTTCTCTGTATATATCAATGATGTTGCTCTTGCTGCGGGCGATTCCCTGATCCACCTCTACGCAGACAACACCATTCTGTATACTTCTGGCCCTTCCTTGGACACTGTGCTATCTAACTTCCAAACGAGCTTCAATGCCATACAACACTCCTTCCGTGGCCTCCAACTGCTCTTAAACGCTAGTAGAACCAAATGCATGCTTTTCAACCGTTCGCTGCCTGCACCCGCACGCCCGACTAGCATCACCACCCTGGACGGTTCCGACCTAGAATATGTGGACATCTATAAGTACCTAGGTGTCTGGCTAGACTGCAAACTCTCCTTCCAGACTCATATCAAACATCTCCAATCCAAAATCAAATCTAGAGTCGGCTTTCTATTTCGCAACAAAGCCTCCTTCACTCACGCCGCCAAACTCACCCTAGTAAAACTGACTATCCTACCGATCCTCGACTTCGGCGATGTCATCTACAAAATAGCTTCCAATACTCTACTCAGCAAACTGGATGCAGTTTATCACAGTGCCATCCGTTTTGTTACTAAAGCACCTTATACGACCCACCACTGCGACCTGTATGTCCTAGTCGGCTGGCCCTCGCTACATGTTCGTCGTCAGACCCACTGGCTCCAGGTCATCTACAAAGCTATGCTAGGTAAAATGCTGCCTTATCTCAGTTCACTGGTCACGATGGCTACACCCACCCGTAGCACGCGCTCCAGCAGGTGTATCTCACTGATCCTCCCTAAAGCCAAAACCTCATTTGGACGCCTTTCCTTCCAGTTCTCTGCTGCCTGCGACTGGAACGAATTACAAAAATCTCTGAAGTTGGAGACTTTTATCTCCCTCAACAACTTTAAAGTCCAATACAGCTAATGAAAGACACAGATCTTGTGAATCCAGTCAACATGTCCGATTTTTAAAATGTTTTACAGGGAAGACACAATATGTAAAGATGTACATCTATTACCTAAAAACACATTAGCATAATCCACCATCTTTTATTTGTCCACCAACACCAGTAGCCATCACCAATTCGGCTAAACTAAGATATTTATAGCCCCTAACCAACAAAAAAACTCATTAGATGACAGTCTGATAACATATTTATGGTATGGGATAGGTTTTGTTAGAAAAAAGTGCATATTTCAGGTAGATGGCATAGGTTACAATTGCACCCACCGTCACAAATGGAATAGAAAAACTACTTAGAGCAACGTGTTTACCTACTTACTAATCATCAAACATTTCGTAAAAATACACAGCATACACGAATCGAAAGACACAGATCCTGTGAATACAGACAATATTTCAGATTTTCTAAGTGTCTTACAGCGAAAACACAATAAATCGTTATATTAGCATAGCACATAGCACATAGCAGCCCAGCATTGATTCTAGCCAAAGTGAGCGATAAAAGTCAACATCGCCAAAAGATATTAATTTTTTCACTAACCTTCTCAGAATTCTTCCGATGACACTCCTGTAACATCATATTACACAATCCATATAGAGTTTGATCGCAAATGTTTATATTTAGCCACCAAAATCATGGTTAGACAATGTGAAATGTAGACAAGCTGGTCAGAAAATGTCCTTGCGCCACTTAGACAGTGATCTACTCTTATACATAAATACTCATAAACGTGACTAAAAAATATAGGGTGGACAGGGATTGATAGACAATTTAATTCTTAATACAATTGCGGAATTACATTTTTTAATTTATCCTTACTTTTCAATACAGTTTGCGCCAAGCGAAGCTACGTCAAAAAACATGGCGTCCTAAGCCACTAAAATGTTTCGACAGAAACACGATTTATCATAATAAAAATGTCCTACCTTGAGCTGTTCTTCCATCAGTATCTTGGGCAAAGGATCCTTTCTTGGGAGTAATCGTCTTTTGGTGGAAAGCTGTCCTCTTGCCATGTGGAAATGCCAACTGCGTTCGGGATGAACTGAAAAGCGTGCCCGGCTATTCACATCGTTTCAAAAATAAATGTCCCAAAATCGCACTAAACGGATATAAATTGCTATAAAACGCTTTAAATTAACTACCTTATGATGTTTTTAACTCCTATAACGAGTGAAAAGATGACCGGAGAAATATAACAGGCTAAACTAACGCTTGGAACAGGAGCGGGTCGGTGTCCAGCACGCGCGTTACGCACCAAGGAAAGACTTGCTAGCTACAGGGTTTTTTAATTTATAGGGCCTGTGAACGCGCAATCGACCCCATTGGAATCGTCATCACGTAAAGGCATCCAGGGGAAGATGTAAGAAGTGTCCGTATAGTCATAGCAATAACAGTGCCCTTTTAACTGACTTCAGAACAGTGGCCAACATTTCTGAAATCTGACTCCATGTCAGGGAAATTGCTGTAGAATGGGCTCTGTTCCACTTAGAGACAAAATTTCAACTCCTATAGAAACTATAGACTGTTTTCTATCCAATAATAATAATAATATGCATATTGTACGATCAAGGATTTTGTGGGAAGCCGTTTCAAAAATTACTCAATTAGCATAAATAGTCTAAACAGCGCCCCCATCCCCAACAGGTTAACCAGGGCAAGGTGACCGGAAACATGACCGAATACAAACAGTGTAGCTATTCTCTCCACAAGGCAATGAAACTAGCTAAGTCCCAGTACAGAAACAAAATAGAGTCGCAATTCAACAGCTCAGACACAAGAGGTATGTGGCAGGGTCTACAGTCAATCACGGATTACAAAAAGAAAACCAGCCCCGTCGCGGACCAGGATGTCTTGCTCCCAGACAGGCTTAATAACTCTTTTGCTCGCTTTGAGGACAATACAGTGCCACTGACACGGCCCGCTACCAAAACCTGTGGGCTCTCCTTCACTGCAGCCGAGGTGAGTAAAACGTTTAAACGTGTTAACCCTCGCAAGGCTGCAGGCCCAGACGGCATTCCCAGCCGCGTCCTCAGAGCATGCATATTCAACATATTCAATCAATCCTTATCCCAGTCTGCTGTTCCCACATGCTTCAAGAGGGCCACCATTGTTCCTGTTCCCAAGAAAGCTAAGGTAACTGAGCTAAACGACTACCGCCCCGTAGCACTCACTTCCGTCATCATGAAGTGCTTTGAGAGACTAGTCAAGGACCATATCACCTCCACCCTACCGGACACCCTAGACCCACTCCAATTTGCTTACCGACCCAATAGGTCCACAGACGACGCAATCGCAACCACACTGCACACTGCCCTAACCCATCTGGACAAGAGGAATACCTATGTGAGAATGCTGTTCATCGACTACAGCTCAGCATTTAACACCATAGTACCCTCCAAACTCGTCATCAAGCTCGAGACCCTGGGTCTCGACCCCGCCCTGTGCAACTGGGTCCTGGACTTCCTGACGGGCCGCCCCCAGGTGGTGAGGGTAGGTAACAACATCTCCACCCCGCTGATCCTCAACACTGGGGCCCCACAAGGGTGCGTTCTGAGCCCTCTCCTGTACTCCCTGTTCACCCACGACTGCGTGGCCATGCACGCCTCCAACTCAATCATCAAGTTTGCGGATGACACTACAGTGGTAGGCTTGATTACCAACAACGACGAGACGGCCTACAGGGAGGAGGTGAGGGCCCTCGGAGTGTGGTGCCAGGAAAATAACCTCACACTCAACGTCAACAAAACAAAGGAGATGATTGTGGACTTCAGGAAACAGCAAAGGGAGCACCCCCCTATCCACATCGACGGGTCAGTAGTGGAGAAGGTGGAAAGTTTTAAGTTCCTCGGTGTACACATCACGGACAAACTGAATTGGTCCACCCACACAGGCAGCGTTGTGAAGAAGGCGCAGCAGCGCCTCTTCAACCTCAGGAGGCTGAAGAAATTCGGCTTGTCACCAAAAGCACTCACAAACTTCTACAGATGCACAATCGAGAGCATCCTGTCGGGCTGTATCACCGCCTGGTACGGCAACTGCTCCACCCACAACCGTAAGGCTCTCCAAAGGGTAGTGAGGTCTGCACAACGCATCACCGGGGGCAAACTACCTGCCCTCCAGTACACCTACACCACCCTATGTCACAGGAAGGCCATAAAGATCATCAAGGACAACAACCACCCAAGCTACTGCCTGTTCACCCCGCTATCATCCAGAAGGCGAGGTCAGTACAGTTGCATCAAAGCAGGGGCCGAGATACTGAAAAACAGCTTCTATCTCAAGGCCATCAGACTTGAGCGGCCACTAACATTTAGCGGCCGCTGCCAACATACTGACTCAACTCCAGCCACTTTAATAATGGAATAATTGATGTAATAAATGTATCACTAGTCACTTTAAACAATGCCACTTAATATAATGTTTACATACCCTACATTACTCATCTCATATGTATATGTATATACTGTACTCCATACCATCTACTGCATCTTGCCTATGCCGTTCTGTACCATCACTCATTCATATATCTTTATGTACATATTCTTTATCCCTTTACACTTGTGTGTATAAGGTAGTAGTTGTGGAATTGTTAGGTTAGATTACTTGTTGGTTATTACTGCATTGTCGGAACTAGAAGCACAAGCATTTCGCTACACTCGCATTAACATCTGCTAACCATGTGTATGTGACAAATGAAATTTGATTTGATTTGACCTTGGATCCTCTTTGGAGGCTCCGGGCCATGGATCATCACTGGAGGCTCCGGGCCATGGATCATCACTGTAGACTCCGAGCTATGGATCATCACTGGAGGCTTCGGGCCATGGATCATCACTGGAGGCTCCGGGCCATGGATTATCACTGGAGGCTTCGGGCCATGGATCATCACTGGAGGCTTCAGGCCATGGATCATCACAGGAGGCTCCGGACTGCGGAGGTGCACTGGAGGCCTGGTGCATGGAGCAGGCACAGGGCGTACCAGGCTGGAGAGACGCACTGGAGGCCGGGTGCGTGGAGCAGGCACAGGGCGTACCAGGCTGGAGAGACACACTGGAGGCAGGGTACGTGGAGCTGGCACAGGATATACTGGGCCGTGGAGGCGCACTGGAGGTCTGGACGCTCACTTTAGCCTGGCAAGTGCGGGGTGCTGGCACAGGACGCACTGGGTTGTGAAGGCACACTGTAAACACTGTGCTTAGAGCTGGCGCAGGATATCCTGGTCCGAGGAGGCGTACTGGAGACCAGGAGCGCTGAGCCGGCACAACCTGTCCTGGCTGGATGCTTATTTTTGCACACTAAGTGCGGGGAGCTGGCACCGAGCGCACCGGGCTGTGAACACGCACTGGAGACACAGTGTGTATCACCGCATAACATGGTGCCTGAACGGGCACATGCTCCTTAAAGCGAGTGCGGGGAATTGGCTCTGGTCTGAAACCTGGCTCCGCCAACCACCCCGTGTCCCCCCCCCCCCCCCAAAAAAAATGTGTGGTTGCGAACCCTGGAGTCATCGTTGATCCTCCTTCGCTGCCTCCACCTACTTCCATGGCAGGGTCTTGTCCCCTGCCATAACCTCCTCCCATGTCCATGATGTCCTCCACTCCCCTTTCTACCGGGCCCAGGATCCCTGCTCCTCCTGGCCACGCTGCTTGGTCCTTTGGTGGTGGGATCTTCTGTCACGTTCGTTGAAATGAGCGGACCAATGCACAGCGTGCATAGAGTTCCACATGTTTATTTAAATGAAACTCACCAACAAAAACAATAAACAGCAAACGAGACGTAACGACTGGAGTGCTCACAGGCACTACACAAAAACAAGATCCCACAAACTAAAGGGGGAAAAAGGCTGCCTAAGTATGATCCCCAATCAGAGACAACGATAGACAGCTGCCTCTGATTGGGAATCATACCCGGCCAACAAAGAAATAGAAAAACTAGAATGCCCACCCAAATCACACCCTGACCTAACCAAATAGAGAAGTAAAAAGGCTTTACAACCACTGAATTCATGTTTAAAAAAATACATATCTATGTACTGTATTCCCAGGTGGTCTCCCATCCCAGGACTAACCAGGCCCGACCCTGAACAGGCGTGTTCAGGGTGGTATGGCCACAAGTTTATTTTTTGAATTAAGTCCCTTGGCTCATCTCTGAAACTCCTCAATGGGCTCGGGAGAGGCGAAGGTCGAGTCATGCGTCCTCCGAAACATGAACCACCTGGCCTCCTACTTCTTATCACACTGCTTGCTTTACCCGGATGACAGTCGCACCAATGTGTCGTAGGAAACACTGTTCAACTGACGACCGGTGTCAGCTTGCAGGTGCCAGGCCCTATCACAAAGAGTCGTTAGAGCATAATGAGGCAAGGAAAGCCCCACTGGCCAAACCCTCCCCTACCCTGGATGGCACTGGGCCAATTGTGCCTCAGCGCTGTGGTGCTTTTGACCGCTGCTCCACCTAGGACCTAGAATGTATATGTTTTAACCATGACAGTTTACAATCTAATGTAACACCACATTCATTACCAGATTCAGCTTAGGTCTAGAGCTTAGGGAATGATTCATACCAAATACAATGCTCTTAGTTTTAGAGATGTTCAGGACCACTTTATTACTGGCCACCCATTCCAAAACTGACTGCAACTCCTTGTTAAGGATTTCAGTGACTTCATTAGCTGTGATTGCTGAGTTCTATTAGATAGATACAGTTGAAGTCGGAAGTTTACATACATCTTAGCCAAATACATTTAAACTCAGTTTTTCAGAATTCCTGACATTTAATCCAAGTAAAAAATTCCCTGTCTTAGGTCAGTTAGGATCACCACTTTATTGTAAGAATGTGAAATGTCAGAATAATAGTAGAGAGAATGATTTATTTCAGCTTTTATTTATCTCATCAAATTCCCAGTGGGTCAGAAGATTACATACACTCAATTACTATTTGATAGCGTTGCCTTTAAATTGTTTAACTTGTGTCAAACGTTTCGGGTAGCCTTCCACAAGCTTTCCACAATAAGTTGGGTGAATTTTGGCCCATTCCTCCTGACAGAGCTGGTGTAACTGAGTCAAGTTTGAAGGCCTCCTTGCTCGAACACGCTTTTTTAGTTCTGCTCAAACATTTTCTATAGGATTGAGGTCAGGGCTTTGTGATGGCTACTCCAATACGTTGACTTTGTTGTCCTTAAGCCATTCTGCCACAACTTTGGAAGTATGCTTGGGGTCATTGTCCATTTGGAAGACCCATTTGCAACCAAGCTTTAACTTCCTGACTGATGTCTTGAGATTTTGCTTCAATATATCCACATAATTTCCCCCCTCATGATGCTATCTATTTTGTGAAGTGCACCAGTCCCTCTTGCAGCAAAGCACCCCCACAGCGTGATGCTGCCACCCCCGTGCTTCACAGTTGGGATGGTGTTCTTCGGCTTGCAAGCCTCCCCCTTTTTCCTCCAAACATAACAATGGCCAAACAGTTCTATTTTTGTTACATCAGACCAGAGGACATTTCTCCAAAAAGTTCGATCTTTGTTCCCATGTGCAGTTGCAAACCGTAGTCTGGCTTTTTTATGCCAGTTTTGGAGCAGTGGCTTCTTCATTGCTGAGCGGCCTTTCAAGTTATGTCGATATAGGACTCGTTTTATTGTGGATATATATTTTTTTGTACCTGTTTCCCCCAGCATCGTCACATGGTCCTTTGCTGTTGTTCTGGGATTGATTTGCACATTTCGCACAAAAGTACGTTCATCTCTAGGAGACGGAAAGCATCTCCCTCCTGAGCGGTATGACGGCTGCATGGTCCCGTGGTGTTTATACTTGCGTACTGTTGTTTTTACAGATGAACGGGGTACCTTCAGGCATTTGGAAATTGCTTGCAAGGATGAACAAGACTTGTGGAGGTCGACAATTTTTTTCCTTGGGTCTTGGCTGATTTCTTTTGATTTTCCCATGATGTCAAGCAAAGAGGCTGTTACGAGATTGTGTTTAGAGGTAGGTGAAGGAGTCAAGCGTAGGAGAGCAGAGATGTCCGAGTAGCGTTTTTTTAATAGGCAAGTCCACAAACATATAGGTCAGGTACAATACCAAAATAAATGTCCTCGACAAAAGAGAAACCAGTTACTCACGGAAGGAGGAAAAAAACAACGCTCCTAAACTTATACACACTTGGTATAATACGTGAAAACAAATAAGGCACAACCTTAATAATCTCTCTGGGATATGTGGGACGCTACATTTTCCCTACATGGGATATGTGGGATATGTGGGACGCTACATGGGATATGTGGGACGCTACAACGCAAGCGTCCCAATTGGCCAATAGCCAGGGAAAATGTAGAGCGCCAAATTCAAAAAAATTATATACAATCAAACTTTCATTAAATCACACATGTAAGATACCATATTAAAGCTACACTCGTTGTGAATCCAGCCAACATGTCAGATTTCAAAAAGGCTTTTTGGTGAAAGCATAAGATGCTATTATCTGATGATAGCACAACAGTAAACAAAGAGAGTGTAGCCTATTTCAACCCTGCAGGCGCAACACAAAACGCAGAAATAAAATATAAATTATGCCCTACCTTTGACAAGCTTCTTTTGTTGGCACTCCAATATGTCCCATAAACATCACAAATGGTCCTTTTGTTCGATTAATTCCGTCCATATATATCCAAATTGTCCATTTATTTGGCGCGTTTGATCCAGAAAAAAACATCTCCCAATTTGCGCAACGTCACTATAAAATATCTCAAAAATTACCTCTAAACTTTGCCAAAACATTTCAAACTACTTTTGTAGTACAACTTTAGGTATTTTTAAATGTTAATAATCGATCAAATTGAAGGCGGGTCTATCTGTTTTCAATACAGGAGGACAACAAACTAACGCTACTTTTCTGGTCTTGCGCAACTCTCAAACAGTACACATAACGTTACACTGATTCCAGATGGCCGTACTTCTTCATTGCACAAAAGAATAACCTCAACCAATTTCAAACGACTGGTGACATCCAGTGGAAGCGGTAGGCACTGCAAACAGGTTGATTAGAAATGTAGTATCCCAATGAAATACATTGAACAGACTGTGCCCTAAAAAACAACAACATCTGAATGGTTAGTCCTCGGGGTTTTGCCTGCTACAAGTTCTGTTATACTCACATATATGATTCAAACAGTTTTAGAAACTTCAGAGTGTTTTCTATCCAAATCTACTAATAATATGCATATCTTTTATTCTGGGGATGAGTAGAAGGAAATTGAAATTGGGCACACTATTTATCCAAAAGTGAAAATGCTGCCCCCTATCCTAGAGAAGTTAACGAGCAACATCACACGAATAATCCCTCACAAACCTAGGCAGACAACAGGGGTAATTATAGACACAGAATTTAAAGCAAATGAAACCAGGTGTGAATGAACCAAAGACAAAACAAACAGAAAAGGAAAAAAGGATCGGTGATGGCTAGTAGGCCGGCGACGCCTACCGCCGAGCACCGCCCGAACAGGGAGAGGAACCACCTTCGGTGGAAGTCGTGACAGAGGCACTAAGTTTGAAGGTAGGCATTGAAATACATCCACAGGTATACCTCCAATTGACTCAAATGATGTTAATTAGCCTATCAGAAGCTTCTAAAGCCATGATGTCATTTTCTGGAATTTTCCAAGCTGTTTCAAAGCACAGTCAATTTAGTGTATGTAAACTTCTGACCCACTTGAATTGTGATACACATAAGTGAAATAATCTGTCTGTAAACAACTGTTGGAAAAAATTACTTGTGTCATGCACAAAGTAGATGTCCTAACCAATTTGCCAAAACTATAGTTTGTTAACAAGAATTTTGTTGAGTGGTTGATACACTTAGGTTGGAGTCATTAAAACTTGTTTATGTAAACTTCCGACTTCAACTGTATCTCTGAATCCACGATATGGCAAAGGTTGAAAAGCAATAAAATGTATGTTCTCAACAAAATGTTATGGTCAATAATATCAAAGGCTGCACTGAAATCTAACAGTACAACTCTCACAATCTTCTTAATATCAATTTCTTTCAACCAATCATCAGTCATTTGTGTCAGTGCAGTACATGTTGAGTGCCCTTCTCTATAACTTTGTTGAAAGTCTTTTGTCAATTTGTTTACGGAGAAATAGCGTAGTATTTGGTCAAACACCATTTTTTTCAAAAGTTTGCTAAGAGCTGGCAGCAAGCTGATAGGTCTGCTGTTAGAACCAGTAAAGGCCGCATTACTACTCTTGGGTAGCGGAAATACTTTGGCTTCCTTCCAGGCCTGAGGACAAACACCTTCCTCTAGACTCAGATTAAAGATATGACAAATAGGAGTGGCCATAGAGTCAGCTACCATCCTCAGTAACATCCCATCTAAGTTTAATGCCAGTAGGTTTGTCATTATTGATCAATAAGAATCATTTTCCCACCTCTTCCACACTAACCTTACAAAATTCAAACTTACAATGCTTTTCTTTCATTATTTGATTTTTTTATGCATGAATACGATGGCTCACTGCTCGCTGTTGGCATTTCCTGCCTAAGTTTTCCCACTTTGCCAAATAAGTAATCATTAAAATAATTGCCAACATCAAACGGTTTTTGTAATAAATAAGCCATCTGATTCGATGAAAGATTAAGTTGTCTTTCTGCCTATAATTTAATATAAGGTACTCACGTTTTTTTCCCCATCATTCTTTATATCATAGATTTTGGCTTCATAATACAGTTTCTTCTTCTTTTTGTTGAGTTTAGTCACATAATGTTTCAATTTGCAGTAAGTCAGATGTGCAGCCAAACTTATTAGCCACTCCTTTTGCCCCATCTCTTTCAACCATACAGTTTTAAATTCAATTCATCAGTCCATGGAGCCTTAACAGTTCTAACAGTCAGTTTCTAAACAGGTGCATGTTTATCAATAATTGAAAGAAGCAATTTCAGAAATTCATGAAGTGCATCGCTCCTTATTAATCACATCAGACCAACAAATATGTTTAACGTCATTCAAATAAGAGTCACAGCAACATATTTTGTATAATCTCTTAAATGCTATTTTAGGCCCAGGTTTTTGGAACTTTGGCTTTCCTGGATATAGCCACTATATTGTGATCACTCCATCCAATGGGTATGGATACAGCTTTAGAACAAAGTTCTACAGTATTCATAAAAATATGATCAGTACACAAAAAGGATCTTGTTCCTGTAGTATTTGTAAACACCCTGGTTAGTTGATTAATAACCTGAACCAGATTACAGGTACTGGTTACAGTGAGAAGCTTCCTCTTGAGCGGACAGCTTGATGAAAACCAGTCAATATTGTGTTCCCCAAGAAAGTAGACCTCTCTGTTTACATCACATACACGCTCAAGCATTTCACACACATTATCTAAATACTGACTGTTAGCACTTGGTGGTCTATAGCAACACCGTAAAATAATAGGCTTTAGATGAGGCAGGAAAACTTGTAACCACAGCACTTCAATAACAGCCGACATGAGATCTTCTCTAAGCATTACAGGGATATGGCTCTGAATATACAGTACCAGTCAAAAGTTTGGATACACCTACTCCTTCAGGAGGTTTTTCTTTATTTTTACTATTTTCCACATTGTAAAATAATAGTGAAGGCATCAAAACTATGAAATAACACACATGGAATCATGTAGTAACCAAAAAAGTGTTAAACAAATCAAAATATATTTTAGATTTTAGATTCTTCAAAGTAGCCACCCTTTGCCTTGATGACAGCTTTGCACACCCTTGGCATTCTCTCAACCAGCTTCATGAGGTAGTCATCTGGAATGCATTTCAATGAACAGAAGTGCCTTGTTAGCTTGTGGAATTTCTTTCCTTCTTAATGCGTTTGAGCCAATCAGTTGTCTTGTGACAAGGTAGGGGTGGTATACAGAAGATAGTCCTATTTGGTAAAAGAACAAGTCCATATTATGGCAAGAACAGCTCAAATTAGCAAAAAGAAATGACAGTCAATCATTACTTTAAGACATTAAGGTCAGTCAATACGGAACATTTCAAGGACTTTCAAAGATTCTTTAAGTGCAGTCTCAAAACCATCAAGTGATTTGATGAAACTGGCTCTCATGAGGACTGCCACGGGAAAGGAAGACCCAGAGTTACCTGTGCTGCTGAGGGTAAGTTCATTAGAATTAACTGCACCTCAGGTTGCAGCCCAAATAAATGCTTCACGGAGTTCAAGTAACAGACACATCTCAGC
This sequence comes from Salvelinus fontinalis, assembly GCF_029448725.1. NCBI lineage: Eukaryota > Metazoa > Chordata > Actinopteri > Salmoniformes > Salmonidae > Salvelinus > Salvelinus fontinalis. The sequence goes on along the minus strand of NC_074667.1, from coordinate 51,026,518 downwards.
ATCAACTGTCCAGTGGAGACTGCGTGAATCAGGCCTTCATGGTCGAATTGCTACAAAGAAACCACTACTAAAGGACACAAATAATAAGAAGAGACTTGCTTGGGCCAAGAAACACGACCAATGGACATTAATCAGTGGAAATCTGTCTTTTGGTCTGATGAGTCCAAATTTGAGATTTTTGGTTCCAACCGCCATGTCTTTGTGAGACACTTTTTTGGTTACTATTGTACATAATTCCATATGTGTTATTTCAGTATCAAAAACCATCAAGCACTGTGATGAAACTGTTTTGGGATGAGTTCGACCTCAGAGTGAAGGAAAAGCAGCATATGTTGGAACTCCTTAAAGACTGTTGGAAAAGCATTTCAGGTGAAGCTGGTTGAGAGAATTCCACGAGTGTGCAAAGCTGTCAAGGCAAAGGGTGGCTACTTTTTTGGTTACTGCATGATTCCAAATGTGTTTTTTCATAGTTTTGATGTCTTCACTATTTTTCTACAATGTAGATATTATAAAAAATGAATGAGTAGGTGTCCAAACTTTTGACTGGTACTGTTTTTTGACTGGCATTTTTCCTATTTTGTTGCCTTACAACCTGTAATTAAAATGGATTTTTGGGGGGGGGTTGTGTCATTTGATTTACACATGCCTACCACTTTGAAGATGCAAAATATTATTTATTGTGAAACAAACAAGAAATAAGACAAAAAAACTGAAAACTTGAGCGTGCATAACTATTCACCTACCCATTCTTCAAGGCAAAGCTGCTCCAGCTCCTTCTAGTTGGATGGATTCCGCTGGTGTACAGAAATCTTTAAGTCATACCACATATTCTCAATTGGATTGAGGTCTGGGCTTCAACTATTCCAAGACATTTACATGTTTTCCCCTTAAACCACTCAAGGTTTGCTTTAGCAGTATGCTTAGGGTCATTGTCCTGCTGGAAGGTTAACCTCCATCACAGTCTCAAATCTCTGGAAGACTGAAACAGGTTTCCCGCAAGAATTTCCCTGTATTTAGCGCCATCTATCATACCTTCAGTTCTGACCAGTTTCCCAGCCCCTGCCGATGAAAAATATCCCTACAGCATGATGCTGCCACCACCATGCTTCCCTGTGAGGATGGTGTTCTTGGGGTGATGAGGTGTTAGGTTTGTGCCAGACATTTTCTTTGATGGACAAAAAGCTCAATTTTAGTCTCATCTGACCAGAGTACCTTCTTCCATATTTTTGGGGAGTATCCCAAATGCCTTTTGGCGAACACCATTTTTTTTATTTTAGCAATGTCTTTTTCTGGCCTCTCTTCCGTAAAGCCCAGCTCTGTGGAGTGTACGGGTTAAGGTGGTCCAATGGACAGATACTCCAATCTTCACTGTGGAGCTTTGCAGCTCCTTCAGGGTTATCTTTGGTCTCTTTGTTGTCTCTCTGATTAATGCTGCCCTGCTTGCATGGCCCGTGAGTTTTAGTGGGCAGCCCTCTCTTGGCAGGTTTGTTGTGGTGCCATATTCTTTAAAAAATGTAATAATGGATTTAATAGTGCTCCGTGAGATGTTAAAAGTTTTGGATATTTTTTATAACCCAACCCTGACCTGTACTTCTCCACAACTTTGTCCCTGACCTGTTTGGAGAGCTCCTTGGTCTTCATGGTGCTGCTTGCTTGGTGGTTACCCTTGCTTAGTGGTGTTGCAGACTCTGGGGCCTTTCAGAACAGGTGTAGATATACTGAGATCATGTGACAGATCATGTGACACTTAGATTGCACACAGGTGGACTTTATTTAACTAATTATGTGACTTCTGAAGGTAATTGGTTGCACTAGATCATATACAGGGGCTTCATAGCAAAGGGGCTGAATACATATGTACGCACCACTTTTCTGTTTTTTATTTTTAGAATTTTTTGAAGCAAGTAATTTTTTTCATTTCACTTCATCAATTTGGAATATTTTGTGTATGTCCATTATATGAAATTCAAATAAAAATCGATTTAAATTACAGGTTGTAATGCAACAAAATAGGAAAAACGCCAAGGGGGATAAATACTTTTGCAAGGTACTGTACAACAACACCTCCCCCATAAGCATTCCTGTCTCTTCTATAGATGTTATATCCTTGTATTGCTACTGCTGTATCATCAAAGGAATTATCTAAGTGAGTCTCAGAAATGGCAAATATTTGAATGTTATCTGATGTTAGAAAGTTATTGAAATCATTAACCTTATTTCTATATATGGAAAAGAACAAAGCAAGAGAGAAAAACAAACATTCAGTAGTCCATTAATCAGTTGGTGTGTATAGGTGTGTGTGCTGCGGGGTTGAAGCTACGAACCCATAGGCTCTCTCATCCCTTCCAGGCTTTGGGAGGGTGAACAATGAGCCTGTCAGCGGATGTAAGCAATGTCCCCACGTGCTCTGGCAGCTTTCATGGTCGGGATAAGTTATTTTCTCTTTTGGCGCACAGTTTCAGGTTAGTCCTCATTGAGGAAGATGTACATTTTTCTAAAGTTGTTGGCTCTTTCCAGAAAAGAAACCTAGTCCCTTGAACCTCAGGAACTTGAACACTACTGGCCTGGGCCTGTCACCTGGGCCAGTGGTTGGTTTTCCAATCCTGTGGGTGCACTCCATCTCAATCTCCCTGCGGTCCATCTTCTGTTACTCCGAGATCATTTCCATCACTTTGTCCTCAGACTCCGTCCAGGTCTAATGTGGAGATTCTGCAATTCCGTTCACAACAATGTTGTTCCACCTTGATTTTTCCCTGGAGATAATCTGATTCCTCGTCTTTATTATCATGGATTCACATTAATTTATTGTTGTAACAACTGCTTCTACAACTTTTTGTGTTTGTTTAAAAGATCCTTCAGCTGTGATAGAGAGACACCACTGTCCTCAATGTTACTCCCACCGGCTTTGGTCTTTGTCATGGTAGCAACATAGGCTACGCTGTTACTCCTCAAAGTTCCAGACAGGCCAGGTCCCAGGGAAACAGCAACAAACAGCAGGGATCTAGACAGCCACAAGCCCGGGACAATCCACAGTCCCAGCCACAAGGGCTAAACGCATCACAGGCTGTGTTCAAGGCCTCAAGAAAACCCTTCTAGTGTGATAGGCAGCTAACAGTGGCAGCTAGGCTAGCTGCTATGCCAAGCAACTCATCAGACCCTTGGTCAGCAGGATCCCTGGACAGATAGCAGCGGCCCCAGCAACTGATGCCAACCACATTGTGGGATCCAAACTCAAAAGGTAGCTAGCTAGTAACCAAACTTTTTTAATAGAACACTTTTCCAGAGACTTTCAACTTTCTAAATCAACAAACCGAGCTTCCCTCGTTCCGCGTTCAACAGGAAGTGTGTGTGTGTGTGTGTGTGTGTGTGTGTGTGTGTGTGTGTGTGTGTGTGTGTGTGTGTGTGTGTGTGTGTGTGTGTGTGTGTGTGTGTGTGTGTGTGTGTGTGTGTGTGTGTGTGTGTGTGTGTGTGTGTGTGTGTGTGGATCCCTGGATGGGAGACTAGATGCTTCTGGAAGTGGTGTTGGATGGCTGGTAGGAACCACTCCTTCCTCTAGTCTAAAAAAAGATATCCCAGCGCAGTGATAGGGGACATTGCCCTGTGTAGGGTATTGTCTTTCAGATGGGATGTTAATCAATCAAGTTTATTTTATATAGCCCTTCGTATATCAGCTAATATCTCGAAGTGCTGTACAGAAACCCAGCCTAAAACCCCAAACAGCAAGCAATGCAGGTGTAGAAGCACGGTGGCTAGGAAAAACTCCCTAGAAAGGCCAAAACCTAGGAAGAAACCTAGAGAGGAACCAGGCTATGAGGGGTGGCCAGTCCTCTTCTGGCTGTGGAGATTATAACAGAACTATGCCAAGATGTTCAAAATGTTCATAAGTGACAAGCATGGTCAAATAATAATCATGAATAATTTTCAGTTGGGTTTTCATAGCCGATCATTAAGAGTTGAAAATAGCAGGTCTGGGACAGGTGGCGGTTCCATAACCGCAGGCAGAACAGTTGAAACTGGAATAGCAGCAAGGCCAGGTGGACTGGGGACAGCAAGGAGTCATCATGCCCGGTAGTCCTGACGTATGGTCCTAGGGCTCAGGTCCCCCGAGAGAGAGAAAGAAAGAGGGAAGGAGAGAATTAGAGAGAGCCAAGATTTTCAAAATGTTCATAAATGACAAGCATGGTCAAATAATAATCATGAATAATTTTCAGTTGGCTTTTCATAGCCGATCATTAAGAGTTGAAAACAGCAGGTCTGGGACAGGTGGCGGTTCCATAACCGCAGGCAGAACAGTTGAAACTGGAATAGCAGCAAGGCCAGGTGGACTGGGGACAGCAAGGAGTCATCATGCCCGGTAGTCCTGACGTATGGTCCTAGGGCTCAGGTCCTCCGAGAGAGAGAAAGAAAGAGAGAAGGAGAGAATTAGAGAGAGCATACTTAAATTCACACAGGACACTGGATAAGACAGGAGAAGTACTCCAGGTATAACCAACTGACCCTAGCCCCCCGACACATAAACTACTGCAGCATAAATACTGGAGGCTGAGACAGGAGGGGTCAGGAAACACTGTGGCCCCATCCGAAGATACCCCCGGACAGGGCCAAACAGGAAGGATATAACCCCACCCACTTTGCCAAAGCACAGCCCCCGCACCACTAGAGGGATATCTTCAACCACCAACTTACAATCCTGAGAAAAGGCCGAGTATAGCCCACAAAGATCTCCACCACAGCACAAACCAAGGGGGGGCGCCAACCCAGACAGGAAAATCACGTCAGTGACTCAACCCACTCAAGTGACTCACCCATCCTAGGGACGGCATGAAAGAGCACCAGTAAGCCAGTGACTCAGCCCCTGTAATAGGGTTAGAGGCAGAGAATCCCAGTGGAGAGAGGGGAACCGGCCAGGCAGAGACAGCAAGGGCAGTTCGTTGCTCCAGAGCCTTTCCGTTCACCTTCACACTCCTGGGCCAGACTACACTCAATCATATGACCTACTGAAGAGATAAGTCTTCAGTAAAGACTTAAAGGTTGAGACTGAGTCTGCGTCTCTCACATGGGTAGGCAGACCGTTCCATAAAAATGGAGATCTATAGGAGAAAGCCCTGCCTCCCGCTGTTTGCTTAGAAATTCTAGGGACAATTAGGAGGCCTGCGTCTTGTGACCGTATCGTACGTATAGGTATGTACGGCAGGACCAACTCGGAAAGATAGGTAGGAGCAAGCCCATGTAACGCTTTATAGGTTAACAGTAAAACCTTGAAATCAGCCCTTGCCTTAACAGGAAGCCAGTGTAGGGAAGCTAGCACTGGAGTAATATGATCAAATTCCTTGGTTCTAGTCAGGATTCTAGCAGCCGTATTTAGCACTAACTGAAGTTTATTTAGTGCTTTATCCGGGTAGCCGGAAAGTAGAGCATTGCAGTAGTCTAACCTAGAAGTAACAAATGCATGGATTAATTTTTCTGCATCATTTTTGGACAGAAAATTTCAGATTTTTGCAATGTTACGTAGATGGAAAAAAGCTGTCCTTGAAACAGTCTTGATATGTTCGTCAAAAGAGAGAACAGGGTCAAGAGTAACGCCGAGGTCCTTCACAGTTTTATTTGAGACGACTTTACAACCATCAAGATTAATTGTCAGATTTAACAGAAGATCTCTTTGTTTCTTGGGACCTAGAACAAGCATCTCTGTTTTGTTTAAAAGTAGACAGTTTTCAGCCATCCACTTCCTTATGTCTGAAACACAGGCTTCTAGCGAGGGCAATTTTGGGGCTTCACCATGTTTCATTGAAATGTACAGCTGTGTGTCATCCGCATAGCAGTGAAAGTTAACATTATGTTTTCGAATAACATCCCCAAGAGGTAAAATATATAGTGAAAACAATAGTGGTCCTAAAACGGAACCTTGAGGAACACCGAAATGTACAGTTGATTTGTCAGAGGACAAACCATTCACAGAGACAAACTGATATCTTTCCGACAGGTAAGATCTAAACCAGGCCAGAACTTGTCCGTGTAGACCAATTTGGGTTTCAAGTCTCTCCAAAAGAATGTGGTGATCGATGGTGTCAAAGGCAGCACTAAGGTCTAGTAGCACGAGGACAGATGCAGAGCCTCGGTCTGACGCCAGTAAAAGGACATTTACCACCTTCACAAGTGCAGTCTCAGTGCTATGATGGGGTCTAAAACCAGACTGAAGCATTTCATATACATTGTTTGTCTTCAGGAAGGCAGTGAGTTGCTGCGCAACAGCTTTTTCAAAAAATTTTGAGCGGAATGGAAGATTCGATATAGGCCGATAGTTTTTTATATTTTCCGGGTCAAGGTTTGGCTTTTTCAAGAGAGGCTTTATTACTGCCACTTTTAGTGAGTTTGGTACACATCCGGTGGATAGAGAGCTGTTTATTATGTTCAACATAGGAGGGCCAAGCACAGGAAGCAGCTCTTTCAGTAGTTTAGTAGAAATAGGATCCAGTATGCAGCTTGAAGGTTTAGAGGCCATGATTATTTTCATCATTGTGTCAAGAGATATAGTACTAAAACACTTAAGTATCTCTTCCGATCCCAGGCCCTGGCAGAGCTGTGCAGATCCAGGACAGCTAAGCCCTGGAGGAATACGCAGATTCAAAGAGGAGTCCGTAATTTGCTTTCTAATGGTCGTGATCTTTTCCTCAAAGAAGTTCATGAATTTATTACTGCTGAAGTGAAAGCCATCCTCTCTTGGGGAATGCTGCCTTTTAGTTAGCTTTGCAACAGTATCAAAAAGAAATTTTGGATTGTTCTTATTTTCCTCAATTAAGTTGGAAAAGTAGGATGATCGAGCAGCAGTGAGGGCTCTTCGGTACTGCACGGTACTGTCTTTCCAAGTTAGTCGGAAGACTTCCAGTTTGGTGTGGCGCCATTTCCGTTCCAATTTTCTGGAAGCTTGCTTCAAAGCTCTGGTATTTTCTGTATACCAGGGAGCTAGTTTCTTATGACAAATGTTTTTCGTTATTAGGGGTGCAACTGCATCTAGGGTATTGCGCAAGGTTAAATTGAGTTCCTCAGTTAGGTGGTTAACTGATTTTTGTTTTTTGTTGTTAACTGACGTCCTTGGGTAGGCAGAAGGAGTCTGGAAAGGCATCAAGGAATTTTTGTGTTGTCTGAGAATTTATAGCACGACTTTTGATGCTCCTTGGTTGGGGTCTGAGCAGATTATTTGTTGTGATTGCAAACGTAATAAAATGGTGGTCCGATAGTCCAGGATTATGTGGAAAAACATTAAGATCTACAACATTTATTCCATGGGAATAAATGTTGTGGACTACCCATCCTTTCTGGACTACCCATCCCGGACCCATTCCATGACAAAACTAGGTGGGTGTCCTATCTATCTGTGGTCAATAAAGATCCCATGGCACTTATTGTAAGAGTAGGGGTGTTAACCCTGGTGTCCTGGCTTAATTCCCAATCTGACCCTCATGGCCACCTAATCATCCCTAGTTTCCAATTGGCTCATTATTCTACCCTGTAACTATTCTCCAGGTAGTTGCTGTAAATTAGAATGTGTTCTCAGTCAACTTATCTACTAAATTATTTTTTATTTTAAGTGTGTGTGTGTGTGTGTGTGTGTGTGTGTGTGTGTGTGTGTGTGTGTGTGTGTGTGTGTGTGTGTGTGTGTGTGTGTGTGTGTGTGTGTGTGTGTGTGTGTGTGTGTGTGTGTGTGTGTGTGTGTGAGCATTACCATGGTCAAACCACCAATTCGTGGAATATTTCAGAGAAAGCCCAGCTGAGAAATACATATGTCAAGACCTTCCTACTGTATCTGTTGCACACCGATTGCAACAAGGTTACTCTCAGGCTCAGAGCCTCTCGACGATAAAGACATGAAGTCTCCCCGAAGGCATCTTTAATGTGAAGGTGATTTGTATTGTGAATGTGCTCCTGGTGCTGTAAAACTGCAGTAAAATGCAGCCTGTTTATGTGATATGAGGTCGGAGATGTGCCCCAGCAGATGTTTCTTTCTTTTCTCTGAAGTTCTTTGCTCTCCCGGTTACTTCAGGGAGAGAAATTGATCACATAAAGAAAAGATCCCAGTATTGAAGGCCTGTGCATCTTGTCCTCACATGTCTTTCACATATCCTTCAACTTTTACTGAGATAAAGTCATGGACATTTGGCCAATTATTGCAGTAAAGGATTAGGCCAAGTTGCTGCATGGGCTGAGAGGATTTAGCTCAATGGGGCATCATTTGTGGAGTAGAATGGAGTAGATTGTCTGAATGTCAATAGCAGCCCAGGAATACCTAGTGGCTACTACTGCTCATTTATATTGATGTCTATGGTACATGTTGAGGGAGGGAGGAAAGGGGTAAGGGGCAGAACGAAAGAGTGAGCAAGGGACAGAGAGAGTGAAATCAGAGGGGAGAGGGAGAAGTTTGTGTGTGCATGCGTGTGTGTGTGCATCTAAGAGACGGAGAGAATGAGGGAGACACTCAGAGAGTCAGAGTTGGGTGACGAAGAGAGAGAGCAAAAACCAAAATCCATATATCAGTACCCTGGCACTGTGTTTTGTTCACTTCCTATTCAGCTTCGGATCCATAATGGAGTACCCTGTGTGCAGAGCCGCACAGACGCAGCTGTTCTTTACGGGATCAGGGATAACCGTGTGTGACTGGCTGTCAGTGGCTCTCAATTGAGAAATATTAAACCTGAGCTCTCTGCAGCTTCTTATTGAGACATACCTCCACTGTAACTACTTTCAAAAGATCTCCACAATTAATATTCCGGTTTCACTAAACTGATTTTTTTGCACGTAAGGTTGCTATTTTATTTTGTATGAGGAGGGAGAATTGGAACAACTTGGCACAACTTGAGCTTGGAATACCCCTAATTGTGTTTTTATTTCAGTCTGTACAGTGTCTCTCTCTCTCTCCCTCCCCCTCTCTCTGTCTGTATTTGAAATAAATGCCCTACGCTAGCATCTGAATTTATCTATCATTAATAAATCCTTTCTGGACTACCCATCCCGGATCCGGGATCATTTTCATCAGAAACGCTGACTAGCATAGCCTAGCCTAGCACCACAGGGATATAATATAATATAATTTCATGAAATCACAAGTCCAATACAGCAAATGAAAGATAAACATCTTGTGAATCCAGCCAACACATCCGATTTTTTAAATGTTTTACAGCGAAAACACAACATATATTTATGTTAGCTCACCACAATAGCAAAACACACAACACCATTTTTTCACCGCAAAGATAGCTTTCACAAAACCCACAAATAGAGATAAAATATATCACTAACCTTTGAACAACTTCATCAGATGACAGTCTTATGACATCATGTTATACAATACATTTATGTTTTGTTCGATAATGTGCATATTTATAGCTACAAATCGTGGTTTTACATTGGCGACATGGTCAGAAATGGCTCCAAAACAGCCAGAATAATTACAGAGAGCAACGTGAAATACAGAAATACTCATCGTAAACTTTGCTGAAAAATACACGTTGTACATATAATTAAAGATACACTGGTTCTTAACCTTTCACGAGTATCTACCCCGGATCCGGGAGCACCCCCCACCCCCCCACACTGATTAGCATCGCTAGCATAGCGTCACAATTATATAGTAGCATCTAAATATCATTAAATCACAAGTCCAAGACACCTAATGAAAGATACAGATCTTGTGAATAAAGTCACCATTTCAGATTTTTAAAATGTTTTACAGGGAAGACAAAATATGTAAATCTATTAGCTAACCTCGTTAGCAAAAGACACCCTTTTTCTTTGTCCACCATTTTTTCTCAACACCAGTAGCTATCACCAATTCGGCTAAACTAAGATATTGATAGCCACTAACCAAGAAAAAAACTCATCAGATGACAGTCTGATAACATATTTATGGTATAGGATAGGTTTTGTTAGAAAAATGTGCATATTTCAGGTAGATATCATAGTTTACAATTGCACCCACCGTCACAAATGGACTAGAATAAATACATAGAGCAACGTGTTTACCTAATTACTAATCATCAAACATTTCGTAAAAATACACAGCATACACTAATCGAAAGACACAGATCCTGTGAATACAGACAATATTTCAGATTTTCTAAGTGTCTTACAGCGAAAACACAATAAATCGTTATATTAGCATACCACATGTGCAAACATTACCCCAGCATTGATTCTAGCCAAAGAGAGCGATAACGTAAACATCGCCAAAATATATTAATTTTTTCACTAACCTTCTCAGAATTCTTCAGATGACACTCCTGTAACATCATATTACAACATACATATACAGTTTGTTCGAAAATGTGCATATTTAGCCATAAAAAAACGTGGTTATACAATGAAAATAGTAGCAAAACAAGCCTGGAAATGTCGGTCGCCATCTTTGAGTGATCTAGTTTAATCAATAGCTAATCATATACTTGACTAAAAAATACAGGGTTGACAGGAATCGAAAGACAAATTTGTTCTTAATGCAATCGCTGATTTACATTTTTTAAATTATCCTTACTTTTCAATACAGGTTGCGCCAAGCGAAGCTATACAAAACAAGATGGCGGAGTAAGCTTTAACATTTTTCGACAGAAACACGATTTATCATCATAAATTGTTCTTACTGTGAGCTGTTCTTCCATCAGAATCTTGGGCAAAGAATCCTTTCTTGGGTCTAATCTTCTTTTGGTCGAAAGATGTCCACTTGTCCGTCGAAATGCCCACTAACGTACGACCGGGAGCCCGAAATGTGCCCAGCGCGTCAAAGTGCACAACAAAGCAATGCCTCAAAATCGCACTAAAAGGATATAAATTGCTATACAACGGTTCAAATTAACTACCTTATGATGCTGTTAACACCTATAACGGGTGAAAACATGACCGGAGCAATATAACTGGCTACACTAATGCTTGGAAAAAGAGCAGGTCGGTGTCCACCGCGTGTCCGGCGCAGCTGGAAAAGAGTTCCTACCTACAGGTTTTTTTCCTTTATAGTGGCTGTGATTGCGCAATCGATACCATTCAAAGCGTCATCACGTAAAGGCATCCAGGGGAAGACGTAAGCAATGTCCGTAATCTCATACCGTTTACAGTGGCCTTTAAACTGACTCCAGATCAGGGGCCAAAATGTGTGAAATCTGACTCCATGTCAGGGAAATTGCTGTAGAATGAGTTCTGTTCCACTCAGAGACAAAATTCCAACGGCTATAGAAACTAGAGAGTGTTTTCTATCCAATAATAGTAATAATATGCATATTGTACGATCAAGAATTGAGTAGGAAGCCGTTTCATCTGTAGAGACAATTATGCTAATTTGAAACAGCACCCCCTATAGTCGCAAGAAGTTAATGCAACCGCTGTGTTAGATTTAAAAAAATAACTTTAGTAAAAAGCACAGCATGCAATAATCTGAGACAGCGCTCAGCCATTCTCCGCCATGTTGGAGTCAACAGAGTCAACAAAAATACGAAATAACATCATAAATATTCCCTTACCTTTGATGAACTTTCATCAGAATGCAGTGCCAGGAATCCTAGTTCCACAATAAATCGTTGTTTTGTTTTAGAATGTGCATTTCTTCTGTCGAATTAGCAACTTTGGCTACCATGTGTAGCTCACGTGTCCATGAAGATTTGACGCTTGAACGAAAAATTCAAAAAGTGAAAATAAAAGTCGAATAAACTGGTCAAACTCAGTTGAGAATCCATCTTTAGGATGTTTTTCTCATATATATCCAATAACGTCCCAGACGGAGCATTTCTTCGTGTCTACCTAACGCATTGCAGACAAAGATATGACATACCCAAGTGCGTAGCCAAATACTGCCAATATGGCTGACCTCTCACTCCAAAGACTCTCATCCGGTCCCAAATAAGGCTAGACACTTCATCCCACGTTCTACTGCCTGTTGACATCTAGTGGAAGGCGTATGAAGTGCATACAGATCCATAAATACAAGGCAATTGAATAGGCAATGCCTTTCACAGAGACCCATTTAGAATTTTCACTTCCTGTTTGGAAGTTTGCCTGCCAAATGAGTTCTGTTTTACTAACAGATATAATTCAAACAGTTTTAGAAACTTCAGAGTGTTTTATATCCAATAGTAATACTAATATGCATATCATATGATCTAGGACAGAGTATGAGGCCGTTTAAATTGGGCACAATTTTATCCAAAAGTGAAAAGGGGAGGAGGGAGAATTGGAAGGCTGGCACAACTTGAGCTTGGAATACCCCTAATTGTGTTTTTATTTCAGTCTGTTCAGTGTCTCTCTCTCTCCCTCCCTCTCCCTCCCCCTCTCTCTGTCTCTGTGTTTGTAATAAATTCCCTACGCTAGCATCTGAATTTATCTATCATTAAAACCAGGGGATATCTGTTCTGTCAGCTCTTTGAAGACAGACAAGCATACAGCATGAAAGATCAAAGCAACCCAAAACAGAAATTTAAGGAGAAGTCAAAATAAAGCATGTACTTTTGCCATTTCCCTGATGTTGAACAAAAGGACCAAAGATACTGAATGAAAAAAGGATGCATCATCAAAATGAAAGGGCTTTGCACAAAACAGTTGATTCAGGGATTCCTGTGCTTCTCTGGGATTTCATTTTTATTGTGAACTATACTGTCTTTGAATAACACTTCAATCATCTAGTCTCTTGTTGTCAAGACTCTAGACACCACTATGAGACAGTATCCATCCTGGTCACTGCCCTGTATTAGTACATGTAGCGCCCCCTAAAGGAAAGCCTCTGAACAGCACTCTCATTCTCTACTCTATTCTGACTGTTGACTCACTCTGTTCCTATTTAAGTACTCTACATTGGTTTGTGTGTGCATGTGTGTGTGCGTCTAAGAGACGGAGAGAATGAGGGAGACACTCAGAGTCAGAGTTGAGGAGAGAGAATGAGGGGAAAGAGGGAGAGAGAGTTAGTTCTCCAGTCAGACAGTGAGAAGAAATGATGGTGTCACATATCATTCCCATTAAAGTCATGCAGAGATTTGCAGAGAGCTCTTAATTAGGGGTGACAGTTGTGACGGCTGCAGCGTGAAAGAGAATTTCCCAGAAAGCTTAGTCGTCTCCTGTCTCCTGGGTGGCTGGCAGGGCCCAATTGGTCTGTATGTCATCACTTCCTCTTACTATCCAATGCAACGCACTGCCACCAACATCTCAGGGCTGTTGAGCCATTGTGGACATAATAACACCACTGTTTCCTCTATCTCTGACTATTTAACCCTACTGTTGAGGTGCTACCTCAGAGTAGTCTTTAAAAAAAGTTGAGATTTATAAAGTAGTGACTATTTTAATGACAACATTAGCCAGTAATGGTAACTACTATCTATTCTAGTTACACTGTAGATAATTGTATCTATGCACTTAGCTAGTTGAAGTGATTAGTCATATTGAAAGAGTCTGAATCTGCCTTGTAAACCACTTGACTCTCTCACCCAGGTCTGGTGTCTGAGAAATGCACTGAGACAAGGTGATGAGCCCATAAAAAGTAATAAACTAAAGGAAGGAGATGTCATAGAATGAAGGAATACAGCCTGGCCTTCAACCATTTACTGTAAATGTGTGAGACATAAAAAAAAGTCTATCATTGTGTGTGAACCTCAGATTCCCATTATTGTATGACGTTAGCCTGTAGGACACTGTAACACAATGATCCCTTAGGTGCCTGCAGCTGACTATAGCACATAATGGATTCGTGGAAACAAAGCGACAAAAGGAAAAACTCCTACTCATGCAGTCCATCTTTTTTAATGTATTTTTGTACTATTGACCAATGTTTCATCAGTTATTTCAGTTATTTCATCAGTTAGGTTCATCTTCCCATTTCTGTTTAACCTGTCTAGGATCAGCGTGGCGCTAGCGGCACACCCCCCCCCCCCACTGAAAAACCAGTGCCGCGAAATTCAAAAAAAATATTTTTTTAAAATATTTAACTTTCACACATTAAAGTCCAATACAGCTAATGAAAGACACAGATCTTGTGAATCCAGTCAACATTTCCGATTTTTAAAATGTTTTACAGGGAAGACACAATATGTAAAGATGTACATCTATTACCTAAAAACACATTAGCATAATCCACCATCTTTTATTTGTCCACCAACACCAGTAGCCATCACCAATTCGGCTAAACTAAGATATTTATAGCCCCTAACCAACAAAAAAACTCATTAGATGACAGTCTGATAACATATTTATGGTATGGGATAGGTTTTGTTAGAAAAAAGTGCATATTTCAGGTATATGGCATAGTTTACAATTGCACCCACCATCACAAATGGACTAGAATAATTACAATGAGCAACGTGTTTACCTAACTACTAATCATCAAACATTTCGTAAAAATACACAGCATACACGAATCGAAAGACACAGATCCTGTGAATACAGACAATATTTCAGATTTTCTAAGTGTCTTACAGCGAAAACACAATAAATCGTTATATTAGCATAGCACATAGCACATAGCAGCCCAGCATTGATTCTAGCCAAAGTGGGCGATAACGTCAACATCGCCAAAAATATATTAATTTTTTCACTAACCTTCTCAGAATTCTTCCGATGACACTCCTGTAACATCACATTACAACATGCATATACAGTTTGATCGAAAATGTTTATATTTAGCCACCAAAATCATGGTTAGACAATGTGAAATGTAACTCAGCTGGTCAGAATTTGTCCTTGTGCCACTTAGACAGTGATCTACTCTTATACATAAATACTCATAAACGTGACTAAAAAATATAGGGTGGACAGGGATTGATAGACAATTTAATTCTTAATACAATTGCGTTATTACATTTTTTAATTTATCCTTACTTTTCAATACAGTTTGCGCCAAGCGAAGCTACGTCAAAAAACATGGCGTCCTAAGCCACTAAAATGTTTCGACAGAAACACGATTTATCATAATAAAAATGTCCTACCTTGAGCTGTTCTTCCATCAGTATCTTGGGCAAAGGATCCTTTCTTGGGAGAAATCGTCTTTTGGTGGAAAGCTGTCCTCTTGCCATGTGGAAAAGTCAACTGCGTTCGGGATGAACTGAAAAGCGTGCCCAACTTTTCACATCGTTGCAAAAATAAATGTCCCAAAATCGCACTAAACGGATATAAATTGCTATAAAACGCTTTAAATTAACTACCTTATGATGTTTTTAACTCCTATAACGAGTGAAAAGATGACCGGAGAAATATAACAGGCTAAACTAACGCTTGGAACAGGTGCGCGCCGGTGTCCACTTTGCTCATGACGCAGCTCCCAAAGAATGACTAGCTTCAGGGTTTTTTCATTTGTAGGGCCTGTGAACGTGCAATCGACCCCGTTGGAATCGTCATCACGTAAAGGCATCCAGGGGAAGACGTAAGAAGTGTCCGTATAGTCATAGCAACGACAGTGCCCTTTTAAATGACTTCAGAAGAGTGGCCAACATTTCTCAAATCTGACTCCATGTCAGGGAAATTGCTGTAGAATGGGCTCTGTTCCACTTAGAGACAAAATTTCAACTCCTATAGAAACTATAGACTGTTTTCTATCCAATAATAATAATAATATGCATATTGTACGATCAAGGATTTTGTGGGAAGCCGTTTAAAAAATTAGCCAAATTAGCATAAGTAGTCTAAACAGCGCCCCCATCCCCAACAGGTTAATATAGTTTGTAGAGTGTTTCTTTGAGGATAGGATACCCATGTATATACACTACGATTCAAAAGTTTGGGGTCACTTAGAAATGTCCTTGTTTTTGAAAGAAAAGCACATTTTTTGTCCATTTAAAATAACATCAAATTGATCAGAAATACAGTGTAGACATTGTTACTGTTGTAAATGACTATTGTAGCTGGAAACTGCAGATTTTTTATGGAATATCTACATAAGTGTAAAGAGGCCCATTATCAGCAACCATCAATCCTGTATTCCAATGGGACGTTGTGTTAGCTAATCCAAGTTAATCATTTTAAAAAGCTAATTGATCATTAGAAAACCCTTGTTTAGACTAGTTGAGTATCTGGAGCATCATCATTTGTGGGTTCGATTACAGGCTCAAAATGGCCAGAAACAAAGAACGTTCTTCTGAAACCCGTCAGTCTATTCTTGTTCTGAGAAATGAAGGCTATTCCATGTGAGAAATTGCCAAGAAACTGAAGATCTCGTACAACGCTGTGTACTACTCCCTTCACAGAACAGCGCAAACTGGCTCTAACCAGACTAGAAAGAGGAGCGGGAGGCCCCGTTGCACAACTGAGCAAGAGGACATATATATATACATATATATATATATCTTCACTATGCGTTAGTGAATACTTGTATTAATTTCAGAGGTGTTTGCATGTTAATCACTTTTACAAAAAGTAGTTTTAAACCTGCAGGAACCCCTAAAAATCTTGTTTATCCAAACCATGTTTTTACGGGGGGTCCTGGACACTCTTCATATATCTATTCCTTGTAATTATACAACATAATGTGAGGCCTCTCTGTGTCCACTGTTTAAATCTGTTATCCTGAGTTGCAGGGATGAGTCTGGGGTCGTATGCCGGCCAACTCAACAGTTTGACCTCTGTCTAAATGAAATTGCTTTACTACTCTCAACCATGTCTTCAGAGAAGTTAACCTGTTTGGCGTGCAAGCCCGACGTCGGTACATTTATGACAACAGCCAGCTCAAAGTGCAGGGCGCGAAATTCAAAAGATATTTTTTTTAAATATTTAACTTTCACACATTAACAAGTCCAATACAGCATATGAAAGGTACACATCTTGTGAATCCAGCCAACATGTCCGATTTTTAAAACGTTTTACAGGGAAGACAAAACTTGTAAATCTATTAGCTAACCACGTTAGCAAACGACACCACTTTTTTTACTATAACAGTTTATTACTCCATCAGTAGCTATCACAAATTCGACCAAATAAAGATATAAATAGCCACTAACCAAGAAACAACTTCATCAGATGACAGTCTGATAACATATTTATTGTATAGCATATGTTTTGTTCGAAACATTTGCCTATTTCAGGTATAAATCATAGTTTACATTTCAGCTACAATCAGAAATTGCACCGAAAGCAGCCATAATATTTACAGACACCAACGTCAAATACCTAATTACTCATCATAAAACATTTCTGAAAAATACATAGTGTACAGCAATTCAAAGACAAGCATCTTGTGATTCCAGACAATATTTCCGATTTATTAAATGTTTTACAGCGAAAACAAAATGTAGCGTTATATTAGCGTAGCCACAATAGCCAGAAACACTTGGGCGCCGACGACCAGTTCACATGCGCGACAGATATTAGAAATAGCATCATAAAATGTTTCTTACTTTTGGTGATCTTCCGTCAGAATGTTGGACAAGGTGTCCTTTGTCCAGAACAGTCGTTGTTTGGATCTGGAACGGCAAATTTCCCTCTTCATTTAGCATGGGCACTTGCCAAGTGGCACGGATCTCTCCAACGTCAACTAAGTCAGAGAACGGAACACGGCAAAACTCCCGAAAAAATGTCAATAATCTGATTAAACTATATTGAAAAAACATACTTTACGATGATATGGTCACATATCAAATCCGATCCGGAGGTAGTAGTCGTCCATAACGGCAGCTAAACATAAGGCAATCCCACTGTCCAACTGGCGCTGCCAAGAGTACCGGAAATGAGGGACACGTCATACAAAGAGCTTGTATTCCAATTCAGAACAAGATGAACACAAAATGTCTTCTCTCGCAGCTTCTTTACAACCAGGGGAAGCTCTATGAAGTGTACGTAGACTCTTACGTTTTATGCCCATGTATAGGCAGGAAGTTGAACAGAGCATCGATTTCAGACATTCCACTTCCTGGTCAGGAGATAAGCTGCAGAATGAGTTCTGTTTCACTCAGAGAAATAATTCAAACGGTTTTAGAAACTAGAGAGTGTTTTCTATCCAATAGTAATAATAATATACATATTGTACCAGCAAGAATTGAGTACGAGGCCGTTTGAAATGGGCATCTTTTATCTGGCTACTCAATACTGCCCCTTGCAGCCATAAGAAGTTAATCAACTGATTTGCCTACTGTACGTTTCTGATATGTTCTAAAACCATTGCTGCCTCTTGTGAGAAAAAAACTCCTGCAGTCCATCTTGAAAGTACATCCATTACTGAATCTATATTCACAGCCGCTTATATTGTCCATCTTTGTTCATTGATTTATTTATGGATTCTTGTGAAATAATTTGAGGTGGAAAAAAATCCCATGTTGAAATAGAAATAAATAAGATGACTAACATCAACTAAACATCTAACTAGTCCCTATCAGTGTAAACAGGGACAGTCAGAAACAGTTGAACCAATTAAATGGAGTATTGGACAGACTGAAACAAAGTTCCCACTAGTGAACTAATTAGAGACACAGCAGAGCTAAATAGATGGAAATGTATTCATTTAGATTCTGTCTGTGTTTTGGTGCCTCTGTCACTCTCTCCCTCCCTGGAGAGTTAAACTGAACGCTAATTTCTCATCTGATTCCTCATATCTCCACAGGTTTCACAAATCCCTCTGAAAGAACTACAAATGGGTCACTTATCAGATGTCTGGTCTGTTCTGGCAGACATAGAACCAACCTGTCCTTTTACATCCTCTAGTCTATCCCATCTATTTTTACTCCTATTAGGATGCCTAACAAGAATAAACAGAGGGAGAGAGAAAGAGAGCAAGAGAGACAGAGGGAAAGAGGTAAGGATAGAAAAGCCACATTTCATCATTAGCACTCCATTCAAACAACTCAACTGAGCAGTCATCACTCAGGGGAGTCCCAGGACTCTGTGCCTCTTCATTTATTCAATTTATTGATATGAAGTGTTCGTTAAGAGATATGTGACATCTAGTCTCAGGTGGCCTTAAAGTGAAATTCTAAGCAGCTAGAAGCAAAAGCCACGAAAGCTTCCCTCCTCTTGGTGCTATTAAACCAACATATCATCGGCACATAGTGTAACTTTGATGTTCCCATGAAGAGAATGCAGTGCACGCCTAGGTGTGGAATCTGTGGATGTGGGTCTATGGTAGGTAGAAATTTCATTTGTGTATTTTTCACATGGCGGCCTTCTGAATTATTTAACTGAAATAGTCCTTTTGATCCAAGAGTTAGAGCCCACAGAGCGAAACCCTTACCTGTCAAACACTTCAGTACACACAGACATGGGTACCTACAGAGCTGCCTCATGTGTACACAGGGGGAAATATGTAGCCATACCCACTCTGTTAAAGAATTCTGTACTTTTCTGCAACTAGAATGTGTGTTATACAGGCATTTCACTTGTATGGATAGGGAAGGATAAATAGAGCCTCCGTACATTGCTCACCTCTTGATGGAGGTGATATTATTTCAAGGAAGCAGTATGTGCGAGCTGTCTGTTCTCCTACATATCCTCACTCTGAAACACATTCAGAGTTTGAGATTGAAATTCCAGTGTTGCGTAGCCACATGCCCAGTCAGTGTGAATAGAGATGTGGGTCTGTGGGTGGAGGGGAATACGTCTGATTAGATAGAGAGAGTAATCATCACAGAACAGTGATTACGGTCAGTCAGTCACACTGATCAGAGCTGCCTGAGTGCTTTAATTAATACGGCTTCGATACAATGACCTCCCACACCTGATCTCAGAAAGATGAAGTATTGCACACAACACTTCTTAATTAGCCATTATGCCTCCTGTTTTAAATGATTGAGCAAATGGGAAAGATGACCGTGGAAGCTCATGGAAAAGAGATTGCTCTGGCAGGTAGTGAGTGAGTGTGGGAGGGATGTGTATGAAATTAAGAGAAGGGTATCATGTTCAAACAGAAATGTTTTATGCAAATGCCAGTTGTCGGTCGACGGATGAAGTAATTTCATTTTCACGCATGATCTCCAGCCCCACAGACCAGGAAAATTGCATAGGAGGGAGAGAGGGGATTTCTTTTTTTCCATTTGAGTATGTGATTAGTCCTCCCGACTTATAACCATGGAGATGGTCCAATCCCCTTTGAGAAAACAAAAAAAATTCTCTAAACGAAAAAACACTGAAACAGAACATTTAGAGAAAATGTTCTACACTTTTCACCACTTAAAAGTAGATGAAATGGTTTTCCTAATCTTTAATATACCATCTCACCTGCTGCTAAAACTATACTGTTAAAACCCATTAACACAAACAGGCACATTTCTCTGTACAAGCTCACCACTTTAGCATGCACTCATTTAGTAACCCTTCCTTTGAGCTCAGTCCTCAAATTACCTCTCTTTGTAATGTAGTATTAGGCTAATAATTGCAGATGTAGCAATGCCTCATGGTACATCTTCCTTAGTATCATATATTTCATCATATTCCCTGTCAAGCGCTCCTGACAGTTTTAGATTGTGACTCACTTGAATCTGTATGCACAACCTTGGGGCTTTGGGTCTCTCATTCAATCTAAACCATTGAATAAGTCAAAAGAACATAGGGTGATATTGCCCTCTAGTGATGTGTGGGTCAGCTGTTGTTCACCCTCCCTCAATTGCTAATAACACATCCATAACCGTCCAACTATATGTGATAAAGTGAAAATCTGAGGCCCAAACCCAATCTTAACCTGCAAATATAGAAAATGTGCTGTACAATCATAGACTGTAGAGATATGTTTTTGCCTATAAATTCCGACATTTTGGTAGGCTATTTGTTCTGTCATTGTTTGCCCTAGAAGACTAATTATACTCTTGCTCAGATGACTGAGGGACAGCACCGGACTGAGAGGCAACACCGGAATGAGGGGCAACACCGGAATGAGGGCCAACACCGGACTGACTGGCGGATGCTGGCTGGCTGGCTCTGGCGGATCCTGGCTCTGGCGGATCCTGGCTGGCTGGCTCTGGCGGATCCTGGCTGGCTGGCTCTGGCGGATCCTGGCTGACGGCACTGGATGCTCCTGTCTGGCGGACGGCTCTGGCTGCTCCTGTCTGGCGGACGGCTCTGGCTGCTCCTGTCTGGCGGACGGCTCTGGCTGCTCCTGTCTGGCGGACGGCTCTGGCTGCTCCTGTCTGGCGGACGGCTCTGGCTGCTCCTGTCTGGCGGACGGCTCTAGCGGCTCGGGACAGACGGGCAGCTCTGATGGCTCGGGACAGACGGGCAGCTCTGACGGCTCGGGACAGACGGGCAGCTCTGACGGCTCGGGACAGACGGGCAGCTCTGACGGCTCGGGACAGACGGGCAGCTCTGACAGCGCTGGGCAGGCAGGCAGCTCTGACAGCGCTGGGCAGGCAGGCAGTTCTGGGCAGACTGGCAGTGCAGGCGGCTCTAGGCAGACGGGCACACCTGTAGGGAGGAGACGGAGAGACAGATTGGTGCGTGGGGCTGCCACAGGACCCACCAGGCTGGAGAGACCTACAGGAAGCTTGATGTTAAGAAGAGGCACCTGAAGGACCGGGCTGTGGGGGAGCACTGGAGCTCTGGTGCGCAGCCTTGGCACCACTCCCCCAGGCTGGAATACTACTCCAGCCCGTACCCTCCAGAGTGCAGGCACAGGTTGAACCGGGCTGTGGATGAGCACTGGAGATCTAGTGCCTACTACGCACACCTCTCCCTTAGGCTCCACTCCCACATTTGCCCGGTACGAGCGGAGTGTAGGCATAGGACGCACTGCACCCTCCCAGCGCCCCAGAGACACAGCACACAGAGCCGGCGCAGGATACTCTGGACCGAAACTGCGTACCGGAGACCAGACGCGCTGAGCAGGCACAATACGCCCCGGCTGGATGCCCACGCTCACATGACACTTTCGGGGGGCTGCCCTATAGCGCGCCGGGCTATGAGCACGCACTGGCGACACCGTGCGCTTAACCGCATAACACGGTGCCTGACCAGTAACGTGTTGCTTATAATAAGCACGAGGAGTGCGCTCAGGTCTGCTACCTGGCTTAGCCACACTACTCTCTAGCCCCCCCCCCAAAAAAAAAAATTCTGGGGTGGCCTCTCGTACCTGTCGCGCTGCAGTGCTGCCTCCTCATATCGCCGCCGCTCAGCTTTCGCTTCCTCCAGCTCAGCTTTGGGGCGGCGATACTCCCCAGCCTGTGCCCAGGGTCCTTCTCCGTTCAAAATCTCCTCCCATGTCCAGGAGTCCTGGGATTTCTGGTGCTGCTGTCGCTGCCCTTTTCCCCGCTGATTGATCCTTTGTAGGTGGGTGATTCTATAACGGCTGTCATATTCGTTCTCCTCCTCAGACGAGGAGGAGCATGGATCGGACCAACATGAAGCGAGGTATGTAGACATAATGATTTATTAAATGAAGACGAAACACGAAGAACACTTGAATAAACTACAAAACAACAAACGACGTTAACTTCTTATGGCTGCAAGGGGCAGTATTGAGTAGCCTGATAAAATGTGTCCATTTTAAACGGCCTCGTACTCAATTCTTGCTCGTACAATATGCATATTATTATTACTATTGGATAGAAAACACTCTCTAGTTTCTAAAACCGTTTGAATTATTTCTCTGAGTGAAACAGAACTTATTCTGCAGCACTTTTCCTGACCAGGAAGTGGAACGTCTGAAATCGATGCTCTGTTCAACTTCCTGCCTATACATGGGCACAAGACCTATTAGTATACATACACGTCATACACCTTCCTCTGGGTGTCAAGAAGGCTGTGAGAGAAGAAATGAGGTGATTATCTCGATCTGGGATGGAATAAATCATCTTGGAATGACGTGTACCCAATTTCCGGTACTCTGAAGAACGCAATTTGGACAGTGGGGTTCCCTTTTGTTTTGCTGACGTTATATGCGACTATTATTTCCGGCTTTGATTTTATTTGATACATGTCACCATATCATCGTAAAGTATGTTTTTTCAATATAGTTTCATCAGATTATTGAAATTTTTTCGGGAGTTTTGCCGTGTTCCGTTCTCTTCCGTTTGTTTACATGGAGAGATCCATGCAACCCGGCTAGCGCGCTTGCTAAATGGAGAGAGAAAGTTGCCATTCTGAATCCAAACAACGACTCATCTGGACAAAGGACACCTTGTTCAACATTCTGATGAAAGATCAGCAAAAGTAAGACCCAATTTATGATGTTATTTCATATATCTGTCGTAGTCGCCGGCACCCAAGTGTTTCTGGCTATTGTGCTAAGCTAATATAATGCTACATTTTGTTTTCACTGTAAAACACTTAATAAATCTGAAATATTGTCTGGCATCACAAGATGCCTGTCTTTCATTTGCTGTACACTATGTATTTTTCAGAAATGTTTTATGATGAGTAATTAGGTATTTGACGTTGGTGTCTATATAAATATTATGGCTGCTTTCGGTGCAATTTCTGAATGTAGCTGCAATGTAAACTATGATTTATACCTGAAATATGCACATTTTTCGAAAAAAAAACATATGCTATACAATAAATATGTTATCAGACTGTCATCTGATGAGGTTGTTTCTTGGTTAGTGGCTATTTATATCTTTATTTGGCCGAATTTGTGAAAGCTACTGATGGAGTCAAAAACTGATGGAGTAATAAAAGTGGAGTCTTTTGCTAACGTGGTTAGCTAATAGATTTACATATTTTGTCTTCCCTGTAAAACATTTTAAAAATCGGACATGTTGGCTGGATTCACGATATGTGTACCTTTCATATGCTGTATTGGACTTGTTAACCTGTCTAGGATGAGAGTGCCGCTAGCGGCACACCCCCCCCCCCCCCCACTGAAAAACCAGTGCCGCGAAATTCAAAAAAAATATTTTTTTAAAATATTTAACTTTCACACATTAAAGTCCAATACAGCTAATGAAAGACACAGATCTTGTGAATCCAGTCAACATTTCCGATTTTTAAAATGTTTTACAGGGAAGACACAATATGTAAAGATGTACATCTATTACCTAAAAACACATTAGCATAATCCACCATCTTTTATTTGTCCACCAACACCAGTAGCCATCACCAATTCGGCTAAACTAAGATATTTATAGCCCCTAACCAACAAAAAAACTCATTAGATGACAGTCTGATAACATATTTATGGTATGGGATAGGTTTTGTTAGAAAAAAGTGCATATTTCAGGTATATGGCATAGTTTACAATTGCACCCACCATCACAAATGGACTAGAATAATTACAATGAGCAACGTGTTTACCTAACTACTAATCATCAAACATTTCGTAAAAATACACAGCATACACGAATCGAAAGACACAGATCCTGTGAATACAGACAATATTTCAGATTTTCTAAGTGTCTTACAGCGAAAACACAATAAATCGTTATATTAGCATAGCACATAGCACATAGCAGCCCAGCATTGATTCTAGCCAAAGTGGGCGATAACGTCAACATCGCCAAAAATATATTAATTTTTTCACTAACCTTCTCAGAATTCTTCCGATGACACTCCTGTAACATCACATTACAACATGCATATACAGTTTGATCGAAAATGTTTATATTTAGCCACCAAAATCATGGTTAGACAATGTGAAATGTAACTCAGCTGGTCAGAATTTGTCCTTGCGCCACTTAGACAGTGATCTACTCTTATACATAAATACTCATAAACGTGACTAAAAAATATAGGGTGGACAGGGATTGATAGACAATTTAATTCTTAATACAATTGCGTTATTACATTTTTTAATTTATCCTTACTTTTCAATACAGTTTGCGCCAAGCGAAGCTACGTCAAAAAACATGGCGTCCTAAGCCACTAAAATGTTTCGACAGAAACACGATTTATCATAATAAAAATGTCCTACCTTGAGCTGTTCTTCCATCAGTATCTTGGGCAAAGGATCCTTTCTTGGGAGAAATCGTCTTTTGGTGGAAAGCTGTCCTCTTGCCATGTGGAAATGTCAACTGCGTTCGGGATGAACTGAAAAGCGTGCCCAACTTTTTACATCGTTGCAAAAATAAATGTCCCAAAATCGCACTAAACGGATATAAATTGCTATAAAACGCTTTAAATTAACTACTTTATGATGTTTGTAACTCCTATAACGAGTGAAAAGATGACCGGAGAAATATAACAGGCTAAACTAACGCTTGGAACAGGAGAGGGTCGGTGTCTTCCACGCGCGTTACGCAGCAAGAAAAGACTTGCTAGCTAAAGGTTTTTTTCATTTGTAGGGCCTGTGAACGCGCAATCGACCCCGTTGGAATCGTCATCACGTAAAGGCATCCAGGGGAAGACGTAAGAAGTGTCCGTATAGTCATAGCAACGACAGTGCCCTTTTAAATGACTTCAGAAGAGTGGCCAACATTTCTCAAATCTGACTCCATGTCAGGGAAATTGCTGTAGAATGGGCTCTGTTCCACTTAGAGACAAAATTTCAACTCCTATAGAAACTATAGACTGTTTTCTATCCAATAATAATAATAATATGCATATTGTACGATCAAGGATTTTGTGGGAAGCCGTTTAAAAAATTAGCCAAATTAGCATAAATAGTCTAAACAGCGCCCCCATCCCCAACAGGTTAACCCATCCGCACAGTACAGTTCCCTTGACGTGCCATATTTGAAGTTTCCAGTCTTGTGACTGTCTAATTTGTATAGCGCCTCACAATCATTGCACATAGCATTTTATTTATTTAGCCTTATTTTACCAGGTAAATTGACTGAGAACATACACTACATTACCAAAAGTATGTGGACCCTCTCCTCGTCGAACATCTCATTCCAAAATCATGGGAATTAAATGGGGTTGGTCCACCATTCGCTGCTATAACAGTCTCCACTATTCTGGGAAGGCTTTCCACTAGATGTTGAAACATTACTGTGGGGACTTGCTTCTATTCAGCCACAAGTGCATTAATGAGGTCAGACACTGATGTTGGGCAACTAGGCCTGGCTCGAAGTCTGCGTTCCAATTCATCCCAAAGGTGGGGTTGAGATCAGGGCTCTGTGCAGGCCAGTCAAGTTCCTCCACACCAATCTCAACAAACCATTTATGTATAGACCTCTCTTTGTGCACGGGGGCATTGTCATGCTGAAACAGGAAAGGGCCATCCCCAAACTGTTGCCACAAAGTTGGAAGAATGGAATCGCCTAGAATGTAATTGTATACTTTAGAGTTAAGATTTCCCTTCACTGGAACTAAGGGGCCTAGCTCGAACCATGAAAAACAGCCCCAGACCATTATCCCTCCTCCACCAAACTTTACAGTTGATACTATGCATAGGGGCAGGTAGCGTTCTCCTGGCATCCACCAAGCACAGATGTGTCCGTCGGACTGCCAGATGGTGAAGCGTGAGTCCTATGGCGGCGAGCTTTACACTACACTAGCTGATGCTTGGCATTGCGCATGGTGATCTTAGGCTGGATAAGATGGTGCCGACAGATAGGGCAGCCGTGCTTCTAGTTCCTAGGCAACTCTGCAGTATTTTGTTGTTTTATGTGTTATTTCTTACATTATTAGCCCAGAATCTTTTTTGTGTTATTACATACAGCCGGGAAGAACGTTTGGGATATCAGAGCGACGGTAAATCACCAATATTATGACCAGGAATACGACTTTCCAGAATCAGATCCTTTGTTCATACCCCCCAGGGCAATTGAACTGATTCCAGAGGCTGATCCAAAACACCGCAGGCGGAGAAGAGTTATTCAGACTGGACTTCTAGTCCGACTCAGGAGGCGAGCACTCCACCCACCGCTTCCGAGTATATTAATTGCTAATGTTCAGTCTCTGGATAATAAAGTTGAGGAGTTCAGGTTGAGGATTTCCTTCCAGAGCGACATCAGGGATTGTAACATACTCTGTTTCACGGAAACATGGCTCTCTCGAGATATACTGTCTGAGTCCATGCAGCCAGTTGTGTTCTCAGTTCAATGCGCAGGCAGGAATAAATATCTCTCCGGGAATAAGAAGGGCAGGGGTGTATGTTTCATGATTAACTACTCATGTTGTGATTGTGATAAAATACAGGAACTCAAATCCTTTCGTTCACCCGACCTAGAATTCTTCACAATCAATTGAAGACCGTAACACCTCCCAAGAGAATTCTCTTCAGTTATAGTTACAGCCGTGTATATTCCCGCTCAAGCCGATACCACGACGGCGCTCAAAAAACTTCACTGGACGTTATGCAAACTGGAAACCACATATCCTGAGGCCACATTTATTGTAGCTGGGGATATTAACAAAGCAAATTTGAGGAAAACGCTACTGAAGTTCTATCAACACATTGACTGTAGTACTCGCGCTGCTAAAACACTTGACCACTGCTACTCCAACTTCTGGGATGGTTACAAGGCCCTCCTCCGACCTCTCTTCGGCCGATCTGATCACGACTCTATTTTGCTCCTCCCTTCTTGTAGGCAGAAAACTCAAACAGGAAGTACCCGTGCTAAGGACTATTCAACACTGGTCTGAACAATCGGAATCCATGCTTCAAGATTGTTTTGATCATGCGGACTGGGATATGTTCCGGGTAGCCTCCGAGATTAACATTGACGAATACACTGATACGGGGACTGAGTTTGTCAGGAAGTGTATAGGAGATGTTGAACCCACTGTGACTATTAAAACCTAACCAGAAACAGTGGATATATGGCAGCATTCGCGCAAAACTGAAAGCGAGAACCATCGCATTTAAGCATGGCAAGGTGACTGGGAATATGGCCGAATACAACCAGTGTAGTTATTCCCTCCATAAGGCAATTAAACAGGCAAAACTTCAGTACAGAGACAAAGTGGAGTTGCAATTCAAGGGCTCAGACACATGACGTATGTGGCAAACAATCACAGACTACAAAGGGAAAACCAGGATACCGACGTCTTGCTTCCGGACATGGTAAACACCTTCTTCGCCCACTTTGAGGATAACACAGTGCCATCGAAGCAGCCTGCTACTAACAACTGTTGGCTGAGTAACTGAGTAAGACATGTTGGCCATGTTTGTCTATGTAGATTGCATGGCTGTGTGCTCGATTTTATACACCTTTCAGCAATGGGTGTGGCTGAAATAGTCGAATTCACTCATAGGGGTGTCCACATACTACCGCATATATAGTGTACTCTTTTACAGCGACGACCTGGGGAAGAGTTACGGGGCGGAAAGGGGATGAATGAGCCAATTGGAAACTGGGGATGATTAGGTGGCCAGATTGGGAATTTAGCCAGGACACCGGAGAGTCAGGACACCCATTTAACGTCCCATCCGAAAGACGGCACCTTACTCGGGGCAATGTCCCCGTCAATACTCTGGTGCATTGGAATCTCCTTAGACCAGAGGGAAGAATGTCCCCTACATGGCCTTCTAACACCACTTCCAACACCACTTCCAGCAGCAGCTGGTCTACCATCCAGGGATCGACCAGGACCAACCCTGCATTAGCTTCAGAGGCAAGTCAGAGGCAAGGCAGAAACTTCCGGCGCCGACCGAGATGGCCGCCTCGCTTCGCGTTCCTTGGGAAATATGCAGTATTTTGTTTTTTTATGTGTTATTCCTTACATTGGTACCCCAGGTAATCTTAGGTTTCATTACATACAGTCGGGAGGAACTACTGAATATAAGAGCAACGTCAACTCACCATCGTTCCAACCAGGAATATGACTTTCCCGAAACGGATCCAGTGTTTTGCCTTCCACCCAATACAATGGATCTGATCCCAGCCGGCGACCCTATGCGACGCCGTAAAAGGGGAAAACGTAGCGGTCTCCTGGTCAGGCTTCGGAGACGGGCACATCGCGCTCCACTCCCTAACATACTACTCGCCAATGTCCAGTCTCTTGACAATAAGGTTGATGAAATCCGAGCAAGGGTAACATTCCAGAGAGACATCAGAGATTGTAACGTTCTCTGCTTCACGGAAACATGGCTAACTCAAGAGACGCTAACGGAGTCGGTGCAGCCAGCTGGTTTCTTCACGCATCGCGCCGACAGAAACATACATCTTTCTGGTAAGAAGAGGGAAGGGGGTGTATGCCTTATGATTAACGAGACGTGGTGTGATCATAAAAACATACAGGAACTCAAGTCATTCTGTTCACCTGATCTAGAACTCCTCACAATCAAATGTCGACCGCATTATCTACCAAGGGAATTCTCTTCGATTATAATCACAACCGTATATATTCCCCCCCAAGCAGACACATCGATGGCCCTGAACGAACTTTATCCGACTCTTTGTAAACTGGAAACAACACACCCTGAGGCTGCATTCATCGTAGCTGGGCTTTTAACAAGGCTAATCTGAAAACAAAACTCCCTAAATTCTATCAGCATATCGATTGTGCTACCAGGGCTGGTAAAACCTTGAATCATTGTTATACTAACTTCCGCGACGCATATAAGGCCCTCCCCCGCCCTCCTTTCGGAAAAGCTGACCACGACTCCAGCCTACAAACAGAAACTAAAACAACAAGCTCCCTCGCTCAGGTCTGTTCAACGCTGGTCCGACCAATCTGATTCCACGCTTCAAGACTGCTTCGATCACGCGGATTGGAATATGTTCCGCATTGCGTCCAACAACAACATTGACGAATATGCTGATTCGGTGAGCGAGTTCATTAGAAAGTGCATTGACGATGTCGTACCAACAGCAACGATTAAAACATTCCCAAACCAGAAACCTTGGATTGACGGCAGCATTCGCGTGAAACTGAAAGCGCAAACTACTGCTTTTAACCAGGGCAAGGTGACCGGAAACATGACCGAATACAAACAGTGTAGCTATTCTCTCCACAAGGCAATCAAACAAGCTAAGTCCCAGTACAGAGACAAAATAGAGTCACAATTCAACAGCTCAGACACAAGAGGTATGTGGCAGGGTCTACAGTCAATCACGGATTACAAAAAGAAAACCAGCCCCGTCGCGGACCAGGATGTCTTGCTCCCAGACAGGCTTAATAACTCTTTTGCTCGCTTTGAGGACAATACAGTACCACTGACACGGCCCGCTACCAAAACGTGCGGGCTCTCCTTCACTGCAGCCGAGATGAGTAAAACATTTAAACGTGTTAACCCTCGCAAGGCTGCAGGCCCAGACGGCATTCCCAGCTGCGTCCTCAGAGCATGCATATTCAACATATTCAATCAATCCTTATCCCAGTCTGCTGTACCACGTGCTTCAAGAGGGCCTCCAATGTTCCTGTTCCCAAGAAAGCTAAGGTAACTGAGCTAAACGACTACCGCCCCGTAGCACTCACTTCCGTCATCATGAAGTGCCTTGAGATACTAGTCAAGGACCATATCACCTCCACCCTACCGGACACCCTAGACCCACTCCAATTTGCTTTCCGACCCAATAGGTCCACAGACGACGCAATCGCAACCACACTGCACACTGCCCTAACCCATCTGGACAAGAGGAATACCTATTTAAGAATGCTGTTCATCGACTACAGCTCAGCATTTAACACCATAGTACCCTCCAAACTCGTCATCAAGCTCGAGACCCCGGGTCTCGACCCCGCCCTGTGCAATTGGGTCCTGGACTTCCTGACGGGCTGCCCCCAGGTGGTGAGGGTAGGTAACAACATCTCCACCCCGCTGATCCTCAACACTGGGGCCCCACAAGGGTGCGTTCTGAGCCCTCTCCTGTACTCTCTGTTCTCTCACGACTGCGTGGCCATGCACGCCTCCAACTCAATCATCAAGTTTGCGGATGACACTACAGTGGTAGGCTTGATTACCAACAACAACGAGACGGCCTACAGGGAGGAGGTGAGGGCCCTCGGAGTGTGGTGTCAGGAAAATAACCTCACATTCAACGTCAACAAAACAAAGGAGATGATTGTGGACTTCAGGAAACAGCAAAGGGAGCACCCCCCCTATCCACATCGACGGGTCAGTAGTGGAGAAGGTGGAAAGTTTTAAGTTCCTCGGTGTACACATCACGGACAAACTGAATTGGTCCACCCACACAGACAGCGTTGTGAAGAAGGCGCAGCAGCGCCTCTTCAACCTCAGGAGGCTGAAGAAATTTGGCTTGTCACCAAAAGCACTCACAAACTTCTACAGATGCACAATCGAGAGCATCCTGTCGGGCGGTATCACCGCCTGGTACGGCAACTGCTCCGCCCACAACCGTACGGCTCTCCAGAGGGTAGTGAGGTCTGCGCAACGCATCACCGGGGGCAAACTACCTGCCCTCCAGGACACCTACACCACCCAATGTCACAGGAATACCATAAAGATCATCAAGGACAACAACCACCCAAGCCACTGCCTGTTCACCCCGCTATCATCCAGAAGGCGAGGTCAGTACAGATGCATCAAAGCAGGGACCGAGAGACTGAAAAACAGCTTCTATCTCAAGGCCATCAGACTGTTAAACAGCCACCATTAACATTTAGCGGCCGCTGCCAACATACTGACTCAACTCCAGCCACTTTAATAATGGAAAAATTGATGTAATAAATGTATCACTAGTCACTTTAAACAATGCCACTTAATATAATGTTTACATTCCCTACATTACTCATCTCATATGTATATGTATATACTGTACTCTATATCATCTACTGCATCTTGCCATCTTTATGTTATACATGTATCACTAGCCACTTTAAACTATGCCACTTTATGTTTACATACCCTACATTACTCATCTCATATGTATATACTGTACTCTATACCATCTACTGCATCTTGCCTATGCCGTTCTTTACCATCACTCATTCATATATCTTTATGTACATATTCTTTATCCCTTTACACTTGTGTGTATAAGGTAGTAGTTGTGGAATTGTTAGGTTAGATTACTTGTTGGTTATTACTGCATTGTCGGAACTAGAAGCACAAGCATTTCGCTACACTCGCATTAACATCTGCTAACCATGTGTATGTGACAAATACAATTTGATTTGATTTGATTTGAAGTCAGCAGTGGGATGCAGGGTAGTATGCATAGCCGGCACTGTTATCATCCTCTTTTACCACTTCCCCAAATCTTTCCCAAACATTATTTTTCTGGCCCTCCCTTCTCTTTTCAATTCAACAGCTTTTCTCTTATTGAATTAAACTCTGACCAGAGGTGTCATGCCCATTGGGGGCACAGGGGCACGTGCCCTATTACATTTGTTTGGTTTTTCTCTGTAATACTACTAGCCACTTAGCAATTTTATTAAGTTGGCTTTAGCTATCCCAGATAGGTTCCCAATCTCCCGACTTCATAACTAGCTACCAGCTATCAATCAAGTTAGAGTAGCTAGCTTGTCTAACTGTCTTAGCTGGCATTCCTGCTGGCAAGGTTGGTAGAAATTAGAAAAGCAAGCAATAATTAAATGTACTGAATACGACTCGTTCAATCTTTTACCCAGATTTTAGTAGAGATGCAGAGAAGCGTATGTAGGTTCTTCTTAGGGATAGCCCCTTTTCTTTAAATTGTCGCCTAAAATGACATACCCAAATCTAACTGCCTGTAGCTCAGGCCCTGAAGCAAGGACATGCACATTCTTGGTACCATTTGATAGGAAAGACTTTGAAGTTTGTGGAAATGTGAATTGAATGTCAGAGAATATAACACAATAGATCTGGTAGAAGAAAATACAAAGAAAAAAACAACCATTTGTTTTCTACCACCATCTTTGAAATGCAACAGAAAGGTCCCAAGCCATCACGCTGGTTGTAATTCCGATGGTGTCCACAAGATGGCAGCAGTGTATGTGCAAAGTTTCAGACGTATAACTTGAAGTATGAGCAAACTACATGACATTTAGTGTGAAGTCACCCAGGTACATTTGGGCAAATCGTGAAGGAGACATTTACATTCACATTACATTTTTCTGCAAGATTATCATCAAATCTGTATACTTGGACTTTGATTTAGCTTTTCCAGTATTAGTAGCAATATTATAAGTTCAACATTTGCAAACACCAAGTTTTCATAACTTCATAGCTCTCAATATTCTTATAATTTTTGTCCAAAAGGAAAAGGCTTGCTGTCGCACAAGGTTAGCAGGTTTTCCAATACTCCCGTAAAGCCCAGCTCATTGGCTATCTAGCTAGCTTTGTTTGACCCCGATTGGTGCTTATTTGACAAAGTTACAGACGATCAAGTGAAGAGCGCCCGCATCATCGGCGTGCCATGAACGCGTCGCTCTTGACCAAATTTGGTGTCCTATAGGATATACTACACCCCTAATGATATAGTGAAGTCTGATTACATTCTATGATCTCTGAGGAATAAATACGAACATGATTTGACTGGTTGAAACAACGTTTAGGGTTAGATTTGAACAGATTCCTTTCTTTGCAAATTGAACGAATGGCAATACAAAATCAATTGTGCATGCTATGTGGACCTTTTTAGGATATGAAAAATGATTTTATCTGACAAAACTACACTTCATGTTGTCTCTGGGACCCTTTGGATGATAAATCAGAGCAAGATTTCAGAATGTAAGTACACATTTCACCTTCAGAGGTGAATTTATCAAACTATTGCGGTGAAAAAAGTATTTTGTTGTTAGGTGCTCTCCTCAAACAATAGCATGGCATTTTTTCGCAGTAATAGCTAATGTAAAGTGGACAGTGCAGTTATATTAACAAGAATTTAAGCTTTCAGCCGTTATAAGACACTTATATGTACCGACATTTGTTGTTTCTCTAAAATCTGCGATCGTGAAACATGGCGCTGCATGATTTACAACTATCCCTTTAACGGGACGCCTATCCCTAATTAAAGAAAGAACCACCAGTCAGGAGGATACAAACAGCTCAATCTAAGGTATGCTTAGATATGCAGATTTTTTTTTATTTTTTTTACATAGAATTAAGCATAATAGTTATGGCTCTAGCTTGCAGGAAAAAGCTGTTTCAGGTGTTTGAAAAATGCACATTGTCCGGATGGGGGCATGGTCCCTCTATGGACCTCCTCCCAGCCATCCTCACATACAGTACCAGTCAAAAGTTTGGACACACCTACTTATTCAAGGTTTTTCTTTAATTTGACAATTTTCTACATTGTAGAATAATAGTGAACACATCTAAACTATGAAATAACACATATTGAATCATGTAGTAACCAAAAAAGTGCTAAACAACCACACATGCGTAGATCATCTGTTCAGTTACTCTGCGTCTCACAAAGACACGGCGGTTGGAACCAAAAATCTCTAATTTGGACTCTTTGGACCAAAGGACAGATTTCCACTGGTCTAATGTCCATTGCTCTAGTTTATTGGCCCAACAAGTCTCTTCTTATTATTGGTGTCCTTTAGTAGTGGTTTCTTTGTAGCAATTCGACCATGAAGGCCTGATTCACGCAGTCTCCACTGAACAGTTGATGTTGAGATGTGTCTGTTACTTGAACTCTGCGAAGCATTTTTTTTGGCTGCAACCTAGGACATTCGTCCTCACGTCCTTGGAAGAGAAAATTTTATTTTCGTCAACAGGTTTATATAGTGGTGAAAGAAGGGCGTGTTTCATAGTTTACAACCAAAGTCTGTTCACTTGGGCTCTGAGTGAGCAGAGTTTCTCTATGACAAACCGTTCTCTCATTTAAGAAGCTAAAATTACATTTAGTCTTTTCACAAATAGTGTCATATTTAAACATTTAAATTGCACAACAATTCCATGTGAATCTGATAACTAGAATGTGTCGACTTTCCAAGATACAGTTTATGTCATCCTGTCATTAGTAGTAATGTCTCATACAACAACTGATCTGAGATCATATTCATTAAGTACCAACGTATATTTTCAACTGGTTGGATTACCGAAATATGGTTCCGTTTCCCACTTTTCGATGTTACCAGACTCTCTATGTTACAAAGGCTTTACAAGAATCAACTTTATGAAGTAGAGAGAGAGAAAAGGGTAAAGGTATTTATGGGGGTCATAAACCTCCCCTCAACAGGCCAACGTCATGACAGAAGCTTTCAAAGTTCTTGAAATTTTACGCTTTGACTCACCTTCATGTCTTAAAGTAATGATGGACTGTCGTTACTCTTTGCTTATTTGAGCTGTTCTTGCATAATATTGACTTTTTGGTCTTTTACAAAATAGGGCTATCTTCTGTATACCATCCCTAACTTGTCACAACACAACTGATAGGCTCAAACATATTAAGAATGAAATAAATTCCACAAATTAACTTTTAACAAGGCACACCTGTTAATTGAAATGCATTCCAGGTGACTACCTAATGAAGCTGGTTGAGAGAATGCCAAGAGTGTGCAAAGCTGTCATCAAGGGAAAGAGTGGCTACTTTGAAGAATCTCAAATATAAAATATATTTTGATTTGTTTTATATTATTATTATTTTTATTATTTATATTATGATTTGAACACTTTTTTGGTTAATAGATGATTCCATATGTGTTATCTCATAGTTTTGATGTCATCACTATTATTCTACAATGTAGAAAATAGTAAAAATGACAACAAAAAAACTGAGTAGGTGTGTCCAAACTTTGACTGGTATTGTACTTTGTGCCTCCTCAGATCTTTGGGGTGCATGACTCCCCTGACTCTGACATTGTCCTTTTTAACTCAGTGGATCGAAGTTAACTTTTCCCACCGAAGTTCCCTCAAGCATTTGGTGATTGGCATTTGGCGTGTCTAGGCTACAGTCATGCACTAAAGCAGGGGTGTCAAACCCATTCCACGGAGGGCCGAGTGTCTGTATGATTTTGTTTTTCCCTTTCAATTAAAACCTAGACAACCAGGTGAGGGAAGTTCCTTACTAATTAGTGGCCATAATTCATCAAGTACAAGGATAGAGCGAAAACCCGCAGACACTCTGACCTTTTTTGTACCCATTGCCTAATGCCAGAAAAAAATAATGAAAGAAAAACTTAAATGTAGCCTATAGATATGGATTGCACAAGAATTATACATTTATAGATTTTTTATGCATTGTTTTCTCTTTATTCAGCCAGCCTGCCATCCACCTGCCCTTCATCCACACAATATTTCATGACCCTGCCGATATAACTGCTGGTACTGTTGGTTATGAGTCAACCCGCGCATCACTATTGCCCTCTACCACTTCTGAGCCATGCTTTGAGTCTCATACAACATGTCATCGTGTTTATATCTCCCTCTGCCAGATCCGCTCGGACCAGGACCTGGAGAAAGGGATACGCTACAGCATCACTGGAGCAGGGGCGGACCAGCCTCCCATTGATGTGTACAACATCGACCCTGTGCACGGCAAGATGTTTGTCACCAGACCCCTGGACAGAGAGGAGAGGGCCTCCTACCATGTGAGTTACAGTGCGTGTTACGGTCGCTCCACACATCTGTTGTGTGTCTGTCTATCTGTTTGTCTGGGTGTCTGTCTGTTCGTCCATCTGTCTGTGCAGGATGGCTGTTGTAATTCTGTCACACTGACACAGTGAGACTGAGTGAAGCCTCAGATTCTGAGTACAGCCTTTTGTATGCTTTAGCAACACTGTCATGTTTATGCCAGACTGTCCTTTCTGAGTTATGATAAAAGTGTGAAATGAAAGAAAGAAAGATTGCCTTGACAAAGCACAGATTTCTGCAGCCATTCAAGCTGTCAATTAGGCTTGAATTAGGTTTTTCAGCAGAGAGAGAGACGGTTTGGAGAGGAGGGTGTTTGTCTTTAACGGCTAATGAACAGTCGATGTTCTGGGTGTTGCGTTGGTGTTGTGTTTAGGAATCACATGACAGCAGGGGCAACCCTTTCTTTGTCTACAGCTGGCTGTTTACCCCCATCAGACTGGAGCATGTTCCCCATGAACTCTGCAGCTACATGCTGCCTCCTCTCTTCTGACAGCTTTATATTTAGCACACATCTGCCTCTTACTGTACACACTTCAGACATGCTCACAACATTAGATATTTCCTTAGAATAGATTAAATATTTCTTTCAAATATCACAGATATTTGCTTTACATACAAAAATGTACCACGAAAGAATGGGAGACATAGCATAGGCCAGACAGACATAACAAACCAGGGGTTGAAACCAGTTCAGGAAACAGAAACGAAAACTGGAAAATCACTACATTTTTAGAGGAACAGAATCAGAACCGCGAACAAAAGGGATCTACAGCATACTAGAACCATTATTTTAAGTTTGGAAATAATGTTATTTTACAATCCTGGCATTCTATTCCAGTCTCAGAATAAACGTGCCAATGCAAAGCCCCCACTTTGTCACTTAGAAACGTATTCCAATGTCTGCCTGCCAGCTAAAAATCTTTGCCTGTGCGTGTGTATGAAACACGACCCTCCTGATATATATATATATATATATATATATATATATATATATATATATATACACTGCTCAAAAAAATAAAGGGAACACTTAAACAACACAATGTAACTCCAAGTCAATCACACTTCTGTGAAATCAAACTGTCCACTTAGGAAGCAACACTGATTGACAATAAATTTCACATGCTGTTGTGCAAATGGAATAGACAAAAGGTGGAAATTATAGGCAATTAGCAAGACACCCCCAAAAAAGGAGTGATTCTGCAGGTGGTGACCACAGACCACTTCTCAGTTCCTATGCTTCCTGGCTGATGTTTTGGTCACTTTTGAATGCTGGCGGTGCTCTCACTCTAGTGGTAGCATGAGACGGAGTCTACAACCCACACAAGTGGCTCAGGTAGTGCAGTTCATCCAAGATGGCACATCAATGCGGAGGTGGGAGTGGAGGTGTAACCTGGCCAGGCTAGCCCAGTGGTGTCAGGTCTCTTTGCGAGCTGGTGGATGTTAGTACACCTGCTCCTACACCTCTTGGCATGGGAGGGATCAATAAGTCAGTCAGGTCATAGGGCGCTCGTTAAGGTCTATTGAACTGGACAGGCAACTGTTAACAAGCCTGAGCCTGAGTGGAGCCTGATGTTGGAGCTTGGTGTTAGAGCCTGACAGGAGCTCGTTATTAGAGCCTGATAGGAGCCTGGTATTATAGCCTGGGGGGAGCTTGGTATTAGAGCCTGAGAGGAGCCTTGTGTTTGAGCCTGAGAGGAGCCTTGTGTTTGAGCCTAAGAGGAGCCTGGTGTTAGAGCCTGAGTGGAGCCTGGTGTTAGTCACCCAACCGGTAAGACAGAGATAGCACTAGACTTTCACTTTATGAATTACCTGTGAAGAACCTTCTCTGCTCTTTGCTTTTACGTTGGTTGGCGTAGATAACTTTATATGTGACCCACCACTTTGGTGATATTTGACAACATTTTGGTAAAGTAGAGACTGCAGTTGAGAAACAATGGGAAAGTAATTCTGCTTTGAAAGTTGATACATTTGTAACCCCCCTTTTGAGAAAATGTCCCATGAATGTTTTTGGTACACCTACTGGAGAGCTCTTCTTTGTCTACACCCATTCAGCATCACTCACACATTCTTAAGCCTTAGCCCCACCCAATCTCTTCAAGAATTCACATGTGAGGCCTTGTGCTAAACAGAGTGAGTTAGGTAGTGTAGTAAAAAAACAAAAACTTTCAATACTAAAAGTGGTGAAAGTAGTAGTAAAATATGTTATCTAGTCCTTGGCCTATATCCTAATCTGACTTTGGTGTAGGTCATGTTGTTCTTCACATTACCATCTCTAGTAAACACGCAATATATTAAATCAAATCAAAGTTGTTTTGGCACATGCACAGGATGTAGAAGGTGTAAATGGTACAGTGAAATGGTTACTTGCTTAGTGGAGTCTTTTGTTTAGTCTTTTGTCTAAACAATGAACCATAATCCCAAGCCATACAGTACTACCATGTACCATGCATGAATCTGCAGGTAGCTAAAGCTAACCAACTAGGTTCAATGTTAGCTAGCTAGCTATAGGCTATAGCTAGTAATATAAATGGCTTTCTGAGATAATAACAATATTACTACAAAGATCATACACGTAACATTAGCTAGCGAGCCAGCCAGCTAATGTCTGCTAGCTAGCTAACATTACACGTTAACTTGCGGTGAAAATGACTTTCCCAAAAAATTTGAAACGTATAATGTCTGAAAATGTAGCTAGACTTTTGCCCATATACATGGATGAACGCTTCTCCCCCTCTGTCATGGATGCCATGGTTGCCCTTAGTTTGAAGGTGTAATCCGG
This sequence comes from Salvelinus fontinalis, assembly GCF_029448725.1. NCBI lineage: Eukaryota > Metazoa > Chordata > Actinopteri > Salmoniformes > Salmonidae > Salvelinus > Salvelinus fontinalis. The sequence continues at coordinate 50,987,516 of NC_074667.1, read as the reverse complement.
AGACAGGTGTTTTATACAGCAGGCTTCTGTGTTCTCTTTTCAACTCCCTCCTCATTTGCAATCATACTCTTCTTCCACCGGGCATTCTACTTATTTCAAACTTGGTCAACTTCTTCTGTGACAACAGTACTGTTGATCGCCATTTCTTCCCCATCCCTGTCATCAGAAGACTCTACAATGTCTGGTTCAATGTAAATGTTTTTACCTACATCAAGGATTTCCTCATTGTCTGATTCATTTTCAGAGTCAGAGAGAGTCAACATGGCATGATCGTCCACCCGAAAGTAGTCCACGACAATTATTCCCCACGGATCTTTGTCGATATGCATGTTAAATTCAGGGCAGCAATATTGAGAGCAGTAGCAACAATTTTGCAGTTCTTCATGATATAAAAACAAAAAGCCGTGGTAGCAAGGATTATCTACACATACTGAGCAGCTCATGTTATAGACAGAAGCATGCTGCATGGCAGATCAATATGAACTTATCTCTCGGCATGTCCAGCCCATCCATTATCTCAGTCAATCATGGCTAATGGGATGGTTCGTGTCTTTTTCTGTGGCTAAACCAACTAGGTTCATAATTTAACCATTTTATTCGTATTTATAGATGGCATGCACGTTTGCTATTAAGGCGCTTGAAAGTTCACATGTTCCGAAGGCATTTCTGCCCCCCAATTTATATATTTTTATAAAATGTTTGTATCAGTTTAAATGCCTCTCGTGTTAAGTAGTGATGTGCGACATACGCCTAGCTTCCTGGAATGGGTCACATATGTTCTGGTCTGTTCTTTGATATGAAAGACATGACTGGTGTTTTTGACAGACTTCCATCAGAGGAAGAGGAACTCTGAGGTTAGCGTGTGGGTGTAGTTTTGTTTTTCTCCACATACAGCTGTAGGGAGAGAGCAGCTGGGAGCCAGCCAAGAGAAGTGTGTGTGCGCGCGTGTGTGTGCATTTGTGTGTTTTGATGAAGATGTTGACGGGTGTGCCTGGGGGGAATTGGACAGACCCCATCAGTGGTTGCTGTGGCGGCGCTGGTGGTTGGCGATGCGTTTCTCAGGCCCGCCCTCCAGCATGCTAATGATGGCCCAAAATCACACATTAGCAGTCCACACACACTGCTTACACACTCCTCACACACTCTTCCAGGCTCTCAGATCAAATGTCCATTGGTTCCGTCATCCCCCATCCCCCTTACACCACACACCATGCAGAATCCACAGCTGAGGAAACAGATTGGGCTTGTTTTTTTGTTGGCGTTTCTCTCTTTGTTTGTTTGTTGTGCTCTGGCCTAGTGAAACTCATCGTCTGGGGGAATATTAAGTGGCTGAAGCAACAGCATTTGGACGTGTTTATACGGTGTTTGTGTGTGTGTGTGTGTGTGTGTGTGTGTGTGTGTGTGTGTGTGTGTGTGTGTGTGTGTGTGTGTGTGTGTGTGTGTGTGTGTGTGTGTGTGTGTGTGTGTGTGTGTGTGTGTGTGTGTGTGTGTGTGTGTGTATTTATGTGCTTACGTGTGTGTGAGAGCAGAAGTCAGTCAATGTGAAATCTGTCAGTGTGTGTGTTTCCACACCATGTGGAACAGACACAAAGCAAGATGATTCATTTTTCCAAGAAGGCAGGTGTCGATGCTGTAGCTTGAGGCTCCTCTTTGGCATTCAGCCCTCTGGCGCATTCTAATGAACATTGCCTCTTTCTGTGAATAGTAAAGATATTATGTTTGTCAATGTTGTACTTGCTGTAATAAAAGGGTCCACTGCTCACATGACTGTGAAGGTGTATGAGAAAGACAACCTCCAACACAAGTCTCTCCATCTCGATCTGGGTTTTCATGGCTTTATTTTTTAAAGAGCTATTGGGAGAGACAATGATGGTGTTCTTTGCCTTTCAAATATAATGATGTCTAGAGCTGTGAGACATCATTAGTCAACATGGGTATTCAGTTTATTTTGTCCATCCACACCAGATGAGATCAGGACACGCATGTTGAAATATCAAAACGAAGTCTGAACCAACTTTATTAATTTGGGGACAGGTTGAAATGCATGAAACAATCACGGCCATTTAGCTAGCTTGATGTTGATAGCTAATTTGTCCTGGGATATAAACATTGGGTTGTTATTTTACCTAAAATGTACAAGGTCCTCTACTCCAACAATTAATTCACATATAAAAGGGTAAATTTAGTTAGTTTCTAGTAATTTCTCCTCCTTCAGTCTCCTTCTTCTGACTTTATATGACTGTTGGCAACCAACTTTAAAGTGCATTACCACCAACAACTGGACTTGAGTGTGAACCTCATTTAATCTTTCAGTCACCCATGTTGGTATATGCTCCTAAAAACCAATGAGGAGACGGGAGAGGTGGGACTTGCAGCACGTCAAGCATCAAAAATAGAAACAAGTTATATTTTTGCACCTGGCTACGCAGACGCTAGTTGATTGAATACCATGTATGTGTAAATATATTTTGCAACGTGCGCGAGCGGTGTGGTCAGCATGTTATGGTCTCTCACTGTTTCTCTCTGTATCTGTCTCTACTGGAATTACACGAGACATGCTCCTTCCATCTCTCTTTCTCTCACCCTACTCGCTCTCTCTCCGCCTTCTCTCTCTCTCTCTGTGTGTGTGTGTGTGTGTGTGTGTGTGTGTGTGTGTGTGTGTGTGTGTGTGTGTGTGTGTGTGTGTGTGTGTGTGTGTGTGTGTGTGTGTGTGTGTGTGTGTGTGTGTGTGTGTGTGTGTGTGTGTGTGTGTGAAACACAACAAACTTTTGTGGAATTGCTTATCTCAGTAACAAGACACTGTGTCCAATCAGTGGTGTGGCACAAACCTACCAGGATTGTTGTTTTCCCTGGGAGAACAAAAGCCAGACAACTCATGAGTTGTGTTGAATAGAATAGTCTAGGTGTTATCTGGGCCTCTCCCTGTGTCAAATCAAATTTTATTGGTCACATACACAGATGTTAGCAGATGTTAATAAGAGTGTAGCGAAATACTTGTGCTAGTTCTGACCGTGTAGTAATATCAAACTAGTCATCTAACAATTTCACAACAACTACCTTATACACACAAGTGTAAAGGAATGAATAAGAATATGTACATATAAATGTATGGATGAGCGATGGCCGTGCGGCATAGGCAAGATGCAGTAGATGGTATAGAGTACAGTATATACATATTGGATGAGTAATGTAGGGTATGTAAACATTATTTAAAGGGGCATTGTTTAACAGAATTGATATTGCAAGCGAAAACCTGAGGAAAATCCAATCAGGAAGTGCCACTTTCTTTGAAACATCTCTGTTCTTATGCATCCCTATTACCCATTTAAAGGCATATCAACCAGATTGCTTTTTCTATGGCATAAACATTACAAAAAATACATGTTGTATAGGAAATGATAGATACACTAGTTCTTAAAACTTCTTGCAACTATAGGGGGTGCTGTTTCGCATTAGCATAATTTGCTCTACAGATTAAACTGCCTAGTACTCAATTCTTGCTCGTACAATATGCATATTATTGTTATTATTGGATAGAAAACACTCTCTAGTTTCTATAGCCGTTTGAATTATGTCTCTGAGTGGAACAGAACTCATTCTACAGCACGTTTCCTCCCAGTGAGTGAGTTTTCAGAACTCTTGGCCTCTGGTTCCAGATCAGTTTTAAAGCCACTGTTAATCCTATGAGGATACAAACACTGCCCACGCCTTCCTCTAGATGTCAGTAAGTGGTGACAATTTGAATGGAGTCGATTGCGCAATCATGGGCTCTATAAATCACCAAATACCGGAAGTAGCGTTCCTTTGGACTCTGCGCTCAACGCAAGAAGGATATCTGACTGGCCTTTTTCCAAGCCTTGGTTTAGCCAGTAATATAGCGTCGGTCATCTTTTTACTCGTTATAGGTGTTAGAAACATCATAAGGTAGTTAATTTAAACCGTTTTATAGCAATTTATATCCGTTTAGTGCGATTTTGAGGCATTGCTTTGTAATACACTTTGAAGCTCCGGGCACGTTTCGGGGTCCCGGTCGTACGCTAGTGGGCATTTCGACGGACAAGTGGACATCTTTCGACCAAAAGAAGATTAGACCCAAGAAAGGAATCATTGCCCAAGATTCTGATGGGAGAACAGCTCATAGTAAGAACAATTTATGATGATAAATCGTGTTTCTGTCGAAAAACGTTAAACGCTTATGCCGCCATTTTGTTTGCTATAGCTTCGCTTGGCGCAAACTGTATTGAAAAGTAAGGATAATTTAAAAAATGTAATTCCGCGATTGTATTAAGAATTAAATTGTCTATCAATCGCTGTCCACCCTGTATTTTTTAGTCAAGTTTATGAGTATTTATGTATAAAACTAGATCACTGTCTAATATGGTGCACGACATTTTCTGACCAGCTGTGCTACTTTTGTCATTGTCTAACCATGATTTTGGTGGCTAAATATGCACATTTTCGAACAAACTCTATATGTATGTTGTAATATGATGTTACAGGAGTGTCATCTGAAGAATTCTGAGAAGGTTAGTGAAAAAATTAATATATTTTGGCGATGATAACGATATCGCTCTCTTTGGCTTGAATCAGTGTTTGCATATGTGGTATGCTAATATAACGATTTATTGTGTTTTCGCCGTAAAACACTTAGAAAATCTGAAATGTTGTCTGAATTCACAAGATCTGTGTCTTTCCATTGCTATGTGCTGTGTATTTTTAAGAAATGTTTTATGATGAGTAAATTGGTAATACAAGTTGCTCTCTGTAGTAATTCTAGTCGCTTTGGTGAGATTTGTGATGGTGGCTGCAATGGCAAACTATGATTTATACCTGAAATATGCAAATTTTTTACAACAAAACCTATCCTGTACCATAAATATGTTATCAGACTGTCATCTGATGAGGTTTTTTCTTGGTTAGTGGCTATCAATATCTTAGTTTAGCCGAATTGGTGATAGCTACTGGTGTTGAGAGAAAATGTTGGACAAAGAAAAATTGTGATTTTTGCTAACGTGTTTAGCTAATAGATTTACATATTGTGTCTTCCCTGTAAAACATTTAAAAAATCTGAAATGGTGGCTTTATTCACAGGATCTGTATCTTTCATTAGGTGTCTTGGACTTGTGATTTAATGATATTTAGATACAACTATTTAATTGTGACGCTATGCTAATCAGTGTGGGGGGGGGGGGGGGGGGGGTGCTCCCGGACCCGGGGTAGAGGCTCGTGAAAGGTTAATGCAATCGCCGTGTTAGAATTCTAAAAATAACTTAATTACGATATGCAGTTTACGTTATGGCGAGAGCGTGCCCAAAACCTGGCCGCAAACTACTAGTACACATGTACGACAGATATATGAAATAACATCATAAAATGGGTCCTACTTTTGATGATCTTCCATCAGAATGTTGTACAAGGGGTCCTTTGTCCAGAACAATCGTTGTTTGGATTTAGAATGTCCTCTTCTCCAATCAATTAGCACGGAAAGCTAGCAAAGTGGCGCAAAGCTCTCCTTCCTGAACATACGCAGACAAAGCAACATGCCTAACGTCCCCAAAAAAATTCAATAATCTAATAAAACTATATTGAAAAAACATACTTTACGATGACATTGTCACATGTATCAAATAAAATCAAAGCCGGAGATATTAGTCGTCTATAACGACAGCTTTACAGAAGGCAATACCAGGTCACTTCTCGCGCGTTCCAGAAAACAGGAAATTGGGGTCACGTCATGCCAAGAGCTTTTATTCGACCTCAGATCATGTTATACACTCCATTTCTTTTCTCACTGCCTGTCATCATCTAGTGGAAGACGTATGAAGTGCATGTATACTTATAAATATCAAGGACATTTATAGGCAGGCCCTAGAACAGAGCATCGATTTCAGATTTTCCACTTCCTATCAGGAAGTTTGCTGCAAAATGAGTTCTGTTTTACTCACAGATATAATTCAAACGGTTTTAGAAACTAGAGAGTGTTTTCTATCCAATAGTAATAATAATATGCATATTGTACGAGCAAGAATTGAGTACGAGGCTGTTTGAAATGGGCACCTTTTATCCAGGCTACTCAATACTGCTCCTGCAGCCCAAAGAGGTTAAACTCACAGACAAAATGTTGACCGTTTTGGAAACTTTAGAGTGTTTTCTATCCTAATCTGACAATTATATGCATATTCTAGTTTCGGGGGCTGAGAAATAGGCAGTTTCAAATGGGTACGTTTTTTAGCCAGAAACGAAAATACTACACACTCTACACTACCTTAGCTATCTTGGGAACAGCAACAATGGTGGCCCTCTTGAAGCATGTGGGAAGAGCAGACTGGGATAGGGACTGATTGAATATGTCCCGTAAACACACCAGCCTGCTGGTCTGCGCATGCTCTGAGAACGCGGCTAGGGATGCCGTCTGTGCCGGCAGCCTTGCGAGGGTTAACACGTTTAAATGTTTTACTCACGTTGGCTGCGGTGAAGGAGAGCTCGCAGGTCTTGGTAGCGGGCCGTGTAAGTGGCACTGTGAGCAAAGAAGTTGTTTAGTTTGTCGGGAGCAAGACGTCGATGTCATCAACGGGAATGGTTTTCATTTTGTAATCCGTGATTGACTGTAGACCGTGCCACATACAGTTGAAGTCAGAAGTATACATACACTAAGGTTGGAGTCATTAAAACAAATTTTTCAACCACTCAAAAAATGTTTTGTTAGCAAACTATAATTTTGGCAAGTCGGTTAGGACATCTACTTTGTGCATGACACAAGTAATTTTTCCAACAATTTATTGTTACTTATAATTCACTGTATCACAATTCCAGTGGGTCAGAAGTTTACATACACTTAATTGACTGTGCCTTTAAACAGCTTGGAAAATTCCAGAAAATTATGTCATGGCTTTAGAAGCTTCTGATAGGCTAATTGACATAATTTGGGTCAATTGGAGGTGTACCTGTGGATGTATTTCAAGGCCTACCTTCAAACTCAGTGCTTCTTTGCTTGACATCATGGGAAAATCAAAAGAAATCAGCCAAGACCTCCACAGGTCTGGTTCATCCTTGGGAGCAATTTCCAAACGCCTGAAGGTACCACATTCATCTGTACAAACAATAGTATGCAAGTATAAACACCACGGGACCACGCAGCCATCATACCGCTCAGGAAGGAGACACGTTCTGTCTCCTAGAGATGAATGTACTTTGGTGTGAAAAGTGCAACTCAATCCCAGAACAACAGCAAATGACCTTTTGAAGATGCTGGAGGAAACAGGTACAAAAGTATCTATATCCACATTAAAACGAGTCCTATATCGACATAACCTAAAAGGCCGCTCAGCAAGGAAGAAGCCACTGCTCCAAAACCGCCATAAAAAAGCCAGACTACGGTTTGCAACTGTACATGGGGACAAATGTCCTCTGGTCTGATGAAACAAAAATAGAACTGTTTCGTTATGTTTGGAGGAAAAAGGGGGAGGCTTGCAAGCTGAAGAACACCATCCCAACCGTGAAACACGGGGGTGGCAGCATCATGTTGTGGGGGTGCTTTGCTGCAGGAGGGACTGGTGCACCTCACAAGATACATGGCATCATGAGGCAGGAAAATTATGTGGATATATTGAAGCAACATCTCAAGACATCAGTCAGGAAGTTAAAGCTTGGTCGCAAATGGGTCTTCCAAATGGACAATGACCCCAAGAAAACTTCCAAAGTTCTGACAAAAAGGCTTAAGGACAACAAAGTCAAGGTATTGGAGTGGCCATCACAAAGCCCTGACCTCAATCCCATAGAAAATGTGTGGGCAGAACTGAAAAAGTGTGTGCGAGCAAGGAGGCCTACAAACCTGACTCAGTTACTTCAGCTCTGTCAGGACGAATGTGCCAAAATTCACTCAACTTATTGTGGGAAGCTTTTGGAAGGCTACCTGAAACGTTTGTCCCAAGTTAAAAATTTTAAAGGCAATGCTACCAAATACTAATTGAGTGTATGTAACCTTCTGACCCACTGGGTATTTGATGACAGAAATAAAAGATTAAATAAATTATTCTCGGCCTCCCGGGTGGCGCAGTGGTCTAGGGCACTGCATCGCAGCGCTACTAGCTGTGCCACCAGAGACTCTGGGACTCTGGGTCTCAGACACTGGAAGGTCTGTGGGGCGACGCACAATTGGCCTAGCGTCGTCCGGGTTAGGGAGGGTTTGGCCGGTAGGGATATCCTTGTCTCATCGCGCACCAGCGACTCCTGTGGCGGGCCGGGCGCAGTGCGCGCTAACCAAGGCAGCTAGGTGCACGGTGTTTCCTCCGTCACATTGGTGCGGCTGGCTTCCGGGTTGGAGGCGCGCTGTGTTAAGAAGCAGTGCAGCTTGGTTGGGTTGTGTTGTGTTTCGGAGGACGCATGGCTTTCGACCGTCGTCTCTCCCGTACGGGAGTTGTAGCGATGAGACAAGATAGTAATTACTAACAATTGGATACCACGAAAATTGGGGTGAAAAGGGGGTAAAATTCTAAAATTCAAAATCATTCTCTCTACTATTATTCTGACATTTCACATTCTTAAAATAAAGTGGTGATCCTAACTGACCTAAGACAGGGAAGTTTTGTAACGGCTTTCTTCTGTGGACGAAGGAGAGGACCAAAGAGCAGCGTGGTTAGTGTTCATCATGTTTAATAAAGACAATAAACGTGAACACTACAAAATACAAAACAACAAATGTGAAAAAAACAAAACAGTTCTGTCTGGTGCAGACACACGAAGACAGAAGACAACCACCCACAAAACCCAACACAAAACAGGATACCTAAATATGGTTCCCAATCAGAGACAATGACTAACACCTGCCTCTGATTGAGAACCATATCAGGCCAAACATAGAAACGGGAAAACTAGACACACAACATAGAATGCCCACTCAGCTCACGTCCTGACCAACACTAAAACAAAGAAAACACAAAATAACTATCGTCAGAACGTGACAAGTTTTTACAAGGTTTAAATGTCAGGAACTGAGTTTAAATGTATTTAGCTAAGGTGTATGTAAACTTCCGAATTCAACTGTACGTCTCGTGTCTGAGCCTTTGAATTACGACTGTACTTTGTCTCTATATTGACGCTTAGCTTTTTTGACTGCCTTGCGGAGGGAATAGCTACCCTGTTTGTTTTCGTCATGATTCCGGTTACCTTGCCATGATTAACCTGTTGGGGATGGGGGCGCTGTTTAGACTATTTATGCTAATGTGGCTAATTTTTTAAACGGCTTCCCACAAAATCCTTGATCGTACAATATGCATATTATTATTATTATTGGATAGAAAACAGTCTATAGTTTCTATAGGAGTTGAAATTTTGTCTCTAAGTGGAACAGAGCCCATTCTACAGCAATTTCCCTGACATGGAGTCAGATTTGAGAAACGTTGGCCACTTTTCTGAAGTCATTTAAACGGGCACTGTCGTTGCTATGACTATACGGACACTTCTTACGTCTTCCCCTGGATGCCTTTACGTGATGACGATTCCAACGGGCTCGATTGCTCGTTCACAGGCCCTACAAATGAAAAAAACCTTTAGCTAGCAAGTCTTTTCTTGCTGCGTAACGCGCGTGGAAGACACCGACCCTCTCCTGTTCCAAGCATTAGTTTAGCCTGTTATATTTCTCCGGTCATCTTTTCACTCGTTATAGGAGTTACAAACATCACAAAGTAGTTAATTTAAAGCGTTTTATAGCAATTTATATCCGTTTAGTGCGATTTTGGGACATTTATTTTTGCAACGATGTGAAAAGTTGGTCACGCTTTTCAGTTCATCCCGAACGTAGTTGACATTTCCACATGGCAAGAGGACAGCTTTCCACCAAAAGACGATTTCTCCCAAGAAAGGATCCTTTGCCCAAGATACTGATGGAAGAACAGCTCAAGGTAGGACATTTTTATTATGATAAATCGTGTTTCTGTCGAAACATTTTAGTGGCTTAGGACGCCATGTTTTTTGACGTAGCTTCGCTTGGCGCAAACTGTATTGAAAAGTAAGGATAAATTAAAAAATGTAATAACGCAATTGTATTAAGAATTAAATTGTCTATCAATCCCTGTCCACCCTATATTTTTTAGTCACGTTTATGAGTATTTATGTATAAGAGTAGATCACTGTCTAAGTGGCGCAAGGACGTTTTCTTTACCAGCTTGTCTACATTTCACATTGTCTAACCATGATTTTGGTGGCTAAATATAAACATTTTCGATCAAACTGTATATGCATGTTGTAATGTGATGTTACAGGAGTGTCATCGGAAGAATTCTGAGAAGGTTAGTGAAAAAATTAATATCTTTTGGCGATGTTGACTTTTATCGCTCACTTTGGCTAGAATCAATGCTGGGCTGCTAATTGCTATGTGCTAAGCTAATATAACGATTTATTGTGTTTTCGCTGTAAGACACTTAGAAAATCTGAAATATTGTCTGTATTCACAGGATCTGTGTCTTTCGATTCGTGTATGCTGTGTATTTTTACGAAATGTTTGATGATTAGTAGTTAGGTAAACACGTTGCTCATTGTAATTATTCTAGTCCATTTGTGATGGTGGGTGCAATTGTAAACTATGCCATCTACCTGAAATATGCACTTTTTTCTAACAAAACCTATCCCATACCATAAATATGTTATCAGACTGTCATCTAATGAGTTTTTTTGTTGGTTAGGGGCTATAAATATCTTAGTTTAGCCGAATTGGTGATGGCTACTGGTGTTGGTGGACAAATAAAAGATGGTGGAATATGCTAATGTGTTTTTAGGTAATAGATGTACATCTTTACATATTGTGTCTTCCCTGTAAAACATTTTAAAAATCGGAAATGTTGACTGGATTCATAAGATCTGTGTCTTTCATTAGCTGTATTGGACTTTAATGTGTGAAAGTTAAATATTTAAAAAAAATATTTTTTTTGAATTTCGCGGCACTGGTTTTTCAGTGGGGGGGGGGGGGGGAGTGCCGCTAGCGGCACGCTGATCCTAGACAGGTTAAAAGCAGTGGTTCGCGCTTTCAGTTTGCTGCCATCAATCCACGGTTTCTGGTTGGGTAAGATTTTAATAGTCACCGTGGGTACAACACCACCGATGCACTTGCTAATAAACTCGCTCACTGAATCAACGTATACATCAATGTTGTTGTCTGAGGCTATCCGGAACATATCACAGTCCACGTGATCAAAGCAATATTGATGTTGGAATCAGATTGGTCGCACCAGCGTTGAACAGACCTGAGCACGGGCGTTTACTGTTTTAGTTTCTGTCTGTAAGCTGGGCAACAAAATGGAGTCGTGGTCAGATTTGCCAAAAGGAGGGAGATGGAGGGCTTTGTATGGGTTGCGAGAGTTAGAGTAGCAATGATCCAGAATGCTGCCAGCCCGGTCACACATTCGATATGGTGATAACATTTGTTTTCAGATTAGCTTTGTTAAAATCCTCAGCTACAATAAATGCAGCCTCAGAATATGTGGTTTCCAGTTTACATAGAGTCTAATGAAGTTCTTTCAGGGCCATCGAGGTGTCTGCTTGGGTGGGATATACACGGCTGTGATTATAATCGAAGAGAATTCTCTTGGTAGATAATGCGGTCAGCATTTGATTGTAAGGAATTCTAGGTCAGGTGAACAAAATGACTTGAGTTCCTGTTGTTGTTATGATCACACCACGACTCCATATTCATAAGGCATACACCCCTGCCCTTCTTCTTACCAGAGACATGTTTGTTTCTGTCGGCGCGATGCGTGAAAGAAACCGGATGGCTGTACAGACTCTGATAACGTATCCAGAGTGAGCCATGTTTCCGTGAAACAGAGAATGTTACAATCTCTGATGTCTCTCTGGAAGACAACCCTTGCTCGAATTTCATCTACCTTGTTGTCAATAGACTGGACATTGGCGAGTAGTATACTCGGGAGCGGTGAGCGATGTGCCCATCTACGGAGCCTGTCCAGAAGACCGCTCCGTCTGCCCGGTCCATTGTCCTTGGTGGTTGTCCAAACAGAGGATCCGTTTCGGGAAAGTCATATTCCTGGTCGTAAAGTTGGTAAGTTGACGTTGCTCTTATATCCAATAGTTCTTCCCAACAGTATGCAATTAGACTTAAGATTTCCTGGGGTAACAGTGTAAGAAATAATACATAAAAAAATAAATACTGCATAGTTTCCTAAGAACGCGAAGCGAGGCGACCATCTCTGTCGGCGTGTGAGCTGAGCAGCACATACCCTAGCCTGTATCTCCCTTCGAAGTTTTGGGAACTTATGTTTTTGGTTTCCCATTGGTTCTGGGAACGATGCCATAACTTTCTTAACCGTTTAAAAAAACGTTCTGAGGACGTAAGGGAAAATGTTGCCTCTTCTGGGAACGTACATTTTTAGGTTGCAGGGAGGTTCTGAGAATGTTTTACTATGGTTCCCTGAAGGGTTCCCTGGGCGTTTTCTTTTGCGTTCTGAGAATTGAAATTATAGGTTATTTGAGAACATGTTTCAATAAGACTTTTAATAACACTACTAGCTTAGGTTAACCTGTTTTGGCTGCAGCCCGACGTCGGTACACATGACAACATCCAGCTCAAGTGCAGGGCGCGAAATTCAAAAGATATTTTTTTTAAATATTTAACTTTCACACATTAACAAGTCCAAGACACCAGATGAAAGGTACACATCTTGTGAATCAAGCCAACATGTCCGATTTTTAAAATGTTTTATAGGGAAGACACAATATGTAAATCTATTAGCTAACCACGTTAGCAAAAGACACCACTTTTCTTACTCCATCAGTTTTTACTCCATCAGTAGCTATCACAAATTCGACCAAATAAAGACATAAATAGCCACTAACCAAGAAACAACTTCATCAGATGACAGTCTGATAACATATTTATTGTATAGCATATGTTTTGTTAGAAAAATTTGCATATTTCAGGTATAAATCATAGTTTACATTGCAGCTACAGTCAGAAATTGCACCGAAAGCAGACAGAAAAATTATAGACACCAACGCCAAATAACTAAATACTCATCATAAAACATTTCTGAAAAATACATACAGCAATTGAAAGACAGGCATCTTGTGATTCCAGACAATATTTCCGATTTATCAAGTGTTTTACAGCGAAAACACAATATAGCGTTATATTAGCGTAGCCACAATAGCCAGAAACACTTGGGCGCCGACGACCAGTTCACATGCACGACAGATATTAGAAATAGCATCCTAAAATGTTTCTTACTTTTGGTGATCTTCCGTCAGAATGTTGGACAAGGTGTCCTTTGTCCAGAACAGTCGTTGTTTGGATCTGGAACGGCAAATTTCCCTCTTGATTTAGCATGGGCACTTGCCAAGTGGCACGGATCACTCCAACGTCAACAAAGTCAGAGAACGGAACACGGCAAAACTCCCGAAAAAATTTCAATAATCTGATTAAACTATATTGAAAAAACATACTTTACGATGATATGGTCACATGTATCAAATAAAATCTAACCCGGAGATGTTAGTCGTCCATAACGACAGCTAAACAGAAGGCAAATCCATGTCCCCTTTCGCGCGCTCCAGAAACAGGAAATGGACGGTCACGTCATACAAAGAGCTTTAATTCCACCTCAGACCAAGATAAACACGAAATTTCTTCTCTCACCACCTCTTGACAACCAGGGGAAGGTCTATGAAGTGTACGCAGACTCTTACGTTTTATGCCCATGTATAGGCAGGAAGTTGAACAGAGCATTGATTTCAGACATTCCACTTCCTGGTCAGGAGATGTGCTGCAGAATGAGTTCTGTTTCACTCAGAGAAATAATTCAAACGGTTTTAGAAACTAGAGAGTGTTTTCTATCCAATAGTAATAATAATATGCATATTGTACGAGCAAGAATTGAGTACGAGGCCGTTTGAAATGGGCACGATTTAACTGGCTACTCAATACTGCCCCTTGCAGCCATAAGAAGTTCATTGTTTTAAATTCCAAGCACAGATAGGACAAACATTAATTAATTTCCTTCAGCATTAATCATGCAAACACATTTATTCTTCATTGTGGCATGGCGTCAGTGAGATTCAAAACTATGCTCTGCTGTTTTCTATCCATGGAATTAGTCCACTGTGCCACCATGATGTAGCTAGCATGCCATGTTTTTTTACTCATACAAAGCAGTTTATTTTTGGCTATTCAATCAGACTCCATTTGAAAGGAAACAAGCACACATTAAGATCAGGTGTGGCCAATTAGTGGGCATGGCCAACACACCTGAAGACACTTAACAAGACAGAGGATAGAGAGAGTTTTTTTCATGCTCAGAATGGAATGTATATATTTACAGGATCGGTGTCCCCCCCCCGCGGGACGGTTGAGCTAACGTGCGCTAATGTGATTAGCATGAGGTTGTAAGTAACAAGAGAATTTCCCAGGACATAAAGATATCTGATATGGGCAGAAAGATTCAATTCTTGTTAATCTAACTGCACTGTCCAAATTACAGTAAATATTACAGTGAAAGAATACCATGCTATTGTTTGAGGAGAGTGCACAGTTATGAACTTGAAAATGTATTAACCTTTTACGTCTGGGGGTTCCGTTAGCGGAACGTTTCGACAACATCCGGTGATATTGCAGAACGCGAAATTCAAAATAAATTAGAAATATTTAACTTTCATACAATCACAATACACCAAAATAAAGCTTAACTTCTTGGTAATCCAGCCACCGTGTCAGATTTGAAAAAGGCTTTACGGCGAAAGCAAACCATGCTATTATCTGAGGACAGTACCCCATCAAACAAACACATGACAATCATATTTCAACCCGCCAGGCGCGACACAAAACTCAGAAATAACAATATAATTCATGCCTTACCTTTGAAGAGCTTCTTCTGTTGGCACTCCAATATGTCCCATAAACATCACAAATGTTCCTTTTGTTCGATTAATTCCGTCGTTATATCCCCAAAATGTTCATTTATTCGGCGCGTTTGACTCAGAAAAACACCGGTTCCAACTCGCACAACATGACTACACATTATCTAATAAGTTACCTGTAATCTTGGTCCAAACATTTCAAACAACTTTCCTAATCCAACTTTAGGTATTTTAAAACGTAAATAATCGATAAAATTTAAGACAGAATAAACTGTGTTCAATAGCGGATAAAATGAAAGTGGAGTGTGTGCCAGGTCGCGCACCCCAAACACAACAGTACATTAGACTCGACACTCAGTCTGAACAGCCATACTTCTTCATTACTCAAAAGAAAAACATCAACCAATTTCTAAAGACTGTTGACATCTAGTGGAATCCCTAGGAACTGCAACCAGATGCCTCAGAAATCTAGATTCCCATAGAAAACAAATTGAAAACAGTCACCTCAAAGAAAATTAATTCTGGATGGTTTGTCCTCGGGGTTTCGCCAAATAAGTTCTGTTATACTCACAGACATAATTTTAACAGTTTTAGAATCTTTAGAGTGTTTTCTATCTAAATCTACCAATTATATGCACATCCTAGCTTCTGGGCCTGAGTAGCAGGCAGTTTACTTTGGGCACACTTTTCATCCGGACATGAAAATACCGCCCCCTATCCCAAACAAGTTTTAATAAACCAATTAGGCACATTTGTGCAGACTTGATATGACATTTTGAACAGAAATGCAATGGTTCATTGGATCAGTGCAAAACTTTGCACATACACTTCTTCCATCTAGTGGCCAAAATATAAATTGCGCCTAAACTTGAATAATACATTGTGCCCTTTCTCTTGCATTTCAAATATGATGAAAAAAAATTATAATATTAAAAATGCATGTTTTTTCTGTGTATTATCTTTTACCAGATCTAATGTGTTATATTCTCCTACATTAATTTCACATTTGCACAAACTTCAAAGTGTTTTCTTTCAAATGGTATCAATAATATGCATATCCTTGCTTCAGGTTCTGAGCTACAGGCAGTTAGATTTGGGTATGTAATTTTAGGCGAAAACTGAAAAAAAGGGTACGATCCTTCAGAGGTTCTTTGAACATTATTAATGTTTTCTTGTGGTTTTATGGAAAGTGTTCTGAATGTTCTGAGAACAGGACTTTAAATAGGACCATGAAGAAACCTGCAAAAAACGTTATGCTGAAGTTTTGAAATTCCCCCTGAAGAATCATTCCCAAAACGTTGTCGGTAGGTTGTATGCAAAATAACCATAGGACAACCACTCTCTCACCAAGCTCTAAGATTCGTATGGTTCTCAGAACATTACACGCTAGCTGGGCTATGTTTGGACACAACATGTTAGAATCACTTTTTCTTATTGGCAATTATCAACACAGGCACTCCAACGGGCTCTCTCTGTCATGCCAAATAAAAGACTGGAATTATTGCTTCAATTGTGGAGCTTCCAATAAACATACCTCTCACAACCAACAGTCAGAATCAAGGTTGTTCTGAAACTAAGCTGTGCATGGCCGGATTTCAATGGTGGGCGTTAGTGGATTTTCCTGGACACTCTAGTATGCAATTACATTAGACACACTTGTGGAAGAGATCTGAAATGACAGGATTAATTGCAGTTACAGGATTAATTGCTGTTATGTTTGTCAATATGTCTCTTTTGATGTTTCATGTCAATCAGTACTGCATTAATTAGCCTCAACGTTACCATTGCAGTTACAGGATGAAGTCCAGCCTGTATATACAATGTGTCCTGTTATGTTTATGTCAATGTCTCCTTTGATGTTTTGTGTCGATCAGTGCTTTTTTAGTTATCGTCAAAGTTACTGTTGCATTTACAGGATTTATACAATTCTCATATGTTTTTTTTGTTTTGTTATTTTGTTTGCAGCTGCGGGCCCATGCTGTGGACATGAATGGGAACAAGGTGGAAAGCCCCATAGACCTATACATCTACGTCATCGACATGAATGACAACCGGCCAGAGTTCCAGAACCAGGTCTACAATGGCTCTGTGGCTGAAGGCTCAAAGCCAGGTACGTAACTAGGACAGTAAATAGTGTCTTTTTTCTTCAAGTATTTCAAGTATATGAACGGAGGCATGATGATTCTAAAGGTAGAAAGAAGACCATGTCATGATTGGAGGAACATTTGTTTTACCAGTCAGAGATGAAGGCCAGATGTTTATCTACATTGTGTTCAGACACCAGATGTTTATCTACATTGTGTTCAGACAATGTTCTACTGCCAAGTTTAATGTCAGGAGAATTTATAAACAACGCAGGTGAGAGACCGAGAGAGAGAAAGAAAGAGTACACACACGCGCAACACACACATTGCAATAGTCTGTCCTCAGTGGAGCGTGGGTCTGTTCTCTGTTCTAGACCTGCTAATTAGCGAGGAGAAACAAACGTATTAAAAATGTCTGTATTTTCAACTGACTGCTACTCTCTTGTAAAAACAAAGACAGAGTTTGTTGGTGTTACAACACTGTCAATTTGTATTTAAAAAAATGTAGGTCACAACTAATTAGCTTATTATTCTGAAATTGTCTCTCTCTCTCGCTCTCTCTCTCTCTATTTATACACTGCTCAAAAAAATAAAGGGAACACTTAAACAACACAATGTAACTCCAAGTCAATCACACTTCTGTGAAATCAAACTGTCCACTTAGGAAGCAACACTGATTGACAATAAATTTCACATGCTGTTGTGCAAATGGAATAGACAAAAGGTGGAAATTATAGGCAATTAGCAAGACACCCCCAATAAAGGAGTGGTTCTGCAGGTGGTGACCACAGATCACTTCTCAGTTCCTATGCTTCCTGGCTGATGTTTAGGTCACTTTTGAATGCTGGCGGTGCTTTCACTCTAGTGGTAGCATGAGACGGAGTCTACAACCCACACAAGTGGCTCAGGTAGTGCAGCTCATCCAGGATGGCACATCAATGCGAGCTGTGGCAAGAAGGTTTGCTGTGTCTGTCAGCGTAGTGTCCAGAGCATGGAGGCGCTACCAGGAGACAGGCCAGTACATCATTCATGGTCGAATTGCTGCAAAGAAACCACTACTAAAGGACACCAATAATAAGAAGAGACTTGCTTTGGCCAAGAAACATGAGTAATGGACATTAGACTGGTGGAAATCTGTCCTTTGTTCTGATGAGTCCAAATTTGAAATTTTTGGTTCCAACCGCCGTGTCTTTGTGAGACGCAGAGCAGGTTAACGGATGATCTCTGCATGTGTAGTTCCCACCGTGAAGCATGGAGGAGAAGGTGTGATGGTGTTGGGCTGCTTTGCTGGTGACACTGTCTGTGATTTATTTAGAATTCAAGGTACACTTAACCAGCATGGCTACCACAGCATTCTACAGCGATACGCCATCCCATCTGGTTTGCGCTTAGTGAGACATTTGTTTTTCAACAGGACAATAACCTCAAACACACCTCCAGGTTGTGTAAGGGTTATTTGACCAAGAAGGAGAGTGATGGAGTTATGCATCAGATGACCTGGCCTCCACAAACACCTGACCTCAACCAAATTGAGATGCTTTGGGATGAGTTGGACCGCAGAGTGATGAGAAAGCAGCCAACGAGTGCTCAGCATATGTGGGAACTCCTTCAAGAATTTTGGAAAAATATTCCAGTTGAAGCTGGTTGAGAGAATGCTAAAGTGTGCAAAGCTGTCAAGGCAAAGGGTGTCTACTTTGAAGAATCTCACATATAAAATTTATTTTTCTTTGCTTAACACTTTTTTGGTTACTAAATGATTCCATATGTGGTATTTCATAGTTTTGATGTCTCCACTATTATTCTACAATGTACAAAAAAAAAGTTTAAAAAAAGACATAAATATATATATATATATACTGGTACTGTATATATCTAGTAGTCTGTTTTGTGGAATATAAACACAATGCCCCTCTATTGTATGCTGGAGTTAACACTGACAAATATTTTTACATAGACCAGAGAGCTTTTCTCTCTCCCTTTATCTATTTCCTTCTTGCATGCAAGGATTCGTTTTAAGTTAGAGAGTCATGCCGCTGAGTTATGGTTGCCTAATTGGCTAATTAAGAAAATTAGAGTTGGGTCGTTTTTCAAAGCTGGTATATGTTCTGTGGAATGGTTATACTTTTCTGGAGCATTTAAAACATAAAGAAGTTCAGCACTATTTTATCCAACTAATCACTTAAACTTTAAGCTGCTCTCTTTAGGCTGGTAATGAGAATGGTCCTCCCGTAAGTCTTTTGGTTCCATCAGACAGGATGTTTTTCTAACTGCTTATAGCAAAGGGGGATGGGATGTGTTCAGCTCTAAAAGAGACATGTCTATAAGACTAGAATTATCAAAATGCCTCTGAAGAATTACAGCTGATCCTCCATCTACTATGGCTGCTTTATAAAATCATTAAAAGAGGCAGACCTACGGGGAGTTGCCCTTATCGCTATCGCCAGATGCAACATTGTGTGTCAAATCAATCCATCAGTGAAACTGAGTTTAAAATGGCACGCTTGCCACCACAGACGTACACCCATCGGGAGACACAGATACATGCATGTCATTGGATTTGATCAGTCTTACATGTAAGTAATCAGGCAATTACACTACATAATTAGTAATCCAATTAAAACTAATCCAATTGTTATTGTGATTCAGACAGGGGAAAATGATCAGTGGTTTGTATTCATTCATGTGTCATCACCAGGGTGTTCTGCGAGTTTGCTTTACACTTACCGCATGAGCTCTACAAGTTATTGGATGGTTATTGTATGTTGATAAGTTACACTGACGTTGGTGAACCCTTGTCTATGGGGGGAAAAAAACTCAACACCACCTCCACTTTCTCCTCATGCATAGGAGATCAGAAAAATTTGGCGGAAAAACACCAAAATGCTATAGTCGGTGATGAAAAAAGAGTTCTCAATCTTGTTGAAACTTGAGACACTCTGAAATGAGCAGAGGTGTAACGGCTGTTGGAAGGAGAGGACCAAGGTTCAGCGTGGTACTTGTCCATATTTATTAAATGAACACTGAAATAACAAAAATAACAAAGATAACAAAGATAACGACCGAAACAGTTCTGGCTGGTGCAGACACACAACAGAAAACAACTACCCACAAACACAGGTGGGAACAGGCTACCTAAGTATGGTTCTCAATCAGAGACAACATAGACAGCTGCCTCTGATTGAGAACCACACACGGCCAAACACAAAAAAAATAGACAACATAGAACACCAGACATAGAATGCCCACCCCAACTCACGCCCTGAGCAAACTAAAATAGAGACATAAAAAAGGAACTAAGGTCAGGGCGTGACAAGAGGTGTAAGGTATTTAAGTAAAAATACTTGAAAGTACTACCTAAGTAGTTTTTTGGGGGTATCTGTACTTTACTTTACTATTGATATTTTTGACTACTTTTACTTCACTACATTCCTAAAGACAATTATGTACTTTTTACTCCATACATTTCACCTGCCACCCAAAAGTACTCATTACATTTTGTCAGGACAGGAAAATTGTGTAATTCACACACTTATCAAGAGAACATCCCTGGTCATCCCCAGCCTGGAGGACTCACTAAACACATGCTTCATTTGTAAATTATGTCTTGATTTTTGGAGTGTGCCACTGGCTTTCCGTAAACTTAAAAAACAAGAAAATGATTCCGCCTGGTTTGCTTTATATAAAGCAGGGGCTCTTAAACTTTTTCAGCCTGGGACCAAATTAGAAATTCTGTGTTTTCCTGGGACCCAAGCTTAAGATAATATGAAACGATACATAAATATTGGTACATTTCATTGCCCTTATGTCCAAAACCAATGCAATATAGACAAAAGCAAATAATAATGACATGAAATAACCATATAAATATCTATTATTGTTTATTTTCCCCCATTAAAAACTATCTTACATATCTGTCTAGGTTGGAACTGTTGTTGTTAAAATACAATAAATAATTTTCCTTCTGAACTGGAATAAACTGATTGATCACATCACACAGATGAATAACAGAACACACACACACAGGCTTGTTGATAGTGCAACCCTAAGTAACAGTACATATGAAAAATGATCAGACCTACTGTACATCTTACTGTATAAATGATTGTTGAAAGAAAGTCTAGGTTGGAAGTGTTGCTGTTAAAATACATATTTTTTATTCTGAACTGAAACAAACTGATTGATCATATCACACAGATGTAGACCAGAAAACACACACACACACAATCCTAATGAGAGGTGTGTGGCTGGTTGAAGTTTTCAACAAGCATGTCTATTCTGGGCTCAGTTTCTGACAGCGTAACACTGAGGTCAGGCTCAGCATCGACACTGTTTCTGTACTTGAGAACCCTGACTTGCATAGGTATGTGGTGCCAAACTGGATCAGAACATCTACTGCTTTCTCAGTCAGGCACGAGAACGCTTCCTGCTGTAGATGAAGAACCCAGAACTGTGTGAGTGCGTTTGCCTCAAAAAGCATCTTGCTTCAATCAGTTTATTCCAGTTAAGAATAACAATTGTTTCCTGAAGCACTGTTTTCTGAAGCATTCTCCCCTGTTCTGAAAGAACTCCCTCGGTTTACCATCAATCTGTGGATGTTTGGTCAGGACGTGTTGTTTTAATAATTTGTTCGTTTTGAGAGACTCATTACTAAGCACTTCCCCGCATAAAACACATTGTGGGTGCTCCTCTTTATAAGTTTGTATGAAAGAGAGAGAAACTAAACACTGTATATGCGTTTCATGACAATTGAATTCAGTCAGAACTTATGGCTAGCATGAGTCCATTTGATGACAGCGGTGAGTGATGGCGAGTAGGAATGACAAGTCAATGGCTGAACGTTGCACTGCATCGTGTCTATCTCCGAGTGATCTGAGAAAACTGCAGAAAAATGAGACGGTAAACCGCAAAGCACATGGGCATCTCCCTCTCACACTCGCGTAGCTGAACTGAGCAGAGACCGTTGCTAAACAGAAAGTACACTGAATAGAGAGCGCAGATGAACTTGGCCAAATCAATTCCAGTAATTAATTAAATAATTATACATTTACTCTGACACGTCGCAACCCACCATTAACAGTCCTCGACGACTCATACTTTAAGAAAGGCTGATTAAGGAATTTGAAAATATATATACATTTAGCAATTACATTCCATTGATACTTCAGTATATTTAAAACAAAATACTTTTAGACTTTTACTCAATTAGTATTTTACTGGGTGAATTTCACTTTTACATTAGTCATTTTCTATTGAAGTATCTTTACTTTTACTCAAGTATGACAATTGGGTACTTTTTCCACCACTGGAAATACGGTGTGCTTTCTCACATTCTCAATTTGTAATCTGAGGGAGGCTTCTTTCTGTCCTGAAGAGTTTGCTAACAGTCGGAGAAAGACTTAAGAGAGTTTCCACTGCCTCTTGGCCTGGGGGGCTAATTAGGCCTCAGCATCTGTACACAGGAGAGGAGGGATGGAGGAACGCAGGGATGTTTCAGGCAGTGTAACGGACCTAGAGTGTGTGACTGACTGCTATTCTGCGCTGAGTGCAGGAGAGCACATTTGCCTGGCTGATTGTTCACAGAGGAGCCACTCTGTTACAGTTAAGACCAAATAGATTGAGTCTCAGAGCTGGGAGTGCATTTAGCAGGAAGGGTCACCCAGAGATGCTGATGGAAAGTAGCTTCAGACACCAGTGAGTGCTCTGGTTGGTTACAAATTCTGAAGTTTTACATTCACAAACACACACCTGGCATGGATATCGTAAACATGTTTTGTACCTTAGGGACTTTATTTACACCAGAGATATAAAAAAGATTTCTTCTCCCTCAAGTCTGTACTGTACTGTACTCTAATATTCCCTCAGCATAGAACGTTGTGAAGAGATGTGAAGAGGCATTGCAGTTGGGCAGTTAAAATGTTCTGACTGCCCATGCATTGAGGTGTGAATGCGGTCAGATTTGGAGGTAATTTTCTGGTAGCTGGTTTTTATTGGCCCCTCCCGGGCTTGCCAGGGTTGTGTATGATGGTGGGTGGAGCTGCAATGTGGTCTGGTAACAGCCCTGGGAGGGCCAGCAGTGCCATTAGAGCCAGCTCTGTGTGACCACAATGGTTTGTGTACCCTTTCATCACTCTGTGACTGCAACATCCATCTCCCTCTCACATCTCCTCCTCTGCCTTATACCTCTTCTCCTGCCCTGCCCTTCCCCACTCACTCATTCACTTACTACTGCCTCCCCAAATCACTCTTGTACTCTACTTTCCTGGTCCCCTCTAAATGCATGGTATTATGTTCCTCTTAGCCTCCTTTTCATGTCTTTTCCTTCTTTTTCTTTTGCCAACCCATTTTAGTGTCATTTCCTGCCTGCCCTCTGTATTCTCTGTCCCTTTCCCTTTCCATCACTGGCAATTTCTTGCCATGGTATCTTTCTGCATCTGTGCTTGTGTCCATCTCTCTCTCATGCTGCCCCCTTTTCTGTCCTCCACTCTCTCTCTCTCTCTCCTTCTGTAATTGGAAGGCAGGTGTTAACCTCAAGCTCAGTAATGTTTAGGAAGTTGATGGAGCCCAACAGTGGTCTCAACTCCCTCGCTCTCTCTCCCATGTGACCAAATGGCCAACATGCCTTCCCTGCCGGCCTGCCTGCCACCAGTGAAATTTTCAGCCCCAGCGGTTTTGGCGGTAAAGCAATTAGGATTTGGAATTAGTTTTCAAATTAAAGAGGAATTAAACGGGCTAAGAGGTTAACCCTTTCAGGCATGGCCACATTCTTAGACAAAGAGCACTCTTTAAGCTTATTAAGGAATCCCTCTTATTGAAATTAAAGATGTCAGAGTTTACGTACGAGTCTCTACATTACTTCTTTTTTCCTCCTTCGGACTGAAAGGTTGTTCAAATATTGATGTTCTCCTCTCTGGAATAAGGGTAATTGTTTTTCTTCTCGCTCCCTTCCTTGGTTCTCTCTCTCCCTCTCTCTCTGTTTTTTTTGTCTCTGTTTTTTTCTCTCCTTGGGAAAAGTGACAAATCCTGCTTTGAAACTTAATGAAGTTTGAAATAGAATTCTCAGCTACAATTATCCCGTCAATGCTGGCTGTAACGGGAATGATGGTGCTATCTCTGCCCAATTATGAGAGCCAACAGAACAAACACCTGTAGCTGTGAGAACCCATCATGTGTCTCTTCTCCTTCCTGTCTGAAATTCTACATATTTACACTACCTAATCCTATCTAATACTGTCCCTGTGCCTAGTTCTGCAGCTGATCTACAGCAAAAGTGACCTTGGATTAGCTCCAATGGTTCTTGTTTCTCTTTCTTTTATCTCTCTATCCCTCTTTGCTTATCTCTTTCTCTCTTTCTGCACTTCTCTCGGTCTCTGTCTATGCATCCCTATATCTCTCTGTATATGCTTATCTGTCTCTTCTCCTCTTCGTCTCTCCCCCTGTCTCTCCTCTTTGTTTCTACCTCCTTATACAGTATAACAACCCTAGTGTGTGTGTGCTCCTGCGTCTCTCTGCTTCTGCCTCTCTATCCCCCTAAGCTGACAGGAGCCTAGCTCTCCTCCTGGTGCAGCAGCAGCTTCAGCAGCAGTAGCAGCCTTTAAATGGCTGCCTGATGGAGAGTGACATTTTCCCTGAGCTGGGGAGAGGAACGAGGTGATCTCTCCCTTTTCCTGCACAGAGTGCTCCTAATTGCCTGGTCACATTTGTGAGCCTGGCTGACAAGCTCTTACAAATCAATAATTCTGCTCGGGGAGATTGGGACACAGCCCTTTCACCCCCCATCCCCTCCACGTCTACACGCACACACGCACGTGCACGTGCACACGCACACACACACGCACACACACACACACACACACACACACACCACCCCCACCTTCAGCCTTAAATGGCTTTGTTTTTACCCATGATTCCAAGACAAATAGCGAGAGCGCATCGGAGCATTAAGGGCAGCCGTGCCGCTGAAGGCTGAAGTAATGGATGGTGGAAATGGCGGAAGAGCCAGTGCTGCTCATTACTAAATGGACTCTATAGGAAGGAACTTCAACCTGCCTGACAGACAGCCTACTATATACAAGGATGGGATGAGTTTGTATTGTCTACTTATTTTCCCCCAGGAGCCCCTGATCGGAAAGTTTCATAGATGCAGAGAAGAGGACATAGATGCAGGGAATGGGCTTGACATTTAATTTGGTTTAAAGTGTGTGTGTGTGTGTGTTGTGTATTGTATTTTCAGGTTGTGTGTGCACCCATACCTTACAAAAAATAAATGTAAAATATATATATTTTTTAATATAGGAAATGTGTAATGTGTTGTATTTAAAAAAATATTATATATATATATATATATATATATATATATATATATTACAGAATGTTTTTAGAATGTATGTAAAACGTATATCTTAATATATGTTCAATACATCGGAAAATGTATTTCATGTATTTCAAAATGCATTATAAAATACATACATACATTAAACAATGTATTTTAGAATATATTTAGTGATACGTTTTGTTAAATATGTTTTGAAATGTATTTGGAAATGCCTTGTGAAATATATTACATTTGATTTTACTTGTAAGAAATATGTGTTTACATTAAAATGTATGGCAAATATGAAACATTGGCCAAATCATATTGTAATGAATTGGTGACACTCTTTATTGTCACCTGCACTTGCATTCGGAAAGTATTCAGACCTCTTGACCTTTTTTCCATATTTTGTTACGTTACATCCTTATTCTAAAATTATGAAAAAAAAGATTTAATCAAATCTACTTACACTACCCCATAACGACAAAGTGAAAACAGGTTTTTAGAATTTTCTGCAAAGGTATTAAAAATTAAACATAAATACCATATTTACATACGTATTCAGACCCTTTACTGTTAGACTCAAAATTGAGCACAAGTTCATCCTGTTTCCATTGATTGTCCTTGAGATGTTTCTACAACTTGATTGGAGCCCACCTGTGGTAAATTCAAAATATTGGACATTAATTGGAAAGGCACACACCAGTCTATATAAGGTCCCACAGTTGACAGTGCATGTCAGAGCAAAAACCAAGCCATGTGGTCGAAGGAATTGTCCATAAAGCTCTGAGACAGGATTGTGTGGAGGCACAGATCTGGGGAAGGGTACCAAAGCATTTCTGTAGCATTGTAGGTCCCCAAGAACACAGTGGCCTCCATCATTCTTAAATGGAAGAAGTTTGGAACCGCCAACACTCGTTCTAGAGCTGGCCGCCCGGCCAAACTGAGAAATCAGGGGAGAAGGTCCTTGGTCAGGGAGGTGACCAAGAACCCAATGGTAACTCTGACAGAGCTCCAGAGTTCCTCTGTGGAAATGGGAGAACCTTCCAGAAGGACAACCATCTCTGCAGCATTCCATCAATCATGCCTTCATGGTAAAGTGACCAGACGGAAGCCACTCCTCAGTAATAGGCACGTGACAGCCCGCTTGTAGTTTGACAAAGGCACCTAAAGGTGCTCAGGACCTCAGAGCTTGAGAGGATCTGCAGTAAAGAATGGGAGAAACTCCCAAAATACAGGTGTGCCAAGCTTGTAGCATCAAACCCAAGAAGACTCGCGGCTGTAATCACTGCCAAAGGTGCTTCAACAATGTACTCAGTAAAGGGTCTGAATACTTATGAAAATGTGATATTTCAGTTTTTTATTTTTATACATTTGCAAATATTTCCAAAAACCAGTTTTTGCTTTTCAACTATGGGGTATTGTGTGTAGATTGATGAGGGGAAAAAACAATTTTAACGATTTTAAAATAAGGCTGTAACGTAACAAAATGTGGAAAAAGTCAAGGGGTATAAATAATTTCCGAATGCACTGTATGTCAGTATCATTAAAGGAAAACGTAAATATTTCAACTTCATATTCATCATCTCCAGGACCACCCGCCAACATCACCATATATGTGAAAATGGTACTTTTCAATGTTTTGTAGTAAAGATAAAGATGTGTTTCCAATGGCATCATCGTGTGATGTTGACCAGTTTTGAGTAGGCATTGCCTAATAATTGTCTCCTAATTGGTTGATAATGTCATTGGAAACACTTTTCTTTTTCTTCCTTTTTTATTGCCATATGTTGATGTTGGGGCGGTGCTGGAGAGGATGAATAAGTGAAGTTTCCCTTTAAGACTCTGGCAGTGTATAAGCCCAACCTTTGGTAACAGACTACATACAGGCGTTAGCCTACGATAGGCACTTACTTCAGTCATTTTTTAAATGTATTTTAACCTCTTGAGATGGGAAATGTTTCATTTTTTTATCAAACATGTGCTCTTTATGACAGAATGTTAAAATATTAAAATATATCCATTGATCATTATGTAAAGAGTCATTTAAGTATCCTCTGAAGGGCCCAACTATGTCATATGCCGAATTAGGAACCTGTAACGGCAGTCCTCCTCCTCTTCATCTGAAGAGGAGGAGTATTGAGGGAACCAAGGCGCAGCGTAGTGAAAAGACATATTTTATTAACGAAACACGAACTTGATTAAACTAACAAAACAACAAACGGTGTAGACAGACCTAGACGACGTACTTACATAAAACAAGAAAAACGCACGAATAGGAACATAGGCTACACAAACCGAACAAACCGTAAACAGTCCTGCGTGGTGTACAGACACAGACACGGAAGACAATCACCCACAACGAACACTGTGACAACGCCTACCTAAATATGACTCTTAATTAGAGGAACGCCAAACACCTGCCTCTAATTAAGAGCCATACCAGGCAACCCAAAAACCAACATAGAAACAGAAAACATAGAATGCCCACCCAAACTCACATCCTGACCAACTAACACATAAAACAAACTAACAGAAATAGGTCAGGAACGTGACAGAACCACTTTTGTCACCCTGTTAATGCATTACATGCATTTCAGCAAAGATGCAAATGTATGTAGATATATTTGAAATACATTTTAGGTTAAGTTAAATATATTGAAATGTATATTGTTTTCGTATGGGTGTATGAGAATGGGGAACGTATGTTAAATCTCTTGGTGTTTGTATGACTGATCCTAGCTCTATCTTTGCCAGTGGGAGGTGTTTCCTTCACTGAGGGATTCACAGTGTTTTCCTCTAACTGTTGCTGGCTGTTTCTCTTCTCTGTTGGCAGGCACGTTGGTGATGCAAGTGACAGCCAACGACTCAGATGACGACACCACAGCCAATGGGATGGTGCGCTACCGGATCCTGTCCCAGACCCCCCACATGCCCATCCCCAACATGTTCACCATCAACAGTGAGACGGGAGACATCTTCACCATGGCTGCTGGCCTGGATAGGGAGGTCAGTAGCACAACAAGGTCACACTGTCTGTCAGGGGAGCAGGGGGGATGAAGGGGCATTGACTTCCTGTTGGATCAGTTTCATGTCAGCCTGTTACTGCACATCCCCAGTGTATGTTGTTGGTGTTAGCTATAGTCTGACAGTGGATGGTGTTCTCATTCCTATAGGTCACCACCCCTGTACCATGAGCAGTCACCTCCTATAGGTCACCACCCCTGTACACCAGTCAGTCACCTTTTGCCCTTAATAACTAACTCAGGATTCTCTCCCTCCCTAGACTAAACCTTAACCATTATGAGTAAAATAGTCAGACAGGGTTGGGGTCAATTCCTATCTATATTCCAGTCTGTTCAGGAACTGAATTATATGATTAATGTTTAGAGACTGTTCATGTCCGATTCAGTTGACAGGAGTTTAAATGGAATTGACCCCAACCCTGCAAACAGCACCATTAATGACTATAAAATACCAACACGTTCTGGCCCTCCTGGAGGGGGTCATGGGAATGGATTTCACCTGATTTATCCTCTTCCCTACCCCTGTAGGTGTGTGCCCCTCCCTATCCCACTCCTTCTTAGATCGCTAATGAGGGAGATCACGGAGGGTCAACTCTGTTTATCCCATAATGCATCAGCAGGCTGCCGGCAGAGTCTTTTATGAGAAGCTGTTCTCACCCTGCAGTCTCTCTCTCACAGTCCCTCACATTATCTCAGACTCATGCTCCTAACACCATGCCGTCTGTCTCTCACAGTCCCTCACATTATCTCAGACTCATGCTCCTAACACCCTGCAGTCTGTCTCTCACAGTCCCTCACATTATCTCAGACTCATGCTCCTAACACCATGCCGTCTGTCTCTCACAGTCCCTCACATTATCTCAGACTCATGCTCCTAACACCATGCCGTCTGTCTCTCACAGTCCCTCACATTATCTCAGACTCATGCTCCTAACACCATGCCGTCTGTCTCTCACAGTCCCTCACATTATCTCAGACTCATGCTCCTAACACCATGCCGTCTGTCTCTCACAGTCCCTCACATTATCTCAGACTCATGCTCCTAACACCATGCCGTCTGTCTCTCACAGTCCCTCACATTATCTCAGACTCATGCTCCTAACACCATGTCGCCTGTCTCTCACAGTCCCTCACATTATCTCAGACTCATGCTCCTAACACCATGTTGCATGTCTCTCACAGTCCCTCACATTATCTCAGACTCATGCTCCTAACACCATGCCGTCTGTCTCTCACAGTCCCTCACATTATCTCAGACTCATGCTCCTAACACCATGCCGTCTGTCTCTCACAGTCCCTCACATTATCTCAGACTCATGCTCCTAACACCATGCCGTCTGTCTCTCACAGTCCCTCACATTATCTCAGACTCATGCTCCTAACACCATGCCGTCTGTCTCTCACAGTCCCTCACATTATCTCAGACTCATGCTCCTAACACCATGCCGTCTGTCTCTCACAATCCCTCACATTATCTCAGACTCATGCTCCTAACACCATGCCGTCTGTCTCTCACAGTCCCTCACATTATCTCAGACTCATGCTCCTAACACCATGCCGTTTTGTCTCTCACAGTCCCTCACATTATCTCAGACTCATGCTCCTAACACCATGCCGTCTGTCTCTCACAGTCCCTCACATTATCTCAGACTCATGCTCCTAACACCATGTCGCCTGTCTCTCACAGTCCCTCACATTATCTCAGACTCACGCTCCTAACACCCTGCAGTCTGTCTCTCACAGTCCCTCACATTATTACAGACTCTCACTCCTAATACTCTGTGGCCTGATATTCAGGGCAAAATACAACTGCCAATCCTACTCCTAAATGGTCCAAAGACATAAATGTATAACATACTCTATCATTATGATATTATTTGATACTCATTGCTTAGTCTGATGATTTTACCAAAGCCATAAAAGTACAAGTGCTGAGTCTAAACCTTTGAGCTCTGGCACCACGAGTCTGTCTCATAACGTTTATATTCAGAGATTTTCCAATAGTCCCACTAGGCAATAACTCCAGCCTGACCATCCTTTAGAACGCAGACCGATTTGACCTCTATGGAAAACAAAAGACTGGTATGGCTGCCAGGTTTAGTTGCTTAATATCTGATTTGTGGTGAATATTCAGGAAAAGAAACAAACCCAATTTCATGCAAGTTCCTTATGTATGTGTGCATGCCCTTCACTCATTCATGTATAGATGTTAAATAGTATAGTGTTGACAGTGGAAATCAGTCTGCAGTTAATGCAGGGCCTGTTTCCCTGTTCCCTGGTCTCCCCCACAGCTGAATGAATGGGAGTCAACCCCATTAATCTAGATAGAGCAGCAGTCCAATCCCACCTGCCTCTCTCCCACTGATCCTCCCCATTAAACTGGGACACCTGGGTGTTCACCCACCTACACTCAAGGTCACACACATACTGTAAACACACTCTCAGGCATTAACAGACAGGTATGCACGCACACACACAGTTTTGTAGCAGTTAATCCTCTTCGTCAGTAGCACTGGTGTCTAATTGGAATATTCATGTGTTAATTAAGGGGTGAGGGAGCCTCTTCAGCGTGGAGGAGAGCAGGGGGACATGAAGGGCACTTCAGCATCACCCAGCCCTGATCACTCCTGAATGCCAATTACCCTCCCACTCACTGCACCCCTGACCTTACCTCTCCCGTGCCATCGCGTATCACTGCATGTTTCAGCACACGGGTTAACAAGCAGGGCTAAGCTGTTTCTGGGACCCTCTTTCTCTGCCTGAAAAATAGAGCTACTGTACATATAGAAGCTACTCTGCCAAGCAAAAGAGCAGTAACTGCTAATTGAGTAGAACTGAGAGAAATGGCTTTAACGTTTTTAAATTGTCAAGCCAAATTAGTTGTTGACAGATCACTGGAAATGTGGTTCTGTTGTCTAACTAACAAGTCATTTTTTATTCATATTGACCCTGACCTCTGCTCTAACATGACCTTTGACCCTAGACAGCAGTTACTGCCTTCTTGCTTGGTACACCCAATGCAATATGTTTCCATTATGATTTTTTTTACACAAACTTGTGTTCATACA
Organism: Salvelinus fontinalis; assembly: GCF_029448725.1. Classification (NCBI taxonomy): domain Eukaryota; kingdom Metazoa; phylum Chordata; class Actinopteri; order Salmoniformes; family Salmonidae; genus Salvelinus; species Salvelinus fontinalis. The sequence continues at coordinate 50,956,168 of NC_074667.1, read as the reverse complement.
TTTATTTGCACATGGCTGTCAGTTTCATATAGTTTGATACGTGTATCAGCAAATAGCAATCAATAATACCAAGGTAAACTGTAAAACCAAGATAGAAAGGAGTAACTGATGTGAGTGATGGCAGTTACTTCACACATGACCCCATTTCCTCCTGTTACGTTCTTATTTTTCAGAGTAAATAACTCACGGACACTAGAGAAGCTTAACCAAGTTTAATTTGCCCAAAGGGTCGTCACAGCTGTATTCAGACAGCAAAACATTTCTCACCATCACATGTACATATATCCCACTTAACTTCTTATGGCTGAAGAGGCAGTATTGAGTAGCTTGGATGAAAGGTGCACAGAGGTGCCCATATTAAACTGCCTGCTCCTCAGTCCCAGTTGCTAATATATGCATATTATTCTTCATATTGGATAGAAAACACTCTGAAGTGTCTAAAACTGTTTGAATGATGTCTGTGAATATAACAGAACTCATATGGCAGGCAAAAACCTGAGAAAAAATCCAAACAGGAAGTGGGAATTATGAGGCTGGTGGATTTTCAACCAAGATCCTATTGAAATCACAGCGAGATATGGATGAGTTTGCTACGTCCTACGGCTTCCACTAGATGTCAACAGTCTGTAGAACTTTGTCTGATGCCTCTACTGTGAAGGGGGGCCGAATGAGAGTGGAATTAGTCAGCTCTGCCATGACCTGACCATGCTCTAACTATGCGTGTTCACATGAGAGGGAGCTCTGTCCCATCGCTCATCTGAAGTCAATGTAATTCTCCGGTTGGAACGTTATTCAAGATTTATGTTAAGAACATTCTAAAGATTGATTCAATACAACTTTTGACATGTTTCTACTGACTGTTACGGAACTTTTGGATATTTCGTCAGCTTAGTTAGTGAACGCGCTTCGTGACTTTGGATTTGTTTACCAAACGCGCTAACAAAAGTAGCTATTTGGACATAAATGATGGACAATACCGAACAAAACGAACATTTCTTGTGGAAGTGGGAGTCCTGGGAGTGCATTCCGACGAAGATCAGCAAAGGTAAGTGAAGATTAATAATGCTTTTTATGAGTTTTACCCGCAAAATTTGGCGGGTAACTGTATGGCTTGCTTTTGTGGCTGAACGCTGTTTTCAGAATATTGAATATTGTGTTTTGCCGTAAAGCTTTTTGAAATCTGACACAGCGGTTGCATTAAGAACAAATGTATCTTTAATTCTATGTAAAACATGTATCTTTCATCAAAGTTTATGATGAGTATTTATGTTATTTGACGTGGCTCTCTGCAATTTCTACGAATATTTTGGAGGCATTTCTGAACATGGCGCCAATGTAAACTGAGGTTTTTGTATATAAATATTAACTTTATCGAACAAGACATACATGTATTGTGTAACATGAAGTCCTATGAGTGTCATCTGATGAAGATCATCAAAGGTTAGTGATTAACTTCTTATGGCTGAAGGGGCAGTATTGAGTAGCTTGGATGAAAGGTGCACAGAGGTGCCCAAAGTAAACGGCCTGCTCCTCAGCCATAGTTGCTAATATTTGCATATTATTATTAGTATTGGATGGAAAAAACTCGGAAGTTTCTAAAACTGTTTGAATTATGTCTGTGAGTATAACAGAACTCATATGGCAGGCAAAAACCTGAGAAGTTCCACTTCCTGTTTTGATTTTTTCTGGGGGTGGCAGATTTTCAACCAAGCTCTCAATTAAATTACAGCGAGATATGGATGAGTTTTCACTTCCTACGGCTTCCACTAGATGTCAACAGTCAATAGAACTTTGTCTGATGACTCTAATGTGAAGGGGGGCCGAAGGAGACAGGAATTAGTCAGGTCTGCCACGAGCTGACCATGCTTTCACCACGGCGCGTTCACATGAGGAGGACCTCCATTCCACCGCTCATCTGAAGTCAATCTAATTCTCCGTTTGGAACGTTATTCAAGATGTATGTTAACATTCTAAAGATTGATTCAGTACATCGTTTGACATGTTTCTACTGACGTTACGGAACTTTTGGACATTTCGTCACGTTATAGTGGACGCGCTTTGTGACTTTGGAATTGTTTACCAAATGCGCTAACCAAAGTAGCTAATTGGACATAAATAACGGACATTATCTAACAAATCAAGCATTTATTGTGGACCTGGGATTCCTAGGACTGCATTCTGATGAAGTTCATCAAAGGTAAGGAAACATTTATCATGTATTTTCTGGTTTATGTTGACTCCAACATGGCGGCTAATTTGGCTATTGTTCTGAGCTCCATCTCAGATTATTGCATGGTTTGTTTTTTCCGTATTTAAAAAAAAAAATCTGACACAGCGGTCGCATTTAGGAGAGGTATATCTATAATTCAATGTGTATAACTTGAATTATCATCTACATTTATGATGAGTATTTCTGTTGAAACGATGTGGCTATGCACTATCACTGGATGTTTTTAGTGATATGTAACGCGTCAATGTAAACTCAGATTTTTTCATATAAATATGAACTTTATCAAACAAAACATGCATGTATTGTGTAACATGAAGTCCTATGAGTGTCATCTGATGAAGATTATCAAAGGTTAGTGATTCATTTTAGCTATATTTCAGCTTTTTTGTGACTGCTATCTTTCGCTGGAAAAATGGCTGTGCTTATTGTGGTTTGGTGTGACCTAACAATCGTTTGTAGTGCTTTCGCTGAAAAGCATATTTGAAATCGGACACTTTGGTGGGATTAACCTGTCTAGGATGAGCGTGCCGCTAGCGGCACACCCCCCCCCCCCACTGAAAAACCAGTGCCGCGAAATTCAAAAAAAATATTTTTTTAAAATATTTAACTTTCACACATTAAAAGTCCAATACAGCTAATGAAAGACACAGATCTTGTGAATCCAGTCAACATGTCCGATTTTTAAAATGTTTTACAGGGAAGACACAATATGTAAAGATGTACATCTATTACCTAAAAACACATTAGCATAATCCACCATCTTTTATTTGTCCACCAACACCAGTAGCTATCACCAATTCGGCTAAACTAAGATATTTATAGCCCCTAACCAAGAAAAAAACTCATCAGATGACAGTCTGATAACATATTTATGGTATGGGATAGGTTTTGTTAGAAAAAAGTGCATATTTCAGGTAGATGGCATAGGTTACAATTGCACCCACCGTCACAAATGGACTAGAATAATTACTATGAGCAACGTGTTTACCTACTTACTAATCATCAAACATTTCGTAAAAATACACAGCATACACGAATCGAAAGACACAGATCCTGTGAATACAGACAATATTTCAGATTTTCTAAGTGTCTTACAGCGAAAACACAATAAATCGTTATATTAGCATAGCACATAGCACATAGCAGCCCAGCATTGATTCTAGCCAAAGTGGGCGATAACGTCAACATCGCCAAAAGATATTAATTTTTTCACTAACCTTCTCAGAATTCTTCAGATGACACTCCTGTAACATCATATTACACAATCCATATAGAGTTTGATCGAAAATGTTTATATTTAGCCACCAAAATCATGGTTAGACAATGTGAAATGTAGCTCAGCTGGTCAGAAAATGTCCTTGCGCCACTTAGACAGTGATCTACTCTTATACATAAATACTCATAAACGTGACTAAAAAATATAGGGTGGACAGGGATTGATAGACAATTTAATTCTTAATACAATTGCGGAATTACATTTTTTAATTTATCCTTACTTTTCAATACAGTTTGCGCCAAGCGAAGCTACGTCAAAAAACATGGCGTCCTAAGCCACTAAAATTTTTCGACAGAAACACGATTTATCATAATAAAAATGTCCTACTTTGAGCTGTTCTTCCATCAGTATCTTGGGCAAAGGATCCTTTCTTGGGAGTAATCGTCTTTTGGTGGAAAGCTGTCCTCTTGCCATGTGGAAATGCCAACTGCGTTCGGGATGAACTGAAAAGCGTGCCCAGCTATTCACAGCGTTTCAAAAATAAATGTCCCAAAATCGCACTAAACGGATATAAATTGCTATAAAACGCTTTAAATTAACTACCTTATGATGTTTTTAACTCCTATAACGAGTAAAAAGATGACCGGAGAAATATAACAGGCCAAACTAACGCTTGGAACAGGAGCGGGTCGGTGTCCTCCACACGCGTTACGCACCAAGAAAAGACTTGCTAGCTACAGGGTTTTTTAATTTATAGTGCCTGTGAACGCGCAATCGACCCCATTCAAATCGTCATCACGTAAAGGCATCCAGGGGAAGACGTAAGCAGTGTCCGTATAGTCATAGCAATAACAGTGCCCTTTTAACTGACTCCAGAACAGTGGCCAACATTTCTGAAATCTGACTCCATGTCAGGGAAATTGCTGTAGAATGGGCTCTGTTCCACTTAGAGACAAAATTTCAACTCCTATAGAAACTATAGACTGTTTTCTATCCAATAATAATAATAATATGCATATTGTACGATCAAGGATTTTGTGGGAAGCCGTTTCAAAAATTACCCGATTAGCATAAATAGTCTCAACAGCGCCCCCATCCTCAACAGGTTAATGACATGTATGGACCCAGAACTTAATCGAGCATCTGACCAATAACGCAATACTTTAGTTCTGGGTTAACCGAAATTACTGTATCTGTTACTTTGACAAAGAAAATTGTAATAAATAAAAAAGTATACCAGTTTCATTTAAGAACCAAAAAATGGACAGCCCTGCCATATAGATTGCAAAATAGTTGAATAGATTTTTGATGTACCGATTCCATGTTTATGAACTGATTAGTTTTTCAATTTACACTTTTATACAAAATTCCTGCAACCAATAGAATGTTATATATATATAATATATATATATACAGTGGGGAGAACAAGTATTTGTTACACTGCCGATTTTGCAGGTTTTCCTACTTACAAAGCATGTAGAGGTCTGTAATTATTATCATATAGGTACACTTCAACTGTGAGAGACGGAATCTAAAACAAAAATCCAGAAAATCACATTGTTTGATTTTAAAGTAATTAATTTGCATTTTATTGCATGACATAAGTATTTGATCACCTACCAACAGGTAAGAATTCCGGCTCTCACAGACCTGTTAGTTTTTCTTTAAGAAGCCCTCCTGTTCTCCACTCATTACCCGTATTAACTGCACCTGTTTGAACTCGTTACCTGTATAAAAGACACCTGTCCACACACTCAATCAAACAGACTCCAACCTCTCCACAATGGCCAAGACCAGAGAGCTGTGTAAGGACATCAGGGATAAAATTGTAGACCTGCACAAGGCTGGGATGGGCTACATGACAATAGGCAAGCAGCTTGGTGAGAAGGCAACAACTGTTGGTGCAAAAATTAGAAAATGGAAGAAGTTCAAGATGACGGTCAATCACCCTCGGTCTGGGGCTCCATGCAAGATCTCACCTCGTGGGGCATCAATGATCATGAGGAAGGTGAGGGATCAGCCCAGAACTACACGGCAGGACCTGGTCAATGACCTGAAGAGAGCTGGGACCACAGTCTCAAAGAAAACCATTAGTAACACACTACGCCGTCATGGATTAAAATCCTACAGCGCACGCAAGGTCCCCCTGCTCAAGCCAGCGCATATCCAGGCCCGTCTGAAGTTTGCCAATGACCATCTGGATGATCCAGAGGAGGAATGGGAGAAGGTCATGTGGTCTGATGAGACAAAAATAGAGCTTTTTGGTCTAAACTCCACTCGCCGTGTTTGGAGGAAGAAGAAGGATGAGTACAACCCCAAGAACACCATCCCAACCGTGAAAAATGGAGGTGGAAACATCCTTCTTTGGGGATGCTTTTCTGCAAAGGGGACAGGACGACTGCACCGTATTGAGGGGAGGATGGATGGGGCCATGTATCGCAAGATCTTGGCCAACAACCTTCTTCCCTCAGTAAGAGCATTGAAGATGGGTCGTGGCTGGGTCTTCCAGCATGACAACGACCCGAAACACACAGCCAGGGCAACTAAGGAGTGGCTCCGTAAGAAGCATCTCAAGGTCCTGGAGTGGCCTGGCCAGTCTCCAGACCTGAACCCAATAGAAAATCTTTGGAGGGAGCGGAAAGTCCGTATTGCCCAACGACAGCCCCGAAACCTGAAGGATCTGGAGAAGGTCTGTATGGAGGAGTGGGCCAAAATCCCTGCTGCAGTGTGTGCAAACCTGGTCAAGAACTACAGGAAAAGTATGATCTCTGTAATTGCAAACAGAGGTTTCTGTACCAAATATTAAGTTCTGCTTTTCTGATGTATCAAATTCTTATGTCATGCAATAAAATGCAAATTAATTGCTTAAAAATCATACAATGTGATTTTTGTGGATTCCGTCTCACAGTTGAAGTGTACATATGATAAAAATTACAGACCTCTACATGCTTGTAAGTAGGAAAACCTGCAAAATCGGCAGTGTGTCAAATACTTGTTCTCCCCACTGTATATGGGGATACAACCTTCTCAGCTCTGCAGATTTTGCTGCGAAGAAACAGAATCATTAGATCACTTGTTTTGGTACTGTCTTGTTTTTGGTCGCAGGTTCATGAATGGCTGAAGAATTGCAACATTTACCTGGAGCTAACTCTGCAGATAGCACTGCTGGGTGTTTTAAAAAGTCATAACCAATCGATCAATAATATACTATTACTCTTAGCAAAAAAATGTATCTTTATTTTACATGTAGAATCTATAGAAAGGTTCAGAACTTTTGGGAAATGTCACAGCAAAGTAAAAAAAAAATAAATATTGCAAATCCAAAACTGGATAGCGTTCAGTGATGGGAGGGGTTGAGTGGAGCTGAATGATGGGACTAAAAACAAACAAAAAGTCTGTAAAATGTATATAGTATGTATAAGTTGGAAGTAGAAGCCTACAGTGCATTCAGAAAGCATTCAGAACCTTTGACTTTTTCCACATTTTGTTACGTTAGTCTTATTCCAAAATTGATTAAACTCTTTTCCTCATCAATCTACACACAATACACCATATGACAAAGCAAAAAATGTTTTTTTGAAATTTCTTCACATTTATAAAAAATAAAATTGCTATTACATTTACATACGTATTCAGACCCTTTACTCAGTACTTTGTTAAAGCACCTTTGGCAGCGATTACAGCCTCAAGTCTTCTTGGGTATGATGCTACAAGCTTGGCACACCTGTATGGGAGAGTTTCCCATTCTTCCCTGCAGATCCTCAAGCTCTGGTGTGGTTCTTGGTCACCTCCCTGACCAAGGCACTTCTCCCCCGATTGCTCAGTTTGGCTGGGCGGCCAGCTCTAGGAAGAGTCTTGGTGGTTCCAAACTTCTTCTATTTAAGAATGATGGAGGCCACTGTGTTCTTTGGCACCTTCAATCCTGCATAAATGTTTTGGTACCCTTCCCCAGATCTGTGCCTCGACACAATCCTGTCTCTGAGCTCCTTTGACAACATGGCTTGGTTTTTGCTCTACTCCTTATAATAGACAGGTGTGTGCCTTTCCAAATCATGTCCAGTCAATTGAATTTACCTCAGGTGGACTCCAATCAAGTTGTAGAAACTTCTCAAGGATGATCAATGAAAACAGGATGCAACTGAGCTCAATTTCAAGTCTCACAGCAAAGGGTCTGAATACTTATGTAAAAAAGTATTATTATTATTATTTTTTGCATACATTTCTAAAAACCTGTTTTTGCTCTGTCACAATGGGGTATTGTGTGTAGATGTTTTATTTTATTTTTATTTCATCAACTTTAGAATAAGGCTGTAACATAACAACATTTTGAAAATGTCCAGGATTCTGAATACTTTCCAAAGGCACTGTAAGTGTAGTTGTCCATTAGTTTACTCCAGTTATGGGAGGCATGGTAGGGTTAGGGGACAATCAAGGAAAATGTATTTAAAAATATATATATATAAATATTTACTAATAAAATATGAGGGATTGGAAATTGTACAGACAATTCCATAGATTGAAATACATTCCTCACCTTTTCTAGCCGCAATGGGTTTCATATTCCTGTAGCCATACAACAAATTTCCATCTGCATCTCTCATTTAGTTGGGTCTATGTAAATAGGTAGATGTATGTGATCCCATAGGCAGTGTGGTTTATAGCCTACAGAAGAATTTGACAGTTGATCTTTTAGTTTGAAGTTTGTATGCTACTGTACTACTGAATTTATTTTGAGTAGCCTAGACAATGATTCATCTACTTCCGGCGCCGACCGAGATGGCCGCCTCGCTTCGCGTTCCTTGGAAAATATGAAGTATTTTGTTTTTTTATGTGTTATTCCTTACATTGGTACCCCAGGTAATCTTAGGTTTCATTGCATACAGTCGGGAGGAACTACTGAATATAAGAGCAACGTCAACTCACCATCGTTCCAACCAGGAATATGACTTGCCCGAAACGGATCCATTGTTTTGCCTTCCACCCAATACAATGGATCTGATCCCAGCCGGCGACCCTATGCGACGCCGTAAAAGGGGAAAACGTAGCGGTCTCCTGGTCAGGCTTCGGAGACGGGCACATCGCGCTCTACTCCCTAGCATACTACTCGCCAATGTCCAGTCTCTTGACAATAAGGTTGATGAAATCCGAGCACGGGTAACATTCCAGAGAGACATCAGAGATTGTAACGTTCTCTGCTTCACGGAAACATGGCTAACTCAACAGACGCTAACGGAGTCGGTGCAGCCAGCTGGTTTCTTCACGCATCGCGCCGACAGAAACATACATCTTTCTGGTAAGAAGAGGGGCGGGGGTGTATGCCTTATGATTAACGAGACGTGGTGTGATCATAACAACATACAGGAACTCAAGTCATTCTGTTCACCTGATCTAGAACTCCTCACAATCAAATGTGGACCGCATTATCTACCAAGGGAATTCTCTTCGATTATAATCACTGCCGTATATATTCCCCCCCAAGCAGACACATCGATGGCCCTGAACGAACTTTATCTGACTCTTTGTAAACTGGAAACCACACACCCTGAGGCTGCATTCATCGTAGCTGGGGATTTTAACAAGGCTAATCTGAAAACAAAACTCCCTAAATTCTATCAGCATATCGATTGTGCTACCAGGGCTGGTAAAACCTTGGATCACTGTTATACTAACTTCCGCGACGCATATAAGGCCCTCCCCGCCCTCCTTTCAGAAAAGCTGACCACGACTCCATTTTGTTGCTTCCAGCCTACAAACAGAAACTAAAACCACAAGCTCCCTCGCTCAGGTCTGTTCAACGCTGGTCCGACCAATCTGATTCCACGCTTCAAGACTGCTTCGATCACGCGGATTGGAATATGTTCCGCATTGCGTCCAACAACAACATTGACGAATATGCTGATTCGGTGAGCGAGTTCATTAGAAAGTGCATTGACGATGTCGTACCCACAGCAACGATTAAAACATTCCCAAACCAGAAACCGTGGATTGACGGCAGTATTCGTGTGAAACTGAAAGCGTGAACCACTGCTTTTAACCAGGGCATGGTGACCGGAAACATGACCGAATACAAACAGTGTAGCTATTCTCTCCACAAGGCAATCAAACAAGGTAAGTCCCAGTACAGAGACAAAATAGAGTCGCAATTCAACAGCTCAGACACAAGAGGTATGTGGCAGGGTCTACAGTCAATCACGGATTACAAAAAGAAAACCAGCCCCGTCGCGGACCAGGATGTCTTGCTCCCAGACAGGCTAAATAACTTTTTTGCTCGCTTTGAGGACCATACAGTGCCACTGACACGGCCCGCTACCAAAACCTACGGGCTCTCCTTCACTGCAGCCGAGGTGAGTAAAACATTTAAACGTGTTAACCCTCGCAAGGCTGCAGGCCCAGACGGCATTCCCAGCCGCGTCCTCAGAGCATGCGTAGACCAGCTGGCTGGTGTGTTTACGGACATATTCAATCAATCCTTATCCCAGTCTGCTGTTCCCACATGCTTCAAGTGGGCCACCATTGTTCCTGTTACCAAGAAAGCTAAGGTAACTGAGCTAAACGACTACCGCCCAGTAGCACTCACTTCCGTCATCATGAAGTGCTTTGAGAGACTAGTCAAGGACCATATCACCTCCACCCTACCGGACACCCTAGACCCACTCCAATTTGCTTACCGACCCAATAGGTCCACAGACGACGCAATCGCAACCACACTGCACACTGCCCTAACCCATCTGGACAAGAGGAATACCTATGTGAGAATGCTGTTCATCGACTACAGCTCAGCATTTAACACCATAGTACCCTCCAAACTCGTCATCAAGCTCGAGACCCTGGGTCTCGACCCCGCCCTGTGCAACTTGGTCCTGGACTTCCTGACGGGCCGCCCCCAGGTGGGGAGGGTAGGTAACAACATCTCCACCCCGCTGATCCTCAACACTGGGGCCCCACAAGGGTGCGTTCTGAGCCCTCTCCTGTACTCTGTGTTCACCCACGACTGCGTGGCCATGCACGCCTCCAACTCAATCATCAAGTTTGCGGATGACATTACAGTGGTAGGCTTGATTACCAACAACGACGAGATGGCCTACAGGGAGGAGGTGAGGGCCCTCGGAGTGTGGTGTCAGGAAAATAACCTCACACTCAACGTCAACAAAACAAAGGAGATGATTGTGGACTTCAGGAAACAGCAGAGGGAGCACCCCCCTATCCACATCGACGGGTCAGTAGTGGAGAAGGTGGAAAGTTTTAAGTTCCTCGGTGTACACATCACAGACAAACTGAATTGGTCCACCCACACAGACAGCGTTGTGAAGAAGGCGCAGCAGCTTCTCTTCAACCTCAGGAGGCGGACGAAATTTGGCTTGTCACCAAAAGCACTCACAAACTTCTACAGATGCACAATCGAGAGCATCCTGTCGGGCTGTATCACCACCTGGTACGGCAACTGCTCCGCCCACAACCGTAAGGCTCTCCAGAGGGTAGTGAGGTCTGCACAACGCATCACCGGGGGCAAACTACCTGCCCTCCAGGACACCTACACCACCCGATGTCACAGGAAGGCCATAAAGATCATCAAGGACAACAACCACCCAAGCCACTGCATGTTCACCCCGCTATCATCCAGAAGGCGAGGTCAGTACAGATGCATCAAAGCAGGGACCGAGAGACTGAAAAACAGCTTCTATCTCAAGGCCATCAGACTGTTAAACAGCCACCATTAACATTTAGCGGCCGCTGCCAACATACTGACTCAACTCCAGCCACTTTAATAATGGGAATTGATGGAAATTATGTAAAAATGCACCACTAGCCACTTTAAACAATGCCTTTATCCCTTTACACTTGTGTGTATAAGGTAGTAGTTGTGGAATTGTTAGGTTAGATTACTTGTTGGTTATTACTGCATTGTCGGAACTAGAAGCACAAGCATTTCGCTACACTTGCATTAACATCTGCTAACCATGTGTATGTGACAATTAAATTTGATTTGAGAATTTGTGGATAATCCAGCATATTTAGGTTGGGGGAAAAAACTATGCAAATGTTTTTTTGAATTCAAACATTGTTTTCTCTTTCAGAAACTGTCACAGTCCTTTGCCAAATACAGCATAAATTACTGAATAAAAAAACAAACATTCTGCCAACACATTAAATAGACCGATAGTTTACGTAAAATATTTGACAGGATGGGTAGGCTGCAGTATTGCTGTGCGATAGGAGTCCGAAATCATAAACCTATTTCATTTCAGAGCCTATACCAAGTCAGGACATTTTAACCCAATAATCTATTGATAAACAACATTTTAAACAATAATTGGTCCTTTGCATAGAAGTGTGGACTGTAGCCTACTTTTTAATGGTTTCCAATATACAATCAATCTTGCAGAATGCATGGATAGGCACTTGCTATAGGCAGCATGCATGTTTAGTTTGAAAAAGTCACTGCAAAATATCAAAACATTCTGCCCACACCTCATAGTGTAACGCCTGTCGTCGGAAGGAGTGGACCAAAGTGCAGCGTGAAAAGTGTTCATGATTTTTATTTATCAAAACACTCGAACAAAATAACAAAGTGAAAAAACGAAACAGTTCTGTCAGGTGCAGTAACTAAACAGAAAATAACTACTCACAAAACACAGTTGGGAAAAAAACTGCCTAAGTATGATTCCCAATCAGAGACAACGATAGACAGCTGCCTCTGATTGGGAACCACACTCTGCCAAAAATCAAAGAAATAGAAACCATAGAATGCCCACCCTAATCACACCCTGACCTAACCAAAATAGAGAATAAAAACCTCTCTATGGCCAGGGCATGACACATAGCCATGGGGAGTAGGGGGTGTGGTCAGAACGGTTTGATATTTTGCAGTGAGTTTTTCAAACTAAACAATGTTTTAATTATTTTTTATTCTATTTTCACAAAAGTAGTGCATTGGGCTTCTACTAGTCCTGTATTAGCGGACCGATTTAGCTGTCTGTAGCGTGGGCAAAAAAAAGAAGAAGATGTATGTATTCTTTTCAGAAATGGCACATGCAGATATTTTGTGACATTTATGCAACGGTTATAAATGAGTCCTGGTCCTGAGTGCAGCTGATTGTAACTGGTAGAGTACAATGTGAGGTAGCCTGCTGGGTGTCAGAGCTTCTAAGTGTGAGACAGTTGTACTGTCTTCAGATGGCCTTGGCCCCTGTGTGCCACAACTGGGCTGGGGTGTCTCTGTGCTCTCTGGCCCTGGCTGGAGTGACAGGGCCGTTTCTTTTCACTCCCCCAGGCTACTGCAGCCTCTCTGGGACCTGGCTGGGCACGATGCTGATCTGTGTGGCTGACTCGTGTCGGCTCCAGTTTAGAAAATGTCAGCTCTGCTCTGCCTGATTAGGGCATTGATCGGACACTGTGGTGGAGTGCCTACACACTGTCCCCTTGGTGGAGGAAAGAGGCCTGGCAGGGGACCATGCATGGCTCTGGGCATCTACAGGGGCTTAGGGTTTCTATACGTATCCAGGGGACTGAGTGTCACTCTCTCAACATGAGGAAGTGGTTCAGCACTAGGGGATACTTCTGGAGAAACCTTAGCCATACTCTGTTTGGCATATCTGGTGGCAAATATGTATATGGATGTTTCTTTTGAGGGTTTGTGTGTGACTGCATTTCATGTGTCATGAGTGGATCATATTGGTCAAGGTGTAAATTTGTATTGTATGTCCATGTGACTTTGTGTTTAATACAGTGTATTTAGCAGGAGCTCTGTGCTCCATCTTCCTCAGAGAGCTGCAGTGAATGGGAAGGAGTCTCTCTGGGTTAAATGTGAGTCAGTGGCTGATTGATGGAGATTGTTAGTGACAGGGTAACCACTGTGGTCAGTACCAGACTGACAGGCTGGAACACAAACCACAGAACAAATACGGAAAGTGCTGGTGCAGTGCTCATTCACACTTGTTTTCTCTTTCTCAAATGTTCCGTCTACCCTGTCTAACACACACTGCTCAAACACACACAGCTCAATTACACACCGCTCATTCTCCATTAATGTTTGGCTAGTAAAAATGTTACCTTACATTTCCGTTGTCAATGTCAGTAACGTCCCCATTTGGGTTGGCCATTTTTTTCAACAAAGATTCGAGAACAAACTTGGTTTCTCTCAAACTCCGAACAGTGACCATTGGACAACCATTTTAGTTTTAATTTTATCTTTTTGGTGAAATGCTAGCCATTGAGTTCTGATAGCCTGTAGCCTTTTGCTCTTTCTGCAGTCTCTGGTAAAAAAAAACGGCTTCATTCAGTACCTGTAAAAAGGATCTAATTTTACCTCAGTTTCCAGCGGTGCTCTGTTCTTATGGCCCTAGATGCCTTTCAACACTTCCCATTAAAGTCCAAGGGCTTAGGCCCGTGGGAAAAGCACTGCTGTTGTTCTGCTTGGTGGAAGAAGAAGGCTTATTTCCTTTCAGAGGTGGACTCTTTAATCTAACAGACTTCTGTTCAGCAGATCTATAGGAGTCATTAGAGACCCCTTTTTCTGGCTTGTTGGGGCAACCATACTGACGGGAGGGAGAGGATGTGTGTCGGTGTGCCTTGCGAGTGTGTTTGCATATGTGTGTGCTTAGATCAACTTCTCTCAACTCTCAGGTGATGAACAAAGTGCTGCAGGACAGCATGTCCCATTTTCCCTACAGTGTGAGAGTGCCACCTGCTGTTAGGCTTAACTCACCTTTCCCTGCTCAGAGTCAGGATACCCACTGGACAGCAGCTATCTAGGACTACTGATACCTTGATGTGGCTGAGTCACAGTGAGGCAGTCTGGGGAGAGTGTAAAGGGTCTATTACTGCAGTGCACTATCAGAAAAGATGGTATTGATATTTCATTATGACTGTAATAAAGAGCAGCCCATATTGAGTTTTTATTCATAGAGCTGGTCTAGTTCAGGTTAACATGTGGAGCGAGTCCTAATGACTCTGCAGAACTTTAAATGAGTCTGGGCGAGTTTAAGTGCTTTAAAACGCCTCTCTGGATCACCTGACCTGACTATTAAACACACTGCTCCTTGAGCAGAGAGAGAGAATTGATTTTCCCCCAGCTTTATACTGACGTCCATCAGGGTTCACTAGATGGCCCCATGGGTTCCACCATCAATGCTTCTGGGATTCAGGTCCTGACCCCAGAGCTGTTATAGGCTGTGCTCTCAACAGTGCAGAACTGGCCCAGTGATAGCAGATAGCAGGGCTGCTGAATGGTGGAAGGCTGGACACAGCAGGCTAGGATGGGCTTCCCTCTCCTCTCCTCTTCACATTGACTGACCTGTCCTTGACGTCCAGTCTCCACACCATCACCATAGGGGGTTTAGCCAGATGGATTAATGAGAGGAGCGGTGTCTCTGAGAGGCCTACAGGGGGAGAACAGGGGAGACTGGAGAGCGAGAGAGGGAGACACTATCGCTGCACTGATAGACAGTGAACCTTCAGCACTATGGACAGCCGAAGTGTGTGTGTGTGTGTGTGTGTGTGTGTGTGTGTGTGTGTGTGTGTGTGTGTGTGTGTGTGTGTGTGTGTGTGTGTGTGTGTGTGTGTGTGTGTGTGTGTGTGTGTGTGTGTGTGTGTGTGTGTGTGTGTGTGTGTGTGTGTGTGTGTGTGTGTGTGTGTGTGTGAGTGAGTGACAGAGAATGACAAAATAGAGAGGAGAGAACAATGACTCAGTGTGCTGTGTCTTCTCTACTGTCAGATGTCATGATTGACTGTTCTTTCAATGGCGGTCGGTGCTGTAGCACTGCCTCTAGCTATTCTCTCTAACTGGGCTAAACAATGTCCATTCACTCTCTATAATATTTGCAGCACAGTTGTTCTTCTTAAAGTGCCGGCACCTCCATTAGAATGAGTGATGATCAGAGCTGCTCAGAGAGTTGAAAGCAGGGCTTGTAGGCTGTAATGGATGAGCATTTCACTCTCGCTCATAGCTCCCTCACTTTCTAAGCCTTCACTCTTGTGTGTGTGTGTGTGTATGTGTGTCAGGCTCAGAGCTATTAATGCTGGCAGGGGTGCTGTGTCAGAGCTGCAAATGTGATACTCCTCTTCTATGCTGCAATGATGCAAACTGTTTGTGTGAATATATGCTTTTATGTGAGATGGGGGGGTGTAACAGTGCAGTCACAGCCCCCACATACTCTGAAAGATTATTCATTCATTCACCCACTTGATCTGATGTGTCTTTCCAGAAAGTGTCCCAGTACATCATCATCGTCCAGGCCACGGACATGGAGGGGAACCTGAACTTTGGCCTGTCCAACACGGCCACTGCCCTCATCTCTGTGACCGACATCAACGACAACCCTCCCGAGCTGACCGCCAGGACGGTGAGTCACCTGTCCACCCCAGGATTGACCTCTACTGTAGGGCCACACATTTGTCTTCATGACAGGATAACATCAGCTGATGGATATTCAACAAGGCAGTGCCCCAACTCTGCTGTAGATGCAGTCCATGTGTCTGATGCTATCTTAGAGAACATAAGGTCATGGCTCTTTGACAGGAGGGTAGAGAGCTGTACAGATGAGAAAGACAGAGACATGTGGAGAGATAAACAGTAGGCAAAGAAAAACAGGTCTAAAAATAGGGAGAAGAAAGGGGCCAAAGGGAAAGAGAGAAAGAGGGAGCTACTGAAGTTAAGGGGGAGTGGTACGGAGCAACATGGAGGGACAGAAAGGGAGGGGGGAAAGAGAATGATCATAGGCATTCTATTTGGTGATGGTAGAAGCCCTCGCTCTTCTGGTGACCATGGTTTGCCTGCAGGCGTCTGGCCCCAGTCCCATACA
Organism: Salvelinus fontinalis; assembly: GCF_029448725.1. Taxonomy (NCBI): domain Eukaryota; kingdom Metazoa; phylum Chordata; class Actinopteri; order Salmoniformes; family Salmonidae; genus Salvelinus; species Salvelinus fontinalis. The sequence goes on along the minus strand of NC_074667.1, from coordinate 50,939,922 downwards.
CATCCACACTGGAGGCAGCCTGTCTTCCGTATTGTGTGTGTGTGTGTGTTTGTGTGTCAAAAGGGAGGAGTAGTCTGTCTCTCCCTTCGTTGGTTTCTCTTTCTCTCTCTTTCTCCCTCTCTCTCTTCTCTTTCTGTCTGTGTGTCCATCCATCTGCAGAGAGAGGAGTGTGCCAGGCAAGCAGCAGCGTAGTTCCAGCCGGATGCTCTGATAAGAGGCCCCAGCTGTCACAGACTAGCCCACTGAACAACGCCTCGCCTCGGACCACTCTGTCCTGTCTCTGTCACTCCCCTCTCACAGGGGAACACTCAAACTTCCACAGGCACACACACATGCACTGCCTTGCCACACTCCTCTCCACTCCACACGGTCTCTACTCTCTCCACAACAGCCTCTGTCTGCTGTTGTAGGCCCTGGTGTATCAGACATGGTGTTGGGTGGAGAGAGAGTGTTGAGTATCCTCACTGCCTCAGTGTTTAGAACCGCGTGGCATTGCAAGATAGATAACACATTATAATAGCAAACAAACCAGGATGACAAAGAAGGAGAAAGAAACAAACTTTGGCAACATGGTTTAGAACACATGGTTTGGAACACAAGTGTCAAACTGTGTGTTCCAACAGTAACAGATGGATGGGCCTCTGTTGTGGAGGGACAGTGGTTATGTTGGTGTAGACTGCAGAAGACATGAGAGTGAGGAAGAGAAGAGGAGTGGGGACAGGCGAGGACATGTTAGTCATAGAGACAGCTGTCTTACTGTCTTACTGCTGTGTCTGACACACAGACAGCTTTACTCGTGGCACACACATACACAGACAGAAATAAACACACTCCATTTTCCTAGCAGATTCTCTGCTGCTTTGTTTGTCAACCCCTTTTCTTCTCTTCCCACACAGCAAACTCCACTTGGAGCAGTTCAGTAATTATTTGTGTATGACAGACATAGGAAAGAATGTGCATCTCTCAATGGGAGATGGAGAGAAAACATAAGCACACTAATTAAGTAAAATTGCTTGCGGGGGCGTAATCCAAGCAGATATATTGCTTCTCATTTGAAAAAAGACAAATGTTTTATTCATTTCAGAACATGGGCATGAATATGAGTGTGATGTTCGTCATTATGTGAAAAACAAAAAGACAATGGTACTTGCCACAACTCATTAGGCTGCATTCAGCGACTGTATAATCTCTCTCTCCTAGTGTTATGGTGGTGTGATCTAATCAAGTGCATTACACTCAAACTAAACTCTATAATCCTGTCGACATTTTCAATTCACATCCATAATGGTGAGTGTTTGGAGCTGTGGTCTATAGGTTCATATGTTAAAATCTCAGCCAGATAGATTCCAGTATGCCTTGATTTCATGCTATTCCTGGTTTACCTGTAGAACCTCTGTCTAACAGACTAGTTTTACTGAAACGTATTACTGAAGGACAGTTAGTGGCATGATTGTTAGCACAACACTAAGTGTGACTATTAGTGATAGTAGACGTACCACTGCATGTGGCACTTGTGTGACGTGAAAAACAGAAATGAAGTGTGTTTGTGTTGCCAATGCCTAGGGCTCCTTTACCATCACAATGAGGATATAATAACCATTAAAACACATTTAACTGTGCACCATTCTACTCAGAGAGAAGAATTTCAAGAGTTGTTTTTAAGGGCATTTTTATTCACAATTTTTGCTAACATTATTGCCTTTTTGTTCCTGTTGTTGTTTTCAACCAATACTATGCTTCTATTGAGAACATTAAAAGAGCCCATAGATTCATGTTGAGTTGCTGATCCTCTTGTGAGAAAGGGGAAACATAATGCACTACTACTCTCTGAAACAGCAGTGTTCTCATTTTCCAGGCTCAATTCTTATATGATTCAGTTATTCTCAATTCACTCTCCAACTCTGTGGTTAAAAGCAGTTCAGTGGTTGGGGTCTATTCAATTTTGAACTAGATGGATTCCGTTCCAATTCAACCTGAATTGGAGTTTACTAAAGCATTCTGATTTAACTATGCACTTTTATCCTCTTGCCTTTATGAACCCATGTTGGGAGCTCCAGTTCCCTAACTAGTAACCAATGGAGGTTCCCTTTGGGATCTGTTTTTCTCTGGCTGCTTATCAGACATACCACCTGTTACTTTCAATGGTGAGGACATCTACCCAGAGCCCATTATCCAATTAGAAAGGTTTTTAAAACCACATGTCATTCTGCCTCACCCACTCTCTCTCCCAATGTTGTCAGACAAGCTTGGAAAGTTGTTTTCCTGTCTGTGTTGATGCTCGGGATGAAAATGAAATAGAGGAGCCCACACACTACAGATAATGTGCATATTACATTTTTTCTGTGCTTAGCGGCGTGGCAATGCTGCGGGGGACAGGGTGCAAGAAGGAGGAAGAGGGGGAGGGGGGTTTGGATGCAGCCACAGCGCCACGATGAAGTCATTAGATGGAACAGCAGCTGCCAGTCACACACCATAAACCAGTTAACGCATCACAAGAGGAAACACAGATTATTGTCTGACAATGACAGCTGTGTGTGTGTACAGTATGTGTTGTGTGTTTGTGTTTCCTGATTAATAAAGAGACTGCTGCAAAATGTAACTTTGCGATGTTAGTTGGACTAGATTCCTGTACAGTAGGTTTTTGTGTATGCTGTTTCTGCTGAGTTTCCTCTATCATTTAGTGAGACTGAATAGTTTTAGATTGGAATATAATGAAGATCGTTACCCAAAGATGGTCCATGCAATCTATTTAATTGCATTACTTATTTAACTGCTTAATTGGTAAATGCGCAGAATTAAATGTAAATGTATAAACACTTGTTCGAAATCCATTGGTTTAAATAAATATTTCCACACAGACATTCAGCAGTATAAGGAACGGAATGGCTATAATGAAAACAGTGTGTCTATTATCCAAATTCTTACAAATATCTCACTTACTCCCTCCCTCCCTCACACCCTCTCTCTGTCTGTAGTTTTCAGGGGAGGTCCCAGAGAACAGTGTGAATGTGGTGGTGGCCAACCTGACAGTGATTGACAGGGATCAGCCCCACAGCCATAACTGGGCTGCCCAGTACCGCATCGCCAGCGGAGACCCCCAGGGTCACTTTCTCATCCGCACCAACCCTGTCAACAACGACGGCATGGTCACTGTGGTCAAGGTAGGGGACTCATTTACTGTTTTACATAAACAACTCCAAGTGCTTTGGTTCCATATTGATATGGGTGCATTTGAGTTGTTATTTAACTTTGCCTTCTCTCCCTCTCCCTCCCTACATATCTTTCTCCCCCACCCTCCTCCAGCCGGTGGACTATGAGCAGAACAGGGCCTTCATGCTGACTGTGATAGTCTCTAACAAGGCCCCCCTGGCCAGTGGGATCCAGTCTTCTCTCCAGTCTTCAGCGGGGGTCACCATCTCCGTACAGGACGTCAACGAATCCCCTGTCTTCCCCACCAACCCCAAGTCCATCCGTTTTGAGGAGGGTGTCCCTGCAGGCACCACACTCACCGTGTTTGCTGCCCAAGACCCTGACCTCTTCATCCAGCAAACTGTCAGGTACTGAATGTTCACTGTTTTAGAATAGATGCTGATGGTATTTTGCATGGATTTGCTCTCTCGTGAGGCTGAAACACTGCAATCCCTAACTGAACCGCTCCCAAAACCAAGGTCCAATAAATTCCTGTTGCCTAGCGACAAGAGAAAAGGTTCAATCGTAATGAGCTGGACTGTGTGTCCAGCCACACTTTCTTTCTCTACCCCTGTTTCTCTCCATCTCTCTCCTCATCGATCCCTCTATTGCTTGCATCCGGGGCCATATTCCCTGAGTGGGGTGGCATGGTGCTGTCTCTAAATCGACCCAGTGGGCCTCCCTGGAGAGAACTCCCACATACTCACCGGGTCAAAGGTCACTGAGCAACTCTAGCCACTCCATCCCCAGATTCAGCACCAATCAATTCCACTCTAAATTCAGCCTAACACCCGTACACAAAGGCAATCTGGAAATGTTAGAGAATTGATGCGGTGCAGGCAAACAAATAAACTCTAAAAACACCAGTTCTTCTCATAAATGGAGACCTTACTCTTTCACTGTTATTTTGTCTTCTGAGAGCCACAAAACTCCTCTTCTTCTCTCGCCTCCCTCTCTCTCTAACTCAAACCTTTCTCAGTCTCTTTCTTTCTCTTTTATTGATGAGAAGTCAGCGCTTCCGTCTTCTCCAGAGATGTTGTGGCAGCAGACAGGCAGTTCATGTTTGGACTCCACTGGCTGATTCACTTAAGTGACCTTGCCCGACAGATGACATGAGGATCTACAGTGTGTGCGCACCAGAAGAGACTCCTCTCCCTTTCTCCTGCCCCATGCCTCCTCCTCCCTTCGTTCTCACTCATCTAGAGGGGAAGGAAGAGGAGAGGAGAAGAAAGAGTTGGACAGGGTCTGATTTGCCAGCTGATTTCACTTTCAGACTGAAGGGAAGTGGTGGCATGCGTGGATGGATCATAGATCTTCCCCACCAGCTGTGTGTCCTTCTCCCTGTGCCAGCCTCTGCCAGCTGGGTGTCAGAGAGAGGCTTGAGTGCCCCTGGGGTGCCACCGTGGCATGGGAAGAGATGACAGGGCCTCTCATGCCAACTAGAGACCTCTGTTTCACCTGTCAAGGGACACCAAATCCAAACTGACATCCAAGTCTGTTGGCATGACTCTCTCTAACTCTCAAGTTCCTGTTATTTTGCCTTCTATTCTGTTGTTGATATCCCCATGAAGGAACACCAAATCAAAACATTGATATGTATCTATCTGTCTTTACCTCCCTCCATCCCTTGGAGTGCAGGATTTCCATGGTTGCAGGAGTCTAAATGTGGCAGAGTGTGTTTCATTAGCGGGAGATAGATTTAGCTGCCTAGCTGCCATAATCTCCCACACATCTCGTTGGCACTCGCTAACCTGTGTCATCCTCCAGCGTGTTCTCTAATTAGACTCATCATAATCATCAGCAGCAGCAGCATCAAACTTCCTCCCACCAGGCACCTGATCTCTCTATACCTCTGTCTCCATATTTGCACTATATATACAAAGTATGTGGACACTCCATCAAATTAGTGGATTCGGCTATTTCAGCCACACCTGTTGCTGACAGGTGTATAAAACTGAGCACACAGCCATGCAATCTCCATAGACAAACATTGGCAGTAGAATGGCCTTACTGAAAAGCTCAGTGACTTTCAACGTGGCACTGTCATACTGTAGGATGCTACCAAATTCCTGCCCTGCTAGAGCTGCCCCGGTCAACTGTAAATGCTGTTATTGTGAAGTGGAAATGTCTACGAGCAACAACGGCTTAGCCACGAAATGAGAGGCCACAGAAGCTCATAGAACGGGACCCCCAAGTGCTGAAGTGTAAAAATCGTCTGTCCTTGGTTGCGACACTTACTACCGAGTTCCAAACTGCCTCTGGAAGCAATGTCAACACAAAAACTGTTACTCGGGAGCTTCATGAAATGGGTTTCCATGGTTGAGCAGCCACACACAAGCCTAAGATCACCATGGGCAATGCCAAACATCGGCTGGAGTGGTTTAAAGCTCACCACCATTGGAATCTGGAGCAGTGGAAACACGTTGTCTGTACTGATGAATCACGCTTCACCATCTGGCAGTCAGACGGACGAATCTGGGTTTGGCGGATGCCAGGAGAACGCTACCTGCCCGAATGCATAGTGACAACTGTAAAGTTTGGTGGATGAGGCATAATGGTCTGGGGCTATATTTCATGGTTCGGGCTAGGCCCCTTATTTCCAGTGAAAGGAAATCTTAACGCTAGAGCATTCAATTACATTCTAGACGATTGTGCGTCCAACTTTGTGGCAATAGTTTGAAGAAGGCCATTTCCTGTTTCATCATGACAATTGCCACAATCACAAAGCTAGGTCCATACAGAAATGGTTTGTCGAGATCGGTGTGGAAGAACTTGACTGGCCTGCACACAGCCCTGACCTCAACCCCATCGAACACCTTTGGGATGAATTGGAACACCGACTGCGAGCCAGGCCTAATCACCCAACATCAGTGCTCGTCCTCAGTAATGCTCTTGTGGCTGAATGGAAGCAAGTCCCCGCAGCAATGTTTCAACATCTAGTGGAAAGGCTATTATAGCAGCAAAGAGGAGACTCCATTTAATGCTCATGCTTTTGGAATGAGCTGTCCGACGAGCGTCTGTCCACATACTTTTTGTCATGTAGTGTATCTTTCCATCTCTCCACACTGTGACAAATGCCTTTTAACGGAATAATCACATTGATTTACATTGATTTATGGAGACAAATATAGACCTATACTTTTGAATTCATGTGGCAGTGTTACCTGCATGAAAGAAAGGTCCTGTATCTCTAATTAATATCTCCACTTACATAGTCATTAGTTTGTGCAAATTGCTCTTCATTTGTTGTTAGCTGTCAACTTTGCCTGGCAAAACCAAGCTGCAAGAATACCGTACTGCTTCCTGATGACGCAATCTCAATCGCACTCCACACCTCCCTTTCTCACATGGACAAAGGAACACCTATGTGAGAATCCTGTTCATAGACTACAGCTCAGTGTTCAACACCATAGTGCCCACAAAACGCATCACTAAGCTAAGGACTCTGGGAATTAACACCTCCCTCTGCAACTGGATCCTGGACTTCCTGACGGGCCACCACTAGGTGGTAAGAGTAGGCAACAACACGTCTGCCACGCTGATCCTTAACACTGGGGCTCCTCAGGGGTGTGTACTTAGTCCCCTCCTGTATTCCCTGTTCACCCACGACTGCGTGGCCTAACACGACTCCAACATCATCATTAAGTTTGCTGACGACACAACAGCGGTATGTCTGATCACCGACAAGGATGAGAAATAGAGGCCTATAGAGAGGAGGTCAGAGAACTGGCAGTGTGGTGCCAGGACAACAACCTCTCCCTCAATGTGAGCAAGACAAAGGAGCTGATCGTGGACTACAGGAAAAGTTAAGATTAGATACAGGGTATTCACCAATTCTACTTCTATTTGTACTGAAGGATATATTAAGCCATTAACACTATGGGATTAGATATGTTGTAAAAGTTTCTACTGTGTCTGCAGGTACTCCAAGCTGTCTGACCCCGCTAACTGGCTGAGGATCAACAGGACCAATGGTCAGATCACCACCATGGCTGTGCTGGACAGGGAGTCTATGTACGTCAGGAACAACATCTATGAGGCCACCTTCCTGGCTGCCGACAATGGTAAGTCTGGTAAGTGAATGTGTGTGCATGTGGTAATTCTGTGTGTGTGTGTGTGTGTGTGTGTGTGTGTGTGTGTGTGTGTGTGTGTGTGTGTGTGTGTGTGTGTGTGTGTGTGTGTGTGTGTGTGTGTGTGTGTGTGTGTGTGTGTGTGTGTGTGTGTGTGTGTGTCTGTCCTCATGTGTGTACGTGTGCATGCGTACTGCATCAGTGTGTATGTTGCCTGCTAAATGCATCCATTGTGTACTGTGGAGAGGAGTGAAATATCTGTCTAAATGTGCCACAGGTGAGTGCTGTCGAAGCTGCTATAGCGATCGGTGAAGTACTCTAAAACCAATCGCCCCATTACAAATAGAGGTGCTTACTCTCTGTGTTTGAGAGAGAGGGCACAGGTGGTGTTGTACCACAGAGATATTAAGGATTGGTTTGCGGGAATGAGGTGTGCTGCCCTCGAGTGCACAGAATTTAGGCAAGCAAGCTGTTGATTGCCTATTGATTCCAGACACCAGTCTACATGGGGATATATTCTACTTTAATTGAATTTTGCTTTTATTCATTCTGCTCCACTAAGGAAGGAGCTCAACAAAGCACCGAACCAATCACAACAGACAAGCAGTCAACGGTGTGCTCTGCTGTGCTGAGGCAATAGACCTTTACATAAAGTACCTGTAGCTCATGCAAAGCGTTACTTTGTAATAGAAAACAGAGATGGATCTCCTCAGTGTGATGAGCTTGGGTGAACTCCATTCATGCAGACAGTGCAGCATCAGTTACTTAGCAGAAATTATAAACTGGGTGGTTCGAGCCCTGAATGCTGATTGGCTGACAGCCGTGGTATATCAGACCGTATACCACATTTATTTTACTGCTGTAATTACGTTGGTAAACAGTTTATAATAGCAATAAGGCACTTCAGGTGTTTGTGATATATGGTCAATATACCACGGCTAAGGGCTGTTCTTAGGCACGACGCAACGCGGGGCTTATTGCTTAAATACTCCATGATAGTCAGTTGGCTATACAAAGTTATAGTAGTCTGTTTCTCATAGACTGTAGGTTAGGGAGTGTTTGTTGTCATAGGATATTGTAGGTTAGGTTGTGTTTGTTGTCACAGTATATTGTAGATTATGGTGTGCTTGTTGTCATAGTATATTGTAGGTTAGGGTCTGTTTCACCTCAGTGCATTTTAACAACAGCCCCTGTGTAAGGGGAATTTCTGGTGCTTTCCAGTAGAGTCGTTTCATGTATCCTCTGAGAGTGCTGAGCTCCAGACTCACGCAGGGTGAAATATTTATGTGCGGTTTCATTTGTTATGGCTGTCATCACTGGGAGCTTTTAGAACAAATGCATGCTGTATTCTTCCATCACTCTCAAACCCTCTCTCAATATTCTCTCAGCTCCCTCATTTTTCTCTTTCTCTGTTTCTTCCTCATCTCCCCTCCTTCTGTCCCTTTGCTCTCTTCTATTTTCATTCTATATCTCCACTCCAAATTAAATTCAATTGACGTCAAATGATTTTTAGACACTGTATAACATACGGCAGCGGGAAGATGTTTTGGGGTGGGCACCCCTACTTCCTGCGGCTGTGCTGTGTATATGCATGAAGTTTCTATCGTCATCAAATGTATTGTTTGTCTCTCTCTTCCTTTCTCCCCTTCTTCCTTCTCTTCCTTATCTCCCCCCCCCTCTCTCTCTCCCCTCGCACCCCCCTGTCAGGTTCTCCCCCGGCCAGTGGAACAGGTACTCTGCAGATCCATCTGATAGATGTGAATGATAATGCTCCGGTGATGATGCCCAAGGAGGCCCAGTTGTGTGAACGCGCCAATCCCCGCTCCAAGGTCAACATCACAGCCTCTGATGCCGACGCTGACCCCCATGTGGGACCCTTTGTGTTCGAGCTGCCCTCCTACCCCTCCAGCGTCCGACGCAACTGGACCATCTCCCGGATCAGCGGTAAGACATGGGATCTCCGCTAGAGGTGTAGTGTGTCATAGTTCAAATTCTGTAGTCCAACATCTCTACTTGCAATTATGTTAGCACAGCTGAAAACTGTTGTTCTGATTAAATAAGAAATAAAACGGGTCTTTTTTAAACTAGTAGAATATCTGGAGCATCAGCCTTTGTGGGTTCGATTACAGGCTCAAAATGGCCAGAAACAAATAACTTTCTTCTGAAACTCGTCAGTCTATTCTTGTTCTGAGAAATGAAGGCTATTCCATGCAAGAAATTGCCAAGAAACTGCAGATCTCGTACAACGCTGTGTACTACTCCCTTCGCAGAACAGCGCAAACTGGCACTAACCAGAATAGAAAGAGGAGTGGGAGGCCCCGGTGCACAACTGAGCAAGAAGACAAGTACATTAGTGTCTAGTTTGAGAAACAGACGCCTCACAAGTTCTCAACTGGCAGCTTCATTAAATAGTACCCGCAAAAACACCAGTCTCAACGTCAACAGTGAAGAGGCGACTCCGGGATGCTGGCCTTCTAGGCAGAGTTCCTATGTCTGTGTTCTTTTTCCCCATCTTAATCTTTTCTTTTTATTGGCCAGTCTGAGATAGGGCTTTTTCTTTGTAACTCTGTCTAGAAGGCCAGCATCCCGGAAGTCGCCTCTTCACTGTTGATGTTGAGACTGGTGTTTTGCGGGTACTATTTAATGAAGCTAGAAGAAAAAGAAACGCACACCTATTTAGGCGAGGTGCTGGCAAGCGGAGTAGAAAACTTGAAAACAAAGGAGAGCCGCACACTCGCACACTCGCGGCTCTCCTTTGTTTTCAAACTATTTAATGAAGCTGCCTGTCTTCATTTCTCAGAACAAGAAACGTCTGACGACTTTCAGAAGAAAGTCCTGTTTCTGGCCATTTTGAGCCTGTAATCGAACCCACAAATGCTGATGCTCCAGATACTCAACTAGTCTAAAGAAGACCAGTTTCATTGCTTCTTTAATCAGAACAACAGTTTTCAGCTGTGCTAACATAATTACAAAAGGGTTTTCTAATGATCAATTAGCCTTTTAAAAGTATAAACTTGGATTAACTAACACAACATGCTATTGGTACACAGGAGTGATGGTTGCTGATAATGGGCCTCTGTACGACTATGTAGATATTCCATAAAAAAATCTGGCCTTTCCAGCTACAATAGTCATTCACAACATTAACAATGTCTACACTGTATTTCTGATCAATTTTATATTATTTTAATGGACAAAAAAATTAGCTTTTCTTTCAAAAACAAGGACATTTCTAAGTGACACCAAACTTTGAACGGTAGTGTATATTTTTTTACCTTTATTTAACTAGGCAAGTCAGTTAAGAACAAATCCTTGTTTACAATGACAGCCTACACCGGCCAAACCCGGACGACGCTGGGCTAATTGTGCGCCGCCCTTTGGGACTCCCAATCAAGGCTTGTTGTGATACAGCCTGAAATCGAACCAGGGTGTCTGTAGTGACGCCTCTAGCACTGAGATGCAGTGCCTTAGACCTATGTGCCACTCGGGAGCCCCACCATATGTGGTTGATGAATGCACTAACTGTAAGTCACTCTCGAAAAGAGCATCTGCTAAATGACTGAAATGTTAAAATTTAAATGCTGTTGATTTATATTGTTTAAATCTTGTCTGATGTGTGTGTGGATGCTGGCTCCCTGTGTGTTTGCTTCTGTGTGACAGATGACATGGTGTGGTCTCAGGCTGATGGCCTGTGGTATAAAGGAGCTCTTATATGTCACTATTCTCCTAGAGAGTAAATGGCTCTGTCTCATGTTGACGTATGACTTGTGTGCTTTGTGACAGATCACATCCATTCATCTCCCTGCCCTGATAGACAAGATGTCATCTGTACATGTTGATGTAAACACCGTTGGAAGTATTTAGTTGGAAATATACTGTTGTTTTAGTTGGAAATATACTGTTGTTTTAGATGGAAATATACTGTTGTTTTAGTTGGAAATATGATTGGAGATATTGTGCTGCAGATGATTGCCTGCCTCCATGTCTATTTTGCTACAGTGACTACCTGTGTATTATTCTGTATGTATTTGCATGTACTGTATCTCTGCCAGTACTGCTCACATGGCCACAGATGACTACAGTAAAACTCTGGAGTGTTCAACTGTTTATTTCTACACCACTGCTATATGCTTCTAGCAGTGACTGGACATTGTGTCTGTGTGACTATGTGCAGGTGACTATGCCCAGTTGAGACTGAGGATTCCCTACCTGGATGCAGAGGTGTATGATGTTCCCATCATCGTGTCGGACTCCGGTAACCCGCCCCTCTCTAACAGGTCCATTATAAAGGTCAAGGTGTGTCCGTGTGATGACAACGGAGACTGTACTACCACCGGAGCTGTGGCTGCCTCCGGACTGGGGACCGGAGCCATCATAGCCATACTCATCTGTATCATCATACTGCTTAGTGAGTATAATACACACTTATAAACACACACGCACACACGCACACGCACACGCACACCTGTGCTGTAGGAGTCATTGTCTGTATAAACATACTACTAGGTACTGTATATCATGTACATTACATGTACATTACACACACCACCTCTGATATATCCCTGTTCACTCCTCTGTCTGGGGTGTTGTGTAACTCCTGGTGTGTTATATTGTGGTGTGTGTTGTATGTTGCAGTCCTGGTGCTAGTGTTTGTGATGTGGATGAAGCGCAGGGAGAAGGAGCGTCAGGCCAAGCCCCTGCTGATCGACCCAGAGGACGACGTCAGAGACAACATTCTGAAGTATGACGAGGAGGGAGGAGGAGAGGAGGACCAGGTCAGTGTTATACACATTACACATGCACAAGGCTTCATCTAACAACACAGCCATAGAGATGATGGCGGTGATGGCGACGACGACAACAATGATGATGAAGATGGCATATTTAATAACTGTGATTGCACTCAGACACTTCCTCAGCCATTCTTACAGTCCCACTGAGTCTCCTTCCTTGCTCTGTGTTGCAGGACTATGACTTGAGCCAGCTGCAGCAGCCTGAGTCTGTGGAGCACATAATCAGTAAACCAGTGGGGGTGCGCAGGGTGGACGAGAGGCCCATCATCGATGAGTCCCAGTACCCCGTCAGACCCAGCCTGCCCCACCCTGGAGACATCGGAGACTTCATAAACGACGTACGTTAACTATTAAACATCAGAAGTAATTTATCTCAAAATACTATATAAGTACATTTAAGTCATTTACATTTAAGTCATTTAGCAGACGCTCTTATCCAGAGCGACTTACAAATTGGTGCGTTCACCTTATGATATCCAGTGGAACAGCCACTTTACAATAGTGCATCTAAATCTTTTAAGGGGGGGGGGGTTAGAAGGATTACTTTATCCTATCCTAGGTATTCCTTAAAGAGGTGGGGTTTCAGGTGTCTCCGGAAGGTGGTGATTGACTCCGCTGTCCTGACGTCGTGAGGGAGTTTGTTCCACCATTGGGGTGCCAGAGCAGCGAACAGTTTTGACTGGGCTGAGCGGGAACTGTACTTCCTCAGAGGTAGAGGAGGCGAGCAGGCCAGAGGTGGATGAACGCAGTGCCCTTGTTTGTGTGTAGGGCCTGATCAGAGCCTGAAAGTACGGAGGTGCCGTTCCCCTCACAGCTCCGTGGGCAAGCACCATGGTCTTGTAGCGGATGAGAGCTTCAACTGGAAGCCAGTGGAGAGAGCGGAGGAGCGGGGTGACGTGAGAGAACTTGGGAAGGTTGAACACCAGACGGGCTGCGGCGTTCTGGATGAGTTGTAGGGGTTTAATGGCACAGGCAGGGAGCCCAGCCAACAGCGAGTTGCAGTAATCCAGACGGGAGATGACAAGTGCCTGGATTAGGACCTGCGCCGCTTCCTGTGTGAGGCAGGGTCGTACTCTGCAGATGTTGTAGAGCATGAACCTACAGGAACGGGCCACCGCCTTGATGTTAGTTGAGAACGACAGGGTGTTGTCCAGGATCACGCCAAGGTTCTTAGCGCTCTGGGAGGAGGACACAATGGAGTTGTCAACCGTGATGGCGAGATCATGGAACGGGCAGTCCTTCCCCGGGAGGAAGAGCAGCTCCGTCTTGCCGAGGTTCAGCTTGAGGTGGTGATCCGTCATCCACACTGATATGTCTGCCAGACATGCAGAGATGCGATTCGCCACCTGGTTATCAGAAGGGGGAAAGGAGAAGATTAGTTGTGTGTCGTCTGCATAGCAATGATAGGAGAGACCATGTGAGGTTATGACAGAGCCAAGTGACTTGGCGTATAGCGAGAATAGGAGAGGGCCTAGAACAGAGCCCTGGGGGACACCAGTGGTGAGAGCACGTGGTGAGGAGACAGATTCTCGCCACGCCACCTGGTAGGAGCAACCTGTCAGGTAGGACGCAATCCAAGCGTGGGCCGCGCCGGAGATGCCCAACTTGGAGAGGGTGGAGAGGAGGATCTCATGGTTCACAGTATCAAAGGCAGCCGATAGGTCTAGAAGGATGAGAGCAGAGGAGAGAGAGTTAGCTTTAGCAGTGCGGAGCGCCTCCGTGACACAGAGAAGAGCAGTCTCAGTTGAATGACTAGTCTTGAAACCTGACTGATTTGGATCAAGAAGGTAATTCTGAGAGAGATAGCAGGAGAGCTGGCCAAGGACGGCACGTTCAAGAGTTTTGGAGAGAAAAGAAAGAAGGGATACTGGTCTGTAGTTGTTGACATCGGAGGGATCGAGCGTAGGTGTTTTCAGAAGGGGTGCAATTCTCGCTCTCTTGAAGACGGAAGGGACGTAGCCAGCGGTCAAGGATGAGTTGATGAGCGAGGTGAGGTAAGGGAGAAGGTCTCCGGAAATGGTCTGGAGAAGAGAGGAGGGGATAGGGTCAAGCGGGCAGGTTGTTGGGCGGCCGGCCGTCACAAGAAGCGAGATTTCATCTGTGGAGAGAGGGGAGAAAGAGGTCAAAGCACAGGGTAGGGCAGTGTGAGCAGAACCAGCGGTGTCGTTTGACTTAGCAAACGAGGATCGGATGTCGTCAACCTTCTTTTCAAAATGGTTGACGAAGTCATCCGCAGAGAGGGAGGAGGGGGGGGGGGGGATTCAGGAGGGAGGAGAAGGTGGCAAAGAGCTTCCTAGGGTTAGAGGCAGATGCTTGGAATTTAGAGTGGTAGAAAGTGGCTTTAGCAGCAGAGACAGAAGAGGAAAATGTAGAGAGGAGGGAGTGAAAGGATGCCAGGTCCGCAGGGAGGCGAGTTCTCCTCCATTTCCGCTCGGCTGCCCGGAACCCTGTTCTGTGAGGTCGCAATGAGTCGTCGAGCCACGGAGCAGGAGGGGAGGACCGAGCCGGCCTGGAGGATAGGGGACATAGAGAGTCAAAGGATGCAGAAAGGGAGGAGAGGAGGGTTGAGGAGGCAGAATCAGGAGATAGGTTGGAGAAGGTTTGAGCAGAGGGAAGAGATGATAGGATGGAAGAGGAGAGAGTAGCGGGGGAGAGAGAGCGAAGGTTTGGACGGCGCGATACCATCCGAGTAGGGGCAGAGTGGGAAGTGTTGGATGAGAGCGAGAGGGAAAAGGATACAAGGTAGTGGTCGGAGACTTGGAGGGGAGTTGCAATGAGATTAGTGAAAGAACAGCATCTAGTAAAGATGAGGTCAAGCGTATTGCCTGCCTTGTGAGTAGGGGGGGAAGGTGAGAGGGTGAGGTCAAAAGAGGAGAGGAGTGGAAAGAGGGAGGCAGAGAGGAATGAGTCAAAGGTAGACGTGGGGAGGTTCAAGTCACCCAGAACTGTGAGAGGTGAGCCATCCTCAGGGAAGGAACTTATCAAGGCGTCAAGCTCATTGATGAACTCTCCAAGGGAACCTGGAGGGCGATAAATGATAAGGATGTTAAGCTTGAAAGGGCTGGTAACTGTGACAGCATGGAATTCAAAGGAGGCGATAGACAGATAGGTCAGGGGAGAAAGAGAGAATGTCCACTTAGGAGAGATGAGGATCCCAGTGCCACCACCCCGCTGACCAGAAGCTCTCGGGGTGTGCGAGAACACGTGGGCAGACGAGGAGAGAGCAGTAGGAGTAGCAGTGTTATCTGTGGTAATCCATGTTTCCTTCAGTGCCAAGAAGTCGAGGGACTGGAGGGAAGCATAGGCTGAGATGAACTCTGCCTTGTTGGCCGCAGATCGGCAGTTCCAGAGGCTGCCGGAGACCTGGAACTCCACGTGGGTCGTGCGCGCTGGGACCACCAGGTTAGGGTGGCAGCGGCCACGCGGTGTGAAGCGTTTGCATGGTCTGTGCAGAGAGGAGAGAACAGGGATAGACAGACACATAGTTGACAGGCTACAGAAGAGGCTACGCTAATGCAAAGGAGATTGGAATGACAAGTGGACTACACGTTTCGAATGTTCAGAAAGTTAAGCTTACGTAGCAAAAATCTTATTGACTAAAATGATGCAATACTGCTGACTGGTGAAGTAGGCTAGCTAGCAGTGGCTGCATTGTTGACTTTGTTTGAAAGTGTTGCTGGCTAGGTAGCCTCGATAACTGGCTAGGTAACCTCGATAACTGGCTAGGTAACCTCGATAACTGGCTAGATAATTACTCTAAACTACACAATTATCTTAGATACAAGGACAGCAAAGACAACTATGTAGCTAGCTAACACTACACTAATCAAATCGTTCCGTGAGTGTTCTAATGTTTGAGTTTCTATACCAAGGAGCAATCACAGTGACAGCAAAGTTCATAACAACACAGTTCATAACAACACAGTTCATAACAGCACAGTTCATAACAGCACAGTTCATAACAACACAGTTCATAACAGCACAGTTCATAACAGCACAGTTCATAACAACACAGTTCATAACAACACAGTTCATAACAGCACAGTTCATAACAACACAGTTCATAACAGCACAGTTCATAACAGCACAGTTCATAACAACACAGTTCATAACAGCACAGTTCATAACAGCACAGTTTATAACAGCACGGTTCATAACAGCACAGTTCATAACAACACAGTTCATAACAGCACAGTTCATGACAGCACAGTTCATAACAGCACAGTTCATAACAACATAGTTCATAACAGCACAGTTCATAACAACACAGTTCATAACAGCACAGTTCATAACAGCACAGTTCATAACAACACAGTTCATAACAGCACAGTTCATAACAGCACAGTTCATAACAACACAGTTCATAACAGCACAGTTCATAACAACACAGTTCATAACAACACAGTTCATAACAGCACAGTTCATAACAACACAGTTCATAACAGCACAGTTCATAACAACACAGTTCATAACAGCACAGTTCATAACAACACAGTTCATAACAGCACAGTTCATAACAGCACAGTTCATAACAGCACAGTTCATAACAGCACAGTTCATAACAGCACAGTTCATAACAACACAGTTCATAACAGCACAGTTCATAACAGCACAGTTCATAACAACACAGTTCATAACAACACAGTTCATAACAGCACAGTTCATAACAGCACAGTTCATAACAGCACAGTTCATAACAACACAGTTCATAACAGCACAGTTCATAACAGCACAGTTCATAACAACACAGTTCATAACAGCACAGTTCATAACAACACAGTTCATAACAAACTTAGCAACAAGCATGCCATCAGTATAATCACTATTGCCTTTCTCTCCTCAGTGTTAACTAACCCTCTCTGTCTCTCTCTCTCAGGGTCTGAGGGCGGCGGACAACGACCCCACGGCCCCGCCCTATGACTCCCTGCTGGTGTTTGACTATGAGGGCAGTGGCTCCACGGCCGGCTCTGTCAGCTCCCTCAACTCCTCCAGCTCAGGAGACCAGGACTACGACTACCTCAACGACTGGGGCCCCCGCTTCAAGAAGCTGGCAGACCTCTACGGCGGGGGAGACGACTGAGAGAGGGTTGTGGGTGGGGTACGGAGGGGGTCCGGGGGGAGGGATTGGGGTCAGATGCTCCTTGAAACCACAGGCAGGGCCCAAGCAGTACCACATGAGATATTCCCATAGTAGACCAGTGAGGAGAGAACGGAACCTAAGAGAGTGTTCTAGAAGACGGCCTGTGACCTCACCAGGTTCTGCTGCTACTCTATTCTGGCTTTTTTAGTGGCAAGTTTTTAGTGTGTTTTGTTTCTCACTCTACTGGACATCGAGCTATCTGGGGATGCGAGACACTTCTGAGAGACAGGAGTGCTGACGCTCGTTTGGCTTGGATGATGAAAAGGAACATGATAAACTCATCTCCTTTTGGTTTAACGCTGAACACAATGTACAGAAAGACACACTTTCTCTCTCTCAACTTGAATTTCCTTAGAACAGAAGCACTGTCATTTTATAAAGTGCCTTTTGTGGTGTGTTTTGTATCGGACTCCTGAAATCTCAGGGTTGGTTGCCATTGGAGAAGTTTCGAGCGGCACACACCCTTGTAACCTCCGCCACCCCAACCTTCATATGAGTCCCTCTCCTCTGCTCTCTGGTGTCACAAGAACTGCTGTACCCAGCAGCAACACAGATGAGAGAACCACACAACGAGGGCTGGCTGTAGGTTAAGATCAGTTATACTCTTGGAGAAGTACTACTAAAGCAACCCTCTGTCAGTGATACATCACTGGGCTGATCGAAGACTTACCCAACCATCATCCGG
This sequence comes from Salvelinus fontinalis, assembly GCF_029448725.1. Taxonomy (NCBI): domain Eukaryota; kingdom Metazoa; phylum Chordata; class Actinopteri; order Salmoniformes; family Salmonidae; genus Salvelinus; species Salvelinus fontinalis. The sequence goes on along the minus strand of NC_074667.1, from coordinate 50,922,045 downwards.
TCAACACAACACTGACATTGGATGTGTGTATGTGTGTCTGTTTTTAAAAATGTGGGGGGTTTCTAACAAACAGAGAATGCCTGCCTTTCCTCTGTGAGTCCAGGAGCCTATACGCTCAGATGCTTGCCTGCCCTGTACGGTTTTGTGTTGCTTTCCACGCTGTAAAGCTTATGTAGGCATGATCTGAATAGTGAGATAGTATAACACAGTAAGACTTGAAATGGCTTGGAAAGAATGCCCTGATAAAGAAGCATTAGAAGGATTTTTCTGGCCTTGAACATTCCCATTTTTAGGTCAACAAAACTATTGAGAGATGCATGAAGTATTTTATTTTTTATGTTTTACTTAACGCACTTGTTCTTATGTGGTGAGAATGTGAATATACTCTGTTAAAAAAAACATTCAAAAAAGAAAATGCTGTAAGATACCTATTTTTGAAGTATTAATTTCCAAAAAAAGTTGCTGCTCTAGCTCTTCAATAGGCTGAAAGACATTTTGGAACAGCTATTTTCAGTGTGTGCGTGTTTCTTTTCTCATTTTGGTCAAGATGCTGTTTGTTTCAATTGATCTTTTAAATGTTTTATTTTGGGGGGGGTTGTTTTTTAAGAATTAAGACAGCTTTGTTATAATCCTGTTTTTTTATATGTCAAATGCAGCCCTCCCTCTTCTCCTGTGTCTTTGACGAACACCTTTCTGTCTGCCTCTGGACTTGGGACTATGGAAGGGTTAAACAGTCATGTCGGCTGATAGTTGTTCTATTATTAAGTGTATCTGAATAATTTTCTTCATTCATCTAGATACTGGAAATGTGCTTAAGAAAATAAATGAGACATGTTTTAAAAATGTTGCAACTTACTTACTACTACCTAGTTCATGTTCAACCATCAGTGGGCTTCACTCTAACCTTCTTGAGCTCTGCATCGGCATGAATTTTAAAACTGAAGCCTACCCATGCCCGTAACCTTCAGGCCCGATTGCTTCTGCCAGAAGCACAAAATCAGAAATAGCTTCCTCCGTTAGTAAATCCGTTATATATATATGACTGATCAATTGGGAATTACCTTAACATTTTAGCAAGGATCTCCCGCGATACGGATTGAATCCAGACCTCAATCTTTTCTCTGTGTTGGAGGGCAAGGAGAAGGAATAGACACAGTGACGACCCTTTCCTTGAAGTTGATTGATTAACTGAAGGTGATGACCTCAGTGTTTTAATGTGAACGTCAAGGGCCCTTCTCCCTCACGGTTCTAGCATTCTGTACATTGCAAAGCAAAGAGTGGAAGGAATAACAACGTATATTTGTGTCCATCCCTGTGATTTCAATGAATCAGCTGAGGCCCCAAACAGCGTCGGGGGAATGAAGGGGTTTTAATCCTCCCCGGCTGTGTTTATCAATTAGCCACACCATTAATCCCCGGGACCTAAATCTCATTAGATAGAGCGCCTTTAATAAGACACCCAGAGAGAGAGGAGAGAAAGGGGGGAGAGATATGGGCTAAAAGGATACAGCCTACAGTGAAAAGATCAGAGCTACTGTATATGGGTACTTCGGAGACCTGAGAGGATGGACAGAGCAGAACCTACAGAGGGATGTTATATTCTTTAAAAAACTGTTTTAGACCCAGGTTCACTCAGACCCAACTCTTGTTACTAGAGAAAGAGAGAGAGAGAGCTGTGCTGATAGGATTTGGGAGCATGCTACATGCTGTGGCTGATAATGAGGTGTGCTTTGATTCCACAGTTAATCTCTACACTTGAGAAGGAAGCCTGGCATTAAGGAGATTAAATATTCAAGCCTTCTATATAATAAGGAATCATTCTATATAATACAGAATCATTTTATTTGCAGTGCACGGTGACTCACATCTAGGGTTGCAAAGGGATATTACTGGAAACTTTCCAAGTTTACCAGTAAACTACCAGAATTTTGGTATCTTTCAAGAATTTTATGTAATCGATCATAAAATATCTAGTGGCCCTTTTGTGTGCTTCAGAATGTCACAGGTGATCCTCTGTGTGTTCTTATCACATGTAAAATATATGAAATCATTGAATAAGATTATTTTTAAATAGAACATGTAATGACAAAGCTGTAAAACATTATCCTAAACATAAGCCATGAATTTAGTGAATACCGTTGGTGTTACAGTTGAGGGTTTCAGTATGGAATATCCTTTATTTTATTTTATAACCTTTTTTATATATATAATGTATTGTTTTGGCATCAAACTGGTGGCAGTTGTGAAAAAAATCAATAGTTTGAGGAGTTGCAGATGATGATGAAAAAGGAGAGTTACTTTAGTGTTTCTTCAAGGGTTATGCTACTTCAATATATACCAAACATTAAGAACCCCCATTCTTGATACACATGGGAACGTGTTAGGCCCAGCAGCATTGCAGTTTCTGACACAAACGGGTACGTCTGTGTTACAGTATAACTTTACGTCCGTCCCCTCGCCCCGGGCGCGAACCAGGGACCCTCTGCACACATCAACAACTGACACCCACGAAGCATCGTTACCCATTGCTCCACAAAGGCCGCGGCCCTTGCAGGGCAAGGGGAACCACTACTTCTAGGTCTCAGAGCAAGTGACGTCACCGATTGAAAGGCTATTAGCGCGCACCACCGCTAACTAGCTAGCCATTTCACATCCGTTACACCTGGCACCTACTATCATATCCCATTCAAAGGCACTTCAATATGTTGTCTTGCCCATTCACCCTCTGAATGGCACACACACACAATATATGTCTCAATTATCTCAAGGCTTAAAAATCCTTATTTAACCTGTCGCCTCCCCTTCATCTACACTGATTGAAGTGGATATAACAAGTGACATCAATAAGGGATCATAGCTTTTACATAGATTCACCTGGTCAGTCAATGTCATGGAAAGAGCTGGTGTTCTTCATGTTTTGTATACTTATTAGTGTATTGACAAGCAGTTCCTGTGGCTCTGCATTGCTTGTTAAAGAGAAAGAAAAGCCAAGTTGAGGTGACTTGTTGATAAATGGTGTATACTAAGCAAGAGCTTAGCAGTTGGCCAGCAGCCAGCCCCTTATGTATTGTAAATAAAGTTCTCCTCTTCAAATGCATTCAGCCCAGCTCTTTTCATTTCCTGTCCATAAAGGCCCTAGTCTCTTGGGCTGGCAGTGGGAACAATCCAATCTGAGAATGACTCTGCCGGGTTTTGGTGGTGCCCGGATAATTTGCTGTTTACAATTTAGTGCTGATGGGGCTGCTTCGGTGTGAGCAGCACCATGGGAGGGACTTGTTTACCGGGTCTGTTGTGCTGACACAGCGGGGCACTCCTGCTATTTAAAGATCAGGTAGTGAATGAGATCAAAGCAGGGGAATCAATTTGATGTTACTACTCAGAGTAGAGTGTAAGGGCTCTATTCAATCTGTATCGCTGAAACCCTACAGATTGCGCAATAGATATTTAAAGGAAATTTCTGATTGAGCCAATGCAGCATTTACCATGAATGCAGTCTACACTAACGCAGGAATATCGCCTTTAAATTTCAGTTACGCTGTAACGCTGAACTTCCGCTGTATGGATTGAATAGAGCCCTAAGTCCAGTCCGGTCCACATCCCAGTCTAATATACCTCTGGTTACTGATCTGAAGGGTTGAGACATGCAATGGTGGAGAGAGTGATGGAGCAGAGACCAGATGGGTTCACATCAACCTGTAAAACTCTATTTATGCAAACAACATGTTTCAGACATTGGTTTACCCATCACATACCAAACTACCGATCAGAGTGTTCAAACCTTTGATCAGAACGTGATTGTGTGAGTATCTGTTATTAGGCCTATCTCTGCAAAGTACAGTATCACTGGATTGCACTAAAATGCCTTGTTGTATAACTGACTTCCTGCATCTACCCTTCCCAATATGGGCATATCTGGTCCTGTCAGAGCGCAGTAAAGGGTTTAGAAGCCATCATCCAGGGCTAATGTATCCTGGGGTAGAGCGTATTTTTTGTCTGAGATCTGCTCTGGCCTCTATTTCCATTCAATTCCATTCCCATTTGTCAGGTTCACTACGGGCATGCAGACTGGTATTTTACATGAACACCAGATTGGAAGCAAAGTGATTAGTATAAATAATAGTAGTATAAATAGTAATCAGCCTGCACACGTGTACTAGCATTAACAGTGTAAGTGTAATGATATTTGATTAACATGATGGAGATTCATGTCAACCTAGCTGGTTATGTGCCTGCTGTTCTGTAGGTATGACTGCATTTGGCTGATGAGTCTCCATAGCTGTCAGACAAACTTAGCCATGTACAGTGGCTATTTAGCATGTAAATCTTGGTGGGGCAAATTCCATTTTTTTTTTTTAGATGCATGCCAGCAAAGCCTACACACAACACATTAATTGCACTATAACGGTGACAAACGGTGCCCATAAACTGTTAGGGCCTACATAAAGCTGTCCTAACAGCGGAGCTTTCCTTTCAGCACCATGGAGTGAATCCTTACCACCGCTACACCTGGCTATCAGTGGAGCCTTGTCTGACAGTGAAACAGTTCATTCAGCCTCATTTACTGCCTTTTAAAAAACCCACAACTGATATGGCTGACTTGCTTAAATAAATGTGGTTTCTCCTGACAATTGAGATGTACAAAATATGGCCTATGGGAACGATGAGTGTATAAAAGGCAATCTGTAATTTCGATTAAGACATTTATGAACGAGCTAAGACGGACGTATTCGATATAACTATTTGTTCATCACTTTTGAAATGTACAGCGACAGAATTCAGAACATGGGCCATTCTGTCAGTATTCTCCATATACACCAAGTCAGAACTGTGTGAAAAAAAGGGGGGGATATAAGTAGACAATGAAAACTCTTACAATATTTGATGATGACATTTCTCTAAAACAGGCTATAGGCTTAATGTGCACCACCAAGTCAGAACAGTAGGCTAAATTATGAGGGGGCAAGGGACCAAATTATTAGGGTGATGCACATGGGATACTAACAACTTACTACACAACATACACTTAATATTACTTTCTTAGCTACAGTATACATATCTCCCTGACATATTACTTCAATTATGCAGCAGCATACAAGCCATTTTTGGACTCACCGTTGTGCTGTGCTCACTTGAACAGGAAGGTAGCTCAGCAGTCCGTCTTGTGGGCAAATTTTGTCATGAAACTTTGTCATCAAAGTCTGGTATTTTCTGGATTTATGTTGCTTTCAAGACAACTGGGAAATCGGGGGAAAATCAAGCTTGAATCATGACATCAGTGATCTTCAGGTCGGAGCTCTAGAAAGAGGCCCGATTTCCTGACTTGGAATTCCGAGTTGAATGATTGTTCAAAACATATTTTCCCAGTCGGAGTTCGTTTTTGTCCGAGTTCCCAGTTGTCTTGAACTCACTGAAGTCTGAGATTTCCAAGTTCCGAGTTTCCGGTTGTTTTGAATGCGGCAGAAGTCATGCTGGATTGACAGCATGGCCAATGTATTCCTTTTCTGGCCTATAGTGGTGCGTGAGAATGTTTATCCTTTTTAGCTTGGGAAAGAGACCTTTAACCTGTCTAGGATCAGCGTGGCGCTAGCGGCACACCCCCCCCCCCCCCCCACTGAAAAACCAGTGCCGCGAAATTCAAAAAAAATATTTTTTTTAAATATTTAACTTTCACACATTAAAGTCCAATACAGCTAATGAAAGACACAGATCTTATGAATCCAGTCAACATTTCCGATTTTTAAAATGTTTTACAGGGAAGACACAATATGTAAAGATGTACATCTATTACCTAAAACACATTAGCATAATCCACCATCTTTTATTTGTCCACCAACACCAGTAGCCATCACCAATTCGGCTAAACTAAGATATTTATAGCCCCTAACCAACAAAAAAACTCATTAGATGACAGTCTGATAACATATTTATGGTATGGGATAGGTTTTGTTAGAAAAAAGTGCATATTTCAGGTATATGGCATAGTTTACAATTGCACCCACCATCACAAATGGACTAGAATAATTACAATGAGCAACGTGTTTACCTAACTACTAATCATCAAACATTTCGTAAAAATACACAGCATACACGAATCGAAAGACACAGATCCTGTGAATACAGACAATATTTCAGATTTTCTAAGTGTCTTACAGCGAAAACACAATAAATCGTTATATTAGCTTAGCACATAGCACATAGCAGCCCAGCATTGATTCTAGCCAAAGTGAGCGATAAAAGTCAACATCGCCAAAAGATATAAATTTTTTCACTAACCTTCTCAGAATTCTTCCGATGACACTCCTGTAACATCACATTACAACATGCATATACAGTTTGATCGAAAATGATTATATTTAGCCACCAAAATCATGGTTAGACAATGTGAAATGTAGCTCAGCTGGTCAGAAAATGTCCTTGCGCCACTTAGACAGTGATCTACTCTTATACATAAATACTCATAAACGTGACTAAAAAATATAGGGTGGACAGGGATTGATAGACAATTTAATTCTTAATACAATTGCGTTATTACATTTTTTAATTTATCCTTACTTTTCAATACAGTTTGCGCCAAGCGAAGCTACGTCAAAAAACATGGCGTCCTAAGCCACTAAAATGTTTCGACAGAAACACGATTTATCATAATAAAAATGTCCTACCTTGAGCTGTTCTTCCATCAGTATCTTGGGCAAAGGATCCTTTCTTGGGAGAAATCGTCTTTTGGTGGAAAGCTGTCCTCTTGCCATGTGGAAATGTCAACTACGTTCGGGATGAACTGAAAAGCGTGCCCAACTTTTCACATCGTTGCAAAAATAAATGTCCCAAAATCGCACTAAACGGATATAAATTGCTATAAAACGCTTTAAATTAACTACTTTATGATGTTTGTAACTCCTATAACGAGTGAAAAGATGACCGGAGAAATATAACAGGCTAAACTAAGGCTTGGAACAGGAGAGGGTCGGTGTCTTCCACGCGCGTTACGCAGCTCCCAAAGAATGACTAGCTTCAGAGTTTTTTCATTTGTAGGGCCTGTGAACGCGCAATCGAGCCCGTTGGAATCGTCATCACGTAAAGGCATCCAGGGGAAGACGTAAGAAGTGTCCGTATAGTCATAGCAACGACAGTGCCCTTTTAACTGACTTCAGAAAAGTGGCCAACATTTCTCAAATCTGACTCCATGTCAGGGAAATTGCTGTAGAATGGGCTCTGTTCCACTTAGAGACAAAATTTCAACTCCTATAGAAACTATAGACTGTTTTCTATCCAATAATAATAATAATATGCATATTGTACGATCAAGGATTTTGTGGGAAGCCGTTTCAAAAATTAGCCACATTAGCATAAATAGTCTAAACAGCGCCCCCATCCCCAACAGGTTAAACCCAGAATTGGACTACACACCCTCTCCACCGAATAGCAGGGGAGGCAAAATAGTAATTGCTTTGCAAAGATTGCAGTTAGCTACTGATTCCTTCCATACCACCCACTGCTGAATTTTCGATTTCAAACTTGTTTGTAATGTTTATGTCCAATGGCCGATGAGCACCGATATGTTTTACCTATAATTTCTCTTCATATGACAAGGATTGAAATTGATTTGCCAGTAGATTGTCGAAGTGATTCATGATGATGACTGCTAGCTTGCTAGCTAAGATTTTGAAAGTGTGATGTTGACATCAGTCCAATCAAAGCTGTGGTAGATATAATGTGATTTGACATCATTTTATCTTTGGCCAATGACCTTGAGCCTTGGAAGGGGACTTGAACTTTCTAGCTATTGTCGTGGAAATTTCCTGTATTACTCAATAAAGAGAGAGAGAGCCAACCACACACAAGTCAGAGTTAAATTATATATTCCATCTTTAATATATAATTTACAAGCTTCACCAAAGCCCTTTAATGACTCTCAGATCAATTCAGTGTCTATAAATGAATTCTCTGAGAGTCCTTACAAAACAATTCTTAGTTTCATTTATAGCCAAGATACACCCCTCTCAACTTACAAAGAATCCTTTACCCGAAAGAAGAGTATCCTATCGCTAGACAGCATCAGCTATAAATCATCGTTCAGTTTGATCTCCCAAGACAAGGTTTAAATCTCATGCCTGATACTTCACTGTCTACCAAAACCTTACCTCATCCAATGGCATATATCAATTGTCATTTCTAGATACTCCCAAACCTGGACAAACTCAAAATCAGACAGTGAGCCCCTTAGGTCAAATACTAGGTCAAGATAAGGGCAACCTCAGAGGGGACATACAATGGTTCCAAACACGGCCAAACTCCTTCCCCCTATGAGAAAAGTAGGGAGTGACTGGCGTACAGACATTGTATGAGATAACTAACTGGTTCCCCAATTAATAACTCCATCCCGTCACATGGTTTAACATATACATTGACATATGAAGACAAGCCTGACCTCTCCCCTCTCTGGCCCCATTCTAATAACAAGTATCTCACAAGCATATGATGAAAATAACATCTTATCTATCTATGTTACATAGCTAAATCTGATTCAGCCACGACACTATTACTGTAGATTTTGTGGTGACGTACTGTCCCCATGAGTGACAGAACAATGAGCCAATCACGGCACAACTAGATAAAATTACCAACCCCTACGCTCTGTATTCCCCCCCCCCCCCCCCCCCCCACCTCCCACCACCACCACAGAAAGCACTGAGCTAGGCTGAAACACCTGCATTTTGGAGCTGCCTTACTCAAGAAAGCAAAAAAGAGACCATATTTCTATGCAGCTTTTCTCAATAGGGGGTGCTGTTTTCACTTTGTAAAAATGTAGTTCCCAAATTAAACTGCCTCGTACTCAATTCTTGCTCGTACAATATGCATATTATTATTACTATTGGATAGAAAACACTCTCTAGTTTCTAAAACCGTTTGATCTGTGAGTAAAACATTATATCTGTGAGTAAAACAGAACTCAAGTTGGAGCAAACGTCCTATCAGGAAGTGAGAAATCTGAAATCAGGCAGTCTGTTCTAGGGTCAGTTTATTAATTTGCATGTCTTCTATTGGTCGACATGCACTGCATAGGCCTTCCCCTAGATGTCAGCAAGTAGTGAGAATTGGAATGGAGTTGCTAGGCAGATCTGAGGCCATATAAAGGGTCTGGGTACGTGGGGTACACTCTTTTCAACATTCGCCATGACGCAAGACAGACCTCAGGATGGCGTTCTGGAAAGCTCTCGTTATAGGCCTTAGATATATCCGGCTCTGATTTTATTCGATATAGGTGTTAAAGACATCATAATGTAGTTATTTTAAACCGAGTTATATCAGTTTATATCAGTATATTGCGATTTTCGGATATTTCTTTGTGCTGCGTAATAGTGAGTTTGGCATGTCTTCGCCACATGGATAATGTTTACTGCTAATTCCAAAGTTGAAGGCGACAATCTACAACCGAGCAACGATTCTTCTGGATAAAGGACAACTTGCCCAAGATTCTGATGTAAGCTCATCAAAAAGTATGAAGTATTTATGATGTTAATTCGTTGTTCTGTTGAAAAATGTAAAACTACTGTTCCGCCATTAATTTCGGTGCGGTCTCGCTTTAACGCACGATGTATGTCGTAGTAACGTTAATTTTAAAAATCTAACACAGCGGTTGCATTAAGAACTAATGTATCTTTCATTTGCTGTCCAACCTGTATTTTTTAGTCAAGTTTATGATTAGTCACTGATTAGATTAGGTGCCTCTCCCAAGATTTCTCCCGACATTTTGTTGGCAGCTTGGCTACTATTCTCATTGTATAACCACGATTTGTGCCGCTAAATATGCACATTTTCGAACAAACTCTATATGTATTGTGTAATATGATGTTATAGGACTGTCATCTGAAGAAGTTTGAGAAGGTTAGTGAAAAAATTAATATCTTTTGCTGGTTTATTCGTTATCGCTATTGTTGGCTTGAATCAATGCTTTTGTGTGGTTGGCTATTGTAGTAAGCTAATATAATGCTATATTGTGTTTTCGGTGTAAAACACTTAAAAAATCTGAAATATTGGCTGGATTCACAAGATCGTTGTCTTTCATTTGCTGTACGCTGTGTATTTTTCATAAATGTTTTATGATGAGAATTTAGGTAATTCACGTTGGTCTCTGTAGTTATTCTAGTTGCTTTGGTGAGAGTTGTGATGGTGGCTGCAATGTAAAACTATGATTTATAGCAAAAGACACCACTATTTTTACTCCATCAGTTTTTTACTCCATCAGTAGCTATCACAAATTCGACCAAATAAAGATATAAATAGCCACTAACCAAGAAACAACTTCATCAGATGACAGTCTGATAACATATTTATTGTATAGCATATGTTTTGTTAGAAAAATGTGCATATTTCAGGTATAAATCATAGTTTACATTGCAGCTACAGTCAGAAATTGCACCGAAAGCAGACAGAAAAATTACAGACACCAACGCCAAATAACTAAATACTCATCATAAAACATTTCTGAAAAATACATAGTGTACAGCAATTGAAAGACAGGCATCTTGTGATTCCAGACAATATTTCCGATTTATCAAGTGTTTTACAGCGAAAACACAATATAGCGTTATATTAGCTTAGCACAATAGCAAACATCACACCAGCATTGATTCAAGGCAAAAATAGCTATAACGTATAAACCACCAAAATATATTAATTTTTTCACTAACCTTCTCAGAATTCTTCAGATGACAGTCCTGTAACATCATATTACACAATGCATATAGAGTTTGTTCGAAAATGTGCATATTTAGCGGCACAAATCGTGCTTATACAATGAGAAAAGTGTCCATAACGTCAAGCAATCTGTCCGGCACCATCTTGTAAAGGCACCTATTCTTATCGAAAACTATTCATAAACTTGACTAAAAAAATACAGGTTGGACAGCAATTGAAAGACAAATTAGTTCATAATGCAATTGCTGAATTACATTTTTTAAATTAACCTTACTGCGCAATACAGGCTGCGATAACGCAAGGCTACACTGCAGGAAATGGCGTCTTATGCATTTGACATTTTTCAACAGAACAATGAATTATCAGCATAAATAGTTCTTACTTTTCGATGAACTCCCATCAGAATCTTGGGAAAGGTGTCCTTTGTCCAAAATAATCGTTGCTAGGTTGGAGAACGTCGTCTTCAACGTTGCAATTAGCAGTAAACAATAGCCATGTGGGCCAGAGATACCCAACTTCCTACAGCGTCACGAAAATAAATACCCGAAAATCGCAATATACTGACATAAACTGATATAATTCGGTTTAAAATAACAACATTACGATGTCTTCAACACCTATATCGAATAAAAACAGAGCCGGATATATCTAGGAGCTAAAACGGGAGCTTCTAAAATGACATGCCAAGACCCTCCCTGCGTCAGAGCGAAGAGTGGAAAGATGGGACACTTCGGTTCCAAGCAATTTATAACCTTTGGGAACTACGTAGAAACTCCATTTCAACTCTCCCTATTCGCTGACACCCAGTGGAAGGCGTATGCAGTGCATCTCAACCAATAGAGGACAGGCAAATTAATACACAGGTCTCAGAACAGCCAGCAAAATTCTGCATTCTGATATACACATAGGAAAATTGCTCTAAGTCCAGTTCTGTTTCACCCACAGATATAATTCAAACGGTTTTAGAAACTAGAGTGTTTTCTATCCAATAGTAATAATAATATGCTTATTGTACGAGCAAGAATTGAGTATGAGGCCTTTTTGAAATGGGGACCTTTTATCTGGCTACTCAATACTGCCCCTTGAGCCCAAAAAGGTTAAAAATTAAAAACAGAAATACCATATTTACATAAGTATTCAGACCCTTTGCTATGAGACTTGAAATTGAGCCCCGGTGCATCCTGTTTTCATTAATCATCCTTGAGAAGTTTCTACAACTTGATTGGTGTCCACCTGTGGTAAATTCAATTGACTGGACATGATTTCGAAAGGCACACACCTGTCTATATAAGGTCCCACAGTTGACAGTGCATGTCAGAGCAAAAACCAAGCCATGAGGTCGAAGGAATTGTCCATAGATCTGGGGAAGGGTACCAAAACATTTCTGCAGCATTGAAGGTCCCCAAAAACACAGGGTCCTCCATCATTCTTAAATGGAAGAAGTTTGGAACCAACAAGACTCTTCCTAGAGGTGGCCGCCCGGCCAAACTGAACAATCTGGGGAGAATGGCCATGGTCAGGGAGGTGAACAAGAACCCGATGCTCACTTTGCCAGAGCTCTAGAGTTCCTCTGTGGAGATGGGAGAACCTTCCAGAACGACAACCATCCCTGCAGCACTCCACCAATCAGGCCTTTAGAGTGGCAAGACGAAACCCACTCTGAAGTAAAAGGCACATGACAGCCCGCTTGGAGTTTGCCAAAAGGCATCAAAATGACTCTCGTCCATGAGAAACAAAATTCTTTGGTCTGATGAAACGAAGATTGAACTCTTTGGCCTAAATGTCAAATCTGGAGGAAACCTGGCACCATCCCTACAGTGAAGCATGGTGGTGGAAGTATCATGAGAGACTGGGAGACTAGTCAGGATCGAGGGTAAGATGAACGGTGCAAAGTACAGAGAGATCCTTGAAAACCTGCTCCAGAGCACTTAGGACCTCATACTGGGGCGAAGATTCATCTTCTAACAGGACAACGACCCTAAGCACACAGCGAAGACAACGCAGGAGTGGCTTCGGGATAAGTTTCTGAATGTTCTTGCGTGGCCCAGCCAGAGCCCAGACTTGAACCTGATCGAACATCTCTGGAGAGACCTGAAAATTGCTGTGCAGCAACGATGCTCCCCTTACAACCTGACAGATTTTCAGAGGAACAGCAGAGAAGAATGGGAGAAACTCTCCAAATAAAGGTGTGCCAAGCTTGTATCGTCATACCCAAGAACACTTGAGGCTGTAATCGCTACCAAAGGTGTTTCAACAAAGTACTGAGTAAAGGGTCTGAATACTTATGTAAAGTATTCAAAAACATGTTTTTGCTTTGTTATTATGAGGTATTGTGTGTAGATTGATGAGGGGGAAAAACAATTTAATCCATTTTAGAATAAGGCTGTAATGTAACAAAATGTGGTAAAAGTCAAAGGGTCTGAATACTTTGTAGGTCTGCAATAAAGTATCCAAGAGTGTAGGTTTACATTGTGTCTGTGCGTGCTCGCGTCTGTGAGTGCATGGGCGTGAAAGGTGGCTGTGTAAATGGTGATTAGCTTTTCATTTATTGGTTTACACAGATGAGAGGTCCTTTCCCCACTCGGCCTGGGTGTGTGTGCGAGCATGCCAAGGTTATTATAGTTTTGTTTTTTATATTAGTTTTAATGATTTGTATTTGACATTCAATAAAGTTTCAATTTGTTTTCAGACCTGATTTACTAGTTTTAATTTAGTTTAAGTTTAATATAGACATTTCTATTTTGTATTTCTATTATTTTGTTTCAGTTTTAGCTTCAATGTTAGGGACAGAAAGTATGCATGGGAGGCTAGAAGCCATTTACTGTATGTGTTGTATAGTTTTTGTGTTTTTTGGGATGTCACCTCTTGCCACTGTTGGTCAGTAATTCATAAGTGCAGTGGTATTCAAAGTTGTGGTCGCAACCCCTAGTGGGGAATTGTAGTGGGGTAAAAAAAGGTCTTCATTTTGATAAGAGAGATGAAAATGTAATGAATTTAAGGTTATTTGTTGATGTAAATTTGAAATGTACTGATTTTAACCTGCTTGGCGTGCAAGCCCGACACCGGTACACTTATGACAACAGCCAGCTCAAAGTGCAGGGCGCGAAATTCAAAAGATATATTTTTTTAAATATTTAACTTTCACACATTAACAAGTCCAATACAGCATATGAAAGGTACACATCTTGTGAATCAAGCCAACATGTCCGATTTTTAAAATGTTTTACAGGGAAGACACAATATGTAAATCTATTAGCTAACCACGTTAGCAAAAGACACCACTTTTCTTACTCCTTCAGTTTTTTACTCCATCAGGTGCTATCACAAATTCGACCAAATAAAGATATAAATAGCCACTAACCAAGAAACAACTTCATCAGATGACAGTCTGATAACATATCTATTGTATAGCATATGTTTTGTTAGAAAAATGTGCATATTTCAGGTTTAAATCATAGTTTACATTGCAGCTACAGTCTGAAATTGCACCGAAAGCAGACAGAAAAATTACAGACACCAACGCCAAATAACTAAATACTCATCATAAAACATTTCTGAAAAATACATAGTGTACAGCAATTGACAGACAGGCATCTTGTGATTCCAGACAATATTTCCGATTTATCAAGTGTTTTACAGCGAAAACACAATATAGCGTTATATTAGCTTAGCACAATAGCAAACATAACAACAACATTGATTCAAGGCAAAAATAGCAATAACGTAATCACCACCAAAATATATTAATTTTTTCACTAACCTTCTCAGAATTCTTCAGATGACAGTCCTGTAACATCATATTACAACATACATATAGAGTTTGTTCGAAAATGTGCATATTTAGCCGCACAATTCGTGGTTGTACAATGAGAAAAGTTGCCATGCTGCCCAGAAAATGTCGAGCGGCATCTTGGAGAGGCACCTCTTCTAATCAATAAATAATCATAAACTTGACTAAAAAATACAGGGTGGACAGCATATGACAGACAAATTAGTTCTTAATACATTTGTAAAATTAACTTTATTGCGCAATACAGGCTGCGATAAAGCGAAGCTACACAAAAATTAATGGCGTCTTATGCATTTAACATTTTTCAACAAAACAACGATTTATCAGCATAAATAGTTCTTACTTTTCGATGAACTGCCATCAGAATCTTGGGAAAGGTGTCCTTTGTCCAAAAGAATCGTTGCTAGGTTGGAGAACGTCGTCTTCAACCTTGCAATTAGCAATAAACAATAGCCATGTGGGCCAGAGATACCCAACTTCCTACAACGTCACGAAAATAAATACCCGAAAATCGCAATATACTGACATAAACTGATATAATTCGGTTTAACATAACAACATTACGATGTCTTTAACACCTATATCGAATAAAAACAGAGCCGGATATATCTAGGAGTTAAAACCAGAGCTTCTAAAACGACATCCCAAGACCCTCACTGCGTCAGCGCAGGATCGAAAAGGAAGGACACTTCGGTTCCAATCCAATTTATAGACTTTCGTCTCTGCCTAGAGACTCCATTTGAAGGCCCTCTATTCTCTGACACCCAGGGGAAGGCGTATGCAGTGTAACCCAACCAATAGAAGACAGGGAGAGTTATAGACAGCTCTGGGAACAGGTTGTAAAAATCAGCATTCTCAACCCCACATAGGGAAATTGCTCTAAGTCCAGTTCTGTTTCACGCACAGACATAATTCAAACGGTTTTAGAAACTAGAGAGTGTTTCTATCCAATAGTAATAATAATATGCATATTGTACGAGCAAGAATTGAGTACGAGGCCGTTTGAAATGGGCACTTTTAATTAGAGTTACTCAATACACCCCCTGCAGCCCAAAGAGGTTAAGGTTGTGTCATTAGATTTGCGGTGGGGTTAGCCTGGCTGACGTAACTAACGTGATACACAGCGCGGGAGAGCTGTGATATACTGGTCTGGAGACAGGAGTCTGTTGTAAATCCGGTATTCCCACATAAATGGCATGAGCTTTGATTGGTTCTCTCAAACTTTTTTTTATTTTATGGGGGGTTGAGAACAATGTTCCCTCTAAACTGCCGCACAGCTCCCCAGGGATGCAGTGCAGAAATACCAGCCCACAAAGAGAAGCACTTTCTAGAGCAGTGGTCACCAACCGGTCAATCGCGATGAGTTAATGTTTCTGTTCCATAAGGTATCAGGGAGTGATGACCCCAGGGCCAGACCTTGGTCTCTACACAAGGAGATACTGTCTAATCTTAACCTTGTGACCCATTCCATACATCTGTTGTTTGTCCTATAGCCTGAAGGGGGAGTATCTTGGCTATAAAAGACCTTTGTACTTTTGTACTATTGTCTATTGTCTTGTACTATTGTCCATATGCATATTCTAGCTTTTATGGCTGAGTAGCAGGCAGTTTAATTTGGGCACACTTTTCATCCAAAATTCCGAATGCTGCCCCCTACCCTAGTGAAGTTAACAGAATACTCTATTCTTTCGAATAAAACAACCATTATATTGTAATACAAGCATTATAACATAATCTCGCAATTTTCCACGATACATTTGTGCTCATTTGGAGGAATTCATGGCAGAGGTCAGAAACGTTTTTGAGTCTCCAGTATCCCGGAAAAAGGCGACCAGCAAACTTCTTGACTTACGTCAAAACTCCCGTAGTGTGGGAGACTACGCGGTGGACTTTCGCACATTGGCTGCCAAGAGTGCCTGGAATCCGGAGTCTCATTTCGATACTTCTCTGCACGGATTATCTGAGGAGGTAAAGGATGAGCTAGCTGATCGGGAACTACCGGTGGACCTTGATTCTCTTATCGCCTTAACCATTCAAATTGATGGACACTTAAGGGAACGCAAGAGTGAGAGGAGGTCTGGTCTCGGGCACACTCGTGCACCCGATATGATGCGTTCACCTCCTATTGAATCCGGAAGTTTCCGAAGGCAGCTCTTCCGAGAGGAGTGGAAGTAACCCGTGCTCTCTCGTGAATCTACGAGTAAGTTGGATACTCCTGAGCCTATGCAGTTGGGAAGAACTAGGCCTATCAGTTTGGGAGAGCTCACGGAGGATGAATAATAACTGTTGTCTGTAACTGTTGTCTGTTCTGTGGAGAGGCAGGAAATGTTATAGCTACCTGCACTATTAGGAAATCCTTGTCTCTAGTGGGTACCAGTACTATGGTGAGTCAGACTGAGAGTTCCCTAATTCACATCACCCGCACACCCCGTTTTGCTCTTGTGCTGTGGGGATACCAATCTAAGTCTCTCCGAGTGCTCATTTACTCTGGGGCTGATGAATGTCTTATGGATGCCACGATAGCTTCGGAGCTTGGTATTCCCACTCAGCCTCTCTCTGTGCCCATGGATGCTAGGGCACTGGACGGCCGCACTATAGGGGAAGTCACCCAAAGTACTGTGCCCGTTCAATTACGAGTTTCTGGTAACCACAGTGAGACCATACAGTTCCTCCTCATTGCATCTCCCCATGTTTCGGTTGTGTTGGGATTTTCCTGGCTACAAAAACACAATCCTGTGATTGACTGAAACACAAGCTCCATCCTGGGTTGGAGTCTTTTTTTGCCATTCCCACTGCCTTCAAGCAGCACAGCCTTCCCCAAGTTGTCCTCCTCAGGATGTTAGCAAGACTGTGGATGTCTCTGCTATTCCTACTGAATACCATAACGTCCTGGACGTGTTCAGTAAGGCACGTGCTACTTCCCTTCCCCCGTAACGTCCTTATGATTGTGCCATTGGCCTTCCCCAGGCACTACACCACCTCTGGGTCGGTTGAATTCTCTGTCCGGACCAGAGACCAAAGCTATGGAGGAGTACATAGAGGAGTCTCTGGCCACTGGGGCCATCAGTCCTTCTGCACCTCCTGCCGGTGCAGGGTTTTTCTTTGTGGAGAAGAAGGACAAGACCCTACGACCGTGCATTGACTACAGGGGACAACGATATCACTGTCGTTTGAACCTCTCCAGGGGGCTACCATGTTTTCCAAGTTGAACCTTCGGAATGCCTACCACCTGGTTCAGATACGCGAGAGGGATGAGTGGAAGACAGCCTTCAGCACAGCCAGTGGACATTATGAGTACCAGGTCATGCCATTTGGACTCACCAACGTCCCCGCTGTTTTCCAGGCTTTGGTCAATGATGTGCCTCAGGACATGCTAAACCGGTTTGTGTCTGTCCACCTGGACGACATCCTGTTTTTTCCCCATCTGCCCAAGAATGTCAGACAGGTCCTTCAGTGCCTCCTGGAGAACCAATTGTTTGTTGAAGCCGAGAAGTGTGAGTTCCACCGCTCTTCTATCAGCTTTCTGGGATATGTCATTGCTGAGGGTGATGTTCACATGGATCCTGGAAAGGTGAAAACCGTGGTGGATTGGCCTCAACCAACGTCCAGAGTGTAGTTGCAACAGTTTCTTGGGATTACAAACTTCTACTGCCGTTTCATTCGGGATTTTAGGACCCTGGCAGCACCCCTTTCGGCACTCACCTCCCCCAAGGTACCGTTCAAATGGTATCCAGCTGTCGAGAAAGCCTTTGTGGACCTGAAGCATTGGTTCACAACAGCATCCATCCTCATCCATCCGAGCCCCTCACGTCAATTTGTGGTGTATGTGGATGCTTCGGATGTTGGAGTGGGGGCCATCCTGTCCAGCGATCTGCCCAGGACCAGAAACTTCATCCCTGTGCCTTCCTGTCCCATCGTCTCAATCCTGCTGAGAGGAACTATGATGTTGGCAACCGAGAACTCCTGGCAATGAAGATGGCGTTGGAGGAGTGGAGGCACTGGCTGGAAGGAGCAGAACAGCCATTCCTGGTCTGGATCGACCATGAAAACTTGGAATATCTCCATTCAGCCAAGCGCCTCAACTCAAGGCAGGCCTGGTGGGCCCTCTTGTTTACCAGATTCAACTTTACCATTTCCTATCGTTCTGGGTCTAAGAATGTGAAGCCTGATGCTCTCTCCCGCCTATATAGTTCCTCTGCCACACCCTTGACTTCCGAAACCATTCTCCCTACCTCATGCCTTGCTACCACTGTGGACTGGGGTATTGAGAACCTGGTTCGCGAGGCGCAATGCTCCCAACCTGGACCTGAAGGGGGCCCGGTTAACTGGCTGTTTGTCCCTAACCCAGTCCGGTCCCGGGTCCTGGAATGTGCTCATTCCTCCAGGCTGACCTGTCACCCAGGGTCCGGTCGTACACTAGCCTTGCTTTGACAACGTTTCTGGTGGCCCACAATGGTCCCTGACGTCTCCGCCTTCGTCATCGCATGTACTGTGTGTGCTCAAAACAAGACTCCTCGGCAAGCACCTTCTGGCCTCCCGCATCCGCTACCGGTTCCTCATCGTCTCTGGTCTCATATATCTCTGGACTTTGTCACTGGGCTCCCTCCGTCTGATGGCAACAATGTAATTCTAACGGTAGTCGACAAGTTCTCCAAGGCCGCCCATTTCATCCCTCTCCGCAAACTATCTTATGCCAAGGAGACGGCCCAGCTAATGGTGCAGCATGTCTTCTGGATCAGTTCTCGTCTCAGTTCTGGAAGGCATTCTGCACCCTTATTGGGTCGTCGGCCAGCCTGTCATCCGGATTCCATCCCCAAACTAACGGTCAGAGCGAGCCAACCAAGACCTGGAGACCACCTTAAAATAGTGTCTGTGAGTATAACAGAACTGATTTGGCAGGCGAAAAACCTGCGATAAATCCATTCAGGAATTATTATTTTTTTTGGTTTTGTAGTTTTCTATTCAATGCCATTACAGTATGCATTGACTTAAGACTAAAATTGCTGTTTCTATGCCTTCCACTAGATGTCAACAGTCTTTAGAAATTGTTTCAGGCTTGTATTCTGAAAAATTAGGAAGTAAGAGCAGTCTGAATGAGTGGACCCTAAAGTGTCACTGAAATTTTTCATGCGCGAGACCGAGAGAGTGCGTTTCTTGTTTACCTTTTAAATTGACGACGTTATTGTCCGGTTGAAATATTATGGATTATTTAGGCTAAAAACAACCTGAGGATTGAATATAAACATCGTTTGACATGTTTTTATGAACTTTACGGATACAATTAGGATTTTTTTGTCTTCCTGTTTTGACTGCGTTTGAGCCTGTGGATTACTGAAGAAAACGTGCGAACAAAACTGAGGCTTTTGGCTGGTTACTGGCTGGTTACTGTTTGTAATGATTTGTCTAGTGGGCTATGTTCTCAAATAATCGTACGGTATGCTTTCGCCGTAAAGCATTTTTTAAATCTGACACCGTGGTTTTGATTCACAAGAAGTTAATCTTTAAACCTATGTAAAATATGTTTTGTTTTCTGAATTTTGATAATGAGTATTTCTGTATTTGAATTTGGCGCCCAGCAGTTTCACTGGCTGTTGAAGAGGTGGGACGCTAACGTCTCACGTACCCAAGAGAGGTTAATGAAACACTATATTATCTGATGTGTTTATGGTAGGATTCTTCCTTCTGGGAATGATGGAAGTCCTCTACAGTATATATGTTAAGAGAGACGTAGGAGATCACATCTCAAACAACTTTTTAAATGCCTGGAATCAAATATCACTGATTCCTTACGCTGAGAAATGGACTGCATTTGAGAAAGAAAAAAGTATTACATTTAGAGGGGTAACAAGAAAAATCGAAAGCAAAAACAGCTATTACATACGTTGCTTGACATTGGTTTAGTAACGATACCAGGATAATATATATGGTTATGGAAAAGAGAGACCAGTCATATAATATAATATGGGAGTGAATTCTCGGTGGCGAGATACATGTTGCCGTGTCTAAGGGTAGCACATGCTAAATTAAGCGCACATAAATGTTGTGGTAGATTAAAATGATTAATGATTTGAGGGAGTACAGTGGACTTATCATTATTATCAAGTTTTGTTTATAGGTAAAACACTTTGGGTTGCTGAATCGGTGTAGTATAGTGAATGCTAACAAAATGTTTTGTGTTTTTTTCCGGGAAAATTGGGGTTGAAATGTTTCCTGGGGCTGTGGTCTTGGGGAGAGCAGTGAGTGAGATTGAGGCCATAAACTACCAAATTAAATAAGGCCTGGGCATTTTTGTTTGTTTTTACCTTAAGGTTTGCAAATACCCACACACAACACTCTTGTTAAAACTATTTGTTGGTGTTTTTAAAATACTATGTTAGATTTTATTGTAAGTGTTTTACTTCATTTGGGTTTAGTGAGTTTTTCATTTGTCTTAGTGCCGAGGTATGTTAAAGGGGCATGCAAGCACAGGGAATCTTCTGAAGTTTCTATTTTCTGAGTTTTAATTAAACACGTGAATTCTTTTGATAAAGAAATGTACTGAAAACCTGGGAAATTACATATATTAAATGTATTAAATGTTTAACTGTTTTTCATTAATCAGTCTAAGATAGTAAGAAACACTTCATTGAAGGGTTTGTATGGCATCTGACCTGACTTTCCAGTGTGGTTTGATCACCCTCACTGGAAAGCTATTTCGATAATGATTTGAAGGTCATTTGTAATATTGATAATTATGATGAAGTTTATAGTTCTTAGCCATATTTGTGATTTGAACCAACGGGAAGATTGAGAGGTCATTGCCTTTAACTAAGGGTAGGCTGTCTTAAGTCTATTTTACTATGACCGTATGTGTACAATAATTTTCTTTATGGCGTTCTTAAGGGTTGTGATTCTAATTCGATTTTGTTGTTTTAAATGATTTTGTTTTATTTTCTGACCAGTAGTAGTGTTTTTCTTTTACACATTTCTCACATTGGCAGTCATGTGTAAAAATGGTTGAGGTAACAGTCCTCTGAGGTTTTAGATTGAGGTTTACACACCTTGAATGATATGTAGGAGTGTATTGAGTGATATGTGAAGGTGTGTATTGTTGTGTTGTTTGTTCAGTTCTGTTTTGATACAAATCTCACCAGATTAGGTCTGCTGGATTGTTGGGATTTCTCCCGATGGGTTATAGGTCTAACTTCCTGATCCTGCAATGAAGTTGACAGTGTGATGGGGAGTATAAGCCAATTTGGAGAAAAAAATATACCAATAGACTGTGTTGTTATTATCTTTGACATATGTTTAGACATATATTAAGAATAACTGGTCAAAGTAATAATTTATCTTATAGTTAATTCTTGTCTGGATTTCCTGAATCAAAATGAACTGAACATCCTGTTGTTCTGATCTGTCCTCTCGAGGTTATCGTGAAAGGTGACGTCAGTCGGTGTCTTAATGCATGGAAGAGATAATTGGACCGAACAGTGTGTGTAACTCATAACCCCCTCTAACTGGCTGAAGAAAAGTGAAAAAGGCGTTCAATACGGCCCTGTCCGCACCACTTCTACCAAGAGACCTGAGTCCCGAGCCAGGAACCTGTATGCAGTGTCCAATCGGCACTATCAACTGCTTTTCTCTCATGTCTTTTCTCTCAGGAGTGTGACAGGAGGGAGAAATCTGTTCCAAACTTCTCTTATGTTAATGGAATACTGGTTGACAAATGGACAAGACATAATGGGTGGTAAAGGTGAGACATTGAAATTGGGACATTATCATGGGCCATCCACTTTGAACTGTAAAGCTATCTGAAGAAGACAATGAGTGCCAGAAGGGGGGAGGGGGGGGGAGGTTAGTCAACTATGCCCAAAATGTATTTAGACTTGTCTAAAATGGTTTATTTTGGGGTATCAGGTTGATTGTACTGTACAGATAACATGATTTGACGTAATTTTATCTGTAGACAATGACCTTTAGCCTTCTTGAATGGGCTAGAATTTTCAAGGTCTCCCCTTACACTTGGCAGTGACTAAAGTCCCCATGAGTGACAGAACACTGAGCCAATCACGGCGCAACGCTCCATATTTTCTGCTGACTTGCCCCACCACCATTTTGGAGCTGCTTACTCAAGAAAACAAAAAAGAGACCATGTTTGTATGCGGCTTTATTAACTCAATGAAACATATGATTTTTTTTACATTGTTTACAAACTGATATGGAACGTGTATTAATGCCAAAATAACATGCAAAACAGGCAAGCCCAAACAGGCTCTGCCCCACCTGCCCTGAATGACGGCCGCCACTAAGTGTATGTGTGTTTGTGCATGCATGCGTGCATGTGTGTGGCCTGCAGCAGTGGGCTAGTCTGAATGAGACACATTAAAGAGGGCAACAAGCTATTAACCCCAGTTAAGACTTCACAGGTTCAGCTGCGGTTATGAACCCATTCCAGTGCCAAACACTGGGCTTATTATAGCATTTCCAGGGTGGAACACACTGCCCCACTTGACTCAAATACTCAACGACCCTAAAGTCAAAGTTAACCCACTGTGAAAATTATGAATGTAAATAGGAGCAATAAGTTGTTGTAAATAAGGAATAGGTGTTCTTCCTCTTCATGGAGATGAAGGTCAGCGGCTACATGATCTTTGACTTATTCATTCAAACTGTAAAAACTCATTTGAACCTGACCTCTGGTCCACCGGGACTGAGTCTCTTCTTTATGTGAACCGTTGTTAACCTTTAACCATCATGGCCCTTCAAGAGCATGTCTATCTGATTAGGTAAACAAGGGGAAGGTTCTTTGGCTTGACCTCTTCCTTTCACCACCAGCTATTTCTAAAGTACAAAGGTTCTGACTTTGGACTCACTACTGAACTACAATGGGCCGCTGGCAAAGACCTTATCTCCAATCTCACCTCTTGCCTGCTCATTAAGCCTACCTAATGACCATTATGTCGTTGATGGGGAGACCTGAATTAAGGCACAATAGGAAGACACAATATGTAAATCTATTAGCTAAACACGTTAGCAAAAATCACCATTTTTCTTTGTCCACCATTTTCTCTCAACACCAGTAGCTATCACCAATTCGGCTAAACTAAGATATTGATAGCCACTAACCAAGAAAAAACCTCATCAGATGACAGTCTGATAACATATTTATGGTATAGGATAGGTTTTGTTAGAAAAATTTGCATATTTCAGGTATAAATCATAGTTTGCCATTGCAGCCAGCATCACAAATCTCACCAAAGCTCCTAGAATTACTACAGAGAGCAACGTGTATTACCAATTTACTCATCATAAAACATTTCTTAAAAATACACAGCACATAGCAATGGAAAGACACAGATCTTGTGAATTCAGACAATATTTCAGATTTTCTAAGTGTTTTACGGCGAAAACACAATAAATCGTTATATTAGCATACCACATATGCAAACGTTACCCGAGCACTGATTCAAGCCAAAGAGAGCGATATCTTTATCATCGCCAAAATATATTAATTTTTTCACTAACCTTCTCAGAATTCTTCAGATGACACTCCTGTAACATCATATTACAACATACATATAGAGTTTGTTCGAAAATGTGCATATTTAGCCACCAAAATCATGGTTAGACAATGACAAAAGTAGCTCAAGTGGTCAGAAAATGTCGTGCACCATATTAGACAGTGATCTAGTCTTATACATAAATACTCATAAACTTGACAAAAAAATACAGGGTGGACAGCGATTGATAGACAATTTAATTCTTAATACAATCCCGGAATTACATTTTTTAAATTATCCTTACTTTTCAATACAGGTTGCGCCAAGCGAAGCTATAGCAAACAAAATGGCGGCATAAGCGTTTAACATTTTTCGACAGAAACACGATTTATCATCATAAATTGTTCTTACTATGAGCTGTTCTCCCATCAGAATCTTGGACAATGAATCCTTTCTTGGGTCTAATCTTCTTTTGGTCGAAAGATGTCCACTTGTCCGTCGAAATGCCCACTAACGTACGACCGGGACCCCGAAACGTGCCCGGAGCTTCAAAGTCTATTACAAAGCAATGCCTCAAAATCGCACTAAACAGATATAAATTGCTATAAAACGGTTTAAATTAACTACCTTATGATGTTTCTAACACCTATAACGAGTAAAAAGATGACCGACGCTATATTACTGGCTAAACCAAGGCTTGGAAAAAGGCCAGTCAGATATCCTTCTTGCGTTGAGCGCAGAGTCCAAATGAACGCTACTTCCGGTATTTGGTGATTTATAGAGCCAATGATTGCGCAATCGACTCCATTCAAATTGTCACCACTTACTGACATCTAGAGGAAGGCGTGGGCAGTGTTTGTATCCTCATAGGATTTACAGTGGCTTTAAAACTGATCTGGAACCAGAGGCCAAGAGTTCTGAAAACTCACTCACTGGGAGGAAAAGTGCTGTAGAATGAGTTCTGTTCCACTCAGAGACATAATTCAAACGGCTATAGAAACTAGAGAGTGTTTTCTATCCAATAATAACAATAATATGCATATTGTACAAGCAAGAATTGAGTACTAGGCAGTTTAATCTGTAGAGAAAATTATGCTAATGCAAAACAGCACCCCCTATAGTAGCAAGAAGTTAACCTGTTGGGGATGGGGGCGCTGTTTAGACTATTTATGCTAATGTGGCTAATTTTTTAAACGGCTTCCCACAAAATCCTTGATCGTACAATATGCATATTATTATTATTATTGGATAGAAAACAGTCTATAGTTTCTATAGGAGTTGAAATTTTGTCTCTAAGTGGAACAGAGCCCATTCTACAGCAATTTCCCTGACATGGAGTCAGATTTGAGAAACGTTGGCCACTTTTCTGAAGTCATTTAAACGGGCACTGTCGTTGCTATGACTATACGGACACTTCTTACGTCTTCCCCTGGATGCCTTTACGTGATGACGATTCCAACGGGCTCGATTGCTCGTTCACAGGCCCTACAAATGAAAAAAACCTTTAGCTAGCAAGTCTTTTCTTGCTGCGTAACGCGCGTGGAAGACACCGACCCTCTCCTGTTCCAAGCATTAGTTTAGCCTGTTATATTTCTCCGGTCATCTTTTCACTCGTTATAGGAGTTACAAACATCACAAAGTAGTTAATTTAAAGCGTTTTATAGCAATTTATATCCGTTTAGTGCGATTTTGGGACATTTATTTTTGCAACGATGTGAAAAGTTGGGAACGCTTTTCAGTTCATCCCGAACGTAGTTGACATTTCCACATGGCAAGAGGACAGCTTTCCACCAAAAGACGATTTCTCCCAAGAAAGGATCCTTTGCCCAAGATACTGATGGAAGAACAGCTCAAGGTAGGACATTTTTATTATGATAAATCGTGTTTCTGTCGAAACATTTTAGTGGCTTAGGACGCCATGTTTTTTGACGTAGCTTCGCTTGGCGCAAACTGTATTGAAAAGTAAGGATAAATTAAAAAATGTAATAACGCAATTGTATTAAGAATTAAATTGTCTATCAATCCCTGTCCACCCTATATTTTTTAGTCACGTTTATGAGTATTTATGTATAAGAGTAGATCACTGTCTAAGTGGCGCAAGGACGTTTTCTTTACCAGCTTGTCTACATTTCACATTGTCTAACCATGATTTTGGTGGCTAAATATAAACATTTTCGATCAAACTGTATATGCATGTTGTAATGTGATGTTACAGGAGTGTCATCGGAAGAATTCTGAGAAGGTTAGTGAAAAAATTTATATCTTTTGGCGATGTTGACTTTTATCGCTCACTTTGGCTAGAATCAATGCTGGGCTGCTAATTGCTATGTGCTAAGCTAATATAACGATTTATTGTGTTTTCGCTGTAAGACACTTAGAAAATCTGAAATATTGTCTGTATTCACAGGATCTGTGTCTTTCGATTCGTGTATGCTGTGTATTTTTACGAAATGTTTGATGATTAGTAGTTAGGTAAACACGTTGCTCATTGTAATTATTCTAGTCCATTTGTGATGGTGGGTGCAATTGTAAACTATGCCATATACCTGAAATATGCACTTTTTTCTAACAAAACCTATCCCATACCATAAATATGTTATCAGACTGTCATCTAATGAGTTTTTTTGTTGGTTAGGGGCTATAAATATCTTAGTTTAGCCGAATTGGTGATGGCTACTGGTGTTGGTGGACAAATAAAAGATGGTGGATTATGCTAATGTGTTTTTAGGTAATAGATGTACATCTTTACATATTGTGTCTTCCCTGTAAAACATTTTAAAAATCGGAAATGTTGACTGGATTCATAAGATCTGTGTCTTTCATTAGCTGTATTGGACTTTAATGTGTGAAAGTTAAATATTTTAAAAAAATATTTTTTTTGAATTTCGCGGCACTGGTTTTTCAGTGGGGGGGGGGGGGGTGTGCCGCTAGCGCCACGCTGATCCTAGACAGGTTAAGGAGAGGTATATCTATAATTCCATGTGTATATATGTATTATCATCTGTATGTATGATGACTATTTCTGTTGAAACGATGTGGCTATGCAAAGTCACTTGATGTTTTTGCAACTAGTGAATCTAGTTGCCTCAATGTAAACTCAGATTTTTTATATAAATATGAATTTAATCAAACAAAACATGCATGTATTGTGTAACATGAAGTCCTATGAGTGTCATCTGATGAAAATAATCGAAGGTTAGTGATTAATTTTATCTCTATTCTGGTTTTTGTGAAGCTATATTTAGCTGGGAAAAATGGCTATGCTTATTGTGGTTTTGTTGTGACCTAACATAATTGTTTGTAGTGCTTTCGTTGAAAAGCCTATTTGAAATCGGACACATTGGTGGGATTAACCTTTTCTCAATAGGGGGTGCTGTTTTCACTTTGTAAAAATTTCGTTCCCAAATTAAACTGCCTCGTACTCAATTCTTGCTCGTACAATATGCATATTATTATTACCATTGGATGGAAAACACTCTCTAGCTTCTAAAACCATTTGAATTATATCTGTGAGTGAAACAGAACTCAAGTTGGAGCAATTTTCCTGTGAGGAAGTGAGAAATCTGAAGGTTCTGAGGTCAGTTTAAGTTGGAGCAATTTTCCTATGAGGATGTGAGAATGCTGAAATCTGCATGCTGTTCTGAGGTCCCTTTATTAATTTGTCTGTCTCCTATTGGTTGAGATGCACTGCATACGCCTTCCCCTGGATGTCAGTGAATAGTGAGAATTGAAATGGTGTTGCTAGGCAGATCTGAGAGCTTATAAATGGGCTGGCAACGTGGGGTCCTTCCTTTCTTCTCTTCGCCATGACGCATAAAGGACCTCTGAATGTCGTTCTAGAAAGCTCCCGTTATAGCCCTTAGATATATCCGGCTCTGTTTTTATTCGATATAGGTGTTAAAGACTTCATAATGTTTTTATTTTAAACAGAGTTTTATCAGTTTTTCAGTTTGTAGTAAGCTAATATAATGCTATATTGTGTTTTCGCTGTAAAACACTTAAAAAATCTGAAATATTGGCTGGATTCACAAGATCTTTGTCTTTCATTTGCTGTACGCTGTGTATTTTTCAGAAATGTTTTATGATGAGTATTTAGGTAATACACGATGGTCTCTGTAGTTATTCTAGTTGCTTTGGTGAGAGTTGTGATGGTGGCTGCAATGGTAAACTATGATTTATACCTGAAATATGCACATTTTTCTAACAAAACATATGCTATACAATAAATATGTTATCAGACTGTCATCTGATGAAGTTGTTTCTTGGTTAGTGGCTATTTATATCTTTATTTGGTCGAAATTGTGATAGCTACCTATGCAGGAAAAAAATGGTGGGAAAAAAAAGTTGTGTCTTTTGCTATCGTGGTTAGCTAATAGATTTACATATTGTGTCTTCCTTGTAAAACATTTTAAAAATCAGAAATGATGGCTGGATTCACAAGATGTGTATCTTTCATCTGGTGTCTTAGACTTGTGATTTAATGATATTTCGATGCTAGTATTTACTTTTGACGCTATGCTAGGCTATGCTTGTCAGCTTTTTTACTGATGGGGGTGCTCCCGGATCCGGGATTGTGATGAAGTAGAAGTTAATTTGCAAGTCGTCTATTGGTCGAGATGCACTGCATACGCCTTCCCCTAGATGTCAGCAAATAGTGAGAATTGGAATGGTGTTGCTAGGCAGATCTGAGGCCATATAAAGGGTTTGGGAACGTGGGGTCCACTCTTTTCAACATTCGCCATGACGCAAGACAGACCTCAGGATGGCGTTCTGGAAAGCTACCGTTATAGGCCTTAGATATATCCGGCTCTGATTTTATTCGATATAGGTGTTAAAGACATCATAATGTTGTTATTTTAACCTGTCTAGGATCAGCGTGGCGCTAGCGGCACACCCCCCCCCCCCCCCACTGAAAAACCAGTGCCGCGAAATTCAAAAAAAATATTTTTTTTAAATATTTAACTTTCACACATTAAAGTCCAATACAGCTAATGAAAGGCACAGATCTTGTGAATCCAGTCAACATGTCCGATTTTTAAAATGTTTTACAGGGAAGACACAATATGTAAAGATGTACATCTATTACCTAAAAACACATTAGCATAATCCACCATCTTTTATTTGTCCACCAACACCAGTAGCCATCACCAATTCGGCTAAACTAAGATATTTATAGCCCCTAACCAACAAAAAAACTCATTAGATGACAGTCTGATAACATATTTATGGTATGGGATAGGTTTTGTTAGAAAAAAGTGCATATTTCAGGTAGATGGCATAGGTTACAATTGCACCCACCGTCACAAATGGAATAGAAAAACTACTTAGAGCAACGTGTTTACCTACTTACTAATCATCAAACATTTCGTAAAAATACACAGCATACACGAATCGAAAGACACAGATCCTGTGAATACAGACAATATTTTAGATTTTCTAAGTGTCTTACAGCGAAAACACAATAAATCGTTATATTAGCATAGCACATACCACATAGCAGCCCAGCATTGATTCTAGCCAAAGTGAGCGATAAAAGTCAACATCGCCAAAAGATATTAATTTTTTCACTAACCTTCTCAGAATTCTTCCGATGACACTCCTGTAACATCACATTACAACATGCATATACAGTTTGATCGAAAATGTTTATATTTAGCCCCCAAAATCATGGTTAGACAATGTGAAATGTAGCTCAGTTGGTCAGAAAATGTCCTTGCGCCACTTAGACAGTGATCTACTCTTATACATAAATACTCATAAACGTGACTAAAAAGTATAGGGTGGACAGGGATTGATAGACAATTTAATTCTTGATACAATTGCGGTATTACATTTTTTAATTTATCCTTACTTTTCAATACAGTTTGCGCCAAGCGAAGCTACGTCAAAAAACATGGCGTCCTAAGCCACTAAAATGTTTCGACAGAAACACGATTTATCATAATAAAAATGTCCTACCTTGAGCTGTTCTTCCATCAGTATCTTGGGCAAAGGATCCTTTCTTGGGAGGAATCGTCTTTTGGTGGAAAGCTGTCCTCTTGCCATGTGGAAATGCCAACTGCGTTCGGGATGAACTGAAAGCGTGCCCACCTATTCACAGCGTTAAAGAAATAAATGTCCCAAAATCGCACTAAACGGATATAAATTGCTATAAAACGCTTTAAATTAACTACCTTATGATGTTTTTAACTCCTATAACGAGTGAAAAGATGACCGGAGAAATATAACAGGCTAAACTAACGCTTGGAACAGGAGAGGGTCGGTGTCCTCCACGCGCGTGACGCACCAAGAAAAGACTTGCTAGCTACAGGGTTTTTTGATTTATAGGGCCTGTGAACGCGCAATCGACCCCATTGGAATCGTCATCACGTAAAGGCATCCAGGGGAAGACGTAAGAAGTGTCCGTACAGTCATAGCAATATCAGTGCCTTTTTAACTGACTTCAGAACAGTGGCCAACATTTCTGAAATCTGAATCCATGTCAGGGAAATTGCTGTAGAATGGGCTCTGTTCCACTTAGAGACAAAATTTCAACTCCTATAGAAACTATAGACTGTTTTCTATCCAATAATAATAATAATATGCATATTGTACGATCAAGGATTTTGTGGGAAGCCGTTTCAAAAATTACCCAATTAGCATAAATAGTCTAAACAGCGCCCCCATCCCCAACAGGTTAAACCGAGTTATATCAGTTTATATCAGTATATTGCGATTTCCGGATATTTCTTTGTGCTGCGTTATAGTGAGTTGGGCACGTCTGGGCCACATGGCTAATGTTTACTGCTAATTCCAAAGTTGAAGGCGACAATCTACAACCGAGCAACGATTCTTTTGGACAAAGGACAACTTGCCCAAGATTCTGACGAAAGCTCATCAAAAAGTAAGAACTATTTATGATGGTAATTCGTTGTTCTGTTGAAAAATGTAAAACTCATATTCCGCCATTAATTTCAATGCAGTCTCGCTTTAATGCACGCTGTATGTCGTAGTAACGTTAATTTAAAAAATCTAACACAGCGGTTGCATTAAGAACTAATGTATCTTTCATTTGCTGTCCAACCTGTATTTTTAGTCAAGTTTATGATTAGTTACTGATTAGATTAGGTGCCTCTCCCAAGATTTCTCCCGACATATTGTTGGCAGCTTGGCTACTATTCTCATTGTATAACCACGATTTGTGGCGCTAAATATGCACATTTTTGTATGTATTGTGTAATATGATGTTATAGGACTGTCATCTGAAGAAGTTTGAGAAGGTTAGTGAAAAAATTAATATCTTTTGCTGGTTTATTCGTTATCGCTATTGTTGGCTTGAATCAATGCTATTGTGTGGTTGGCTATTGTAGTAAGCTAATATAATGCTATATTGTGTTTTCGCTGTAAAACACTTAAAAATCTGAAATATTGGCTGGATTCACAAGATCGTTGTCTTTCATTTGCTGTACGCTGTGTATTTTTCATAAATGTTTTATGATGAGTATTTAGGTAATTCACGTTGGTCTCTGTAGTTATTCTAGTTGCTTTGGTGAGAGTTGCGATGTAAAACTATGATTTATACCTGAAATATGCAAATTTTTCTAACAAAACATATGCTATACAATAAATATGTTATCAGACTGTCATCTGATGAAGTTGTTTCTTGGTTAGTGACTATTTATATCTTTATTTGGTCGAAATTGTGATAGCTACCTATGCAGGAAAAAATTGTGAAAAAAAAGTTGAGTCTTTTGCTTTCATGGTTAGCTAATAGAAATACATATTGTGTCTTCCCTGTAAAACATTTTAAAAATCAGAAATGATGGCTGGATTCACAAGATGTGTATCTTTCATCTGGTGTCTTGGACTTGTGATTTAATGATATTTAGATGCTAGTATTTACTTGTGACGCTATGCTAGGCTATGCTAGTCAGCTTTTTTACTGATGGGGGTGCTCCCGGATCCGGGATTGTGATGAAGTAGAAGTTAACAACAAGATTACCTTTAAAATGATATAAGACACATGAATGTCTGAGGAATTTTAATTATGAAATTTCTGTTTTTTGAATTTGGTGCCCTGCACTTGGACTGGCTGTTGTCATATCGGTCCCATTACCGGGACTGCAGCCATAAGAAGATAAAGACTAGACCCTAACATTGCCAGTCTGCAGCTGGGCATATAAAAGTGGTCTTAGAACTTTGAATAAAGACCCGAGGTGGGAAGGAGAAAATCCCATCTCAGACAATCACTGTGTATCTGTTCTATTTGAACACTCCAGTACAAGACCAAGACAACTAAGAAGAAGGATATTGTGACCTCTGGTGGAAAATCAGAGCCTTACACCGAAGCGGGACACTACAACTTCCCCCATAGAATGATTGATTGGTTTCAACAGAGAGATGACGAACAAAGATATGTACACGTAAATAAACTCAGCAAAAAAAGAAACGTCCCTTTTTCAGGACCGTCTTTCAAAGATAATTCGTAAAAATTAAAATAACTTCCAAATTAAAATAACTTCATAGATATTCACTGTTTCCCATGCTTGTTCAATGAACCATAAACAATTAATGAACACCTGTGGAATGGTCATTAAGACACTAACAGCTTATAGATGGTAGGCAATTAAGGTCACAGTTTTGAAAACTTAGGACACTAAAGAGGCCTTTCTACTGACTCTGAAAAACCAAAAGAAAGATGCCCAGGATCCCTGCTCATCTGCGTGAATGTGCCTTAGGCATGCTGCAAGGAGGAATGAGGACTGCAGATGTGGCCAGGGCAATAAATTGCAATGTCCGTGCTGTGAGACGCCTAAGACAGCGCTACAGGAAGACAGGACGGACAGCTGATCGTCCTCGAAGTGGCAGACCACGTGTAACAACACCTGCACAGGATCGGTACATCCGAACATCACACCTGGGGGACAGGCACAGGATGGCAACAACAACTGCCCGAGTTACACCAGGAACGCACAATCCCTCCATCAGTGCTCAGACTGTCCGCAATAGGCTGAGAGAGGCTGGACTGAGGGCTTGTAAGCCTGTTGTAAGGCAGGTCCTCACCAGACATAATCGGCAACAACATCACCAATGGGCACAAACTCACCGTCGCTGGACCAGACAGGA
The DNA here is from genome assembly GCF_029448725.1 of Salvelinus fontinalis. Lineage (NCBI taxonomy): Eukaryota > Metazoa > Chordata > Actinopteri > Salmoniformes > Salmonidae > Salvelinus > Salvelinus fontinalis. The sequence goes on along the minus strand of NC_074667.1, from coordinate 50,888,976 downwards.
CTGGCAAAAAGTGCTCTTCGCTGACAAGTTGCGGTTTTGTCTCACCAGGGGTGATGGTCGGATTCACGTTTATCGTCGAAGGAATGAACGTTACACAGAGGCCTGTACTCTGGAGCGGGATCGTTTGGAGGTGGAGGGTCCGTCATGGTCTGGAGCGGTGTGTCACAGCATCATCAGCCTGCACTTGTTGTCATTGCAGACAATCTCAATGCTGTGCGTTACAGGGAAGACATCCTCCTCCCTCATGTGGTACCTTTCCTGCAGGCTCATCCTGACATGACCCTCCAGCATGGCAATGCCACCAGCCATACTGCTCGTTCTGTGCGTGATTTCTTGCAAGACAGGAATGTCAGTGTTCTGCCATGGCCAGCGAAGATCCCAGATCTCAATTCCATTGAGCACATCTGGGACCTGTTGGATCGGAGGGTGGGGGCTAGGGACATTCCCCCCAGAAATGTCCGGGAACTTGCAGGTGCCTTGGTGGAAGAGTGGGGTAACATCTCACAGCAAGAACTGGAAAATCTGGAGCAGTCCATGAGGAGGAGATGCACTGCAGTACTTAATGCAGCTGGTGGCCACACCAGATACTGACTGTTACTTTTGATTTGCCCTCCCCCCCTTTGTTCAGGAACACATTATTAAATTTCTGTTAGTCGCATGTCTGTGGAACTTGTTCAGTTTATGTCTCAGTTGTTGAATCTTGTTATGTTCATACAAATATTCGACATGTGAAGTTTGCTTAAAATAAATGCAGTTGACAGTGAGAGGATGTTTGTTTTTTTGCTGAGTTTACATTCATGATCTCTTACCCAAAAGGGCGTAAGTTCTTTTGCAGAGTAAATTATTACTTTGAGGGTAGTTTCCACATGTATCAACGAAAGTTTGACTCTCTCTTTGTCTCTCCCTCTCCCTATCTACCCCTGTCTCTTGTGTTAACCAAGCAGTCATGCTGTTGTTAGTCCACTAGGGACTTTTTCTCATGTGTTAAGTGTTTATGTTATTCTGTGTTATTATTTTGTTAGCTAGTAAATAAATAATTAAACTAATTTTGTTTAGTGCTGAATCATAAGTAAAGCTGGGGTTCTTGCGGATCCAAGGAGTATGCAACGTTCAGAATGACCCTGATATGAGGTAATGATTAAGTGACTTTTATCGATATATAACTTATATATCTTTTAGAGTTTAATTCGTGATATGGTAACTCTATATACAACTTCTTCTGTGGTGCCCCAAATTCCTAATGAGTTAATTGTTACATGATTAATTTAATTGTGTAACAATTAAACATAGTTAGCTGATTCGATAAATAACAGTCATCACATTAATGAAAGTCACGTCACGACAGCGGGTGCAGTTTCCCTATAACAAATGAGAGGTTGTAAACAAACATGTTCTTTGACACTTATCACAGGAAGCAGTGATGTCACTTCAACCCCCTTGAAGGCTCAGGGTATTTACCCACCACCTCCAGGTGCACTCACTGAGATGTCGCTAAGCAACTACAGTCCTCGTTCTGTTTCTGGCACTCAAGTGGGAGATTATGTGGACTTAACTCTGAAAGAGCAGCCATGTCATGCAGTAGAAGGGAATTACCAGGGAAAATATTGGATTGGGCTGAAGCACAAAGGGCAGGTGAGCCTGAAACACCAGAGCTGTACTCAGATGCCCTGTCTGTCTGGCACCAAGGAAGCAACCAACAATGACTCACATCCCAGCATTGAGAGCTCTGCTCACTTGAGGGAGTGCCACACACTTGTGTAAGTTATTGACACTGTATACAATCATCACTATTCAATGAAAAGATGTGTGTTGTTCAGGAATATGCTCAGCAAGAGCATCCATGAGATGATGCTTTATAGGTCACAGACACTGAGCACCGGCCTCTCCCTCTGGCTGTCTTAGATTGGAGATTGAACTGAGTAAACAGTTCAGTGATAAAGGGATAAATTAAGTCACAGCCATGCGGCTTACAATTTATAATGAAATCCACATTGAGCAGATCTTGCTCTGCTGAGGTTACCTGAAAACATACACCTGTCAATAGCTTAAGTTACTACTGCCATCTTGTGGAATTGAACAGCATGACCATTGAACAGAGTGGAAATAGAATGAATCAGTATTGAAAGCTGCAGCTGTCCATTATATGAATTGTTCTGCATGCATGTTGAAGCAGGTCACAATCAGTGTAACATCCGGCCTATGTACCAACAGACACTCCGAATGTTGTAATTGTTTTAATCCCCCAGTTGTGGTGAACGTTACTTGGCATCTGATGTAGCATCTGTTTCCAATACATCAGGCACACTATGCAGCCCATTCCTGTCTTTTAATAATAGTGGATGACTGAACCGAGCCGAACCGACACAGAACAGAATGACAGACTGGTGTGCTGCTGTGTCTGTCTGTTCTGTTGAGCTGGAGGACAGATATTGATTATGACAGATGTTGGTTTTATAGATGCTAGCAGACAGGAAATGGGTCAGGAGAATGTGAAAATGTCTCAATCCTATTGGTTCAACCAGACGATTAGGACCACCTAGATTAAAATGAGCTACATGGAAAGTCTGTACAGTATATTGACCTTGCAAAACTACAGCTCTACTACAACACTGTTCATCCAAGATCTGCAAAAACCAAATAATAATTGTATTTCATAAACTGAACATGCAGACGTCAGTGATGTAGCATTTTCCTCTAGTGCATGAATATGAAAATTTGGCAAATATTTGCACTTATATTGAAGGAGTTTATTATCTTTCAATCCTATACAAAACCATTGCAGTTAAAAAACTTTAGGTAAAATATTTACATATGAACAAGTGTCTGTGCAAAATGTACAAGAAATAAGGGAGACATGCATTGCTTCCCCCTTACTTTGATTTCTCTGTAAGAGACAAATATGGAAAGTAACATGTACCGAAAAATCTTCATCTAAAATCAAAGTGATCAGGAAAATATACCACAGAGCTCTAGCCAGGGCTGTCCAATGGGGCATCAGAACAGAAGCACAGATTATAGAACAGATAGGACAGCTTTAAAAATAATAACATCACCATTCATACATCAGAATATCATCAAGTCTAGGGTCAGAATAGAAGAATAATGCAATGATTTATAATAATTAAGTTATTTGAGAAATGGTAGAATACTACATGCAGTCCAATAAAACTAATAAAAATGAAAATTTCCTACATGCATGTGCACAGTTGTTTTGTGGTAACAAAGGGGTCTTTGAGTTTTGTCTATTTTAAAATAGTTTTTACTATTGTTGAAATCCAATAATTCATCAATGCAAATACCTAAATTTCCCAAAAATGCATATATTTTTTAAAATCATTAAAATACAATTGTAGAGACTATCAACTCATTCCCTCTAAAATACAATTTTTCACACCTTAACCCGTGCAGAAACACAGGAGATGTGATCTCAAAAAGACAAATGGAGACCGAAAAGAAAAACATGTTTGATCTGATTACAGAATATAAATACAAGACATTGAATTCAAGACAAGCTCAAACAGAGACACTAAAGAGACACATCGACTGCTTCAGATTTCAGAATGAATCACTAGATAAATTGCTTTGCTGTTCAACATTATATTAAAATATATGGCTTCTTTTGTCAGGAAGGCAAGAAGAAATCAGAAGTGTTCAAACTACTTCAGAGGCCAATAGAATACCAAAAACAAAATAAGGATAATTGTTCTTAACAAATCGCTAGAAACACTGATGATTAATTATTAAAAATATTTTTTTTCATATAAACAGAATTATAAAATGAATTGAATATGAATATTTTGTAGAATCGCACTACAAAATGGCCTTCCAAGTAAATTGTATAATAATGTGTATTAATTTATTTACAGCTTCATTAAAAGGGGATTCTAAAACAAAGTCAATAAAAAGGAAATAAAAACAGTAGAAAATGTGAGAGTTCCAGGATTGCTCTGATGGAAGGTGGAGGAGTGTAGAGAGAGCGGTCGAGCCTAGAACCAGATGAAGAGCAAAAGGACAACCAGAGTATACAGGGGAGACAAACGTTCCAGTCACTTTAGTTAGCTCCATTCACTGTGGCCTGGAGAATCTTGACATCGTTGTATTACTGTCCTCTTTATCCAATTCTAGGGTACAGCCCTATTTGAGGGAGTTGCTTTAGTGGAGGTTAGGGTGACAGCTCTCTGGTCTGGCTCTCTGGGTGTCTATTTGAGGAAGCCTTTGTAGAGGAGATGGGAGTGACTGGTGTCTCTCTCATTCTCCAAACAGAAGAGCAGGTCCCTGAGGTTGACACGCGTGATGCGCTGGCGGATAAACTGTCTGGATGCTCCTGAACTACCACTACCAGACGCAGAGGGACTGGACCCTGAGCCCTGAGAGAGAGATGGGTGAGGGAGAGTGACAGTCAGAGAACAAAAGGGAGTTTGAGGCAGAAAGTGAGAAAGTGGCAGAGAGTTGGGGGGGAGTTTGAGGGCAAAAGACAAATAAAAAAGGAAACAGAGAAGCTTGTGATTTGATTACATGAAGAAACAGCCCAAAACCACACTTTGAGAGAAGGTGGAGACCATGTTACCTCAGCTCCAGCTGCAGCGGCTGCAGCCTCCATTTTCCTCTTCTTCCTGGGGCCGATGGCTGCCAGCGCCGTCAGGTTAGCTTCCTTCTGTCTCAACTGAAACAGCTCCTGCTGCTGCATCTGGAGACAAACACATATACACGAGATAGGCCTACACAAACACACCCCTACTATGGACACTTCGGTGACACATATTTTGTCATGCCAAATTGTCATAACCCTTTCCATCCCTCTTACCTCTTTGGCCTTCTGTTTCAACCGCAGCTGCTCAGGGTCTTCTTGACGAGAACGAGACTGAAAGGACACCCATCAGAAAACAGATCGGAATGTATTAACTGGGTCTCCAGAATAAAGTCATTAATGTCCACCCTCTAACCATTAGTGGCCCTAAAAGTCTAATATAATGGGAGTGATAGTGGAATGGGTCTGTGCTGAAACAGCTCCAGTACCTTTGCTGCCTTCATCAGAATCTCTCTCTCCTGCTCCTCTTTCCTCTGTTTCTCCATCTGATCCAGCTGCTCAAAGAACTTGATCTGGGCACGCATGTCGCTCGTCTGCTCGTACCGACTGTCCTCCTATCAACACATACATTCATTCACCATAAAGTACCAGACCATAGGAACACATGCTAAAGATGCAAATATGCACAAAACTGTGCAGACCTTGAAGTTGATGTTCCTCTGCTGGGCCACCTCAGAGACTTTCTCCAACAGGTTCTGCAGCCTGGTCTGGGAGGCGTGGGACACGTAGTTTACTACCTCCGGCCCCAGATCACTCACACCAAACTTCTTACCTGAGGAGGGGAAACACTTGCAGTCAGTGAAAGCTAAGCTCAAAGGTGCATGTTTCAGTCTGTGTAACTGTGTGTGTGTGTGTGTGTGTGTGTGTGTGTGTGTGTGTGTGTGTGTGTGTGTGTGTGTGTGTGTGTGTGTGTGTGTGTGTGTGTGTGTGTGTGTGTGTGTGTGTGTGTGTGTGTGTTAGTCTCACCTATTTCCAGTATTCTTCTGGTCAGTGTGGAGGTATGGAGGAAGGCCTCGTCCTTACAGGACCGTGTCACCGCTCCCACCAGCTCGGAGTTGGTTGCCAGGATACGGGCACTCTCCTCAGACAGGTTAACCCCAGCCATAGATGCCACATCATTGATGTCATCGTCATCCCTGGACACAAAAAAAAGTCAGCCAGGCAACAGCTACAGAACATTTCAATCTTTAATTTTAGTTGTGATAATTGTCCTCCTACTGGTTTGTGGATGTGACATACATAGCTGACCTGAACGTGCCCCCAGCTTCCTTCAGCTTGTTCTTCTGAACTACAGTGGCCAGAGAGGGAGCACCAGGAGACAACTTAGATCCAGTCAACACTCCAGGCTTCACCACAGGGACTGAAAGATAGACAGGAGTGAGAAAGAGATCAGACAGATAAGATTTCTTGGTTTCTCTTTTTGTATCACATGGTCTCCTCCCCCACTCACCTGTCTGTAGCTGTTTGAGCTGCACCTGTGGCTGTCCCATCATGATGTGACTGTGGGGGGGCGGACCTCTGAGGGTCACCATGGGGGTCACCTGAAGAGGCCTTACCATTGCCCCCTGCTGCTGAGACTGGAGCACCTGATGGTTCAAGGTTAGGGGTCAATGGGGCAGTTGGAAAGATGTAGGCGGGAAATCCTTTCATATACACTATATATACACAAAAGTCTTCAAACAATTATTTCAGCCACACCCGTTGCTGACAGGTGTATATAACCGAGCACACAGCCATGCAATCTCCATAGTAACATTGGCAGTAGAATGGCCTTACTGAAGAGCTCAGTGACTTTCAATGTGGCACCATCATAGGATGCCACCTTTCCAACAAGTCAGTTGTCAAATTTCGGCCCGGCTCTAGCTGCCCTGGTCAACTGTAAGTGTTGTTATTGTAAAGTGGAAATGTCTAGGAGCAACAACGGCTCAGCCGCGAAGTGCTAAGCCACACAAGCTCACAGAACGAGACCGCCGAGTGCTGAAGCGCGTAAAAATCGTCTGTCCTTGGTTGCAACATTCACTACCAAGTACCAAACTCCCTCTGGAAGCAACGTCAGCACAATAACTGTTCGACGGGAGCTTCATGAAATGGGTTTCCATGGCCAAGCAGCCGCACACGAGCCTAAGATCACCATGCGCAATGCCAAGCTTCAGCTGGAGTGATGTAAAGCTCGCCGCGTTTGGACTCAGGAGCAGTGGAAACGCGTTCCCTGGAGTGATGAATCACGTTTCACCATCTGGCAGTCTGACGGACAAACCTGGGTTTGGCGGATGCCAGGAGAACGCTACCTGCCCCAATGCATAGTGCCAACTGTAAAGTTTGGTGGTGGAGGAATAATGGTTTGAGGCTCTTCTTCATGGCTCGGGCTAGGCCCCTTAGTTCCAGTGAAGGAAACTATTTTTTGTTTGTACTTTTTACCCCTTTTTTGTGATATCCAATTGGTAGTTACAGTCTTGTCCCATCACTGCAACAACCCTACGAAGGTCGAGAGCCATGCGTCCTCCGAAACACGACCCTGCCAAGCCGCACTGCTTCCTGACACACTGCTCACTTAACTCGGAAGCCAGCCGCACCAATGTGTTGGAAGAAATAATGTCCAGCTGGCGACAGAAGTCAGCTTGCAGGCGCCCGGGCCCGCCACAAGAAGTCGCTAGAGCGCAATGGGACAAGGAAATCCCGGGCCGGCCAAACCCTCCCCTAACCCGGACGACGCTGGGCCAATTGTGCATCGCCTAATGGGTTTCCCAGTCACTGCCGGCTATGACACAGCCTGGGATCGAACCCGGGTCTGTAGTGACGCCTCAAGCACGGCGATGCAGTGAAGGGAAATCTTAACGCTACAGCATACAATGACATTCTAGACGATTCTGTGCTTCCAACTTTGTGGCAAACAGTTTGGGGAAGGCCCTTTCCAGTTTCAGCATGATAATGTCCCCGTGCACAAAGCAAGGTCCATACAGAAATGGTTTGTCAAGATCGTTGTGGAACAACTTGACTGCCCTGCACAGAGCCCTGACCTCAACTCCATCGAACACCTTTCGGATGAATTGGAACGCCGACTGCGAACCAGGCCTAATCGCCCGACATCAGTTTCCGACCTCACTAATGCCCTTGTGGCTGAATGGAAGCAAGTCCCCGCAGCAATGTTCCAACATTAGTGGAAAGCCTTCCCAGAAGGGTGGAGGCTGTTATAGCAACAAAGTTATTGCCCATTATTTTGGAATGAGATGTTCAACGAGCAGGTGTCCACATACTTTTGTTAATGTAGTGTACTTCTAATACTAACGATTTTAATCGTTTAAGAGTATAATCTATCACTAATAATAGCAATATGGTGGTATAGTACCATTGGGGTAGTCAGCCCCTGTTTGCTGATGAGGTGTGGTCTGATGGTTGGGGCTACAGGGCGCAGGGCTGGGCTGTCCAGTACCACCATGGTGGGGGTGGTGGCAGAGGCCTGCTGCTGGAGTCCACTGTGCTGGATGAAGGCTGCTGAGTCTGGGGTGAGCTGCCGCAGGGCAGGAAGGCTCCTCTGGAGGACAGACAGACACACAGACAGAAAGGCAGATAATTTGATCATTTGGCAGAATAGTTTGGTGGGTAAGCAAACTGGTGGGTGGGTGCTGAAGACTGGGTCATAACTCGGTTTTGTTAATTCAATGGTGCGTAGGAGGATTCCTTACCTTGAGGAAAGGCACGAGGTAAGGCTGAGGTGAGGAGTTGAGCTCTCTGTATAACCTGTTGGTGAAGTCCTCCACTTCAATCTTCCCTTCCTGTTGGAAATGAGAACAGACCATCAGTTCCAAAGAAATATGCTAACTGTTAATCATCAGATTGCAATCCCTGTCTATTGTGATACTCTCAGCAGCTGACACCAACAGTCCTGATCTCTACCTGGATCCCATCAGTGGTGTGTGTGGTCTAGAGGTGGCACCACCCAGAGTAGTGTGGCGAAAAAGAATTCTGGGGCCTGTAGTTTTTTTTTCTGATCTGGTAACCTAGCCCGGTGAAACTCTAGACCTTATACGGTATAATGTGATTAATCTGTCGTAAAAAGGTTTAATATGGGCTATGATGGGACCAGAGTTTTTCTAAATCAAGTCACATGGTTTAAAAAAAAAAAATCTCCTGGTCTTAGGGAGGATGAAAACTCTGTCAAACTGCATTAACCTTGTACTTGTTCATAAGAACTATATTTTAAAGGACTAGGGGGGTTTCCTATTCAGACACCTCTTAGAAAGCAACCTATTTGGACAATACAACACACAGGGCTGAGTTTGCTTTATGTAGGTTTGCATTGTGTAGTCCTGCCCTAAGCAACTGCAGGCCTAATTAAAGATGTATTCAGTCTGTCAGCTATTGTGTTTATTGATTCATTCCAGTTAATACATTTGGATTGAAAACGTCTAGGTAAACTAGTCAGCCCAAGTTTTAATATACTGAACAAAAATATAAAAACGCAACATGCAAAAATTTCAACGATTTTACTGAGTTACAATTCATATAAGGAAATCAGTCAATTGAAATACATTCATTAGTCCCTAATCTATGGATTTCACATGACTGGGCAGGGGCGCAACATACTGTGGAGCCAGGCCCAACTAATCAGAATGAGTTTTTCCCCACAAAAGGGCTTTATTACAGACAGAAATACTCCTCAGTTTAATCAGCTGTCCAGGTGGCTGGCCTCAGATGATCCCGCAGGTGAAGAAGCCAGATGTGGAGGTCCTGGGCTGGCTGTTACACGTGGTCTGCGGCTGTGAGGCCGGTTTGACGTACTGCCAAGTTCTCTAAAACAACGTTGGAGGCAGCTTATGGTAGAGAAATTAACATTAAAATGATCTGGAAACAGCTCTGGTAGACATTACTGCAGTCAGCATGCCAATTGCACGCTCTCTCAAAACTTGAGACTGTGGCATTGTGATGTGTGACAAAACTGCTGATTTTTTGTTGTTGTCCCCTGCACAAGGTGCACCTGTGTAATGATAATGCTGTTTAATCATCTTCTTTATATGGCACACCTGTCAGTTGAATGGATTATCTTGGCAGGATAAATGCTCACTAACAGCCATGTAAACAAATGTGTGCACAAAATTTGAGAGCAATAAGCTTTTTGGAACATTTCTGGGATCTTTTTTTCACTTCATGAAACATATGACAAACACTTTACATGTTGCGTTTATATTTTTGTTCAGTATATAAACCAAATTTGATCCGATTCACAATTTCTCACAAACAAAATGGGCTACAAATTCACAACGTTACCACTTTGTTTACCCTGGCCAGAGGGACAGGGCGCATAGTAGGCAGTTGCTGTTGTTAGTAGCCTAGAGTTGATCAGACTAAAAAAATAGTATTGTTTCCATACAATACCGCATGTCAGATGGCTAATGTTTAGGTGTATAGGCTACTACATTTATGGAAGAGTTTTTTTTTTTTTTTTTTTTACCTTTATTTAACTAGGCAAATCAGTTAAGAACACATTTTTATTTACAATGACAGCCTAGGAACAGTGGGTTAACTACCTTGTTCAGGGGCAGAACAGATTTTTACCTTGTCAGCTCGAGGATTCGATCTTGCAACCTTCCTGTTACTAGTCCAATGCTCTAACCACTAGACTACCTGCCGCCCCACAGAGTTTTTGCTTGTGTCTGTCGGGAGTGATGTGTTATTACAATTACTAAATAAACACTGGATAAGTTGAGATAACACCTTAAGCTTTGTGCCCTGACCATGCAACCTGCAATTTACTTGAATCTGATTGGTCAAGACACGTTAAGAGCCTGAAGCAGCATTCCGATGTGAAGACCAGAGAAATTGTGCGCGAGTTGTCAACTCATGAGGCAAAACCGTCAAGAAAACAGCACTTAACACTTTGCATCAATATATTTTATTAAACTAAATCAAGTGGTGTGACGCTGCCACACCTGATTGAAATGTGAGGTGGCAAATGCCGCCTCGACACATGTTGTCCGGCAGCCCTGGTGTGGTCACTCACCAGGAGATCTTTGACCAGGTCTTTAACGTTGGCGGCAGTCTCTGAGGATTGCTTCCCGCTGGACGCCAGCTTGATTAATGTAGACAGGAAGTTCTTGCATTTCTTCACATTCTCCATCGTCTCCTACAGCAAAACAAACAAGGGGCAGCCTTAGAAACAGAGTCAAGCTCCTTATTTCAGGAACCATCATGGTCTCTTGCTTCATCAAAAGCCATCATATCCTTCTATCATATCCTTCTAAATTTGCAGTATTTTTATTGTGTTTACCAGAGACCATCAAAGCACTAGAAATACAGCTATGGTCTAGCAAAGGAGCATTCCCTGAACAGAGGACCTAGCCCTGACCAATGGGGGTGGGTGGAACCTAGTTCCGCACCGTTGCCAAGGTGACAGTGGTCCCGGGTGATGCGGTGACGGTCCTCTGGGTGGCCCCTGGTAGCGCTGTCCCCATAGAGGTGCCTGCAGCAGCCCCTACCACAATCATGGGACTCTGGAGGGGAAATACACACACCATCCAGGTTGTTATATTCAATGCACCATAAGGTAGATCAAATGTATGACCAAAATAGTGAGCTTTGAGGAGACACCTCATTAAAGGGGAGGAGAGCTATAGCATGGGGCTCCACACACATACTATCCAGCACTGGCCGACAGCAAACACTCTTCAGATCCCTTTAAGAGAGGACCCAGTGCATACAAGACCTGACAGAACTGAAAAGGAGTCAGAAACTGTTGGCCCGGGACAAATCAGGCATTCACTGAAACCACTGGCTGTGATAATGAGTGTGTGAGAGCCTGCACTCATAGTAGATGCACAGAAAACACACATACACTAAACTGACACACCAGGAAAGCACTCTCACACACAAAAGGAGATTCAAGCTCAAAAGAGATGCCTACGTTAGAAGCGCCCCTCGAGAGAATTTTAAAAAGGCAAGTTTCACATGACTGGTGCTGTTTCTGCCTTCTGCAAAGGCCCTACTGTATAATATAACCTACTGTGTGTATCCTACTACATCTCTCCTGCTCTGCTGTAGCCCCCCACTGCCTGTCCCCCACTGTACCTGTAGGACAGGAGGCCTCTGGAGTGTGGTGGTGACAGGAGGCTTCTGGAGTGTGGTGGTGACAGGAGCAGAGGTTGGCACAGGCGAGCCCTGCTTGATGATAGTGGTGGGAGTCACCTGCCTAGTGAGGATGGGCGTTCCAGGAGCCTGAGGAAAAGAGGAAGGTTTAAGACTAATTTATCCTGGTAGGAAATTATCTGAAAAGGGGGGTGGCTGGTGGTCTGATCTGGAGAGTACTTTTGGGGGTAGCTGGGCTGAGGTGAAAGTGTCTATTGAACAAACCTGGACTGAGGTGATCTGGAAAGGAGGAGTGCTGGTGGGGGTGGCTGGGCGGGGGGCCATGACTCCCTGGGATTGGGACTGGGACTGCATCTGAGCCAGGGTCTGCTGGTGGATCATCAACAGCTGCCCACTCTCACTACGCACCAGGACCATACCTGTGAGAGAGAGAAAAGGTCATTCGACTTCCCCTAACCGTCCTGTCACCATGTTAGATTCCCTTTATAACACTGTAATACATTTGTAACAACACTCCTCTACATCAACAGAAGAGAGATTCTGTAGAACAGGTAGTACTTGGCAGCAGTTTAGCTCCGATCCTCCCACATCTGCTAACAATTAGCCGAGAGATAGAGCGCTGGATAATGACCATAAGCACTGTGCTATTTCATGCTAATCAATCTTCCTAAAGAAGCAAGGCGAGACAAGGCAAGGCGGTAGAGTTCCATACAGACCGAGGCGGCAGTGTAAACGAGTCACGCTGTAATCTACATGGTAATGCATCGGGACACCGTGCCTCGCCACAGGGGGATCAACACTGACTACGCTATGTCTCAAGAAAAAGACTGGCTGCATTACAGGCGCAGCTGGTCCTGTATTCACAGAGAGCTCGGGACAGGACATTATACACACACTTCTTAGACAGGCTGGCACTTAGGGCAGCAACAGCCTCCACTTCTGGTGGTGCTCGTCATCATCATACAGCATACAGGTAATACAGTAGTAGTGCTCTTACCAGGCCAGAACGGTGTGCTATACTTGCACATGCCATATCCCCGTCTGCCTTCCCTTATATCTGTTGGTGTTTATGAGTGATCAAACGTTTTACTGTGTTGACTAAATGTTACATGACAGAATAAATAAAGCATAGGGATAAGAGAAAATATATTGAAAAGCTCTGAGTATTTGATTATCTACTGGCATACATCAATTTCCATTTCCTGAGTGTTAACAGGAGTTGACAGGAGTGTTAATAGTGCACAGGCAGAGAACAGCGCAGCACAGACACAACAGGAGAGTGCTTGGGAGGCACAACACCGCACTCTGCATCAATTCAATGAACAACCAAGACAGATCAGCAGGGAAAGTTCGGGATTTTCTGTGCAAATGATGAAGCAATGAACAACCAGTAAGTTTTTTACCTTTGATTGAACGGTCAACATCATCAGAGAATAATCAATGAAGCAGCAAGTATACTATTACAACACCAAGTCTGCAATATACTTCTATTTGACTGTCTTTAAAACAATGCGTAGGCATAAAATTATAAATATCAGAACAATATTATGTTTTCGTATATTACGTTTTGTATTTACTTTCAAAGAGAGACAAACGTACCTGGGGGAAGCTGGATGTTCTGAACGTTGGGCTGGTTCGGGGATGTCTGGGGGTGACGAGGCGCCAACACCTGTTGCGCGATAGAACGGCTCCCTCCCGGGCTCGCAGCCACTGTCACCGGAGTGGAAGCCCTTGGTACGCTCTGGAACGACGGGTTCGTTACAGCACAAGGAGCATTCTGTATGATTGTTTTGGGCGCCTCTGCCATGATGATGTGCGACCCCGCACTGGCAGCCACAGAGGTGGGCGACTGACCATTGTTCAGGCAATCGAAAGGCAATCCCGCATTAGGACCATTCATCGCTGTACCCGATCCCGCAGTTTGCATAGATGGCCTCACAATATGTGATATGGCAGGTCCAGTGCCCAGACTCGCAGCGTGAGACGAGGTGACAACATTCTGAGAGTTCACGAATGATGTCTGGAAGATAGTGGTGTTCAATGAAGGTGGCATTACTGCGCTCGCATGTCCTTTTGACAACCCCGGCCCGTTGTTGACAACTGTGACAGCTACCGAGGCATTGCCGCTACTCGTGCAACTATTTGACAGCGGTGTCCCAGTGAGAGAGACAGCGCTTCCTGAATTGTGACAGTTCATTAAACTGCCTCCATTCAAAGTTTGAGTTGCGGAAGAGGCTACTTTCCCTCCGTGGTTTGGGAGAGGAGTTATTATACTGGCACTGACAGCAACAGTCTTTCCTTGGCGGTGTCCTGCCGATGAGTCCGACTCACTCGATGAGGCATCCATAGCTGAACCCTGGGACCTCGTATTACTAATAATGACACCCCCTTGCACTCCAGCCCCTGTTGTGGAGCGGAAACAAGGGTGAGAGAAGGGGGTGAACAATGCTAAGTAGGTACTCACAAGATAAACTAGTGTTTGCTTTCGTTTACACTTGAAACAACAAGCAAAACAACGTTACCACAGCATACCTGCTTTTGCAACCTCTTGAGCAAGTCCCCGTTTGTTCTGCTGGACATTAGCATTAAACCCTGTCCCGGAACTGGCCATGTGTTTAGCGACTGTCTGGCTACTTGCCTCAGGGCTCTCGTGACCCGAAAGCTCGGACTCAAGAGACCCCACAAGATCACAAACTACTTTCTCGTCCACCTCAGCGTTAAAGAAAACCTCATCTAGCAAATCGGAGCCTGCCGCCATCTTCACACTACTGCAAGCTATGGAGCGTCGAAAGTGACGCGCGCAGGCGCAAAATACATGCAACGTCACCCAACAGAGATTCCAAAGTGCGGTGATTGGTCGTTTCCCGGTGATAAAGGGCGGGACAAATGGCTCCTGACTGACATTACGGAGGATGTAAGGGCTGAAACAACACTGAATAACAAGAGCTAGTGGGGAGAAAATAAACTCGATAGTACATGTTGTATGACGCGTATTTGCGATCAAATTCTAGCCAACTGATTGTGGAATTACTCTATGCTATATATTCGATGATGAAATTATGGGTAGCGACAGGATTTTAACCATACATTTAGACTAATTCCCAGATGGAGTGCATCTGGGTTCTGTGCTCTCTGGCTTCAAGATGGCTACGCTGTTTTGTTCAGCTAGTTTGGAGCGCCACTGTAAAAATGCATTTGGCCACGCCTCTTACAATACAGTTTTTGCATGCTGTCAAAACCACATGGGGGGTGTCAACACAGAGCAAACGTTGGGTTCTGTGTGAAATACATTTAAGGAATTGATCAAACTTAAGAATTTGCTGTTTTTGATAGGAAATTCCTATTGTTAGGCGTGTGTATGCCTATATATAATTTTTGTCTTATTTCAGATATCTGAACAAAAAAAACAGCTCACAGACAATGCATATCTCGGGGACAAGTAGCCTATATATATATATATATACAATTAAAACAAAAAAATAAGACTATGACAATATGTTGAAGGCTATTTCATCATTGCCTTAAAACATTTAGGACAAAGCTGCCTAGTAGTATTTTTCAAAAGCACACTTAACTGAGAATCTCCAATGAAAGTGTTTTTTTTTTTTTTGGCCAGGACTATGATTAATCGTGAAATTGTCACTGAATGTTTGTGGTTATAAACGAAGATGAGCACCAGCTACAGATTTGTTGTGGTTAATTTATCCCACAAATAGGCTTGCGTGTCTCCCCTCAAAGATGGAGAGGAGAAAATAGCGCACAAAAAAAAACATATTGAACAGATTGGTTTTTAGATGCATGAACGACTGAAAAATATATTTAACATTCCACAGTGCATAGGACACTTCATGCCCCATCAATGATAGGCCTATGTGCCATGGGTAGCCTAAATCCATATTGAGTTGTCAGAAAACGTTTAGGCTATTCCCTAAATCCAATTTAAACATGGCTCTCTAGGCCTATTAAAGGGACGTGTTGCAGTGATACGACAATCATTTAATTTGTCTTTTAGGCTATAATTTTAATAGACATGTGTCCCCCAATTGGGTTTATAATATAAAGCACCAGCTTTAACAAATTGTGCACCTGCTGATACATTCGACTTTGGTGTTTGCTTCAGGGAATGCTCAAACAAGACGGCTTGTGTTGAGAAGTAGAAATAAAAGCTACTTAACAGCAACAATGAGCACTGGATTACCTTATAATGGAAGTAAAATAAGTCTAATATCCAAGGCCTGGATTCGTTAGGAGGGCATTTTGTATTCACTCGACATGGATAACTCGACGGTGGCTTTGGCAAAGGATGAGTTTCCCTCAATTTAGGTGTTGTTTGGCAATTGGTTTTGCCCCCCGAATTTAAATGGTGCTGCACGTTTGTGAATTATTAACTCTACTTCCAAAAGCCACAATATTGTCATCTTATTTTCACAGTTAAATCATTTGGGACAGAAGGCCAGACTACAAACAGACTGGTGCCACCCAAAGATTTTATGAATACATAATTTTCAGAGGGAGTGCCATTATGGAAATAAATGTGTGTGAGCCACCTAAACCACAACAAGGTTTACCTCACTACCCAGCCATTGTACAGGTAGGAGACAAGGACCAATACATCTGCTCTGCAAAAGAAAAACATGAAATAATTGGATTCCATGCATATGATCACACAGCCTAAGACTGGTCGTTGTATGCATCAACCAATTGCTATAACATATAACATACTCTGGACGGTTCTGACTTAGAATATGTGGACAACTACAAATACCTAGGTGTCTGGATAGACTGTAAACTCTCCTTCCAGACTCACATCAAACATCGCCAATCCAAAGTTAAATCTAGAATTGGCTTCCTATTTTGCAACAAAGCATCCTTCACTCATGCTGCCAAACATACCCTCGTAAAACTGACCATCCTACCGATCCTCGACTTCGGCGATGTCATTTACAGGCCACAGTGTCTCCTGACCCCTCCTGTCTCAGCCTCCAGTATTTATGCTGCAGTAGTTTATGTGTCGGGGGGCTAGGGTTAGTTTGTTATATCTGGAGTACTTCTCCTGTCTTATCCAGTGTCCTGTGTGAATTTAAGTATGCTCTCTCTAATTACCCCCCTTTCTCTCTTTCTCTCTCTCTCTCGGAGGACCTGAGCCCTAGGACCATGCCTCAGGACTACCTGGCATGATGACTCCTTGCTGTCCCCAGTCCACCTGGCCGTGCTACTGCTCCAGTTTCAACTGTTCTGCCTGCGGCTATGGAACCCTGACCTGTTCACCGGACGTGCTACCTGTCCCAGACCTGCTGTTTTCAACTCTCTAGAGACTGCTGGAGCGGTAGAGATACTCTTAATGACGGGCTATGAAAAGCCAACTGACATTTACTCCTGAGGTGCTGACTTGCTGCATCCTCGACTACTGTGATTATTATTATCTGACCATGCCGGTCATTTATGAACATTTCAACATCTTGGCCATGTTCTGTTATAATCTCCACCCGGCACAGCCAGAAGAGGACTGGCCACCCCTCATAGCCTGGTTCCTCTCTAGGTTTCTTCCTAGGTTTTGGCCTTTCTAGGGAGTTTTTCCTAGCCACCGTGCTTCTACACCTGCATTGCTTGCTGTTTGGGGTTCTAGGCTGGGTTTCTGTACAGCACTTTGAGATATCAGGTGATGTAAGGGCTATATAAATCAATTTGATTTGATTTTATTCCCCTACTGTATTTATTCATTATTCTCCTTTTCACTCCATTATTTCTATTTTTACTTTGCACATTCTTCCACTGCAAATCTACCATTCCAGTCTTTTACTTGCTATATGGTATTTACTTTGCCACCATGGCATTTTTTTGCCTTTACCTCCCATATCTCACCTCATTTGCTCACATTGTATATAGACTTATTTTTCTACTGTATTATTTACTGTATGTTTGTTTCACTCCATGTGTAACTCTGTGTTGTTGTATGTGTCGAACTGCTTTGCTTTATTTTGGCCAGGTCGCAATTGTAAATGAGAACTTGTTCTCAACTGGCCTACCTGGTTAAATAAAGGTGAAATAAAAAAAATAAAACCTTTTTTTAACCATCTTACATATAAAACCTTATTTGTTCATCGAAAATGGTGAATAACTCACCTGTTTGGTGGTCTGTTTGGTAAGTAACAAACAGAACACTACAAAATACAAAACAACAAACGAAGTGAACAAACGAACGAAACAGTACCGTGTGGCGAACAAACACCCACAACTCAAAAGTGAAACCCAGGCTACCTAAGTATGATTCTCAATCAGGGACAACGATTGACAGCTGCCACTGATTGAGAATCATACCAGGCCGAACTCAAAACCCCAACATAGAAAAACACACATAGACTACCCACCCCAACTCACGCCCTGACCATACTAAAACAAAGAAAACACAAAAGAACTATGGTCAGAACGTGACAGTATGCCGATATACTTTACATTGTAAGAGCATGGTCTATCTCAAAAAGAAAATTCCAGTTGGTTTTTCTTTGGATTTTCTCCAACCATATCTATTGTGTTATAGTCTCCTACATCATTTTAACATTTCAACAAACTTCATAGTGTTTTCTTTCCAATGGTACCAATTATATGCATATCCTGCCTTCAGAGCCTGAGCACCAGGCAGTTTGCTTTGGGCATGTCAGTCAGGCGGAAATTGAGAAAAAAAGACAGCTGATTTTTCAAGGCAGGATACTCTGAGCGCAGCCCTATCCAGAAATCTGGCAGTGGCTTCTGATTAAATTACATTTTCATAGAACCGCTTGTTGCAATTTCGATGAGGCTCTCTTATTCAGATATTGGTAAGTGGACTGGAGGCAGGGCATGAAAGGGATAACGAATCCAGTGGTTTGTGTCATCCGTTTCTGGAAAGTACCTGCATAATTGCGCACCCAACTCTCTAAGGTGCTTCGCTATATCACGTTTGACATTGTCTGTAAGCTTGAGTTCATTTGCACACACAAAAATCATTCAATGATGGAAAGACCTATGTGTTGTCCTTGTTAATGGGGGTGGCAGGTAGTCTAGTGTTTATAGCATTGAGCTGACAAGGTAAAAATCTGTCGTTCTGCCCCTGTACAAGGCAGTTAACCCACTGTTCGCCAAGTAGGCCATCATTGTAAATAAGAATTTGTTCTTAACTGACTTGCCTAGTTAAATTAAATGCAGACAGAGAAGCGCTCCAACTTCTTAATCATAGCCTCAATTTTGTCCCACACATTGAATATAGTTTAGGAGAGTCCATGTAATCCAAGATTCAGATCATTCAGGCGAGAAAAAACATCACCCAGATAGGCCAGTCGTGTGAGAAACTTGTCATTATGCAAGCAGTCAGACAAGTGAAAATTACAGTCAGTAAAGGAAACTTTAAGCTCGTCTATCAATTTAAAAAAATGTGTCAATACTTTGCCGCTTGATAACCAGTGCACTTCTGTATGTTTTAAAAGCGTTACATGGTCGCTGCCCAGATCATTGAATAATGCAGAAAATACATGAGAGTTCAGGGGCCTTGTTTTAACAAAGTTAACCATTTTCACTGTTGTGTCCAAAATGTCTTACAAGCTGTTAGGCATTCCCTTGGCAAGAAGAGCCTCTCGGTGGATGCTGCGGTGTAACCAAGTGGCGTCTGCTTGCACACTCATTACCACTCGACTATGTCTCCATGTCACGGCTTTTGCGCTATCAGTACAGATACCAACACGTCTTGACCACCAAAGTCCATTTGATGTCACCAAACTGGCCAGTACTTAAACAATATCCTCTCCTATTGTCCTGGTTTCCAGTGGTCTGCAGAAGAGGATGTCTTCCTTAATTGACCCCCCATAAACGTAACGGATATATACCAGGAGCTCTGCCAGGCCCGCCACGTCTGTTGACTCATCCAGCTATAACGCATAGAATTCACTGGTTTGTATGCGAAGCGGTAATTGTTTCAAAACATCTTCTGCCATGTCACTGATGCGTCGTGAAACAGTGTTGTTTGATGAAGGCATTGTCTGTATAGTTAATTCTTTGGGCCTTTCCCCCCAGCATTGTCACAGCCATATCCGCGACAGCACTAAGAATGAAGTCCCCCACAATAGTATGGGGCTTGCCTGTCCTAGCCACGCGGTAGCTTGCCATAGAAGATGCTTCTAGACCCTTCTTATTAATGATATCTGTTGCTTTCATACATGTCTTACTACTCAAAAGTCATCTTAATTCTCACTCAAAAAACTCCTGTGGCTTATTTTTCAAATTGGCATGTTTTGATCTCTCAATGTCTGCGCAAGAGTGAAGGTTTCATCGAGTTCTGAGATAGTACTTTTGCACATAACACACTGTGGCTGAGGAAAGGCACTACTTCCAATATAAGTGAACCCCAAATCAATGTAGTTCTCATCATATTGCGCCTCTTCTGTGGTCCAACGTCCCTGTCTGTTTTTTGGTGCTTTCCCGGGTAATGGGGAAGTAGCTCTTCGGCTGCATCAGATTCACAAATGTCAGTGTTCATGCTAGCTGGGCTAACAACAAATGTAGAGTTACTGAGCATAGCATTGGATGTGCTCGTGGAAGCAGAACAACTTGTGTCGTCGACAGGTGCAGGTGTAGTACTGTTGGTAGTAGCAGTACTACCAGTTGAGCTGGTATGTATCTCTATGGACGCGGCGGGCCTTACTAAATGGACTGTTCTAAAATGTGAAGAAAAAATGTTTAGCCCAAAAATTACAAGTATTATTATTTTTATTTTTTTCGTGAATCATATTTTTATTTGATGTACCCCCAACGGCATTGCACCCCAATTTGGGAATCCCTAAACTTGACAGACAGACAACTTCACCGTTGTCCTTTGCTTCCACCATCACAGTGTATTTTTCTGCAGTCTGTGCACAAGTGATAAACAGAGTAAAATAGGGATTGGCCCGATGGTGGTAAAGCACCAGGTGATTTGCATACAAGAACAGTAAAATCAGATACCTCACATGTTGTTGCTCTAGTGTCATGCACAACTTACAGTGCATTCAGAAAGTATTCAGACCACTTGACTTTTTCCACATTTTGTTACGTTACGGCCTTACTCTAAAATTGATTCAATCGTTTTTTTTCCCACATCAATCTACACACAATACCCCATAATGACAAAGCAAAACAGGTTTTTAGACATTATTGCAAATGTATTAAAAAACTGAAATATGACATATCCATAAGTATTTTGACCCTTTACTCAGGACTTTGCTGAAGCACCTATGACAGCATTTACAGCCTCAAGTCTTTTGGGGTATCACGCTACAAGCTTGGCACACCTGTATTTGTGAAGTTCCTCCCATTCCTCTCTGCAGATCCTCTCAAGCCCTGTCAGGTTGGATGGGGAGCGTTGCTGCACAGTTATTTTCAGGTCTCTCCAAAGATGTTTGATCGGGTTCAAGTCCGGGCTCTGGCTAGTCCACTCAAGGACATTCAGAAACTTGTCCCGAAGCCACTCCTGCGTTGTCTTGGCTGTATGCTTAGGGTCGTTGTCCTGTTGGAAGCTGAACCTTTGCACCCAGTCTGAGGTCCTGAGCGCTCTGGAGCAGGTTTTAATCAAGGGTCTCTCTGTACTTTGCTCCATTCATCTTTGCCTCGATCCTGACCACTGCCCCAGGACCTGCCGCTGAAAAACATCCCCCCAGCATGATGCTGCCACCACCATGCTTCACCGTAGGGATGGTGCTAGGTTTCCTCCAGACGTGACGCTTGGCATTCAGGGCAAAAAGTTCGATCTTGGTATCATCAAACCAGAGAATCTTGTTTCTCATGGTCTGAGAGTCTTTAGGTGCTTTTTGGCAAACGCCAAGTGGGCTCTCATGTGCCTTTTACTGAGGAGTGGCTTCCGTCTGGCCACGCTGACATAAAGGCCTGATTGGTGGAGTGTTGCAGAGATGGTTGTCCTTCTAGAAGGTTCACCCATCTCCACAGAGGAACTCTAGAGCTCTGTCAGAGTGACTATCTGGTTCTTTGTCACCTCCCTGACCAAGGCCCTTCTCTCCCGATTTCTCAGTTTGGCCGGGCGGCCAGTTCTAGGAAGCGTCTTGGTGGTTCCAAACTTCTTCCATTTAAGAATTATTGAGGCTACTGTGTTCTTGGGGACCTTCAATGCTTTAGAAATGTTTCGTTAACCTTCCCCAGATCTGTGCCTACCGGTTTAGTATTTAGTATTTATTATGATCCCCATTAGCGGCTGCCAAGGTAGCGGGTACTCTTCCTTGGGTTCAAACAGGGTTAAAACAGTTAAAGTGGCAAGAAAAAAATATGTGAACCCTTTGGAATTACCTGTATTTCTGCATAAATTAGTCATCAAATTTGATCTGATCTTCATCTTAATCACAACAATAGACAAAAACAGTGTGCTTAAACTAATATCACACAAATTATTGTATTTTTATTTTCTATACTGAATACATAATTTAAACATTCACAGTGTAGATTGGGAAAAGTATGTGAACCCCTAGGCTAATTGCTTTTCCAAAAGCTAATTGGAGTCAGGAGTCAGCTAACCTGGAGTCCAATCAATGAGACGAGATTGGAGATGTTGGTTAGAGCTGCCCTGCCCTATAAAAAACACTCACAAAATTTGAGTTTGCTATTCACAAGAAGCATTGCCTGATGTGAACCATGCCTTGAACAAAAGAGATCTCAGAAGACCTAAGATTAAGAATAGTTTCACTTGCATAATGCTGGAAAGGGTTACATAAGTATCTCTAAAAGCCTTGATGTTCATCAGTCCATGGTAAGACAAATTGTCTATAAATGGAGAAAGTTCAGCACTGTTGCTACTCTCCCTAGGAGTGGCCGTCCTGCAACGATAACTGCAAGAGCACAGTGCAGAATGCTCAATGACGTTAAGAAGAATCCTAGAGTGTCAGATAAAGACCTACAGAAATCTCTGGAACATGCTAACATCTCTTTTGACGAGTCTACGATACGTAAAACACTAAACAAGAATGGTGTTCATGGGAGGATACCATGGAAGAAGCCACTGCTGTCCAAAAAAAACATTGCTGCACATCTGAAGTTCGCAAAAGAGCAACTGGATGTTCCACAGCGCTTCTGGCAAAATATTCTGTGAACGGAATAAACTAAAGTTGAGTTGTTTGGAAGGAACACACAACACTATGTGTGGGTAAAAAAAGGCATAGCACACCAGCATCAAAACCTCATCCCAATGGTAAAGTATGTTGGAGGGAGCATTATGGTTTGGGACTGCTTTGCTGAAAAATAAAAAATAAAAAATGGAAGAAATTCACTCAGAAAAATTAATTCCCAAGTTTATCAAGACATTTTGCATGATAATGTAAGGCTATCTGTCCACCAATTGAAGTTCAACAGAAGTTGGGTGATGCGACAGGACAACAACCCAAAACACAGAAATAAATCAACAACAGGATGGCTTCAACGGAAGAAAATATGCCTTCTGGAGTGGCCAGTCAGAGTCCTGACCTCAACCCAATTTAAGATGTTGTGGCATGACCTTGAGAACGGTTCACACCAGACATCCTAAGAATATTGCTGAACTGAAACAGTTTTGTAAAGATGAATGGTCCAAAATTCCTCCTGACTGTTGTGCAGGTCTGATCCGCAACTACAGAAAACGTTTGGTTGAGTTTATTGCTGCCAAAGGAGGGTCAACCAGTTATTAAATGCAAGGGATCACATACTTTTACCCACCCTACACTGTGAATGTTTACACAGTGTGTTCAATAAAGATATGCAAATGTGTAATTGTGTGTTATTAGTTTAAGCAGACTGTGTTTGTCTATTGTTGTGACTTAGATGAAGATCAAATAAAATGTTATGACCAATTTATGTAGAAATACAGATAATTCCAACGGGTTCACATACTTTTTCTTCCCACTGTACATCACAACAAAACACAACAGCCTACATCACAAATAAAACAATACATCTTACAAGACATTACTACATTATTACTCAAATATTACAAATGTAGAATATTAAATCCACAATACAATAATTCCACAACATTACAGCGTGTGTGTGTGTGTGTGTGTGCGTGTGTGTGTGGGTGTGTCTCTTCACTGTCCGCGTTATGCCGTGAGGTATTATTTTATCTGGGTTTTTTTCAGGCGAGAAAAAACATCACCCAGATAGGCCAGTCGTGTGAGAAACTTGTCATTATGCAAGCAGTCAGACAAGTGAAAATTACAGTCAGTAAAGGAAACTTTAAGCTCGTCTATCAATTTAAAAAAATGTGTCAATACTTTGCCGCTTGATAACCAGTGCACTTCTGTATGTTTTAAAAGCGTTACATGGTCGCTGCCCAGATCATTGAATAATGCAGAAAATACATGAGAGTTCAGGGGCCTTGTTTTAACAAAGTTAACCATTTTCACTGTTGTGTCCAAAATGTCTTACAAGCTGTTAGGCATTCCCTTGGCAAGAAGAGCCTCTCGGTGGATGCTGCGGTGTAACCAAGTGGCGTCTGCTTGCACACTCATTACCACTCGACTATGTCTCCATGTCACGGCTTTTGCGCTATCAGTACAGATACCAACACGTCTTGACCACCAAAGTCCATTTGATGTCACCAAACTGGCCAGTACTTAAACAATATCCTCTCCTATTGTCCTGGTTTCCAGTGGTCTGCAGAAGAGGATGTCTTCCTTAATTGACCCCCCATAAACGTAACGGATATATACCAGGAGCTCTGCCAGGCCCGCCACGTCTGTTGACTCATCCAGCTATAACGCATAGAATTCACTGGTTTGTATGCGAAGCGGTAATTGTTTCAAAACATCTTCTGCCATGTCACTGATGCGTCGTGAAACAGTGTTGTTTGATGAAGGCATTGTCTGTATAGTTAATTCTTTGGGCCTTTCCCCCCAGCATTGTCACAGCCATATCCGCGACAGCACTAAGAATGAAGTCCCCCACAATAGTATGGGGCTTGCCTGTCCTAGCCACGCGGTAGCTTGCCATAGAAGATGCTTCTAGACCCTTCTTATTAATGATATCTGTTGCTTTCATACATGTCTTACTACTCAAAAGTCATCTTAATTCTCACTCAAAAAACTCCTGTGGCTTATTTTTCAAATTGGCATGTTTTGATCTCTCAATGTCTGCGCAAGAGTGAAGGTTTCATCGAGTTCTGAGATAGTACTTTTGCACATAACACACTGTGGCTGAGGAAAGGCACTACTTCCAATATAAGTGAACCCCAAATCAATGTAGTTCTCATCATATTGCGCCTCTTCTGTGGTCCAACGTCCCTGTCTGTTTTTTGGTGCTTTCCCGGGTAATGGGGAAGTAGCTCTTCGGCTGCATCAGATTCACAAATGTCAGTGTTCATGCTAGCTGGGCTAACAACAAATGTAGAGTTACTGAGCATAGCATTGGATGTGCTCGTGGAAGCAGAACAACTTGTGTCGTCGACAGGTGCAGGTGTAGTACTGTTGGTAGTAGCAGTACTACCAGTTGAGCTGGTATGTATCTCTATGGACGCGGCGGGCCTTACTAAATGGACTGTTCTAAAATGTGAAGAAAAAATGTTTAGCCCAAAAATTACAAGTATTATTATTTTTATTTTTTTCGTGAATCATATTTTTATTTGATGTACCCCCAACGGCATTGCACCCCAATTTGGGAATCCCTAAACTTGACAGACAGACAACTTCACCGTTGTCCTTTGCTTCCACCATCACAGTGTATTTTTCTGCAGTCTGTGCACAAGTGATAAACAGAGTAAAATAGGGATTGGCCCGATGGTGGTAAAGCACCAGGTGATTTGCATACAAGAACAGTAAAATCAGATACCTCACATGTTGTTGCTCTAGTGTCATGCACAACTTACAGTGCATTCAGAAAGTATTCAGACCACTTGACTTTTTCCACATTTTGTTACGTTACGGCCTTACTCTAAAATTGATTCAATCGTTTTTTTTCCCACATCAATCTACACACAATACCCCATAATGACAAAGCAAAACAGGTTTTTAGACATTATTGCAAATGTATTAAAAAACTGAAATATGACATATCCATAAGTATTTTGACCCTTTACTCAGGACTTTGCTGAAGCACCTATGACAGCATTTACAGCCTCAAGTCTTTTGGGGTATCACGCTACAAGCTTGGCACACCTGTATTTGTGAAGTTCCTCCCATTCCTCTCTGCAGATCCTCTCAAGCCCTGTCAGGTTGGATGGGGAGCGTTGCTGCACAGTTATTTTCAGGTCTCTCCAAAGATGTTTGATCGGGTTCAAGTCCGGGCTCTG
Source organism: Salvelinus fontinalis (assembly GCF_029448725.1). Lineage (NCBI taxonomy): Eukaryota > Metazoa > Chordata > Actinopteri > Salmoniformes > Salmonidae > Salvelinus > Salvelinus fontinalis. The sequence continues at coordinate 50,863,045 of NC_074667.1, read as the reverse complement.
GCTAGTCCACTCAAGGACATTCAGAAACTTGTCCCGAAGCCACTCCTGCGTTGTCTTGGCTGTATGCTTAGGGTCGTTGTCCTGTTGGAAGCTGAACCTTTGCACCCAGTCTGAGGTCCTGAGCGCTCTGGAGCAGGTTTTAATCAAGGGTCTCTCTGTACTTTGCTCCATTCATCTTTGCCTCGATCCTGACCACTGCCCCAGGACCTGCCGCTGAAAAACATCCCCCCAGCATGATGCTGCCACCACCATGCTTCACCGTAGGGATGGTGCTAGGTTTCCTCCAGACGTGACGCTTGGCATTCAGGGCAAAAAGTTCGATCTTGGTATCATCAAACCAGAGAATCTTGTTTCTCATGGTCTGAGAGTCTTTAGGTGCTTTTTGGCAAACGCCAAGTGGGCTCTCATGTGCCTTTTACTGAGGAGTGGCTTCCGTCTGGCCACGCTGACATAAAGGCCTGATTGGTGGAGTGTTGCAGAGATGGTTGTCCTTCTAGAAGGTTCACCCATCTCCACAGAGGAACTCTAGAGCTCTGTCAGAGTGACTATCTGGTTCTTTGTCACCTCCCTGACCAAGGCCCTTCTCTCCCGATTTCTCAGTTTGGCCGGGCGGCCAGTTCTAGGAAGCGTCTTGGTGGTTCCAAACTTCTTCCATTTAAGAATTATTGAGGCTACTGTGTTCTTGGGGACCTTCAATGCTTTAGAAATGTTTCGTTAACCTTCCCCAGATCTGTGCCTACCGGTTTAGTATTTAGTATTTATTATGATCCCCATTAGCGGCTGCCAAGGTAGCGGGTACTCTTCCTTGGGTTCAAACAGGGTTAAAACAGTTAAAGTGGCAAGAAAAAAATATGTGAACCCTTTGGAATTACCTGTATTTCTGCATAAATTAGTCATCAAATTTGATCTGATCTTCATCTTAATCACAACAATAGACAAAAACAGTGTGCTTAAACTAATATCACACAAATTATTGTATTTTTATTTTCTATACTGAATACATAATTTAAACATTCACAGTGTAGATTGGGAAAAGTATGTGAACCCCTAGGCTAATTGCTTTTCCAAAAGCTAATTGGAGTCAGGAGTCAGCTAACCTGGAGTCCAATCAATGAGACGAGATTGGAGATGTTGGTTAGAGCTGCCCTGCCCTATAAAAAACACTCACAAAATTTGAGTTTGCTATTCACAAGAAGCATTGCCTGATGTGAACCATGCCTTGAACAAAAGAGATCTCAGAAGACCTAAGATTAAGAATAGTTTCACTTGCATAATGCTGGAAAGGGTTACATAAGTATCTCTAAAAGCCTTGATGTTCATCAGTCCATGGTAAGACAAATTGTCTATAAATGGAGAAAGTTCAGCACTGTTGCTACTCTCCCTAGGAGTGGCCGTCCTGCAACGATAACTGCAAGAGCACAGTGCAGAATGCTCAATGACGTTAAGAAGAATCCTAGAGTGTCAGATAAAGACCTACAGAAATCTCTGGAACATGCTAACATCTCTTTTGACGAGTCTACGATACGTAAAACACTAAACAAGAATGGTGTTCATGGGAGGATACCATGGAAGAAGCCACTGCTGTCCAAAAAAAACATTGCTGCACATCTGAAGTTCGCAAAAGAGCAACTGGATGTTCCACAGCGCTTCTGGCAAAATATTCTGTGAACGGAATAAACTAAAGTTGAGTTGTTTGGAAGGAACACACAACACTATGTGTGGGTAAAAAAAGGCATAGCACACCAGCATCAAAACCTCATCCCAATGGTAAAGTATGTTGGAGGGAGCATTATGGTTTGGGACTGCTTTGCTGAAAAATAAAAAATAAAAAATGGAAGAAATTCACTCAGAAAAATTAATTCCCAAGTTTATCAAGACATTTTGCATGATAATGTAAGGCTATCTGTCCACCAATTGAAGTTCAACAGAAGTTGGGTGATGCGACAGGACAACAACCCAAAACACAGAAATAAATCAACAACAGGATGGCTTCAACGGAAGAAAATATGCCTTCTGGAGTGGCCAGTCAGAGTCCTGACCTCAACCCAATTTAAGATGTTGTGGCATGACCTTGAGAACGGTTCACACCAGACATCCTAAGAATATTGCTGAACTGAAACAGTTTTGTAAAGATGAATGGTCCAAAATTCCTCCTGACTGTTGTGCAGGTCTGATCCGCAACTACAGAAAACGTTTGGTTGAGTTTATTGCTGCCAAAGGAGGGTCAACCAGTTATTAAATGCAAGGGATCACATACTTTTACCCACCCTACACTGTGAATGTTTACACAGTGTGTTCAATAAAGATATGCAAATGTGTAATTGTGTGTTATTAGTTTAAGCAGACTGTGTTTGTCTATTGTTGTGACTTAGATGAAGATCAAATAAAATGTTATGACCAATTTATGTAGAAATACAGATAATTCCAACGGGTTCACATACTTTTTCTTCCCACTGTACATCACAACAAAACACAACAGCCTACATCACAAATAAAACAATACATCTTACAAGACATTACTACATTATTACTCAAATATTACAAATGTAGAATATTAAATCCACAATACAATAATTCCACAACATTACAGCGTGTGTGTGTGTGTGTGTGTGCGTGTGTGTGTGGGTGTGTCTCTTCACTGTCCGCGTTATGCCGTGAGGTATTATTTTATCTGGGTTTTTTTTATCTGATTTTACTGCTAGCTTCAGATACTTAATGTGGAAGAGAGTTCCATGTAGTCATGGCTCTATGTAGTACTGTGTGTTTCCTAGAGTCTGTTCTGGGGACTGTGAAGAGACCCCTGGTGGCATGTCTTGTAGGTATCTGAGCTGCGTGTTAGCTGTTTGAACAGACAGTTCAGTGCTTTCAACACATCAATACCTCTCACAAAGACAGGTAGTGATGCTGTCAATCTCTCCTCTGCTTTGAGCCAGGAGAGATTGACATGAATCTTATTGATATTAGCCCTCCGTGTACATTTAAGGGCCAGCCGTGTTGCTCTGTTCTGGGCCAACTGTAATTTGCCTATGTTCTTCTTTGTGACACTTGACCATGTAACTGGGCAGTAGTCCAGGTGTAATAAAACTAGGGCCAGTAGGACTCGTTTAAATGACTGTGATGCCAAGAAAGCAGAGCAATGCCTTATCATGGACAGACCTCTCCCAATCTTAGCTACCACTGCATCAATAAGTTTTGACCATGACAGTTTACAGTCTAGGGTTACACTAAGCAGTTTAGTCTCCTCAACTTGTTAAATTGCCACATTATTCATTATAAGATTTAGAGGAGGTTTAAGGTTTAGTGAATGATTTGTCCCAAATACAATGATTTTAGTGTTTTATATGGTTTGAGAGCTGATTATACAGTAGACTCATAAGGTTGAACTAGACCAAATTTTGTTTTGACCAAACAGACCCCAACTCCTCATAGAGAGAACACAATAAGCATGGGGTTTCATATTATGCCCAGTTAAAGGAATAGTTCACCCAAATTTCAAAATTATACATTGGTTTACCCTGTAAACAGCCTATGGACAAGGTATGACAGCAATCCATGTTTTAGTTTAGTTTCCCTTGCATTGTTTCCACATGCTAACCTTTTAGCATTCGTGGCACAAATCCCATTCAAGTCATGGGACTGACATACTGTAATCATTTTTCGTGCATCATGTCCAAATCATCCAAAAGTATCTAAAATTGATTGTGAAGCTCAACAAAGTCAAATATAAATGATTTGAACATAATGTGTGAAAAATGCTAATATCGGTCCCATGACTTGAATTGGATTTGTGCCACAAATGCTAAAACGTTTGCATTTTAGGCGGGTGCTACACAGAGTGGAAGAGGAGAAGTCCAGTGGCTATAAGACCAGAATTGCCTTCTACAAGATCAGCAGCAGCCTGCATCATCATCTAGCATCCTCTGACCAGCTCCCTTCACTCAAGCCATGATCTGACCCTCTCCATCTTTGGAGGTTGCAGCATTCAAAGACTTGGCCTCTATTGGTTGATCTGTCAGGATATATTCCTTGTTTGTTTTTTGCTCTTGAAGAGCTTTGTGATTCTATGAAAAGCTCTATAGAAGTTTAATAAATAATAATAATAATAGTTATTATTATTAGTGGAAACAATGCCAAAAAACTAAACCAAAGCACGAATTGCTGTCATACCTTGTCCATAGGCTGCTTACAGGGTAAGGCAACCAATATGTCATTTTGTAATTTGGGTGAACCATACCTTTAACGCATCACGATTAACCATCACTATTTGTGGGAATATGGAGTTACTTTGACCTGCAGGATGGTTTAAGACAGACATCAGCAATTGGATACACCTCTCCTTTACAAGCTTTTAACTGACCCTAAAGTGTATCATGAAGATTCTGTGGTAATGGGTCCTTACTGAAAGGAGTCAGTAACACTGTAGTAAGCCTGTCCTGAACATCATAAATGAACAATGTTGTATGTTTACTTATGTGATTCATAATTCTACATTTACATTTGACATGTTAGTGTTATCCAGAGCGACTGACAGTAGAGTGCATACATAAAAATAAAAATAAAATCATAGCAAACCATTCACATCTTATAATAATATGTGGGGTCAACATTGCAGAACAGCATAGATACCCTTTCTAAATTAGAATAGTACGTAGAATACATTAAAGTTCAAGCTTCCATCAATTGTTGATTTCAAACTCTGATAAAATAAGTCTAAGAATGTGCAGAGTGTACACTTTGCTAACGGCATGTTTAGGTAATTTAAGAAATTACAAGATACCAAATCACTACCATCACTTCATAGCTCTGTAGAGATAAATATGACCGATGTCATGGTAAAGCCAGACACAACAGCTGGATGACCAACCTATGGCAAAATATGTAGAACTTCAGGAAATTTGATGTTAAACTGCAAAATGTTCTATCCGCCGATGGCAAAATGAGTAGAATTGCATGAGTTGTAAAATTGCTAAATCCTCTCTCCGCCCCATGGCCCACAAGCCACTGCGGCCCCTCATGATGAGTTCCGTTTTTTTGTGGCCCCCACACCATCAAAGTTGCCCATCCCTTTGGAAATGAAGGGGAGGAGAGAGGTTAAAGAAGGATTTTTAAGCCTTGAAACAATTGAGACATGGATTGTGTGTGCCATTCAGAAGGTGTGAATGGGCAAGGCAAAAGTGCCTTTGAATGGAGTATGGTTGTAGGTCCCAGGCACACTGGTTTTAGCGTGTCAAGAACTGCAATGCTGCTGGGATTTTCACGCTCAACGGTTTGCCGTGTGAATCATGAATGGTCCACCACCCAAAAGGACATCCAGCCAACTTGACACAACTATGGGTAGCATTGGAGTCAACATGGGCCAGCATCCCTGTGGAATGCTTATCAACACCTTGTAGAGTCCATGCCCAACGAATTGAGGCTGTTCTGAGGGCAAAAGGGGGTGCAACTCAATATTAGGAAGGTGTTCCTAATATTTTATACACTCAGTGTATTCGTTCGTTAATGGCAAAGTATTTTCTCCCACTCTTCTCTGCTGTTCCTCTCAAAATCTGTCAGGTTGGATGGGGAGCGTCGCTGCACAGCTATTTTCAGGTCTCTCCAGAGATGTTTGATCGGGTTCACGTCCGGACTCTGGCTGGTCCACACAAAGACATCCAGAAACTTGTCCCGAAGCCACTCCTACGTTGTCTTGGCTGTGTGCTTAGGGTCGTTGTCCTGTTAGAAGGTGAACCTTTCCCCAGTCTGAGGTCCTGAGTGCTCTGGAGCAAGTTTTCATCAAGGATCTCTCTGTACTTTGCACCATTCATCTTTCCCTCAATCCTGACTAGTCTCCCAGTCCCTGCCACTGAAAAACATCCCCACAACATGATGCTGCCACCACCATGCTTCACCGTAGGGATGGTGCCGGGTTTCCTCCAGACGTGACGCTTGGCACTTAAGCCAAAGAGTTCAATCTTGGTTTCATCAGACCAGAGAATCTTGTTTCTCATGGTCTGAGAGTCCTTTAGGTGCCTTTAGGCAAACTTCAAGTAGGGTGTCATGTGTCTTTTACTGAGGAGAGGCATCCGTCTCTACCATAAAGGCCTGATTGGTGAAGTGCTGCATAGATGGTTGTCCTTCTGCTTCGGGACAAGTTTCTGTTAGAGTGACCATCGGGTTCTTGGTCACCTCCCTGACCAAGGCCGTTCTCCCCCGATTGCTCAGTTTGGCTGGGTGGCAAGCTCTAGGAACAGTCTTGGTGGTTCCAAACTTTTCCATTTAAGAATGATGGAGTCCACTGTGTTCTTGGGGACCTTAAATGCTGCAGAAATGTTTTGGTGTCCTTCCCCAGATCTGTGCCTCGACACAATCCTGTCCCGGAGCTCTATGGACAATTCCTTCAACCTCATGGTTTGGTTTTTGCTCTGACATGCACTGTCAACTGTGGGGCCTTATATAGACAAGTGTGCGTTAGAAAATAATGTCCAGTCAATTTAATTTACCACAGGTAGACTCCAATCAAGTTGTGGAAACATCTCAAGGATGATCAATAGAAACAGGATGCACCTGAGTTCAATTTAGAGTCTCATAGCAAAGGGTCTGAATGCTTATGTAAATAAGGTATTTCTGTTTATTTTTTTCAGACATTCGCAAAAATTTCTAAAAAATGTTTTTCACTTTGTCATTATGGGTTATTGTGTGTAGATTGATGAAGATTTTTTTATTTAATACATTTTAGGATAAGGCTGTAACATAACAAAATGTGGAAAAAGGGAAGGGGTCTGAATTCCGAATGCACTGTATATATCAAAATGAAAGCAACACTATGCAATATGTACAATACATCCTTCGTTTTTATTTGTGGCAGGTGTTTTGGGATTGGTTCAACATTTTGGGGAAAACGGGAAATAAGGGCCAGATTGACTCAGCATTGCAGTTACTCTCTAAAGAATTTTTTTGTGTGTGTAATTGCACAATTGTAAATCCCTGTCTGTAGTACAGTAATGCTTACATGGTTGCATATTTCACAACTCTGTTATGTACATGTCCTGGCTGTGGAGTACACACAGGAATGTACTTCCTCAAATGCCCGTATCACACGTCGCCAGACCCTACTAGAATCTCAAATGAGGAAATAAAAAGAAGTATCTTGTTATCTATATACCAGAAGTATATATGGAGATAAGCAAGCTTTGAGAAGATTTGGCCTTATATTTACAGTTCAGAAAAAACTAAATGAAGAGTAAAGAAAATTATGTTGTAAGTGATAGTTGCCAGTCCATGGAACACCTCTGTGTGTGAGTGTCCCGTTTCAGTGATACTTGTCAGCACCAGTATGTCCAAAATGTTAGTGAATATTGGAAGTGAAGCAAGGCCTCTATGAAGAGAAGGTGGGCCGATCCTTCTCCTCATCTTTTTGGGTTGATCCCATCAGCAAGAGTGTGCCGACATTCACATCCTCATCATCTGATTGGACTACAGGGGTTTCCCTTCCATCCTCATTGGTGTTCTGGCTGTTGGTGGAGGAAGTGGAGGAGGTGGAGGACATGCGGGACTTCCCCACACAACCGCCTGTGTTGTGGGGAGAGCGTCCCTGGCTGATGACCTCATTGTTGTTGCCATGAACTACTGTGGGTGAAATGAAAGGGATGTTAGGCCACAGATTATCAGTGCTGCACTCTGTATTGCAGTTAATGTTGCCAGCTAGTATAGGTGAGGGACAAAGCCTAGACTCTACCAAATACTACACTATCAACACGGGACTGCCTCAGATGTGAGTCTCCCCTCCACTCACCTTTACCTGGCAGAGGGGAGGTCAGCACCCCCCCATCCCCCCCAGAGCTGAGGAAGACATCCAGGGCCTCCTGGTCAGAGATGTCCATAAGGTCCATCTGCTCCAGCATGTCCACATTCACCTCCATGGACGAGACGCTGCCAATGGGAGCTAACAACAACACAAGAGACAAACGTGGTTGATTAGAGGCATTTACTGTATGTCAGCTTCACTTCTCAAAGGAAATGTTTAGCAACATTTAGTAGGGTTGTTCCACCAATTAGATGCCTTTCGAGTAGTTTAACTTGGTGGGAAATAAACATTTTATTTAACCTGATTTTAAAATTGTCATAAAAAGCACATGTTCACTTAATGACAAACAATTTTTCCCCCATCTCAGTAGGTTAAAAAAACCTATACTATAGTAAGTGACTATTAAGTGCCAAATGAAGTAACAGGGATGACCGTAAAAGAGTAGACGACTTCATCTTAAATCATCCCCAAATACCCTTGTGACAAGAGGAATGGAAGCTTGTTGTGTGCAACAGGGATGGGTATGTAAATGCAAGCTTCACAAAACAATGTACATTGTTAAAACATTTTTAGCCTTCTATCTACGGCTAACAGGGCTGACGTGTTATGCTCGACCCTCTCAGTTTTTCACCACAAAACACCAGAAAATGTCCAAAAGGAGTAGAACCAGCTCAGCTGCTTTACACTATGATTTGACTATGAAATGTTTTTTTACCTTCAAATTAATCATCTTCAGAAATGACTTTGACAACAAAATAACTAGGGCTTTACAATGACGGTGAAAACCTGGAGAAATGTTGGGATTAAGTGGGTTAAAATCTTCCTAGAAGTCATAGAGGATGCATGTCAAAACTCTGAATTTTGGCACTTTATTAAGTCTAGTCATGTAAAAAAAAAAAAAAAAAAAAAACTGATTTATTGAATTTTCAATGTGGTCTATATTAACAGGCATTTAATTTGACATAACAGTTTTTTTTATATAATTCAGCATTTCTACGTAAAATATCAAAGGGATGCAAAAGGAACTCACTTCGTGGAACGACCCAGAAACTTTCACACGTGTGTGTGTGTGTGTGTGTGTGTGTGTGTGTGTGTGTGTGTGTGTGTGTGTGTGTGTGTGTGTGTGTGAGAGAGAGAGAGAGAGAGAGAGAGAGAGAGAGAGAGAGAGAGAGAGAGAGAGAGAGAGAGAGGAGGGAGAGAGAGAGAGAGAGAGAGAGAGAGAGAGAGAGAGAGAGAGAGAGAGAGAGAGAGAGAGAGAGAGAGAGAGAGAGAGAGAGAGAAACTGCACATAGCCATAATATGACATTTGGAATGTCTCTATTACTTTCTTACTTTTGTGAGTGTAATGTTTACTGTTAATTTTTGATTATTTATTTCACTTTAGTTTATTATCTTTTTCACTTGCTTTGACAATATAAACATGTTTCCCATGCCAAATGTTTATTATTTGAATTTAATTGAGAGAGAGAGGGAGAGAGAGAATTTGAAGGTTGTGGAGTTGAATCTAGGGTTAGGATAATGGTTGAGCTGGAGTATGGACATGAAGCTTAGATTAGGGTTAGGGTACATGTGTGCATACATGTGTGTGATGCCGATTGCACTCACGTCTCTTATAGTCATGAATATGCAGGTGGGCAGAGGACAGGTAGACGTCCACATCGTGCTGAAATACCTCTTCAAAGAAGCGCTGTCTCTCTCTCAGTTTCAGCTGCTGGGCTGAGTCCAATTCCGGGACTCTCTGAGCATGCTCTGTCTCTGCTGGAACATAGGAAAACAGAACATATCAGTCAGAAACTCTAGTCTAACAGGTCTGCAGAATCAACACTTCTCCCCAAATCTGTAACAAACAATAACCAGAAGGGGGCAACAATGAGCCATGGGAACAAGAAACTGTAATCTCAGATTCTGGGGTTGAGAATTTTAGGCTTTTCATATCCTCTTGCAGACTTGGTTTCCTTGGTATAACCAAGTGTAACAGACACTTTTAGCATCATAGCACATCTGTACAACATTTCATACTGATTCCTTACGTTGAAATATGATTGGATGATTGATCCTGTAAACCACATCATAAATGCTCTCCTTTGTTCATGAAGAATATGCAATTGACAATCCACTGGGATTCAAAAACATCAACTCCACAGCTCCATGTATTTTGATTCAATCCAGATACAGCTAATGCTTTTACTGTTGCAGGTCCATAACTTACCTGACCAGTGTGGATGGCCAGAGAGATGTAGATCAATATATACGATATTCACACTTTACCGTAGTGTACTATATTCAATCCCTCCACACCCACCAATTGCTTTGCAAAGGCCAGCTGTCAATTCCCCTAGTAGATTAATCTTGTTTAGGACAGAATGCAATCACATTTTCCACCTCATCAGAACCATTGTAATAAAGCAGAGTGCTGCTAGAGCCAGGGGAGGGGACAGCACTGAAGTGTATACACAGGGAGAGAGGAAAGAGAAATGCAAGAACCCAGAATGACCTGAAGAATGCCAGTGTGTTCTGGGCACAGAGTAAACCACCCTCCAGTTTACATCACCTTTTTATGGTGGGCTCCCTGAACACATCATGTATACAGATGTCAAGAAGTCTTCTTCCACTGTTAACATATAATTCAATCTGTAAACACACTCATTAATGGGTTAGCGATGCAATATGGAACAAGTACTGTGAGATCATAAAGTGATGGGTAGTGTCGTGTCTTGACTATCATTAATGTGTTTGACTGTTATTTTATCAAATACTTACATACCACATTCAATTGTGTAACTCTGTGTTGTTGTCTGTTCACACTGCTATGCTTTATCTTGGCCAGGTCGCAGTTGCAAATGAGAACTTGTTCTCAACTAGCCTACCTGGTTAAATAAAGGTGAAATAAAAAATAAAAAAATAAAATTGTTATGCGATTAAATTAATCATATAACAATTAGTTAAGTAGTAATCTGGGGCACCACGGGAAAAGTTATTTAACCAGTTACTGACTAAACTCTAAAGATATAAATATCTCTTACATCAGTCACAGTCAATTCATTAATTCTTATTTACCTTCCGTCTCATTCTAAATGTCACAAAGCTCTTGGATATCGGCACGAACCCTATCATAAATGATGAATCAGCAATATACATTTTTTTTTGTTTAGTTTTATTTAACCTTTATTTAACTAGGCAAGTCAGTTAAGAACAGATTCTTATTTACAATGACGTCCTACCCCGCCAAACCCGGGTGACGCTGGGCCAATTGTGCACCGCCCTATGGGACTCCCAATCACGGCCAAATGTGATGCAGCCTGGATCAAATTGGCTTAGTTATTTATTACTAACTAAATAATCACACAGAATTATATTAACACACAAACAGGATAGCTTACACATTGATTACTACCCAATGCAATGAAAAGTCCCTAGTGGACTAAAACCGATATGATGGCTTGTTACACAAAATGGAGGATTCTAAAGAGAGGAAAAGGAAGAGACAAAGGAATTCCACTAACGTACATACAGCTGATAACTATGCTCATGGAAATGCAAAAACTTTGCACATGAACGGCCGCTCATTCGAAAGAATTGCAATATACATTTTCATGTGTATGTCTTTGCTGTCTCTCTGTTGAAAATACTCGATCCATCTATGGGGAGTAAGTGGACAGAAAGTCTCGGGTTGTGTATGTCTCTGGTTGTCCAGCAGAGGTCACCATGTCTTTTGTAGTCATAGCTTCTTGGTTTCAGGTGTCTGTGAGAACGTATCTTCCAGAGGAAGTGTTCGTTAGAATGGATCTTTCAAAATACCACCTGGTGGTTTTCAGTCGAGTTTACTAGACTGAAGTACTCAAACAGCTGCAGACTGAATGTTCCTGTGTAGTCTTCTTCTTCTTCTTCTTCTTCTTCTTCGAGAGAGAGAGTTTCAGAGTTTCTAACCATTTTGTACCTTTCAGCTCACACTGTTGGCCCCGCTGGTCTTGTAGAGTCTAACCATTCGTAACGTCCAGTTCAACACCGTCCACCTGCTTGTTCTAATGTGTTAATTTTCTTAACCATTTTTTACGTATTCAGCTGGCGCTGCACGTAACTGGTCTCCATTTAAATGGCAACCATTTCAGCGTGTGGACTGCGTCCTCACTTTCTCTGGTCTAATGTAAATTTCATTAGAGAGTCCATTTATAAACTCTGGAAAAAGGGGTATTCCATGGACGCCGACATAATATCTGTGCTCACGTGGGTGTGGTCACTGACTGGTTAAAACTTTTACATGAAAAACAATTCTAATTTAGAAGGCTAACATCACATTTCATCTTCTCACAAAGAGTTTCATATTTAATCACATAAGTTCCACAACATTTAGATGTAAATCTGATAACTGGGAAATATACACATTCAGAGATACAGTTATGTTGTTATACTGTCCTTAATGAGATCCCAAAACAACAACTGATCTGACATAATTGTTCTTTCAGTACCCATTCCAACAGTTTGGTTTGAAATATAGAAATATAGTTTCATTATTCAACCTTTTGATGTTACCATTTTTGCGGGAGGAATCTCCCTATAACAAAGAGGTTTCTTTCCCCTCCTGCAAATCCCAAAGGAAAAGTTTCTACAAGGTATTTACGACCGTCATAAAACGGCCAACGTCACCCCTCTCCTCCTCTGCGGGAGAGAGGGGGAGCTGTAGAGCGGACCCACTGTAACCTGATCCTTCAGATCTTCACAGGAGAGTCATGACAGTAGCCTACACACAGCAGACTGACATAGGCTACATTGGGGCTTTCGGCACAGTTCTGTAAGTGTTAAAACATGAATTGCCCTCTCTCTCCTCTCACCACATCCATATATTGACCTCCTACTGAACAAAACTGTCTGTGGATTAGGTATAGTGAGAAGCTACAGGCAGGGATTGGGCCAGTCTGCTGTGTCAGCCCCAAACTCCCCATGGGTCCTGTGGAGCCCTCTGTCTAGTGACAAAAGGAGCTATGCCTGTCACAGCAACTCCCTGTCTCCCCCAGTCTGAAAGCCCTGTCCTGGGGCCATCCGGGAAGGGGAGAAGAGACAGCAGAGGAAAGGCTTCACCTCACCCCCCTGGGCCTGACTGTCTGTCTGCACCACTGGGCACCATTGGGAATCACTGGGCAAACACTAAGACACTGATCCATGTGGGGGACAGCCTCTGACTCCAGCTGAGCTAGACCCAAGGAAAGAAATAATAAATAACCAAAAACCCCTAAGCTAGTCTTGCCTGCTTCAAGAACAGCTAGCTAACTAACCAATAAAATACAGTGGGTGGTCCGCGCAGTTCTAACTAGGATACATAGACAAAGTTTTCCTACGGGTAATGTATGCCCAAGGGCGACTTGGCTTGGTATCCCCTTTTCCCACCAACAAACAAACAGCCATACACCACCATACTCACATGATAACAGACAATGTGAGAGGTAGGCGCAAAAACAAAAGAGAGATAGCTCCAGAGTGTTATGAGAATTTTGTTATCAATGTTCATAAACTTCAATTAATCTACTCAGTCTGCAACCCAGAGTTTGTAAGATTCTGGTTTAAATGAAACAGACAGATTCCTCAGCTTACAATAGTCAAAATGTTTATTCACGAGAACGTCCTGAAGTCCATTATACAAAGACATTCATTTTATAGCTGCGCACATACTTCCACACAAACAGTAGGTATCCTACACACATACATACACACAAACAGTAGGTGAGTTTTATCCTTCTCCAGAGTTCTCACCACTGTGTACCCAGCCGACAGTTCCATTCCCCCGAGATTAGGGAAACCCTGAGAAGTACTCTCTATGCTATCATAAGTTCCTCAGAGGCCTAGCCAGGTCGGTCCAAACACAGTTTAACTGTTCTCTGTTTTTTTCTTCGGCACACACATACAAGTTCAAATCCTAAGCTACGCCTTGCTCAGACAGTCTGTGTTTTTCCACTACACAGATACATTGTTTAACCTAATTCTGACTAAAACTACACACATCATCAGATTATAATTTTATGATTCGAATCAATTTCATACAGTTATACGGTTTCAGAGTGGAATTATTTTATCATTATCTTTCAACATATACGTTATTTTATCAAGAGACAACTGATTGGGTTTCTTTTAAACCAAGGAGATGTGATTGGGTAAGGGAAAAGGAGCAGGTGTGTCTTCAGATTGGTGACTGATTAGCGACTGATTGGCGACTGATGACTGCCACCTGTGACTAGGGCAGAAGGAGAGAAAACAAATACACACAGGATACCTGTATCCGTAACAATAACGTTGGTATTGTCTGCTCTATAAATTTCAAGTTTGAAGTCATGGAATTAGGCCATGACTGTGCTTTGTCTTGGATTCTATTGCCTTCACTCACTGTGATGATTCAGATGCATATTCTTTGAACCACCCTCATGAAGCCAACTTTACCCACGACATATCAGATCTCATTAGCTATTACAACAGCTCTGTGTATGTACATGATGTAACTCGGTACAATGAGCAACATAATTTCATCCCCCGTCACGTCTATTTTCTAACGTAACTTGCAGTGATGTAGGCAGCTATCTGACCAATTCAGCCAAATTGAGGCACGTAATAAGGCCATATAATGGCAGAGATGTCTTTCGCTCCTGAAGCACTTTCACATTTCCTTTCTTCTCTTCTCATCCCCTCTCCTCTCCCTTCTCCTCCTCTCTCATCATAATTGTTTCCATGAAGTGATTAATATCAGTCCACAATCCTTAGAACTTTTTCCATTGTCAATTCCAACTCTATTTTTTCTAAAGGACAAATCTCCCAGAGCTGCTGTTTATGTAACCAGAGAGAGTAGGATATTGTCACTGGTTACTCCCCTGCGGAAAGCAAAGCACAATGTGTGTGATTAATTTAGGATTATGTAATAAAGGTGTAAAATTGGGAGCACTGAAGCACTCTCGCCATGCCGGCTGCACTTTTCTTCAGCCTCAATCAAAGAGAGCATGTTAACTTGTGGGCCTGGGGCCACAGACAGATACAAGGACAACCCCATAGGAGAACACTTTTTGGTTTCAGGCAGAACCATTTTTGGCTCCAGGTAGAAGAACCCTTTTGGGTTCCATGTAGAACCCTCTGTGGAAAGGGTTCTACATGGAACCTAAAAGGGTTATTCAAAGGGCTCTCCTCTGGGGAGAGTGTGTAATGCATCACTGGTTTATATGGAGAACTAACTCATCATAATTGTCCTTATAAAAGCATATTGCTTTCAAAAAGAAGAACAAGAATAAGATTCAAAGCCTTGCTCACATTGCTTTCAGAGAGCATCTAAGGAGTTTTTGTCTAATGTTTTTTATTGTACAAAAACTCAAGACTGAGACAAGGCTGTCAGATAAGACTGACAGCCAAATCTGCTCAGATGGGTAAATCCCAGAGTGACCCAACTGACTCTAAAGGGCAAACTGAGCAGGGGAAAAATAGTTAAAAGTGTAAAGACCAGTCCATTAATGTCCGCTTTCCAGTCTCAATACCGTGGTGTTGGCTTCAACAAGAAGGAAAAACATACAGTATCGAACTCCTCTGAACATGGAAATCTAAATGATAAGCACAGCAGACCAACGTTGTCTGTTTTAAACCGTAGGTTTATATCTGCCTCAGGAAGACAAAACAGAAAAAGACACCAGACCGGACCTCAAGACCCCAGACACCAGACCCTGACCATGGAAATGAAAGACGCTAACGACCAAGAATGCCAACCTATCTCCTTCAAACCAACCAGATCTGCCTAATCCAGACGAAGCAGGAAGAGAGATCCAGACCGGGCCTCCACAACCTGCACACCAGATCTTGACTATGACACAGCCAATGACAAAAAATCTATGGAATGAAAATCTGGCAGATCTCTGACATCAGATCCTCCCAGTCCCGGCAGATTAAAAACTCCTGTTGAGGAGATCAGGATTCTTCTAGGCTAATCTCTAACAAAAAAATGTGCTATCTAGAACCTTAAATGGTGCTTCGGCTGTCCCCATAGGATAACCATTTTAACAACCATTTTGGTTCCAGATAGAACCCTTTCTACAGAGGGTTCTACATGGAACCCAAAAGGGTTCTACCTGGAACCAAAAAGGGTTCTGCCTGGAACCAAAAATAGTTCTCTAATGGGGACAGCTGAAGAACTCTTTCGGATCCTTTTTTCTAAGAGTGTACCTCATGGCCTCCTAGCTCCATGTCACAATGCTCACTATCTTTACTGTCATCACTATCCTCCATGCTTTACGCCAAGATCCCGTATTCTCCCAGAGTTAACTCCAACTCCAACCAACTCACAATCACGGCCTCACAGCTGCTTATCTCGCTCTTCACTATCATCATTGTGGAATAGCAAAGGTCCCCGGGAGTCTCTCGCGGACTGGCAGCTATAAGGCATGCCATCTCCATCTTCAACTCCTTCAAACGACAGGAGAACCAAGACCACTGAGGAGAAACCAGCTGTTAGCCCTGACAGTGAACATTTGGTATTTTTGTTATTTTATTAGGATCCCCATTAGCTGTTGCAAAAGCAACAGCTACTCTTGCTGGGGTCCACACAAAACATGAAACATAATACAGAATGACATAATACAGAACATCATTAGGCAAGAACAGCTCAAGGACAGAACTATATAAAAAAAATTAAAGGCACACGTAGCCTACATATCAATGCATACACACAAACTATCTAGGTCAAATAGGGGAGAGGTGTTGTGCCGTGAGTTGTTGCTTTATCTGGGGGTTTTTAAACCAGGTTTGCTGTTTCTTTGAGCAATATGAGATGGAAGGAAGTTCTATGCAATAAGGGCTCTATATAATACTGTACGTTTTCATGAATTTGTTCTGGATTTGGGGACTATGAAAAGACCCCTGGTGGCATGTCTGGTGGGATAAGTGTGTGTGTCAGAGTTGTGTGTAAGTTTACTATGCAAACAATTTGGTATTTTCAACACATTAATGTTTCTTATAAGAAGAAGAAGTGTTGCAGTCAGTCTCCCCTCAAACTTAGCCAAGAGAGACTGGCATGCATAGTATTTATATCAGCCCTCTGATTACAATAATCAAGATTAGACAAAACTAGAGCCTACAGAACTTGCTTTTTGGAGTGTGGTGTCAAAAAAGCAGAGGATCTCTTTATTACGGCTAGACCTCTCCCCATCTTTGCAACCATTGAATCTATATGTTTTGACCATGACAGTTTACAATCTAAGTTAACGCCAAGTAATTTAGTCTGCTCAACTTGTTCAACCGCCACACCATTCATTACCAGTTTCAGTTGAGGTCTAGCACTTAAGGAATGATTTGTACCAAATACAATGCTCTTAGTTTTAGAGATGTTCAGGACCAGGTTATTACTGGCCACCCATTCAAAAACAGACTGCAACTCTATGTTAAGGGTTTCAGTGACTTCATTAGCTGTGGTTGCTGATGCGTATATGGTTGAATCATCAACATACATGGACACACATGCTTTGTTTAATGCCAGTGGCAGATCATTGGTAAAAAATAGAAAAGAGTAGGGCCTAGAGAACTGCCCTGCAGTACACCACACTCTACATGTTTGACATTAGAGACGCTTCCATTAAAGAAAACCCATTGAGTTCTATTAGATACATTTGAAGTCGGAAGTTCACATACACTTTTTTCAACCACTCCACAAATGTATTGTTAACAAACTTTAGTTTTGGCAAGTCAGTTAGGACCTCTACTTTGTGCATGACACAAGTAATTTTTCCAACAAATGTTGACAGACAGATTATGTCACTTATAATTCACTATATCACAATTCCAGTGGGTCAGAAGTTTACATACACTAAGTTGACTGTGCTTTTAAACAGCTTGGAAAATTCCAGAAAATTATGTCATGGCTTTATAAGCTTCTGAAAGGCTAATTGACGTCATTTGAGTAAATTGGAGGTGTACCTGTGGATGTATTTCAAGGCCTACCTTCAAACTCAGTGCCTCTTTGCTTGACATCATGGGAAAATCAAAAGAAATCAGCCAAGACCTCAGAGAAAAAATTGTAGACCTTCACAAGTCTGGTTCATGCTTGGGAGCAATAACCAAACGCCTGAAGGTGCCACGTTCATCTGTACAAACAATAGTACGCAAGTATAAACACCATGGGACCACGCAGCCGTCATACCACTCAGGAAGGAGACGCATTCTGTCTCCTAGAGATGAACGTACTTTGGTGCGAAAAGTGCAAATCAATCCCAGAACAACAGCAAGGACCTTGTGAAGATTCTGGAGGAAACAGGTACAAAATTATCTATATCCACAGTAAAACGAGTCCTCTATCAACATAACCTGAAAGGCCGCTCAGCAAGGAAGAAGCCACTGCTCCAAAACCGCCATAAAAAAGCCAGACTTTGGGTTGCAACTACACATATGGACAAAGATCGTACTTTTTGGAGAAATGCCCTCTGGTCTGATGAAACATCAATAGAAGGAGGAGGAAAATTACGTGCATATATTGAAGCAACATCTCAAGACATCAGTCAGGAAGTTAAAGCTTGGTCGCAAATGGGTCTTCAGACCCAGGGCCCAGAGCTCAATGATGAGTTTGGAGGGTACTTTGTATCATGACACAAGGTGAGACCAAGATGCAGACACAGGAGTCAGATAGTTGGAGTCGTACAATGTTTAATAATCCAAAAGGACTATGCAAGAGAATTGTCGTAGACAGGCAAAAGGTCAAAACCAGATCAGAGTCCAGGAGGTACAGAGTGCAGAAAGGTTCGTGGTCAAGGCAGGCAGAATGGTCAGACAGGTGGGTACAGAGTTCAAAACAGGTAGGGGTCAAAACCGGGAGGACTAGAAAAAAGAAAATAGCAAAGGCAGGAGTACGGGAAAAAACGCTGGTTGACCTGGAACATATAAGAAGAACTGGCACAGAGAGACAGAAAACACAGGGATAAATACACTGTGGAAAACAAGCGACACCTGGGGGGGGTGGAGACAATAATGAGGACAGGTGAAACTGATCAGGGTGTGACAGTACCCCCCCCCTCTAGGGATGCCCCCTGGCGTCCTACCTGGGCGCATACCTGGTTGACCGAGGTGTCGGCGGTGGAAGTTGGGGATGAGGGCTGGATCCAGGATATCTCTAGCGGGAACCCAGCACATCTCCGGGCCGTAACCCTCCCAGTCAACCAGGTACTGGAAACCCCTGCCCCACGGTCAAACATCCAGGAGATGTTTCTCCTTGCTTGCACATGCTTTTTCAGTTCTGCCCAAACATTTTCTGTAGGATTGAGGTCAAGGCTTTGTGATGGCCACTCCAATACCTTGACTTTGTTGTCCTTAAGCCATTTTGCCACAACTTTGGGAGTATGCTTGGGGTCATTGTCCATTTGGAAGACCCATTTGCAACTAAGCTTTGACTTCCTGACTGATGTCTTGAGATGTTGCTTCAATATATCCACATTATTTTCCTACCTCATCATGCCATCAATTTTGTGAAGTGCACCAGTCCCTCCTGCAGCAAAGCACCTCCACAACATGATGCTGCCACCCTCGTGCTTCACGGTTGGGATGGTGTTCTTCAGCTTGCAAGCGTCCCCCTTTCTCCTCCAAACATAACGATGGTCATTATGGTCAATCAGTCTATTGTTGTTTCATCAGACCAGAGGACATTTCTTCAAAAAGTACAATATTTGTCAATATTTGTGCAGTTGCAAACCGTAGTCTGGCTTTTTTATGGCAGTTTTGGAGCAGTGGCTTCTTCCTTGCTGAGCGGCCTTTCCGGTTATGTCGATATAGTACTCGTTTTACTGTGGATATAGATACTTTTGTACCTGTTTCCTCCAGCATCTTCACAAGGTCCTTTGCTGTTGTTCTGGGATTGATTTGCAAATTTCGCACCAAAGTACGTTAAGGCATTTGGAAATTGCTCCCAAGGATGAACCAGACTTGTGGAGGTCTACAATTATTTTCTGAGGTCTTGGCTGATCTCTTTTGATTTTCCCATGATGTCAAGCAAGAGACACTGAGTTTGAAAGTAGGCCTTGAAATACATCCACAAGTGCACCTCCAATTGACTCAAATTATGTAATTTAGCCTATCAGAAGATTCTAAAGCCATGACATAATTTTCTGGAATTTTCCAAGCTGTTTAATGGCACAGTCAACTTAGTGTATGTAAACTTCTGACCCACTGGAATTGTGATACAGTGAATTATAAGTGAAATAATCTGTCTGTAAACAATTGTTGTAAAAAGTACTTGTGTCATGCACAATGTAGATGTCCTAACCGACTTACCAAAACTACAGTTTGTGAATGAGAAATTTGTGGAGTGGTTGAAAACAAGTTTTAATGACTCCAACCTAAGTGTATGTTAACTTCCAACTTCAACTGTAAGTGTATTAATGTAAGATAAGTGTTAGATATTGTTAGACAAGAAAGGCTGTCTTCTGACACAACAGCACAACAACACAAACTGTATGTTAGCTCTTAACATTTGTCCCCCCCCCCAAAAAGGCAGAAAGAAAAAGAAAACTCAATGGATCAGTGTGGCTTTACTATGTCAGGTATAGATGGCATTCAACAAGGTCACTGGAGAGGTCTGTGTGCTCAGAGCAGAGCTGACACTTGACATGCGGGGAGGGAGTGACTCCTTTTTCTCTTCTCACGGTCGTATGCAATCAGACATGCCCCCGTCTTCTCTTATTATGAGGGCAGTGTGAGAGCCATGCTGACAAAGCAAGATGCCTGCTGAAATTGAGGCCAGGCATATGAGGAATATCAAAACATGCCAGGGTATATCTTAAAATACTGGCTGCATGACTGATGTCTGAATGTGTATCACAGTAATAAAGTCTGATAACAGTACATACAGTATGTCACAGCAGTTTGAGAGAACAGCAGTTTGGTACTTTAGATCACTCAGTGTTTTCCTCGTCCTCATGTTAGTGCAATAGATCCTACAACCAGGTTGACATTGATTGATTGATGCTTGATGTATTTTCTTAAGAGGCCTGGTACCTGACTTATACATGAGCTAAAGGGAGAGTAGTTAACAATGCAAATCTTCCCATTGATTTTCCTATCCCATTTTGTTACCATCTAATCACCTTTATCAATAAGGTCTAGGGAACTCACAGCTGACCTTTTTGACCTTTGACCCGTTCCCTTTTCACAAGGGAAAAAACTGGGTCACAAAATGACAGGGTCACAATGTCTCGGATTGCTGAGATCACTTTTCCGGTCAGTTATTCTCCATTCCTTACCCAAACCCCCCACTTCACACCACAAGCCATCCAGAGTGGCAGCCAGTGGGCAACACAGAGCGGCTATTCAGGAGGGAGGAAGAAGGGAGACGCAGATGAGAGAAGACTGGGACAAAACAGATGAAAGCAGATTGTCAGAGGGCTTTAAGTTTGACCTGACTTTCTTACAGAAAAGTTTTTCCATTGTTTTTACTCACTCCCTCTCTCCCCCTCAGGGAATGAGTTGTGGGTTGGACAGAGTGTGGGATTAGGGCTCAGTACCAGCTGGACGTGTGCAATGAGTCGGACTCGAACAGAGCCGGACGTGTCAGCTTTCCCACTCTGCCTCCCCACACAAAGACAAACCCAGATCCTCCACTCTGACGGGAAAAACAGAAAAAGCCCTTTCAGACAAACACAAAAGCAGGGCTGTAAGGAAGTGGGCATGGGCCTGATTCTAAAGACATGACGCCAGTGAGAGGAAGTTATTTTACTCCATAGGCATGTCGGGAAGGTTAGAAAGGGGTACACCATGACATCATCAGCACACTGTCCTTTCCAACAGGGACCTCTCTCCCTCTCTGTATCATACTCACATTAGAGCTTAGTGCTAGTCAGATACAGAGATAGTGAGAGCTGAGGGGCTGATGGCCTCGTGACTCGAAGAGCTGGCCTCAGAACGACAAACAGTGTTTGGGAACAAAACATGGACGATTAGCTTTCTAGATGATCCAGTTGCTTTTAGGTTTTAGATCTTTCACTGGGGCTGCTGGT
Organism: Salvelinus fontinalis; assembly: GCF_029448725.1. Lineage (NCBI taxonomy): Eukaryota > Metazoa > Chordata > Actinopteri > Salmoniformes > Salmonidae > Salvelinus > Salvelinus fontinalis. The sequence goes on along the minus strand of NC_074667.1, from coordinate 50,841,274 downwards.
CTGTGGCCTCCCTACATTCCCCAGCGGAGGCAGCTCTCAACACAAAAACACTATGGGAATGGCCACTTCCTTTAGTGCAAACACTGATTATAGACTAGTTTGCCAGAGTCATTTTGAGGGAATTCTCTACCACCGAGCATAAGTGGTTTCATAAAAGTGACAGACTTAATTTCCAAAATAATGAAGTAATCCTATTTAAATAATCCTTTGGAATTGACAGTAAACTGCAAAGACACAGCCATGAAAATGTAGGTTTTCTTGCGGTGGGAGACAAAATGCAGCTCTCTCTATATATATACACGTCTCTTTGGGGGCAGAGTGAGCACTGCCTGTGCTCTCTCTCCATCTCTCTCTCTCTCTTTCACAGGATGACAACATGGCACCAGGGATCAGTGTTAGATGTTGTTCAGGATAAGAAATGAATCACCTGCTGGCACATCGCCAGGCAGTGAGACAACAGCAGGCAGTGACAGTGACTCCTGATCAGATTGATCAGGACCAACTGGACGTGACGTAATGCTGTTAGGGACTGGGGGAGATGAGACTGGTTAACCTTTACGACAGGACATGTTGCTGAGGGTGTGTGGGAGGGTATCAGGAGGGATTGTATTTCACCATGCACCATCTCACTGCTTGTTCTGGAGATGTGTTTGAGGGAAGAAGTTGGGAGGAAAAGTGGATAAAAAACTAAAAGTAGTGAAATAAAAAAGGTCAACCAAAGAGTAAAAAGTTCAATGGAAGTGCAAAGAAGGTGGGTGAAAGAAGGAATGTACATATAAAAGAGAATAAAAAAGATGAGGTGTGGAGTAAGGCAGAGCCAAGAGAAAGAATGAGTAGACAGGGAGAGCAGAGAGAAAGAATGAGTAGACAGGGAGAGCCAAGAGAAAGAATGAGTAGACATGGAGAGCAGAGAGAAAGAATGAGTAGACAGGGAGAGCCTAGAGAAATAATGAGTAGACAGATAGAGCCAAGAGAAAGAATGAGTAGACATGGAGAGCAGAGAGAAAGAATGAGTAGACAGATAGAGCCAAGAGAAAGAATGAGTAGACAGGGAGAGCCGAGAGAAAGAATGAGTAGACAGGGAAAGCCGAGAGAAAGAATGAGTAGACAGGGAGAGCCGAGAGAAAGAATGAGTAGACAGGGAGAGCCGAGAGAAAGAATGAGTAGACAGGGAGAGCCGAGAGAAAGAATGAGTAGACAGGGAGAGCCGAGAGAAAGAATGAGTAGACAGGGAAAGCCGAGAGAAAGAATGTGCCGACTCTGATTGGGGCTCATTAGCTGAGATGGATGTCTTGCTGTTTTAATAGGATGTCTTTTCCGCTGCTCTCTCATCAATTCAATTAAATTCAAGGGGCTTTATTGGCATGGGAAACATGTGTTAACATTGCCAAAGCAAGTGAGGTAGATAACATACAAAAGTGAAATAAACAATAAAAATGAACAGTAAACATTACACATACAGAAGTTTCAAAACAATAAAGACATTACAAACGGCCGATGACCTCAGGCCTTGGATATTCCAGGATGATATAGTGAAGGCTTTTTGTTCCATAAATTGTCCAATGTTGTTGGTCGTGGTTTGGCCTCAGGCCAGTAAGTGTGAGCAGAGCCTGCTGAGCATCTGGTACATGCCGTTGGCTTGGGCGAGTGTAAGAGTGGGGGTTGGGCCTGTTTTCCCGCTCACTACCTGGGCGTATGTGTGACTTCCATGTTGATGCCCTCTTTGCGGGGGTGGGGTGCATGGGGTGGGCAGGAGTGGCATAGGTCTGATCTGAGGGGGCCTAAATGGGGTGTGGGCATGGTTGATGTGGGGGAGTGTTGATTGGTTGGGGTGGGGGTGTGAATGTGTCTGGGGGTGCTGTGGTCTGGATGTAAGTCCTCTTGGCGTGGGTCCTCTATGTGTAGGTCCAGGGGGGGGGGGGGTTCTGCAGGTCTTGGAGGGTGTCTCGCTGGTCTGGGTGGGTTGTCTCTTGATCTGTTGCTCCTGTGTGAAGTGTTGGGGCTGCGTTTGAGAGCAATGTCCTTTAGAGTCCGGGCAAAGGTGGGCACTGCTGCCTTGTAGAGGTGGACCTGGTCATAGAGGCTGTTCAAGTCCAGGGTGAAGTGGTGGGCCAGGAAAACATTTGGTTTTGAGGCACAGTCACGGGAAATGCTTGCGTTTACCTGCTGTATTGTAGCTGGGTGGAAGTCTTTTCGTGGTAGCAGGGTGGAGATAACCACTTGTGCGTTGGGGAAAGTAGAAGAAGCTTTTTCCATCACTCCCTTCAGTGCTGTGGCCACCCTTTCCTGCTGTGCTCTCAGGTTGTTTGTGCCTGTGTGTATTATTATGTGGCTAGGTGAGCCTAGTTTGTCCTCAGACAGAAGGTCTAGGGCGCACTGGGTGTTTGGACACCAGAGTTTAGACACACTGTGTTTGGGAAAACGTTTTTTTTCTTCTATATATTTCCCATTTGAGTCCATAAGGAGAACAATCTGTGTCTTGTGTTTGTCCTCAGTGGGTGTGGGGGGGTTGTCAGGAGAGCTATCAGGGTGGCTGACTGGGGGGGTGCTCAGAGGGGGTGAGAGCTGCTGGGCTTGGGGTTTTTCTTTTGTCTGTTCTGCTGTGATGTCAACTCTATGGTCAGGGTCTGGTGTGGACTGTTCTGCTGTGGTGTCGAGACTTTTGTCGGGTGCTGAGGTGGGCTGTTCTGCTGGCTTCTCTGTGGGGATGGCCAGCTCTCTAGTGGGTGGTTCTCTGTCGCACGCCGTCCCCCTCAACCTCTCCTCCAGCAGTCTGATCCTCTCCTCCATCCCCCTCTCCCTCTCCTCCAGCAGTCTGATCCTCTCCTCTAGTGCTCTGTTCTGCTCCTGCTCCTGCTCCTGCTCTTTCTCCTGTTGAAGATGTCTCACCACTGTCCAGAGTGCAGATATGTCTCTCTCCACCTCCAGCACTCCGGGTCTGGTTAAGGGGGTGTTGTTGTGCTGGACTGTTGTCTGGGTCTGTGCTGACTGGAGTGTAATCACCTGCTGTTCCAGCTCAACCTGCCTTACCTCCAGCTGGGTAAATTTATCCTTCATTTCAATGAGGAAAAAGTACTCTGTACTGGGAGGTTGACTGTCTGCTGAGGGTTGTTCGTCTGTGGGGTTATATGATGAAGAGGTCTGGTCTGACCCGCTTGGGGTGGGGGTATCTTTATCAAGGGAGAGCTTCTCCTGCTGGGCTAATTATTTGATTAGGTGAAAGTCCAGCTGAAACTGTTTGGGGTTGCCCTGTACAATTACTGTTCCAGACTTATAGAGATTAATATTAGCTGACTCAGAGTCCTCGTTGTCAAGTATCCTGAGTTTCCACCCCTCGTTAACCCCCCCTCTCTTAACAAAGGGGTAGTGTGCTAATATAGCACTGTGCCATGCCAGGGGATGGTTTGTGTGGAAGATAAGGTTGCTGATGTTCCCATTTTTGTAATAGTCAGCAAAAAGTGTCTCTTGATTTTCCATAAGGAGCTTCATTTTGTGATCTTTTCTTGCCTTATCAATCTTTACATACACAGGGTACTGTATTTTAATTACCTCTGAACAGCGGGAGGCAGCTTCTAAGGCCTCTCCATTTGGTTGGGGTAGACTATTCGACTCTCCTGCCATTGTTGGCTAATGGGCTTTGACATCTCTCACTTGACACGTAAGTGCTAGTTGAAGCTGTATCAAGCTTGGCAGAATTATGTTACCATTCAGTCCTTATAGAGTAATGTCATGTATTTTTCTTCTTGGCTTTTGGAAATAAAATATAGTTTCAGACTAAACATTACTCACTCAGTTCCAGGTTGGGTGGTGTTCTCAGGAACTGTTGTTTTCCAGAGAATTTGCTGTATAGAATAATTAATTCTTGGTAGATGTGAACCTTCCAGGTGATTCCGTAATTCCGTCCAAAATCAGGTTGTAGGTTTTGAGTTTTGATTTGAAGTGAGGGTTATGTTGTAGAGGGTAGCATCCTGTATGTGTTCTTGACAAAAAATCCAAGTTTATCTAAATCTAAATCTATATTTTATTAAGAAAATGCTGAAAAATGCAGGAGCTCATCTGATCATGACCTCTGCTCTGCTCCATCTCTCTCCATCTCCATCATCAAATTCCACTTTCAACAGTCTAGTTGCTGGCAAAAGCTGGCACTATGGAGATCATCAGCTGGCCATGACTGCCTCTAGGTAACTGGAAGTTCATTGGATCAATTGTTGCAATAAGGGGGCAACATAGAAACTGCTTCAGAACAAAATCAGATTATATGAAGCCCTGTGCAATTACTTTGTTTATTGAAAGAGTTTGTCAGGTGAAGCACTGTCCCTGGCTATGTAAACTGACCAGGGTGGCAGGCAGTCCTCCCTTTCATAAAACAGATGACAACATTAACAATTATGTAGAAGATGCCTCTTGTCGTTTTTTGTTTACACCGTTTATTATTGGGCTTTTTTCTTCCTCCTGCTCTCTCTCCTGAACCTCCCATCTGGGCTTGGTTCCAATTGCGAAGAGAGTGAATTATTGATGTTGAGAGTTGAGCAGTGTGTGTGCGTGTTTGGACTGTGTGCGTGTTTGGACTGTGTGTGTGTGTGTGTGTGTGTGTGTGTGTGTGTGTGTGTGTGTGTGTGTGTGTGTGTGTGTGTGTGTGTGTGTGTGTGTGTGTGTGTGTGTGTGTGTGTGTGTGTGTGTGTGTGTGTGTGTGTGTGTGTGTTTTATTTTTATTTCACCTTTATTTAACCAGGTAAGCTAGTTGAGGACAAGTTCTAATTTACAACTGCGACCTGGCCAAGATAAAGCAAAGCAGTGCGACACAAACAACAACACAGAGTTACACATGGAATAAACAAGCGTACAGTCAATAACACAATAGAAAAAAAATTAAGTCTATATACATTGTGTGCAAATGGCATGAGGAGGTAAGGCAATAAATAGGCCATAGTAGCAAAGTAATTACAATTTATCAGATTAACACTGGCGTGATAGATGAGCAGGTGATGGTGTGTAAGTAGTGATACTGGTGTGCAAAAGAGCAGCAAAGTAAATAAAAACAGTATGGGGATGAGGTAGGTAGATTGGGTGGGCTTTTTACAGATGGACTATATACAGCTGCAGCGATCAGTTAGCTGCTCAGATAGCTGATGTTTAAAGTTAGTGAGGGAAATGTAAGTCTCCAGCTTCAGCGATTTTTGCAATTTGTTCCAGTCACTGGCAGCAGAGAATTGGAAGGAAAGGTGGCCAAAGCAGGTGTTGGCTTTGGGGATGAACATTGAGATATACCTGCTGGAGTGCGTGCTACGGGTGGGTGTTGTTATCGTGACCAGTGAGCTGAGATATGGCGGAGCTTTACCTAGTGTAGACTTATAGATGGCCTGGAGCCAGTGGGTCTGGCGACGAATATGTAGCGAGGGCCAGCCGACTAGAGCATACAGGTCGTAGTGGTGGGTGGTATAAGGCACTTTGGTAACAAAACTGATGGCACTGTGATAGACTACATCCAATTTGCTGAGTAGAGTATTGGAAGCTATTTTGTAGATGACATCGCCGAAGTCGAGGATCGGTAGGATAGTCCGTTTTACTAGGGTGTGTGTGTGTGTGTGTGTGTGTGTGTGTGTGTGTGTGTGTGTGTGTGTGTGTGTGTGTGTGTGTGTGTGTGTGTGTGTGTGTGTGTGTGTGTGTGTGTGTGTGTGTGTGTGTGTGTGTGTGTGTGTGTGATTGTTGCGTGTGTGTGTTTGGACTGTGTGTGTGTATGGGGAGCTTGCAATGGGTTGAATCACAGACTGGCACCACCACATGCCCACTCTGTAAATGCTACAATGACATCATCTCTCCTCTCCCAGCACAAACATTCACACTCCGGACTGACAATAGTGCCATTTATGGGTCAGTCAGCCTCAGTCTCCTGTGCCAGTGCCCTCTATGTGGCCCATAAGCAGACTACTCGTCCACAATGAAGCCAAGAAGCTGAAAACTGAGAGACGTCTCCATTAGACTACACTCACTCACCATGAATGAGCAGAATTTGTCTGGAGTGTTGTGAGGGAGCGGATGTACTTAAAAGCATCGAACGGGTGACACTGTTGGCCAACTGAGTTCCCTCCATCATGACTCATCATGCCCTTTGGCAACACATCAACTATCACAGTGTTCACCTTTCCTGGTGTTCCTTGAACCTCTTTGTTGCTCATCCTCTTTTTGTGATGAATAGCCCACATTGCTATTTTCAAATCAATGGAGAGCATCACTGGAATGTTTGGCTGGACACAATAGAATAGTTCTGGCCTTACACTGATCTATTCTGTTGATGTTGGTATTGCATACCACTGCTGGCTTGCTTCTGAAGCTAAGCAGGGTTGGTCCTGGTCAGTCCCTGGATGGGAGACCAGATGCTGCTGGAAGTGGTGTTGGAGGGTCAGTAGGAGGCACTCTTTCCTCTGGTCTAAAATAATATCCCAATGCCCCAGGGCAGTGATTGGGGACACTGCCCTGTGTAGGGTGCCGTCTTTCGGATGGGACGTTAAAACGGGTGTCCTGACTCTCTGAGGTCATTAAAGATCCCACGGCACTTATCGTAAGAGTAGGGGTGTTAACCCCGGTGTCCTGGCTAAATTCCCAATCTGGCCCTCAAACCATCATGGTCACCTAATAATCCCCAGTTTACAATTGGCTCATTCATCCCCCTCCTCTCCCCTGTAACTATTCCCCAGGTCGTTGCTGCAAATGAGAACCTGTTCTCAGTCAACTTACCTGGTAAAATAACGGTAAAATAAAAATAAAATAAAAATCTAGTGATGTCATGAGCCTGAGTAGTTTGGCACTATCGTCGTGGGTTCATGATGAACAACAAAGACCAGAAACCCAACCAATATGTATTTCCCATACAATACTAATGATACCTGTGATACCTGTGTTGATGTGGGAGATGTGTAAGAGCTTTGTGGGTCCAGCACATACTGACAGATTTATGAATAATGGATAATAACTGTGTTGTTTTATTTAGTGAATTACAATATGCCTGTAGGCATTAACAAGTATACCTGGTCTGAACCAGGTATAGAATGGGATGATGGGAGATTTGATCCAAACTAATTAGGAGGACTTGGTTTTAGGCCTAAGGTTTTAGATTGTGTAGATTAAAGGATCTATGTGGAAATAGATATGAACAGATGGTCATTCAAGGCCTGTAGTGTGTACACATACATACTGTACATACACAAACATGCACATATACACACACCATGGGACATTGCATGTGCACAGCATCCATGGATATTGTGTGTTCATCAAGCTGTTGGTCAGCCATGCATGGGGGAAAAACTACATTATCTACAATGCAGCTGTTGCAGTCATAAAGTAATATTAGTACAGGTGGAATAAATCCAGAGGCTTTTGTTGTGGCCACCTCTCCATCCTACAGTAGGCTGCACCACCTTATCAGAAATGTACTATGCTGTGTCTGCCTCAGTGGGAGACTGGCTTTGTTTAAAATGAGCACTCTGGCAGCAGCCATCCTGTGAGCCGCTAGCATACATGGGGAACAGATAGGAGTTCCATGCAATGATGCAGGGAGAGACACCAGTCTTATCTATATAATGGAGTTAGTCCAGTCAGAAAATGAAGGGATCTACCATGGTTGGTGAAGAGTAGAATAGCTGAATGGGATACCTGGGACACACAATGTTTGATCACCGAGCATGGTTGGCACCACAACAAAACCATGTCCGCAACAAAATAAAAAATATGTGAGAATAAGTTGTGTGTTTGCAATCAGTTATGTCTTATCTGGTGTACATTCAATACGAACTGCGCATTCACTTAATCATTCCCAGCCTGTCATTGGGCACTGGGACCGGTCAACCCACAGATAGAGGATGTCTTCTCTCTCAGTCATGGTCTGATCAAATTTAGCCACTGACTGACTGACCCTATTGTGACAAATTAAATTTCCCCTTTCTGTGTTTTTCTGTGAGAGCATCGTCTGTAGGACAGTCTGTCTGTAGCCCTATGTCACTGCAGTCAATCTATAGATACAGACACACAATCTCATTAGGAGTTAGAGATTCATGTCAGTGAAACCATTGGATGTCTTTAAGGCCCCAATCCAAAATGAGAATATACTGTATCCCTTTAAGAACCCTCAACGTCTTGAGTCAAGTCCCACTGATTACAGCATTATTATGGTACATTACTCATGGGGATGATTCACCATTCTAGTCTTTATTTGGCCAGCAAAGAACATACAGTATGTCAGCCTTAGAAACATCAACAAACACCAGGTCCTTTCCACATCGGCTGAACAGTCAAAGCAGCCAACACCGACACACACAGACGCACAAAAACACACAAACACACACATTCTTTGCTTTCAATGCACACACACACACACACACACACACACACACACACACACACACACACACACACACACACACACACACACACACACACACACACACACACACACACACACACACACACACACACACACACACACACACACACAAACACATATTATTTGGGTTGGCGCCCCCTCTTGGGTTGTGCCGTAGCGGAGATCTTTGTGGGCTATACTCGGCCTTGTCTCAGGATGGTAAATTGGTGGTTGAAGTTATCCCTGTAGTGATGTGGGGGCTGTGCTTTGGCAAAGTGGGTGGGGTTATATCCTTCCTGTTTGGCCCTGTCCGGGGGTATCATCGGATGGGGCCACAGTGTCTCCTGACCCCTCCTGTCTCAGCCTCCAGTATTTATGCTGCAGTAGTTTATGTGTCGGGGGGCTAGGGTCAGTTTGTTATATCTGGAGTACTTCTCCTGTCTTATCCGGTGTCCTGTGTGAATTTAAGTATGCTCTCTCTAATTCTCTTTTTCTCTCTTTCTTTCTTTCTCTCGGAGGACCTGAGCCCTAGGACCATGCCTCGGGACTACCTGGCATGATGACTCCTTGCTGTCCCCAGTCCACGTGGCCGTGCTGCTGCTCCAGTTTCAACTGTTCTGCCTGCGGCTATGGAACCCTGACCTGTTCACCGGACATGCTACCTGTCCCAGACCTGCTGTTTTCAACTCTCTAGAGACAGCAGGAGCGGTAAAGATACTCTTAATGACGGGCTATGAAAAGCCAACTGACATTTACTCCTGAGGTGCTGACTTGCTGCACCCTCGACAACTACTGTGATTATTATTATTTGACCCTGCTGGTAATTTATGAACATTTGAATATCTTGGCCATGTTCTGTTATAATCTCCACCCGGCACAGCCAGAAGAGGACTGGCCACCCCTCATAGCCTGGTTCCTCTCTAGGTTTCTTCCTAGGTTTTGGCCTTTCTAGGGAGTTTTTCCTAGCCACCGTGCTTCTACACCTGCATTGCTTGCTGTTTGGGGTTTTAGGCTGGGTTTCTGTACAGCACTTTGAGATATCAGCTGATGTAAGAAGGGCTATATACATAAATTTGATTTGATTCAATGCACACACACACACACACACACACACACACACACACACACACACACACACACACACAACACCACCAACAACAACATCAACAACAATAACAACAGCATGAATCAATAATCACCCATAATTACTTGAACAGGTTCTGTTGATTGTGGCTTGGTTTATGTTTCTCTTCACTAAATATTTATTAAGTTTGTCTGTCTGTAAAGCTACTACAGATACCCAAATATGGACAGGAATTTTCTCTATGTAGCGTTCTGCTCAGCAATAGGGGATTACAGTGATTGAAACTACAGATGTAGGATCTTAATTTGATCACCCTGTTGCGGGAGAACTGTCCTGCAATATAAAACCTGTAGTGTATTTGAGGTTTAAAAAGCTTCTGAAGTTTGTAATTTCAACTTTGAAATGTCAGTTTATTTTCTCCTGTGAAAAATGTATCATTCCCTACAAAACTGTCCATGAATTATAATCCACATAATAATTTACATTTCCTGTTGCTGCAGGATTATTTTCCTGCTGTAGAAAACTGGCTCACATCTGTATATAGAAAATTATTTAAAAAAACAGTACAGTACAGTACAGTACAGTACAGAATAAATGACTAAAATGATATGTAATGACTTATGGAATATTCCCATTGTGACGTAGTCTTTCCAAGTCCTACACATTCGAGTAGTTTTTAGGAGAGGTAAAGATGCTTTAAAGTTACTCACAGGGTAGACGCTTGTTGTGGAGGTTTGCCCCAGACGAGCTCATGGTGCTGGCAGCTTCGGAGAGAGCTGCAGAATCAGATGTGGTGTGCTGTTGAGGAGGACTGGAGGGTCAGGTCACACAGTCAGGCACAGAGATGAGATGGGGTGTGGAACAGTCAGCCCTCCAGAGCCTCAGCAGGACAGCTCATCTCCCTCCTTCTCTCCTGGGACAGACAGAGAGTCAAAGCACTCCCAAGAAACTCACTGGCTCTCTCAAACACACTCTCTCCTTTCTCTATGGAACAGTCCAGGACCCTTCTCTCTGAGTGGACTTACTCTATCAACTACAGTATTTGGATGAGAACAGCAGGTTAGGGCTTTGTGGAGCATACCAAATGGTCATTCACAGGGGGAGGAGCTTGGTGTGAGAGGGGTGGATAGGGGAGAGTGCAGGGTCCTTTACGTAACAGTGGAAGATACCAAGTCAGTAGACAGACACTTGCTTTTGTTATTTTTGTCATCCTCTCTCTCTCCCTCTCTCCTTTCTCCTCTGTGTCCCTCTCACTTCCAGGGTCAATTGATGTGCACAAAATGCAATGCGACAGGATACAAGATCTTCTTGCCGTTAATGGAATAATATTGATGTTATTGAACAAATCAAAATCTTTTTTTAGGCTTGCCTTTTTGAAAGAGCACACACTGTTCTTCGGAGGAACAGTCAGCGGCTTTATGTATAATTCAGTTCATGGCAAAGATTCCATTTTTCATCACAAAAATAGCATTAGAAGCCAACACTTCCAAAATAACCTAATGGGTTTAGCTAGACTGAAAACAATTTATTCTAGAAATGTATCTTTATTTTAAATAAATCTTTAGAGAAATAAAAGCTTAAAATTATACTTAACTGCTTAATTGCAGGGCAGTTTTGATAGCGTACTATACATATACCGCAATGTATCAGTAGGTATTTTAGATGTAAGGGTAGTACCGTCCCATCAAATGTATGTGTTGCCTGGGACAATACTGATTGCCTGCAAATACAGAAATAATGATCACTCAGTACAAGATTGTGTGAATATCAAAGTAATTGACACCATCTAGTGGTCAAAAGATGTGTTTGCTTTTCATTGCAACCTGAGCTGTTGAAAATAGATATTATTCTGCATTTAAATAGCTAATATGAAATGTTTTATTTGCTTGATTTGAATAGGCCTTATATAGGCCTTTAATTAGCCTTGAATTATATGGTATGTAAATGGTAATATCAATGGCGTTTCATTGTATAGGATGTTTTCCTGTGAGGTGCATTCTTTCAAATGAAAGCACACACATGCTGCCACCCAGAGAGAGACATATAGAAAGAGATGGAGAGAGGGGAAGAACATATGAATAACTATCTGTCTTTGTGGAAACCTTAACAATAACAAGTCTTGGCATCCATGCATGGGTGCAGATGTAAGCTACTGACTGCAGATGCATGTATACTCTAATGGGTGTTTGGAGGACGTGGGAGTGAGAAAATGATACGTTGATTTGTATCAACAGTGATCTTCCTAAATGTCAGAGAAGTGTTGGTTGAGGTAGTGACTCCTCCAGCTTTAACTCTTGACATGTCCTGTACTGTCTGAGAGAGTGTGTGTGGGCAGAGGAAGAATGATGTGACTCAAAATGAGAAGCTCTTTTCGCCTCTCTCTAATGTGTGTGTGTGTGGGCTTCATCATGACTGGGGTTTCACCCTGCAGAGCATGGGGCATCTGGAGCTACCTGTAAATCAGATTGCTTTCCTATAGATGGGAGATGCTTGAATCAAGGGCCCTGATCACTTTTTATTCTGTAGAATGGAAGTAGGGCTGAATAGAAATACAAAGAGAGGAGAGAAAGAAGAATAGTAAAAGAGGGAACATATCTTTTGTGTCCTGAGTTAAAAAATTATGTTTGTTCTGAATGTATATAGGTCTAAATATTGATCCTTTTAACTGCTGAATAGAAAGCAATTAAGGCTGATAATTTTCTAACTTTACTGACATTCACACTGTCTGGCATTTGGTTCAGTGGCTCAGATATGTATCCTACATATGCAGCAGTGAGAAAACTAAGAGAAGACTGTTGGTGTTCACAGTAATAGAGAAGTAATAGAGGAGTAATAGAGAAGTAATAGAGAAGTAATAGAGGAGTAATAGAGAAGTAATAGAGAAGCGGGTTGCGAGAATTCACTGTGGTCATTTTCAACAACTGAGAATTGCAATAAATGTGAAGCCAACGGAAGCATTTTCAGAATGGGATGTAATTTTCAGAATGTGTCTTCCTATAGATTCCCTAGAAGGTTGTGCATTCCAGCTGGTTGAACAGGCATGAAAGCTAAAGATGTGTAATGCCCAGAACATTCTAAGCTATAGTTTCCCGCCCTCACCACAACTGGGCAGAATTCCAAGCCCATCAGGCAGCCATACGCCTACTATCAGCTGACGAGTATCACAGCGGTCTCATGTCTAATTATACACCCAGAGAGAGGGAGGGAGGGAGAGGGAAGGAGATAGGGATGGGGAGAGAGAGAGATGGAGAGAAAGTCAGAAACCAGAGAGAAGGGTTGTGAAAGGGAAAGAAGAAGGGAGGGAGAGGGAGTCAAGACTGAGCTAGAAACAGAGAAAGAGACAGAGCAACAGAGAGGAAGTGAGGGAAGGAGGGAAGGAGAGTGCACAGCAAATCTGGTAGATATGTTGAGAGGGCTAGAGATAGTGGGGGTGTAAAAGAGAGTGGGAGGAAAAAGAGAGAGTGCGTCTGTCTGATAGACATAGTGAGGCTGTCTGGATGTTCCCATTCACTCTGCAGCATGCTGTACTAAAGACTCACACCTTAACCAGAAGAGAGAGGTAAGGCGTCAAGTGTTAAGATGTATCTTGTGAATGTGATAATATGGGTGTAAGTGTGTGGGAGGAAGGTATTCATTGCCCTTGTAGTCATTTGATATGCATGGTATTCCTTTATGTTACGGTTGAAGTGGTAAAAACTCAATAGCAATAATATTGCATCAGTGATAAAGTGCATCTAACCCATCTAGATCATTAGGGTTCACATCAGTCAGAACTTACGCAACGCGATATGACCAGTTATGTTTGGGGTGTAATTTGTAACTTGGAAATGTGTTGCTTGAGAAAAAGAGCTCTGCACATAATGATAACAATACCAAAAGAAAAGTGTGTTTCAGGACTTTCCTAGCAATTACTGTTCCACTAAAAGTAACACAATTGTTTACACACAACACACCTACACACACTGTATGAAGATTGCATTTGCATAGTCGTAGTATGACATGCACAGCAAGGTGAGGTCAATTGATACCCTTAATAGGTTATACTACCTGTCTGCTGCTCTGAGTTTTTGCCCAATGATTGGCCTCTGTCAGTACAGCCCTCTGTGTAAGGAATGTTCCTCCATTTGAGGGTGTATTCTGTCCCATTCTTATGAGGTCATCTAGTCTGTACTCACAATGGAAGGTATGATCCAAGCTATGCCTCATACTTGCAAGACATGTCTGTTAGTCAGAGTGAAAGAGCATTATTCAGCAGTCAAGGGAGCTGGTGAGTGCTCTGCGGTGGTGGGATGACACCATTCAGGCCTTGGCTTTAGCTTTGCATAAGATTGCACCGTAAAGTCTTGCTCTGTTTTCTTCTATCACTTCTCTTCAGGCTTTCGGTCAAATCATTTAAATAAACAGCATGTAGATTTGAATAGGTAAATTACTGGCAAGCGTGTGCATTATGAAATATCTTTATGGTATGAGTTGTACATAGGAAATGCAAGGTTAAGCTACATTTCTATATAAGGTCATTATTTTTATACAATATTGAGAAGTATAACAGTTTTATCTGCATGTATTTTGCTCAGATTCACATGAATACATTATGCATTTTGTTGCTGTGCTGCATAGTAGGTCAGCTACAGTGAAATTAATAAATCCTGTTGATGGTAAAATCAATGACATCCCATGTATGTTGATCATTGGGTAAGAATATGATATATTATTCAGACAAAGTAGATTCATTAAGTTTTCATGAAAATTATATTTGTCATTAGTGTTGGAAAGCACAACCCAGCACCCCTGTGCAACACCTCCCCTCATCTACACTGTTCCAACAGTATGCACAGTACTATGCTGTGTTACCATAGTAACTTCTTCCTAAGTAGATCCGGTTAAAGTTTAATGTTCTAGTGAGCCAGACTTCAGCTGTCAATCACACTCTCAATGCAAAGCAGTCTGTGGTTTGAAAGGCTCTAATTTGGAGGCAATGGAGAAATTAGTGATGAGATTTCAGGGGCATAGTCACCATCTGTAACTCCATAGGGGTCTAAGAGAGACAGGGAGAACTGGCAGAGAAAGGCTCTGTCTATCACTTATGTAGCAAATTTTAAAGAGAGAGGGAGAGTAGAGAGAAAACAAGGGATATGAGAGAGAGAGGGCGTTGTGAGAGTACGTAATGAAATATAGTTTATGAAATGCATCATCAAAAGTCACATGACTATAAGCTGAAAAGCCTATGAAATGCAAGGCTATGAAATGTATAAAAGTATCTTGGTGTACCTTCCTCTTGGGCTTTTGACATAAGGATGAGGGTTAAATTATAATTTATGTCAAACAAACACCTTCCTGTCTTTTTTCAGATTGGATCATTGAGACTGAGAACACCTTTGACCTCTCTGTCAGTGATGATTCACCAGAGAGTAACGGGATCCCTTAGGGTGCCTCTTTCACATGAAGCCTATGTGACTTAACCTCTCCACAACAACCTGTAGGCCAGGGAACTGAAGTGTCATTATATGTGACGGCTGTGTGAACCAATGAGCACCACACTAACCCCAGAGACCGGCCTAGGCAGAGAGAGTCTCCCGCCCAAGAAGAGGGACCCCAGACCAGGCCTCTCAGAGCAGCCTCCTGCTGTCACGTTCAAGGTCCCCTTTCCCTACAAGAGCTATAATGAAGTCAAGCCCTACAATGCATCTTACTCAGACCTGCTCCCTCCTACACCTGCATCTGTGCGCCCGCTATACCAGCCCTGGACCCAGTCCCCCACCACAGCCTCCACCACCAGAGTCAACCCCTATCTCCCCTCTCCTGTCAACGACAGCTATGGCTGGGCTGAGTGGAAGGAGCACTATTACAAAGGTTGGGCTGCAGTGCCTTCAGGGTGGGAAGTTCCTTACATTCTCCATCACCCCTCAGAATACCCACGCCACCCCTCTATCTGCAGACACATGGCTTTGCCTACAGAAGAGCCCAGTGGGGTGGAAGCAGGGTACAGATGGCACCTTAATAAAAAAGTGAGGGAGAAGTTAAGTCCACACACCGCACAGCAAAGCAGACAGAGCGGCCCATATATGAGAAGAAGGAAACAGGGGGGCCACCAGCCACAACCCAGCTCAGGGACAGGTTCTGCCCCACTGAACACTGCTCTATCTCCTACCGCCAACAGGAACCTACACCACCACCCTGAACTGGTATACACAAACCTCTCCACAGACCCCAAGTACCATGCTTCAGGGCAAAGTCCTTTGGAGTTTGAGGCACAATCTCCCATAAGACCATCACTTATTGATCAATCAACAGAGAAATATTGGACCATTGGAGTAACAGAAAAAATATGTGTGCCTTCACATCTCTCCTCCCATCACTCTTCCTACCCTTCCACCTCTTCTGACCAGCTGCCTTGGTTGCTCCCTCACTTTGCGGCAGGCTCTTTAATCGAGCTCAAAGACGGGCGGCTGAGGAGGGTTGAGGATTTGCAGACAGAAGACTTCCTAATCGGCGCGGAGGCTTGTCCAGAGCTGCGTCTGAGCTGCTGCACTGTGCAGCACATCTCCCCCTCCACAGCCCCCTCCCTCTCCCGCCTCCTCATCCTCCTACACGAGGAACACTCTCAGGTGAGCTGGGCCTGAGCCTACTACATCATTACATCACATGAGCTCATGTCAGTGTGTTTGTCATTGTATGCTTGTCTACTGATATTTCCATAATTTATAACATGGAATTCAATATACAAGATATCATAAATATTTGCAAATAGTATAATTCTTGATGAGTCTAACCCTAAAGAAAATGAAATACATTCCTGCAGTATGCCTCATTATGACACGACATCAATGCCATTCCCCAATTTCAGAACACTAACACAACTTTAGGAGACAAACAGAGGTACTGCATTGTAACTGTAACAGTATTTTTTCCAACAGGAGTTCCTGGATGTGTATGTGGAGTACCCGTTCTTTGTACGCGGGCGTGGCTGGTCCTCCTGCTGTCCCCAGAGAACAGCCCATCTTTGTGGCCTCCGCTGCCACCAACTTAGTGTGGGTGACGTCTGCCTGGCTCTCATACCCACATCGCCCTTCGTTCCCCCACCCACCCAACCCCAGGGTCCTGGCACCCCAGCTAGAGGGCCTAAGCCCCTGCAAACATCCTTCCCCCAGGCTCCCCTTCCCCCTGCTCCAGATAGGCCAAAAGCAGGGCAGAGAGGGGGGATGGAACCAGCACGGAAGAGGCGTTGGTCAGCCCCTGAGCTGCGTGGCCCAGGCACCAACTGCCCGTACTGATAAACACCACTACCATATGGAAACGGAGCCAGCAAAGCCTAACTTTTGTTTTATTATCTTTATCTCAACCTCACACTCTTTCCACCCCTGTCTTCGGGGCTGTCTTTGGCTCATTTCTGTTTGTCTGTTTTATATAAAGGTGAGTTATGATCAAGGAGGAAAGAAATATAGATTTGACTCTCAGGATTCTGGATCCTAAGCAGAGTACAATTGCAGGTATTGGTCTAAAAGCCATAGATTATCAGGGATGTGAGAGAATATATCAGGCACAATATATTACCTTGACCCAACTCCAGAATTGCAATTTTAAAGGTGTCACCCAATATTATTAAAACTTGAAAACATAAACACTCCTAATTTTATCAATGAGACCATTCAGGGGAAATACATGTCGTTCTATGCTACCTCTATATTAGCAACTTTAATTGACGGAACTGATTTCTGTATGTAGAACAGTGAATGTTGAAGTAGGCCCCAGTGAGTGTGAATGGCTCCCTGTGTGCTGTATAGCTGAGAGTTGTTGGCATTACATTATGCACTAGATCCCCTTCATGGTGTCCGGTCTGTTCTTTTACCTCAAATTTTGCTACGGTTTGACAATCCTTTATGTTCTGATATTCAAATTCAAATATTTCTGTTGATTAAGAATAAAACATGTTAAAGGGCTCTATTCAATCCGTATGGCAGAAATTCAGCGTTACAGCATGATAAACATTTCAAATGGATTGTTCTGCGGAAGCAGAGACTGTATTCACGGTAAATGCTGCATACAGTGCGCTCCAAATGTATTAGGACAGCGACACAATTTTTGTTGTTTTGGCTCTGTATTCTAGCACTTTGGATTTGAAACTGTCAGCTTTAATTTGAGGGTATTTCCATTCATATCTGGTGAACCATTAAGAGATTACAGTGCTTTTTGTACATAGTCCCCCATTTTAAGGGACCAAAATTATCGTCCAAATTCACTTACACAGTATGTGTATTAAAGTAGTAAAAAGTGAAGTATTTGGTCCCGTATTCATAGAACACAATGACTACATCAAGCTTGTTACTCTGCAAATTTGTTGAATGCATTTCCTGTTTGTTTTGATTGTGTTTTAGATTAGTTTGTGACCAATAGAAATGAATGGTAAATAATGTATTGTGTCATTTTGGAGTAACTTTTATTGTAAATAAGAATAGAGTATTTTCTAAACACTTCTAAATTAATGTGGATGCTACCATGACTACGGATAATCCTGAATGAATCGTGAATAATGATGAGTGAGAAAGTAACGGACGCACAAATATCATACCCTCCTCCCCCCCAAAAATGCTAATCTGCCGTTATTGTAATTGTGAGGTTAGCATATCTTGGGGGTATGACATTTCTAGCACACAATCTGTAACGCTTCGGCAATACAGACTGAATAGAGCCCTAAAGTAGGCTACATTTACTATATTTTACCTCACCAGCTGACGTTTACAATATTTATATACATATGCTTATTGAGCCTATGATAGATTATACATAAACCATCAACGTCTTCAGTTACCATATTTTGGTTGTGTGAGAAAATGCTTTTCTGGCCAAGTGATATAAATGTATTACATCTGCTATGTCTATGAGAGTTTCTGTGCAATTTGTTGCTGTAATCTGACATTTAGTTTTTACAGAAAATATGGCCTCGATCGCCCACCTGCAGGTCTGGAAGGACATCAAAAGGAAGCTGGAACAGAATGATAGCTCAGAGTTCTCTTGTGGGCAAAACCAATGGCATCTCTGGGACCACATGCCTTTCTTGTGCTGTGCAGAGCTTGGTGATATATGTCTGTGCCACCTCCTCCAGGAAACTCAACCCAAAAGGGCATATTCTATCAATCCCACACAGTCTCGTATTAACCGTCAGCTCTGCCATCTCTCACAGCAGCAGCCTCTGAATCTGCACACAGACAGTCTTACACCTGACCTCTGCTCCGCAAAATACATCATCACCTACATGCTGTTAAAAGGAAAAACAGACAGCCATTTTGTTCTCATCGAAATCAAAGTAAAACCAGCTGTTTGTGGAAAAAATTAACTATGCTGTAAAAAAGCAACGTGTCAAAGTAAACCCATTTCAGAGACTGTCTAATGCAATCAGATGCAGCAGTTTTATCCAGCAATTGTTTTACACAGAGGCGCTGGGTACACACAGCAGAACTGTCCAAACAGGATTTATCTTTTTCAAAGGCACATCTTAAAATGTCTACTCATGGATAAACAAGCAATTGCTAAATTCTTAATTCTGCTCCGTTTTGGAGCATCTTTAGCATTTCATTTGAGTCTCATACCTCTATCCAGGGGGCTATCTTTTTGTATTCATCAATACTTTCCTTTCTTTGTTCACTTAAGTAAAATGAGATTATAAATAAATGGATGACAGTTCAGTGTCTGTGATGTTTCATTCCTCCACGGTACTGACTGTGAATTATATTGTGGTCTCTAGATGAGTAGCCTTGTACCTATCTTTAATGCACCATGTAGTGGAGACAATCCAGATGCCAAAGATCTTCTTCGTAGTTGGGCTAGAGCAGTATGTCTCTACTGCTAGGGCAGTATGTCTCTACTGCTAGGGCAGTATGTCTACTGCTAGAGCAGTATGTCTCTACTGATATGGCAGTATGTCTCTACTGCTAGGGCAGTATGTCTCTAATGCTAGGGCAGTATGCCTCTACTGCTAGGGCAGTATGTCTACTGCTAGGGCAGTATGTCTCTACTGCTAGGGCAGTATGTCTACTGCTAGGGCAGTATGTCTCTACTGATATGGCAGTATGTCTCTACTGCTAGGGCAGTATGTCTCTAATGCTAGGGTAGTATGCCTCTACTGCTAGGGCAGTATGTCTACTGCTAGGGCAGTATGTCTCTACTGCTAGGGCAGTATGTCTACTGCTAGGGCAGTATGTCTCTACTGCTAGGGCAGTATGTCTCTAATGCTAGGGCAGTATGTCTACTGCTAGGGCAGTATGTCTCTACTGCTAGGGCAGTATGTCTACTGCTAGGGCAGTATGTCTCTACTGCTAGGGCAGTATGTCTACTGCTAGGGCAGTATGTCTCTACTGCTAGGGCAGTATGTCTCTACTGCTAGGGCAGTATGTCTCTACTGCTAGGGCAGTATGTCTACTGCTAGAGCAGTATGTCTCTACTGCTAGGGCTGTATGTCTCTACTGCTAGGGCAGTATGTCTCTAATGCTAGGGCAGTATGCCTCTACTGCTAGGGCAGTATGTCTACTGCTAGGGAAGTATGTCTCTACTGCTAGCGCAGTATGTCTACTGCTAGGGCAGTATGTCTCTACTGCTAGGGCAGTATGTCTCTAATGCTAGGGCAGTATGTCTACTGCTAGGGCAGTATGTCTCTACTGCTAGGGCAGTATGTCTCTAATGCTAGGGCAGTATGTCTCTACTGCTAGGGCAGTATGTCTACTGCTAGGGCAGAGTGTCTCTACTGCTAGGGCAGTATGTCTACTGCTAGGGCAGTATGTCTCTAATGCTAGGGCAGTAAATCTCTACTGCTAGGGCAGTATGTCTCTAATGCTAGGGCAGTATGTCTCTACTGCTAGGGCAGTATGTCTACTGCTAGGGCAGTATGTCTCTACTGCTAGGGCAGTATGTCTACTGCTAGGGAAGTATGTCTCTAATGCTAGGGCAGTATGTCTCTACTGCTAGGGCAGTATGTCTCTAATGCTAGGGCAGTATGTCTCTACTGCTAGGGCAGTATGTCTACTGCTAGGGCAGTATGTCTCTACTGCTAGGGCAGTATGTCTACTGCTAGGGCAGTATGTCTCTACTGCTAGGGAAGTATGTCTACTGCTAGGGAAGTATGTCTCTACTGCTAGGGCAGTATGTCTCTACTGCTAGAGCAGTATGTCTCTACTGCTAGAGCAGTATGCCTCTACTGCTAGGGCAGTATGCCTCTACTGCTAGAGCAGTATGCCTCTACTGCTAGAGCAGTATGTCTCTAGCAGCATAATCCCCATTTCCTCCTCTTCCTCATCTTCATCCACTAGTCCCAGTGTATCCTGAGAAGGGGAAGTCTAATGGCGGTCAGTGACAGCCATGTCTCTATGTCTCTAATGCTAGGGCAGTATGCCTCTACTGCTAGGGCAGTATGTCTACTGCTAGGGCAGTATGTCTCTACTGCTAGGGCAGTATGTCTACTGCTAGGGCAGTATGTCTCTACTGCTAGGGCAGTATGTCTACTGCTAGGGCAGTATGTCTCTACTGCTAGGGCAGTATGTCTACTGCTAGGGCAGTATGTCTCTACTGCTAGGGCAGTATGTCTACTGCTAGGGCAGTATGTCTCTACTGCTAGGGCAGTATGTCTCTAATGCTAGGGCAGTATGTCTCTACTGCTAGGGCAGTATGTCTACTGCTAGGGCAGTATGTCTCTACTGCTAGGGCAGTATGTCTACTGCTAGGGCAGTATGTCTCTACTGCTAGGGCAGTATGTCTACTGCTAGGGCAGTATGTCTCTAATGCTAGGGCAGTATGTCTCTACTGCTAGGGCAGTATGTCTACTGCTAGGGCAGTATGTCTCTAATGCTAGGGCAGTATGTCTCTACTGCTAGGGCAATATGTCTACTGCTAGGGCAGTATGTCTCTACTGCTAGGGCAGTATGTCTACTGCTAGGGCAGTATGTCTCTAATGCTAGGGCAGTATGTCTCTACTGCTAGGGCAGTATGTCTACTGCTAGGGCAGTATGTCTCTAATGCTAGGGCAGTATGTCTCTAATGCTAGGGCAGTATGTCTCTACTGCTAGGGCAGTATGTCTACTGCTAGGGCAGTATGTCTCTACTGCTAGGGCAGTATGTCTCTAATGCTAGGGCAGTATGTCTCTACTGCTAGGGCAGTATGTCTACTGCTAGGGCAGTATGTCTCTACTGCTAGGGCAGTATGTCTACTGCTAGGGCAGTATGTCTCTACTGCTAGGGAAGTATGTCTACTGCTAGAGCAGTATGTCTCTACTGCTAGAGCAGTATGTCTCTACTGCTAGAGCAGTATGTCTCTACTGCTAGAGCAGTATGCCTCTACTGCTAGGGCAGTATGCCTCTACTGCTAGAGCAGTATGCCTCTACTGCTAGAGCAGTATGTCTCTAGCAGCATAATCCCCATTTCCTCCTCTTCCTCATCTTCCTCCACTAGCCCCAGTGTATCCTGAGAAGGGGAAGTCTAATGGCGGTCAGTGACAGCCGCAGGCTCTGACCACCATGTTCCGGTACTTCTTCAGAATGACATTGGAGCTGTCGTCAAAGTAGAGGACTGAGATGCCGTGGAGCTGGGTGGGGGCACAGCAGGGTCTGGGCACTGTCTCTGAGTTTATGAAGTGGACCTGAGGGGGGGGGGGGGGGGGGGTAGAATAAAGCACTGTTATTAGAAATATTCAAGTGTGGGGTAAAATGTGCATTGATACTTTAGCAGTTTTCTTTACAGGATGCAGGACATCAAAGAGTGCTTTGATAAAACATTTAAAAAATTCAAATAATTTACCATTTAAAGTAAAGACTCTACAGTGAAACCCTGAGAAAATGCCATATTCAACCCCCTCAGAAATGTATTATATGAAAGATATAAATATTCTTGCCAGAGTCTGCACAATGGCATGATTGGTAGCATTCATGTAGGAGTTGAGGGGAAAAGCGCATTCGCCCTGGCAGTAGTACGCTGCATAGCCCTCTGGTGCAATGATCCAGTCCTGAGGGGACAATTGAAAAAATGAATTTCTCATAACAACATCCAACAAATGGGAGATGAAGATAATGTCAGATTGAATCTATTCAAGTCATACTCCTATCTAAGTGGGTGAATAAAAAAGAAGAGGGGGTGCTCAGATCATTACAGTACAGAACAGAGATATCAGGACCTGGTGTGACATAAGGAGTCGTCATATTACTGTACCTGCCATCCCAGATCTCTGAAGCTGACATACAGCTCATGCTTCTTACAGCCCTGTTTGGGGTCTGTGCTGATGGTCTCTGAATACAAAGGGGGAAATTAACAGCATACAGATTAATCAGCACAATCAACTGTCATCACTGTCACTTAAACACTATATAATAGATGTATTCCTAGTTAAATATTATTCATAGCCTGAATATGAAGTTTACAAGTTTATAAAATGTTGACTGGCTCATTAACCTCCAAGTGGGTAATTTGTGTACCTGCTGCAGCCTCAGCAACCTTCAGTGCGTCCTGGGCATTCCTGGGGTTTTTAGAGCGGTTGGGGTTGCGCCCCTTGTGGCCTTGGGCAGAGCGGACGCTGCGGGGGCGAACCTCAGTTCCCTTAAAGAAGGCCACCATAAAGGGCTGCTTGTCCTGTAGCCCACTGCCCCACACCAGCCCTACTAGCCTGGGGTTCACACTCTGACCTGTAGAGGGAGACAGAAATACATGCACATGTCAGTCCAGGGTACATGTTGATATTTTTAAATTCAATGTTATGTGGTGAGTGTACCAGCCCTAGAGATCTATCTCTGTTGGACCAGCGGCCATTCAGTACTCTTATAACTCTATGACAGTGACTCACCGTCCATGCTCTCTAGAGCCAGCTGCAGGCCCAGGTTCTGGTCCAGGTTCACCACCCACTGGTTACTGGTGGCTGTGATGTCAAACACCAGCCAGCCTTCCTCTATAGCCCACACTACACGCGTGTCCAGCAGGAACAGGTCCTCCTCACTGAGGGGCACATTGACTACAAACATTAGATACACAGCACATAAAGTCTCAGTTAGATACACAACAAAGAGTTACAGACCTAGGAAGTGTGTTCTTCTAAATTCTAACATTAGTTGCCACAAGTCTGGATAAACGTATATAGCCTTGCCACTTCACATTGCATTTCAAACCATTCTCCTCAGTGGCAGTTTGGGTTGCTGCTATGTAGTGCAGTATGTAAAAGTAAAGTAGTTATATAAAAGTTGATAGATAGCTGATACATATTCCAATAAATAGCAGAGACAGAAGAGATTAGCCACCCAGAGAGAACCCAGGATACAGTAAATCCAAAACAAGAGATGACATGCAGTGTCGATCTAACCTCACCGATAGCCATTATTAAAAGAGGTATCTTTATCACAGATGAGAATTCCCAGACTGATTGAAGCAGATATCACAGCTCTGGGGCAGATCTCACAGACAATGGATTTGCTTACAGATTGAGTTTCAGGCCCCCAGGCCCACAACACAGACTATTTATTTTTCTTGTCGCCTTGTTGTCTGTATGGAAGGCATGTGTGTCTCTGAATGACAATGGTGTTGTTCTTAGCACCGACATAGCCTCACTGTCACCTCTGTGGAACAGGCCATGCCTATACATGACTGGGCTCTGATGTCACCTAGTAGGACAAGCTGTGTGTGTGTGTGTGTGTGTGTGTGTGTGTGTGTGTGTGTGTGTGTGTGTGTGTGTGTGTGTGTGTGTGTGTGTGTGTGTGTGTGTGTGTGTGTGTGTGTGTGTGTGTGTGTGTGTGTGTGTGTGTGTGTGTGTGTGTGTGTGTGTGTGTTTTTCCTAGGTGGACAAATCAAACTGTTGTTCACTACAATCAAAACGCGTAGTGTGACCAAGAAGAGAGGGGTTGGGTGGAGGGAGGAGAGGGTTGCTAGGTATTAGAAAAGGAGGATTAAGTGAATGATGGCGGTGTGGGGAGTGAGGGTGGTGTTTGAGGGGGTGTTCTATATGGTCAAGGTGGGTCTCTGCAGTTTTAGGGAGTGGTATAGTGTTTTATAAGGCCACACACACAAAGATTAATGGAAGAGGTGTCACCTGTCAGGGGGCACCTGTAGCACCTGGTACACGCTCACATGGAAGGTCTCATTCTCATAGTGTTCTCCGATGTAGTCCTTGTAGATTCTGAACTCTGCAGCGGAGACAGCTTCCCCCTCTGGGATATGGGACAAGTCAAAGCGGAAATCCCTGTTGTGCCGAGAAGACGGGACGTTCTGATCCAGCTCAACTGTTGAGAGGGGATAGTGGGAGAAAAGAGGTTACTCACTACCCATACCAACTTATCCCGGATCAGCTTTTTCCAACAGCTAACCTCACCCATTAAAAGCTGCACAACTAACACAACGAACACTGACCCTGGAGGGTTAAAGGCACATCCCTTTTCTCCCCATATTCCCTGGTCTGTTGAAACAGTGGGGGGTGCATGTGTACCAACACACTCAGTGCTGTGAATACACTCCGATCAGCAGCCAGGTGGTGGTTTAATTCTGCCAAAGAAAGTTGCTGAATCAAAGTCTTCTGATCCACATTGCTCCGTCCACATCTCAGAAGCACTGTGTCAAAAATAGGAAACTCCTGCTTCCATGAGAGAGCTGATTGATCTTAACATCAGTCTGCATAAGGCGCCAATGGGGGGGGGGGGGGGGGGGGTTTAAATTACACACGTGCTGACCACAAGAAAAGCCCCGTCAAAGCGATGCCAGAAAAACCACAGCAGCCTATCCAATGCCCATACATACATCCTGAAGAAACACTATGGTCCTAATGTCATAATCCTCAAAATGTTATCCATGATCAACCATAGGAGAATACATTTAACCACTATACATGAAGTACTATATTCTGGAGGGGAATGATAATAGAATATTTATGTGAATGGTCTTTCTGAGAGTAGGCTAGGCCTGATATCAGTCCCCCAACTGAGATCAACGGTGTCCCACCCTGCCCTGAAACAGCTGAGCCACTCCCAGAGTTTCCACAATAATGGTGGTGGGGCAGAGCCAAAGATTTCCTGAAGGTTTCCAGCGCTGTGTTTTTACAGCGTTACCCAATGTGTTTGTCCTTGGAAAGCTTAGTGGAGGTCTCTTGAGCAACGGGGGACTTCCCACACTGGAGGTGTGCAGAGTGGAGCGATGATTACCCATCTTAAACACATCCTGCACACTAGCAGCCCCCGTGACATCATAAGTCTGTCTCACTGGTGCCTTGGTATTGTTTCAGTACCGAATAACACACACACACACACACACACACAACTTAATGCAGCACACATGCACCCAGGCCTTAAAGCCCAGAAAACAACTTTTAACCACACACACACCGTAAAGAGCATTCTGAACCATGCTAGTCATTTGTTAAACGATGGAAAGAAACCAGGACGTTTTTATGAAGGCAATAATTGCTCGTAAGGTCTTGGTGTGTTGACGTTAGGGACCATTAGCTCCAGAGATCAGCCCTCAGATATGCAAACTTCTCTTTGTGAGGCATTTCAACACTTTTCTTAGTTCATGACACAGGGTTCAACGTGCGGCGCTGGCGTGGCACAATCAATAGCCTGTTTGTTTATAATGAATCATTTTCAGCTGCCAATCAAAATGTATGGGTGAAGTTTATGAATATCTTACATCAGAGGCAAAACTAAAACCTAGAAAATCTACTTGGTATAAAATAAAGTCAGCTGGAACACAATGAAAATGCCTAATGAAAAAAACACTTTCTTAATCAGATGTCTAAAATAACCCATTTCACAGCACCTATCCGGTGGTGTATGTGACAATAAAACATTTGATTTTTGACTTTTTTAACCTCTCCAACTACCCTGTCTTAGGTTCCATTAAAAATGTCTATATGCAAGTATGACGAAATTCAGTGGCTTATGTTCCAAGACCCTATTTCTGAGATCAGATTATTTTATTCACGAAACAGGCTTTGTTAAACAAACCTTACACCTTGCTTAGCATTTCAGTTGAAACCGCGTCTTAGAAAAAAAGGAAACCATCTTTAAAGAAGGGATTAAAAAATGATTAGAGGAATTATACAATTTTGAGTATCAAGAACAAATACCCTGCATGAGCCGCTTATTTCCTCCCCAAATCAGATTACTATGACAGTCAGCTTTCAATTTAGCCTGTTGGGTTCACAAACCTGTTACAAGGCAAACTTTGACCATACAGCACCATCTTCTTAATTTAATTTCACATGGAGCAATGTGAAAGATAACTGATAAGCCTGTCTCTTATTCCCATATGCGGCAGGTGTGTTCTCATGGAAGCAAGAACATCCCAAAGACATCTGTGTCAGCCTATGGCAGAGTCCCAACAAGAGGACCTAGCAGTACAGGAATGCAGGTCAACTAAGTCCAACCAGGAACCAGGCAGTCAGGTTATAGTCAGATTGCTTCAGCAGTGTAAAGTCAGAGCTCTCCACTCCACAGTATGGCTAAAGCTCCATTATAACAACACAGATGTGCAGGCAAGCTACAGATGTGTGCGGTCAAACTGCAGCTGTATAGTCAGATGTGTTGCATAGTCATGGACATGAAATGAATACATATTGATAGTGGGCAGACTGGATGGTGGTTGGGGATTCTAACAGTCCTGACTCTATGTGGGGAAATGGTATATATACACACAAAGCAAATGAGTAAAAAACGGATACCCTACAGCAGTTTCATTTCAATATATTAAATTCACTTAGGGGAAAGAAGAAAAAATATGTCTACCATTCCACAAGAACAGGGCATGGGAAGCCAAAGCTTTTTCCACCGTTAATTAGTTTAGGAAATGAAGGAAGCAAGACTAATAAAACTGAACTGATTCCATCATTTCCGAGATGCGTCAACATTGGCCACCTAAAAACCTGCACATTGAGAGAGGGGGTAGAAAAGTTATCTTTCCCTCACTGGAAGCTGCGGTCTATCGAGGGGAAATTACCTTATCGAGTTTGGCTTTAAGTTATCACTCCAGAGGTCGACCGATTAGGATTTTTCAAGGCCGATACCGATACCGATTATTGGAGGACCAAATAAAGCCAATACCGATTAATCGGCCGATTTTTTTAATGTATTTATTTATTTGTAATAATGACAATTACAACAATACTGAATGAACACTTTTAGTTTAACTTAATATAATACATCAATAAAATCAATTTAGCCTCAAATAAATAATCAAACATGTTCAATTTGGTTTAAATAATGCAAAAACAAAGTGTGGAGAAGAAAGTAAAAATGCAATATGTGCCATGTAAAAAAGCTAACGTTTACATTCCTTGCTCAGAACATGAGAACATATGAAAGCTGATGGTTCCTTTTAACATGAGTCTTCAATATTCCCAGGTAAGGACTTTTAGGTTGTAGTTATTATAGGACTGGGAGGCGCACTGGAGGCCTGGTGCGTGGAGCCGGCACAGGTGGCACCGAACTGGTGACACGCACTTCAGGGCGAGTGCAGGGAACTGGCACAGGACGTACCGGACTGGGGAGGCGCACTGGCGGCCTGGTGCGTGGAGCCGGCACAGGTGGCACCGGACTGGTGACACGCACTTCAGGGCGAGTGCGGGGAGCTGGCACAGGATGTACCGGACTGGGGAGGCGCACTGGAGGCCTGGTGCATGGAGCTGGCACAGGTGGCACCGGACTGGTGACACTCACTTCAGGTCGAGTGCGGGGAACTGGCACAGAACGTACCAGACTGGGGAGGTGCACTGGCGGCCTGGTGAGTGGAGCCGGCACAGGTGGCACCGGACTGGTGACACACACTTCAGCGTGAGTGCGGGGAGCTGACACAGGACGTACCGGACTGGGGATGCGCACTGGCGGCCTGGTGCGTGGAGCCAGCACAGGTGGCACCGGACTGTTGACACGCACTTCAGGAAGGGTGCGGGGAGCTGGCACAGGACGTACCGGACTGGGAAGGCGCACTGGAGGCCAGATGCGTGAAGCCGGCACAGACTTCACCAGACTGCTGACAGGCTCTTCAGGTCGAATGTTGAGCAGAACACACTTGACAAACATCTCTCTCCTCTCTCTCTCCCCCAACTCTCCATCGCCTCCCTGACGGTCTCTGGCTCTTCCTTCTGCTCAGCCGCCAGCTCCATGTTCCCCCCCCCCCCAAAAAGAATCTTGGGGTTTCTGTGGCAGCGGACTGAAGACACGCTCCTCATGGCGAGTGCGAGGAACCAGCAGAGGACATACCGGGCTGGGAAGGCGCACTGGTGGCCTGGTGCATGGAGCCGGCACAGATGGCACCGGACTGATGACACGCTCTTCAGCACGCCTGCGCTGTAGCCTACTCCTTGCCTCCACCTCTCTCCGGTATCCCCCATTGAATTCATCCACCGTCTGCCATTCGGGCTCTGGCACTCCCCGCTGCTCAGTCGACCACCCCATGTGCCTCCCCCCAACAAAAATCGTGGGGTTTCTGTGGCCGCGGCTCCCGGCGTCGTCGTTGTCCTTCCTGATCTTTATGCGACTCCCGCCAAGAAAGGGTCTCGCATCCACTCCTAATCTCCTCCCAGGACCAACTCACCTTCTCCTCCTTGGCACGCTGCTTGGTCCTTGCTTGGTGGGATATTCTGTCACGATCGTGATGAAAAACGGACCAAGGCGCAGCGTGATTATAGTTCCACATCTTTATTGAAGTGAAACTTCTACAAAACAATAAAACAACAACGAAACATGAAAGTAGTGGTGCTACATGCACATACACAAAACAATATCCCACAAAGCAGGTGGGAGAAAGGGCTTCCTAAATATGATCCCCAATTAGAGGCAACGATTACCAGCTGCCTCTAATTGGGAACCCTACAAGTCACCAACATAGAAAATAAATGACTAGAACATATACCTTTCATATACCTTTGACTATTGGATGTTCTTATAGGCACTTTAGTATTGCCAGTGTAACAGTATAGCTTCCGTCCCTCTCCTCGCCCCTACCTGGGCTCGAACCAGGAACACATCGACAACAGCTACCCTCGAAGCATCGTTACCCATCGCTCCACAAAAGCCGCGGCCCTTGCAGAGCAAGGGGAACAACGACTT
Organism: Salvelinus fontinalis; assembly: GCF_029448725.1. Classification (NCBI taxonomy): domain Eukaryota; kingdom Metazoa; phylum Chordata; class Actinopteri; order Salmoniformes; family Salmonidae; genus Salvelinus; species Salvelinus fontinalis. The sequence continues at coordinate 50,811,779 of NC_074667.1, read as the reverse complement.
CAAGGTCTCAGAGCGAGTGACGTCACCGATTGAAACGATATTAGCGCGCACCCCACTAACTAGCTCCGGAGTTGATAGGCTTGAAGTCATAAACAGCTCAATGCTTGAAGCACAGTGAAGAGCTGCTGGCAAACGCACGAAAGTGCTGTTTGAATGAATGCTAACGAGCCTGCTGCTGCCTACCACCGCTCAGTCAGACTGCTCTATCAAATATCAAATCATATACTTATTTATAACATAATAACACACAGAAAAACTAGCCTTAGGTCATTAATATAGTAAAATCCGGAAACTATCACTTGGAAAAGATACGTTTATTCTTTCAGTGAAATACGGAACCGTTCCGTATTTTATCTAACGGGTGGCATAAATAAGTCTAAATATTCCTGTTACATTGCACAACCTTCAATGTTATGTCATAATTACGTAAAATTCTGGCAAATTAGTTCGCAACGAGCCAGCCAGGCGGCCTAAACTGTTGCATATACCCTGACTCTGCATGCAATGAACACAAGAGAAGTGACACAATTTCCCTAGTTTAATATTGCCTGCTAACCTGGATTTCTTTCAACTAAATATGCAGGTTTAATCAAATATACGTCTGTGTATTGATTTTAAGAAAGGCGTTGATGTTTATGGTTAGGTACATTCGTGCAACGATTGTGCTTTTTTCGCAAATGTGCTTTTGTTAAATTATCCCCCGTTTGGCAAAGTTGGCTGTCTTTGTTAGGAATAAACAGTCTTCACACAGTTCGCAACGAGCCAGGCGGCCCAAACTGCTGCATATAACCTGACTCTGTTGCACAGAACGCAAGAGAAGTGACACAATTTCCCTAGTTAAAAGAAATTCATGTTAGCAGGCAATATTAACTAAATATGCAGGTTTAAAAATATATACTTGTGTATTGATTTTAAGAAAGGCGTTGATGTTTATGGTTAGGTACACATTGGTGCAAAGACAGTGCTTTTTTCGCGAATGTGCTTGTTAAATCACCCATTTGGCGAAGTAGGCTATGATTCAATGATAAATTAACAGGCAAAATTAACATTGATTATATGCAACGCAGGACAAGCTAGATAAACTAGTAATATCATCAACCATGTGTAGTTAACTAGTGATTATGTTAAGATTGATTGTTTTTTATAATATACGTTTAATGCTAGCTAGCACCTTACCTTGGCTCCTTGCAGCACTTGCATAACAGGTAGTCAGCCTGCCTGTCACGCCCTGACCTTAGAGAGCCTTTTTATTTCTCTATTTGTTTAGGTCAGGGTGTGATTTGGGTGGGCATTCTAGTTTTCTATTTATTTGTTGGCCGGGTATGGTTCCCAATCAGAGGCAGCTGTCTATCGTTATCTCTGATTGGGAATCATACTTAGGCAGCCTGTTTTCCACCCTAGTTTGTGGGACGGTGTTTTTGCACAGTAGCTGTTTAGCCCTGCAGAACTTTACATTCGTTTATCCTTTGTGTTTTTTTTGGTGTTCAGTAAAGTACGATGAACACTTTCCACGCTGCGCTTTGGTCTCATTCCGAAGACGGATGTAACACTGCCACTCAGTCTCCTCGTGGAGTGCAATGTAATCGGCCATGATCGGTGTCCAAAAATGCTGATTACCGGTTGTTATGAAAACTTGAAATCGGCCCTAATTAATCGCCAATTCCGATTAATCTGTCGATCTCTACCAGGGACCTCCAGGACTGGCTTTTTACAACATGGTGTAACCCACAGCTGGAAACAGACTGCAAATCAAATGGAGAGAGGGGCCATGGGTTTATGAGAGGAACGGGAACCCTGCATCCTTCTCATTCTTTCTCTTTTCTCTGCACTTTATATGCACTTACTTCTTCCCCCTTTCTCTATCCCGGTCACTCCACCCTGCATCACATACATGCAGACATGTATGTGATGTATGTTATCTCAGTTCACTGGTCACGATGGCTACACCCACCCGTAGCACGCGCTCCAGCAGGTGTATCTCACTGATCATCCCTAAAGCCAAAACCTCATTTGGACGCCTTTCCTTCCAGTTCTCTGCTGCCTGCGACTGGAACCAATTGCAAAAATCTCTGAAGTTGGAGACTTTTATCTCCCTCAACAACTTTAAAAATCTGCTATCCGAGCAGCTAACCGATCCTGCAGCTGTACATAGTCCATCTGTAAACTACCCACCCAATTTACCTACCTCACCCCCCATACTGCTTTTATTTATTTACTTTTCTGCTCTTTTGCACACCAGTATCTCTTCTTGCACATGATCATCTGATGATTTATCACTCCAGTGTTAATCTGCTAAATTGTAATTACTCGATTTATTGCCTACCTCATGCCTTTTGCACACATTGTATATAGATTCTCTTTTTTTCTACCATGTTATTGACTTGTTTATTGTTTACTCCATGTGTAACTCTGTGTTATTGTCTGTTCACACTGTTATGCTTTATCTTGGCCAGGTCGCAGTTGCAAATGAGAACTTGTTCTCAACTAGCCTACCTGGTTAAATAAAGGTGAAATAAAATAAAATAAAAAGACATAGACTGATGAATGGGATAGGAAGGTTAAAAGTGCCAAATCTATTCCTGATGATAAATTGAGAACCTTACACACACACACAATAGGCCATGAAGCCCAACCTGTATCCCTCCTGTAAGCCCTGAGGCAGGACAACGAAGGGGAAAGGGTTGACTTTGGATGAAAAGCCCCAGCCGGATGGGAGCCACAGTCACCACACTGTCTGCTGTTTCACCATAGTGATATTAGACCCGCGATGAGATCTCCAAAGGAAACAAAAGCAGGATTTGGGTTTTATAAACGCAATAATGTCCAAGGAAGCCCCCCCTACTCCTCCCACCCTACCCCCCTTGATTTACGCCCACACACACACACACACACACACACACACACACACACACACACACACACACACACACACACACACACACACACACACACACACACACACACACACACACACACACACACACACACACACACACACAGCCAGCTTAGATGCAGTACCTGCGACCAAAAACACTAAGGTAACCTGCCTAAATGACTACCAACCTGTGGCACTCACGTCTGCAGCCATCAAGTGCTTTGAAAGGCTGGTCATGGCTCACATCACGACTCCAACACCATCAAGTTTGCCGATGACACAACAGTGGTAGGCCTGATCGCAGAAAACGATGAGACAGCCTATAGGGAGGAGGTCAGAGACCTGGCCGTGTGGTGCCTGGACAACAACCTCTCCCTCAACGTGATAACGACAAAGGGGATGATTGTGGACTACAGGAAAAGGAGGTACGAGCACACCCCCATTCTCATCGATGGGGCTGTAGTAGAGCAGGTTGAGAGCTTCAAGTTCCCTGGTGTCCACATCACCAACAAACTATCATGGTCCAAACACACTTAGACAGTCGTGAAGAGGGCACGACAAAGCCTATTCCCCCTCAGGAGACTGAAAAGATTTGGTATCCTCAAAAGGTTCTACAGCTACACCATCGAGAGCATCCCGACTGGTTGCATCACTGCCTGGTATGGCAACTGCTCAGCCTCCGACCGCAAGGCACTGCAGAGGGTAGTGCGTACGGCTCAGTACATCACTGGGGCCAAGGTCCTGCCATCCAGGACCTCTATACCAGGCGTTGTCAGAGGAAGGCCCTAAAAATTGTCACTGGCTCCAGCCACCGTTGTCATAGACTGTTCTCTCTGCTACCGCACGGCAAGCGGTACCGGAGCCCCAAGTCTAGGTCCAAAAGGCTTCTTAACAGCTTCTACACATCTATGCTAAACAACGCCTTGCTAAAGCCAGTCTCCCAGAGCACTGACGGGATTCAGGGGAAATCAGATACAGCCATGTTATCATAACATTTACAACTCAGAAGGCAGAACAGTCTTATCTAAAGAGAACGTTACCATAAGCCTCCACGTTTAGAAGCTGCACACAAATGGAACGTCACTCACACACAAACACTTAGCTCATGCACTCGGTTCAACAGTATAGTTATTTCTGCAAAGTGCTCACAAACAACAAAATGGCAATAGAAGAAAGCTTTCACCCTTTAATACTTATATCAACAGGTAAACTGGGAGTAAGCCTGCTTTCTACAGTCAACTCCTGTGATTTAAGGCAAGGTTAAGCCAGAGAGACTGACTCCTAACTTGAGCATCTACTGGATCCCCAGCAGTGCTCTGTCTGATCAGCACAACACAACCACCCTTCACCTTGCCTGACCTCTGCTCTCCTGGTCAGTATTCCTACAGACCAGACAGGTCCAAAAAGAAACCATGGTAGGAAGTTTTGTTAAAAAACTGGAAAACAATGTTTTTCACTGAGTAGAAGGCTACCCTACACTCTAAAGAAAAAATATCACCTAGAACCTAAAACAGTTATTTGGCTGTCCCATAGTAGTTTGGTTACAGGTAGAACGTTTTGGCTTCCATGTAAAACCCTTTCCACAGAGAGTTCTACGTGGAACCCAAAAGGGTTCTCCTATGGGGATGGCCAGAAAACCATTTTTTCTGCGATTGTATGAGCAATTGAGACACTGAATGAGTCAAAGTAAGCATAATGAGTGTATTAGCATTACAGTGCAGTGTCAGATAAATCAGGGTAAACCTAAACAAGCAGCTGTTTAATTATTGTGTTTAGGTCATGTTCATGTGAGATGTGTTGAGAAAAAACGATTTAGAAGTTATTGTAAGATAAGAGCGCTTCTGTGTAATACTGGGTCATCGTTTGCGCAAAGGTGAAATAAACTTTTTTTGCTTTTAAAAATAAAGTGAGCAATCATGAAATATATTTTTTATATCATGTAGGCTTAACAATAACTTATCAATTAATATCCATCGAAATTAATGGATACGTCTCTGGATATGGTGATAAGGAGGACATACCAAGATTGACAAAGCTCATCACCATGTCCGCGTCATTGAGGAAAATACTGTTTTGCTGGGTCACCATCTGGGGCCCCTGGGTCATTAAAACGGGCTTATAATACGAAAAGCTTGCTGGCTGTTGTCCGTCCGTGGAAATAGCATTGTACAAATCCAGCATGAACATCGGGGCAGCGTTTTGTTTGGTGTAGATGTGCGGCCGGGGCCGGTGGGGCAGCCCCAGGATGGAGAGGATTTCCCGCTGCATCTCCCGGAGCTCCTGGCTCCTCAGACTCCGCTGGATGAAGCTGACGTGAACCTCGTTATCAAGAGTGATGTTAGAAAAAGTTGTCTCAGCCAAAATACAATAACCCCACGCAAGAAGCAGCGCCGAAGCTCGTTGACGCAATAAAGTCACCATTTTCAAATTAATGCGTGTAATGAATTGATTGATACAAAGATAGAGATATCTAAAATTACTGGCACAAGTCCTCATGCATTGGAGAGCGAGCTTCAACCCCGATAGCCTACTTTAGAAGCTGAATCAAACATCAGCCAAGCATCATCAGCTTTGGTGCGCACCGTAATGTCAGGCAAGGCTCCCCTCCTGCCACCGGACTATACTGAGTTGCAGTATCTGAGGGGAGGGGTCGGTGGGTTTGGCATGGGATTTCCCTATGGCGGCGGTGGGGGGGGGGGGGGGGGGGGGGGGGGGTCGACGACATTTGAGAACATTTTTGCACCTCTATCTTGATAATAGAATAATGGGTGGGGACAAATTTACCCGCGATAACCGTTTAAAACCTTTAGTGTCCTATCAAACCTTTGTTTGGACATGATTATAACACGTGCAACAGTTGATACATTTTTGGAATTATGACTAGCAGCCTAACTCAAACAAGAAGTCAGTCGTTTAAACTACTGAAGTAAAAATACTTTAAAGTACTACTTAATTCGTTTTTTGGGGGTATCTGTACTTTACTTTACTATTTATATTTTGGCAACTTTTACTTCACTACATTCCTAAAGAAAATATGTACTTTTTACTCCATACATTTTCCGACACCCAAAAGTACCCCTTACAGTTTGACAGGAAAATGACTTTAATGGGTGACTTTCACTTTTACTTGAGTCATTTTCTATTAAGGTATCTTTACTTTTACTCAAGTATGACAATTGAGTACTTTTTCCACCACTGAAATTGTGCACCTGGTAAACTTGCAGGCTGGTGTGCAAACAGTGTATCATTATCACTAGAGGTTTATCTACTTTAAGCCTTTCATATAGAGAATATTTAAGTGTTCTTATAGCTCCCTTTACAAAAAAAGATTGCAGAGTGCAGTTTAACTGCAGTACAATGGATGGTAAGGGATACTGGACATGGGAGGAGATCCTGGCTGGAAAGGATCGCCTTCCATGGGAGCAGCTGGAGGCAGCAAGGGAGGAACAACGACGACACCGAGTTTCACAACCAAGACGCAAGCACGAGAGGCAGCCCCCCCCCCCCCCCCCCCCCCCAAAAAAATGTGGGGGGCACACGGGGTGGTTGGCAGAGCCAGGTTTCAGACCAGAGCCAACACCCCGCACTCGCTTTAAGAAGCGTGTGACCATCCAGGTACCATGTTGTGCGGTGATACGCACTGTGTCTCCAGTGTGCATTCACAGCCCGGTGCGCTCGGAGTCAGCTCTCCGCACTTGCCGTGCGAAAATTAGCATCCAGCCAGGACTGGTTGTGCCGGCTCAGCGCTCCTGGTCTCCAGTACGCCTCCTCGGACCAGGATATCCTACGCTGGCTCTACGCGCTGTATCCCCAGTGCGCCTTCACAGTCCAGTACGTCCTGTGCCTCCTCCCCACACTCGCCCTGAGTTGCGTGTCATCAGCCCGGTGCCACCTGTATCGGTTCCACGCATCAGGCCTCCAGTGTGCCTCCACAGTCCAGTACGTCCTGTGCCTCCTCCCCGCACTCGCCCTGAGGTGCTTGTCATCAGCCCGGTGCCACCTGTACCGGTCCCACGCATCAGGCCTCCAGTGCGCCAACACAATCCAGAGCTTCCGGCGACAGTTCCCAGTCGAGAGCTTCCGGCGACAGTTCCCAGTCCAGAGCTTCCGGCGACAGGTCCCAGACCAGAGCGCCCGGCAACAGTTTCCAGTCCGGAGCTTCCGGCGACAGTTCCCAGTCCGGAGCTTCCGGCGACAGTTCCCAGTCCGGAGCTTCCGGCGACAGTTCCCAGTCCGGAGCTTCCGGCGACGTTTCACAGTCCGGAACCACCAACGACGGTCCACGATCCGGAACCTCCTGAGACGGTCCGCGGTCCGGAGCATCCTGCGACGGTCTGCGGTCCGGAGCCTCCAGCGACAGCCAGAACCTCCAGCGGGGGTTCTCAGTCCGGAGCATCCGGCGACAATTCACGGTCCGGTTCCTCCGGCAACGATTCACGGCCCGGAGTCCCCGGCGATGAACTACGGCCCGGAGTCCCCGGCGACGATCCACGGTCCGGTTCCTGCGGCAACGACCCACGGTCCGGAGCTTCCGGGGACGATCCCCGCACCGGAGCCACCATGGAGGAAGATGTATGTGCGAGCGGAGTGGGTACTTCGCCCCGCACCGGCGCTTCCCCCAACGGTAGATGCCCACCCGGACCCTCCCCTATTGAGTCAGGTTTTGCGGTCGGAGTCCGCACCTTTGGGGAGGGGTACTGTCACGCCCTGACCATAGAGAGCTTTTTATTCTCTATGTTGGTTGGGTCGGGATGTGACTAGGGTGGGTTATCTAGGTGTTTGTGTGTCTATGTTGGCCTGTTATGGTTCCCAATCAGAGGCAGCTGTTTATCGTTGTCTCTGATTGGGGATCATATTTAGTCAGCAATTTCCCCTTTGTGCTTTGTGGGATCTTGTCTATGGATAGTTGCATGTCACCACTATTATTAGCTTCACGTTTCGTTTGGTAGTTTGTTGTTTTTGTTCAGGGTTCATTTATTAAAGGAAAATATATGCCTACCACGCTGCACCTTGGTCCATCCATAATGACGAACGTGATACTTATTTACAATGACGGCCTACTGGGGAACAGTGGGATAACAGCCTTGTTCAGCAGCAGAACGAAAGATTCTTACCTTGTCACCTCGGGGATTCGATCCATCAACCTTTCGGTTACTGGCCCAATGCTCTAACCACAAGGCTACCTGCCGCACCTGCCGCCCTTTTCAGCCTATGATATCAATAAATCACAAATCCCAATAGTATTTTTCTTGGGCACGAGCAGCCCGATTCTGCATTACTCATTGTCACATGAGTGTTCCCATTACTCCCCTGTGGTCAATCAAAAGGTAATGGGGGATAATCCCCCTAATCCGTCGTTCACACCAGCAGACACCTTTGAACTTTAACAATGAGTCAGGGTCCTCCCTTGCTGTGTGTGAGTGATCAACAGCAGCACTGTGGAGACACATGACAAGGGAGGTGCTAATGTTGCCGCTGAATTACAGGACAAGGTGCGAAGTACCCCACAGCAAGGGGTTGTTTGTGTGGGAGGAGGGTGTGGAGAGGCTGAGAACCTGTGGCAATATCCCAACCAGACAAAGCACACACATAGCCTTACAGACACCCACACTCACACACTCATCTTTTCTATTGTTCAGGTTTTTAATAAATGGGACTGCAGATTGATTTGAATGTAGTGGCACTGTACGTAACTTCTGAAAATCCACAGCGGAGAAAGAAAAATCCTAATTTGCAGTCCTTGAGCCACTGAACTGAAACTACCTCCTGGCTATAAACATTGTGTTATTCTAATGAAGTTCTATTCAAGTAACATGCATACATACTTTCACACCCAAAATAGCAAAAATAACTATGCAAAGGTACGTGTGTGGTGTATGTTGAGAGACCTCATGTCAAGAACAAAGCCAGTTGTTACCCACATCCAGCTGCCTCAGTCCAAATCATGTCTCAGTCAGAAGTTGTGTCTCATGAATTCGGGGTGGAAATAATCCCTTATTCACATGGCTGGATTAATCTAAAGGAAAATATCAAAAGACATGGTTTTCACATGTGACCAAACTCATATCTTGCACTATGACAAACAAAACTTCTCATTGGGTGTCATTGCTTGCATTTAAATAGTTTCAGTTCTATTAGTTTCAGGTGCTTCTACACCTGCATTGCTTGCTGCTTGGGGTTTTAGGCTGAGTTTCTGTACAGCACTTGGAGTTATCAGCTGATGTAAGAAGGGCTATATAAATACATTTGATGTATTTTGGTTTTATTAATTTCTAAACAACTTCCCACTCTGCACACACTGGTTCAATCAAATACTGTTTCCATGTAATTTTAATGAAATTACGTTGAACCAACGTTGAATTGACTTCTGTGCCCAGTGGGTTCTAACTACCACACATTCAGACATTTTAATTTGGGTTATAATTCAACCACTTTATGTTTTGTTAGAGGCTGCTGTGGAAGTTTTATATTTTATAGCTGCTGAGAACAACCATGGAAAACAAAATTTGCTAAACTCAGACTGCAGCATCTGCAGCATTCAGTGTTACATACACAGCCACATGCTGCCCTCTTGTGAATCAATGTGGTAATCGGGCATGTGAACCGAGACTACAGTAGTATATTTCTTTCCTCCTCACTGATCTAATAAAAAAGTTGTATATGCTCAATATTTGGACCGGATAATAGTCCATGACTAAGAAGAAGGTCAGGTCAGCTCAACAATGTTGCTTATTATAATTTGCCACAATACTGTACATGGTCCTGAAAGTTTTCATTTTAAATTAGACAGGAATTGATGTGGTTAAGGCAACAGTGGCTAATGAAAATGTTTCATTGTGTTACCGCCACTCATTGTGTATCCATTACTACTTTTATTATTATGTGTTTTACTTTTCTATTCTTTCTCTATTTTCTTTCTGTCTGCATTCTTTCTGCATTGTTGGGAAGGGCCCATAAGTAAGCATTTCACTCCTAATCTACACCTGTTATTTACAAAGCATGTGACGAATACAATTTGATTAGATTTTTTTATCGTTATTATATATCGTTATATTTTTATAGTTGATTTAAAATAAAGTTCAACTTTGTAATCTTGTGTAGGTTTTTGCAATGCGCTCCCTACGAGAGTGAACTAGACAGTAGACTATTCAAATTAATGGGTTAATTTACAATAATTAACATTTGGTGAATAACATTTGAACACGACTGTTTGAATATTCTAGTTATTCAATTGATAATTGACCATTAGGAATGAGCTCGTAGCACAGAATCAAATCCGATGCATTCGCATGGACCAGGGCCCGTTTTCCCAAAACCATACTAATTAAGGCCAGGTTTATCGTAAAAACATTCATAGGAGCATCATTAAATCTCTACGCTGTTTCCCCAAACTATTGTTACTAAAGTTGCACTTGAAAATCCTTGATATTTACCGAATGCCTCAGACCATTTGTAGAACAGCTAAGTGCGTTGTTACATAACGTTTTTCCCCTCCAAGTCACTTTATACACAGAAGATCTCTGTTAAACATAGAATCAAGATGTTTTCCTGCCTCTCTGTGACCTCAGATAATTTCAGAACGAAATTGACTACAAATCAAATTTAAATAAATGTGTCACATGCTTTGTAAACAACAGGGGAAATGTTTACTTACGGGTCCTTTTCCTACAGTGCAGAGTTAAAGATAGAGATAAAAAAAATATATAGAAATAGTGAAGAATAAATACACAGTGAATAACAATAAGGAGTAAAAATAACACGGCTATATACAGGGAGGACCAGTACCAAGTCAATGTGCAGGGGTATTTATTTTTTTAGGCAAGTCATTTAAGTACAAATTCTTATTTACAATGACAGCCTAGGAACAGCGGGTTAACTGCCTTGTTCAGGGGAAGAATGACAGATTTTTACCTTGTCAGCTCGGGGATTCGATCTAGCAACCTTTCGGTTACTGGCCCAATGCTCTAACCACTATGCTACCTGCCGAGGTAGCTATGAAAATATAGGTAGGGGTAAAGTGACTAAGCAACAGGATAGACACTAGACAGTTACAACAGTGTATGTGGTGAATGTGAATGTGAAAGTGAAAGTGTGTGTGTGTGTGTGTGTGTGTGTGTGTGTGTGTGTGTGTGTGTGTGTGTGTGTGTGTGTGTGTGTGTGTGTGTGTGTGTGTGTGTGTGTGTGTGTGTGTGTGTGTGTGTGTGTGTGTATGTGTGTGTGTGTGTGTGTGCGTGCGTGCGTGCGTGCGTGCGTGCGTGTGTGTGTGTGTGTGTGTAAGTATGAATGAGTGTGTGAGCTTTGAGTCATCAGGAACAGCTGGTGGTCTCATGCATGGTTCAGTGTTGCTTCCCCGAAGTGAGCATACTGCAGAAGGCATCTGTTAGGCTTGTGTCGCTGGGCAGCTCGCAGCTGAGGTTCCCTTTGTAATCCGTGATTTTTTGCCAGCCCTGCCACTTCTGTCGAGCGACGTCGTAGTAGGATGCGATCTTAGTCCTGTATTGATGCTTAGCCTGCTTGATGACTTGTCGGAGGTTGCAGTGGGATTTTTTACAAGTGTCTGGATCAGTGTCCCGCTCCTTGCAAGCGGCAGTTCTAGCCTTTAGCTCAATGCGGATGTTGCCTGTACTTTACCCCATGGCTTCTTGCTGGGATATGTACATACGGACACTGTGGGGATGACGACTTTGATGAATTTATTAATGAAGCCAGTGACTGATGTGGTAAACTCCTCAATGTTATCAGATGAATCCCAGAACACATTCCAGTCTGTGCTAATGAAACGGTCCGCTTCATCAGACTACTTCCGTATTGAGCACATCACTGGTACTTCCTGTTTGAGTTTTTGCTTGTAAGCAGGAGGTGTTATGGTCTTATTTGCCAAAGGGAGGGCAAGGTAGAGCCTTGAATGCGTTTCTGTTTGTGGAGTAAAGGTGATGTAGAGTTTTGTCGCCTCTAGGTGCACAGGTGACATGCGGGTAAAAATGAAGGTAAAACGGATTTCAGTTTCCCTGCATAGAAATCACCAGCCACGAGAAACGATCCCTCTGAATGTGCATTTTCTTGTTTGCTTATGGCCCTATACAGCTCATTGAGTGCGGTCTTAGTGCCAGCATTGATTTATCATATTACGGAATTTTTCCATTGGTGCTATGCTTGGTTAGCCAGGTCCCAGATCTGTTTGCGCTATCATGTCAACTCCTTGTAATATTTGGAGTGACAAGGAGTGCCATGATGGCACAGTCATGAATCCAAATATTTAGTTGGGGTTGTTTACTTTATTTGTGTCAGTATTTGTTTAAATGTGATACCCATTATGAGAATAAACAGAGGAGGAGATGATGTGCTCTTGTCAGTCATTTAAATATTTGTGCTTCTACTTGAATAAATATGAGATACAGTTGAAGTCGGAAATTGACATACATTTAGGTTGGAGTCATTAAAACTCGTTTTTCAACCACTCCACAAATTTCTTGTTAACAAAATATAGTTTTGGTAAGTCGGTTAGGACATCTACTTTGTGCATGACACAAGTATTTTTCCAATAATTGTTTACAGACAGATTATTTCAATTATAATTTACTGTATCACAATTCCAGTAGGTCAGAAGTTTACATAGAGAAGCCACTTCTCCAAAACCGCCATAAAAAAGCCAGACTACGGCTGGCAACTGCGCATGGGGACAAAGATCAAACTTTTTGGAGAAATGTCCTCTGGTCTGATGAAAGAAAAATAGAACTGCTTGGCCATAATGACCATCGTTATGTTTGGAGGAAAAATGGGTCGCTTGCAAGCCAAAGAACACCATCCCAACCGTGAAGCACGGGGGTGGCAGCATAATTTTGTGGGGGTGCTTTGCTGCAGGAGGGACTGGTGCACTTCACAAAATAGATGGCATTATGAGGGAGGAAAATTATGTCGATATATTGAAGCAACCTTTCAAGACATCAGTCAGGAAGTTAAAGCTTGATCGCAAATTGGTCTTCCAAATGGACAATGTCCCCAAGCATACTTCCAAAGTTGTGGTAAAATGGCTTAAGGACAACAAAGTCAAGGTATTGGAGTGGCCATCACAAATCCCTGACTTCAATCCCATAGAAAATTTGTGGGCAGAACTGAAAAAGTGTGTGCGAGCAAGGAGGCCTACAAACCTGACTAAGTTACACCAGCTCTGTCAGGAGGAATGGGCCAAAATTCACCCAACTTATTGTGAGAAGCTTGTGGAAGGCTACCCAAAACTTTTGATCCAAGTTAAACAATTTAAAGGCGACGCTACCAAATACTAATTGTGTTTATGTAAACTTCTGACCCACTGGGAATGTGATGAAAGAAATAAAAGTGGAAATAAATAATTCTCTGCTATTATTCTGACATTTCACATTCTTAAAATAAAGTGGTGATCCTAACTGACCTAAGACAAGGAAATTTTACAAGGATTAAATGTCAGGAATTGTGAAAAACTGAGTTTAAATGTATTTGGCTAAGCTGTGTTTGGCTAACTTCCGACTTCAACTGTATTCACAACATGCTCGTCAAGCATCTCGTTCCAAAATCATGGGCATTAATTTGGAGTTGGTCCCCCCTTTACTGCTATAACAGCCTCCACTCTTCTGGGAAGGCTTTCCACTAGATGTTGGAACATTGCTGCGCGGACTTGCTTCCATTTAGCCACAAGCATTAGTGAGGTCGGGCACTGATGTTGTGCAATGAAGCCTGGCTCACAGTCGGCGTTCCAATTCATCCCAAAGGTGTTTGATGGGGTTGAAGTCAGGGCTCTGTGCAGGCCAGTCAAGTTCTTCCACACCGATCTTGAATAACAATTTCTGTATGGATCTCGCTTTGTGCACGGGGGAATTGTCAATCTGAAACAGGAAAGGGCCTTCATCAAACTGTTGCCACAAAGTTGGAAGAACAGAATCATCTAGAATGTCATTGTATACTGTAGTGTTAAGATTTCCCGTCACTGGAACTAAGGGACCAACCCAATACCATGAAAAACAGCCCCAGACCATTATTCCTCCTCCACCAAACTTCACAGTTGGCACTATGCATTGGGGCAGGTAGCGTTCTCCTGGCATCCGCCAAACCCATATTAGTCCGTCGGACTGCCAGATGGTGAAGCGTGATTTATCACTCCAGAGAACGCGTTTCCACTGCTCCAGAGTCCAATGGTGGCAAGCTTTACACAACTCCAGCCGACGCTTGGCATTGCGCATGGTGATCTTAGGCTTGTGTGAGGCTGCTTGGCCATGGAAACCCATTTCATGAAGCTCCCTACAAACAGTTATTGTGCTGACGTTGCTTCCAGGGGCAGTTTGGAACTCGGTCATGAGTGTTGTAATCGAGGTCGAGGACGGACGATTTTTGCTCACTACGCACTTCAGCACTCGGCGGTCCCGTTCTGTGAGCTTGTGTGGCCTACCACTTCGCGGCTGAACCGTTGTTGCTCCTAGACATTTCCACTTCCAATTCACATAGTGGTATTTGCCTTAGCAATCTCACTGGAATAAAGACTTCCTCCATTCCTGTCATTAATGAAAAACATTTTAATAATACTTAGATACCCATAGACATCCAGTCATTGCGCTAATGCTAGTTAGAAATTGCGCTAGAGCAAGTTGGCAACTTCCTTAAAACTGCACGCAGAGACATCAAATTAGTATCCACAAGTTCATCTGACTCTGGGGAAGTAAATAAAGAGCCTCATTGACAAAATGCCCATGTATCCCTTTAATGTTATATCCCTCACTTCCAAGGCAGTCATAGTCAATGAAATAATAACTGATCATGAACTCGATGTGAGTGGCCTGACTGAAACATGACTTGAGCCTGATGAATTTACTGCACTAAAAGAGGTCTCTCCTCCTGGTTACACTAATTACCATATGTCCCACAAATCCCACAAAGGCGGATGTGTTGCTAATATTTATGACAGCAAATTAAAATTTTACGAGAAAAATAATTACTGCATTTTCGTCTTTTGAGGTTCTAGTCATGAAATCTATGCAGCTTATCAATCGCTTTTTATAGCTACTGTTTACAAGCCTCCTGGGCCGTATACAGCGTTCCTCACTGAGTTCCCTGAATCTATTGGACCTCATAGTATGGCATTTTTGGTTACTTCAATATTCACATGGAGAAGTCCCAAAGATCCAACATTTCTCAGGACCTACGCATTACCACAGTCATATCCTGGATCTAGTTTTGTGCCATGGAATAGATATTGTGGATCTAAATGTTTTTCCTCATAATACTGGACTATTGGACCACTATCTTATTACCTTTGCAATCGCAACAAATAATTCAGTTAGACTCCAACCAAGGATTGTCAAAAGCTGTGCTATAAATTCTTGAACAACCCAAAGATTCATAGATGCCCTTACAGACTCCCTCCACCTACCCAAGGACTTCAAAGTACAAAAATCAGTTATCCACCTAACCAAGGATTTAAAACTTACGTAATACCATAGATGTAGTCACACCGCTCAAAGCAAAAAGCTAACAAAAAAATTGTCACAAGAGACTAGCTCCCTGGTATGCAGAAAATAACTGAGACATGAAGCAAGCTTCCAGATTTTTTTTACGGAAATGTCACGCCACCAGATTGGAAGTCTTCCGACTAGCTTGGAAAGACAGTACCCGTGCAATATTGAAAAGCCCTCACTGCTGCTCGATCAGCCTACTTTTCCAACCTGATTGATGAGAATAAAAACAATCCAATATTTATTTTTGATACTGTCATGAAGTTACATTCCCAAGCAGCATTCCACAAGTGAAGAGGGCCTTCACTTCAGCAGTGATGAATTCATGAAATTCTTCAACGAAAAGATCATGATCAAACAAATTACGGACTCCTCTTTGAATATGCGTATTTCTCCAAAACTCAGTTGTCCCGAGTCTGCACAGAACTGCCAGGACAACAGATCAATGGAGACACTAGAGTTTTTTAATCCTGTATCTTTTGACACATTCACTAAAATAGTTATAGCCTCTAAACCTTCCAGCTGTCTACTGGACCCTATTCCAACTAAACTACTAAAATAGCTACTTCCTGTGCTTGTTCCTCCTATGTTGAACAAAATTCACTTCTTGTCAATAGGGGGGCGCTGTTTTCACTTTGGGAAAAATTATGCCCAAATTGAACGGCCTCGTACTCTGTTCTAGATCATACAATATGCATATTATTACTACTATTGGATAGAAAACACTCAGAAGTTTCTAAAACGGTTTGAATTATATCTGTGAGTAAAACAGAACTCATTTGGCAGCAAACTGCCATACAGGAAGTGAAAAATCTGAAAATGAGGCTCTGTTTCAGGGCCTGCCTATTCAACTGGCTTTTATTTATCGATATGTATGCACTTCATACGCCTTCCACTAGATGTCAACAGGCAGTGGAAGGTTGAATGGGGTGTCTAGCTTGATCTGAGGACGAATAAGAGCTTTTGGAGTGAGAGGTCCGGTATTTTCTTTGTCTTCGACGGCGCGCGGGGGACCTCGACATTGTCTTCTGAAAAGCGTTCGGTATACGTGGCGAATATCTCCGGCTCTGATTTTATTTGATACATATGAGAAAACATCATAAAGTAGGTTTTTTCAACCGAGTTTTATCAGTTTATTTGGAATTTTCCGTTCTTTGCGCCAAGAGATGATGGGAATGTTCGCGCCACAATGCTAGCCAAGGTTGCTAATTCGACAGAAGAAATGGACATTCTAAAACCAAACAACGATTTATTCTGGAAATAGGACTCCTTGTACAACATTCTGATGGAAGCTCAGCAAAAGTAAAACAACATTTATGATGTTATTTCGTATTTCTGTGTAATATGTTGATGCCTATTCTCCACCGTGTTGGTGAGCGCTGTCTCACAACAACCCAAGCTGTATGTTGTGGTAAAGTTATTTTTAAAAATCTAACACAGCGGTTGCATTAAGAACCAGTGTATCTTTCATTTGCCATACAACAAGTATTTTTATGTAAAGTTTATGATGAGTTCTTTGGTCAGATTAGGTGAGTGTCCAAAATATCTCCGGACATTCTGGGGAATTGTTGCTACGTATTCACAATGTATAACCACGATTTGCAGCTCTAAATATGCACATTTTCGAACAAAACATAAATGTATTGTATAACATGATGTTATAAGACTGTCATCTGATGAAGTTGTCCAAAGGTTAGTGATTAATTTTATATCTATTGCTGGTTTTTGCGAAAGCTACCTTTCGGTGAATAAATGCCTTTGTGTGTTTGGCTATTGTGGTAAGCTAATATAATTCTATATTGTGTTTTCGCTGTAAAACACTTAAGAAATCGGAAATATTGTCTGGATTCATAAGATGTTTATCTTTCATTTGCTGTAAACCATGTATTTTTCATAAATGTTTTATGATGAGTATTTCTGTCTTTCACGTTGCTCTCTGTAAAAATTCTGGCTGCTTTGGTGCTATTTTTGATGGTGGCTGCAATGTAAAACTATGATTTAAACCTCAAATATGCACATTTTCGAACAAAACATAAATGTATTGTATAACATGTTATAAGACTGTCATCTGATGAAGTTGTTCAAGGTTAGTGATTAATTTTATCTCTATTTTGTCGGTTTTGTGAAAGCTACCTATGCGGTGGAAACATGGTGAAAATATGCGGTTGTGTGTTTGGCTATTGTGGTTAGCTAATAGAAAAACATTGTGTTTTCGCTGTAAAACATTTAAAAAATCGGAAATGGTGGCTGGATTCACAAGATGTTTATCTTTCATTTGCTGTATTGGACTTGTGATTTCATGAAAATTATATGATATGATATCCCTGTCCCGTTAGGCTAGGCTATGCTAGTCAGCTTTTTTGATGAGGAGGATCCCGGATCCAGGAGGGGGATGAAGTAGAGTTTAACTGCTCCCTATTCTCCGGATGTGTACCAAACTCACTAAAAGTGTCAGTAAAAGTCACTAAAAGTGACGTCATCTAAAAGTCACTAAAAGTGACGTCACCCCCCCCCCCCCCCCCCCCCCCCCCTCCCACACCCCCTTGGGTTGTGCCGTGGCGGAGATCTTTGTGGGCTATACTCGGCCTTGTCTCAGGATGGTAAGTTGGTGGTTGAAGATATCCGTCTAGTGGTGTGGGGGCTGTGCGTGGGGGGGGTTATATCCTTCCTGTTTGGCCCTGTCCGGGGGTATCATCGGATGGGGCCACAGTGTCTCCTGACTCCTCCTGTCTCAGTCTCCAGTATTTATGCTGCAGTAGTTTATGTGTCGGGGGGCTAGGATCAGTTTGTTATATCTGGAGTACTTCTCCTGTCTTATCCGGTGTCCTGTGTGAATTTAAGTATGCTCTCTCTAATTCTCTCTTTCTCTCTTTCTTTCTCTCTCTCGGAGGACCTGAGCCCTAGGACCATGCCTCAGGACGACCTGGGATGATGACTCCTTGCTGTCCCCAGTCCACCTGGCCGTGATGCTGCTCCAGTTTAAACTGTTCTGCCTGTGGCTATGGAACCCTGACCTGTTCACCGGACGTGCTACCTGTCCCAGGCCTGCTGTTTTCAACTCTCTAGAGACCGCAGGAGCGGTAGAGATACTCTTAATGATCGGCTATGAAAAGCCAACTGACATTTACTTCTGAGGTGCTGACTTGCTGTACCCTCGACAACTACTGTGATTATTATTATCTGACCATGCTTGTCATTTATGAACATTTCAACATCTTGGCCATGTTCTGTTATAATCTCCACCCGGCACAGCCAGAAGAGGACTGGCCACCCCTCATAGCCTGGTTCCTCTCTAGGTTTCTTCCTAGGTTTTGGCCTTTCTAGGGAGTTTTTCCTAGCCACCGTGCTTCTACACCTGCATTGCTTGCTGTTTGGGGTTTTAGGCTGGGTTTCTGTACAGCACTTTGAGATATCAGCTGATGTACGAAGGGCTATATAAATACATTTGATTTGATTTGATTTGAGTAATTAAAATCTAATGAAAAGGCCAAACCTTGACTACAAAAAAAGAAAACAATAAAAAAAAATCTTTATTCTACAAATATGAAAAGAAATACAAATAAAAATGTATATATCAACTCTCCCATTCCTCTCAACATTTAAAAAAAATCTGTTGCCAAGCAACTCACTGCCTTCCTGAAGATAAATCATGTACAATCATGCACTGACTTGATCTTCCTGTCTGGTACTACATCATTTTCCATATAAGCAGAATATGTTCTAATACCACTCAAATTATTGAAATTACAGGCTAAGAATGGACAGAGTGTCACGGCCGTCGTCTAGGTGGAAATGACCGGACCAAGGTGCAGCGTGGTAAGAGTACATTTAATTTTATTTAGAATGTCGCCAACAAAACAAGAAACAAAGAAACGACCATGAAGCTTGCGAGGGCTATAGTGCCACTAACAAAGTCAACTACCCACAAACACCAAAGGAAAAAAGGCTGGACTGGACTGGGGACCCTCGGACTGGGGACCCTCGTTGCAGGCTCCGGACTTGAGACCCTCGTTGCAGGCTCCGGACTGGAGACCGTCGCTGCAGGCTTCGTGCCATGGATCGTTGCTGGAGGCGTTGTGCCATGGATCACCTCTGGAGGCTTTGTGCCGTGGATCACCACTGGCGGCTTCGTGCTGTGGATCATCACTGGAGGCTTCGTGCCATGGATCACCACTGGAGGCTTCGTGCCATGGATCATCACCTGAGGCTTCGTGCCATGGATCATCACTGGAGGCTTCGTGCCATGGATCACCACTGGAGGCTTCGTGCCATGGATCACCTCTGGAGGCTTCGTGCCGTGGATCACCACTGGAGGCTTCGTGCTGTGGATCATCACTGGAGGCTTCGTGCCATGGATCATCACTGAAGGCTTCGTGCCATGGATCATCAACTGAGGCTTCGTGCCATGGATCATCACTGGAGGCTTCGTGCCATGGATCATCACTGGAGGCTTCGTGCAATGGATCATCACTGGAGGCTTCTTGCCATGGATCATCACTGGAGGCTTCGTGTCATGGATCATCACTGGAGTGAGGAGACATCTAGGCAGCCTGGTGCGTGGAGCTGCCACAGGGCTTACCAGGCTGGGGAGACATACAGGAGGCCTGGTTCTGGGAGCAGGCACAGGACTCACCAGGCTGGGGAGACATACTGGAGGCTTGGTTCTTGGAGTAGGCACCGGATACACTGGGCCGTGGAGGCGCACTGGAGGTCTCAAGCGTAGAGCCTGCACAACCCGTCCTGGCTGGATGGATACCTTAGCCCGGCAAAGGCAGGACGCTGGCACAGGATGCACTGGGCTGTGCAGACGCACCGGAGACACAGCGTGCAGAGCCGGCGCAGGATATCCTGGGCCGTAGAGACGCACTGGCGGCCAGATGCGCTGAGCCGGCACCTTCCGTCCTGGCTGGATGCCCACTCTAGCCCGGCCGATGCGGGGAGCTGGAATGTAGCGCACCGGGCTGTGAACGCGCACTGGAGACACCGTGCGCTCCACCGCATTACACGGTGCCTGACCAGGTCTCCAACCTGACTCAGCCAATCTCCTTGCGTGTGCCCCCCCCCCCCCCCCCCCCCCCCCCCCAAAAAAAAAAAACATTGGGAGCGGCCTCCCGGTCTTTGATGCCAGCCGTGACCCTGTGTATTCCTGGGCCCTTTTGCTAGCTGCCTCCGCTTTCCTCCCTGCTTCCACCTGCTCCCAGGGCAGGTGATCCTTCTCCGCCAGGATCTCCTCCCACGTCCAGGATCCTTTCCCATTCAAAATATCCTCCCACGTCCAGTCCTCCTTACCACACTGCTTGGTCTGTTTGTGGTGGGTAGTTCTGTCACGGCCGTCGTCTAGGTAGAAATGACCGGACCAAGGTGCAGCGTGGTGAGTGTACATTTTATTTTATTTAGAATGTCGCCAACAAAACAAGAAACAAAGAAACGACCGTGAAGCTTACGAGGGCTATAGTGCCACTAACAAAGTCAACTACCCACAAACACCAAAGGAAAAAAGGTTGCCTAAGTCCCTGTCCCTGATTGAGAACCATACCCGGCCAAAACATAGAAATCCAAAACATAGAAATAAAGAAACTAGAATGCCCACCCTAGTCACACCCTGGCCTAACCAAAATAGAGAATGAAAGCCTCTCTATGGCCAGGGCGTGACACAGAGAGATAGGCCTATATGTTCCTCTTATCATATTTCTCCAATGTCAAATCCGTGTGTCTGTTTACAATGAAACTGTCCCTGTTTGCAATAATTAAGACATTATTAGGAATCTGAGTATGGTACTTTCAAAAGCTAGGCCTACACCCTAAACAGTAGGCCGACCGACGCAGAAAAATGTAAGCTATAGCTGCCGGCTACTCTTCTTCTGTGGGTTAACTCAACAAGAGAAGGTCACAAGTGTTTCCCTAAAAGCTGTCTGTATCACGTTTAAGGTATGACCCAGATGCAGACAGTGTTGAAGAAACAAACTTTTATTTCTAAAACAGGGGCAGGCAAACGAAACGTAAAAGTCAGGCAGGGGTCAACAATCCAGAGAGGGTGCAAAGGGACCAGAACGGCAGGCAGTCTCATGGTCAGGGCAGGCAAGGGTCAATAATCCAGTAAGGTGGGGTAATGTACAAAACGGTAGGCAGGCTCAGGGTCAAGACATGGCAGAAAGTCAAAACCCGGAAAGGGCTAGAAAACAGGAGCAAGAAACAGGCAGGAGCAGGGTGTAACGGGTGTCGTCGTCTGAAGAGGAAGAATCGGACCAAAGCACTGCGTGGTAAGTGTTCATGACTTTTATTGAACTGAACACTGGAACAAAATAACAAAGAGAATAAACGAAACCGAAACAGTCCTGTCAGGTGCAGAAAACACTAAACAGAAAATAACTACCCACAAAGCATCGGTGGGGAAAAGCTACCTAAGTATGGTTCCCAATCAGAGACAACGATAGACAGCTGTCTGAGAACCATACCCGGCCAAAACAAAGAAATACAAAACATAGAAAAAGGAACATAGAATGCCCACCCAAATCACACCCTGACCAAACCAAAATAGAGACTTAAAAAGCTCTCTACGGTCAGGGCGTGACAGTACCCCCCTCCCCCCCAAAGATGCGGACTCCGGCCGCAAAACCTGAACCTATAGGGGAGGGTCTGGGTGGGCATTTCTCTGCAGTGGCGGCTCTGGTCCGGGACGTAGACCCCGCTCCCCCCCTGGCTTGGCCCACTTAGGAGGCGCCCACTTAGGAGGGGGACCCTCGCCGCCGACCCCAGACTGGGCGCCCTCGTAGCGGGCCCCGGACCGAGCGCCCTCGTTGCGGGCCCCGGACTGGGCACCCTCGTTGCGGGCCCCGGACTGGGCACCCTCGTTGCGGGGCCCGGACTAGAGGGCGATTCAGAAGGCTCCGGACTGGAGGGCGACTCGGAAGGCTCGGACTGAAGGGCGATTCGGAAGGCTCCGGACTGCGAAATAATTACAAGTTAGCAATTAAACACCGGAGTGATAGATGTGAAGAAGATGAATGTGCAAGTAGAGATACTGGGGTAAAAAAAGGAGCAAAAAAAAGAAATAACAATATGGGGATGAGGTAGTTGGATTGGCTATTTACAGATGGGCTATGTACAGGTGCAATGATCTGTAAGCTGCTCTGACAGCTGATGCTTAAAGTTAGTGAGGGAGATATGAGTCTTCAGCTTCAGTGATTTTTGCAATTCGTTCCAGTCATTGGCAGCAGAGAACTGTAAGTAAAGGTGGCCAAATGAGGAATTGGCTTTGGGGGTGACCAGTGAAATATACCCGCTGGAGTGTGTGCTACTGGTGGGTGCTGCTATGGTGAACAGTGAGCTGAGATAAGAATGGGGCATGCTTATTTAGGATGGTGAGGAAAACACTTTTTAAGAATAACCAGGCATCGTATACTGACAGAATGAGGTCAATATCCTTCCAGGATACCCGGGCCAGGTCGATTAAAAAGGCCTGCTCGCTGAAGTGTTTTAGGGAGCGTTTGACAGTGATGAGGGGTGGTCGTTTGACCGCAGACCCATTACGGACGCAGGCAATGATCGCTGAGATCGCTGAGATCCTGGTTGAAGACAGAATGATATCTATGAGGGTGCCCGTGTTTACGGATTTGGGGTTTTATCTGGTAGGTTCATTGATCATTTGTGTGAGATTGAGGGCATCTAGCCTAGACTGTAGGACGGCCAGGGTGTTACGCAAGTCTCAGTTTAGGTCACCTAACAGTACCAGCTCTGAAGATAGATGGGGGGCAATCAATTCGCATATGGTGTCCAGGGCACAGCTGGTGGCTGAAGGTGGTCTACAATAAGCGGCAACGGTGAAAGACTTGTTTTTGAAAAGGTGGATTTTTAAAAGTAGAAGTTCGAATTGTTTGGTTATAGACCTGGATAGTATGACAGAACTCTGCAGGCTATCTCTGCAGTAGATTTCCCCCTTTGGCAGTTCTATCTTGTCGGAAAATGTTATTGCTAGCGATGGAAATTTCTGGATTTTTGGTGGCCTTCCTAAGCCAGGATTCAGACACGGCTAGGACATCCAGGTTGGCAGAGTGTGCTAAAGCAGTGAATAAAACAAACTTAGGGGGGAGGCTTCTAATGTTAACATGCATGAAACCAAGGCTTATATGGTTACAGAAGTCAACAAATGAGAGCGCCTGGGAATGGGAGTAGAGCTAGGCGCTGCAGGGCCTGCATAAACCTCTACATCACCAGAGGAACAGAGGAGGAGTAGGATAAGGGTACGGCTAAAGGCTCTAAGAACTGTTCGTCTAGTGCGTTCAGAACAGAGAGTAAAAGGAGCAGGTGTCTGGGCGCGGAAGAATAGATTCAAGGCATAATGTATATACAAGGGTATGGTAGGATGTGAATACAGTGGAGGTAAACCTAGGCATTGAGTGACAATGAGAGATGTTTTGTCTCTAGAGACACCATTTAAACCAGGTGAGGTCACCACGTGTGTGGGAGGGGGAACAATAGGGCTAGCTAAGGCATATTGAGCAGGGCTGACTGGAGGCTCTACAGTGAACTAAGACAATAATCACTAACCAAACAGCAATGGACAAGGCATATTGACATTAGGGAGAGGCATGCGTAGCCGAGTGATCATAGGGTCCAGTGAGTAGCTAGGCGAACTGGAGACACGGCGATTCAGACAGTTAGCGGGCCGGGGCTAGCAGACTAGCAGAACGGCCTTAGGGGGACGTCGCAACGGAAGAGTCTGTTGTAGCCCCCTCGGACGGTTACGTCGGCAGACCAGTCGTGATGGATCGGCAGGGCTCCGTGTAGGCAGTAAAAGGGTCCAGGCCAATTGGCAAAATGGGTATTGTAGCCCAAGAAATTGACTGATGGATCTCTTCAGCTAGCCGGGAGGTGGACCTAGCTCGGGGCTAGCTCCAGGTAACTGGTGCTTGCTTCGGGACAGAGACGTTAGCCAGGAGTAGCCACTCGGATAGCAGCTAGCTAGCTGCGATGATCTGGTGTAAAGGTTCAGCGATTGCGGTAGGAATCCGGAGATGTGGAGATGTTGTAGAGGGACATGTTCTAGACAGCTAGCGGGCCGCGGCTAGCAGGCTAGCAGATGGGCATTCAGGGGACGTCACGACGGAGGAGCTTGTTGAAACCTTTCGGGCGGATTACGTCAGTAGACCAGTCGTGATGGATCGGTGGGGCTCCTTGTCGGCAGTAAAAGCGGCCCAGGCCAAATAGGTATTGTAGCCCAAGGAGTTGCTGAGGAACCTCTTCAGCTAGCCGGGAGATGGGCCTAGCACGAGGCTAGCTCCAGGCTAACTGGTGCTTGCTTCGGGACAGAGACGTTAGCCAGGAGTAGCCACTCGGATAGCAGCTAGCTAGCTGTGATGATCCAGGTGAAAAGGTTCAGAGCTTGCGGTAGGAATTCGGAGATGAGGAGATGTTGTAGAGAAAAAGCAGTCTGATATGCTCTTGGATGAATCGCGCTGTGCAGACTGGCAGGGGTTGACCGGGCTGAGGTTAGCTGATGACCGCTAGCAGTGGCTAACTGACTACTAGCTAGTAGCTAGTTAGCTGGCTAGCTTCTGTTGGGGGTTCCGGTTCTAAAGTATAGAAAATAGCAGATCCATACCACATTGGGTGAGGCGGGTTGGAGGAGAGTATGTTGAAATTGAGGTTAAAAATATTAAAAATATATACAAAATATATACGAAGGGAAAAAAAGATTTATAAATGGGACACGACAAGACAACGACAAAGACGTCTGACTGCTACGCCATCTTGGATTACCAGGACATGTACTCAGAGCATGCACTGACCAACTGGCAAGTGTCTACACTGAGTCTGTAATACCTGCATGTTTCAAGCAGACCACCATAGTCCCTGTAGCACTCACGTCTGTAGCCATGAAGTGCTTTGAAAGTTAACACCATCATCCCAGACCCTCTCGAATTCACATACCGCGCCACCAGATCCACAGATGACGCAATCTCTATTGCACTCCACACTGCCCTTTCCCACCTGTACAAAAGAAACACATACTTGAGAATGCTATTCATTGACTAAGCTCAGCGTTCAACACCATAGTGCCCTCAACACTCCTCCCTAAGCTAAGGACCCAGGGACTAAACACCTCCCTCTGCAACTGGATCCTGGTTTTCCTGATGGGCTGCTATGGTGGTAAGGGAAGGCAACTGCACGACTCTAACACCATCGTTATGTTTGCCGACGATACAGCGGTGGTAGGCCTGATCGCCGACAACAATGAGACAGCCAATAGGGAGGAGGCCAGAGACCTGGCAGTGTGGTGCCAGGACAACAACCTCTCCCTTAACGTGACCAAGACAAAAGGAGATGATCGTGGACTACAGGAAAATGACCCTATTCACATCAGCGGGGCTGTAGTGGAGCAGGTTGAGAGCTTCAAGTTCCCTGGTGACCACTTCATCCAAACACATCAAGACAGTCGTGAAGAGGGCATAACAACACCTATTCCCCCACAGGATACGGAAAATATTTGGAATGGGTTCTCAGATCCTCATAAAGTTATACAGCTGCACCATCGAGAGCATCCTGACTGGTTCCATCACCGCTGATATGGAAACTGTTCTGCATCCGACAGCAAGGCTCTACAGAGGGTAGTGAGTACCGCCCAGTACACCACTCAGGCCAAGCTTCCTGCCATCCAGGACCTCTGTACCGGTACCCCCTGTATATAGCCCCGCTATTGTTGTTTACTGCTGCTCTTTATTTACTTGTTATTCTCATCTCTTACTTGTTTTAGGTATTTCTTAAAACTGCATTGTTGGTTTAGGGCTTGTAAGTAAGCATTTCACTGTAATGTCTACACCTGTTTTTTTTCAGAACATGTGACAAATACATTTTGATTTGATTTGATATACTAAGCGGTGTCAGAGGAAGGCCCTAAAAATTGTCGAAGACTCCAGCCACCCTAGTGATAGATTGTTTTCTCTGCTACCACATGGCAAACGGTACCGGATCGCCAAGTCTCAGCTCAGCTTCTACCCCCAAACCATAAGACTGCTGAACAGTTAATCAAATGACTACCCAGCCTATTTGCATTGGCCACAATTTTTTTTACGCTGCTGCTATTAGCTGTTTATTACCTATGCATAGTCCCTTCACCCCTACCTACATGTACGTATTACCTCAATTACCAACACTAACCTGTACCCCCGCACATTGACTCACTACCGGTACCCCCTGTATATAGCCTCATTATTGTTATTCTATTGTGTTACTATCTTTTTACTTTCGTTTATTTAGTAAATATTTTCTTAACTCTTAATTTTCTTAAAACTGCATTGTTGGTTAAGGCCTGTAAGTAAACATTTCACGGTAAGGTGTTGTATTCGGCGCAAGTGACAAATAAGATTTGATTTGATAAATACCAGACCAGCCCAGTACAACTCACCCCAGCTTGTCTGAGTTTGACCTAATAGTGTGAATCAGGCAATAGTGTGTTCCTCAAGGCATGGTCACACCATAATCAAATCAAGTTTATTTTATATAGCCCTTCGTACATCAGCTAATATCTCGAAGTGCTGTACAGAAACCCAGCCTAAAACCCCAAACAGCAAGCAATGCAGGTGTAGAAGCACGGTGGCTAGGAAAAACTCCCTAGATAGGCCAAAACCTAGGAAGAAACCTAGGGAGGAACCAGGCTATGAGGGGTGGCCAGTCCTCTTCTGGCTGTGCCGGGTGGAGATTATAACAGAACATGGCCAAGATGTTCAAAATGTTCATAAATGACAAGCATGGTCAAATAATAATCAGGAATAAATGTCAGTTGGCTTTTCATAGCCGATCATTAAGAGTTGAAAACAGCAGGTCTGGGACAGGTAGGGGTTCCATAACCGCAGGCAGAACAGTTGAAACTGGAACAGCAGCAAGGCCAGGTGGACTGGGGACAGCAAGGAGTCATCATGCCTGGTAGTCCTGACGTATGGTCCTAGGGCTCAGGTCCTCCGAGAGAGAAAGAAAGAGAGAAGGAGAGAATTAGAGAGAGCCAAGATGTTCAAAATGTTCATAAATGACAAGCATGGTCAAATAATAATCAGGAATAAATGTCAGTTGGCTTTTCATAGCCGATCATTAAGAGTTGAAAACAGCAGGTCTGGGACAGGTAGGGGTTCCATAACCGCAGACAGAACAGTTGAAACTGGAACAGCAGCAAGGCCAGGTGGACTGAGGACAGCATACCCGGTAGTCCTGACGTATGGTCCTAGGGCTCAGGTCCTCCGAGAGAGAGAAAGAAAGAGAGAAGGAGAGAATTAGAGAGAGCACACTTAAATTCACACAGGACACTGGATAAGACAGGAGAAGTACTCCAGATATAACCAACTGACCCTAGCCCCCCGACACAAACTACTGCAGCATAAATACTGGAGGCTGAGACAGGAGGGGTCAGGAGACACTGTGGCCCCTTCCGATGATACCCCCGGACAGGGCCAAACAGGAAGGATATAACCCCACCCACTTTGCCAAAGCACAGCCCCCGCACCACTAGAGGGATATCTTCAACCACCAACTTACAATCCTGAGACAAGGCCGAGTATAGCCCACAAAGATCTCCACCACAGCACAAACCAAGGGGGGGGGGGGCGCCAACCCATAGACTTATGGGTCACATCATTGAGTATTAGCACACACAAATCAGCAAAAATACACTCCCAGTCAAAAAGTATTTTTCTTTATTTTTACTATTTTCTACATTGTAGAATAATAGTTAAGACATTAGAACTATGAAATAACAAATAGGGAATCATGTAGTAACCAAAAATGTGTTGAACAAATCAAAATATATTTTATATTTTATATATCATCCTTTGCCTTGATGACAGCTTTGCACACGCTTGGCATTCTCTCAACCAGCTTCACCTGGAATGCTTTTCCAACAGTATTGAAGGAGTTCCCACATATGCTGAGCACTTGTTGGCTGCTTTTCCTTCACTCTGCGGGTCAGACTCATCCCAAATCATCTCAATTTGGTTGAGGTCGGGGGATTGTGGAGGCCAGGTCATCTGATGCAGCACTCCATCACTCTACTTCTTGGTAGAATAGCCCTTACAGCCTGGAGGTGTGTTGGGTCATTGTCCTTTTGAAAAATAAATGATTGTCCCACTAAGCGCAAATCAGATGGGATGGCGTATCGCTGCATAATGCTGTGATAGCCATGCTGGTTAAATGTGCCTTGAATTCTAAATAAATCACAGACAGTGTCACCAGCAAAGCAAACCACACCATAACACCTCTTCCATGCTTTACAGTGGGAAATACGCATGAAGAGATCATCCGTCTCACAAAGACACTGTGGTTGGAACTAAAAATCTCCAATTTAGACTCCAGACCAAAGAACAAATTTACACCGGTCTAATGTCCATTGCTCATGCTTCTTGGCCCAAGCAAGTCTCTTCTTATTATTGTTGTCCTTTAGTAGTGTCTTCACTATTATTTTACAATGTAGAAAATAGTATAAATAAAGAAAAACCCTTGAAGGAATAGGTGTTCTAAAACTTTTGACCGATAGTGTATATCCAATCGAGGCTTACCTGTGCATGTTTGGATGGCACCAGTTCATAAACTACATCCTGAGTCAACTACATAAAAGCAGTCCTCTGTAAAATTCTCAGAGCCCAATATTGAATGTCTACCCAGAGACCAAGAGGCATCTTTTCCCATGTTGGAGATCCACTGCGCCAAAGTCTCTGCATCATCATGGGGAACCGTTTGAGCATATAATGAGTTGTATTACTGCAACACCTTTCAGCCAGCTGCAGATCGGTTTCAATGGAACAATTTGGTATGTCAACCTAACCTCAACAACAGAGGAATTACTCACAGAAGTGTCAACAGGATAAAATAAGAAAAATAAATGAAATAAAATATGGTACTTGCAATTGGAATGTTATGCTGCTGCCATTGTACCTTGCTGCAATGTGATACTTAAAAGTTGACATCCTCCGGGTCTGTGTCTTTCTCTGTCTCTGCAATGAATGTGAAGATTACAAGGCTGGTTGGTGCTGGTTTATATGGTGTTCTGGATCTAGAAAGGTGGGTGTCTTTCTATTGGTTGCTTCTGTCCTCTTTGTCATTCATCTATCAGAATATGAAGCCATCTAACAAAGCAGGTAATTGAAAGTTGTGACACCATTGCTTGATCAATGCCATCAATGCTGAGGAGGGTGATACCTCAAGACAAAGGGTTGCTTCATGTGCTTGTGGGAAATGGGAAACTGGGAAGTGGGAAGTCGTAAGTCCGACATGAATGTGTTCATTTGCCTTTGAAGTCGGGAACAATTCTTCAACCAGTAAGATTGTAGTTAGCTTGATAAGCTAGCTAAAATGGCTAATAATAAAGTTAGTTAGCTTGCTTAACATTGACATATGCCAAACTAGCTACATTCTCCATATTGATAACATTGTAATTGTCAAAAAATGGATTTGTTGTCGTCTTTTTGTTGAAAAGGTAAAAGATCAGTGGTGAAACGTCACAACTTGGCAACTCAGGTAACAACAGTTTCCCACTAATAATTCCGACTTGGAGGGTCGTTCAAGTGAAATTTCCCACTGGGAACTAGCAGCTTGCGATAACTCTGATAGCATGTGAACGCGGCAAAAAAGCAGCGGGGAAACATGTTGCATTATAATATTAATTGAAGCACATTACTTCCCTTTTGATCTTGATTCACATGTGAAATGGGCAAGCTAGAGCAAGTTTATCGCCTCAGTTTCTCTTTAGATGTGCACCTTGAGAGTTTTGTATTCTGAGATCCCATGCTGAGAAAAGTTGTTATTCTATGTTACTTCTGTAAAAGTATGTTGTGGGTGTGCAGGCTTCCCAAAACCCACCCATATCAGTAATATTACTGAAATTACAGTCATATTAAATTGAAATTAATAGAATGTAATCCTCAACACAACACCATGTTAGTAGTGTCAGGTAATTTGGGAAAATTCTGAAAACATTAAAAGCCAAGTAGTCTACACTGTCAGTCAGATTTCCAATCAGAAGTTTGTATCATTGCATGCAGTTTCCATTTTAAATTATAAGAAATAATATTGATAATTTGATAGTATGGGGACATTGCAAAACAAAATTATTTAAATTTCTATGAAAAATACAACATGCAAAACCTTACATCATTTGTCTGTGACAGTTGAAGTTGAGTACTGGCACAGGTGGGTTTTGACTACATGGGATGCAGCTAATGTCAGAAGTGTCTTTTCGTATCAGGTTAGCATCGTTAGGTTAAGGTTCAGAAAAGCTAAAATACAAAAATTCTCCCAGACATGACTCGGACAGGCAACTTTTGATGTCACTTTGACTTAGCTGCATCCCTTCTAACCATGACCACACAGGTGACACATTTCCATAGCATGGCTATTAGCCATCCATCTATTGTTGTGAAATATATCTATATGGGGTCATGTAAATTAGTTAAATCATAGGGTGTCAGGTAAAATCTTCCTAGTGTAGATAGGTAAGAAAGGTGTTCACCGTAGCTGGTGCTAGCGCTTTTGATTCAGTAACGTTACTTGTTAGTATCATCAAATAGACCATGGAAGATTATCAATTGGACAGAAGTCCGTCATCTCAACTCCTCCATCCTCCTCGGTGGCCCAGAAACCGCTAAGTGGTTGAGGGATTGAGGAGAGTGTCAATTCGTTAGTAGGTGAACAAAGAAGTCTGCTCCCCTCCTCGATTACCTACTTCGACAGAGGATGCACAAGGGTAACCTCACACGGAAGTGTTTTAAAATCCGCCACACCCCCTTTGACTCAGCTGTTTTCTCTAAGAAAAAAGCATGCACACAGTTAAATACAATATGCTACTTATCCTTTTATCTATAAAATGTCTTGCACAACTAGCTACATTTGTTTTTATCACTTTACACATTTATTCTGGGATTCCACCCCTCAGGGATTCTTAAAAGACAAGACAATCTCAACTATTGTTTCACAAATATTTTGAAGTACATATATTTTTTCTTCAGAAAATGCAACTAACTCGTTAGCATTTTGGCATGTTTTCTAGATTCAGAACATAAAACAACAGTTATAAAACAAACATCTAGCATAGCAGATACTTCAATAATTTAACCATATTTTGCAGAAGATTGATTTAAATATTTTTTCGGAATATTAACAACAACAACAAAATATTTTATGGGGGTTAGCATCAGTGACAGAGTTGACAACAGATAGGCCTACTCAAAAACAAACATATTTTAGCCTCTAAAAATACATGTTCAATACAAACATTTGTCAAATATAGAGAATTATTAATTTGAAAATCCCCAATAAAAACATAAACATTCAATATAATCTATCAGCACTCTGACGGAGTTGACGTTAGACAAAAATCTGACGGTGTTTATGTTTTATGGAGTTGCCACATTTTTCTTCTTCATTCAAGTGGTATACACAGTAGCAATTTAGTTTTTCCTCAGTTGCTTTAATAAGACTTTAAAACCTAATTAAAATAAACATATTTGACAATTCATATTCTATCTTAATCTATCAGGGAGCTGGAGTTTACAGTTTATGGTTGTGGCCATGGTGATATATTGTTTATTTAAATCTATCAAAAGTAAAGGACTTTACAGACCATGAAGAAGAGGTCCTTATGGTATAGCTGAATTGGCCAAATCTCCAGACAATTTTTTTAGGAATCACAGTGTTAATATAAATATTCTTTAAAGTCAGAGGGCTATTGCAACAATCTACATAAGATCCTTTTTCAGTTACTATAAATATTGCAAGTTTTTAGAATTTGAAACACTTTTTTGGAGAGTTTGAAATTAGGATCCTTTACTCTAGCGAGTAATTACTCACGCTTTCCCCGGCGTGGTTTTGGGTCGACCACTGGAATCAGTTTAAATGCCCTGGGTGGTACGAACAAAGGATCCGCTTCGGGGAAGTCATATTCCTGGTCGTAATGCTGGTAGTGCTGGTGAGTTACCGCCTCTCTGATATCCAATAGTTCTGCCCGGCTGTATGTAATAACACATAACATTTTCTGAGCTAACAATGTAAGAAATAATACATTAAAAAAACTAAATATGGCAAAGTTTCATAAGAACTAGAAGCGAGGCAGCCCTCTCTGTCGACATCATCTTTTCAATTATTTTAAATTCTAGCTGCATTATCTCTGCTACAGGACGTTGAGGTCACCTCGCCACCTGATGACAGCATCAGCTGCATGGCTTTCATTCCGCCCACCATGCCAGGAAACTTCCACATTCAAGGATCCTGGGCCAATGACGTGAGTGATTGTCACTATAAGTTGAATCAGGTTGGAAGTAGTCCTGGTTTGGAACAACAGTATGCACATCACATCTATAGCTCTCCAGAACCATGGTTGGTGACTGCTGTCTTAATTGCTCTCTGTGTGCCCTAACCAAAGGTGCAGTGCTGGGAGGTGCAGGACAATGTGCAGACCATCCCTAATACCCTGACTACACCGCTCGCGTCACGTGCGTGAGCGTTGCAAAATAAACATATATTTTATTCAATTATTGCACCCACACTGCTCGCGCACGCCAACGAGCGTCTGCGTTGCCAAGGGCTAAAATAGAAGTTATTCCTATTTCTGACGCAGATCGCGCTCCAAGTCCTGCCTCTCCAATCTCCTCATTGGTTTATAGAAGCAGGTACCCACGTGCCTTCTCCTCATTGGTTATACCCACGTGGGTGATTGAAAGACAAACTGTTTTGCCGGTTGTCGAGGTAATACTATGAAAGTGTAGATGCCAATCACCATAAAAGTTCAAAGATGGAAAAGCCTGGAAGGAGGAGAGATGACTAGAAACGATTCGGTTGACCCTTTTATGTGTGGATTAATTGTCAGAATAGAGGACCTTGTGCATTTCAGGTAAAATTACAACTCAATGTTTATATCCCAGGACAAATTAGCTAGCAACAGAAAGCTAGCTAAATAGGACAAATTAGCTAGCAAGTGCAAGCTAACTAGCTAAATTGCCATACATGTTTAATGCTTTTTGACCTGTCCCCAAATTAATGTCATTGGTTCAAAGTTTGTTTTGATATTTTAACCTGCATGTCGCGTTTGGTGTAGGGGGACAAAATAAATGTATGCACGATAGCGTGCAAAGGCGCATGCACGCAGCGTGCGAAGGCGCATGCACGGTTTGGGTTTCGTGGCCCAGCAGATGCACACTGGTCATGTACTGGACATTTGCTGGAGTGATGTAAGCCTGGCATAACACAGTAGAACTGCACGCACAGAGAATTATGAACATACTATTGCTCACACAGCTACTGCCTTAAAACTACAATACATTTAAGATGCTGGATGAGGAATGAGAAACAATGCTATGTCGGTGTCTTGGAAATGGGAATATAAAATACCTGGATTCCAGGGTCTGATTATACACTTTTCTGTTTAAACAGGATGGAAGCAAAGTCTTGTCGGATTCCTGTGACAACACAGCTAAGATGTGGGACCTGAACAGAAAGCAGGTTGCACAGGTAACAACCTCCTCTCTCTTTTCAACCACATTGCCCTAACAGACTAATAACATAAGGATGATGATAAAATGATCTTGATGAAAACCCACGTTTACCTCCTAGCACGATGGCACTGGATAAAAACTCCTAACTACAGCTGTATTATGACGGGCAGCTGGGACAAAACACTGAAGACCGTCATTCTAAACATTTGAGAATCGTCATCTCTCAGAATGTTATAAAATGCACTTTCGAAGTCATTGGTTCTAATTACAAAAGGAGGATGTTAGATGTGATGACCTCCTTCCCTCATCTCTTTGTCCCCCCCTCAGTTCTAGGACACATGCTCCCCCAATCCCATAATGTCTCTGCAGATACCAGAGAGAAGCTAGTGTGCATATGTGGTGTACCCCATAGCAGTGCTGGCCATAGCAGAGAGAGGCCTTCCCTTTCATTTTCTCTTAATCACATATTGTTTCTCTCTCTCTCTCTGTATAATGTTCATCTTAACATCATCCTGAGCATTTGCAGCCTCGGTTCTTCATGAATGTCCTCTGAATTCCCTTGTTGAACTTTCTCTACAGCATCGCTGTGTGGAAATATTTAAGGACCAGCAGGCTTTACACAGGCTTTGCACTGGGGGTCGCATGGCTATCCGCTACATTAACCCCCCAAACCTGTGTGACCACATAGAAGGCTCAAGTTTTGGAATTCAAAGTCCCAGTAAGATTATTGAATTGTGATGTACCTGTCTATGGGTTTTTTGTTGCAGAGCCAAGGACAACTTTATTTAAGTGTCACAGGTCCAATGGCACCAACACTGCTACCCCACGACCCTGTTACTGGAGAGCTACCTTCCTGTAGGTTTTCACTCCAACCCCATTTGTAACTAACCTGATTCAGAGTATCAACCAGGTAATTATTAGAATCTGGTGTGCTAGATTACAGTTGGACCGAAAACCTACAGGACGGTATCTCTCCAGGAACAGGGTTGACGAGACCTGCTGTATATACTGTATGTTGCCTTGTCTTTATTCAGTAATGCAATGGTGCCTTTCTTTACATGAGTAGTTGTCAATTAGTCTCAAACTAAACAATGTAGCATTGATCTCTCTCCCTACCATATTTTCTATATCTTTCTCTCTCTCTCTTAACCCCCCCCCCTCTCTCTTGCTCTCCCCCCGTTTCTCCCCCTCTACCTCACTCTCTCAGGTGAATGCTATCTCCTTCCACCCTGTCCACGGTACAATATCCACTTTGGGACCTGACAGACGCTTCAGCTTCTGGGACAAAGATGCCCGCACCAAGTTAAAGACCTCAGAGCAGCTGGACCATCCAATCACCACTTGCTGCTTCCACAACAACGGCAAAATATTAGTTGTTGATTTCACTAAAATAATAAATCTACTGTATGCCTATTGTATTGTCTTATACCCGTTTGTGTTAGCACTCTAATGCAGTCAGTTGCTAACTCATGTCATCTCTGAACACCCAGGAGCATGAGTACTACAATCCCCAGAAAAATAACTACATTTTCCTGCCGAATGCTGCTGAGGTAAGAGATATGGTGAGCGAGGGACAGTTGTTGTCTGTAACCTCAGAGACAATGTCGCCTGATGGGGCTGCCCCCCTTCCTCAGTGCTGTTGTGACACTCGCTGGGACCTTCATCAGCATCCCATGGTTGTTCGAATGCAGGGAGGCAGGCTGTCACTAGTTTTGCTCTGTTAAAAGTAGTGTGATAGAGGTTTTCAGTGCTGCTGTGTAGTGCTAAGTTTGAGGTTGCATGTGTACTGACTTGAAGTCAGGCTGTCAGTTTTGGTTTAACCTATGCTTTGCATATAGGCTCCCTTAGCCCATGAAGGGTCAGTGATTTCCTAGAATGGAGAAGGCTCGATTTGAGAACTGAATTTGTAGGAAAAAGAAGGATTTTCAGTGCCTTTCTAAACACCTGGACCTATGGTGGTGGTGTTGCATACTGAGCATGGACCAATCAGAGGAGACTACCCACCCAGTATTGATGACAGCTGTGTGACTATTTTTTTTTATTTCACCTTTATTTAACCAGGAAGGCCAGTTGAGAACAAGTTCTCATTTACAACTGCGACCTGGCCAAGATAAAGCAAAGCAGTGCGACACAAACAACAACACACAGAGTCAATAACGCAATAGAACAAAAGGTCTATATACAGTGTGTGTAAATGGCGTGAGTAGGTAAGGCAATAAATAGGCCATAGTAGCAAAGTAATTACAATTTAGCAAATTTACACTGGAGTGATAGATGTGCAGATGAGGATGTGTAAGTAGAAATACTGGTGTGTGTAACGCCTGTCGTCGGAATGAGTGGACCAAAGCGCAGCGTGAAAAGTGTTCATGATTTTATTTATTATCAAAAAACACTCGAACAAAGTAACACAACGAAAGCGAACAGTCCTGTCAGGTAACAGAGACTAAACAGAAAATAACTACCCACAAAACACAGGTGGGAAAAAGGCTGCCTAAGTATGATTCCCAATCAGAGACAACGATAGACAGCTGCCTCTGATTGGGAACCACACTCGGCCAAAAACAAAGAAATAGAAAACATAGAAATAAAGAAACTAGAATGCCCACCCTAGTCACACCCTGGCCTAACCAAAATAGAGAATAAAAGCCTCTCTATGGCCAGGGCGTGACAGTGTGCAAAAGAGCAAAAAAAGTAAATAAAAACAATATGGGGATGAGGTAGGTAGTTGGATGGGCTATTTACAGATGGGCTGTGTACAGCTGCAGAGATCGGTAAGTTGCTCAGATAGCTGATGCTTAAAGTTAGTGAGGGAGATATAAGTCTCCAACTTCAGCGATTTTTGCAATTCGCTCCAGTCATTGGCAGCAGAGAACTGGAAGGAAAGGCGGCTAAAGGTGGTGTTGGCTTTGGGGATGACCAGAGAGATATACCTGCTGGAGCGCGTGCTACGGGTGGGTGTTGTTATGGTGACCAGTGAGCTGAGATAAGGCAGAGCTTTACCTAGCAAAGACTTATAGATGACCTGGAGCCAGTAGGTCTGGTGACGAATATGTAGCGAGTGCCAACCGACAAGAGCATACAGGTCGCAGTGGTGGGTGGTAGATGGGGCTTTGGTGACAAAACGGATGGCAATGTGATAGACTGCATCCAGTTTGCTGAGTAGAGTGTTGGAGGCTATTTTGTAAATGACATCGCCGAAGTTGAGGATCGGTAGGATGGTCAGTTTTACGAGGGTATCTTTGGCAGCGTGAGTGAAGGAGATTTTGTTTTGAAATAGGAAGTAGATTCTAGATTTAATTTTGGATTGGAGATGTTTAAAAACCTCTTTGAGCTAGGTGGGACGCTAACGCCCTGTTTATCAAACGTGTTGGAAAAACTTGTTAAAAATCAACTGACTGACTTTCTGTAGTATTCTCTTGGGTATGCAATCTGGTTCCCGCTCAGGTCATGGATGTGTCACTGCAACCTTAACGGTCCTCAATGATGCCACCATTGCCCTTGATTCTAAGCAATATTGTGCTGCTATTTGTATTGATTTGGCCAAAGCTTTTGATATGGTAGAGCATTCCATTCTTGTGGGCCGGCTAAGGAGTGTTGGTGTCTCTGAGGGGTCTTTGGCCTGGTTTGCTGACTACCTCTCTCAAAGAGTGCAGTATATAAAGTCAGAACATCTGCGTTCTCAGCCACTGCCTGTTAACAAGGGAGTACCCCAAGGCTCAATCCTAGGCCCCACGCTCTTCTCAATTTGCATCAACAACATAGCTCAGGCAGTAGGAAGCTCTCTCATCCATTTATATGCAGATGATACAGTCTTATACTCAGCTGGCCCCACCCCGGATTTTGTGTTAAATGCTCTACAACAAAGCTTTCTTAGTGTCCAACAAGCTTTCTCTACCCTTAATTAAACTTGTTCTGAACACCTCCAAAACAACGGTCATGTGGTTTGGTAAGAAGAATGCCCCTCTTCCCACAGGTGTTATTACTACCTCTGAGGGTTTAGAGCTTGACATAATCACCTAATACAAGTACTTGGTAGTATGGCTAGACGGTGCACTGTCCTTCTCTCAGCACATATCAAAGCTGCAGGCTAAAGTTACATCTAAACTTGGTTTCCTTTATCGTAACCGCTCCTCTTTCACCCAAGCTGACAAACTAACCCTGATTAAGATGACCATCCTACCCATGCTGATTACGGAGACATACTTTATCGATCGGCAGGTAAAGGTGCTCTCAAGCGGCTAGATGTTCTTTACCATTTGGGCATCATATTTGCCACCAATGCTCCTTATAGGACACATCGCTGCACTCTATACTCTTCTGTAAACTGGTCATCTCTGTATACCCGTCGCAAGACCCACTGGTTGATGCTTATTTATAAAACCCTCTTATGCCTCACTCACCCGTATCTGAGATATCTACTGCAGCCCTCATTCTCCACATACAACATCCGTTCTGCCAGTCAAATTATGTTAAAGGTCCCCAAAGCACACACATCCCTAGGTCGCTCCTCTTTTCAGTTCGCTGCAGCTAGCGATTGGAACGAGCTGCAACAAACACTCAAACTGACAGTTTTATCAGTTTGACCTTTGTGCTGATGACTTTGCCCAATAACCATTTTGCCCAAATACCATGTTTTTGTGCTGCTACCATCTTGTGTTGCTACCATGTTGTTGTCATGTTGTGTTGCTACCATGCTGTGCTGTCGTGTTTTGCTGTTATTTTGTTGTTTTAGGTCTCTCTTTATGTAGTGTTGTGTCTCTCTTGTTGTGATGTATGTTTTCCGATATTTATATTGTATTTTTTTTAAATAAAAAATAAATCCCAGGCCCCTGTCCCCGCAGGAGGCCTTTTGCCTTTTCATAGACAGTCATTGTACATAAGAATTTGTTCTTAACTGACTTGCCTAGTTAAAAAAAGGTTAAATACAAATAATTTAAAAAACTGGAACAAACATGACCATGATGCTCTTTTATGTCTGTGCTTTAATCTACGTGGCCACTAGGTGGAGTGTTCTGCCTTTGTGCCTGTGGTGATCCAGACAGAGACAAAGAAAGGTTGGGAGGTCATTTGAGGATCAAATTAGTGGTTTGATTCATCAGGTGAGTGCTTTGAGTGGTAAAGAAGCCTGGGATTGAGGGTTTATCAGTTGAATATGAATCAGGGGTGGTGGGGAGCTATAAAGGCCATGTGTGAAAGATGGACTGGTCATGGTGAAGGTGTGAATGAAATGCATTTTATTGTGGTCATTAGAGTGTTACCTCACTGCCGGCCAGGGCCTAGGTACTTAGCAGATGTGCACCAATGCACCAAGGTTGGGAAGTTACAGTGTTACTGTCCACTGGCTCCTCACAAACTGTTGTGTGCTTGCATCAAAAAGGCTTTGGGCATTAAAACAAACCAATGTTTTCAGCCACACAGGCCACAATCCATCATTTGGAACTCGTAGGCATAAGAATATGTACTGATGTATATAATGGTGTTACTGATTGATACTACTGAATGTAAATGTAACATAAAAATGGAGATGTAACATGTTTGGATGTGGGCCTAGAGTAATGGGTCTCTTTCTCTCAGTGTGGTGTCAAGTAGGATCTTATTTGGTTCTGTTGTTCTTATTTTACGTGTGGAGTTCAGACCTTGAGCTGTCTATTGATGTTCTGTATTATGTCATGTTCTATGTTTTGTGTGGACGTTTGAACCCAGGAAGAGTAGCTGCGGTGTCAGCAACAGCTAATTGGGATCCTAATAAAACACAACAAAAATACTAGACCCCAACATTTCATTACCCTCTCCACGCCATCTTTTCATAAATCCATGTGATTGTCATTGTGTCAATTATTCATAGGAGTCAATAAGCTGTACCATGCTCCTGTAGTAATTAGAGGTGCTATAAATATACTGGCAAAGTCATGTTTTATTCAGGGGTAAAGGTAGTGACCCACACTCATTCCAATTGTACTTGCACTGGCATGTTCTCCGGACCCTAGTCAGCCCTAACTGATGTTTGTTCCTCTGTACAATCAAACAATCAATTATATTATATTGGAGTCAGGATTCTCTCAATGGTGCAGCTGTAGAACCTTTTGAGGATCTGAGGACCCGTGACAAATCTTTTCAGTCTCCTGAGGGGGAATAGGTTTTGTCGTGCCCTCTTCACAACTGTCTTGGTGTCGCTTGAAACATGTTAGTTTGTTGGACACCAAGGAACTTGTCTTGTTGTCCTGGCACCACACGGCCACGTCACTGACCTCCCTATAGGCTGTCTCGTCGTTGTCGTGATCAGGCCTATCACTGTTGTTTCATTGGCAAACTTAATGGTGGTGTTGGAGTGGTGCCTGGTCATGCAGTTATGAGTGAACAGGGAGTACAGGAGGGGACTCTGCACGCACCCCTGAGGGGCCCCCGTGTTGAGGATCAGCATGGTGGATGTGGTGTTACCTACCCTTACCACCTGGGGAAAGCCCATCAGGAAGTCCAGGATCCAGTTGCAGAATGAGGTGTTTAGTCCCAGGGTCCTTAGCTTAGTGATGAGCCTTGAGGGCCCCAAACAAAACCACATTTGGAAGGTAAAAAACAAATCTGAACCAATCACAGGCGTCTATATTTCATAAGTTTGGACAGTACAGTACACTACAGTACAGCACAGTACAGTAGAGCACAGAGTAGAGTACAGTACAGTAAAGAACAGTACAGTGGGGTACAGTACAAAATAGTACATTGTACTGTACTTTACTCTACTGTGCTCTACTGTCACAGATGGGCAGTATTTCTGTTACATGTATTTGAAATATGTCTTTCAATTACATTTGACTATTTTGTATGACACTGGGCTGAACTGCACTCCAATGTATTTTGTAAGAAGATACTTTAAATAGCTGTAATTTGTATTTTCAAAATACAGAATATATTTTTTATACCATTTTTATTTATAGCGGTTCACAATTTCATGGCCCCCTTTCACCCTACATTGGTATCAGAAGTCTGATGGCACTATTGTTTAATAAGAGTGTCTGCTAAGTGAACTGGATGTTTATTTAAAAATGAACAATTCCAAAGCATGCTGAGTATTATTCTAATTAGTTCAGTCCCGAAATAAGGACAATAATAATATACAATGTGCTTTGCATTTCATTTTGGTGTGTTCATTTTCACATACAGTACCAGTCAAAATTTTGGACGCACCTACTCAGGTTTTTCTTTATTTTTACTGATTTCTACATTTTAGAATAAAAGTGAAGACATCAAATCTATGAAATAACACATGGAATCATGTAACCAAAAAAGTGTTAAACAAATCAAAATATATTTTACATATGAGATTCTTCAAAGTAGCCATCCTTTGCCTTGATGACAGCTTTGGACACTAT
Organism: Salvelinus fontinalis; assembly: GCF_029448725.1. Taxonomy (NCBI): domain Eukaryota; kingdom Metazoa; phylum Chordata; class Actinopteri; order Salmoniformes; family Salmonidae; genus Salvelinus; species Salvelinus fontinalis. Next base: position 50,770,591 of record NC_074667.1, on the reverse strand, counting down.
TTGCATTCTCTCAACCAGCTTCATGAGGTAGTCACCTGGAATGCATTTCAATTAACAGGTGTGCCTTGTTAAAAGTTCATTTGTGGAATTTCTTTCCTTCTTAATGTGTTTGAGCCAATCAGTTGTGTTGTGACAATGTAGGGTTGGTATACAGAAGATAGCCCTATTTGGTAAAAGACCAAGTCCATATTATGGCAAGAACAGCTCAAATATGCAAAGAGAAACAACAGTCCATCATTACTTTAAGACATGAAGGTCAGTCAAGACAGAAAATTTCTTCAAGTGCAGTCGCAAAAACCATCAAGTGCTATGATGAAACTGGCTCTCATGAGGACTGCCACAGGAAAGTACAGCAGAGGTAACCCAGAGTTACCTCTGCTGCAGAGGATAAGTTCATTAGAGTTACCAGCCTCAGAAATTGCACCCCAAATAAATGAGTTCAAGTAACAGACACATCTCAACATCAACTGTTTAGAGGAGACTGCATGAATCAGGTCTTCATGGTCGAATTGCTACAAAGAAACCACTACTAAAGGACACCAATAATAAGAAGAAACTTGCTTGAGCCAAGAAACACGATCAATGGACATTAGACAGGTGGAAATCTGTCCTTTGTTCTGATTAGTCCAAATGTGAGATGTTTGGTTCCAACCGCTGTGTCTTTGTGAGATGCAGAGTAGGTGAACAGAGGATCTCCACATGTGTGGTTCCCACCATGAAGCATGGAGGAGGAGATGTGATGGTGTGGGGGTGCTTTGCTGGTGAAACTGTCAGTGATTTATTTAGAATTCAAGGCACACTTAACCAGCATGTCTACCACAGCGTTCTGCAGTGATACGCCATCCCATCTGGTTTGCGCTAAGTGGGACTATCATTTGTTTTTCAAAAGGACAATGACCCAACACACCTCCAGGCTGTGTAAGGGCGATTTGACCAAGAAGGAGAGTGATTGAGTGCTGCATCAAATGACCTGTCCTCCACAATCACCCAACCTCAACCCAATTGAGATTGTTTGGGATGAGTTGCACCGCAGAGTGAAGCAAAAGCCCCTTCAAGACTAATGGAAAAGCATTCCAGGTGATCTGGTTGAGTGAATACCAAGAGTGTGCAAAGCCATTATCAGGGCAAAGGGTGGCTACTTTGAAGAATCTAAAATAGAATATATATTTGTTTAATACTTTTTTGGTTACTACATCATTCCATATGTGTTATTTCATAGTTTTGATGTCTTCACTATTATTCTACAATGTAGAAAATAACAACAACATACAACATTCATAGCAAGTAAAATGTTTAGGTAACCTTTACTGAGAATGTTGTTGCTGTCTGGGCCGGCTACTTGCAAATATATTTTTGTATTTAATTGTTTTTATACAATTATTTTAATTATATACATTACAAAATATAAGTATTTTGTCATTTATTCTGATATATTGATCTTTGTAGTATTTTGACATTTTGCCCATCTCTATTTACTGTACTCTACTGTATTGTACTATACACCACTGTACTGTTCTCTGCTGTGCTGTACGGTGCTGTCCAAACTTGTGAAACCGGGGTTCTATGTTTGGGCCAAAGTTTAACCTATTGCTACTGAAGTGTAAAATGTGGCTTAAAGGCTTTCATTATTGTTGTATACTAACCTTGAAATTCATGTAATTCATAGCCTATGAACATAGGTGGAAATCCCAGGGGGGATGGGGGACACATGACCCCCCCATCCTGGTATAAATATGATTTGCCCTCCCCCCAATATATCACTGTAAACATAACTATGTCATTTCAATAATATTAACAATACGCATTGAAAGCACTTGTGCTGATTATAGACACTTTATAGTGCCCCTTCCCAGCAGTCGCACATGATGCAGGTACAGTGCATGTGTGGGAATCTGACAGAGTCTGTCGTTGGTGGCTGACCTCCAATAAGTAGTTCAAACAAAGGATATATTCGATATTTCTTTACTTCTACCACTCAATACAATAAAACACATGTATTGCCGTCAGTAGTCATCATTTTCGCTGCATTGAATTACAGGGCACTCTTTATGTTTGCTAGCGGTTAGCTGACGTTTGCTAGCTAGCTACAGTAACATCAACCAGTGTTTGCAGCTGTTTGAATTCGAGTCAATTAGAGAAGCTAGCAATGCAATGTAGTGTTCCTTAGCTCGCAAGGTAACAGAGTGTTCGTGTCTACCATCTGAAAGGCACTCAATGCATGTAGCTAACGTGAGGTTAATCAAGTCAATCGCACCATAGCGATTTCGTTTTATGTTGGCAGGGTTCACATACACAATAGCTGAATTTGCAGAGCTAGCGATCAAACCGATGGAACAAACTAAAGCAAACATTAGCTAGCAAGCTAACTAGCACCTATTCCATTTATGTGGCGTTGTCAAAGTGTCACGTTCCTGACCTGTTTTCTTTTGTCTTGTATTTATGTAGTTGGTCAGGGCGTGAGTTGGGTGGGTTTGTCTATGTGTGATTTTCTATGTTGGGATGTTTGTGTTCGGCCGGGTATGATTCTCAATCAGAAGCAGCTGTCAATCGTTGTCCCTGATTGAGAATCCTACCTAGGCAGCTTGGGTTTCACGTGTGTTTTGTGGGTGTTTGTTTCCGTGTTTGTATTTGTGCCACACGGGACTGTTGTCGGTTGTTATTTTAGTTTCATGTTAGTGTTCAGTTTCAAGTTAATAAAGTATCATGAGCACTACCCACTCTGCGTGTTGGTCCGATCCATGCTCCTCCTCGTCTGAGGTGGAGAACGACTATGACGACCGTTACACAAAGATGGAATCTTTGCTATCATCAGTTTATTCCAAGATCAGCATGCAGCTGTAGTGCTTCGAAGTCCCTGTGATAAGGTTAGCGATAAACTGAACTCCAAACTGAACAGAACTACACTCTCTTCTACCATTGTCTTAAATATCTTTAATGGTCTCGTTGCAAAAGATAAATTGTTGCTGGGGGACTTTAAAGCACCTGTGTGCCGATATTGGAGTAAACTGACGATAGCAAAGATTATAGCAAACACCATAGAAGCGGAATTGGTGCTCGCTAGCTCTGCAAATTCAGCTATTGTGGGAAGCCAGCCAATATAAAACTAAAACATAAACTATATTAAAATTACAAAAGGTTGCAGCTTACGTTGTGTAAATGGTGAACTGTCAACCCCTGGTAGATCGAAGCCCATTACAGAATGATAGAAGATAATAGATGATAGAAGCCCATCTCCTACTGTAAATAACCTGCACATTGTGTGTGTGTGTGTGTGTGTGTGTGTGTGTGTGTGTGTGTGTGTGTGTGTGTGTGTGTGTGTGTGTGTGTGTGTGTGTGTGTGTGTGTGTGTGTGTGTGTGTGTGTGTGTGTGGCCAGCCAGCCAGGTAGAAAAATGGCAGAAAAAAATTAAAAAGACAGACATCAGAGCATTTTTCAGTACACCAAAATGCAAAGTAAGAACCCTAGTAGCCTAATATCTCAAAGACTAGTTGATAAAATGTTCATAAGAAAGAAGTGAAATGCTAATGGAAATGTTTCATAATAATGTCATTAGGCAGAGCAGGCAACAAATGGCACACAGACAGCAGAGCTGGGGACAGATAGGCAGGGACAGACTTGAATTTTCGGCGCCGACAGAGATGGCCGCCTCGCTTCGCGTTCCTAGGAAACTATGCAGTATTTTGTTTTTTTACGTGTTATTTCTTACATTGGTACCCCAGGTAATCTTAGGTTTTATTATATACAGTCGGGAGGAACTACTGGACATAAGAGCAACGTCAACTCACCATCATTACGACCAGGAATACGACTTTCCCGAAGCGGATCCTCTGTTTTGGCCACCACCCACGACAATGGATCGGATCCCAGCCGGCGAACCAAAACAATGTCACCTTAAAAGGGGCAGACGAAGCGGTCTTCTGGTCCGGCTCCGGAGACGGGCACATCGCGCACCGCTCCCGAGCATACTACTCGCCAATGTCCAGTCTCTTGACAACAAGGTTGATGAAATCCGAGCAAGGGTTGCCTTCCAGAGAGACATAAGAGACTGTAACGTTCTTTGCTTCTTTGGAAACATGGCTCACTCGAGACACGCTATCGGAGTCGGTACAGCCAGATGGTTTCTTCACGCATCGCGCCGACAGAAACAAGCATCTTTCTGGTAAGAAGAGGGGCGGGTGGGTATGCCTTATGATTAACGAGACGTGGTGTGATCATAACAACATACAGGAAATCAAGTCCTTCTGTTCACCTGACTTAGAGTTCCTCACAATGAAATGCGACCCCATTATCTACCAAGAAAATTCTCTTAAGTTATAATCACAGCCGCATATATTCCCCCCCAAGCAGACACATCGATGGCCCTGAACGAACTTTATTTGACTCTATGTAAACTGGAAACCACATGTCCTGAGGCTGCATTCATTTTAGCTGGGGATTTTAACAAGGCTAATCTGAAAACAAGACTCCCTAAATTCTATCAGCATATCGATTGTGCTACCAGGGCTGGTAAAACCCTAGATCATTGTTATTCTAACTTCCACGACGCATATAAGGCCCTCCCCCGCCCTCCTTTTGGAAAAGCTGACCACGACTCCATTTTGTTGCTCCCAGCCTATAGACAGAGACTAAAACAGCTCCCGCGCTCAGGTCTGTTCAACGCTGGTCCAACCAATCTGATTCCACGCTTCAAGATTGCTTCGATCACATGGATTGGGATATGTTCCGCACTGCGTCAAACAACAACATTGACGAATACGCTGATTCGGTGAGCGAGTTTATTAGCAAGTGCATCGGCGATGTCGTACCCACAGGAACTATTAAAACATTCCCAAACCAGAAACCGTGGATTGATGGCAGCATTCGCGTGAAACTGAAAGCGCGAACCATTGCTTTTAACCAGGGCAAGGTGACCGGAAACATGACCGAATACAAACAGTGTAGCTATTCCCTCCGCAAGGCAATCAAACAAGCTAAGCGTCATTATAGAGACAAAGTAGAGTCGCAATTGAACGGCTCAGACACAAGAGGTGTGTGGCAGGGTCTACAGTCAATCACGGATTACAAAAAGAAAACCAGCCCCGTCGCGGACCAGGATGTCTTGCTCTCAGACAGACTAAACAACTTCTTTGCTCACTTTGAGGACAAAGACACGGCAAAGTTTTAAGTACGTTTTAAGTTCCTCGGCGTACACATCACGGACAAACTGAATTGGTCAACCCACACAGACAGCGTGGTGAAGAAGGCGCAGCAGCGCCTCTTCAACCTCAGGAAGCTGAAGAAATTCGGCTTGTCACCAAAAGCACTCACAAACGTTTACAGATGCACAATCGAGAGCGTCCTGTCGGGCTGTATCACCACCTGGCACGGCAACTGCTCCGCCCACAACTGTAAGGCTCTCCAGAGGGTAATGAGGTCTGCACAACGCATCACCGGGAGCAAACTACCTGCCCTCCAGGACAACAACATCACCCAATGTCACAGGAAGGCCATAAAGATCATCAAGGACAACCACCCGAGCCACTGCCTGTTCGCCCCGCTATCATCGAGAAGGCGAGGTCAGTACAGGTGCATCAAAGCAGGGACCGAGAGACTGAAAAACAGCTTCTATCTCAAGGCCATCAGACTGTTAAACAGCCACCACTAACATTGAGTGGCTGCTGCCAACATACTGACTCAACTCCAGCCACTTTAATAATGGAAAAATTGATGTAAAAAATGTATCACTAGCCACTTTAAACAATGCCACTTAATATAATGTTTACAAACCCTACATTACTCATCTCATATCTATATACTGTACTCTATACCATCTACTGCATCTTGCCATCTTTATGTAATAAATGTATCACTAGCCATTTTAAACAATGCCACTTTTATATGTTTACATACCCTACATTACTCATCTCATATGTATATACTGTACTCTATACCATCTACTGCATCTTGCCTATGCCGTTCTGTACCATCACTCATTCATATATTTTTATGTATATATTCTTCATGCCCTTTACACTTGTGTGTATAAGGTAGTTGTTGTGAAATTGTTAGGTTAGATTACTCGTTGGTTATTACTGCATTGTCGGAACTAGAAGCACAAGCATTTCGCTACACTCGCATTAACATCTGCTAACCATGTGTATGTGATAAATAAAATTTGATTTGATTTGATTTAACTGGCAGAGACAGGGAGTCTCAGGTAAGTTTGTTGAGTCTTAGTTTGGCAACATTATGAAAGGTTCTCTCTTTTTTATACTTGTAAAATATGGACATAATTGGACAATGCAATGGATACCCCCACTCTCAACTTAACCTGGTGACTGAACCAAGATTTGTTTAAGGCAATGGTATTGCTGTTATGATTAATTGTGTAGTTTTGGGTACCGGTAGTTATGATTATGGCAAACATCTTATTTATTTTCTATGAGACAGACTGTGAGTCAGTGAGGATGGTGAAAGGAAAAGAGCCACAGCAGAAGAAAACTCAGACTGTCTCTGGTATGCAGGCTGCAGTCGAGTGTGTGTGGTCATCTCTTAGGGGCAAGAGAAATGACGAAAGCTACCTTGCACTGTATGAGAAAGCAACAACATTGATTGACTACATTAAATCCATTGAATCCATTGAGACACACTCAAGACGATTTGCTGGCAAAGCAGTGGATCACTATAGGGCAGAATTTTTTAAAGTGTTGGATGGTGTGGAGGTTCAGTTTAGCGACTGTTTTGACCAGGACAGTCTAAGCATCCTGCAAAAATTGGAAAGAGCGCTTCTCACGGGGGAGTTGGATGAGTATCTAGATCAGTACCCTGAGCTGAACATAGATTCTCTTTCAGTGCAGTTGCCTCTCTTTCACAAAAAAATACCCCTGTAGCAGCAGTGGAGAGGCAGCAGAGGTCCTCAGGAGGCTTCCAGTGGAGGTGCGGGGATTGTTTGACCAAGTTGAGGTGCTGATCAGAATTTTGTTTGTGGTGCCAGTGTCTTCATGTGAGGCTGAGAGGAGTTTCAGTGCACTCCACAGATTGAAGACTTGGCTACGGGCTAGCATGGGCCAAGAGAGACTGAACGGCATAGTTGTCTGTAATGTACATAAAGTCAGTCTGGACAGTCTAAAGAGGGAAAATATCTGCCAGCAATTTGTTAGATCCATTGAAACCCGCAAACATATGTTCGGTTCTTTTGTTCAGTAGTGTGTATAGCAGTGGTTCTCAACTTGTCTGGGGTACTGGAACCCCAACATATTTTGAGGCAAGGCAGGCAAGGTTTTGAGCAGTCCTCAGGGACCCCCACCCCCTCTATATTATATGTAAAGTTACTGGAAACCTTGTGGTACTGAATACGTTCATTACACTTTTTGATTTCACGGACCCCTTGCAATTACACCAGGGACCACTAGGGGTCCACGGACCCCTGTTTGAGAACCCTGCTGTATAGTATGATATATGTTCTTTTGTTTAGTCGTTTTCAGTTTTTAGTACATGACAGTACACTTACTAATTATTTATTTTATGTTATTTTATTTCAAACTGCTTACTTTGTGTGACATACTTGTCCATAGCTGTTGTTTGAAGAGTTGAGACACTGACTGAACACTAAATAAGTATTTTAGAAGGATATTTTGTTTGATTTATTTGTGTTATTCACTGAAGTAGTTATTTTGCTTTTAGAACTGTACTTATTTTGAGCTTTTTGTTATTGTAAAGCTATCGTAACAGACTCAGGCCAGTGGTACATATTTAATGACTATATACATGTATCAGAAAAAGTAAAATAATAAGGTCAATTTAATACGGAGAGCAACTTTGTGATGGTTCTCAATGGAGATTATTTTAGATGAGATCGCACCATGCTCATTGTATTTACGATAACTGCACCCATACACAGTGTACAGTAGTACCCTTGCCACCTACTGGATTTTCTTGGTATTGCTGGTTCTTGGTATACCTGCATACATACTGGACTGATAAGGACTGATAAGGAACACTGCTATAACTATTAGTAGTAGTAGTATCATAATGATTTAAACAATTGAACAATTTGGGACAACCCAATTTGGGACAACCCTTCAGTTAACTAATATCAAATATCCAGTAGTAGTAATTATGATTCCTCAATATACATTTAACATATTACAACGTATGCTATGTGTTATAGCACTACTTTTGGTGTCCCCCTCAGGAATTGCTCTTGAGAAAATGTCATGCAATTGTCCCCTCCAAAGTTGATATCAGATTTTTCGGCCATTCCTGTAATGGAATGACGTGTTTGCAAACCGTTATCTTGCGACCTAACTGGGGATTGCCCAAGCAATGAATATGCGGCATTTATGACTATATGAAAAGTATCTAGATTCTAGAATGACACGAGTAACTGTTATACTGTGTGTACATAATACATGCGTTTCAGCAAGCCTATTGTTGAGCATTTAAAATCATTATCACATGCGCCACGTAATTATAGAAAATGTCACCATTGTTTCAAATTGAAGGTATCTTACAGTTGAGTTAAAGGCCTAGTTGTTTCCTTATTACTACAAGAGTGATACAATGTAACATGTGCGCGAGGCGCGCTTTCTGACCGTGCAGTAGTGACTTGTCCTTGTGTAGTAAAGGGCAAAAGCAGGTGCAAGAAGAACGCGTGGGGTCGGGCGAATGGGAGGGCTTGACTACATAAGAAAAAAAATTGTCATCCTGAATCATTGCCTATAGGCCAGAAATATAAAATGGGCGTGATCAGGCTTGGCGAGTATAAAATCTCTCCCGGAAATTTTTTTCAGTAGCGGCAAGTGAAGCAAACAAGTTAAAGGCGTAGAAGAACAGGGTGTATAATTGCAAGCAATGTACTGAAATACAGATGTAACCCAGTGAACTAGGTAACAAGAAGTTTAAAGACTGAATCACGGAAGGAGAAACAAGCGAGGACAGACGCCTGTTGCCTATTTGAAGACATCGCTTGAACCGAACAGCTGCGTAGTCCTTTAATGCTGGACAAATATCAATAGTTGGTTAACCAACTACCTTTTAACTATTCACTAGTCTTTAACCAATTTTTCTTACCGGTTCGCCAATGCTTTTGCACCAGTTCATGAACGGAGGCCTGGAAGTGATGCATTCTACAGCAATTCAAAAAGACACTACTTTTACAAAAATTTTCGTTGGTGGTTTGCCCTACCACACTAACGATGCTTCCTTAAGAAAGTATTTTGAGGCCTTCGGCGACATCGACGAGGCGGTGGTGATAACGGACAGACAGACGGGGAAATCCAGAGGATATGGCTTTGTAAGTAACATTCTGACACTTGTCGGTATTGCAATTAGCCTACATCTTGCACTGGCAGCACGTGCTTCATACCAATGCATTAATTTGAGAATAATTCTCAATAGGCCACCCTAGAAATTGAGTTGCCTATAAGATTAATGGTTGGTATAGCCTATTTGTTTTATGTGCTGTTGTCTCTGGACACATGCACTCCACGTTTCCTCCCACCACCAAGTTATTGTTCCATGTAACTGATTTATTTGCCTAGAGGAAAACAAGAATACTTGATGCTGCGCCAAGTGTCTTTTTAATTAGAAATATTCCATGCAGAATAAAATGCTGTCGCCAAAGTTGCGCTTTGCGTATTGCGGTCATTCAAACGCATGTCAAACTATTCCTTTCCTATAATGTGCTGCTTAAACACAAATGCAGTATTTATTTATTTTTGCCGTTTTTGCCTGTATCACCGCTTTAATCAGGATGAGGGATCACATTAGTTGACGGATAAAATTATATCTCCACATGTCTGTCCCTCTGCCTACCCCCGAACGAACACACCGCATGCCGTCTCCCCACCAACCCCTCAGCGCTGGCCCATGAACGACCTAGCCTGTATCGCTTATGAGCGCAAGGGCACTCACGGAAGTGCGAGCTGCTGTCCTCGGTTGCTTTATATGGTAATTTTGGCGCGGTAGGGACGCTCCAAGACCCTCCTCCCATTGTAAAGAACCGAAGCACTCAGGCTTTACAAGTGGTGTTTATAGAATAATAACTGCTGTGTGAGTCGTTCTTTTGTATCCCAAGATGGACTGCTGTTCACTGCCTGAGTACAGATCCCGAACCATGACACACACACACCTCACCTCCCCTTGTTGTGTTAGCAACTGTCAGAGATGAAAGTTTGGTGCACTTCCCCCTCCAGTGTGTCAACGTTCCCTATTTTATTTTATTTTATTTCACCTTTATTTAACCAGGTAGGCTAGCCAAGATGGCTGAGACAAAGCAAAGCAGTTCGACACATACAACAACAGTTACACATGGAATTAACAAACATACAGTCAATAATGCACTACAAAAAGTCTATATACAGTGTGTGCAAGGGAGTGGCAAAGTAATTACAATATACCAATTAAACACTGGAGTGATAGATGTGCAAGTAGAGACGATGGGGTGCAAAGTAGCAAGATAAATAAATACAGTATGGGGATGAGGTAGTTGGATGGGCTATTTACAGATGGGCTGTGTACAGGTGGTGCAGTGATCTGTGAGCTACTCTGACAGCTGGTGCTTAAAGCTAGTGAGGGAGATATGAGTCTCCATCTTCAATCACCACAGAGGGGTTTAACAAAGTATGTATGATGCAGATAAAAATAAACCCACCTCATAGTTACAATGAACAGGAACAGCAGAAGAAATGCAAATATTTACCACAAACTTGGAGATGTGTATCAGCATTTAACAGGCCAAAGATGGAATGGAAAACTGGTGTCTCCAATAGAGGCTGTGTTTACTCCTCATCCAGTTTAAAACTGAAAGACAATGGTACTCTGTTTACACATCAGTGGTGACCAAAAAAACAGTGGGGCTCAGTCATAAACGGTTACTGCTGCTGAGTGTCTGGTGTTTCAGGTCTGACTGGCTCGGGCATATGAGGGTGTTCCAGGTTGGGAAAGAGGTGTTTGCCACCTTGCATGCAGCAGAGGGCAAAAAACCACCCAGCTGTGTTTTCCCAACAGGGATAACTCGATAATCCTGTTGCTCACTGCTTCAGTAGCAGGAGGAGAAAACGGCTCCAAAGCCAGGCTTACCTTTAAACACACTCCAAAGGTGGATTAGTAGACCCCCTTCAATAGAATGCGTGTTGACAACGCATGGAGTGGGCTTAGAACGTCTTCTCTAGTCTAGAGGTACGCTTCCCTCAACAGGCTAGAATAGATTTTTAACTCGGATAAAACCAAATATGTAGTCATCTGAGATCTTGAGTTGGCAGAAGACCAAGACAATCAAAGCAGACTGATGCTGTCTAATGCCTTCAAAGGAGAGGAAGGGAGGGGTAGATTCTAACAATCTCCTTATTCTCTATTGCCTAATTGGATAAGCCCTTGTTATTCCTTACTGATTCATATTTCAGCAGACCTCTCTGTCTTAGCTGCTGACCAAGTGTTCTGGGTCTTTTCTAAGTGATAATAACTGTGCTTTGTGTGCAGTTTCCTCCTCTGTTCAGAAAGGGGAATTTAAGTGGTGGAAGGTGGACAGGGTGATTTCTGTGATGGCAGACCAGTAGGGGTTGTTCTGCTTGTAGGGTTAGGGTGGCCCTAACCGTGAAATACTTTTTCATAGCTTGGATGCCATATATTTTATATATATTTTTAGTATTGCTAATATTTTCAACGTCTGATTATGTGTCAGGTGACAATGCTAGATCAGGGTGCAGCAGAGAGGGCCTGTAAAGACCCCAACCCCATCATCGACGGGCGCAAGGCCAACGTAAACCTGGCTTACATAGGCGCCAAGCCCCGCGGTATGCAGATAGGTGAGCCGACCAGGGGTGAGTACAACCGCCGGATGCACCAACACTACACTTGTCACACACCATATTGGCATGCTTTAGACAAATGTTTGCTGGTAAATGGTCATTCAGAAATACCATATGCTACTCATGCCACATTGTACAGAAATGTACAAAAATTTAAATTCATCTGGATTAACTTTCTTGCTCTATATACAGTTGAAGTCGGAAGTTTACATACACCTTAACCAAATACATTTAAACTCAGTTTTTCACAATTCCGGACATTTAATCCTAGTAAAAATTATCTTAGGTCAGTTAGGATCACCACTTTATTTTAAGAATGTGTAATGTCTGAATAATAGTGATTTATTTCAGCTTTTATTATTTTCATCACATCCCCAGTGGGTCAGAAGTTTACATACACTCAATTACTATTTGGTAGCATTGCTTTTAAATTGTTTAACCTGGGTCAAACATTTTGAGTAGCCTACCACAAGCTTCCCTCGATAAGTTGGGTGAATTTTGGCCCATTCCTCCTGACAGAGCTGGTGTAACTGGGTCAGGTTTGTAGGCCTCCTTGCTCGCACACACTCACAAATGTTATATGGGATTGAGGTCAGGGCTTTGTAATGGCCACTCCAATTCCTTGACTTTGTTGTCCTTAAGCCATTTTGCCACAACTTTGGAAGTATGCTTGGGGTCATTGTCCATTTGGAAGACCCATTTGCGACCAAGCTTTAACTTCCTGACTGATGTCTTGAGATGCTGCTTCAATATATCCACATTTTCCTTCCACATAATTTTCCTAGTTCATGATGCCATCTATTTTGTGAAGTGCACCAGTCCCTCCTGCAGCAAAGCACCCCCACAACATGATGCTGCCACCCCCGTGCTTCACGGTTGGAATGGTGTTCTTCGGCTTGCAAGCATCCCCCTTTCTCCTCCAAACATAACGATGGCCAAGCAGTTCTATTTTTGTTTCATTAGACCAGGGGACATTTCTCCAAAAAGTACTATCTTTGTCCCCATGTGCAGTTGCAAACCATAGTCTGGCTTTTTTATGGCGGTTTGGAGCAGTGGCTTCTTCCTTGCTGAGCGGCCTTTCCAGTTATGTCGATTTATAGGACTCGTTTTACTGTGGATAAAGATACTTTTGTACCATCTTCACAAGGTCTTCTGCTGTTCTGGGATTGATTTGCACTTTTCGCACCAAGGAGACAGAACGCATCTCCTTCCTGAGTGTTATGATGGCTACGTGGTCCCATGGTGTGCATACTTGCATACTATTGTTTGTACAGATGAACGTGGTTCCTTCAGGCATTTGTGGTTCCTTCAGGCATTTGGAAATTGCTCCCAAGGATGAACCAGACTTGTGGAGGTCTACATTTATTTTCTGAGCTCTTGGCGGATTTCTTTTGATTTGTCCATGATATCAAGCAAAGAGGCACTGAGTTTGAAGGTAGGCCTTGAAATACATCCACAGATACAACTCCAATTGACTCAAATTATGTCAATTAGCTTATCAGAAGCTTCTAAAGCTATGACAATTTCCTGGCATTTTCCAAGCTGTTTAAAGGCACAGTCAACTTAGTGTATGTAAACTTCTGACCCACTGGAATTGTGATACAGTGAATTATAAGTGCAATCTGTCTAAACAATTGCTGGGAAAGTTACGTGTGTCATGCACAAAGTAATGTCCTAACTGAGTTGCCAAAACTATAGTTTGTTAACAGGAAATTTGTGGAGTGATTGAAAAATGAGTTTTAATGACTCCTTTTAGGTGTATGTAAACTTCCGACTTCAACTGTATATATTAGGGGGCTGGGTAATTGTGAGGGGGGGAAAGTCACCCGTGTAATTTGCCATCACTGCACGTGTTCTATATCATTAGTATGTTGCTTGAGTTAGACACTACTCTTGTCTCGCTGCCTCCTATGCATTGCAAATGTCTGAGTTGTTTTCTCGGTCTTCCAGGCATATCCATTGGAGTGCAGCCTATTCACCCAGCGCTCATCCAGAGGCAGTATGGGTGAGTGAGTGGGCACTCTTTCTTTGTGCCCTATATACCACAGTATTGCATCTTCTGAATTACACATACTTCTGCCAAATAAAGGTCTCTTGTTTAATGTGCATGTCATTTTCCTCTGACATGCACATCTATGTGAGCGTTCTACAGATGTTGGACAATTTCACTTTTTTGTTTTCATATGGTTGTATCATGGTACATTACATGGACATATGTGAATCTTAACCCCCTCTTTAGACCCTTAAGTTTCTACTTGGTTTAGTGGGCTCTCTCACTGAGAAAGGCTCCATGGCAGTGTCTGTCTGTGTTGGAGAAACAGCCTTGAGGCCAGTCTGTGACGGGTGTCCTGGACACTCACTCCGCTGGGCATTTAATGGCCATGTCACTGAAATGGGTTAGACACCACTGCCCCCACCCCTCAAGTCCTAGCTTTGATTTAATTACTGTAAGCCAGAGGTCCAAGCCCTTACATGCATGTAATAATATAAGATCGTGTCCATGGACTTTGGGTCCTTAGAATCCCCCTCTGTTCATGTGCTTGTTGCTTAGTAACGGGCAGGGCAGAGCCCTCCCCAGGGGAGCGTGCTCTGTGGGCATGTCTAACAGGTGTTGGCTCTTATTACAGCCTTTTACACCCCCTAATCCCCTGTGATTGACTGCAGCCCCAGCGATTGGGAGAGATCATAGATCTATATGGGCTGGTGACAGACACAAGCTGCTCCAAGATGGAGAGCACACGCTTGTTCTTTCAGCCTTCCGCACAGACCCTTCAACTGCAGGTGGTAGAATGGTTGGGTATGATTGAGTATTTATGTAGGCCAGCCTGGACTGTAGCATAGTGCTCCTCTTCCTCTTTGTCAGCAGATTGACTGGGTAGCTGGTAGGGTTGGGGCTCGCACACATCACACTGAATGTGAATGTTCGTCTGTCGAGCATTCAGCGCGCTGCGATTTAGAAACCACCTGCTGTAGATGTCTGACTGTTACATGTAAAATTGGTGCACACTCGGTACTATGTACAGCAAACGCTGTTGGTGTCTGAGCCCCTTACCAAGGCCAGGGACTACTTCTCTCCTTCACTTTCCGATAGTCTACTTGTCCTCCCCTCTCTCTTGCCTGTGGAGGAAAAGGAAACAGGGTTCTGTTTGAACACCGTTTCTGCTGGGTGTCGGTACGACACTGAATTTACACCCCTGATGAGACTGGGGGAGGGAATAGGGTCTGTAGATTGGAGTGAGGGGTTTGGGGAAGGCAATGTTGCCTCAAACATAGTTAACGGCACTGAGAGAATTTCAGGTCTGCTGAGCACAAACTTCACGGTTGTAAAAATTCTGTGCAACTTCCAGCATGCGGTTACAGTGAACACTGATGTTGTACCAGCTTTAAGTTAGTTTCAGACAGTGGTCAAGTAGGCTACTGTGGTAATTTGATCATAATGTAGGCCTCTCAGTGGCCTACAACAAAATCTCTTGCATAGTTTGTTTGGTTTCATTATGTTGCTAATATTGTTTATTCTATCGCAATTCTCACCGTAAAAGGAAATGGTGATAGTGCTAACTAAGGGGGAAAACTCTGAAATTCATTCAACTTTCTAATCTCGTGATTCTCTGCGCACGCTGATATTTCTTCTGCTCAGCAGTCCCAGGGAACATTAAGGGAGGGGGGGCGGGGCAATGGCTTTCTCTGAAGAGGCATTGTGCTTAATGAAGCTGTGCTTTCACCAGGCGCCAAACCTCCTGCAGCTTTCGCACTTTTTTTCTTAAAATATTCATGATTGCTTTTCTATATTATATTGTACTTCCGGGTCAGAATTTGGGATGCCATAAGGACCTTTTGTAGAATTTGCTTTAACCTGTAGCCTTTTGTTCTGGTTTGTGGCGAGGATACAAGTGGAAAATTAGCCTCTGCATATGTAAGTAGGAACTACTTATTGGCCGTCGATTTATTTTCCGTCAACGGCTCCTTTTGCTGTTTTATCCAGTCGTTTAACCACAAACGTATAGCTACATTTAGCTTGACTTGATGAAGACCTTCAATTTGTTCACCATGACTTAAATGTGATGCTAGAGGAACTCTGTCTGCTTGGGGTGTCAGTCCACGTCCCTACCATCCGCCGAGTGGTACGTGTCACACCCGCTGGCCGTCATCCAAAAAAACAGCTGACCTCTGATCCCTCTGTCCCCCATACCCCCACAGGCCCTGTGACGTTAGGTTAGAGCTCACTGCTCTGTTCTGCTTCCCTGTTTCATATCCTCTTATCTCCCTTTTCTATCTGCTGCACTTCTCATCCTCTTAGTTGTATTTATTAACTTTTTTATCAAGACGATTGCAGCGTTGACCCATATTTTGTTGTACTTCCTACTAATGTGCCTCAAAGTTCAACCAGAGGTCAGAGCTAGAGTCCTATGGCCACACTATTACAAGGCCACAAAGAGGCTCATCTGTATGTGAATCTGTGTATGCCTGTCTGGGGGGGGGGGGGGGGTCTGAATGGTTCTTTGTGAGTAATTGACCGTTAGAGGGGTAGACGGTGCGAATCAACCTTCTCTGCTCCCTCTGCCACGGGCTCCTGATTCCAATTACCTTCATCTATAGCGATCATATACTTAGTGTTAGTGTATACCACTCAGTGGGCAACAGTGTCCTAACTATTCCATGCCTACCTACACAAATACTTGCTATGTGAGTGGACCCAGGCAACAGACTGCTGTATCATATCAGCATAATCTTAGCCACTAGCTTCACTCTCACCATATGATGGAGCCATCTCGTGCTGCGTCTCCAATATAGTATTAACGAGGAATCTGATAATGAATGCATGTTATTGTTAACCCCCACTATCCTCCCCAACCCCCTCATGGTTGCTCTGTACTCCCAGCTGACCAGTATGCCGGAGGGGGGAGTGAAGATACCCGAGGTGCAGGCTTCGTGCTGCCTTGTTTTGAGGCTCCCAGGAGGAGGTTAGCAGGCATCTGTGACTGATCCCGCCCCTCTCTGGTGCCAGCAATGGCTTGAGAGTGCAGCAATGGATTGGAGTGCCAGGTTATGCTGATTAGTGCCTGGCTTTCCTATTATGGCATGGTTTGGGGTTTGCAGTGGTGACTTCTGTTTAACGTTCCAGTGTGGGGTTTAGGGGTGTGGTATGTGTTAGGCAGGTTGCAATTGGATTTTATGCGAAGGTCCTGTCACCCCTTACCCCTGCACTCTCCCTTTTTGCTGTGTTTGAGTTGACACCAATAGTCTTCCATCACTTCATTCCCTTGTCTTCTGTCATGGCCATTGATCTGAATGGAAACTGGAAAACACAACATGGTGGTAACCCATCTGGTCCTTTCACCCATCAGTGGCCGTGAAGTTGGCGACAAGGAAAGGAGGCCATCAGAGTATTGAAACCCAGCTGAGAAGTGTTGATTTTGTCTGCTGTGACTTCAATGCCTTGATGTTCTTTCACCGAACTTACTGCCCTTTCCTACCAGACACTCCGTGTGAGAGGGGTGACAAAGTTCCTCTTGCTCTCCTGAGCTCTGTTTTTGGTTCATGTGTGGTGTTTACAGTGAGTGGAGTTTGTTCCCCTCCAGCTGCAGTATTAAGGGTGGGGGGGGGGGGGTCTCTAAATGGCACCAGTTTTGCAGTGGGGAGGTCCCTAGCTCTTCCTCTGCCATCAGACTGGGGAGAATGAGCTGTCCCCATACTCCATAACACTAATCACTAGTGCGAGAGTGCTTTGAACACAGCACACCCAACTGGCTAGCAACCTGCCTTGATAAGCCCTCTACCACTGATATCCAATGTAACTTCCGCACAAAACAGGAACCACAACTCTGCTACTGTCATCACACTTCCTGTGTGTACTCAGCGAGTGAAGCGCAGCAGCTGTTAAAACACTCTGTCTGGGCTTGAAATCCTGCTAGTAACGGCTCTCCCGCCCACCACCATACCCCCCCCCCCCCCCCTTCTCTCTGGGGGCCCTACCTAACAGGTTCTGTAGGTTTTCAGCTGATGAGAGATGTTGATCTCTTCTCCCTAACTCGCGCTTTGTCACATTTCGTGGATGGTGTGGCATCTGGCTAGTTTCTTGCCCACCACCACTACTGTGGATACACTACACAGCACAACTCTAATGTATATTCAAGACCTGCTAACCCTACTGGAGAATGTAAATGACAGAATCCAGTCCTTGGCTTTCTTTACTCCTGTTCATTGTGTTTTCCATGTAACTTGTGTCCTGTTTGTTCTCTAGGTTGGCCCAGCAGTATGTGTACCCCCAGGCCTACCTTCAGCCCAGCCTGGTGCTCCCTTCTCAGGTGTCCTCCATCAGCTCCCCCTACCTGGACTACAGTGCTGCTTACACCCAGTACGCCCAGACCGCCTTCGAGCATTACCCCTACGCCGCCTCCCCAGGGTTCCTGGGCTATGGCTATGCCCCCAGCCCTGCCACTGCCCCCTCCCAGGCCTCCGCCCCAGCCACTGTTCACCAGACCCTCCCCACAGGGGCAGGCCCAGCACCCACCTTCCTGCAGTACGCCCCCCAGCAGCACGTTCAGCCAGACCGCATGCAGTGAGGAGAGTCCTATAGGCCTGGGGCGTCACCCTGGACTGCCACAGCCAGGGCTTTCAGGGAATGGGCTGAGGGACTATTGCACGGTACCATCAGGATGAGCCCCCTCATTGGTCTTGGGAGGGTTTTGATGACCGGATGGGAGGCTAGAATAAAATGTGTGGTCACTGAGGGCTTCCAGATGCAGACACTTGATTTATTTTATTTTATTACCGTCTATCTTTATTGTATCAGTGTTAGTATCATATTATCAATGTAATTATTATTATTCCCCCCCCCCCCCCCCCCCCAAAAAAAACGCTACATGCTTGTATTTGAAGAGAGCAGAAGGGGGACTTACCTGGACATTGACCCCTCACCCCCCTCGTCTTTGCCAGGGCATGGGTTAAGTGAATGCACTGCTGCTTGGATACAGTGGTTGGGCATTGGGTGAGGCTCAGTGCCAACTGTTTCCATCCACACCAGAGGCGAGGACTCAGCCGTCTGGTACACCCCCAGTGTTACTGGTCCTACACCATGGGTGGTCACGGTTCTCTCTGGGCCTTTCAGAGGTCATCAAGGACTAAATGGAGAGTGGAGATTCTGGGATCCCCCCCCCCTTCTCTGAGACTGTGAAATTGTTAAGTCAGGACTATTTCTTTTTTATTAAAGAGGCCTTAACTCCTGTTTTTACAAACACTTCCTTTTAACCCCTTAACTCAGAGCTAACTGGGAGAGTCCTCACTCATTTCCGCATGGCCTGGGCTCTTCATATTTATACCAGACACTCTTGTAGTCTATTGGCTCACTTTGTCTTGATTGTTGGAGACCGAAGTAGATAATCATATGCAGTAAGTGGGAGGGGTCAAAGAGCATTGAGCGTTGACGTGCAAGGTAGCTGACACCGATAACCACTACCTGTTTATTTTGTCTAACTGTTACTCTAAAATTGTCAAATGTTGATCTCTCAAAGGACATTCATGTACAGTATTTTTAAATGTTTCCATTATCAAGTACATTTATTATACTATATTTATGTTTAGGTATTTATAGGAAATTCTAAGTTAATTGTTTTTTGTAACTTGGTCTAAATAGTTGCAGCACTGAAGTCCTATAACTTGGTAAGTGTATGTGCAAATCCACAAATGTGTCTTTATTCATTTGATGGACATTTTTGTTTTCCATTTTTCCTGGGAACCCATTGGGTTTTGCTGGCTGGGATCAGACTCTGTTACTTTCTGTTACGTTCAGAAAAAATGTCATTTCCAGTCCCTTCAAAGAAGCCATACCAAAAAATCTTGAAAAATAAAGAATTTGTATTTATAAAATAAAGTCTTGACTCATTTCCTGATCTGAGATTTACTTGCAACATTTTCAAACTTGATACCTTCATGAAGAGCAGAACATTTACAAATTCTTTGCCATATTCTCTCCATGGATGCATAAAGAAATTGGGTTCTTAATCTCTAGGTTGGACTCCTTAAGTCACTTCTAATGTGTACTAAGAGCTTCAAACTAGTTCCTGTTGGTGTGAGGGGGTTCAGTATCTAATGTGTGTGTGATGTGGTTGTTATCCCAGTCCCAGTTCTGTACTGTCTGCTTTGTTGGGGGTCAGGAGCAGGAGGCACATGCTTTATCAGCCCTCAACACTACAACCTGCCAGGGGCACGGGGTGTTCCCAGACCCAACACAAACATTGTTGCTGGGGAGATGAGAAACTTCACTGTAGAACCGGGAGGGGTTTGGTATGTGGTTTAAAGCACTTTGTTAGCTGTCAAATATAAAAGGTTTATTTGTTTGGTTTCTGCATATCGTGAGGCCTTAACACGGAGGTGTTTTATTGTACCCACAGACTGTGTAAAGTACAAGGTTGTGAAGCAGCACTGGCATGGCTTATGAAGGTATATCTGAGGAAGGACCATGTGTATATTTAAAGCGTGCAGAGGGATACCAGATGGCTTTCTTGCAGTATGCTGGGCATTTTAACAGTACTGATTCATACATAATATTTAAATAAGCAATCTGCAGTAATGGAATAGATGTCTCAGGGGTTACAGTTACATTGTTGAATCGTTCTAGGTGTTTATGGCCAGTGTGTGGTCTGAGGTGACATTACTGTGTTGGAGAGCACTGAGTTAGTGCTGTGAATGTATGGATGTCTCATTGTTTTCCCTATCTCTCCTCCCAATCGTCTGGCTCCCTCACTCTCTCCTCAGTTTCTTATTGTTGCTCTCCATTTTCATTCTCAGCCTTCGAACTCTCCATCTCTCTCCCTCCCTATCTCTCCTTCCTATTGCCTCTGTTTTTCCTCATCACACTGTGGTTCTTACTCTCCCTCTCATTCTTACCCTTTGTCTTTCACCTTCTCACTGAATCATAAGGGGAGAACAGAGCCGAGTGTCAGGTTGATGAACGAGGTCATACAGGCCCAGAGGAGCATGTTTTGCTGAGTCACCATCAGGCCTCGAATACACACACATTCTACAGTGCAGGCTGCTCTGCACACTCAAACCTAACTCCACACGTTCTACTCTGAGTCGTGCTCCCCTCTGACGTCAAGGGATTCCTCAGAACTGTCATAACTCAGTCCTGTCTTATCAGCCCCCAGCTACACTTTCATCATACCTCCGAATTAAAGGACTTTTTCCACTTGGCTCAGTTACCCCCTCACTTCACCCCTCTTGGTTTCACTATGTGTTGATCTTTCATGTTGAGGTGAATTTCCACAACATCCCTCAAGACACCTTCTATAACTCTCTGTAATGCGTCTTGCAAGTTTTTTTGGGGGTAGAAAGGAAAACGGAAAACTAGCTGCTATTGCCAGAGGTTTGGTCTATTAACTAATTCACGGCGAAAACTCCATCCCAACAAAAAAGGCTGAAATTTCAGGCGGCCTTTTCAAACAGCTCTTATACTCGAAGGGCATTATCATAATGTTCACAATTTCACAGTATTATTCCAACCTCATAGTGGGAAAATATATATAAACATAGGAAAATCAAGTTTTTGACTGGGCTTTTAAGAGTAAGAGACGTACACTGAGTGTACAAAACACTCAGTGTACGTGTGTACACTACGTGTGTACAATATTAGGAACACCTTCCTAATATTGAGTTGCACACCACCACCCCTTGCTTTTGCCCTCAGAACAGTCTTCATTAGTCTGGGAATTAACTACAAGATGTCGAAAGCGTTCCACAGGGTTGCTGGCTTTTGTTGACTCCAGTGCTTCCCACAGTCATGTCAAGTTGGCTGGATGTTCTTTGGGTGGTGGTCCATTGTTGATACACATAATAAACTTGTCTCCTCCCCCATCTACACTGGTTGAAGTGGATTTAACAAGTGACATCAATAAGGGATCATAGCTTTCACCTGGATTCACCTGGTCAGTCTGTCATGGAGAGAGCAGGTGTTCATAAAGTTTTATACACTCAGTGTACAGTATTCTGTTAAATACATTTTTATTAACTGTCTTCATGACGGAACAGTATGGATTGAAGGAAACTCCTTTGCAAAACACCAACAGGAAAATGTGTACATTCTGGTACATCCTACTGGAATGTTGTGCAATGTTACAATATTAAAATGACCCATCTACTCCAACTCTGTATTCTGTTTCTTCTGTAAACCCACCTCCCCCAAACAAAAATTCAGCTTCTCTGGCCCTCTGTCCATCTCTCCACCCAGCTGTATCTGTGGTCCTTTTTTGATAGTCTGAAGTGGTCCTTCTATGGCCTGGGTAATATCAGCAGCCATTTCAGATAGGGTCAGCTCTATATTTACCCACCCTCTTAGAGGGAGCTGAGTATTCAGCCCTGACCTGTGTCATCTTCCCGTGCCGGCTCAGAGAGATTACATGGATATGTCTGGAGTGGGGTAGAGTGTTGGGGATAGGTATGTGGAACATATACGGATGGGGCAGAGGGCTGATATGTGGTACGGTATTGGGAACAGGGGATAGGGATGGGGGCATATAGGGAGAGGGTAGCCAGGCAGGGGGTTGTTGGGAAGGCAGAGAGGTTTGATGTCCCTGTGAGCAGCCTGCTTTCATGGACATAATCTAGAAAGAAGAGGATAGGTTGCTATGGAGAGGGGGCTGCAGAGCGTTAAGTGGGAAGGTGGCGGGTTATTGTGTGTTCCCAAAAAACAGGCTTGCTCCCTATCAGTTGGTCTAATGGACCTCTGTGTGATTCTCACACTCAGAGCCATTAAAAGGCATGGGTGGGTGGTGATAATGAAGACAGTTACTATCCAGAGTATCTATAGCAGGCTGATACTGTCAGTCATGTGCATTAATGGCTGTTAAACTAAATGGCAGTGGAGGTTGGTTAATTGGTGTTTGTGTGTTTGCAGGGTGTTTGCTAGGTCATGCGTGTTTTATTCTAGATCCATGATGCACTGGGACATATTCATTATCTTGGTGCTAATTACAGACTGTTGCTTGCACGGATTGCACGGATTAAATACGAATTTACAGCAAGTGTGAGCGAGAGCAATGAAATATATTTCTGTGTGTGTGTGACAGAGAGTGAGAGAGGTAGTGTGTGTGTGTGCTCTCCATCACCCTTGTGGTGGAGTCTGTGTTATACTCTCTCTCTCCCTTCAGGTCCTCCATGTCTTCAGGCCTGTAATTTGATCTGAGTTTGTCTCACTCAGTTAGAGCTTGGGGATGGCAGGCAGGATCAGTGAGTAATCATTTTCTCAGTCTCCAGAAGACAGACAGACAGGCCAGGCCTGGCGAAGAATGCAAAACCCTCTTATCTCCATATCTTTCCCCTGTCCACTACTCTGTTTACACCACGCCAGCCTATATGCACTGTTCACCTGCCCTAAATGGTTCACACTCACTCACTCACTTCTCAGCTATACATGCTCTCACTCTTCAGCAATGCACACAAACACTCTCTCAGTAGAATGGACTGAGCACACATACTTTCCCCAGCGATGTGTGGTAGGGGCCAGCCTGCTAACATACAGGTGGTATCAAATAGCGACATGGTGAGGGGAGATGAGAGGTGAAAGGTTAGCGTGAGGAGGGATGAGAAGAGAAGGGTGAGGTGAGGTGGGGTGTGTGGTTGTGTGAACGTTTATGATAGGTTTGAGTTGGGGGGGAGGGAGGAAGGGTGAGTAGAGGGGGCGTGAGGAAGGGTTAGGGTGAGTAGGGGTGAGAGTAAAGAGTGAGGGGGAGGCTTGAAGGTTAGGGTGAGGGGGGATGCACTGATACTGTTAGTTTCGCTTTTAACAAACTGGAAAAGGGGATACCTAGTCAGTTATACAACTGAATGCATTCAACTGAAATGTGTCTTCCGCATTTAACACAACCCCTCTGAATCAGAGAACACGTGTCTCTCTGCTTCTTCCTAACCCTCGTTCCCCACCCCCACCCCAAACATGACACTCTACTGCTAAAGATCAAACCATACCGTGCCACACACTCACAATGTGAGAGGGCGCTCGCGTGTTCTCTCCACAGGGGGGTTTCCTTGATTTTAAGCTAGATTTCCTTATCTCTAGTCAGCATGCATACACCCAGGGCTGGGCCCCTGCCCTAACCCGCAGCAGCGCGCCAGAGAGAGCTACTGTTTGCAGGGAGAGGAGAAGAGAGGAGAGGCTCTGTGGCTGGACTTACAGAGACAGAGAGGCCTGAAAGCCTGATGCCTTCTGACAGCTGAGCTTCCTCATTCAGTGTGTCATTCACAGCCGCAAACAGGGATGTGTGCCCACACACACACACACTCGACACACACACTCACAAGCATAAATGTACTCATACAGGCAGACACCCCAACACATCCACAAACACACATAAAAAGAAAATGCACATACACTCAGACATATACACACTTGCTCTGTCTCACAAACACACTTTGACATTGACTCTGACTGGCTATGCTGTGGAGTTGTTAGTGTGGAAGGGAATGGCTGTTTATGTAATGGTGAGTCTCTGTTATCTGCTCTGCATGGATGTTATTCAGCCTCCCAGGGCCGGCCTTTGAAGCATTCTAACTGATCTTGTTTCAGACGGCCAGTACAATACCATCATGAGGTGTGTGAGTGTGTGTGTGGGTGTGTGTGTGGGTGTGTGCATGTGAATGTGTGCATGTTCGTGTATGCGGACGTGTTCCACTGGGCACAGACATCAGTTCAACGTCTAGTTTTGATTTACATTTGTTTGAGTAGTCAACTAACACAAATTCAACGTGAAATCAACAACAATTGTCACTATGTCATTGGATTTAGGTAAAAAGTTGGGTAATAAAAAAGACGAAATTCCTTTATGTTGACTTTTTTTAAATCCAATCAGTTTTCCAAGTTGATTCACATTGAGTTTTTTGTTAAAATGACTTGGAAACAGAGATGATTCAACCTGTTTTTGCCCAGTGGGGCGTGTGGGAGGCTCCACAATCAGTTCCCCTCCATGTTTGAAGGCTCTACAGTATTTGTGTTCTCATAAGGGCCATTGTGTGTGGCCACTCCACAGGAGAGAGCAGGCAACAGCTGTAAGGGGGATGTTAAACACACAATGACGCATTTGCTCTCCCTCTGTCCATCCGTGACTTCTGAATCTTGGCCCTCTGCTGTCGTTGTTGTCATATGGAGACAGCTGTAGAGATGGCCTGTTGTTAACTAACACCCTTGGAAACAGCATGAAGAGTTGTATTTTGTGAGTTAGGTAAGGTTGGTACCTATCAGCCATATTGCATCTGTGTTAGTTTGTAAAGGCATGTATATGAATATCTGTTTCACTATGTAAGTGTCAATATGTCTCTCTGTGTGTGTGTGTGTGTGTGTGTGTGTGTGTGTGTGTGTGTGTGTGTGTGTGTGTGTGTGTGTGTGTGTGTGTGTGTGTGTGTGTGTGTGTGTGTGTGTGTGTGTGTGTGTGTGTGTGTGTGTGTGTGTGTGTGTGTGTGTGTGTGTGTGTGTGTGTGTGTGTGTGTGTGTGTTTATTTCATCCTGCTGATAAGCGAGGAGGCACTTGTGTTGTTAATGATGATTGAGATAACACTGTCTGGTGCGACAGAGCAGCTGCATGCTGACAGTGGCACCATGCTACAGCTGGCTGAGGAAAACGGGGCAGTCAATTACTGATCAAAGTGACTGAGAGACAGGAACAGTGTGAAGATGCAAGGGGGGTTATAGACTAAATCTAGTCTCTCTCACCTGTTTTGTGCAACTATCTCAAGAACTCTGTGTTATAAGTGAGATTTGTCCATTTAGATTCAATCTCAAGAGATTCTACTAGGGGAAAGTCAAAGTGACCTCAACTGAGGGAGGCAGGGAGAAAGAAACCAATAAGGAGAAAGGGGACAAAGGTGTTTTGGTCATAAAAATTAGATAAGAAAGGATCAAACATGACTATAGAATCAAAGATACTTGGTCAGTATTCATGGACAGAAGTTCATCTGAAGGCCACCTCCTAATCTGCCACGGTATCTTCCTCTGTGAGGCATAACTCCTCACACCCCCCTCTCCCTTATTTTTCTTAATTGTTTTTCAGTCTCCCTTGAACCTCTCCTATTTTAGTGCAGTATGTTCTGCCTAATATTATTTGCCCTCTCTCAGGTAAAGATAAAAACTCTGTTAAGATATTTTTTGACAGAAAGCATGAAAAAATCATGTGCATCGGCAGTGTGGCAGTGTTCCCAGTCCGAGGTGGAGCGCTCTGCTCTGCTCTCTCAGGAGTGAGGAGTATACTCCACACAGATTCACCACAGCTCTTTATAAGAAGAGAGAGAAAAAAAGGCCCTAAGCCTCTATATTTAGACAGACGTTATTGAGCCTCTTGTCTCTTTTTTCCCCTCTGCTGCTGTCAGGAATCCCACCAAAGCCATGTGGGCGGGCAGGCAGGCCTTTCTCTCCCGGAAAACAGAGGGGAGAGGGAGAATAATAATGTTGTTGATAATAACAGAGCGGGCAGACAGTGTGAGAGAGAAAGAAAAGGAGAGAGATAGTCACAGTGGGTGTCACTGTGCCTCACATCCCAGCCTACAATTCTAGGAAGAGAAAACGTTTTTGTAATGTTACCCGTAATGTTCCACTAATGTTTGAGTGTCCAGTTTTCCGATAGTTGGGGGAATATTCTATCTATGTTAGCAAACACCTTCTGAGAACTGTTTTAGCATGTTGACGTTAGAGTTAGGAGAACATTCCTTTAATGTCAAACAGAACATACACAGAACGTGGTTACCATGTTCTCAGAATATACAATATTCATGTTCTATTCATGTTTCATGAATATTCAAGTGTCCAGTTTTCTGAGGGTTAGGAGAATATTCCATCAACGTCCCACCGAACATACACAGAACATAGTTGCCATAATATAAGATATTAATGTTCTAGACACGTTTCATGAGAACGTTGCAAGAACATTTCTGTGTATCAGATGTCAGGACGTCGCCTGATGGAATCAAAGAAATCTTATCCCCCCCAAAAATGTTTTCATTACATATTAGTACTTTTGCCAAACCAATCAAGGCCCTGATTGCTGAACTATTTGTCCATTAATAGCTCTTTTTCTGCAAGGTTAGGGATATTCACACACAGCAATTTTAACATACAGTGTTTTCAACTTACATATTTCACACTTGTGCTCATTGTGCATGTTCATTTATACAATAATTATTTGTCAACAGTTTTCACCTAGGATTTGAACTAACAACCTCTTGGTCCAAGGTATGCCAATCTTCCTGCTACACCACCATGTCCAAGACATGTGTTGGTTATTCTGACAATTCTCCTCAATGATTTTATTTATTTATTTTAGCAATTTAAGGGCTTTCAGAATAGTTATCTAATGTTGATGGGGCTTGTTAACCTGTTTTAATAATACTCCTGAATCACTATGATCAATAAAGTGTTTGAGTGTACTGTACTTTTAACAGAGATTAGATTTACTTCAAAGTGCATATCAAGTTGTTTCAGATCTGCACAAGTGTGTATGGAAGAAGGGGTAGTGTTTCTGCTGGACAGCATATTATTAACAATACTAGCCCAATAAGTACATGTCCTAGAGACATCCCTTATTGAGACAGGGGTTAGGGCGTTCAACATTGGTATGGATGGCCTGGATTCGAGTCCCGCTAGTGGAATCACCCTACTTTCACATTCTTAGCAGAACATCATGTCAATATTTGGCAACAGTGACAACACACCCATCTGATCTAATTAGTTGTAACTGTTGCCAAATAATGACATTGACATATATTGCTAAGAACGTTGGAGTAGGGTGATTCCCCTAGCGGGTCTCGAACCCAAGCCGCCAGCACCAATGTCTAACAACCAACCACTGTCCCATTAAGATATATTTTTAGGGCTGCACTTATTGGGCCAGGATAGTTTGGCCCTGTTTACACTGAGTGTATAAAACATTAAGAACACATTCCTAATATTGAGTTGCACCCCCCCTTTTGCCCTCAGAACAACCTCAATTCATGGGGAGATGGACTCTACAAGGTGTTAGAAGCATTCCACAGGGATGCTGGCCCATGTTGACTCCAATGCTTCCCAAAGTTTTTTCAAGTTGGCTGGATATCCTTTTGGTGGTGATGGGCCATTCTTGATACACACAGGAAACTGTTGAGTGTGAAAAACCCAGCAGTGTTGCAGTTCTTTACACAAACCGATGCACCTGGTACTTACTACCATACCCCGTTCAAATGCACTTAAATATTTTGTCTTACCCATTCATCCTCTGAATGGCACACACACAATCCATGTCTCAATTGTCTCAAAGCTTAAAACTCCTTCTTTAACCTGTCTCCTCCACTTTGTAACATTTTTTTTAAACATTTAACAAGTGACATCAATAAGGGATCATAGCTTTCACCTGGATTTGCCTGGTCAGTCTATGTCATGGAAAGAGCAGGTGTTCTTATTGTTTTGTACACTCAGTGTATGTAGATTAAACACATTGATAGGTGTAAGCAATAGGGTGAATCAAATCAAATTGTATTTGTCACATGCTTCGTAAACAACAGGTATAGACTGACAGTGAAATGCTTACTTACAGGCCCTTCCCAAAAATGCAGATAGAAAAATAAAAAAACAAATAATAACACAAGGAATAAATACACAATGAGTAACGACAACTGCAAGTTGATGTGCAGTGGTACGAGGTAATTGAGGTAAATATGTACAGTGCCTTCAGAAAGTATTTATACCCCTTGACTTATTCATGTTCTGTGTATGTTTGGTGGAAGGTTGATGGAATATTCTCCTAACCCACACAGAAAAGTGAACACATGTATGCTCTTGCAATGTTCCCGTGAAACGTGTCTAGAACATTGATATCTGATGTTCTGAGAACATGGTAACCATGTTCTGAGTAAGTTATATTTGCCATTAAGGGAATGGTCACAAGAACATTCCTATGAAAATGTTAGTTAATGACCTAACGAGACGCTTAAGGGAACGTTCACTAACGTTTTGGGAATATTTTTTGTTAGCTGGGATATTGGGAGCTCTTCAATGGCTGTCATCAATATCCCCATCAGTGTGCTGTGTCTCCCAGTGGCCTGATGGGATGGAGAAAGTCAGTAGAGGGCACGTATTATCAGCCTCTCATGGGTGCTTCTACTGCCTCCTTGACAGGCATCTCCACTCTGTTCCACCTCCTGGATTGTTTAGGCCCCCTATGGTGACTATAATTGTTTCAGTTATTTGCAAAAATTAGCTTGTGTGTGTGTGTGTGTTTGTATGTGTGTGCGCACATCTGTGTGTGTGTGCGTGTGGGAATTTTATAGCCTGCTTATCTGAGTTCACTAAACTTAAAGTTGCTCTCCATGTACGTCTCGTATCAGGTCTTATCTCCATCGTCACTCAAGACGTCTCTCAGGAGCTTTGACCTCTGCTGTCCAAATACAGTGAAAGACAAACAGCGCTCTAATGTGGCACCCTCAGGATATCTATCGCTCTTACCTCCCATAGTGATTCTAACAAACAGCTACTCTTGTGTAGTGGAAACAGTATCCGACCAACGAGGGACACCCTGTCAGTTCAAGGGGCTCTCTCATAGGTCCAGAGCAGAAGGGGGAAGGGATTTAATGATTATCATGTGCTGATAAGGAAATATAGTGGACTAGGAGAATTTTAACAGTGGGTGAGACTTAGGAAGAACAACAATGAAAAGATAGACAGTAAATATGAACTGATAATTCAGCATTTGGTCATTATTTCTGGATCATCTAAACTAGATGCCCTCAATCTCACACAAATGATCAAGGAATTTACCAGGAACAACCCTAAATCACTGTCAAACGCTCCCTTAAACACTTCAGCTAGCAGGCCTTTCTAATCGACCTGGCCCAGGTATCCTGGAAGGATATTGACCTCATTCCGTCAGTAGAGGATGCCTGGTGATTCTTTAAAAGTGCTTTCCTCACCATCTTAAATAAGCCTGCCCTATTAAAAAAATGTTGAACGAAGAACAGATATAGCCCTTGGTTCACTCCAGACTTGACTGCCCTTGACCAGCACAAAAACATCCTGTGGCATACTGCATTAGCATCGAATAGCCCCCGTGATATGCAACTTTACAGGGAAGTTAGGAACCAATATACACTGCACTGAGGCTAGGAAACACTGTCACCACCGATAAATCTATGATAATTGAGAATTTCAATAAGCATTTTTCTACGGCTGGTCATGCTTTCCAACTGGCAACCCCTACCCCGGTCAACAGCTCTGCACCCCCCACAGCAACTTGCCCAAGCCTCCCCCATTTCTCCTCCACCCAAATCCAGATAGATGATGTTCTGAAAGAGCTGCAAAATCTGGACCCCTACAAATCAGCTGGGCTAGACAATCTGGACCCTCTCTTTATAAAATTATCCACCGCAATTGTTTGCAACCCCTATTACTAGCCTGTTTAACCTCTCTTTCGTATCGTCTGAGATCCCTAAAGATTGGAAAGCTTTCGCGGTCATCACCCTCTTCAAAAGGGGAGACACTCTAGACCCAAACTGTTACAGACCTATATCTATTCTACCCTGCCTTTCTAAAGTCTTCGAAAGCCAAGTTAACAAACAGATCACCAACCATTTCGAATCCCACCGTACCTTCTCATCTATGCAATCTGGCTTCCGAGCTGGTCATGGGTGCACCTCAGCCACGCTCAAGGTTCTAAACAATATCATAACCGCCATCGATAAAAGACAATACTGTGCAGCCGTCTTCAATCAATCAATCAAATGAATTTAGAAAGCCCTTCTTACATCAGCTGATGTCACAAAGTGCTGTACAGAAACCCAGCCTAAAACCCCAAACAGCAAGCAATGCAGGTGTAGAAGCACGGTGGCTAAAAACTCCCTAAAAAGGCCAGAACCTAGGAAGAAACTTAAAGAGGAACCAGGCTATGAGGGGTGGCCAGTCCTCTTCTGGCTGTGCCGGGTGGAGATTATAACAGAACATGGCCAAGATGTTAAAATGTTCATAGATGACCAGCAGGGTCAAATAATAATAATCACAGTGGTTGTAGAGGGTGCAACAGGTCCGCACCTCAGGAGTAAATGTCAGTTTGATTTTCATAGCCGATCATTCAGAGTATCTCTACCGTTCCTGCTGTCTCTAGAGAGTTGAAAACAGCAGGTCTGGGACAGGTAGCACGTCCGGTGAACAGGTCAGGGTTTCATAGCCGCAGGCAGAATAGTTTAAACTGGAGCAGCAGCACGACCAGGGGGACTGGGGATAGCACGGAGTCATCAGGCCAGACACCCCTGAGGCATAGTCCTAGGGCTCAGGTCATATGAGAGAGAGAGAAGAGAGAGAGAGAAAAAGAGAGAAAAGAGAGAAAAATAGAAACAGAATTAGAGAGAGCATACTTAAATTCACACAGGACACCGGATGAGACAGGAGAAATACTCCAGATATAACAGACTGACCCTAGCCCCCCGACACATAAACTATTGCAGCAAAAATACTGGAGGCTGAGACAGGAGCGGTCAGGACACACTGTGGCCCCGTCCGACGATACCCCCGGACAAGGCCAAACAGGCAGGATATAACCCCACCCAGTTTGCCAAAGCACAGCCCCCACACCACTAGAGGGATATCTTAAACCACAAACTTATCATCCTGAGACAAGGCCGAGTATAGCCCACGATGATCTCCCCCACGGCACAACCCAAGGGGGGGCGCTAACCCGGACAGGAAGATCACGTCAGTGACTCAACCCACTCAAGTGACGTACCCCTCCTAGGGATGGCATGGAAGAGCACCAGTAAGCCAGTGACTCAGCCCCTGTAATAGGGTTTGTGTCAGATAATCCCAGTGGAGAGAGGGGAACCGGCCAGGCAGAGACATCAAGGGCGGTTCGTTGCTCCAGTGCCTTTCCGTTCATCTTCACACTCCTGGGACAGACTACACTCAATCATAGGACCTACCGAAGAGATGAGTTTTCAATAAAGACTTAAAGGTTGAGACCGAGTCTGCGTCTCTCACATGGATAGGCAGACCATTCCATGAAAATGGAGCTCTATAAGAGAAAGCCCTGCCTCCAGCTGTTTGCTTAGAAATTCTAGGGACAATAAGGAGGCCTGCGTCTTGTGACCGTAGTGTACGTGTAGGTATGTACGGCAGGTCCAAATCGGAAAGATAGGTAGGAGCAAGCCCATGTAATGCTTTGTAGGTTAGCAGTAAAACCTTGAAATAAGCCCTTGCCTTAACAGGAAGCCAGTGTAGAGAGGCTAGCACTGGAGTAATATGATAACATTTTTGGGTTCTAGTCAAGATTCTAGCAGCCGTGTTTAGCACTAACTGAAGTTTATGTATTGCTTTATCCGGGTAGCTGGAGAGTAGAGCATTGCAGTAGTCTAACCTAGAAGTGACAAAAGCATGGATTAATTTTTCTGCATCATTTTTGGACAGAAAGTTTCAGATTTTTGCAATGTTACGCAGATGGAGAAAAAGCTGTCCTTGAAACAGTCTTGATATGTTCGTCAAAAGAGAGATCAGGGTCCAGAGTAACGCCAAGGTCCTTCATAGTTTTATTTGAGGCGACTGTAAAACCATCAAGATTAATGGTCAGATCTAACAGAAGATCTCTTTGTTTCTTGGGACCTAGAACTAGCATCTCTGTTTTGTCCGAGTTTAAAAGTAGAATATTTGCCGCCATCCACTTCCTGATGTCTGAAACACAAGCTTCCAGGGAGGGCAATTTTGGGGCTTCACCATGTTTCATCAAAATGTACAGCTGTGTGTCGTCAGCATAGCAGTGAAAGTTAACATTATGTTTCCGAATGACATCACCAAGAGGTAAAATATATAGTGAAAACAGTAGTTGTCCTAAAACGGAGCCTTGAGGAACACCGAAATTTACAGTTGATTTGTCAGAGGACAAATCATCCACAAAGACAAACTGATATCTTTCCAACAGATAATATCTAAACTAGGCCAGAACTTGTCAGTGTCGACCAATTTGGGTTTCCAATCTCTCCAAAAGAATGTGGTGATCAATGGTATCAAAAGCAGCACTAAGGTGTAAAAGAAAGAGGACAGATGCAGAGCCTTGGTCTGACGCCATTAAAGGTCATTTACCACCTTCACAAGCGCAGTCTCAGTGCTATGATGGAGACTAAAACCAGACTGAAGCGTTTCGTATACATTGTTTGTCTTCAGGAAAGGAAGTGAGTTGCTATGTAACAGCTTTTCAAAAGAAATCAAGAGGAACGGGAGATTCGATATAGGCCGATAGTTTTTAATATTTTCTGGGTCAAGGTTTGGCTTTTTCAAGAGAAGCTTTATTACTGCCACTTTTAGTGAGTTTGCTACACATCCGGTGGATAGAGAGACGTTTATTATGTTCAACATAGGAGGGCCAAGCACAGGAAGTATCTCTTTCAGTAGTTTAGTTGGAATAGGGTCCAATATGCAGCTTGAAGGTTAAGAGGCCATGATTATTTTCATCAATGTGTCAAGAGATATAGTATTAAAAACATGAGTGTCTCCCTTGATCCTAGGTCCTGGCAGAGTTGTGCAGACTCAGGACAACTGAGTTTAGGAGGAATACGCAGATTTAAGGAGGTGTCCGTAATCTGCTTTCTAATGATCATGATCTTTTCCTCAAAGAAGTTCATGATTTTATCACTGCTGAAGTGAAAGCCATCCTCTCTTGGCGAAGGCTGCTTTTTAGTTAGCTTTGCGACAGCATCAAAAATACATTTTGGATTGTTCTTATTTTCCTCAAATACGTTGGAAAAATAGGATGATCGAGCAGCAGTGAGGGCTCTTCGATACTGCACGGGACTGTCTTTCCAAGCTAGTTGCAAGACTTCCAGTTTGGTGTACCGCTATTTCTGTTCCAATTTTCTGGAAGCTTGCTTCAGAGCTCAGGTATTTTCTGTATACCTGGGAGCTAGTTTTTATGACAAATGTTTTTTGTTTTTAGGGGTGCGACTGTAAGGTTAAATTGAGTTCCTGAGTTAGGTGGTTAACTGATTTTTGTACTCCTTGGGTAGGTGGAGGGAGTCTGGAAGGGCTTCTAGGAATCTCTGCGTTGTCCGAGAATTTATAGCAAAGCTTTTGATGATCCTTGGTTGGGGTCTGAGCAGATTATTTGTTGCAATTGCAAACGTAATAAAATGGTGGTCCGATATTCCAGGATTTTGAGGAAAAACATTAAGATCTACAACATTTATTCCACGGGACAAAACTAGGTCCAGAGTATGACTGTAGGTCCAGAGAAATGTTGGACAAAACCCACTGAGTCGACGATGGCTCCAAAAGCTTTTTGGAGTGCGTCTGTGGCCTTTCCCTGTGAATATTAAAAAGTCACCAAAAATGTGAATATTACAGTTGAAGTTGGAAGTTTACATACACCTTAGCCAAATGCATTTAAACTCAGTTTTTCACAATTCCTGATATTTAATCCTTGTAAAAATCCCCTGTCTTAGGTCAGTTAGGATCACCACTTTATTTTAAGAATGTGAAATGTCAGAATAATAGTAGAGAGAATCATTTTTTTCAGCTTTTATTTCTTTCATCACATTCCCAGTGGGTTAGAAGTTTACATAAACTCAATTAGTATTTAGTAGCATTGCCTTTAAATAGTTTAACTTGGGTCAAATGTTTCTGGTAGCCATCCACAAGCTTCCCACAATAACTTGGGTGAATTTTGGCCCATTCCTCCCGACAGAGCTGGTTTAACTGAGTCAGGTTTGTAGGCCTCCTTGCTCACACACGCTTTTTCAGTTCTGCCCACAAATTTTCTATGGGATTGAGGTCAAGGCTTTGTGATGGCCACTCTAATACCTTGACTTTGGTGTCCTTAAGCCATTTTGCCACAACTTTGGAAGTATGCTTGGGGTCATTGTCCATTTGGAAGACCCATTTGCAAACAAGCTTTAACTTCCTGACTGATGTCTTGAGATGTTGCTTCAATATATCCACATAATTTTCCTGACATCTATTTTGTGAAGTGCGTCAGTCCCTCCTGCAGCAAAGCACCCCACAACATGATGCTGATACCCCCGTGCTTCACGGTTGGGATGGTGTTCTTTGGCTTGCAAGCCTCCCTCTTTTTCCTCCATACATAACAATGGTCATTATGGTCAAGCAGTTCTATTGTTGTTTCATCAGACCAGAGGACATTTCTCCAAAAAGTTCGATCTTTGTCCCCATGTGCAGTTGCAAACCGTAGTCTGGCTTTTTTATGGTGGTTTTGGAGCAGTGACTTCTTCCTTGCTAAGCGGCCTTTCAGGTTGTGTTGATATAGGACTCGTTTACTGTGGATATAGATACTTTTGTACCTGTTTCCTCCAGCATCTTCACAAGGTCCTTTGCTGTTGTTCTGGGATTGATTTGCAAATTTCGCACCAAAGTACGTTCATCTCTAGGAGACAGAACGCGCCTCCTTCCTGAGCGGTATGATGGCTACGTGGTCCCATGGTGTTTATACTTGCGTACCATTGTTTGTACAGATGAACGTGGTTCCTTCAGGCGTTTGGAAATTGCTCCCAAGGATGAACCAGACTTGTGGAGGTCTACAATTGTTTTTCTGAGGTCTTGGCTGATTTCTTTTGATTTTCCCATTATGTCAAGCAAAGAGGCACTGAGTTTGAAGGTAGGCCTTGAAATACATCCACAGATACACCTCCAATTGACTCAAATTATGTCAATTAGCCTATCAGAAGCTTCTAAAGCTATGACATAATTTTCTGGAATTTTCCAAGCTGTTTAAAAGGCACAGTTAACTTAGTGTATGTAAACTTCTGACCCACTGGAATTGTGATACAGTGAATTTTAAGTGAAATCATCTGTCTTTAAACAATTGTTGGAAAAAATACTTGTGTCACGCACAAAGTATACCAACTCACCAAAACTATAGTTTGTTAACAAGAAATTTGTGGAGTGGTTGAAAAACGAGTTTTAATGACTCCAACCTAAGTGTATGTAAACTTCTGACTTCAACTGTATCTGCCATGACTACAAGGTCCGATAGGAATTCAGGGAACTCAGTGAGGAACGCTGTATATAGCCCAGGAGGCCTGTAAACCGTAGCTATGAAAAGTGATTGAGTAGGCTGCATAGATTTCATGACCAGAAGTTTGCTATCATAAATGTGTCACGATCGTCTTGATAAGAGAGAGAGGACCAAGGCGCAGCGCGTGAAAAATTCATCTTCTTTTAATGAAGGAAAAAACAAACACTTACAAAATGAACAAAACAAATGTGAAGCTCAACCGAACTAAGTGCACACATGCAACATAGAACATAGACAATTACCCACAAACACCTAAAGCCAAAGGCTGCCTTAAATATGTCTCCCAATCAGAGACAACAATAAACAGCTGTCTCTGATTGAGAACCAAATCAGGCAACCATGGACTTTCCTAAACACCTACACTAAACACTACCCCATACCTACTACAAAACCCCCTAAACAATACACACACCCTCAACTAGACAAAACACACAAACATTCCCCATGTCACACCCTGACCTAACTAAAATAATAAAGAAAACAAAGAATACTAAGGCCAGGGCGTGACAAAATGTTAGCAACACCTCCACCTTCGCAGGATGCACGGGGGGATATAGTCAGTAGTGTAACATGGAAGTGAGGCCTCATTTAACACAGTAAATTCATCAGGCTTAAGCCATGTTTCAGTCAGGCCAATCACGTCAAGATTGTAATCAGTGATTAGTTCATTGACTGTAACTGCCTTGGAAGTGAGGGATCTACCATTAAGTAGCCCTATTTTGAGATGTGAGATATCACAATCTCTTTTAATAATGACAGGAATGGAGGAGATCTTTTTTCCAGTGAGATTGCTAAGGCGAACACCACCATGTTTAGTTTTGCCCAACCTAGATTGAGGCACAGACACGGTCTCAATGGGGATAGCGGAACTGACTACACTGACTGTGCTAGTGGCTTCATCGACCTGGCCAAGTCTTTCGACTCTGTCAATCACCACATTCTTTTTGGCAGACTCAACAGCCTTGGTTTCTCAAATGAATACCTTGCCTGGTTCACCAACTACTTCTCAGATAGAGTTCAGTGTGTCAAATTGGAGGGCCTGTTGTCCAGACCTCTGGCAGTCTCTATGGGGATGCCACAGGGTTCAATTCTCGGGCCGACTCTTTTCTCTGTATACATCAATGATGTCGCTCTTATTGCTGGTGATTCTCTGATCCACCTCTATGCAGGCGACACTATTCTGTATACTTCTGGCCCTTCTTTGGACATTGTGTTAACAAACCTCCAGACGAGCTTCAATGCCATACAACACTCCTTCCGTGGCCTCCAACTGCTCTTAAATGCAAGTAAAACTAAATGCATGCTCGTCAACCGATCGCTGCCCACACCTGCCCGCCCGTCTAGCATCACTACTCTGGACGCTTCTGACTTAGAATATGTGGACAACTACAAATACCTAAGTGTCTGGTTAGACAGTAAACTCTGGTAAAGCCCCGCCTTATCTCAGCTCACTTTTCACCATAGCAGCACCCACTCATAGCACGTGCTCCAGGAAGTATATTTCACTGGTCATGGCCAAAGCCAACTCCTCTTTTCCTTCCAATTCTTTGCTGCCAATGACTGGAACGAATTGCAAAAATCACTGAAGCTGGAGTCTTATATCTCCCTCACTAACTTTAAGCATCAGCTGTCAGAGCAGCTTACCAATCATTGCACCTGTACACAGCCCATCTGTAAATAGCCCACCCAACTACCTCATCCCCATATTGTTATTTATTTATTGCTCCTTTGCACACTAGTATCTCTACTTGCACATTCATCTTCTGCACATCTATCACTCCAGTGTTTAATTGCTAAATTGTTATTATTTCGCCACTATGGCCTATTTATTGCCTTCCTCCCTAATCTTACTACATTTGCACACACTGTATATAGATTTGTCTATTGTGTTATTGACTGTACGTTTCTTTATCCCATGCCATGTGTATCTCTGTGTTGTTTGTGTCGCACTGCTTTGCTTTATCTTGGCCAGGTGGCAGTTGTAAATGAGAACTTGTTCTCAACTGGCCTACCTGGTTAAATAAAGGTGAAATAAAAAAATACAAAATTTAAAAAATAATGATTCTATCTCTTGTATCCTTTGCCAGAGCAACCTCCATGTATTCTCAAGGTGTGTCCAACATCAAATGTGTCACCATGAAGTGTGGAATGATGTAAAGCATAGTGCATAAAAAGTTACAGACACTGTTTATTCTATCCATATCTACAGCAGACAGTTCAATAAACAGTCTTAGTTGCTGTTGATAAAAGCACCAACAACAGCCTACAAAGTAAACAGGAGTGTTTTGTCTTGTTCGCATGTCAACTCTTGTTTCCTCTCCTGATCCTGTAAGAGTGAATAGCCTCTGGTGTTACCTGGTCCTGAGAGGAAATGAGGAGGATGTCATGTTGTCATTAGGCCGGGGTGTTTTTGATCCAGCCCGAACCTTTTAATGGTCAGTCTGATATGGGTTTCAATAATCACACATCACTTGCACTATGCAGTATTTAAAAAAAGAAATAAGTTTACTGACACATTTTATGACAAATAAAATGTTAAAGACAATATACTGTGCTAGGCAGTAGCAGGCACTGCAAAAGTCCCTGGAGTAAAGTGGTTCCTACTGTGTTTGGTCGAGATTTCACAACCCAGTGAACCACTCATGTCCCTTGACACCACCCCAACAACACCAGTTAGATGTCAATATAATCATTCAGCAAAATGCCTATCACTCAGTCAGAGTAGCAGCATAGCACAGAGCAAATATGAATGATTGGAACTTCTTCTGAAAGAGTATGAAAAAAAGCGAGAATGTTGAGCAGTTTGAGGCATCAGTGAATGAGGTGGAGAGGGCAGAACAGCCAGAAAGCCAAAGTGCAACAGCATCAGAGTTGACCAGAGGACAACTAGACCAGTTCTGTATAGACCTGGTCAGATCCAGAACTGGTCCGATCCAAGTGAGGGAAGTAGCACTTTTTTTTTAAAGTTACCTCATTAAAATTTCTTATGGATCACATCCCTTTAGCGGGATCGATTTGACAACATCCGGTGAAATGGCAGAGCGCGAAATTTAAAAAAAATATATAACTTTCATACATTCACAAGTGCAATACACCAAATTAAAGCTTAACTTCTTGTTAATCTAGCCACCGTGTCAGATTTCAAAAAGGCTTTACGGCGAAAGCAAACCATGCGATTATCTGAGGACAGCACCCCATCAAACAAACACATGACAATCATATTTCAACCCACCAGGCGCGACACAAAACTCAGAAATAACAATATAATTCATGCCTTACCTTTGAAGAGCTTCTTCTGTTGGCACTCCAATATGTCCCATAAACATCACAAATGGTCCTTTTGTTCGATTAATTCCGTCGTTATATCCCCAAAATGTCCATTTATTTGGCGCGTTTGATTCAGGAAAAACATTGGCTCCAACTCGCCCAGCATGACTACAAAATATCTAATACTAAGTTACCTGTAAACTTTGTCCAAACATTTCAAACAACTTTCCTAATCCAACTTTAAGTATTTTAAAACGTAAATAATCGATCAAATTTAAGACGGGATAAACTGTGTTCAATAGAGGATAAAACGGGCTTGCCATAGGAAACAAATGGAAAACAGATTGACCTCAAAAACAAATTTCCCTGGATGGATTGTGCTCGGGGTTTTGCCTGCCAAACCAGTTCTGTTATAGTCACAGACATTATTCAAACAGTTTTAGAAACTTCCGAGTGTTTTCTATCCAAATCTACTACCAATATGCATATCCTAGCTTCTGGGCCTGAGTAGCAGGTAGTTTACTTTGGGCTCGCTTTTCATCCGGATGTGAAAATACCGCCCCCTATCCCAGAGAGGTTTTAAATGGAGCTGATAAAGTGTGAGAGAAGGGAGAGAGAGGTGTCATCCTAGCAGGCTGGGGGAAGGGCCGTATTGTGAGCAAGTGACACGAAAGCAAGGAGGAGGGAGGGAGAGATGAGAGACAGCAACCAACCAAGCTGACTCACGCTACAGTAGACTAGTAGCTGCCATAGCTACACTCTATTTACAAAAGTTTGTGGACACCCCTTCAAATTAGTGAATTTGGTTATTTCAGCCACACCCGTTGCTGACAGGTGTATAAAATCAAGCACACACAGCCATGCAATCGCCATAGACAAACATTGTCAGTAGAATGGCCCATACTGAAGAGCTCAGTGACTTTCAATGTGGGACTGCCATGTGCTGAAGTGCGTAATGCGTAAAAATCATCCGCAACACTCACTATTGAGTTCCAAACTGCCTCTGGAGGTAACGTCAGCACAAGAACTGTTCGTCTGGAGCTTCATGAAATGAGTTTCCATGGTCAAGCAGCTACACACAAGCCTAAGATCACCATGTGCAATGCCAAGTGTCGGCTGGTGTAAAGTTTGCCGCCATTGGACTATGAAGCAGTGTAAACACGTTCTCTGGAGTGATGAATCACGCTTTACCATCTGGCGGTCCGACGGACTAATCTGGATTGGCGGATACCAGGAGAACGCTACCTGACCCAATGCATAGTGCCAACTGTAAAGTTTGATGGAGGAGGAATAATGGTCTGCGGCTATTTTTCATGGTTTCGGCTAGGCCCCTTAGTTCCAGTGAAGAGAAATCTTAATGCTACAGCATACAATGACATTATAGATGATTCTGTGCTTCCAACTTTGTGGCAACAGTTTCGGGAAGGCCCTTTCCTGTTTCAGCATGACGATGACCCCGTGCACAAAGCGAGGTCCATACAGAAATTGTTTGTCGAGATCGGTGTGGAAGAACTTGACTGGCCTGCGCAGAACCCTGACCCCAACCCCATCAAACACCTTTCGGATGAATTGCAACGCAGACTGTGAGCCAGGCCTAATCGCCCAACATTAGTGTCTGACCTCACTAATGCTCTTGTGGCTGAATGGAACCAAGTCCCCGCAGCAATGTTCCAACATCTAGTGGAAAGCCTTCCCAGAAGAGTGGAGGCTGTTATAGCAGCAATGGGAGGACCAACTCCGTATTAATGCCCGTGATTTTGGAATGAGATGTTCAACGAGCAAGTGTCCACATACTTTTGGACATGTGGTGTAGGTTATTCATCATCAAACATGATTATGTAGTACCTGGGGCGGCAGGTAGCCTGGCGGGTAGGAGCGTTGGGCCTGTAACCAAAAGGTTTCTGGATCGAATCCCTGAGCTGACAAGGTAAACATCTGTTGTTCTGCCCCTGAGCAAGGCATTTAACCCACTGTTCCCTGGGCGCCGATGACGCACCTCTCTGATTCAGAGGGGTTGTGTTAAATGAGGAAGACACATTTCAATTGAATGCATTCAGTTGTACAACTGACTAGGTATCCCCCTTTCCCCTGTCTTGACTGCCTCATACCAGGAGAAGATAGTTAAGCTCATCTCATATGTATATACTGTATTCTATTCTACTGTACTTTAGTCAATGCTACTTCGACATTGCCTGTCCTAATATTTATATATTTCTTATTCCATTATTTTACTTTTTAGATTTGTGTATTGTTGTGAATTGTTTTTTATTTATTTATTTATTTATTTATTTATTTATATAAATATTTATTACAAAAAACACAAGGAAGGGGTAACATTAAAGTATTAGAACATGAAGGACAAACAATAAAGCATCAAGACACTATCAAACATGTCTTTCTGCAACAGAGCCATCCTTATGCGTGAGGGTGCGTGTGCCTGATAGTGATATAAAATATATGTCATAGTTTCCTTTTCATGATCACAATCTTGTGAAACCCGAACACTCCAAGATTCCCCCACAGATCCCCAATAGCTGTCCCTCAACCATTCGAGACCCCTCCCACAGTCACCCCCCCGGAACCCCCCCCCCCCCCCCCCCCCGAAAAAAACTATTAGTTCGATTCCCCACCCCCAAGAACCCCCCAATGCACCAACAACCAAGAGTGAACTAAAGAGAAAAAAGAAAAAGAGAAGAAAACAGCAAACAACAATGATTTAAAGAAATAATAATAATAATACATTTAAAACAAAGGACATCAAGGACAACTGAAATCATAACAGCAATGCCTACTTTATATGTTTGTGTGCATGTCTGGCACTATTACATGAATGTGTGTGTTCTTGTCTGTGTTTATTTGAATGAGAGTGTGTGTATATGCATGTGTAGAAACACCTACACGGCATCAGCCTCAGGCAAACCGGCATTAGTTGTAAAAACACTGCCACTTAATGTCATTCAAATGTGCTTTTTATTATGTTTTATTTTGACTTTTGTTTTTCCTTTATTTTTTGTTGACCATCATTCTCTCTTCTTGTGAATTGTTAGATACTACTGCACTGTGGGAGCTAGGAACACAAGCATTTCGGCTACACCCACAATAACATCTACTAAATATGTGTATGTGACCAATACAATTTGATTTAATTTTAATAGAATGAACCATGAATT
The DNA here is from genome assembly GCF_029448725.1 of Salvelinus fontinalis. Classification (NCBI taxonomy): domain Eukaryota; kingdom Metazoa; phylum Chordata; class Actinopteri; order Salmoniformes; family Salmonidae; genus Salvelinus; species Salvelinus fontinalis. Next base: position 50,728,351 of record NC_074667.1, on the reverse strand, counting down.
CTGCTCTGTGACAGAGAATTTTACAGGAGAATGTCAAGCCATCTGTCTGAGCTGAAGCTGAAGCTCAGCTGGGTCATACAGCAAGACAATGATCCAAAACACACAATCAAGTCTACATGAAAATGGTTACAAAGCAACAAATTTAAAGTTTTGGAATGGCCTAGTCAAAGTCCAAACCTAAACCCTATTGAGATGTTGTGGCAGGACTTGAAACAAGTAGTTCATGCTTGAAAACCCACAAATGTTGATGAGTTAAAGCATTTCTGCATGCAAGAGTGGGCCAAAATTCCTCCACAGCGATGTGAGAGACTGATTAACAACTACAGGAATCATTTGGTTGCAGTCATTGGAAATGAAAGGTGGCACAAACAGTTATTGAGTGTAAGAGGGCAATTACTTTTTCACACAGGGGAATGGTGTGTTGCATAACTTTGTTAATTAAATAAAATAAATGTCCATATTTGTTTTGCTATTTGTAAACTCAGGTTCTCTTTATCTAATATTCTGTTTTGGTTGAAGATCTGATAACATTGAGTATCAAAATTATTTAAAAATAGAGAAAGTCAGAAAGGGGCAAATACTTTTTCACAGCACTGTATATCATGTGCATATCGCAAATTAACAAACTTGAACTTAGAAGGGAAGGGGGAGGGCAGCCAGAAACAGAGGGGAAAATATGGCCAGCTTTGTGGTTAGATTGTGGGTGAACAAAACATAGAAAATGCATAAGCCCTTAAATTATGTGTCCTCAAATGTTATGTATCTAAACATCTCACATTAGCTGGTAGAACTGACGAAATTAAATTAATCATAAAGCTCTTCTAACTTATTCCATTATACATGTACAGTGGGGAGAACAAGTATTTGATACACTGCCGATTTTGCAGGTTTTCCTACTTACAAAGCATGTAGAGGTCTGTAATTTTTATCATAGGTACACTTTAACTGTGAGTGACGGAATCTAAAACAAAAATCCTGAAAATCACATTGTATGATTTTTAAGTAATTAATTTGCATTTTATTGCATGACATAAGTATTTAATACATCAGAAAAGCAGAACTTAATATTTAGTACAGAAACTTTTGTTTGCAATTACAGAGATCATACATTTCCTGTAGTTCTTGACCAGGTTTGCACACACTGCAGCAGGGATTTTGTCCCACTCCTCCATACAGACCTTCTCCAGATCCTTCAGGTTTCGGGGCTGTCGCTGGGCAATACGGACTTTCAGCTCCCTCCAAAAATGTTCTATTGGGTTCAGGTCTGGAGACTGGCTAGGCCACTCCAGGACCTTGAGATGCTTCTTACGGAGCCACTCCTTAGTTGCCCTGGCTGTGTGTTTCGGGTCGTTGTCATGCTGGAAGACCCAGCCACGACCCATCTTCAATGCTCTTACTGAGGGAAGGAGGTTGTTGGCCAAGATCTCACGATACATGGCCCCATCCATCCTCCCCTCAATACGGTGCAGTCGTCCTGTCCCCTTTGCAGAAAAGCATCCCCAAAGAATGATGTTTCCACCTCCATGATTCACGGTTGGGATGGTGTTCTTGGGGTTGTACTCATCCTCTTCTTCTCATCATCTTCTTCTTCCTCCAAACACGGCGAGTGGAGTTTAGACCAAAAAGCTCTATTTTTGTCTCATCAGACCACATGACCTTCTCCCATTCCTCCTCTGGATCATCCAGATGGTCATTGGCAAACTTCAGACGGGCCTGGACATGCGCTGGCTTGAGCAGGGGGACCTTGTGTGCGCTGCAGGATTTTAATCTATGACGGCGTAGTGTGTTACTAATGGTTTTCTTTGAGACTGTGGTCCCAGCTCTCTTCAGGTCATTGACCAGGTCCTGCCGTGTAGTTCTGGGCTGATCCCTCACCTTCCTCATGATCATTGATGCCCCACGGGTTGAGATCTTGCATGGAGCCCCAGACCGAGGGTGATTGACCGTCATCTTGAACTTCTTCCATTTTCGAATAATTGCGCCAACAGTTGTTGCCTTCTCACCAAGCTGTTGCCTATTGTCCTGTAGCCCATCCAAGCCTTGTGCAGGTCTACAATTTTAGCCCTGATGTCCTTACACAGCTCTCTGGTCTTGGCCATTGTGGAGAGGTTGGAGTCTGTTTGATTGAGTGTGTGGACAGGTGTCTTTTATACAGGTAACAAGTTCAAACAGGTGCAGTTAATACAGGTAATGAGTGGAGAACAGGAGGGCTTCTTAAAGAAAAACTAACAGGTCTGTGAGAGCTGGAATTCTTACTGGTTGGTAGGTGATCAAATACTTATGTCATGCAATAAAATGCTAATTAATTACTTAAAAATCATACAATGTGATTTTCAGGATTTTTGTTTTAGATTCCGTCTCTCACAGTTGAAGTGTACCTATGATAAAAAATTACAGACCTCTACATGCTTTGTAAGTAGGAAAACCTGCAAAATCGGCAGTGTATCAAATACTTGTTCTCCCCACTGTACATTTTATGGGCTCATGTCTCTTTATATTCATATAGCCTAGGGGCTATGTAGCTTCTTATCTGTCATGTTTGGAGTTGTGTTGCGATGTTATGCGGACACTTGAATTTTTCTTATATCCAAAGTCTAAGTCAGATCGCCCACCAGTCGTCTGAAGCTAATTTATGTTATTTTTCCCCCAGTCTGATTTAGTGCCTGGTCTTGTCCACTCTGTTTTATTTTTTTATGTACTTTTTTTTGTATTTGACCCCCTTTTCTCGATCTTGTCTCATTGCTACAACTCCCTAATGGGCTCGGGAGAGGCGAAGGTGGAGTTATGCGTCCTCCGAAACATGACGCGCCTAACCGCGCCAGCTTAATCCGGAAGCCAGCCGCACCAATGTGTCGGAAGTAACACCGTTCAAATTGTAACCTGGGTCAGCCTGCAGGCACCCAGCCCACCACAGGGTGTCGCTAGAGCGCAATGAATCAAGTAAAGCCCCACGTAAAGTAAAGTAAAGCCCCACCATTTGAAGTAACACCTCTAGCGTACGTGTTCCCTAGAGTCTTATCTTTCAGTGATGGTGTCATAATATTTTTTCGCTTAAACGGTTCGAAAGAAAGAGACACATTTGTAGGAAGAAAAGAGAAACCGCTCTGTTTATTACAACTGACATAACCCCGGTTCTATGAACCAAGCGCGATTATTATTACACTTTTTTTTTTTCTCTCACGACCCTATTTTCAATTCAAGAGACCCTACATGTGGTCACGACCCTTAGTTTGGGAAACGTTGAACTAATAACATGTTGCACCTCTACCTTGCTACCTTTCAGATGAGCCAAAGAGGAGGACAGATGAGAACAGCAGGCCAGTGGAGACCTTAGAACCGCAGCAGCCAAAGGGCAAATAGTAGGGAAGAGGATGATTTAGATGATCCAGGCATGCTAGTTATACAAGTGGATTTTGCTCTTCACTCACATAGTAGCCTGGCCTACTCCTGACCAAAATCCTGTGATTTGTCTGATCATTAATCAATTTGATTTTGGTTCACTGAATTTCTGTCTGTGTATTTGGTTAATTGATCTCTGGTTGGACAAGTGGAAGTGCTAGCTCATTTATTCGTTCACTAATCAGAAACATTTAGCATGCAATAATGTAGCCTAAATCAAGTGTAACCTATTATTTAGGATATGATGGAGAGAGAGAGAGACACAAGACATAGGCAGCAACAGAAGAATAGGATATGATGGAGAGAGACACACCAGACACAACACAGAGACAGCAACAGAAGAATAGGATATGATGGAGAGAGACACACCAGACACAACACAGAGACAGCAACAGAAGAATAGGATATGATGGAGAGAGACACTGGAAGAACAGGACAGGCCATAACAGAAGAGGATAGACAAAGGAGACAGTAACAAACAAGAACCTGAGACAGTAACAGACAAGACACAGACAGCAACAGACAAGACACAGAGAAAGTAATGTAGAAGAGGGCAGATGGAGAAGAACAGAGGTGGGTTGAACACACAGTAGACTGTATCACTTCAAGCTGCTCTATAGATTCTAATTTGTTTTATTTATTTGCACAAATTATAAGAGATGAAATACAGACAGTAATAAAGTAAAACATGTTTTACAAAGAATATGCATTTGAGGTGAAAAATCCTGTAAAATTACTATTAAAACAATTGACAGCAACATAGAATACTAAGTCAGCAACAGATGACACAGAGAAAGAGATGGAGAGAGGCAGAGGATGGGTGAGCAATGTTCCCTCTAAGCTGCAGGCATGCGGGTGCTCAGCCCCCCTTGGACAGCCGCACAGAAGAAAAATGATCAATCAACTTTCTAGAGTTTTCCCCTTTAGTTAACACTATCAACATTTTGCTCTGTGGGAATTGTGATCGAATCAACGTAATATTAGTCACTTTCAATGTAAAATACCGAAACGAAACTAACTGTGCAAGAGATTTTCTTGTAGGCAGAGCACATTGGAGTTGGATTCTATTGCATTGACAGGCACAACTCAGGCCCATACTCTACACTAGTGGTTCAAAAACCTTTTATAGTCCTGTACCCCTTCAAACAACAGCTGCATACCTCCTCTAGCACATGGGTCAGCGTACTCTCAAATGTTTTCGCCATTATTGTAAGCATGCCACACACACACTATACAATACATTTATAAACATAAGAATGAGTGTGAGTTTTTGTCACAACCCGGCTCATGGGAAGTGACAAAGAGTTCTTATAGGACCAGGGCACAAATAATAATATAATAATAATCAATAATTTTGCTCTTTATTTAACCATCTTACATATAAAACCTTATTTGTTCATAGAAAATTGTGAATAACTCACCACAGGTTAATGAGAAGGGTGTGCTTGAAAGGATGCTCATAACCCTGCAATGTTGGGTTGTATTGGAGAGAGTCTCAGTCTTAAATCATTTTCCACACACAGTCTGTGCCTGTATTTAGTTTTCATGCTAGTGAGGGCCAAGAATCCACTGTCACATAGGTAAGTGGTTGCAAAGGGCATCAGTGTCTTAACAGCGCGATTCAAATTCAATTTTCACAGAAACGCTTGTTGCAATTTCGATGAGGCTCTCTTGTTCAGATATCGGTAAGTGAATTGGAGGCAGGGCATGAAAGGGTTAACTAATCCAATTGTTTATGTCATCCGTTTCGGGAAAGTACCTGTGTAATTGCGCACCCAACTCACTCAGGCGCTTCACTATATCACATTTGACATTGTCCGTAAGATTGAGTTCAAATCATGCTATGATGATGGAAAGACCTGTGTGTTGTCCTTGTTAATGCAGGCAGAGAAGAGCGCCAACTTCTTAATCATAGCCTCAATTTTGTCCCACACATTGAATATAGCTGCGGAGAGTCCCTGTAATCCAAGATTCAGATCATTCAGGCGAGAAAAAACATCACCCAGATAGGCCAGTCGTGTGAGAAACTCGTTACCATGCAAGCGGTCAGACAAGTGAATATTATGGTCAGTAAAGAAAACTTTAAGCTTGTCTCTCAATTAAAAACAATGTGTCAATACTTTGCCCCTTGATAACCAGCGCCCTTCTGTATATTGTAAAAGTGTTACATGGTCGCTGCCCATATCATTGCATAGTGCAGAAAATACACGAGAGTTCAAGGGCCTTGCTTTAACAAAGTTAACCATTTTCACTGTAGTGTCGAAAACATCATTCAAGCTGTCAGGCATTCCCTTGGCAGCAAGAGCCTGTTGGTGGATGCTGCAGTGTACCCAAGTAGCGTCGGGAGCAACTGCTTGCACGCGCGTTGCCACTCCACTATGTATCCATGTCATGGCTTTTGCGCTATCAGTACAGATACCAACACATCTTGACCACCAAAGTCCATTTGATGTCACAAAGCTGTCCAGTACTTTAAAAATATCCTCTCCTGTTGTCCTGGTTTCCAGTGCTTTGCAGAAGAGGATGTCTTCCTTAATTGACCCACCATAAACGTAACGGACATATACCAGGAGCTGTGCCAGGCCCTCCACGTCTGTTGACTCATCCAGCTGTAACGCATAGAATTCACTGGCTTGTATGCGAAGCAGTAATTGTTTCAAAACATCTCCTGCCATGTCACCAATGCGTCGTGAAATAGTGTTGTTTGATGAAGACATTGTCTGTATATTTTTTGGGGCCTTTTCCCCCAGAATTGTCCCAGCCATACCCTCAGCAGCAGGAAGAATTAAGTCCTCCACAAAAGTATGGGGCTTGCCTGTCCTAGCCACTCGGTAGCTCACCATATAAGACACTTCTAGCCCCTTCTTATTAATGGTATCTGTTGCTTTTATACATGTCTTACTCCTCGAAAGTCATCTTAATTCTCACTCAAAAAACTCCTGTGGCTTATTTTTCAAATTGGCATGTTTTGTTTCTAAATATCTGTGCAAGAGTGAAGGTTTCATCGAGTTGTGAGATAGTACTGTGGCTGAGGAAAAGCACTACTCCCAATATAAGTGAACCCCAAATCAATGTAGTTCTCATCATATTTGCGCCTCTTCGATGGTACAACGTCCCTTTCTGTTGTTCGGTGCTTTCCCGGGTAAGGGGGCAGTAGCTCTTTGGCTGCATCAGATTTACAACTGTCAGTGTCCATGCTAGCTGGGCTAACAACAAATGTAGAATTACTGATGCTAGCATTGGATGTGCTCGTGGGAGCAGAACAACTTGGGTCGTCGACAGATGCAGGTGTAGTACTGCTGGTATTAGCAGTATTACCAGTAGAGCTGGTATGTGTCTCTATGGACGCAAGCCTTACTTTTTTTAACCATTTATCCATTTTCGAGCAAACGGAATGAGCAGCAGCTACGTTTAGCTACACATGGTCCATTAGTGGAATTCCCGCAAGAGAGTAACGGTTAATGTGATTGGATGTTAATTATTTGACAAGGCTACCTGTATTTGACATTGTGTTGTTATTTTGCTGAACACTAAATGGTTTATTTTTATTTTTGGCAGTGAAACGAGGCTATTCAGGTGAGAGAAAAATCTCACCCAAATGTATAGCCCCGTTGACTGTTTGAAAACGTGACGATTATTATAATTGTTTTATATATATATATATATAATTTTTTTTACATATATTCTTTAAATGTGAATCACTTTATTATTTGGCATACACCTGACGGCATTGCGCGTACCCCAGCTTGGGAATACCTGCTCTACACAGACCGGTGCACTATTACCAATCAGAGCTGCAGTAGACCTATATGCAAATAGCCATTGCCAAATTTGGATCTGTGGCATTAACTTTGAACTGGACTTTGTTTACAGGATGAAGGGTTGTTGGCTTGTTTTGAGATCAAAGCGAGAGCTGCATGATGCCACCTGTGCACATTTGTTCATATTCTTTGCTAGTTAGTGAGTTATTAGCCCAGTTATAACTAATTTCTAGTCAACAACGGAGGAGTGATTGCTTCCTACAAGAGCAAAACATGTGTGCATTTCTAGCCATCTTTGAAAAGCGAGTCAGGTAAAGAGCTTTTTTTATTTCTTGAAGTGGCAGTGTTGTATTTCTTTTTTTCTTTCTTTTTATTTAATTTTATCCCCTTTTCTCCCCAATTTTCGTGGTATCCAATCGCTAGTAATTACTATCTTGTCTCATCGCTACAACTCCCGTACGGGCTCGGGAGAGACGAAGGTCGAAAGCCATGCGTCCTCCTAAGCACAACCCAACCAAGCCGCACTGCTTCTTAACACAGCGCGCCTCCAACCCGGAAGCCAGCCGCACCAATGTGTCGGAGGAAACACGTGCACCTGGCCCCCTTGGTTAGCGCGCACTGCGCCCGGCCCGCCACAGGAGTCGCTGGAGCGCGATGAGACAAGGATATCCCTACCGGCCAAACCTTCCCTAACCCGGACGACGCTAGCCCAATTGTGCGTCGTCCCACGGACCTCCCGGTCGCGGCCGGCTGCGACAGAGCCTGGGCGCGAACCCAGAGACTCTGGTGGCGCAGCTAGCACTGCGATGCAGTGCCCTAGACCATTGCGCCACCCGGGAGGCGCAGTGTTGTATTTTGAGACAGTCGTGAATAAGCTAAGTAGTCAATAGACAGATGTTAGCATAATTTTTTGTAAAGTGGTTTCTTGCATCAAACAACAACATTTTCAGTCACCTCCTTGTCTGACGGACAAGTGTATAGACAGGTTAATGTCAAATCCTGCATATTTATTTCAAAAGACTCATGGAATGTAGGCCTACATTGAACACCACACATTGGCTGCTACTGTAGGCTGCTACTACGGTCAACAGCTCTGCAAACCCCCACAGCAACTTGCCAAAGCCTCCCCCATTTCTCCTTCACCCAAATCCGAATAGCTGATGTTCTGAAAGAGCTGCAAAATCTGGACCCCTACAAATCAGCTGGGCTAGACAATCTGGACACTCTCTTTATAAAATTATCCGCCACAATTGTTGCAACCCCTATTACTAGCCTGTTCAACCTCTCTTTCGCATCGTCTGAGATCCCTAAAGATTGGAAAGCTTTCGTGGTCATCACCCTCTTCAAAGGGGGAGACACTCTAGACCTATATCTATCCTACCCTGCCTTTCTAAAGTCTTCGAAAGCCAAGTTAACAAACAGATCACCGACCATTTCGAATCCCACCGTACCTTCTCCGCTATGCAATCTGGTTTCCGAGCTGGTCATGGGTGCACCTCAGCCACACTCAAGATCCTAAACAATATCATAACCGCCATTGATAAAAATACAATACTGTGCAGCCGTCTTCATCGACCTGGCCAAGGCTTTCGACTCTGTCAATCACAAATCGGAGGGCCTGTTGTCCGGACCTCTGGCTGGGGGGTGCCACAGGGTTCAATTCTCGGGCCGACTCTTTTCTCTGTAAACATCAATGATGTCGCTCTTGCTGCGGGTGATTCTCTGATCCACCTCTACGCAGACAACACCATTCTGTATACTTCTGGCCCTTCTTTGGACACTGTGTTAACAAACGTCCAGAAGAGCTTCAATACCATACAACACTCCTTCCGTGGCCTCCAACTGCTCTTAAATGCAAGTAAAGCTAAATGCATGCTCCTCAATCGATCGCTGCCCACACCCGCCCGCCCGACTAGCATCACCACTCTCGACGGTTCTGACTTAGAATATGTGGACAACTACAAATACCTAGGTGTCTGGTTAGACTGTAAACTCTCCTACAAGACTCACATTAAGCATCTCCAATCCAAAATTAAATCTACAATCGGCTTCCTATTTTGCAACAAAGCATCCTTCGCTCATGCTGCCAAACATACCCTCGTAGAACTGACTATCCTACCGATCCTTGACTTCGATGTAATTTACAAAATAGCCTTCAACACTCTACTCAGCAAATTGGATGTAGTCTATCACAGTGCCATTTGTCACCAAAGCCCCATATACTACCCACCACTGTGAGCTGTATGCTCTCATTGGCTGGCCCTTGCTTCATATTCGTTGCCAAACCCACTGGCTCCAGGTCATCTATAAGTCTTCGCTAGGTTAAGCCCTGCCATAGCAGCACCCACCCACAGCACGCGCTCCAGCAGGTATATTTCACTGATCATCCCCAAAGCCAACTCCTCTTTTGGCTACCTTTCCTTCCAGTTCTTTGCTGCCAATGACTGGAACGCATCGCAAAAATCGCTGAGGCTGGAGTCTTATATCTCCCTCATTAACTTTAAGCATCAGCTGTCAGAGCAGCTTACCGATCATTGCACCTGTACACAGCCCATCTGTAAATAGCCCACCTGTAACGTTTGTCGTCGGAATGAGACCAAAGCGCAGCGTGGAAAGTGTTCATGATTTAATGTTCACAAAAACACTCAAACAAAATGTCAAAAGGAGAAAACGAAAGCACACAGTTCTGTCAGGGAAACAACCTAAACAGAAAACAACACCACACAAAACTCAAACGGAAAATGACAACTTATATATGATCCCCAATCAGAGACAACGATAGACAGCTGCCTCTGATTGGGAACCACACTCGGCAAAACAACAAAGAAATAGAAAACATAGATTTTCCCACCCGAGTAACACCCTGACCTAACCAAACATAGAGAATAAATAAGGATCTCTAAGGTCAGGGCGTGACACTAGCCAACTACCTCATTCCCATATTGTTATTTATATTTTTGCTCCTTTGCACCCCAGTATCTCTACTTGCACATTCATCTTCTGCTCATCTATCACTCCAGTGTTTAATTGCTAAATTGTAATTATTTCGCCACTATGGCCTATTTATTGCCTTCCTCCCTAATCTTACTACATTTGCGCACACTGTATATAGATTTTTTCTATTGTGTTATTGACTGTGTGTTTGTTTATCCCATGTATAACTCTGTGTTGTTTGTATTGCACTGCTTTTCTTTATCTTGGCCAGGTCGCAGTTGTAAATGAGAACTTGTTCTCAACTGGCCTACCTGTTTTAAATTAAAAAAATATATTTTTTAAATAAGTTATGGAACAGTTTTGATGGTAGGCCAATCTGGTAGCCTACATTATGAACAATTAGCCACAGTAGCCTACTTGACCACTGTTAAAAGTGTAACTTAAAGTGAGTACAGACCCATTGTTCACGGTAAATGCGTGCCAGAAGTTGCACAGAAATTGAGTGTGTATGTGTGTGTGTTTGTGCGTGTGTGTATGTGAGAGAGACAGACAGACAGACAGACAGACAGAGACAGAGAGAGGGCAAGAGAGAGAGAGAGAGAGAGGGGGGGGGGTGTATGGGTACTGTGGCATTCTTTAATCAGTTTGGCTCATTGGACAGGTCAGAGTCTATGTTTGAAGTTGTTGAGTGTTTTTTTTTGGCAATGCTTTGTAGATGTGTTCCAGAGTAGAGAGTGTTCCAGAGTAGAGAGTGTTCCAGAGTAGAGAGACCCACAGTGGCAACTGTAATTGAGTACTGGCAGTGTCTGCTGTGGCAGGTGGGAAGTTACCTGAAAAAATATCTCTCAATGTCCTAATCTCTCAATGTTAATGCATTTAGCTGTTGAAATTCCATCTTTTTGCCCCCGGACCCCCTTAATGGCTTTAGTCCCCCAATGAGGGGATGTGTGGGAGACCCCCGCCCTACTGCCCCACATATTTTTTTAACACCCCTGGTTTAAAATGAGCCAGAGTCACCTGGGCTGGATGAGAAAGAAAATGTTTGATTTGCATGTGCTGTCAAACTCAGCAGGGGTACATAGGGAGCTCCAACTGCCATGCAAATGGATTCAAATGAGGGATGATAAAGTGTGGGTCAAAGGGTGAGGTTACAGAAAGTATGTTTATGTCTGCCATGACATATGAGTCACAGATTCATCCACATGAAAATATTCTGAACCAGAGAGTACTAGTTGATATGAGAACCTGGATCTCCTCTTGGTTAGAAAGAAAGACAAGAAAACAAGTGTGTGTGTGTGTGTGTGTGTGTGTGTGTGTGTGTGTGTGTGTGTGTGTGTGTGTGTGTGTGTGTGTGTGTGTGTGTGTGTGTGTGTGTGTGTGTGTGTGTGTGTGTGTGTGTGTGTGTGCGCGCGCCGCTTGTCGTGTCAACATGTGTAATAGTGATTATTCTCTCCCGAATAGAATGTGAATTGCAGTTTACCCTAGCAGCAGCCGAACAGCTATAGGAATGATAAACTATGACATCACAATAGTAGAGGCAGTCATGGTGGGGACAATGGAGCTCTGTGAGGCAGAGAAGCGGGGGCGTGGCCTAGCTGGACAGAGGCTCCTCACACTGGAAGGACCACAGCAGCTGTCTGAACCGCTGTGTGTCTCACTGCCTTCGCCCCACTCCCTCTCTCTGTTTGCCACAAATTCTGGAATGCAGAGATGAAGGTGGAGTAGGAGAGACCGAGAGAAAGAGATGGCTTGCACAGACTGAAAGACAATGGCCCAATGGACAGAGAGCCCCTCTCTCTATAGAGACACATGCAGGCACGCACACACATGCAAGCATACACATGTTGACACACACACACACACACACACACACACACACACACACACACACACACACACACACACACACACACACACACACACACACACACACACACACACACACACACACACACACACACACACACACACACAGTACATAATATATTCATCCTTTTTTCAACACCCCCACTACTCTCACACACTGTACCCACTGTTTGCTTTCTTCCCTTCCTTGCCATATAAACCTCTGGAGCTGATCTGTGTTTACTCTACGCTCCAAATGGAGTGCCATCCTCTTCAAACACCCATAAAGGTTTACTGGCCATAACAGAGAGGAGAGGATACACTCACTACTAATCTGAATTTCACAAACACATTGAGAAGAATAAGGGATATCTGTTCTGGTGTGAGGGACGGTGAACTTATGGCCATGAAGATTCATGACATGGTACAACCACCTGTGTAGTAAAATGAGTTTGACCGGCATTTAAAGCAACTCAATAAGTGATTGTGCAAACAGTGCATGTGCATCATTAAATGTGTATGAGTTGAGATCTGAATCAACACAAAGCCCACCTGCCCTTCTGTTCATGTTTAATGAGAAAATACAGGACAAAAGCACACAGTACAATCCATAGAAATAGAATGAATAGAACGGGCTTGGAAGCTCTAACCCTGACTGATAAACTCATGGGTACACTCACAATGGCTGCCTGGTATTGTGGTGCAATAATTTCCATGGTACACACAAAGGTACTAACTAGAACCTAAACGGGTTCTTCGGCTTTCCCATAGGAGAACCCTTTGAAGAACCCTTTTTGGTTACAGATAGAACCCTTTTGGGTTCCATGTAAAACCCTTTCCACAGAAGGTTCTACATGGAACCCAAAAGGGTTTGACTTGGAACCAAAAAGGGTTCTACCTGGAACCAAAAAGGGTTATCCTATGGGGACAGCCGAAGAACCCTTTTGGAACCCTTTTTTCAAAGTGTGTATTTTGGTTGACTCAACAAATCACAGCACAGATTGAAACCCACTGGGCACAGATATCAGTACAACGTCTAGTTTTGATTTACATTTGTTTGAGTTGTCAACTAATGGTGAAATCAACAAAAAATGTCACCACGTCATTGGATTTAGGTTAAAAGTTGGGTGAAAAAAAGACAAAATTCCCTTACGTTGAGACATTTTTTTAAATCCAATCAGTTTTCCACATTGATTCAACATTGATTTTTTTGTTGTTGAAATGACATGGAACCATATCAACCAGTTTTTACACTCAAAATGGCTGCCAGTCTATCCATTATGCCATCATTGAATTGAATGGAGATCCCCTTCCTATTCATTCTATTTCTATGGTACAATCCACCCAGGCTTAGGGCAAAGACTACAGTATGAACATAGGTTAAACTGCTTCTCCAATAGAAATCCCCGTAGGCGTTGTCATGGTGACGTTGGCTAGCTAAGTTCATGCGTAGAAACACATTATCGGGTCTAACGGTCGCCTCTCGTGCTGAACTGCACATGTGCAGTCCGTCAAATCAAAGGCACTCCTTCGATATAAAGTTGTTTTTGAGGAAATTCAAAACATGTCAGTTTGGCACTTTCACAAGGTTGAAGTAATAACAGGTTCAACTACTTCAGGAAATTGCTTGAATCCAAGTTGTGCCTTTAGATTTAGAGAACTAATAAAGAATTTTTAACTTCTCTCAATGACTTCTCAAACCACAAACCCAGGCCTGGTCTGTTTGGTCTGTTTCGCAAGCATTCCCGGAAGTGTCGTGGCTCTGGGTTTGCCCCTCTAGGTTTAGAAACTCTGTGCTTAGGGCCTCCAATATCTATTCAGCCTCTCATTCACCTACAACATCAAATGGTTTTGTGATGAAAAAGCCATCTGATTCGATGAATAGGATTCAATGACTCCATCTGTTTTTAAAGCTTACATGATGGTCGTTAGCATTTTGCATTTTCTTACAGAACACGGGACTACCCAGATAGCAGCTTTACAAGCTTTACATGATGGTGGTTAGGTAATAGAGACCATAAGGCTAGATTTGAGTTTCTCTACCCTCCTGGTCTCCAGATAGGCTACCATGAGAGTTGCCTCTTATACCAGTAGATACAGTAGGTCTACTGCCAATGCTGTATTTTAAATAGCTTGTATTATGCAGTATCTCATGTTATGGTAAAAATCTAAATAAAAAAGTAAGAGATTTTCACTACTTCACCAGCTGCATTATGGGAGTTAGGCCCTGACATATCCCTGGATCCATAGGATGAGAACCATGACCTTGCACAGTCATATGACATATCCCACATGGAGCAATTTGCCGTGGGAGTGGGATTCTCCTGATTTTCTATTTAAATATCCGTTAAACATGGTTGAGATATGGATAGATATCAATGCATGGTCGTACAAAAAAAACAGAAATAAAACATGTTTGTAGTTCTTGTTTCTTTGAACCAGATTCTATTCCGTTGCGCTTTTTTTCATATACGGGTATTGACCGCCACCTAGTGGTCATAAGCATACATCAAAGTCTGGCACGTTTTTCTACAGCTTAAAATATTGCAACATTGTAACAAGACAGCGATTTTGTTACAAAACAGCGAATCCAACAACCTTTCAAGAGCAGAATGCTACGCATCACAATATCAGTTCTTACTTTCTAGATTTCCATAGATTAATTAACCACTCATGATGAGACAAGCAGGGTCGTGCAGTAAATTAAATTGAATGATGTATTGAGGTAATTACATCTGAATTAATGAAATATCCAAAATACATTGCATTTATTTTGCTTTGAACAAAACGTTTGCCTATGTAACCTAGCCCTCTCACTGCCTTCGCGTGGGCCATGGCTAGAAGGGATACAGTTTATGTCAAATTGACGTCTATAGTTGCATTTTTGTTCGTTTTAGCTAACCCTAATCATTTTCCTAAACTTAATTCTCCTAGCCTGCTGCGTAAATTCTCCTAACCTGCAACTAAAAGTCAATTCTGGTCAATTCTGACATAAAATGTATCCCTTCTAGTCAAAACTCTTCACATGTCTTGGTCTTATTCACCGTTGGTATGGAGACACTAAACAGGCAGCAGAGAGAAATGGCAATGTGAAGATTGCGCAGGTGCGACCCTGCAAACTGGAGAACGCACCACATCCGATGAGGTGAGTGAAGTAGACCTATACCCTAAAAATCGCTGTATGACAAATAGTCCCCCAACCCCATAAGCATGTCATATCGTGCGAGGAATTGCGAAATGTTTTCCTGGGAAAATGTTACACGCAGTCGTGCAATCACTTTGATCATTGTGGCGTCACAGTCAGAGCAGTCGATACAGGTGTCTCTAGAAGCGTGGGTGTCTTGTAAACGAGCAGCAAAATAACGAATACGGAAGTGTTGGTATGAGAAAGAGGTAGTCTATTTTGTGTTTGCCTGGTCAATGACAATGTTAATTTTTGTCATTGAGGATTTTTGGTCAGTCCCTTAGCTAAAGTATCCTCCTGCTGTGTTGTTCTGTGAATGTCACAGATATCCTATAGCTAAGCTATTTAGAACGGGGCCAGTGCTCTACTGTCTGAAGAAGGTAGCAGGTTAGGTGTAACACTGCCCTGTCCAGGGTGTAAGAAACGTGACAGGTGTAGCCAAGCTATCTCTGCTCAGCAATTTGAACCACTTTATGGTTCACTGCATCTAATAACAACCCACAGCACCTACAGGACACACACAGTGCATGCTACAATAAACTGTCTAGCATTAGATAAACAGTGAATGTAAACCTTTGCACAGATATGACATGTGCTTGTATTCATGCATTGGATATTATAGTTATCCTTAATTGAAACCTCACAATAACTTGTGAATTATTTTTACAGTTACTATGGCAAACTGATCAAGCCAAACAGCAACAACTTAAAGACGAGCACAGCTAGAGACATGATATAGGGAGTAGAGATCAGGGGTCCCTTGGCCAGTGAAGGCCAGTGTCTCTATGGAGGCCCCCAAGCCCCCAAAGTGTGTCCAGTTGGGGCAGAGGGAGGAGGGAGATCGGGGAGCTGATGGAAGCCCAACACCGTGCATTGACAGTGGTGAGGGAAGCCAGCTGTAATCATCTGTCTGCCAAAGACGAGGAACAAATGTATATACAGTATGTATGTACACTACCGTTCAAAAGTTTGGGGTCACTTAGAAATATCCTTGTTTTTTAAAGTATTAACATAACATTGATCAGAAATACAGTGTAGACGTTGTAATGTTGTAAATGACCATTGTAGCTGGAAACAGCAGATAAAAAAAAAAATATATATCTATATATAATGATAATGGGCTTACAGAAACCCATTATCAGCAACCATCACTCATGTGTTCCAATGGCACGTTATGTTAGCTAATCCAAGTTTATCATTTTAAAAGGCTAATTGATCATTAGAAAACCCTTTTGCAATTATGTTAGCACAGCTGAAAACTTTTTTTCTGATTAAAGAAGCAATACAACTGGCCTTCTTTAGACTGGTTGCGTGTCTGGAGCATCAGCATTTGTAGGTTCGATTACAGGCTCAAAATGGCTTATTCTTTGCAACTCTGCCTTGCATCCTGGAATCACCTCTTTACTGTTGATGTTGAGACTGGTGTTTTGCGGGTACTATTTAATGAAGCTGCCAGTTGAGGACTTGTGAGGCGTCTGTTTCTCAAACTAGACACTCTAATGTACTTGTCCTCTTGCTCAGTTGTGCACCGGGGCCTCCCACTCCTCTTTCTATTCTGGTTAGAGTCAGTTTGCACTGTTCTGTGAAGCGAGTAGTACACAGCGTTGTACGAGCTCTTCAGTTTCTTGGCAATTTCTAGCATGGAATAGCCTTCATAGCCATGGAATAGGCCAGTTTTATTGCTTATTTAACCAGAACAACAGTTTTCAGCTGTGCTAACATAATTGCAAAAGGGTTTTCTAATGATCATTTAGCCTTTTAAAATTATAAACTTGGATTAGCTACACAACATGCCATTGGAACACAGGAGTGATGGTTGCTGATAATCGGCC
The DNA here is from genome assembly GCF_029448725.1 of Salvelinus fontinalis. Lineage (NCBI taxonomy): Eukaryota > Metazoa > Chordata > Actinopteri > Salmoniformes > Salmonidae > Salvelinus > Salvelinus fontinalis. Next base: position 50,711,396 of record NC_074667.1, on the reverse strand, counting down.
TCTGTACGCCTATGTAGATATTCCAGAAAAAACAAGCAGTTACCAGCTACAATAGTCATTTACAACATTAGCAATGTCCACACTGTATTTCTGATAAATTTTATGTTATTTTAATAGACAAAAAAAGGGCTTTTCTTTCAAAAACAATAACATTTTTAAGTGACCCCAAATTTTTGAACGGTAGTGTATGTATGAAGAGTGTTGAATAAGTCATAAGGTCCCACTCTAAAATGTCAGATTGTCAAATGTTTGAATACAGAGGCCAGGTATTAAAATGCAGTGTGTTTGCTCTTTCGATGCTGGGCTGAAGAGGTCAAGGTATAGGCTTCAATTACACCCCCAAGGGTTTGTGAACTTCATGGCATATTTATCTGCTGTGCACACATTAGGCCTACATGGGGATGTAATGATGTTCTTATGTTTTTCCCTTAAAGAGCGTCTAGCATGTCATGTTACTTACTTGTTAGTAGATTCTGCTAACTGTTCAACGTCATTGTCACAGCAACGTGTATTGGTATGACTGAATACAGAACATTGCTCACCTTTGCTAGAACACCAACCAAACCCCATGTAGATGGATGGAGTTGTGTTTTCGCTCCTCATATTCAGAACCTCTAGAAGAGAGAGACCCCAGTAAAGACCAGCAGAGCAAAGCCCTGTGCCAGCAACACACTCAAATGTTCCTGAACCTCACCACAGAGAAGGGCCTACAGCAAATACCATGTAAGCCTACACACAAAACCTTCAGACACTTAACACTGACTAACCAGTCATACTAAACATGGACTTGTCTTAGGTACCACTTATAACAGTACCATCAACTAACAGTAGATGAGAATACAGTTTGATTTGAATGCGTAGCTTATAAAGTGGTTATTACCGCTGCTGTATCTGAGTTGTATGTGTGTATATCAGCGCCACCAGGTGAGGGAAGAGTGAGGCGCAGCTTGCTCAACCTGCCCATCATCAACCCAGAGAGACTGCGGACAGCAAAAGTACTGGTCGACAAAGCTGTAAAGGTAAGAATCTAAAATAGGACAACCCGCTATATATGTGATACTTAAGGTCATGTAGATACTATTTATATATCTCTCTCTGTGTGTCTTTTTCTCTCAGATGCGTATGGTGTTCTCCATACAGGGTCCATACCCTGTGGTTCGGGCTGCCCTGAAGGCGAGGGGTTGGGTAGAGCGCCGCCTGCCGCGTCCAAACCAGCACTGGAGCCGGTGCCGTGGAGATGATGGGAATGATGCTGATGACATTGATGATGACGATGGTGAGACAGGAAGGCCACTGCAAATCTTGTAGTAATTGATTCTAACTATCATTGACCATTAGCCTACATCCTAGATTGTAATCTCCCTCTATGCCCTGCTTAGACAGCCCAGACGACAGAGAGGAAGACCCAGATGACATGTGTGACCTAATGGTAATAGAACAAAAGTGAGTGTGTGTGTGTGTGGGGGGGGGGGGGGCACATTTTTTATGTCTTTCCCCTGCCCATCTATCTTACAGTCTCGCATGGTGAGGAACGAAACGTCATATTTCTATTGGACGACGCGTAGAGAGACAGTGGACAACCGCTCATTGCGAAAGGAACAGATGACCAATCACTATGCCAAAGCAGGCACCTTCACCACCAAGGTTTGATGGCTTTCACATGGGAGACCCTGAAATGAACAAACTCTTTACCTTTTCAGTCTTTGATAATTTTTATACTCACCACACCTATGTAGGCTATGCCTGTCTTCTCTCAATCTCGCTCTCTCTCTCTCCATTTCTCTCTCTGTCTCAGGTTGGGTTGTGTGTGAACCTGAGGAACCTGCGTTGGTTTGATGCTGCAGACCTTGACTCCTTCTTCCCACGCTGCTATAGGCTGGGGGCAGAAGATGAGAAACATGCCTTTATCGGTCAGAATCCTCACCGGTCTCTTTCCACACCCCGAGTTCTGATCTGCCTATTTCCCCCCCTCTCTATCGAAATGCCTCACTTCTATAGTCTTAGGGGGATTTACAGTACTGCCTCTCCTTCCCTTTCATTTTCCATACTTTTAGGCGTGGGGGGGCAACTTTCCTGTGGCAACCTCTATCTGACTTGCTCTATTTCTCCCTCTCTGTCTCTCTCTATAGAGGACTACAGGAGGACAGCATGCACCAGCCTTATACAGTGTGTTGTGGAGAGGATTCGGGGTGAGCGAGGAGAGGGAGGTGGTACAGCTGGATCAACTGACCAATCATGTCAAAGTAAGGTATTCCTCACAAAAAGAGGCATACCCCCTCAATCCCCCCAATTTAGGTCAAACGGAGCTACAGGCTTCATTGTCTTGTCCAATCCCTTAGGTCAGAAAAAAGCATGCAAGCGTCGAGCCATGTCATTGGTGGCCTCCAGAATGATTGACAGTGCACTAAAAGTTTGCCAGGACTTCCTGGACAGCTTGGAACACAATGACATAGACATTGCCTTGGAAACACCACCATCCCTAACAGAACAAGAGTGGCTGGAGTTCATCCACAATTACTACCTGGTTGTCCAGTGAGTACTCCATATAGTAGGATCATTATGTGTCTCTGTCATGTCAGTACACACATCTCTTTGTCAGTGTATCTCAGTGGCACTTCTTACTCTCTCTCTCCCTCTCAGTGATGGTGTAGAGATAGAGGAGAGTTTTCACTATGTGAACAGCTGTCAGGCTATGTTGCGGAAGCTTCGTGATGTCAATCCACAGCTAGACACAGACGGCATCCACAACATCTGGATAGTCAAACCTGGGGCCAAGTCCCGGGGCAGAGGTGAGTTCCAAGTGGGGAAGAAGAGACAAGTGTAGTAGTACTTTATTTAACTGTATCCTCATGCTGTATTTACCTAATGATATTTATTTAATGCTGCTTATAGTGTAGGCCTACAGTAACTTTGTTTTTGTGTCCCTTCCATGTCCCTCCACCTGTGCAGGCATCATGTGTGCCAAGCGGCTGGATGACATCCTGAGGCTGGTGGACAGTGACCCAGCCCTGATCAAGGATAGTAAGTGGGTGGTGCAGAAGTACCTGGAGCGCCCCCTGCTGGTCCACGGCACCAAGTTTGACCTCCGCCAGTGGTTCCTGGTGACTGACTGGAACCCTCTCACTGTCTGGTTTTATAAGAAGTGCTACCTACGCTTCTCCACCCAGCCCTACTCAGTTGAGACACTGGACAGGTAAGGGGGACATTTTTACCCTGTTGTTATTGGCATTTTACCATGTTGATTCCACATTTCACCTTGTTGCTAATTTCCTATGGTCTCATCTCTCCTGTTCCCCTCTATATCCCCCTTCTTCCAGTTCTGTCCACCTGTGTAACAACTCCATACAGAAGCACTTTCAGCCCTCCCAGCAGCGTCACCCAGAGGTGCCTGAGGACAACATGTGGTCATGTGACCAGTTCCGGGCCTTCCTGTCTGGACAGGGCCGAGCAGCAGAGTGGGGGTCTGTGGTGGTCCCAGGGATGAAGAAGGCTGTGGTCCACGCCCTGCAGACTGCCCAAGACCTGGTGGAGTCACGCAGAGGGAGCTTTGAACTCTACGGAGCCGACTTCATGCTAGGTGTGAATGATGTCAGTGGCATCAATATTTGTTGTTATTGGCAGTGAAGTTCAAGTTTTATTGTCACATGCACAAGTACAGTGAAATGCTTAACTTGCAAGCTCTACCCAACAGTGCAGTAATCAATGAATATCAAAATAGTATAACTAATTAAAAAAAAATACAAAATACAAATACAAAAATATACATATATACGGTGCCTTCAGAAAGTATTCATACCCATTGACTTATTCCACATTTTGTTGTGTTACAGCCTGAATTCAAAATGGATTAAATATTTTTTTTAAATCTCACCCATCTACTCATAATACCCCATAATGGCAGTGAAAAAATGTTAGCAAATTTATTGAAAATGAAATACAAAAATATCTAATTTACATAAGTATTCACACCCCTGAGTCGAATACTTTATTTTTTGGACTGTGATTACAGCTGTGAGTCTCTCTGGGTAAGTCTCCACACATTGTGCAATATTTCCCCATTATTCTTTTAAGAATTCTTCAAGCTCTTCTGGCAAATTGGTTGTTGATCATTATTAAACAACCATTTCCAGGTCTTGTCGTAGATTTAAGTCAAAACTGTAACTTGGTCACTCAGGAACATTCACTGTCTTCTAGGTAAGCAACTCCAGTGTAGATTTGACCTTGTGTTTTAGATAATTGTCCTGCTGAAAGGTGAATTAATTTCCCAGAGTCTGGTGGAAAGCAGACTGAACCTGGTTTTCCACTAGGATTTTGCCTGTGCTTTATCTCCATTCTGTTTCTTTTTTATCATGAAAAATACCTCAGTCCTTAACGATTACAAGCATACCCATAACATGATGCAGCCACCACTATGCTTGAAAATATGGAGAGTGGTACTCAGTAATGTGTTGTATTGGATTTGCCTCAAACATACGGTGCATTCTGAAAGTATTCAGACCCCTTTACTTTTTCCACATTTTGTTACATTACAGCCTCTAAAATGGATGAAATACTTTTTTCCCCCTCGTCAAACTTCACACAATACCCCATAATGACAAAGCAAAAACGGGTTTTTAGAAATGTTTGCTAATTTATTTAAAATAAAAACTGAAATATCACATTTACATAGAGTTGAAGTTGGAAGTTTACATACACCTGAGCCAAATACATTTAAACTCAGTTTTTCACAATTCCTGACATTTAATCCTATTCAAAATTCCCTGTTTTAGGTCAGTTAGGATCACCACTTTCTTTTATGAATGTGAAATGTCAGAATAATAGTAGAGAGTGATTTATTTCAGCTTTTATTTCTTTCATCACATTCCCAGTGGGTTAGAAGTATACATACACTCAATTAATATTTGGTAGCATTGCCTTTAAATTGTTGAACTTGGGTCAAACGTTTCGGGTAGCCTTCCACAAGCTTCCCACAATAAGTTGGGTGAATTTTGGCCCATTCCTTGTGACAGAGCTGGTGTAACTGAGTCAGGTTTGTAGGCCTACTTGCTCGCACACAATTTTTCAGTTCTGCCCAGACATTTTCTATAGGATTGAGGTCAGGGCTTTGTGTTGGCCACTCCAATACCTTGACATTGTTGTCCTTAAGCCATTTTCCCACAACTTTGGAAGTATGCTTGGGGTCATTGTCCATTTGGAAGACCCATTTGCGACCAAGCTTTAACTTCCTGACTGATATCTCATCAGACCAGAGGACATTTCCCCAAAAAGTACGATCTTTGTCCCCATGTGCAGTTTCAAACCGTAGTCTGGCTTTTTTATGGCGGTGTTGGAGCAGTGACTTCTTCCTTCCTGAGCGGCCTTTCAGGTTATGTCGATATAGGACTCGTTTTACTGTGGATATAGATACTTTTGTACCGGTTTCCTCCAGCATCTTCACAGGGTCCTTTGCTGTTGTTCTGGGATTGATTTGCACTTTTCGCACCAAAGTACGTTCATCTCTAGGAGACAGAACACGTCTCCTTCCTGAGCGGTATGACGGCTGCATGGTCCCATGGTGTTTATACTTGCGTACTATTGTTTGTACAGATGAACATGGTACCTTCAAGCAAAGAGGCACAGAGTTTGAAGGTAGACCTTGAAATACATCCACAGGTACACCTCCAAAACAACTCAAATGATGTCAATTAGTCTATCAGAAGCTTTTAAAGTCATGACATAATTTTCTGGAATTTTCCAAGCTGTTTAAAGGCACAGTCAGCTAAGTGTATGTACACTTCTGACCCACTGGAATTGTGATACAGTGGATTATAAGTGAAATAATCGTAAAAAAAAAATGGAAATTTTACTTGTGTCATGCACAAAGTAGATGTCCTAACCGAATTGCCAAAACTATAGTTTGTTAACAGGACATTTGTGGAGTGGTCAAAAATGAGTTTTAATGACTCCAACCTAAGTGTTTGTAAACTTCAGACTTCAACTGTAAGTATTCAGACCTTTTACTCAGTACTTAGTTGAAGCACCTTTGTCAGCGAATACAGCCTAAAATTTTCTTGGGTATGACACTACAAGCTTGACAAACCTGTATTTGGGGAGTTTATTCCATTCTTCTTGGCAGATCCTCTCAAGCTCTGTCAGGTTGGATGGGGAGTGTTGCTGCACAGCTATTTTCAGATCTCTCCGGAGATTTTCGATTGGGTTCAAGTCCGGGCTCTGGCTGGGCCACTCAAGGACATTCAGAGACTTTTCCCGAAGCCACTCCTGCGTTGTTCCCAGTCTGAGGTCCTGAGCGCTCTGGTACAGGTTTTCATCAAGGATCTCTCTGTACTTTGCTCCGTTCATCTTTCTCTCAATTGTGACTTGTCTCCCAGTCGCTGCCGCTGAAAAACATCCCCACAGCATAATGCTGCCACCACCATGCTTCACCGATGGGATGGTGCCAGGTTTACTCCAGACGTGACACTTGACATTCATGCCAAAGAGTTTAATCTTGGTTTCATCAGACCAGAGAATCTTGTTTCTCATGGTCAGAGTCCTTTAGGTGCCTGCTGGCCAGCTCCAAGCAGGCTGTCATTTGCTTTTTACTGAAGAGTGGCTTCCGTCTGGCAACACCACCATAAAGGCCTGACTGGTGGAGTGCTTCCCCAGATATGTGCATCGACACAATCCTGTCTCAAAGCTCTACAGACAATTCCTTCAACCTCATGACTTGATTTTGCTCTGACATGCACTGCCAACTGTCGGACCTTATATAGACAGGTGTGTGCCTTTCCAAATAATGTCCATTCAATTGAATTTACCACAGATGGACTCCAATCAATTTGTAGAAACATCTCAAGGATGATCAATGGAAACAGCAAAAATGTCAAAAAAAACTGTTCCCTTTGTCATTATGGGGTATTGTGTGTAGATCGATGAGTAAAAAAAAAATGTTTAACAATTTTTGAATAATGCCGTAACGTAACAAAATGTGGAAAAAGACAAGGAGTCTGAATACTTTCTGAATGCACTGTACCACTTTGAATTCAGGACAAAACGTGAATTGCTTTGCCAATTTTTTATGCAGTGTTACTTTAGTGTCTTGTTGCAAACAGGATGCATGTTTCTCTTCACTCTGTAGTTACTCCACAATAGTAACCTAATTGACAATGTTGTTGATCCATTCTCAGTTTTCTCCTATCACAGTCATTAAACTCTGTAACTGTTTTAAAGTGACCATTGGCCTCATGGTGAAATCCCTGAACGGTTTCCTTCCTCTCCGGCAACTGAGTTAGGAAGGACGCCTGTATCTTTGTAGTGACTGGGTTGTGTTGATACACCATCCAAAGTGTGTAATTAATAACTTCACCATGTTCAAAGGGATATTCAACGTCTGGTTGTTGTTTTTGTTTTTTTACCCATCTAACAATAGGTGCCCTTCTTTGCGAGGCATTGGAAAAACAAACTAAAACGCAAACAAAGGGGTTGAATACTTATTGGCTGAAGTTATTTCAGCTTTTCAATTTTAATGAATTTGTAAAAAAAAAAAAAAATGAAAAAAATCATTCCAATTTGGCATTATGGGGTATTGTGTAGGCCAGTGACAAACAAATCACTATTTAATCCATTTTAAATTCAGGCTGTAACACAATAAAATGTGGAAAATGTCAATGGGTGCGAATAGTTTCTAAAGGTAAAGAAAACATAAATAAGAGAGGAAGCTATATACAGGGTCAGTGCCAATACCACATTTACAATTTACAGGGATACTGGAGTATTTGAGGTAGATATGTATGTATTAATTAAAAATGAAAAGCTGCAATGTCTTGAGTGATAAATATTCAGCCTCTTTGTTATGGCAAGCCTAAATAAGTTCAGTACAAATTTGCTTAACAAGTCACATAAGTTGCATGTACTCACTCTGTGTGCAATAATGGTGTTTAACATTGATTTTTGAATGACTACCTCATCTCTGTACCCCACACCTACAATTATCTGTAAGGTCCCTCAGTCAAGCAGTGAATTTCAAACACAGATTCAACCACAAAGACCAGAGAGGTTTTCCAATGCCTCGCAAAGAAGAACACCTATTGGTAGATGGGTAAAGAAAATATCCCTTTTGAGCATAGAGAAGTTTTTAATTCCACTTTGGATGGTGTATCAGTACACCCAGTCACTACAAAGATACAAGCGTCTTTCCTAACTCAGTTGCCGGAGAGGAAGGACCGCTCAGGGATTTCACCATGAGGCCAATGGTGACTTTAAAACAGTTACAGAGTTTAATGACTGTGATGGGAGAAAACTGAGAATGGATCAACAACATTGTAGTTACTCCACATTACTAAACTAATTGACAGAGTGAAAAGAAGGAAGCCTGTACAGAATAACAAATATTCTAAAACATTGCAACAAGGCACTAAAGTAATACTGCAACAAATGTGGCAATGCAAAGTGTTATCTTAAGTCCAATACAACACATTACTGAGTACCAGTCTCCATATTTTCAAGCATAGTGGTGGCTGCATCATGTTATGGTTATGCTTGTAATCGTTAAGGATTGGGGAATTTTTCAGAATAAAAAATGAATGGGATGGGGATGAGCACTGGCAAAATACTAGAGGAAAACCTGATTCAGTCTGCTTTCCACCAGACACTGGGAGATGAATTCATCTTTCAGCAGGACAATAACTTAAAGCACAAATCTACACAGGAGTTGCTTACAAAGAAGACAGTGAATGTTCTTGTGTGGCTGAGTTAATCTGCTTGAAAATATTTAGTTATTAATTAAAAATATATATTTTTACAAAAACTGATTTTTCTTCCACTTTGACATTTAAGTATTTTGTTGTTGACAAAAAAAATGACAAATCAATTTTAATCTTGCTTTGTAACAATAAAATGTGAAGCAATACAAGGCACTGTACATGTAAACAGGAGTAATAGTGACCAGTAGCAGGATAAATAGGTAGATACTAATATGGTGGGACATATTCTGTTCCAAAGGTCGTGACCTGAGGCCATGGCTGATAGAGATCAATGCCAGCCCTACCATGGCCCCCTCTACAGCAGTGACAACACGCCTGTGTGCAGCCGTGCAGGAGGACACTCTACGGGTGGTCCTGGACCGTCGGTTGGACCGAGGGGCGCACACTGGGGGCTTTCAGCTTATATACAAACAGGTGAGGTGTGTTTGTGTATGCGTTTTAGTTAGGAAAGGGAAGTTTAATGTACCCCTGAATAAGAGGTTGTACAGATGTCATCTCTCTTTCTCTCTGTCTGTCTATAGGTAGCAGTGGAGGTGCCTCAGTATGTAGGGGTCAACCTGCTTGTTGAGGGCTCCCAGATCAGACGGCCCCGCCCTCCTCCTCAAAAAGTCTCCAAACCCTCTAAGTGTCGCACCAACCAACCAGCGCCCAGACACCCTCCTCAAAGCAAGGAGTACGAGGCTGTGGCAGAGAAACCCAAGCCTGCCCCCTCTAAGAAGGGTCTGAAGTCTGAGGTACGACACCTTACCTTCTCTGGCTTCAGAGTCCAGACCCCACTTTCTACTGAGAGGCCCCTGGCCGGGGAGTCCTGGAGGCTGCAGCGTCTGGGCCTGGTTGACTCCCTCCAGCTGCCCCCCAGGGCCCAGTCCCGCTCCATGGACTGCTGGCGGAGACCCCAGGTTATTGTGCCCTGGTCAGGGCGAGCACGCCCCTTTGCTACCCCTGATATTTACAAAGGCCCTGTCCTTCCCCTGGAGGTCATCAGCCTTCAAGACCCAGACAGGGAGCCCAGTGCCCTGCTTGTGCCCACTCTGGTCCCCCACGCTGAGTTCAGATTCCAGAAGTTTTTCAGGCAACAGAACCTCCACCGTAGGGTGATCAGGACTACATGTGTAGGGAGAGGAACTCACAAGAGCTTGTGACATGGATCGGTTATTGAACCATTCACTGACTGCTGCCTGATTTTGAAAACTGTCTTTTTGCACTCAGCCATTGTAGGCCTACCTCATCATAATAAAGTCAGTATTGTATCCACTTAGATTTTCAGTCTTTGTATGTTTTTCCCTTTATACTGATTTATTTAGATAACTGTGTACTGTAGTCTTTTTGTTCAACTTGGCAACCTGGTCCCAGAGCATTTTGTATTATTCTGTACGGAAATCTGAGATGTTATCATATTGTATGCATAATATTTCTCAGATTATTACCAATTCCACAAGGTATGACTCCAAACACCCAGAAAAGGCTACTCCTCGATGTTATCCTCACAAATAATCCTGATAGGTCATTACAGAAAACACCAGACTGATACCTTAGTGATCACTGTTTTACAGCCTGTGTTCGTAATGGCTGCTCATTTAAACGACCTGTCCTGATTTGTCATAGACGCTTTAAAAAAAACTTTAATGAGCAAGCCTTCCTTCATGAACTGGCCTCTGTAAAATGTTATAGAATCAGCTTGATCCCCTCTGTTGAAGATGCTTGGCCCGTCTATTTTTTTATATTTTCAGTGATATTGTTAACAAACACGCACCCATAAAGAAAATGAGAATTAAAAACAGGTTCAGCCCCTGGTTCGACCGTGATCTTGTAGAGTTACTCCACCTCAAGAATTGCATTTGACGAAAGGCTCGGCACACGCATACTCAGGTTGACTGGCTCTCGTTCAGGCAAATGAGAAATAAGTGCACTCAGGCTATCCGGAAGGCCAGAGTTAGTTACTTTAAGGAGCAGTTCTCTCTCTGTGGGTCTAACCCCAAGAAGTTCTGGAAAATGGTTAAAGACCCAGAGAATAAACCCTCCTCCTCACAGCTGCCCATGTCCCTTAATGTTGATGATGTGGTTGTTACTGACAAGAAGCACATGGCTGAGCTCTTTAATCACCACTTCATTAAGTCAGGATTCCTATTTGACCTATCCATGCCTCCTTACCCGTCCAACATTTCCTCATCTCCCACCCCTTCTCATGCGACTATCCCCGATGCTTCTCCCTCTTTTTCCCCTGCCCCGCTACAAAGTTTCTCCCTGCAGGCAGTCACTGAGTCCGAGGTGCTAAAGGAGCTCCTTAAACTTGACCCCAAAAAACCATCTGGGACAGATGGTTTAGACCCTTTCTTCTTTAAGGTTGCTGCCCCTATCATCGCCAAGCCTGTCTCTCCTCTCTGGGGAGGTTCCCATTGCTTGGAAGGCAGCCACAATTCATCCTTTATTTAAAGGGGGAGATTGAGCTGAGCCTGACTGTTATAGGCATATGTTGGAAAAATGTGTCAATAGTCGACTGACTGGCTTTCTTGATGTCTCTATTATGCAATCTGGTTTCCGCTCAGATTATGGATGTCACTGAAACCTTAAAGGTCCTCAATGATGTCACCATTGCCCTTGATTCTAAGCAATGTGGTGATGCTATTTTTATTGACTTTGCCAAAGCTATTGATATGTAGACCATTCCATTATTGTGAGCCGGCTAAGGAGTATTAGTGTCTCTGAGGGGTCTTTGGCCTGGTTTGCTAACTACCTCTCTCAAAGAGTGCAGTGTATAAAGTCAGAAAATCTGCTGTCTTAGCCACTGCCTGTCACCAAAGGAGTACCTCAATGCTCGATCCTAAGCCCCACGCTCTTCTCAATTTACAGAGAGGAAGCTCTCTCAACCATTTATATGCAGATGATAGTCTTTTATACTCAGCTGGCCCCTCCCTGGAGGTTGTGTTAATGCTCTACAACAAAGCTTTCTTAGTGTCCAACAAGCTTTCTCTACCCTTAACCTTGTTCTGAACACCTACAAATTAAGGGCATGTGGTTTGGTAAGAAGAATGCCCCTCTCCCCACAGGTGTGATTACTACCTCTGAGGGTTTAGAGCTTGAGGTAGTCATCTCATACAAGTACTTGTGAGTATGGCTAGACGGTGCACTGTCCTTCTCTTAGCACATATGAAAGCTGTAGGATAAAGTTAAATCTAGACTTGGTTTCCTCTATCGTAATCGCTCCTCTTTCACCCCAGCTGCCAAACTAACCCTGATTCAGATAACGATCCTACCCATGCTAGATTACGGAGACATAATTTATAGCTCGGCAGGTAAGGGTGCTCTCAAGCGGCTAGATGTTCTTTACCATTCGGCCATCAGATTTGCCACCAATGCTCCTTATAGGACACATCACTGCACTCTATACTCCTCTGTAAATTGGTCATCTCTGTATACCCGTTGCAAGACCCACTGGTTGATGCTTATTTATAAAACTCTCTTTGGCCTCACTCCCCCCTATCTGAGATATCTACTGCAGCCCTCATTCTCCATATACAACACCCGTTCTGCCAGTCACATTCTGTTAAAGGTCCCCAAAGCACAAACATCCCTGGGTCTCTCCTCTTTTCAGGTTAGGTTAAAGGGTTAGGGTTAGGTAAAGGGTTAGCTAATGCTAAAATGCTAAAGTTGTCCTTGATGACTGGCAACCTTTGGCTTGCTAGACGTTCGTTTTTGTACCCCGACCAAACACCCTACTTTCATACTTGCCTTAATTAAGTAACTGAGACCAGGCTGAACTTGTTGGTACTGCTGCATGAGTGAAGGGCGGCATGCGCTGACGTCACATTTTTATGCACGTCTTGGGCGTCCACGTTGGGGAACGTGCGCGCAGCTGAGTTTTCTGTATTCGACAGGAAAAGATGGCAGCGTCCCTGTGCCGAGTCGGGAGCGTTGTGGGTCAAGCCCTCGCCAAATCCCGTAGCGTAAGTATTCAGGAATATATTGGTATTTAAGGGGTCTGTAAGGATGTAAGAATAATTTCGTTGTTGGTTGGGATCTCCATTTCCTTCACGTCGGCAACTTTTACCGAAAAGTAGGCCACTGTAGCTCGTTAGCTAGTAGTGCTAGCTATCTTATTGGTATGTAGCTAACATTGGTAACGTTATGTAACCAGAGCACAGGGATGGCTAGGCGGTTAGCATTAGCTTGGAGTTAGCGCAAGGTCAACTCACTCTCAGCAAAGGTTCAATGTCTCATTGTAAAAACGGTGACATGAGTGGGCATTTTGACATCCATGTTTAACACTTTAGTCAACCTATATCTGCGTTGCCTTATTCGCTTTTTAAAAACTGACAAGGTAATTTTGACCATACTTCCGCGTTGTCCTATTTACCCTAACGTTAACCAGTTACCTAGCTAGAACTACCTACCTCTGTCTTGTCCAACTGGATGCGAAGCTATGTTAAATTGAACTCGCTACATAGTTAGTCATTAATTGTGTGACCTCAGTTAACTTGAAAGTGTGTTTCCTTTGAGTTGTTAGGCTGCTTGACTAGCTGGTGAAGTGTTGTTGATGGACCCTCAGTAAAGATAAAAATAGCGCCTCCTTACCTCCAACTTATTAGCTAGCTAAGGTCGACTGGTGGTATGAGTGAATTGGTGGCTGCCACTTGTTGTGTGGGATCAACAGTCAGCAGATCACCCCACTACCACTTTCTCTCCTTTTCTTGGCCATGATGACATCAAATCAAAGTTTATTGGTCACATACACCGTTTTGTAAAGGACATCAGCAGTATGATCTCTATTATTGAATCTCTTGATCCTCTCCCTGAACCTCTCCCAGTGCAGGGATGCAAACTAGTCACCTTTCGGCGAAATTCGCCGTTTTTGAATCCTACGTGATTCGTGTAGATCCGATGAAAAAAGTTTGGGAGAGAGGCGGGGGGGTTGGATCACTACTGGCTGTAAACAAACGAGTGATACGCGTTTGGAGCAATGCTGGCTGCTGTATCCAAGGCTCCGCCAATCGTTTACAAAACAGAATGCAGTGCAGCACGCGACTGAAGAGAGAAGAGACAACCAATTTACTAGTTACAGCCTCAGTGCGCGCTCTGGAAAGGCAACTTGCCAGTTACAGCAGCGCGTCCCAGAATGATAACGAGGAGGTAACGTTAGGTGAGAATCCTGACCACGGAGACGGGGGTGAGAAGGTGAATGAAGCGTACTTCATGAGCTGTAAACGAAAAACGAGTGGCATTCGGAAAGTTTGAGGTGAGGGAGAAAGTGTGGTTGAACAAGTAACGTTATTAGCATTAACTGTCTTGCTAGCTGGATCGAATTCTCCGTAGCTAGCCAGAGAAATGCTGAGCAACATTAGCCAACTTATCTGATCAAATAATTTAGTTTATGGTGTGAAGATTAGCTTGCTAATAGTCAGACAGCTAACATTAGCTAGCTAACGTTACAACACCAGATGAACAAACATTAGTAACCTAACCAATTCGCTATTATACGACTCCAAATGTCCCCCCTGTCAGAATTCTCCCCATATTCGCGTTCTTCATTGCTGCGACTTGCTTGGAGGTTGAGATTTCTGCTCTTCACTCCGGTTGTAAGTTTAGCCTACATTTCACTGATCTCAGTAGCAGAAAGCATTTTTGTCTGCAGTTTTCGTTTTGGCTATTTATTTCAATGTGGCGCCCTGTGCGAACCCCCCTGTTATGGGTTAATTTAACATTCAAACACCCCCCCCCACCCCCCCCCCTGCAACGCCCGCCCCGGGAAAGATGCTGCCCATGTCGCCCGTACCTAAACCATGATACTGATTTGTATTAGTCTATACATAAATCTACACGCATACATTAATTATTAATTTCGGTTTCCTATCCTGACGTGAAGTTTGTTCTATAGAAATTATTTGACTCTAGCCACAAAATTAAGGAAATTAGAACGGTGGGAGAATTCTGGCAGGGGGGAGTTTTTCGACACAGCACCGTTCCGCAAATTATAACGCGTTAGTTGCTTACTGCAATCTGTGTGAAATGTTAACTAGCTAACGAACTAACCACTAAATGTTAACTAATGTTTTCTCTCTACAGTATGTGGTTCGTTTTCAGAATGAGATAATTAAATTAAAATGAGGCGTTGTTTGTTAAACAAGTGGATTCAGGGATCAAGTGTAGCTGGAGATGGGCCTGGCTTAAGCTGGATATCATTTATTTTATTTATTTCACCTTTATTTAACCAGGTAGGCTAGTTGAGAACAAGTTCTCATTTGCAACTGCAACCTGGCCAAGATAAAGCATAGCAATTCGACACATACAACAACACAGAGTAACACATGGAATAAACAAAACATAAATAATACAGTAGAAAAATAAGTCTATATACAATGTGAGCAAATGAGGTGAGATGGGAGGTAAAGGCAAAAAAAGGCCATGGTGGCGAGGTAAATACAATAAAGCAAGTAAAACACTTTAATTGTAGATTTGCAGTGGAAGAATGTGCAAAATAGAAATAATGAGGTGCAAAGGAGCAAAATAAATAAATACAGTAGGGGAAAAGGTAGTTGTTTGGGCTAAATTATAGATGGGCTATGTACAGGTGCAGTGATCTGTGAGCTGCTCTGACAGCTGGTGCTTAAAGCTAGTGAGGGAGATACGTGTTTCCAGCTTCAGAGACTTTTGCAGTTCGTTCCAGTCTTTGGCAGCAGAGAACTGTAAGGAAAGACGACCAAAGGAGGAATTGGCTTTGTGGGTGACCAGTGAGATATACCTGCTGAAGCGCGTGCTATGAGTGGGTGCTGCTATGGTGACCAGTGAGCTGAGATAAGGCGGGGCTTTACCTAGCAGAGACTTGTAGATAACCTGTAGCCAGTGGGTTTGGCGACGAGTATGAAGCGAGGGCCAACCAACGAGAGTGTACAGGACGCAATGGTGGGTAGTGTATGGGGCTTTGGTGACAAAACGGATGGCACTGTGATAGACTGCATCCAGTTTGCTGAGTAGAGTGTTGGAGGCTATTTTATAGATGACTCACCGAAGTCGAGGATCGGTAGGATGGTCAGTTTTACGAGGGTATGTTTGGCAGCATGAGTGAAGGAGACTTTGTTGTGAAATTTGGAACCCGATTCTAGATTTAAATTTGGATTGGAGATGCGTAATGTGAGTCTGGATGGAGAGTTTACAGTCTAACCAGACACCTAGGTATTTGTAGTTGTCCACATATTTTAAGTCAGAGCCGTCCAGAGTAGTGATGCTAGTCGGGCGGGAGGGTGCGGGCAGCAATCAGTTGAAGAGCATGCAATTAGTTTTACTTGCATTTAAAAGCAGTTGGAGGCCTTGGAATGAGTGTTGAATGGCATTGAAGCTCGTTTGGAGGTTTGTTGGCACAGTGTCCAAGTACATCACTGGGGCCAAACTTCCTCCCGTCCAGGACCTCTATACCAGGCGGTGTCAGAGGAAGGCCCTAAAAATGGTCAAAGACTCCAGCCACCCTAGTCATAGACTGTTCTCTCTGCTACCGCACGGCAAGCGGTACTGGAGCGCCAAGTCTAGGTCCAAGAGGCTTCTAAACAGCTTCTACCACCAAGCCATAAGACTGCTGAACTTCTAATCAAATGGCTACCCAGACTATTTGCATTGCCCTCCCCCACCCACCCTCTTCTACGCTTCTGCTACTCTCTGTTATTATCTATGTATAGTCACTTTAATAACTCTACCTACATGTACATATTATCTCGACTAACCGGTGCCCCCGCACATTGACTCTGTACCTGTACCCTCTGTATATAATCTCGCTATTGTTATTTTCCAGCTGCTCTTTAATTACTTGTTCCTTTTATTTCTTATTCTTTTTCTGATTTTTTTTAACTGCATTGTTGGTTAGGGGCTTGTAAGTAAGCATTTCACTGTAAGGTCTACTACACCTGTTGTATTCGGAGCATTTGACTAATAAGATTTGATTTGATAATACTTTGTTAGTTACTTTTGATGTTGAGTTGTTGTACACAAATATTCCTCACAAGTGCGGAATTGAAGCCATGGAACATTTTCTTCTGCATCGTGACCCCAATGAACTACCTTCCAGTTCATGCATTATAACCTTGGCTAAAATAGTACTCACACACAACTACTTCATGTTTTTGAAATTATTTCTTTATTCAGACGAAGGGTACTGCTATGGGATCCCCTTTGGCTCCAAACTATGCTAATTTGTATGTGGGTTACATGGACAGTCAATGTTCAATCCTCTCGTATGGCTACAATCAATGCAATGCCACTTACAAATGTAGATCCTTCAAACACCCCAAACAGGGAAACAGTTCCCATTCAAAGGTGTTATCACATGCTCCACTAAGGCAGTTATTTATCTTATAACTTGTCCTTGTGGTAGAAATTGTGGGTAAAACAATGCGCAAACTAAAAGTACGAACCTCTTAGCACCATTCGGTGCAAAAACTCAACTTACCCAGTTGCGATCCACTTGATTTCGTCGGCATCAAACACGTCACCCTCCCTAGGAGAAGAGGTGACCTCGACAATTTATTGTTAAAACGAGAGGCTGCCTGGATCTTTAATTTAAAGACCCTTGCTCCCTTCGGTCTCAACGTAGACTGATCTGAAACCATTATTGTGATTTGCCATTAATTGTAAATGTTTTTATTTAACAAGGCAAGTCAGTTAACTTCTACCGACTCAGAAACCCGGATCCGGGAGCACCCCCACCTCCCCCACCAGTAAAAAAGCTGAATAGCATAGCTAGCATAGCGTCACAATTAAATAGTAGCATCTAAATATCATTCAATCACAAGTCCAAGACACCAAATGAAAGATACAGATCTTGTGATTCAAGCCATCATCTCTGATTTGTAAAATGTTTTACAGGGAAGACACAATATGTAAATCTATTAGCTAACCACGTTAGCAAAAATCACAATTTTTCTTTGTCCACCATTTTTTCTCAACACCAGTAGCTATCACCAATTCGGCCAAATAAAGATATTGATAGCCACTAAGAAAGAAAAAACCTCATCAGATGACAGTCTGATAACATATTTATTGTATAGGATAGGTTTTGTTAGAAAAATGTGCATATTTCAGGTATAAATCATAGTTTACAATTGCACCCACCATCACAACTCGACTAGAATAAATACAGAGAGCAACGTGTTTTACTTATTTACTTAAAAATACACAGCGTACACTAATTGAAAGACACAGATCCTGTGAATCCAGACAATATTTCAGATTTTCTAAGTATCTTACAGCGAAAACACAATAAATCGTTATATTAGCATAGCACATGTGCAAACATTACCCCAGCATTGATTCACGGCAAAAAGAGCGATAGCATTATCACCACCAAAATGTATTAATTTTTTCACTAACCTTCTCAGAATTCTTCAGATGACACTCCTGTAACATCATATTACAACATACATATAGAGTTTGTTCGAAAATGTGGATATTTAGCCACCAAAATCGTGGTTAGACAATGAGAAAAGTAGCCAAGCTGGTCAGAAAATGTCGGGCGCCATATTGGACAGTGATCTAGTCTTATACATAAATACTCATCAACTTGACTAAAAAATACAGGGTGGCCAGCGATTGATAGACAATTTAGTTCTTAATGCAATCGCTGAATTACATTTTTTAATCTATCCTTACTTTTCAATACAGGTTGCGCCAAAGCGAAGCTACACCAAAGAAAATGGCGGCATAAGCGTTTAACATTTTTCGACAGAAACACGATTTATCATCATAAATAGTTCTTACTATGAGCTGTTCTTCCATCAGAATCTTGGGCAATGAATCCTTTCTCCGGTCTAATCGTCTTTTGGTCGAAAGATGTCCTCTTGTCCCGTCGAAATGGCCACTAACGTTCACCATGCACTCGAAAAGTGCCCAGCTCCTCGAAGTGCGTCACACAGAAATGCCATAAAATCGCCCTAAAGGGATATAAATTGCTATAAAACGGTTCAAATTAACTACCTTATGATGTTTTTAACACCTATAACGAGTAAAAACATGACCGGAGAAATATTACTGGCTAAACAACAGCTTGGAAGGAGGCAAGTCCGATGTCCATCGTGCGTCAGGCGCAGAGACGAAAAGAAATGTACTTCCGGTCATTGGTGTTTTATACAGGCCCTGATTGCGCAATCGACTCCATTCAAAGCGTCACCACTTACTGACATCTAGAGGAAGACGTAGGCAGTGTTTGTTTCTCCATAGCATTTACAGGGACATTAAAACTGACCTGGGAACAGGGGCCAAGATTTCTGAAATCTCACTTTCTGTCATGAAAAGTGCTGTAGAAGGAGTTCTGTTTCACTCAGAGACATAATTCCAACGGCTATAGAAACTAGAGAGTGTTTTCTATCCAATAATAATATGCATATTGTACGAGCAAGAATTGAGTACTAGGCAGTTTAATCTGGAGACCGATTTATGCTAAGTCGAAACAGCACCCCCTATATTCGCAAGAAGTTAAGAACAAATTCTTATTTACAATGACGGCCTAACCCGGACGATGCTGGCCCAATTGTGCACTGCCCTATGGGACTCCCGATCATGGCCGGTTGTGATACAGCCCGGGTTCGAACCCGGGTCTGTAGTGACGACACTAGCTCTGCCTTGGACGGCTTGCAACACTCATGATGTTTGTAGACCTATGTAGCCAAATTGTATCTACAGTCGTATGAAAAAGTTTGGGCACCCCTCTGGGGCTGCATTATAATTTACTCTGTCGTCACAGAAAATGATCACAGTGGCATGCCATTCATTTTCTAATAAAAGCTGAGTACTGGGGTATTGTCCAGACAAAGATTTTTAGTTTAGCAATATTAAGTTGTATGAAATTAAATCAGAAGTGAAAAATAGGCTATGCAAAAATGTGGGCACCCTTGTCATTCTGTTGATTTGAATACCTGTAACTACTTAGCACTGAATAACTGGAACACACAATTGGTTTGGTGAGCTCATTAAGCTTTGAACTTCATAGACAAGTGCATCCAATCATGAGAAAAGTTATTTAATTAAGGTGGCCAATTGCAAGTTGTTGTTCTCTTTGACTCTCCTCTGAAGAGTGGCAACATGGGGGCCTCAAAACAACTCTCAAATGACCTGAAAACAAAGATTGTTCAACATTATGGTTTAGAGGAAGGCTACAAAAAGCTATCGCAGAGATTTAAGCTGTCAGTGTCCACTGTGAGGAACATAGTGAGGAAATGGAAGACCACAGGCACAGTTCTTGTTCAGGCCAGAAGTGGCAGGCCAAGTAAAATATCGGAGAGGCAAAGGCGAAGGATGGTGAGAACGGTCAAAAACAGCCCACAGACCACCTCCAAAGACCTACAACATCCTCTTGCTGCAGATGGTGTCACTGTGCATCGTTCAACAATTCAGGGCACTTTGCACAAGGAGAAGCTGTATGGGAGAGTGATGCGGAAGAAGCCTTTTCTGCACACATGCCACCAACAGAGTTGCTTGAGGTATGCAAACGCACATTTGGACAATCCAGCTTCATTTTGGAATAAGGTGCTGTGGACTGATGAAATATTGAGTTATTTGGTCATAACAAGGGACGTTATGCATGGCGGCAAAGAACACAGCGTTCCAAGAAAAACACTTGCTGCCCACAGTAAAATTTGGTGGCGGTTCCGTCATGCTGTAGGGCTGTGTGGCCAGTGCCAGTACTGGGAATATTGTTAAAGTTGAGGGTCGCATGGATTCCACTCAATATCAGCAGATTCTTGGGAATATTGTTGAAGAATCAGTCACAAAGTTGAAGTTATGCCGGCGCTGGATATTTCAACAAGACAACGACCCAAAACACTGCTCAAAATCTACCCGGGCATTTATGCAGAGGAACAAGTACAATGTTCTGGAATGGCCATCCCAGTCCCCAGACCTGAATATCATTGAGAATCTGTGGGATGATTTGAAGCGGGCTGTCCATGCTCGGCAACCATCAAACCTAACTGAACTGGAGATGTTTTGTAAGGAGGAATGGTCCAAAATACCTTCATCCAGAATCCAGACACTCATTAGAGGCTATGGGAAGCGTCTAGAGGCTGTTATTTTAGCAAAGGGAGGCTCTACTAAATATTGATGTGATTTTTCTATTGGGGTGCCCAAATTTATGCACCTGTCTAATTGTGTTTTGATGCATATTGCACATTTTCTGTTAATCCAATAAACCTCATTTCACTACTGAAATAGTACTGTGTCCATCAGTTATTTGATAGATCAAAATGAAATTGCTGATCCAAACACCCAATTATTTATAAATGGAAATCATGGAAATTGTCAGGGGTGCCCAAACTTTTTCATACGACTGTATGATGATATGCTATCCATTCATGTTTTTTTGTGTGTTGTGTTTATATCTGATAATTAAAACCAATGATATCAGGCCACACCTGGCCATGATTATAGACACCTGTGTGTGTCCTTTGACAGTATATAAACTAGTGACCCGCAGTGTTTGTCATTATACCCTGATGAAGACAGCTTGTCTGTCAAAACGTTGGTTATGAGGTTATTAAATTAATGTATCTGAGCTCCTAGTGTGCGGCTCTCCTTTTTCTTTTTGAAGTATTTTACTCTGCTAGCCAGCACCTCGTCTAAACGGGTGTGCTTTTCTTTCGCTTCCACATACACAGTTTAACAGATGATATAGTGGATGCAGTGAAATGCTTATGTTACTAGCTCCTAACAATGACATTGAGGCGATCATACATTTCTAAAATGCATAATATTTTGCTAATTGTCTCTTCATTCCATTACTACAGATTATTTTAGCAATTTCATACATATCCTTACACCAGTACTATCAACACAACAAAATCAACTAAACTCGGGGGGAAAAAGAAACGTCCTCTCACTGTCAACTACGTTTATTTTCAGCAAACTTAACATGTGTAAATATTTGTATGAACATAAGATTCAACAACAGACATAAACTGAACAAGTTCCACAGACATGTGACTAACAGAAATGGAATAATGAGTCCCTGAACAAAGGGGGGGTCAAAATCTAAAGTAACAGTCAGTATCTGGTGTGGCCACAAGCTGCATTAAATACTGCAGTCATCTCCTCCTCATGGACTGCACCAGATTTGCCAGTTCTTGCTGTGAGATGTTACCCTACTCTTCCACCAAGGCACCTGCAAGTTCCCGGACATTTCTGGGGGGAATGGCCCTTGCCCTCACCCTCTGATCCAACAGGTCCCAGACGTGCTCAATGGGATTGAGATCCGGGCTCTTCGCTGGCCATGGCAAAACACTGACATTCCTGTCTTGCAGGAAAACACACACAGAACGAGCAGTATGGCTGGTGGCATTGTCATGCTGGAGGGTCATGTCAGGATGAACCTGCAGGAAGGGTACCACATGAGGGAGGAGGATGTCTTCCCTGTAAAGCACAGCGTTGAGATTGCCTGTAATGACAACAAGCTCAGTCCGATGATGCTGTGACACACCGCCCCAGACCATGACGGACTCTCCACCTCCAAATCGATCCCCCTCCAGAGTACAGGCCTCGGTGTAACGCTCAACACCCTGTGTTGTCTCCTTCGACGATAAACGCAAATCCGACTATCACCCCTGGTGAGACAAAACCGCTACTCGTCAGTGAAGAGCACTTTTTGCCAGTCCTGTCTGGTCCAGCGATGGTGGGTTTGTGCCCATTGGCGACGTTGTTGCCGGTGTTGTCTGGTGATGACCTGCCTTACAACAGGCTTACAAGCCCTCAGTCCAGCCTCTCTCAGCCTATTGCGGACAGTCTGAACACTGATGGAGGGATTGTGCGTTTCTAGTGTAACTCGGGCAGTTGTAGTTACCATCCTGTATCTGTCCCGCAGGTGGGATGTTTGGATGTACCGATCCTGTGCCGGTGTTGTTGCCACAGCGAGGTCTGCCACAGCGAGGACGATCAGCTGTCCGTCCTGTCTCCCTGTAGCTCTGTCTCACAGTACGGACATTGCAATTTATTGCCCTGGCCACATCTGCAGTCCTCATGCCTCCTTGCAGCATGCCTAAGGCACGTTCACGCAGATGAGCAGGGACCCTGGGCATCTTTCTTTTGGTATTTTTCAGAGTCAGTAGAAAGGCCTCTTTAGTGTCCTAAGTTTTCATAACTGTGACCTTAATTGCCTACCGTCTGTAAGCTGTTACTGTCTTTAACGCTGTTCCACAAGTGCATGTTCATGAATTGTTTATGGTTCATTGACCAAGCATGGGAAACAGTGTTTAAGCCCTTTACAATGAAGATCTGTGAAGTTATTTGGATTTTTACGAATTATCTTTAAAAGACAGGCTCCTGAAAAAGGGACGTTTCTTTTTTTGCTGAGTTTATTTGCTGAAGAATATCAAATCAAATCAAATGTATTTATATAGCCCTTCGTACATCAGCTGATATCTCAAAGTGCTGTACAGAAACCCAGCCTAAAACCCCAAACAGCAAGCAATGCAGGTGTAGAAGCACGGTGGCTAGGAAAAACTCCCTAGAAAGGCCAAAACCTAGGAAGAAACCTAGAGAGGAACCAGGCTATGAGGGGTGGCCAGTCCTCTTCTGGCTGTGCCGGGTGGAGATCATAACAGAACATGGCTAAGATGTTCAAATGTTCATAAATGACCAGCATGGTCAAATAATAAAATCTCTTGTCACAGTCAGTGTTGTAGGCTAACTATCCTTTCCCTCTCTCTCCAGCCCATCCTGCTGTCTCTGCGGCGTGGTCAGGCTACGGTGACCTACGCCCAGAGCCTTCTGGGAGCTCCTGAGACCCGTCTCACTGCCCTGGACAATGGCCTGAGGATCGCATCGGAGGAGACCGGACACAGCACATGCACTGTAAGTACCTGCTGTCATTGATCATACAATCCAAGCAGTCATCTTGATGGATTTGGGAAACATTGCCTAGTGCAGACAATCACTTAGTCACATTTTATGATGATCCTGACTATTTGTTGGCGCGTCATGGTATCTAGCTACGTTCCACCTCTGTCTCTCAGGTTGGGCTGTGGATCGGCTGTGGAAGTCGCTATGAGACTGAGAAGAACAATGGAGCTGGGTTCTTCCTGGAGCACATGGCTTTCAAGGTACACAACAGCCCCGACATCAATGCAACCTACCTTCCGTCTCATAAGGGACTTCACACTTACTTTACTACTGCACCAGACTGGCCCAAGATGGTTTCTCTTCCCCCCCCCTTTTTTCCCATGTTTCTTTTCCCCAGGGGACAAAGAAGCACACCCAGATGGCCCTGGAGCAGCAGGTGGAGTCCATGGGTGCTCACCTGAGTGCCTACACTTCCCGGGAGCACACTGCCTACTACATGAAGACCCTGGCCAAAGACCTGCCAAAAGGTGAGCCAACCAGACCACCTACCCAGCATAGCAGACACTTCAATGAGGCAGGAATAAGGCATGGAGACTGTTTATAAGGTGATATGACAATTCAATAGTGTGTACAATGGGTTGGGTTCTTATAAGCCCTTCTAGTTCCACAGAGGTTGAGTGAGTGTTCATGTATATAGTTGTAAAGCTCCTGTTTCCTTTTGGTGAATTAGTTTCTCATGCCTGTGTTGAACTTCCATTCCCATGGTCTCCAGTAGTCCTTGTCAATTGCTATGTATACTGAAGTGCCCCTCTCACGCTCTCCAGCGGTGGAGCTGTTGTCAGAGGTAGTGCAGAGCAATGCCCTGAACGAGGCTGACATAGAGCAGCAGAGGAGTGTGGTGCTGAGAGAGCTGGAGGAGGTGGAGGGCAGTCTACAGGACGTCTGTTTGGACCTGCTGCATGCCACAGCTTTTCAGGGTACCCCCCTGGGACACAGTGTGCTGGGACCGTCCCAAAACGCCAGGTACACACACACACACAGAGCCTACCAGGGAATCCTATTGGGTCAGAGCATGCTAGGCCAAACCAAAACACCAGGGAAACTCGCACATGTTATAGAATCCTGTTACATTTCACAGCACTCCCAGTTAGTTGAGCAGTAAAGGTCTGTCTCTTCCCTTCAGGACTTTGAGTCGACAGGATCTGGTAGATTTCATCAGGAGCCACTACAAGGCCCCCCGCATGGTGCTGGCAGCTGCTGGAGGTATGTCTCCCATACATTAACACTGGCATGTTTAGGCTGTATATAGAGGTATTACATGCCAATACCAACTGGCCCTGATTGTTTTTTTATTTTATTTGAGTGTAATGGTTTTCTGTTTGTAATGGCTCACTGCCTGTTTCCTGTGTAGGTGTGACTCATGAGGAACTGGTTGGGTTGGCCAAACAGCACTTTAGCGGGATTTCCTTTGAGTACGAGGATGATGCCGTGCCTGTTCTGTCCCCCTGCCGCTTCTCTGGCAGCGAGGTGAGAGCGCCCCTGTTTGTGTGTGTCCGAATTGACAGATGTTTGAACAAGGGCACAGGTATCCCATCAGAGCTTTTCTTCTTTTTATTTGGAATGTTAATATGGTTAACCCTGTGTTGTCTCCTCCTCTCGCCCGCTGTAGATCCGCATGCGTGATGATGATATGCCCCTTGCACATATTGCTATCGCTGTGGAGGGGGCCAGTGCCGCCAGCCCAGACATTGTGCCTCTAATGGTGGCCAACTCCATCATTGGCAGCTATGACATCACTTTTGGTGGTGGAAAGCACCTGAGCAGCCGCCTGGCTCGTCTAGCCTCAGAGGAGAGTCTGTGCCACAGCTTTCAGGCCTTCCACTCATCCTACAGCGACACTGGTCTGCTGGGCATCTACTTTGTCACTGACAAACACCACATCGATGACATGATGCACTGGTCACAGAACGCATGGTTAGTTGTGATTTCCAATATATACACTCACAAACACAAAACATGGACACACTCCTAGTCCAACACTTATCCTCAGCCTGTGTAATTTTACATATTTCATTTGGTAGTATTGACCTCCCTCGTTTTCTTTCTCTTTCCCTGAAGGATGAACTTGTGTACCACAGTGACAGAGAGTGATGTTGCCAGAGCCAAAAACGCCCTCAAGGCCAGCCTGGTGGGACAGCTCGACGGTAAGATCTCTATCTCCTCATGTAGCCTGTCAGACACTTAAACACACACACACAAATACCTCTCCCTGTTCAACACTAACACTGCCGTACTGCTCTTGTGTAGGAACGACACCGATATGTGATGACATCGGCAGGCACGTCCTGAACTATGGCCGCCGTATCCCCCTGGCTGAGTGGGACGCCCGCATCGATGTGAGTACAACCGCCTTCCATGCACCACACATACAGCTGTTACACCCTCCTCTACCACCTAGAGCAGAGGTATTCAACCCTCCCAATTAACAACAGTCAACCTTTAATTCATTACATTTTCATCTCTTACATTTTTTTTTTACCAATAAATACTTATATTCAGTAAAATGCAATTTTTCTAATCATCTTTCTCAACATTTGTATATTGTCCCATACAATAATCTGTACTGTTAATTTTTATATTAAAACATATATTCTGAACAAAAATATATATGCAACATGCAACCATTTCAAAGATTTTACTGAGTTAGAGTTCATAGAAGGAAATCAATCAATTGAAGAAAAAAAATGAGGCCCTAATCTATGGATTTCACATGACTGGACAGGGGCGCAGCCACTGGGGAGCCAGGCACAGCCAATAAGAATACGTTTTCCCCCAATAAAAGGGCTTTATTACAGACAGTTCCCCCAGACCCGACTTTGAATACCACTGATCTAGAGGGTGCTCTTTCTGTATCTCTCTGATCTCACTCTGAGTTTCCCCCCCCCCACCCCTTACTGCATTCACTCCACATTTCTCACCTCAGGCTGTGACGCCCAGGATGGTGCGTGACGTCTGCTCCAAATATATCTATGACAAGTGTCCCGCTGTGTCTGCTGTTGGTAAGTTACCACACATCAGTATTCCTTCCAAGCAGCCTTTGCACCTTAGTCCTCTTGTCCAGGATAAAGATAGCACATAGTCTAAAAGTCCAGCTAGTGGCTACCTAGCTTGGTAATGTTCTGATTCCTCAATTCTTCTCTCATCTCGTCTTACTGTCTTTCTCTCTGTTCCACAGGCCCCGTTGAGCAGCTGCCTGACTACAACAGAATGCGCAGTGCCATGTACTGGCTCCGCTTCTAAGAACCCAATAGTGTTGCTCTCTGCGTGTTCCTTTCACTCTGAGGACTGCCTCAGCTCATCAGCACAGATCTGCATCGGCTCCATCAAAGGTCCCTCTCCTCCATCTCTCGCTCTATTCCTGCTATGTTAGTTTTAGTTGGTTATGAGGGAGAGAACCACTGTTGAGGGGGTGAATAAGTTCTGAGTGTTCTGTTTCCCTGTAATTATCAATAATTACCTCTTGAGAAAGATTGTAATACTGAAGATTTTTGTTAATGTAACTGAGCCTTTTCATGCACCTGGTACTGTTCTGGGGAAGAGAGGGGAACACCTGAAGACATTCAGTGATAAATACATATACAGCAAAATCAGGGCACTGTACAACCAGTTAATGTAGAGCAAAAGTATTTATGAATTGATGTAGTATTTTGTTTCTGTCCTATTGTACATAACAGAAGCTCTCATTCCGACAAATTAAAATAAAACATTGTAAAACACTTTGTTTTTGAGTCATTGTCCCACACACAGAATTAGATTAGTAAGACTTAATATGTTATGATCTATCCTTATCCTCCAGGCCTCCAAGCCACCAATGCCCCACTTTGGAACATTACATTTAAAATTGGGGGGAAGGGGTTATAAGCTGACAGTATTGCTTTCAGATTGTCAAACCATGCATCATTTAGCTATTTGATTTTCAATTTTAGGGCCCCTTTTGGTGTAAAAAAGATAAACATTTGATACAATATTGAAATTGGCCTTTTGTACCAAATCCCACAAACGCATTGAATAACATTTATGAATTGCAAAGAAAATACTATTTATTTTTTGATTAAGTGACTGAAAGCTCAGGAAATATAAACTCAGCAAAAAAAAAATCCTCAACTGTGTTTATTTTCAGCAAACTTAACATGTACATATTTGTATGAACAAAAGATTCAACAACTGAGAGACAAACTTAACAAGTTCCACAGACATGTGACTAAAATAATTGGAATGTGTCCCTGAACAAAGGGGGAGGGATCAAAATCAAAACTATCTATCTGGTGTGGCCACCAGCTGCATTAAGTACTGCTGTGCATCTCCTCATGGACTGCACCTGATTTGCCAGTTCTTGCTGTGAGATGTTACCCCACTCTTCTATCAAGGCACCTGCAAGTTCCCAGACATTTCTGGGGGGAATGGTCTTAGCCCTGACCCTCTGATCCAACAGGTCCAAGACGTGCTCAATGCGATTGAGATCCGAGTTCTTTGCTGGCCATGGCAGAACACTGACATTCCTGTCTTGCAGGAAATCACACATAGAACGAGCAGTATGGCTGGTGGCATTGTCATGCTGAAGGGTCATGTCAGGATGAGCCTGCAGGAAGGGTACCACATGAGGGAGGAGGATGTCTTCCCTGTAACACACAGCGTTGAGATTGCCTGTAATGATGGAGGAGATTGCCTGTAATGACAACAAGCTCAGTCCGATGATGCTGTGACACACTGCCCCCGACCATGACGGACCCTCCACTTCCAAATCGATCCCCCTCTAGAGTACAGACCTCGGCGTAACTCTCATTCCTTCGACGATAAACGCAAATCCGACTATCATCCCTGGTGGGACAAAACCACAACTCGTCAGTGAAGAGCACTTTTTGCCAGTCCTGTCTGGTCCAGCGACGGTAGGTTTGTGCCCATTGGCGACGTCGTTGCCGGTGATGTCTTGTAAGCCTGCCTTACAACAGGCTTACAAGCCCTCAGTCCAGCCTCTCTCAGCCTTTTGCGGACAGTCTGAGCACTGATGGAGGGATTGTGCGTTCCTGGTGTAACCCGGGCAGTTATATTTGCCATCCTGTATCTGTCCCGCAGGTATGATGTTTGGATGTACCGATCCTGTGCAGGTGTTACACGTGGTCTGCCACGGTGAGGACGATCAGCTGTCCATCCTGTCTCCCTGTAGCTCTGTCTCACAGTACGGACATTGCAATTTATTGCCTTGGCCACATCTGCAGTCCTCATGCCTCCTTGCAGCATGCCTAAGGCACGTTCACACAGATGAGCAGGGACCCTGAGCATCTTTCTTTTGGTGTTTTTCAGAGTCAGTAGAAAGGCCTCTTTAGTGTCCTAAGTTTTCATAACTGTGACCATAATTGTCTACCGTCTGTAGCTGTTAGTGTCTTAACGACCGTTCCACAGGTGCATGTTCATTAATTGTTTATGGTTCATTGGACAAGCATGGGGAACAGTGTTTAAACCCTTTACAATGAAGATCTGTGAAGTTATTTGGATTTTTACAAATTATCTTTGAAAGACCGGGTCCTAATAAAGGGATGGTTTTTTTGCTGAGTTTATATATTTACACACATTTAACCTCTTTTTTGTCGGTACGTGCAAAACTACCTCCATACAGTGCCTTAGGAAAGTATTCATACCCTTTGCCTTTTTCACATTTTGTTACGTTACAGCCTTATTCTAGAATGTATTAAATTGACCAAGAACCTGATGGTCACTCTGGAGCTCCAGAGTTCCTCTGCGGAGATGGGAGAATCTACCAGAAGGACAACCACCTCTGCAGCACTCCACCAATCAGGCCTTTATGGTAGAGTGGCCAGACGGAAGCCACTCCTCAGTAAAAGGCACATGACAGCCCGTTTGGAGATTGCCAAAAGGCACCTAAAGGGCTCTCAGATCATGAGAAACAAGCTCCTCTGGTCTGATGAAACCAAGATTGAACTCTTTGGCCCGAATGCCAAGAGTGACATCTGGAGGAAACCTGGCACCGCAGGAGTGGCTTCGGGACAAGTCTCTGAATGTCCGAGTGCCCCAGCCAGAGCCTGGACTTGAACCCGATCTAACATCTCTGGAGAGACCTGAAAATAGCTGTGCAGCGACGCTCCCCATCCAAACTGCCAGAGCTTGAGAAGATCTGCAGAAAAGAATGGGAGAAACTCCCCAAATACAGGTGTGCCAAGCTTGTAGCGTTATACCCAAGAAGAATCAAGGCTGTAATCGCTGCCAAAGGTGCTTCAACAAAGTACTGAGTAAAGGGTCTGAATACTTATGTAAATGTGATTTCAGTTTTTATTATATTACAACATTTTACAAAATGAATATGTGGACCTGCTCATTGAACATCTCATTCCAAAATCATGGGCATATGGAGTTGGTCCCTCTCTTTGCTGCTATAACAGCCAAGTCCTGCAGGGACTTGCTTCCATTCAGCCACAAGAACATTAGTGAGATCGGGCACTGATGTTGGGTGATTAGGCCTGGCTCGCAGTTGACGTTCCAATTCATCCCAAAGGTGTTGGCACAGAATCGTCTAGAATGTCATTGTATGCTGTAGCATTAAGATTTCCCATTCACTGGAACTAAGGGGCCTAGCCCGAACCATGAAAAACAGCCCCAGACCATTACTCCTTCTCCACCAAACTTTACAGTTCGCACTATGAATTAGGACAAGTAACATTCTCCTGGCATCCGCTAAACCCAGATTTGTCCGTCGGACTGCAAGATGGTGAAGCCTGATTCATCACTCCAGAGAACATGTTCTTACTGCTCTAGAGTAACATGGAGGCGAGATTTAGACCATTCCAGCCAACGCTTGGCATTGTGCATGGTGATCTTAGGCCTCTGTCTGGCTGCTCACAGTTCTTGTCCTGATGTTGCTTCCAGAGGCAGTTTGGAACTCGGTAGTGAGTGTTGCAACATAGGACAGACGATTTTCACGTGGTATGCGCTTCAGCACTCGGTGGTCCAGTTCATTGAACTTGTGTGGCCTACAACTTCGCTGCTGAGCAGTTGTTGCACCTAGACGTTTCCACTTAAAAATAACAGCACTTACAGTTGGTCTAGAGGCAAAAAAATGGAGAAGCGAGAGATAGATATTAAAAAATATGAAAAATTATACATATATATTCAGTGCCGGTCAAAAGTTTGGACACACCTACACATTCCAAGGTTTTTCTATATTTTTACTATTTTCTACATTGTAGAATAATAGTGAAGACATCAAAACTATGAAATAACACATATGGAATAATGTAGTAACCAAAGAAGTGTTAAACATATCAAAATATATTTTAGATTCTTCAAAGTAGCCACCATTTGCCTTGATGACAGCTTTGCATACTCTTGGCATTCTCTCAACCAGCTTCACGAAGAATTATTTTTCCAACAGACTTGAAGGAGTTCCCACATATGCTGAGCACTTGTTGGCTGATTTTCCTTCACTCTGCGGTCCAACTCATCCCAAACCATCTCAATTAGGTTGAGGTTGGGTGATTGTGGAGGCCAGGTCATCTCATGCAGCACTCCATCACTGTCTTTGGTCAAATAGCCCTTACACCGCCTGGAGGTGTGTTTTTGGTCATTGTCTTGTTGAAAAACAAATGATAGTCCCCCTAAGCGCAAACCAGATGGGATGGCATATTGCTGCGGTAGAAATGCTGGTTAAGTGTGCCTTGAATTCTAAATACATCACAGACGGTGTCACCAGCAAAGCACGCCCACACCATCATGCCTCCTCCTCCATGCTTCACCGTGTAAACCACACATGCAGAGTTAATCTGTTCACCTACTCTGCGTCTCACAAAGACAGAGCGGTTGGAACCAAAAATCTCAAATTTGAACTCATCAGTCCGAAGGACAGATTTCCACCAATGTCCATTGATCGATTGGCTCAAACATTAAGAAGAAAATAAATTCCACAAATGAACTTTTAACAAGGCACACCTGTTAATTGAAATGCATTGCAGGTGACTACCTCATAAAGCTGGGTGAGAGAATGCCAAGAGTGTGCAAAGCTGTCATCAAGGCAAAGGGTGGCTACTTTGAAGAATCTAAAAACATTTTTTTGGTTACAACATGATTCCATATGTGTTATTTCATAGTTTTGATGTCTTCAGTATTATTCTATAATGTAGAAAATAATACAAATAAAGAAAAACCTTTGAATGAGTAGGTGTGTCCAAACTTGTTGGCAGTTTACATACAGTTAGGTTGGAGTCATTAAAACTTGTTTTTCAACCACTCCACAAATGTCTTGTGAACAAACTATAGTTTTGGCATCTCGGTTAGCACTTCTACTTTGTGCACGACACAAGTATTTTTTCCAACAATTGTTTACAGACACATTATTTCACTTATAATTCACTGTATTACAATTCCAGCGGGTCAGAAGTTTACATACACTAAGTTGACTGTGCTTTTAATCAGCTTGGAAAATTCCAGAAAATTATGTCATGGCTTTAGAAGCTTCTGATTGACTAATTGACATAATTTGAGTAAATTGGAGGTGTGCCTGTGGATGTATTTCAAGGCCTACCTTCAAACTCAGTACCTCTTTGCTTGACATCATGGGAAAATCAAAAGAGATCAGCCAAGACCTCAGAAAAAAAATTGTAGACGTCCACAAGTCTGGTTCATCCTTGGGAGCAATTTCCAAATGCCTGAAGGTACCACGTTCATCTGTACAAACAATAGTATGCAAATATAAACACCATGGGACCACGCAGCCGTCATACCGCTCAGGAAGGAGACGCGTTCTGTCTCTTAGAGATTAACGTATTTTGGTGCGAAAAGTGCAAATCAATCCCAGAACAACAGAAAAGGACCTTGTGAAGATGCTGGAGGAAACAGGTACAAAAGTATCTATATCCACAGTCCTCTGGTCTGATGAAACAAAAATTTTACCGTTTGGCCATAATGACCGTCGTTATGTTTGGAGGAAAAAGGGGGTGGCTTGCAAGCTGAAGAACACCATCCTAACCGTGATGCACGGGGGTGGGCAGAATCATGTTGTGGGGGTGCTTTGCAAATTCAATATACACTGCTCAAAAAAATAAAGGGAACACTTAAACAACACAATGTAACTCCAAGTCAATCACACTTCTGTGAAATCAAACTGTCCACTTAGGAAGCAACACTGATTGTTAAGGCTGTCGCTTTCCTCATCCTCAGATGAGGTGAGGAGAGAAGGATCTTCAGACCAAAATGCGGAGTCAGGGAAATAAGCCATCTTTATTACAAATACGACGGCCACTAAACAAAACAAAACACTTTCAAAACTTACACAAAATAACAAAACGTAACGAACGGAACCTGAACATAAACTTACATCGACAAACGTAAACTCACGAACAGGAACGTTACATCGAAACGTACGAACAGCCAAACAGCCCCGAAGTGAATAACATCGAACACAACGAAGACATCACAGGAGACAATCACCCACAAACAAACAGTGAGAATGCCCTACCTAAATATGACTCTTAATTAGAGGCAAACGCAAACCACCTGCCTCTAATCAAGAGCCATACCAGGCAAACCAAAACCAACATAGAAACAGATAACATAGAATGCCCACCCAACCTCACGTCCTGACCAACTAACACACAAAAACTAACATAAATAGGTCAGGAACGTGACAGTACCCCCCCCACAAGGTGCGAACTCCGGACGCACCAGCACAAAGTCTAGGGGAGGGTCTGGGTGGGCATCTAACCACGGTGGTGGCTCAGGCTCCGGGCGCGGTTCCCACCCCACCATAATCCATCCTAGCCTCCTCCCTCCAAGAATGTCCACCCTCTTACTTCCCCCACAAAATCCTCTTAATAACATCTCTAATAATGACAACACCGGGACAGAGAGATAACCCAAGACAGAGGGATAGATAAGAATATAGAGGTAGATAAAGATAGAGAGGGAGATCAGGATAGAGGGGCAACTCCGGACTGAAAGGCAGCTCCGGACAGAGAGACAGCTCTGGACTGATGGGCAGTTCTGGGTATCTAGCCTTTTCAGGCTGAAGGGCAGCTCATGGCTGACTGACGACTCTCGACGCTCATGGCAGGCTGACGGCTCTCGACGCTCATGGCAGGCTGACGGCTCTCGACGCTCATGGCAGGCTGACGGCTCTCGACGCTCATGGCAGGCTGACGGCTCTCGACGCTCATGGCAGGCTGACGGCTCTCGACGCTCATGGCGCTCTGACGGCTCTCGACGCTCATGGCGCTCTGACGGTTCTGGCTGCTCATGGCGCTCTGACGGCTCTGGCTGCTCATGGCGCTCTGACGGCTCTGGCTGCTCATGGCGCTCTGACGGCTCTGGCTGCTCATGGCTCGCTGGCGGCTCTGGCAGATCCTGTCTGGTTTGCGGCTCTGGCAGATCCTGTCTGGTTGGCGGCTCTGGCAGATCCTGTCTGGTTGGCGGCTCTGGCAGATCCTGTCTGGTTGGCGGCTCTGGCAGATCCTGTCTGGTTGGCGACTCTGGCAGATCCTGTCTGGTTGGCGACTCTAGCGGCTCCTGTCTGGCTGACGGCTCTAGCGGCTCCTGTCTGGCTGACGGCTCTGTAGGCTCATGGCAGACGGGCGGCTTTGCAGGCTCATGGCAGACGGGCGGCTTTGCAGGCTCCTGGCAGACGGATGACTCAGATGGCGCTGGGGAGACGGATGGCTCAGATGGCGCTGGGGAGACGGATGGCTCAGATGGCGCTGGGGAGACGGATGGCTCAGATGGCGCTGGTGAGACGGATGGCTCAGATGGCGCTGGTGAGACGGATGGCTCTGGCCGGATACGGCACACTGTAGACCTGGTGCGTGGTGCCGGAACTGGAGGCACCGTGCTAATGACAAGCACCTTCCTACTAGTGCGGGGAGCAGGAACAGGGCACACTGTATTCTCAAAGCCTACTCTATCCCTGATGCGTGGTACCGGCACTGGTGACGCCGGGCTGAGGACAAGCACATCAGGATTAGTAGGGGGAGAAGATACAGTTTGTACAGGGCTCTGGAGACGCACTGGTAGCTTAGTGCGTGGTGCCGGAACTGGAGGCACCGGGCTAGATACACGCACTACAGGGAGAGTGCGTGGAGGAGGAACAGGGCTCAGGATACGCACTGGTAGCCTAGTGCGTAGTGTATACACTGTAGGTACTAGGCTGGGGCGGGGAGGTGGTGCCGGAAATACCGGACCGTGGAGGCGTACTGGCACTCTTGAGCATTGAGCTTGCCCAACCTTACCTGGTTGAATACTCCCGGTTGCCCGACCAGTGCGGGGAGGTGGAATAACCCGCACCGGGCTATGTAGGCGAACCGGGGAAACCATGCGTAAGGCAGGTGCCATGTATGCCGGCCCGAGGAGACGCACTGGAGACCAGACGCGTTGAGCCGGCCTCATGACACCTGGCTCAATACCCAATCTAGCCCTACCAGTGCGGGGAGGTGGAATAACCCGCACTGGGCTATGCACTCGTACAGGAGACACCGTGCGCTCTACTGCGTAACACGGCGCCTGCCCGTACTCCCGCTCTCCACGGTAAGCCTGGGAAGTGGGCGCAGGTCTCCTACCTGCCCTTGGCCCACTACCTCCTAGCCCCCCCCCAAGAAATTTTTGGGAATTACTTACGGGCTTTTTCGGCTTCCGTGCCAGACGCGTTCCCTCATAGCTCCGGTTCCTCTCCCATGTAGCCTCTGCTCTCCTCAATGCCTCCACCTGTTCCCATGGGAGGCGATCCCTCCCAGCCAGGATCTCCTCCCAAGTGTAGCAACCCTTTCCGTCCAAAACATCGTCCCATGTCCATTGCTCCTTTCTCTCCTGTCCCTTACTCCGTTTCGTTTTCCCTTGCCGCTTGGTCTTAGCGTGGTGGGTGATTCTGTTACGGCTTGTGCTCTCCTCATCCTCGGAAGAGGTGAGGAGAGAAGGATCTTCAGACCAAAATGCGGAGTCAGGGAAATAAGCCATCTTTATTACAAATACGACGGCCACTAAACAAAACAAAACACTTTCAAAACTTACACAAAATAACAAAACGTAACGAACGGAACCTGAACATAAACTTACATCGACAAACGTAAACTCACGAACAGGAACGTTACATCGAAACGTACGAACAGCCAAACAGCCCCGAAGTGAATAACATCGAACACAACGAAGACATCACAGGAGACAATCACCCACAAACAAACAGTGAGAATGCCCTACCTAAATATGACTCTTAATTAGAGGCAAACGCAAACCACCTGCCTCTAATCAAGAGCCATACCAGGCAAACCAAAACCAACATAGAAACAGATAACATAGAATGCCCACCCAACCTCACGTCCTGACCAACTAACACACAAAAACTAACATAAATAGGTCAGGAACGTGACACTGATTGACAATAAATTTCACATGCTGTTGTGCAAATGGAATGGACAAAAGGTGGAAATTATAGGCAATTAGCAAGACACCCCCAAAAAAGGAGTGATTCTGCAGGTGGTGACCACAGACCACTTCTCAGTTCCTATGCTTCCTGGCTGATGTTTTAGTCACTTTTGAATGCTGGCGGTGCTCTCACTCTAGTGGTAGCATGAGACGGAGTCTACAACCCACACAAGTGGCTCAGGTAGTGCAGTTCATCCAGAATGGCACATCAATGCGAGCTGTGGCTAAAAGGTTTGCTGTGTCTGTCAGCGTAGTGTCCAGAGCATGGAGGCGCTACCAGGAGACAGGCCAGTACATCAGGAGACGTGGAGGAGGCCGTAGGAGGGCAACAACCCAGCAGCAGGACCGCTACCTCCGCCTTTGTGCAAGGAGGTGCACTGCCAGAGCCCTGCAAAATGACCTCCAGCAGGCCACAAATGTGCATGTGTCAGCATATGGTCTCACAAGGGGTCTGAGGATCTCATCTCGGTACCTATTGGCAGTCAGGCTACCTCTGGCGAGCACATGGACGGCTGTGCGGCCCCACAAAGAAATGCCACCCCACACCATGACTGACCCATCGCCAAACCGGTCATGCTGGAGGATGTTGCAGGCAGCAGAACGTTCTCCACAGCGTCTCCAGACTCTGTCACGTCTGTCACATGTGCTCATGTACTCAGTGTGAACCTGCTTTCATCTGTGAAGAGCACAGGGCGCCAGTGGCGAATTTGCCAATCTTGGTGTTCTCTGGCAAATGCCAAACGTCCTGCACGGTGTTGGGCTGTAAGCACAACCCCCACCTGTGGACGTCGGGCCCTCATACCACCCTCATGGAGTCTGTTTCTGACCGTTTGAGCAGACACATGCACATTTGTGGCCTGCTGGAGGTCATTTTGCAGGGCTCTGGCTGTGCACCTCCTTGCACAAAGGCGGAGGTAGTGGTCCTGCTGCTGGGTTGTTGCCCTCCTACGGCCTCCTCCACGTCTCCTGATGTACTGGCCTGTCTCCTGGTAGCGCCTCCATGCTCTGGACACTACGCTGACAGACACAGCAAACCTTTTTGCCACAGCTCGCATTGATGTGCCATCCTGGATGAACTGCACTACCTGAGCCACTTGTGTGGGTTGTAGACTCCGTCTCATGCTACCACTAAAGTGAGAGCACCGCCAGCATTCAAAAGTGACCAAAACATCAGCCAGGACGCATAGGAACTGAGAAGTGGTCTGTGGTCACCACCTGCAGAATCACTCCTTTTTTGGGGGTGTCTTGCTAATTGCCTATAATTTCCACCTTTTGTCTATTCCATTTGCACAACAGCATGTGAAATTTATTGTCAATCAGTGTTGCTTCCTAAGTGGACAGTTTGATTTCACAGAAGTGTGATTGACTTGGAGTTACATTGTGTTGTTTAAGTGTTCCCTTTATTTTTTTGAGCAGTGTATTAACGGTGTAAGCAATTTTACCTTCCTTTTCACAATGCAAATACTATAGTTTATTATTAAAATTAATAATAATAAAACACCTTTAATCTGTTATAGTCACTGATAAAATTGACTACATTTAGGTTGGGAACCGCTGATCTATGACTAGGTCTGCTGGTGGAACTCAAGATATTCTTTCTGGGTGTTAGAATTAGGTTCAAGTCGTCTCTATTTCAGGCTGTCCCTTTCTGTAGGTACAGAGACTAGGGGCTAGCTTATGTATCGCCTCCACTTATCTGACTACAGTGTATGATGTGTACATGACCCCCATACAGGGGTCACTGACTGAGGCAGGGCCTTGTCTCTGTGGCCCTCAGGGTCCAGTTCCTTGTGTAAGTAAGACCATGGTTATCATTAGTCAGATGAGGATAATGTCTTGATGGGCTAGAGGTCACAAAGGAAACGAGAGAGGCTTGTCTTCCTCTCTTCCTTCCGAGGTGGACAGCTAATTTCCCTCTTCCTGAGGACTTTCTCTCCAGCGGCTCTTCTCTCTATCCCTATTTTTTTGTTTGGAGTGGCTGCGGTTCCGGACTTTCTGGAAACCTACTTGCCGTGGCTAAAGATAGATTTCTGCTCATGTGCGCATGCAGGTGCTGCTGCTGCTTCGCCGATGAACGTCTTTGTCAGGTGTAGCCTACAAACTTCATGCTATGCACAAAGGACATGGACGATAGGTTCGAACTATTGCATTCTATACCTCAGTAGGCTATTAAGCATAAGCACAATTGTTCTTTTTTTCTTTTTTTAATGCACCTTGCCAAAGATTGTACACATCTGGAACTCTGTTGGAGGGATGTGATACCATTCTTCCACGAGAAATTCCATATTTTTATTTTATTTTTTTTTATTTTTTTTCACCTTTATTTAACCAGGTAGGCAAATTGAGAACACGTTCTCATTTACAATTGCGACCTGGCCAAGATAAAGCAAAGCAGTTCGACACATACAACAACACATAGTTACACATGGAGTAAAACAAACATACAGTCAATAATACAGTGAAAATAAGTCTATATACAATATGAGCAAGTGAGGTGAGATAAGGGAGGTGAAGGCAAACAAAATAAATATATATAAATAAAATAAAAAAATATATATAAAAAGGCCATGGTGGCGAAGTAAATACAATATAGCAAGTAAAAAAAATAACACTGGAATGGTTGGTTTGCAGTGGAAGAAGGTGCAAAGTAGAGATAGAAATAATGGGGTGCAAAGGAGCAAAATAAATAAATACAGTAGGTAAAGAGGTAGTTGTTTGGGCTAAATTATAGATGGGCTATGTACAGGTGCAGTAATCTATGAGCTGCTCTGACAGCTGGTGCTTAAAGCTAGTGAGGGAGATAAGTGTTTCCAGTTTCTCCCTCACTAGCTTTAAGCACCAGCTGTCAGAGCAGCTCATAGATTACTGCACCTGTACATAGCCCATCTATAATTTAGCCCAAACAACTACCTCTTTACCTACTGTATTTATTTATTTTGGTGTTTTGTCGATGGTGGTGACGCCGTGGAAGATACTGTCTCAGGCGCCACTCCAGAATCTCCCATAAGTCTTCAATTGGGTTGAGATCTGGTGACTGAGATAGCCATAGTATATGTTTTACATCGTTTTAATGCTCATCAAACCATTCAGTGACCACTCCTGCCCTGTGGATGGAGGCATTGTCATCCTATTGGGGCTTAGCTGTGGAGCCAAAATAATGGCCTGCCCAGCATTTTTATACATGACCCTAAGCATGAGGAGATACTAATTGCTTCATTAACTCAGGAACTCATTAACTCAGTGTGGAAGCACCTGCTTTCTATATACTTTTTATCCCTCATTTACTCAAGTGTTTCCATTATTTTGGCAGTTACCTGTATTTTATATGTTGTGCACAAAAGACATGATCAACATGTTCGTACCCCAGACAGGCAGTGAAAGTAAACATGTTATTTTTCAGCAACTCTGGCTAATGGCTACGCTATGGTAGCAAATACAAAGATTAGACTGACTCATCACATAAAACAGATTATTTTTGCTCCAATACAATGTGAAAACTTCGTATTCACAGCCACTGGCTTTTTGTTTCTCCTCTTTCTTCTTCACGTGTTATCAGTACTGGTGCTGTTCAAGACAAGGATGATAAATGGGTCAACACGTCCTGAACACACACCCAAGACATTGGTAATTGATCAGTTGATCTCATTGATGAATTGATTAACTCAGCTACAGTGAAACCCTAGTTGCATACACCCTCCAGTTTACTTTTGGCAGGACTGACAGACGGAATCTGTCATTAGAACGGCTTTGCGGTCACAGCACTCAACAACACGATGATCATGGGTGACAGGCAAAGTGCTGTGACAGGTGAATGGCCCTTCATGTGAAGTTAATCTGATCTGAGTAAAATAAATTACATTTTCACTTCTTCCACTCTGAAAATTAGACAATCACATAGGCAAAAAGTTAATCACGATAACTTCAAAATCAGATATAGGGATCTGCACACCAATTTGAACCAGATGTTACAACCACAACCATAGTGTTGTTACCACCCTGCATACCACCCTGCATACCACCCTGCATACCACCCTGCATACCACCCTGCATACCACCCTGCATACCACCCTGCATACCACCCTGCATACCACCCTGCATACCACTGCTGGCTTGCTTCTGAAGCTAAGCAGGGTTGGTCCCGGTCAGTCCCTGGATGGGAGACCAGATGCTGCTGGAAGTGGTGTTGGAGGGCCAGTAGGAGGCACTCTTTCCTCTGGTCTAAAAAATATCCCAATGCCCCAGGGCAGTGATTGGGGACACTGTCCTGTATAGGGTGCTGTCTTTCAGATGGGACGTTAAACGGGTGTCCTGACTCTCTGAGGTCATTAAAGATCCCATGGCACTTATCGTAAGAGTAGGGGTGTTAACCCCGGTGTCCTGGCTAAATTCCCAATCTGGCCCCCAAACCATCATGGTCACCTAATAATCCCCAGTTTACAATTGGCTCATTCATCCCCCTCCTCTCCCCTGTAACTATTCCCCAGGTCGTTGCTGCAAATGAGAACGTGTTCTCAGTCAACTTACCTGGTAAAATAAAAAAATAAAAAATAATAATGTTACTTGATACAGGTGGACCTAATTTTTCTTGCATTGTGTTTTTCTCATACTGATCAAGAAAACTCAAAATACATGTGAATAATCTAGCATGTCGAAAATATGTATTTATTATCTCTTTGTGAGTGAAGATGGGGGTAATATCCAATCTAGACAGAGACAAAATTGCACTTACCATCATGTTATTTTTAGACAAAGAGGGTGATAGCAAACAATGACAGAAAGGGAAATGAGACAAGATGAGAGGGGAGGGCAAGGGATGGAGAGATGTACAAGATAAACAGAGTGTAGGGGAGAGCTGCATTGTGACGGTGCAGTAACACTCGGACGATAGAGAGGGAGGACGATAAGAGTCTTGCGTAACGAGAGAGCAGTCCAGTTGAACATCTGTGGGTGCATTACAGTGGTCACTTCTCTACTTGATAGGCAAAGACTGACTGAGAGATACAGAGAGAACCAGAAGAAAAATACTTTTCCACCACCCTGCATCTAAGAGGAACATCTGCATCTTGGGGACCTTACCACTCCTAAGTTGTGACATTGGGTAAGGCCTTATTACTGATGTGATTACATGTTTTATACTTTCCAAGGATGATCCACAACTTTCATAGTAAATGTGATTGTAAAAGGAACTTTAAGGAACCATAATGTCTTTAATTATCAATTGGACAAATGTTGAATGGTCAGATGTACGCCAGAAATAGAGTTTGAAGACCCAAGCAACATTTATACACTACTTGTCAAAAGTTTTAGAACACCTACCCATTCAAGAGTTTTCTTTGTTTTTGCTATTTTCTACATTATATAATAATAGTGAAGACATCAAAGCTTTGAAATAACACAATGGAATCATGTAGTAATGAAAAAAGTGTTAAACAAATCAAAATATACTTTATATTTGAGATTCTTCAAATACCCATCCTTTGCCTTGATGCCAGCTTTGCACATGCTTGGCATTCTCTCAACCAGCTTCACCTGGAATGCTTTTCCAACAGTCTTGAAGGAGGTCCCACATATGCTGAGCACTT
This sequence comes from Salvelinus fontinalis, assembly GCF_029448725.1. Lineage (NCBI taxonomy): Eukaryota > Metazoa > Chordata > Actinopteri > Salmoniformes > Salmonidae > Salvelinus > Salvelinus fontinalis. Next base: position 50,669,797 of record NC_074667.1, on the reverse strand, counting down.
GTTGGCTGCTTTTCCTTCACTCTGCGTTCCAACCATCCCAAACCATCTCAATTTGGTTGAGGTCGGGGGATTGTGGAGGCCAGGTCATCTGATGCAGCACTCCATCACTCTCCCTCTTGGTCAAATTGCCCTTACACCGCCTGTAGATGTGTTGGGTCATTGTCCTGTCGGAAAAACAAATTATAGTGGGACTAAGGCCAAACCAGATGGGATGGCGTATCGCTGCAGAATGCTGTGGTAGCCATGCTGGTTGTGTGCCTTAAATTCTATATAAATCACAGACAGTGTCACCAGCAAAGCACCCCCACACCATAACACTCCCTCCTCCATGCTTTATGGGGGGAAATGCACATGCAGAGATCATCCGTTCACCCTCACCCCATCTCACAAAGACACGGTGGTTGGAACCAAAAATCTCAAATTTGGACTCCAGACCAAAGGACAAATTTCCACCGGTCTAATGTCCATTGCTCGTGTTTCTTGGCCCTCTTCTTCTTATTGATGTCCTTTAGTAGTGGTTTATTTGCAGCAATTCAACCATGAAGGCCTGATTCACACAGTCCCCTCTGAACAGTTGGTGTTGAGATGTGTCTGTTACTTGAACTCTGTGAAGCTTATATTTGGGCTGAAATCTCTGAGGCTGGTAACTCTAATGAACTTAGTAACTCTGAGTATTTCATTCCTGTGGCGGTCCTAATGAGAGCCATTTTCATCATAGCGCTTGATGGTTTTTGCGACTGCACTTGAAGAAACTTTAAAAGTTCTTGAAATGTTCTGTATTGACTGACCTTCATGTCTTCAAGTAATGATGGACTGTCATTTCCCTTTGCTTATTTGAGCTCTTCTTGCCATAATATGGACTTGGTCTTTTCCCAAATAGGGCTATCTTCTGTAGACCCCCCCCCCCCCCCCCCCCCTTATCACAACACAACTGATTGGCTCAAACGCATTAAGATGGAAAGAAATTCCACAAATTAACTTTTAAGAAGGCACACCTGTTAAGTTAATTGAAATGCATTCCAAGGGACTACCTCATGAAGCTGGTTGAGAGAATGCCAAGAGTGTGCAAAGCTGTCATCAAGGCAAAGGGTGGCTATTTGAAGAATCTGGGGGCGGCAGGTAGCCTAGTGGTTAGAGCGTTGGACTAGTAACCAAAAGGTTGCAAGATTGAATCCCCGAGCTGACACGGTAAACATCTGTCATTCTGCCCCTGAACAAGGCAGTTAACCCACTGTTCCTAGGCTGTCATTGAAAATAAGAATGTGTTCTTAATTGACTTGCCTAGTTAAATTAAGGTAAAATATATTTTCATTTGTTTAACACTTATTTGGTTACTACATGATTCCATATGTGTTATTCATAGTTTTGAAGTCTTCACTATTATTTTACAATGTAGAAAATAGTACAAATCAAGAAAAACCCTTGAATGAGTAGGTGTTCTAAAACTTTGGACCAGTAGTGTACACTGCTGTACTATGTCAAGAATGTTCGGGAGTTAAGTAATCTGTTAGAACCACTGATATGTAAATATATCACAGTGGGTAACCATTAGTCATGGCAATTACATACCGTTGAGGAAACAATAATGGTGTGCCATGCCATCATTACAAGGACCATGAGGGAACCATGCTATATTTAGAGCAAATTAACAAATCTTCTTCAAAATTGTATGATTTTCACTATAAACAGTTTCCTCTCTGCCTTTCCTCCCTCAGATCAACTGTGCTTACCATGCGAGGCATGCATCTAAGTCTGTGTCTGGCTCTGCTGCTGCCATGGTGCAACCAGTGCCAGAGAACGGGCTCTGCCAGTGCCAAGCTGGGAAAAGAAGACACAGGAGACCTGTTGGCTGTCAAACTCATAAACCGCAGTGGCATCCTGGGCCCTCTGCTCCCCCCAGAGTTCCATCCAACACCCCGGCAGACCAGAGCCCCACGTCCGGCCTCCCAGGTCTCCAAGAGAGCCCGGCAAGGGTCCCGCTTCACCCTGTCCCTGGATGTCCCCACCAGCATCCTCAGTGTCCTCATAGACCTGGCCAAGAACCACGACATGAGAGCCAAGGCTGCTGCCAATGCAGAGCTGATGGCACGCATTGGGAAAAGGAAATAAGGGCTGGGGTTGTATGGGCAAAGCTAAGGGGGGCAATTCTCAACTCACCAGGGTGGGTTTTCAAAATCAAGTTATGGGATGGATAGGTTATGGGAAGGAAGGGTTGTTATTAGAGGAAAAGACATCTTGAAGTCTTTAACTAGTTTAGCCCTTTATCTGTTTTATATTTCTATTGCATAATTCGTACCTCATTTTATGCCAAACAGATCCACTGTCTGCCTGTACAGAAACATTATATAAAAAGAATGATAGAACAAATTGTGCTAATTAAATGTCACTTATCAAATATAAGATGAAGCTGGTCTTTTGTCTCCGCTACAGTAGGCAAAATGTATAATTTGTGGGCAGATAAGCTTCTGAAATAGTAATAGGCAGGGAACCATTTGGAGTCTGTTTATTGTTTTTATTTGTATGTGTAACAAACTAAGGAAAGGTTGGAAAATAAAATCAGATAATGTAACCTAATTTCTGTGTGTATCGCTTGCTTCTTCTGCATTGACGTCAGAGGCGTTTATTAATTACAAGCATCAGTAACCAATAAAGCACTAACGAATAAGTAATATCACCCTGCGTCATTCCCAACAAGAAGACTGATAACCGGACCATGGCACAGGGAGGAAATTGACCTCAGAGACAGAGGTCCCTGTTAGAGATCATCCATCTAGTTGATTAATGCTTGATCCCAAGGCAATTGGATAATTAAAGCAGCAATGCTGAGAGTCATTTTTAGTCACAGCACAGACCATTACTTAACTCAGATAGATACATAAGCAAATTACAAATAAACATTCGTCTGGACTCCTGGAAGTACTGGATGGTGTGCAGGTGATACAGTTTGTGAGGTAATATGGCCTACAAAACGCCTAAAATGATGGTACAAAAACAACACATTCATGTTCATCAAAGAATATGTTAATGAAGGAAATATAGCCTCTATCAATTGTTCAATAAAGGTATACAAATATATATATATATATATATATATATATATACACACTGTTAGGTTCTTATTTTTCAGAGTAAACAACTCACAGAGAAGCTAAACCAAGATTAATTCTTCCCAAAGGGTCGTTACAGCTGTAATTCAGACATAACATGTTTTCACCATCAGAAGTATATACAGTTGAAGTCGGAAGTTTACATACACTTAGGTTGGAGTCATGAAACTCCTTTTTCAACCACTCCACAAATGTCTTGTTAACAAACTGTAGTTTTTCAAGTTGGTTAGGACATCTACTTTGTGCATGACAAGTATTTTGCATGACAAGTATTTTTTCCAACAATTGTTTACAGACAGATTATTTAAATTATAATTCACTGTATCACAATTCCAGTGGGTCAGTAGTTTACATACACTAAATTAGCTGTGCCTTTAAACAGCTTGGAAAATTCCAGAAAATGATATCAAGGCTTTAGAAGCTTCTGATAGGCTAATTGACATAATTTGAGTAAATTGGAGATGTACCTTCAAACTCAGTGCCTCTTTGCTTGACATCATGGGACAATCAAAAGAAATCAGCCAAGACCTCTGAAAAAATATTTGTAGAGCTCCACAAGTCTGGTTCATCCTTGGGAGCAATTTCCAAATGCCTGAAGGTACCACGTTCATCTGTACAAACAATAGTACGCAAGTATAAACACCATGGGACCACGTAGCCATCATACCGCTCAGGAAGGAGCCGCGTTCTGTTTTCTAGAGATGAATGTGCTTTGGTGCAAAAGTGCAAATCAATCCCAGAACAGAAGCCACTGCTCCAAAACCGCAAAAAAAGTCAGACTACGGTTTGCAACTGCACATGGGGACAAATATCGTACTTATTGGAGAAATGTCCTCTGGTCTGATGAGACATCAGTCAGGAAGTTAAAGCTTGGTCGCAAATGGGTCTTCCAAATGGACAATGACCCCAAGCATACTTCCAAAGTTGTGGCAAAATGGCTTAACAAGGACACCAAAGTCAAGGTCAATCCTACAAAGTCAAAGTCAATCCTATAGAAAATTTGTGGGCAGAACTGAAAAAGTGTGCGAGCAAGGAGGCCTACAAACCTGACTCAGTTACACCAGCTCTGTCAGGAGGAATGGGATAAAATTCACCCAACTTATTGTGGGAAGCTTTGTGGAAGGCTACCTGAAAAGTTTCACTCAAGTTAAACAATTTAAAGGCAATGTCACCAAATACTAATTGAGTGTATGTAAACTTCTGACCCACTGGGAATGTGATGAAAGAAATAAAAGCTGAAATAAATCATTCTCTCTACTATTATTGTGACATTTCACATTCTTAAAACAAAGTGGTGATCCTAACTGACCTAAAAAGAGGGGATTTTTACTTGGATTAAATGTCAGGAATTGTGAAAAAAGGAGTTTAAATGTATTTGGCTAAGGTGTATATAAACTTCCAACATCAACTGTATGCCCCACTTTGGACACTCCTCCTTCTCTCCAATCCTTACATCGTATGGTTCCAAAGGAAGGGGGTAACAGGATAATATAATCATTATTTCTCCCTTCAGGGGATCTGACCTGACCTCCTGACCTCAACCTCTCCTTCGCCTAATCCGCAGATGTTCTCCCGTCCACCCAGCACATTCCACAGCCACTCTGTCTTTCTACAGATCTCTCCTTTATATACTATTCATTTGATCTATCATGTCTTTAACCTTTCTGGCGCAGGCGTTCCGCTAGCGACCCACCTCGACAACATCCAGTGAAATTGCAGAGCGCGAAATTCAAATGACAGTAATTCAAATATTTAACATTCATGAAAATACAAGTGTCATACATCAAAATAAATATGAACTCCTTGTTAATCCAGTCGCTGTGTAAGATTTCAAAAAGGCTTTACGGCGAAAGCACACCATGCAATTATCTGAGGACAGCTCCCCGCATACAAAAGCGTGAAAAACATTTTTCAACCAGGCAGGTGCGCCACGAAAGTCAGAAATAGCGATATAATAAAAGCCTTACCTTTGAAGATCTTCTTCTGTTGGCACTCCAAAAGGTCCCAGCTACATCACAAATGGTCATTTTGTTCAATAAAGTCCTCCTTTATAACCCCAAAAACTCAGTTTAGCTGGCGCGCTTCATTCAATAATCCACCGGTTTCCCTCCTCAAAATGCATACAAAATTAATCCCAAACGTTACCAATAAACTTCTTAAAACATGTCAAACAATGTTTATAATCAAAACTCAGGTACCCTAATACGTAAATAAATGATCAAATTTAAGACGGAGAATTGTTATTGTCTTTACCGGAGATAAACAACAAAGAACGAGCTCTCATCCACACGCATGAAAACACTACAGCCAAAATGGGAGCCGCTTAAAAAACTACAAATTCTAGCTCATTTTCCCAGAAGCAAGCCTGAAACTCTTTCTAAAGACTGTTGACATCTAGTGGAAGCCCTAGGAACTGCAATCTGGGAGGATTTCGCCTCATAATAAACATGACAGCCATTGGAAACAGTGGTAGGCTGAATTTTTTTGGGGGGGGATGATTTGTCCTCAGGGTTTCGCCTGACATATTAGTTCTGTTATACTCACAGACATTATTTTAACAGTTTTAGAAACTTTAGAGTGTTTTCTATCCAAATATTATTATATGCATATGCATATCCTAGCTTCTGGGCCTGAGTAACAGACAGTTTACTTTGGGCACGCTTTTCATCCAGACGTCACCATACTGCCCCCTAGCCCAAAGAGGTTCAAAGTTTAGCCCGAATCCAACAACACACACACACACAACCGTTCAAAAGTTTGATGCCACTTAGATATGTCCTTGTTGTTGAAATAAAAGCACATTTGTCCATTAAAATAACATCAAATTGTCTATTCTTTTTCTGATGTGAGTCAGATGTGGGTATTCCATGTGAGAAATTGCCAAGAAACTTAAGATCTCGTACAACGCTGTGTACTACTCCCTTCACAGAACAGCTCAAACTGACTCTAACCTTTGCAACTCATAGCGGAGTTGCGAAGAAAGAGCCATATCTCAGACTGGCCAATAAAAAGAAAAGATTAAGATGGGCAAAAGAACACAGACACTGGCCTAGAAGGCCAGCATCCCGGAGTCGCCTGTTCACTATTTAATGAAGCTGCCAGTTGAGGACTTCTGTTTCTCAAACTAGACACTTTAATGTACTTGTACTTGTTTTGCACCCGGGGCCTCCCACTCCTCTTTCTATTCTGGTTAGAGACAGTTTGTGCTGTTCTGTGAACGGGGTAGTACACAACGTTGTATGAGATCTTCAGTTGCTTGGCAATTTCTTGCATGCCTTCATTTCTCAGAACAAGAATAGACTGATGAGTTTCAGAAGAAAGGTATTTGTTTTTGGCCAATTTGAGGCTGTAATCGAACCCACAAATACTGATGCTCCAGATACTCAACTAGTCTAAATAAGGCCAGTTTTATTGCTTCTTTATTTAGAAAAACAGTTTTCAGCTGTGCTAACATAATTGGAAAAGTGTTTTTCTAATGATCAATTAGCCTTTTAAAATTATAAACTTGGATATGCTAACACAACGTGACATTGGAACACAGAAGTGATGGTTGCTGATAATGGGCCTCTGTACGCCTCTGTAGATATTCCATTAAAAATCAGCCATTTCCAGCTACAATGGTCATTTACAACATTAACAATGTCTACACTGTATTTCTGATCAATTTGATGTTATCTGTATGATTACTATAGGCCAGGCCCCTATCATACATTTCTGAAGAATAAAATAAATGCCTTTAATGAGCCAACTGTTTAAGGTCTCACTCCCCCATTTGGCTTCTGTTGTCATGTGTAGTCTACTACTACTACACTACCAACATAGACAACATAAGTTAGTTAACAGCTATTTTAAGAAATAGAAATGTATATTTGAAAAGAAAATACAGATGAATCACTGAACCCTGGGGCCAAATTCTTTGGCACTTTCCTGCATAACCAAAGCCGCAGTTGACAGCTTATCATGTGGTCTACCATTTGTATACTACCCCAAAGCGGTCTGAGGTGCATCAGAGCAGTAGTGAATTGAGCAATTTCTGTGCTTTGACAGGTCATACTTGAGATCACATCTGATAGCTTCGACCGCCGCGGGATTCATTCGTTGCCCAGATGTTGCAGTGCCCGAACGACAGCAGCCTCACGGGTGTTGCAAGGTCATTCATAATTTTTCCAATAATGTCGTTATTCACATAAAGTTGGATGAAGCATTGAAGCAATTTATAAACCATGCAAAAATACCATGATTATTTTCATGGTTACTCCAGTCAAAAATACTAAGAAGACATTTAGTGAATTTCAGCATTTATAGTGTTCAGAACAGTGGGCCTAATTATGTTTTATTACGTGATTTAAAAAGGTGCTGCCAATGATGGCTTGGTGGATGACACTCAGCAGACAGCCATAAGGAGAGACTTTTTGACTCAAAGGTATACCAACAAGTAAGTTTGTTTCATTGTAAATTGGTGGATTTACGTTTGCCCCTGACATTCATTGAAGATTTCTAAGTAGTAGGCCTAATGGAGATGGGACCTGGTTTGCCCAGTAAATCACTATGGTAAAGTTACCTTTATAGAGGGTCCTCTCTAGGTTTCTTCCTAGGTTTTGGCCTTTCTAGGGAGTTTTTCCTAGCCACTGTGCTTCTACACCTGCATTGCTTGCCGTTTGGGGTTTTAGGCTGGGTTTCTGTACAGCACTTTGAGATATCAGCTGATGTACGAAGGGCTATATAAATACATTTGATTTGATTTGATTAAAGATTCAGACTTTGCTCATCAATACCTCTTCAACAGAACACGCCAGGATGGTATAAATTACATTTTGAATCGGCTGACGATATCGAAGAAGCTACACCGATTTTCCAGTTCCGTTTACAAAAAGTGACCTTCAAAGTAATTTCAATGACAGATTCTCCTTGTACTGCAGTTTAGAGACCATCTTAAAGGTGCAATTTGAACCCACTGTCAACTGAAATTTCAACAGTTTTGAAATCACATGACAGAACTCTCAAACCAACTTTAATGAGTTCAAGGACCTGTCCACTCCAATCAACGACAATCATTTTAATTGACTTTAAATAGGAAAAATACTTACTTAACTTCAATAGCTTAAACCCCATAATACTTTCATGGATACAACCAACTTTTATTGGTTCAGGGACTATATCGCTAATCAACGGCAATTACTTGAGTGTTTTTTTACTTTGTCAATTTAAAAAAATGAATTTTAATTGAATTTACATGAAAAAAATTGAGAGAGCCAGGGAGTGCTGGGGCCACCCAGGGAGGGGAGGGGGCGACTCACAGCCAAGGATGCCAGGGTCACTATTCCAGCCAGCTCCCTGCCCCAGGGAAAGGGCCAGGGAGCACTGGGGGACCACCCAAGGAACCCTGCTCTGCACCCGAGAAGGACGGTGTCCGTCACCTACCGTAGGCCTCAGCCAGCCCTTTCACACTTGCCTGGCTACCCAGACTCCTTGCTCCGGCCAAACGCTATGCCATGCCCAAGGACGTTCATTTTTTTCTCCGCAATGAGTCTGGATCGGAGTATCTCCCTGACCCTTCACTCAATGCGAACACATTCAAGGCCGTCTGATTGGTCCAGGAACTGATGGGTTGGGCCAGAGCCAAAACACACATGGGTAAATCTATACTCTGAAAATGTCATTGGCTTTGATACTCTAATTGGTTAGAGATTATCCAATCGCTGATGACTTTGTTTTGTACAACATCCCTCATGCCCCACGTCACCACAACTGACTTCAATGATGGCAGTCTCAGACTAAAGTAAGTAGCGAATGACCAAGCAGCGGAATAATTTAATGAGTTGCCAGGCTACCTCCACACACCAGAGGCCCAGTAGATCAAAAAAAAAGAGCACAGAGCCACAAACCTCCACAGGCTGCCCGGAAGGACAGTGTCACTCATAACACTTCAAATGAGCCTTCTCCTTGGGGCCTACCTGACCTCCAGTCAGGCCCCCACTGACCGGGTGACCTCTCTGTGACTCGAGGCACCACTGTCTGGGCCTCACTCCTGCCTCACCCTCCTTGGTCCTCTCTGGAGGACCAGACAGTCCCCCACTGACCAGGTAATCTATTCCCCCAGTCAAGCAACCCATTTCTGGCCCTCACAGCTGCCTCACCCTTTCTGGAGCTCCACTCCTTACACTAGAGTTCCACAAACTAAGTCCAGACCTCCAGGCCCTACACTCTCTGCCCTGTCTGCCTGCCCTCTCCCTGGGCCTGAGAGTCTAGCTTACTCCCTGTACCTGGCAACACAGGCAACACCCCTCTCCCTGGAAAAGCTAGAGGGTCACAGACAGTGTGTGAAATAACTGTAAACAGAGAATAAATTGTGAAAGAGTAATTTCTCACCAGGACTGCAGGAGGTTTTGACACTGTGCTCTGTGAAATGTATTTGTTCAAGGTGGGCGTGTCTAGTGTGCTGCTATTCTCAGTTGAAGATGATACATTTTTTGCTCAGGCCTGGTCAGATCAATGATCATGGGTGTGAATATAATCTGTGGTTGAATTGATGGTTTTGTTTTGTGTCACACCTTGGCTACTAGTCAGATGCATCCTGCCTACACAAGCACTTTTGGATTTTGATAGTCTGATTCTATGTGTCTCGTTTGATTTACTACAGTTACATTCTGACCCACATTATGTAAGTCATAGAATCTAAACACATTAATCTAATTACTAAATCGAACTTGGTTGTGCAACGTGGATCGTCTGATAGAAGTTAAAAGGCAGGGCACCCCCACTCTATGACGTGTTATTAAAGTGATGTGTATGAGACATGGGTCAGATAACAACACCCCGGTTGGACTGACATCAGTAGGCCCACTACTATTGCCATCTATTGATTCAGCATTGGGATTTGTTACATTTTATTTTTGGTAGCTTGAGAGAGTTGCTGAATATAACTGACTGTATACAGTCGACAGATTAGAACAAAAGTAACATAACCAGTGATGTAGGAAAGAGAGGGAGCAAAAAAAGAGACAGTGAAATCAAGGATCCGTCGATTTTTTAATTATCAGAAATTGGACCTGTGTTTCACAGAGACGGAGAAGCGTGGCAAAAAAGGTAACCAAAGCTCAATATACAGTCGTGGCCAAATGTTTTGAGAATGACACAAATATTAATTTCCACAAAGTTTCCTGCATCAGTGTCTTTAGATATTTTTGTCAGATGTTACTATGGAATACTGAAGTATAATTACAAGCATTTCATAAGTGTCAAAGGCTTTTATTGACAATTACATGAAGTTGATGCAAAGAGTCAATATTTGCAGTGTTGAGCCTTCTTTTTCAAGACCTCTGTAATCCACCCTGGTATGCTATCAATTAACTTATGGGCCACATCCTGACTGATGTCAGCCCATTCTTGCTTAATCAATGCTTGGAGTTTGTCAGAATTTGTGGGGTTTTGTTTGTCCACCCGCCTCTTGAGGTTTGACCACAAGTTCTCAATGAGATTAAGGTCTGGGGAGTTTCCTGGCCATGGACCCAAAATATCGATGTTTAGTTATCACTTGCCTTATGGCAAGGTGCTCCATCATGCTGGAAAAGGCATTGCTCGTCACCAAACTGTTCCTGGATGGTTGGGAGAAGTTGCTCTTGGAGGAAGTGTTGGTGCCATTCTTTATTCATGGCTGTGTTCTTAGGCAAAATTGTGAGTGAACCCACTCCCTTAGCTGAGAAGCAACCCCACACATGAATGGTCTCAGGATGCTTTACTGTTGGCATGACACAGGACTGATGGTAGCGCTCACCTTGTCTTCTCCGGACAAGCTTTTTTCCGGATGCCCCAAACAATCGGAAAGGGGATTCATCAGAGAAAATGACTTTTTCGCATTCCTCAGCAGTCCAATCCCTATACCTTTTGCAGAATATCAGTCTGTCCCTGATGTTTTTCCTGGAGAGAAGTGGCTTCTTTGCTGCCCTTCTTGACACCAGGCCATCCTCCAAAAGTCTTCGCCTCACTGTGCATGCAGATGCAATCACACCTGCCTGCTGCCATCCTGAGCAAGCTTTGTACTGGTGGTGCCCCGATCCCGCAGCTGAATCAACTTTAGGAGATGGTCCTGGTGCTTGCTAGACTTTCTTGGGCGCCCTGAAGCCTTCTTCACAACAATTGAACCGCTCTCCTTGAAGTTGTTGATGATCCGATAACTGGTTGATTTAGGTGCAATCTTACTCCAGCAATATCCTTGCCTGTGAAGCAATTTTTGTGCAAAGCAATGATGATGGCACGTGTTTCCTTGCAGGTAACCATGGTTGACAGAGGAAGAACAATGATTCCAAGCACCACCGTCCTTTTGAAGCTTCCAGTCTGTTATTCGAACTCAATCAGCATGACAGAGTGATCTCCAGCCTTGTCCTCGTCAACACTCACACCTGTGTTTTTTTGTTTTTTTTCTCGGGGGGTGGATCAGCTTAATATTGCGGGAAGAATGTTGCTTCCAATGTAATTGTCTGCATCATTTCCAATCCCCCATATTTTTTGGGGTAAATATATCCATTCACGTATGCATACATATACACATACATATATACACATACCTACATAGACATACATACTTTTTTTAAAGAGTATACCTTTATTATTATTCCCGCAAACCCTACCACCGATCCCCCAATTGGAGTAAACTGATAAACATTTATGTTTTTACCTTCAATTTATACATCTTATACACATTTTACAGACACAGTCTTCTTTATAATAGTTCTCTCTTGTTTGTTCTTAGTCCTTCCTCTATTTCTGTTGTCCATCCAGTTTGATTTCCACTTGTAACTGTGCTATTTCACAATAGCTCCGCACCTATACACATTTCACAGATCCCGCATGCCCTACATTGTTTATCTTGTTATTAGTCCCACCCTTCAGCTCCACTCAACCTTTCCCATCTATCTTCCAACATCATCCATTTCGGATTTTTATTTGCCATATATTTTTCAACTGTGCTGTGATGCTTCACAAAAGATTTGAATCTTCCTATTCTCATAGCTTCCACGGATTATAAATTAAAAATAAACATTTTTGCTAAAATAATTATTATATTATTGATTGATTGACTATGGCTTTTCAAATCCCCCAGTATTGCTATCTGTAGCGTTAGTTCTACGCAAATGTTGCAATTCTTCAACCATTCCTGGACCTGTGACCAAAAACGAGCTACATGCGGACGATACCAAAATAAATGGTCTAATGACTCTGCCTCCTCACAGCAGAATCTACAGAGCTGGGAAGATTGTATCCCCCATATATATAACATTCTATTAGTTGCAAGAATTTTGTACAATAATTTAATTTGAAAAATTCGAAGTTTTGAATCCGGCGTTGTTTTGCGTATCAATTCATAAACCATGTGCCATGGAATGGGTACATCGAAAATCTCTTCCCAACTATTTTGCAATTTATATGGCACAGCTGTAAGTTTTTTGGTCCTTAAATGAAATTGGTATATGTTTTTATTTATCACACTTTTCTTTAACCATATATGTTCTTTAATATAAGACCGACATACAAGTTCCTTACTTTTATCCCCTTCCACCTGCCTCTTCCATTTTTGTGGTAATGCTGCAATTAATTGGTTGTAATTTTGGGTAGAGCAGACATTTCCATATGTCTGTGTTAGCTGCATGTGTGACATTACTCCACCAGTCCTATTTATGATATCATTCACAAAAATTATACATTTTTTAAACATTTCTTCGATAAATACAGTTTTTTTATCAATTACTATATTTGAATTTAACCACAAGATTTGTTGTACTATTTGTTCCGTCCTTTCAGGTGGATTAAACTGAAATTGCAACCAACTTTCTAAGGCTTGTTTAAAAAATAAAGATATTTTGGAGATTATTTCCTTTTCAAGCAACCGAAAGTGAGCAGGTGTAATCTGAATAAAGGGAAAAAGGCCCTTCTTGAACATAGGATGAGACATTCGTACCAATCTACTAGAGAACCAGTTTGGATTTAAGTATAACTTTTGTATGACTGATGCCTTTAGTGAGAGGTCTAATGCTTTAATATTTAATAATTTCTGCCCTCCGAATTCATATTCGTTATATAAATAGGCCCTTTTAATTTTATCTGGCTTGCCATTCCAAATAAAATTGAATATCTTTTGTTCATATAATTTAAAAAGCAGGTCACTAGGTGTAGGCAAAACCATAAGCAAATAGGTAAACTGTGATATGATTAAAGAGTTAATCAGGGTGATTTTCCCACAAATAGACAGGTATTTTCCTTTCCATGGTAGCAAGATCTTATCTATTTTTGCTAACGTTCTATAAAAATTTATTGGAGTGAGATCATTTCTTTCTTTTGGGATTTGTATACCGAGTATGTCCACATCACCGTCAGACCATTTAATTGGTAAACTACATGGCAATGTAAAATGTGTATTTTTTAGTGATCCAATATGTAATATGGTACATTTATCATAATTTGGTTTTAATCCAGAGAGGATAGCAAATGTATCTAGATCCTCTAAGAGGCCGTGGAGAGATTCTAGTTGTGGTTTTAAAAGAAAACATGAATCATCAGCGTACAATGACACCTTAGTTTTTAGGCCCTGGATTTCTAATCCCTTAATATTAATGTTTGATCTAATTTTAACAGCTAACATTTCAATGGCAATAATAAATAGATATGCTGATAGTGGACAACCTTGTTTTACTCCTCTAGATAGTTTAAAACTTTCTGAGATGTAGCCATTATTTACTATTTTACACCTAGGGTTACTATACATAATTTTTACCCATTTTATAAGAGATTCCCCAAAATTGAAATATTCTAGGCATTTATATATAAACTCCAGTCGTACTTTATCAAAAGCCTTTTCAAAATCAGCTATGAAAACCAGGCCTGGTGTCCCCGATATTTCATAGTGTTCTATTGTTTCCAGTACTTGCCTTATATTATCTCCAATGTATCGTCCATGTAAAAAACCTGTCTGATTAGGATGAATAATATCTGACAAAACTTTTTTTATTCTATGCGCCAAGCATTTTGCTAGGATTTTTGCATCACAACACTGAAGTGTAAGAGGTCTCCAATTTTTTAAATGGACTGGATCTTTATATATACCACTTGGGTCCTGTTTCAGTAATAATGATATCACACCTTCTTGTTGCGTGTCTGATAATCTATCATTTATATAGGAGTGGTTAAAACAAGCTAATAATGGTCCTTTGAGTATATCAAACAAATGTTTGTATACTTCCACTGGTATGCCATCCAGTCCTGGAGTTTTCCCATCCTTAAAGGCCCCAATTGCATCAAGTAGTTCCTCCTCTGTAATTAGGCCTTCACATGAGTCTTTCTGTACAGATGTTAATTTTACATTATTATTAGGGAAATAATCCATACAAAAAGTACTTTACTTCCTCTTTCAAAATATCATTTGGTGAATCATGCGTGACTCCATCATTTGTAACAAGTTTTAATACGTTTTTTTTGGTAGCATTTCTATATTGAAGATTGAAAAAGAATTTGGTGCATTTTTCCCCATGTTCCATCCAGTTCGCTTTATTTTTATAATATATTACACTGGATCTTTCTTCAATAAGTTCCTCCATTTCTTTTTGTTTTTCCTCTAACTTATTCTGTGCCTCTATGGTACCGTTTTTATTGTTATCTAACTGTACTGTTAGTCCTTCAATTTCCTTTGTTAATATGGACTCTTTTGATCGAAATTGCTTTTGTTTTATAGATGAGTACTGAATTGCATGGCCTCTAAAGGCACACTTAAAAGTGTCCCATACACCTGTGTTAACGAGAGAATCACTGACATGATGTCAGCTGGTCCTTTTGTGGCAGGGCTAAAATGCAGTGGAAATGTTTTTGGGGGATTCAGTTCATTTGCATGGCAAAGAGGGACTTTGCAATTAATTGCAATTCATCTGATCACTCTTCATATCATTCTGGAGTATATGCAAATTGCCATCCTACAAAATGAGGCAGCAGACTTTGTGAAAATTAATATTTGTGTCATTCTCAAAACTTTTGGCCACGACTGTAGACAGGAGATTTAGTGACAGAACTGTCATCTCTGTTTTCTATCAATTATAGCTGTGAATGTATGAATGTTAAGTGGATTTCATTAGCACCATTTTTTTGTGTGTATATAGTGAATAATTATCATACATTATTTTTGTAAAAATGTATTCCTTTTAGACAGATAGTCACGAGACTATTATCATGAAGTGTTGTCTGTGGTCGGCTACATTAGGACAATGACATTTCAAGTGTGTATTGTATGTGACAAGACGTATTCTGTCTGTTAGTGGGCTGTCAAGGGTTACCTTTTCTATCCAGAAATATTGCTGTTTGGAGCTGTAATTATGGCTTGCTTGTCTTTGTCAGTCATGTTTCTCTCATACAAATGTTTTAAATATTTGTAAAAAGATCCCCAGTACTGTGTTCAGTCAGTGTGGTGGTCGCCTTCCCTGCTGGTGATGTTGTTGTAACTGCAGTGTAAAGACTACATTGGTGAATTGTTCCCTTTTCATCCCCAGGTGCTGTTAGCGGTGGATTCTCGTAGCAGTGGATCCAAAGGATGGATTATGCCATGAAGTCCCTTAGTCGTCTGTCTTCTGCTTTTCTCTCCAAGTAAGTGCCTGATGCCGCAGCACTGAGGGGATGTGCTCCACCGGCAGCTCTGTTAGTTTATTTTAATATAAAATATATGCCGTTAAGCAGACACTTTTATCCAAAGGGACTTAGTCATGCGTGCATACATTTTAAGTATGGGAAGTCCTGGGAATCAAACCCACGCTCTAAGAAAAAAAAGGTGCTATCTAGAACCTAAAGGGTTTTTCAGCTGTTGCTGTTAGAGAACCCTTTGAAGAACCCTTTTTAGTTCCAGGTAGAAAAAAACCTTTTAGGTTCCATGTAGAACCCTTTCCACAGAGGGTTCTACCTTGAACCAAAAGGGGTTCTACCTCAAATCAAATTGTATTGGTCACATACACATGGTTAGCAAATATTATTGTGAGTGTAGCGAAATGCTTGTGTTTCTAGTTCCAACAGTGCAGTAATATCTAACAAATAATCTAACAATTCCCAACAACTACCTAATACACACAAATCTAAAGGGGTGAATGAGAATATTTACATATAAATATATGGATGAGCGATGGCCGAGCGGCATAGGCAAGGTGCAGTAGATTATATAAAATACAGTATATACATGTGATATGAGTAATGTAAAATATCTAAACATTATTAAAGTGGAATTATTGTAAGTGGCATTGTTTAAAGTGACTAGTGATCCATTTATTAAAGTGTCCAGTGATTGGGTCTTAATACAGTATATACATGTGATATGAGTAATGTAAGATATGTAGACGTTATTAAAGTGGCATTATTTCGAGTGGCATTATTTAAAGTGACTAGTGATCCATTTATTAAAGTGTCCAGTGATCGGGTCTCAATGTGGGCAGCAGCCTCTCTGAGTTAGTGATTGCTGTTTAGCAGTCTGATGGCCTTGAGATAGAAGCTGCTTCTCAATCTCTCGGTCCCAGCTTTGATGCACCTGTACTGACCTCGCATTCTGGATGATAGAGGTGTGAACAGTTAGTGGCTCGGGTGTTTGATGTCCTTGATGATCTTTTTGGCCTTCCTGTGACATCGGGTGCTGTATGTGTTATGGATGGCAGGTAGTTTGCCCCCGGTGGTGCGTTGAGCAGGCCGCACCACCCTCTTGAGAGCCTTGCGGTTGAGGGCGGTGCAGTTGCAATACCAGGCTGTGATACAGCCTGACAGAAAGCTCTTGATTGTGCATCTGTAAAAGTTTGTCAGGGTTCTGTGTGACAAGCCAAATTTCTTCAGCCTCCTGAGGTTGAAGAGGCGCTGTTGCGCCTTCTTCACCACACTGTATATGTGGGTGGACCATTTCAGTTTGTCTGTGATGTGTACGCCCAGGAACTTAAAACTTTCCATCTTCTCCACGGCTGAGGGTACTGGAGGGTACTATGGTGTTGAATGCTGAGCTGTAGTCAATGAACAGTATTCTTACATGGGCATTATTTTTGTCCAGATGGGATAGTGCAGTGTGATGGCAATTGCATCATCTGTGGACCTGTTGGGGTGGTATGCAAACTGAAGTGGGTCTAGGGTGGCCGGTAAGGTGGCGGTGATATGATCTTTGACTAGCCTCTCAAAGCACCCTGATGACGGAAGTGAGGGCTACAGGGCGGTAGTCATTTAGTTCAGTTATCTTTGCCTTCTGGGTACAGGAACAATGGTAGCCATCTTGAAGCATCTGAGGACAACAGACTGCGATAGGGAGCGATTTAAATATGTCCGTAAACACACCAGCCAGCTGGTCTGCACATGCTCTGATGAGGCGGCTAAGGATGCCGTCTGGGCCAGCAGCCTTGCGAGGGTTAACATGTTTAAATGTTTTACTCACGTCAGCCACTGAGAAGGAGAGGGGGGCGCAGACTTTGTTAGCGAGCCGCGACAGTGACAGTGTATTATCCTCAAAGTGTGAAAAGAAGGTGTTTAGTTTGTCTGGAAGCGTGACGTCGGCATCCGTGATGTGGCTGTTTTTGTAGTCCGGGATTTCCTTTAGACCCCGCCACATACTTCTCGTGTCTGAGCCGTTGAATTGCGACTCCACCTTGTCCCTGTACCGGCATTTCGCTTGTTTGATTGCCTTGCGGAGGGTATACACTGTTAATATTCAGCCATATCGTCAGACCTCTTCCCATGGTTAAATGCGGAGGATCCCGCTTTCAGTTTTAATGCGAATGGCGACATCCATCCACGGTTTCTGGTTAGGGTAGGTTTTAATAGTCACAGTGGTTACAACGTCTCCAATGCACTTATTTATAAACACACTCACCGAGTCAGCGTATAGGTCAATATCATTCTCTGAAGCTGGAACATATTGTCACGACTTCTGCCGAAGTCGTTGCCTCTCCTTGTCCGGGCGGTGTTCGGCGGTCGACTTCACCGGTCTTCTAGTCATCATCGATCCATTTTTCATTTTCCATTGGTTTTGTCTTGTCTTCCCACACACCTGTTGTCAATCCCATTTCATTACCTGTTGTGTATTTAACCCTCTGTTTCCCTTCATGTGTTTGTCAGAGATTGTTCGTTGTCTAGTGTTGTGTTGTTTGTGTATAGGTGTGCGTTGGGTATTCGTACCCAGATTTTGTATTATATTTTTCGTGAGTGTTATGGAGTTAATTACTGGGACTTCTATTAAAGTACTCCATGCTACACTCTATTTTGACTCTCCTGCGCCTGACTTCCTCTGCCACCTATACACGCCGATGTGACAGAATCTCTGACCTAAATATATGAAGTCAGCAGGAGAGGACACGACGGCCATGGAGGTAGAAAAGCGCGTTATGGAACAAGCTAAGGAGATTGACTGTTTGAGCGCCATCATGGATCGTATTGTCCAGAATATGGATCGCTTTGAGAGACAGGGAGTTTCTCCAGCGCCTCCACTGCCACAACTGGGATTTACCGTTAACGCGTTTTCCCCACCTGAACCTAATAAAATCCGTTTACCCCTACCAACGGGTTACAACGGAGATACTGCTGGCTGCCAGGGTTTCCTCCTTAAACTGAACTTATATCTGGCCACGGTCTCCCCAGTACCATCCGACCGGGAGAAGAGTTCCGCCCTCGTCTCATGCCTCACAGGGAGAGCCCGGGAGTGGGCCAGCGCTGTGTGTAGAGAGGAGAATGCGGCGTTGGACCATTTTGAGGAGTTCACCCGTTATTTCAGGAGAGTATTCGACCATCCTCCCGAAGGAAAAACGGCGGGTGAGCTTCTCTATCATCTGAGGCAGGGGACGAGGAGTGCCCAGGAGTTTGCTTTGGAGTTTAGGACCTTGGCTGCCAGCGCTGGATGGAGCGACAGGGCCCTGATCGACCATTACCATTGTAGCCTACGCGAGGAAGTCCGTCGGGAGCTGGCCTGTAGAGACACCACCCTTAACTTCGACCAGCTGGTGGACATGTCCATCAGGCTGGACAACATGCTGGCTACTCGTGGACGTCTAGATCGGGGTCTGGTTGTTCCATCCTCCCGCACCCTCTCTCCCGAACCAATGGAATTGGGAGGGACGGTGCGTCGGGAGACCGGAGGGGGTACCCGCTCGAGCACCATCTATGATCGCAGAGATCACACTGCTGATCGGTGTCGGGTTGGTTCCTCTGGGAATAGAGAAGGCAGGCAGGGCACTCTGGCATCACCCCAGGTGAGTAGGCACCATACTCATCCAGAGCCCTCTGTTGCACTTATGTTTGTCTCTGTCACCTTTCCGGATTTTTCCCTGCATTCCCAGTATAAGGCGCTAGTAGATTCAGGCGCGGCTGGGAATTTCATTAATAAAAATTTTGCTCATAGTTTAGGGATTCCTGTTGTTTCTGTTGATATGCCTTTCCCTATTCATGCCTTAGATAGTCGACCAATAGGGTCAGGGTTTATCAGGGAGGTCACCGCACCTTTGTCTATGATAACGCAGGGAGGTCACAAGGAGAAGATTAGTCTTTTCCTTATTGATTCCCC
This sequence comes from Salvelinus fontinalis, assembly GCF_029448725.1. Lineage (NCBI taxonomy): Eukaryota > Metazoa > Chordata > Actinopteri > Salmoniformes > Salmonidae > Salvelinus > Salvelinus fontinalis. Next base: position 50,650,147 of record NC_074667.1, on the reverse strand, counting down.
TGCGTATTCTGTGGTGTTAGGCCTACCCTGGTTAACTACTCATAACCCCACTGTTTCTTGGCCACAGAGGGCTCTCACGGGGTGGTCGCGAGAGTGCTCAGGTAGGTGTGTAGGGGTTTCCGTTGGTGCTACTACGGTGGAAAGTCCAGACCAGGTTTCCACCGTGCGCATTCCCCCAGAATATGCCGATTTGGCACTCGCCTTCTGTAAAAAGAAGGCGACTCAATTACCACCCCATCGACAGGGGGATTGTGCGATAGATCTCCTGGTAGACGCTGCATATCCCAGGAGTCATGTGTATCCTCTGTCGCAAGCGGAGACAGTGGCTATGAATAATTATATCTCTGAATCCCTGCGTCAGGGGTTCATTCAGCCATCCATTTCACCCGCCTCTTCGAGTTTCTTTTTTGTGAAGAAGAAGGATGGCGGTTTACGCCCGTGCATTGATTATCGAGACCTTAATAAAATCACGGTAAAATATAGTTACCCGCTACCTTTGATTAATACAGTAATGGAGTCAATGCGCGGGGCCCGCTTCTTCACAAAATTGGATCTCAGGAGTGCGTACAATCTGGTGCGTATTAGGAAGGGTGATGAGTGGAAGACGGCATTTAGCACTACCTCAGGTCATTATGAGTACCTGGTCATGCCATATGGGTTGATGAATGCTCCATCAGTCTTCCAATCGTTTGTAGATGAGATCTTCAGGGACCTGAATGGGCAGGGTGTAGTGGTGTATATCGATGATATTTTGATATACTCTGCTACTCGCGCTGAGCATGTGTCCTTGGTGCGCAGGGTGCTTGGTCGCCTGTTGGAGCATGATTTATATGTCAAGGCTGAGAAATGCTTGTTCTTCCAACAATCCATCTCCTTCCTAGGGCATCAGATTTCCACTTCAGGAGTGGAAATGGAGAGCGACCGCATTACAGCCGTGCGTAATTGGCCGACTCCAACCACGGTAAAGGAGGTGCAGCGTTTTTTAGGGTTTGCCAATTACTACCGGAGATTTATCCGGGGTTTTGGTCAGGTTGCAGCTCCCATTACCTCACTGCTAAAGGGGGGACCGGTGCGCTTGCAGTGGTCGGCCGAGGCGAATAGGGCTTTTGGTAAACTGAAGGCTCTGTTTACCTCGGCGCCTGTGTTGGCTCATCCGGATCCCTCTTTGCCATTCATAGTAGAGGTGGACGCATCCGAAGCTGGGATAGGAGCAGTGCTCTCTCAGCGTTCGGGTGTGCCACCGAAGCTTCGCCCCTGTGCTTTCTTTTCGAAGAAGCTCAGCCCGGCGGAGCGTAACTATGATGTGGGGGACCGAGAGCTGTTAGCTGTCGTAAAAGCCTTGAAGGTGTGGAGGCATTGGCTTGAGGGGGCTAATCACCCTTTTCTCATCTGGACTGACCACCGCAATCTGGAGTACATCCGGCAGGCGAAGAGACTAAATCCTCGCCAGGCAAGGTGGGCCATGTTTTTCACTCGTTTTGTGTTTACGCTTACTTACAGACCAGGCTCCCAGAACGTCAAGGCAGACGCATTGTCTCGGCTGTATGACACAGAGGAGCGACCCATGGATCCCACTCCCATACTCCCAGAGTCGTGTTTGGTGGCGCCAGTAGTGTGGGAGCTGGACGCGGACATTGAGCGGGCGTCACGTGCAGAGCCCTCTCCTCCTGAGTGTCCAGCTGGTCGTCTGTACGTTCCGTCTGCTGTCCGCGACCGATTGATCTATTGGGCTCACACATCACCCTCCTCTGGTCATCCTGGGATAGGTCGGACGATGCGCTGTCTTGATGGGAGGTACTGGTGGCCCACTTTAGCTAAGGACGTGAGGATTTATGTTTCCTCCTGTTCGGTGTGCGCCCAGTGCAAGGCTCCTAGACACCTGCCTAGAGGTAAGCTTTTACCTTTACCCGTTCCTCAACGGCCGTGGTCGCACCTGTCAGTGGATTTTGTGACTGATCTTCCACCTTCACAGGGTTACACCACGATCCTGGTCGTTGTGGATCGGTTTTCTAAGTCCTGTCGTCTTCTCCCTTTGCCCGGTCTCCCTACGGCCTTACAAACTGCGGAGGCTCTGTTTACACATGTTTTCCGGCATTATGGGGTGCCTGAGGATATAGTGTCTGATCGGGGTCCCCAGTTCACGTCAAGGGTCTGGAAGGCGTTCATGGAACGTCTGGGGATCTCGGTTAGTCTTACCTCAGGTTTTCACCCCGAGAGTAATGGGCAGGTGGAGAGAGTTAACCAGGATGTGGGCAGGTTTCTGCGGTCCTATTGCCAGGACCGGCCAGGGGAGTGGGCGAAGTTCGTGCCCTGGGCAGAGATAGCCCAGAACTCGCTACGTCACTCCTCTACTAACCTTACCCCTTTTCAATGTGTATTAGGGTATCAGCCGGTTCTGGCTCCTTGGCATCAGAGTCAGACCGAAGCTCCTGCGGTGGACAATTGGTTTCGGCACGCTGAGGAAACTTGGGAGGCAGCCCACGTCCACCTTCAGCGTGCCATAAGGCGCCAGAAAATTGGCGCAGACCGTCGCCGCAGTGAGGCCCCGGTGTTTGTACCAGGGGACAGGGTCTGGCTCTCGACCCGAAACCTGCCCCTCCGCCTGCTCTGCCGGAAGCTGTGTCCGCGGTTTGTGGGGCCGTTTAAAGTCCTGAGGAGAGTGAACGAGGTATGTTATAGATTACAACTGCCCATTAATTACCGTATTAACCCCTCGTTCCATGTGTCTCTCCTCAGGCCGGTGGTGGCTGGCCCGCTCCAGGAGGCTGAAGTGCGTGAAGTTCCTCCGCCTCCTCTAGACATCGAGGGGGCCCCGGCGTACGCTATTCGATCCATTTTGGATTCGAGACGTCGGGCGAGGGGCCTTCAGTACCTCGTGGACTGGGAGGGGTACGGGCCGGAGGAGAGATGCTGGGTTCCGGTGGAGGACGTTTTAGATCCTTCTATGTTAAAAGAATTCCACCGCCTCCATCCGGATCGCCCTGCACCTCGCCCTCCGGGTCGTCCCCGAGGCCGGTGTCGACGCGCTGCTGGAGCCGCGCGTCAGGGGGGGGGTAATGTCACGACTTCTGCCGAAGTCGTTGCCTCTCCTTGTCCGGGCGGTGTTCGGCGGTCGACTTCACCGGTCTTCTAGTCATCATCGATCCATTTTTCATTTTCCATTGGTTTTGTCTTGTCTTCCCACACACCTGTTGTCAATCCCATTTCATTACCTGTTGTGTATTTAACCCTCTGTTTCCCTTCATGTGTTTGTCAGAGATTGTTCGTTGTCTAGTGTTGTGTTGTTTGTGTATAGGTGTGCGTTGGGTATTCGTACCCAGATTTTGTATTATATTTTTCGTGAGTGTTATGGAGTTAATTACTGGGACTTCTATTAAAGTACTCCATGCTACACTCTATTTTGACTCTCCTGCGCCTGACTTCCTCTGCCACCTATACACGCCGATGTGACACATATTCCAGTCCGCGTGATCAGAACAATCTTGGAGCGTGGCTTCCGATTGGTCAGTCCAGCGTTGAATGGTTCTCGTCACTGGTACATCCTGTTTGAGTTTCTGCCAATAAGCTGGCATGAGCGTTGTGGTCGGATTTGCCAAAGGGAGAGCGGGGGAGGGCTTTGTATGCATCGCGGAAGTTAGAGTAGCAGTGGTCGAGAGTATTTTCCCTACGTGTCGCACAATCAATATGCTGATAACATTGAGGTAACATTGATCTCAAATTTGCTTTGTTAAAATCCCCAGCTACAATAAATGCAGCCTCGGGGTATATAGTTTCCAGTTTACATAAAGTCGAGTGAAGTTCTTGGTGTTTGCTTGAGGGGGGATGTACACAGCTGACGAGAATTCTCTTTGTAGGTAGAATGGCCGGCATTTGATTGTGAGGAATTCTAGGTCGGGTGAGCAGAAGGACTTGAGTTCCTGTGTGTTGTTATGATCGCACCATGAGTTGTTACTCATAGAGCATACACACCCGCCCTCCCTCTTCGCAGAGAGGTGTTTATCTCTGTCGTCACGATGCATGGAGAAGCCCGGTAGCTGGACCGATTCCGGCAACATATCCCGAGAGAGCCATGTTTCTGTGAAACAGAGAGAGAGAGAGAGAGCCATGTTACAGCCTCTGATGTTTCTCTGGAAGGCAACCCTTGCTCAAATTTCGTCTACCTTGTTGTCAAGAGACTGGACATTGGCGAGTAGTATACTCGTGAGCGATGTGCCCGTCTACGGAGACTGACCAGAAGACCGCTCCGTCTGCCCCTTCTGCGGCGCAGTTGTTTTGGGTCGCCTACTGGGATCCGATCCATTGTCCTGGGTGGTGGTCCAAACAGAGGATCCGCTTCGGGAAAGTCGTATTCCTGGTCATAATGTTGTTAAGTTGACGTTGCTCTTATATCCAACTGTTTTTCCCGGCTGTATGTAATAAGACTTAAGATTTCCTGGGGTAACAATGTAAGAAATAATACATAAACTAAATACTGCATAGTTTCCTAAGAACGCGAAGCGAGGCGACCATCTCTGTTGGCGCCATCTGGAACCAAAAAGGTTCTCCTTCTCCTAAGGAGACAGCAGAAGAACCCTTTTGGAACAGTTTTTTTGTAAGAGTGCACTATCCTGGTGTAGCAAGCGCCATGCTTTACCAACTGAGCTACAGAGGACCACATTTAGAGTCAAGATCAGCATAATTGTCCAATACATTTGATAGTTTTTGACTCTGTGTGCTTGCATGTGTCTCCACCAGGTGTGTGAGCCAGTGTGTCAGCCAGTGCCTCCATGACCCAGCAGCTCCTTGTCAGGTCTCGTCGGCCTAAGCCCTTCCAGGTCACCAGCGCTGACCGCAACGTTAAAAGGGAATCATGGCTAACGGGCTACGAGACCTACTCAACAAGGTAAGGAGAACAAAGAAGGAAATGTGGAAGGGATGAAAGAGAAGGAAGAGGGTGCTTGAGAACGAGTACACGTTTAATAAGAGAGAAGAGTGGTTTATGAGTGATGGACAGTAAGGGAGGAGAAGGAAAGAGTCAGTCACCTCTTCATCATAAATTTAAGCCACGGAACAATGTGACTCAGATGGTTAAAAGAATGGAGGACTGAAAGGATGGGTGAGTCAGAGACTTCCAAAGGGAAGCAGAGAACTGGCAGTTTCCCTCATAGGCTTGTATGCTGCAGTACGTGCCAGTGGTGTAGGCAGAAATCCGCTGATGGCAGGGCCAGCAAAAATGTAGGTGTGGCAAATATTTTGGCACTCAAATCATCATTAAATTATCATAAAAACCTACCCTATACACTAATGTAATCGATCGAACACAACAAACCATCTAACGTGATTTCACATTACAGACCAAATAGTCTTGTAAATCAATGACTCTTGCAGTTAACATGCGACTCATATAGACCTACACATAATAAACCATAGGCCTATAGTTAATAGACTATGGGACTAGAACATAATGCCCTAGTATAACAGTAATAATCACAATAGGCAGCCATAGCCTATATAGATTAGAACAGTGGTCACCAACCTTTACTTAGTCGAGATCACTTTGAGTCAAAATGAAAGTGAGGTGCAATTCCCAGTCTGTCGCGGGAGATCAAGTGTGATAGGCAATTTACATTGACTGGAAATATTGTTTCATGCAGAGAGGTCTGATTTTCTCCTTGTAGGCCTACCTCTTATTATAAATGTCATGGAATCAAATCTTGAGTCTCAAGCTAGGCTATCTGATGACACTGGTAATAGGTCAGTTGTTATATGATGACACTGGTAATAGGTCAGTTGCTATATGATTACACTGGTAATAGGTCAGTTGTTATATGATGACACTGGTAATAGGTCAGTTGCTATATGATGACACTGGTAATAGGTCAGTTGCTATATGATGACACTGGTAATAGGTCAGTTGTTATATGCTGACACTGGTAATAGGTCAGTTGTTATATGATGACACTGGTAATAGGTCAGTTGCTATATGATGACTGTAACGGCTGTCGCTCTCCTCATCCTCGGATGAGGTGAGGAGAGAAGGATCTTCAGACCAAAACGCAGCTTCAGGGAAATAAGCCATCTTTATTATAAATACGACGGCAACACGAAACAAAACAAAACACTTTCAAAACTACAAAAACAAGAAAACGACGTAGACGACAAAACCTGAACATGAACTTACTTAACTGAAACGTAAAACTCACGGACAGGAAACAGACTACATCGAAACGAAACAAACAGCCAAACAGTCCCGTATGGTAAATCCATGAAACGACACAGGAGACAATCACCCACAAACAAACAGTGAGAACGCCCTACCTAAATATGACTCTTAATTAGAGGAAAACGCAAACCACCTGCCTCTAATCAAGAGCCATACCAGGTAACCCAAAACCAACATAGAAACAGATAACATAGACTGCCCACCCAAAACACATGCCCTGACCATAAACACATAAAAAACAACATAAAACAGGTCAGGACTGTTACAGAACCCCCCCCTCAAGGTGCGAACGCCGGGCGCACCAGCACAAAGTCCAGGGGAGGGTCTGGGTGGGCAGTTGACCACGGTGGTGGCTCCGGCTCAGGACGCTGTCCCCACACCACCATAGTCACTCCCCTCTTCTGTCTACCCCTTCCAATGACCACCCTAAAACTACCTTCCCCTAAATAAACGGCCAGCACCGGGACAAGGGGCAGCACCGGAACAAGGGGTAGCACCGGGACAAGGGGCAGCACCGGAACAAGGGGCAGCACCAGGATAAGGACCAGCACCGGAATAAGGGGCAGCACCGGAATAAGGGGCAGCACCGGGACAAGGGGCAGCACCGGGACAAGGGGCAGCACCGGGACAAGGGGCAGCACCGGAACAAGGGGCAGCACCGGGACAAGGGGCAGCACCGGGACAAGGGGCAGCACCCGGACAAGGGGCAGCACCGGAACAAGGGGCAGCACCGGGACAAGGGGCAACACCGGGACAAGGGGCAGGTCCCGGCTGATAAACTCTGGCAGATCCTGGCTGAGGGACTCTGGCAGGTCTATGCAGGCTGACGGCTCTCGACGCTCATGGCAGGCTGACGGCTCTCGACGCTCATGGCAGGCTGACGGCTCTCGACGCTCATGGCAGGCTGACGGCTCTCGACGCTCATGGCAGGCTGACGGCTCTCGACGCTCATGGCGCTCTGACGGCTCTCGACGCTCATGGCGCTCTGACGGCTCTGGCTGCTCATGGCTCTCTGACGGCTCTGGCTGCTCATGGCTCTCTGACGGCTCTGGCTGCTCATGGCTCTCTGACGGCTCTGGCTGCTCATGGCTTTCTGACGGCTCTGGCTGCTCATGGCTCTCTGACGGCTCTGGCTGCTCATGGCTCTCTGACGGCTCTGGCTGCTCATGGCTCGCTGGCGGCTCTGGCAGATCCTGTCTGGTTGGCGGCTCTGGCAGATCCTGTCTGGTTGGCGGCTCTGGCAGATCCTGTCTGGTTGGCGGCTCTGGCAGATCCTGTCTGGTTGGCGGCTCTGGCAGATCCTGTCTGGTTGGCGGCTCTGGCAGATCCTGTCTGGCGGGCGGCTCTAGCGGCTCCTGTCTGGCTGACGGCTCTAGCGGCTCCTGTCTGGCGGATGGCTCTGTAGGCTCATGGCAGACGGGCGGCTTTGCAGGCTCATGGCAGACGGGCGGCTTTGCAGGCTCATGGCAGACGGGCGGCTTTGCAGGCTCCTGGCAGACGGATGGCTCAGACGGCGCTGGGGAGACGGATGGCTCAGACGGCGCTGGGGAGACGGATGGCTCAGATGGCGCTGGGGAGACGGATGGCTCAGATGGCGCTGGGGAGACGGATGGCTCTGGCCGGATACGGCGCACTGTAGACCTGGTGCGTGGTGCCGGAACTGGAGGCACCGGGCTAAGGATAAGCACCATCCTACTAGTGCGGGGAGCAGGGACAGGGCACACTGTACTCTCAAAGCCCACTCTGTAACTGATGCGAGGCACCGGTACTGGTGACGCCGGGCTGAGGACAAGCACATCAGGATTAGTAGGGGGAGAAGATACAGTGTGTACAGGGCTCTGAAGACGCACTGGTAGCTTAGTGCGTGGGGCCGGAACTGGAGGCACCGGGCTAGATACACGCACTACAGGGAGAGTGCGTGGAGGAGGAACAGGGCTCAGGATACGCACTGGTAGCCTAGTGCGTAGTGTAGACACTGTAGGTACTAGGCTGGGGCGGGGAGGTGGCGCCGGAAATACCGGACCGTGGAGACGTACTGGCACTCTTGAGCATTGAGCCTGCCCAACCTTACCTGGTTGAATGCTCCCGGTTGCCCGACCAGCGCGGGGAGGTGGAATAACCCGCACCGGCCTATGTAGGCGAACCGGGGAAACCATGCGTAAGGCAGGTGCCATGTATGCCGGCCCGAGGAGACGCACTGGAGACCAGACGCGTTGAGCCGGCCTCATGACACCTGGCTCAATACCCAATCTAGCCCTCCCAGTGCGGGGAGGTGGAATAACCCGCACTGGGCTATGCACTCGTACAGGAGACACCGTGCGCTCTACTGCGTAACACGGCGCCTGCCCGTACTCCCGCTCTCCACGGTAAGCCTGGGAAGTGGGCGCAGGTCTCCTACCTGCCCTTGGCCCACTACCTCCTAGCCCCCCCCCAAGAAATTTTTGGGAATTACTTACGGGCTTTTCGGGCTTCCGTGCCAGACGTGTTCCCTCATAGCTCCGGTTCCTCTCTCCGGTAGCCTCTGCACTCCCCAGTGCCTCCAGCTGCTCCCATGGCTTTTCGGGCTTCCAGCCACTTCTCCTTGCTGCCTCCTTAAACCACCGCTCCTGGGCTTTAGCTGCCTCCCTCTCTTCCTGAGAACGGCGATTTTCTCCTGCCTTAGCCCAGGGACCTTCTCCATTCATTATCTGCTCCCATGTCCAGAAATCCTTGTTTTTCTCCTGTCCCTTACTCCGTTTATTTTTCCCTTGCCGCTTGGTCTTAGCGTGTTGGGTGATTCTGTAACGGCTGTCGCTCTCCTCATCCTCGGATGAGGTGAGGAGAGAAGGATCTTCAGACCAAAACGCAGCTTCAGGGAAATAAGCCATCTTTATTATAAATACGACGGCAACACGAAACAAAACAAAACACTTTCAAAACTACAAAAACAAGAAAACGACGTAGACGACAAAACCTGAACATGAACTTACTTAACTGAAACGTAAAACTCACGGACAGGAAACAGACTACATCGAAACGAAACAAACAGCCAAACAGTCCCGTATGGTAAATCCATGAAACGACACAGGAGACAATCACCCACAAACAAACAGTGAGAACGCCCTACCTAAATATGACTCTTAATTAGAGGAAAACGCAAACCACCTGCCTCTAATCAAGAGCCATACCAGGTAACCCAAAACCAACATAGAAACAGATAACATAGACTGCCCACCCAAAACACATGCCCTGACCATAAACACATAAAAAACAACATAAAACAGGTCAGGACTGTTACAATGACACTGGTAATAGGTCAGTTGCTATATGATGACACTGGTAATAGGTCAGTTGCTATATGATGACACTGGTAATAGGTCAGTTGTTATATGATGACACTGGTAATAGGTCAGTTGCTATATGATGACACTGGTAATAGGTCAGTTGCTATATGATGACACTGGTAATAGGTCAGTTGTTGCAATTTCACCTGACTGATGGTTATGTCTCAGCGGAGTGAGGAAGGGAGTGCGAGTTGAAGTGGAGAAGCATGTTTCATGATTTCAAAAAGTGTTAAAATAATGATCAGTGCTACAACGCTGTATTTGTCTCTGCATGTATTGAAACTGTCTTTAAGGCCTTCCATTAGATCAATGCAATCAGTGAAAATCACTGATATCATTTAACTTGGCAAATACGCTAACATCCTCTTTTATGCACAGTCTCTTGAAAGTGGCAATTGGACTTATTCTTGGCTATTGAGTCTTGGCTAGCTAATGGTGAGTAGCCTACACAGTGTAGCCTAGCCTACACAGTAGTATTTCGAAATTGATTGAAGTTCAATGTTTTGTTTTTTTAACACTTTTTTGGGGGGTGGGGGGGTAAATAATAGGCCTAAATGAAATAGTTTTTATGTACAGTACTAGATTTTATGTAAGATGGCCTTGAATGTCCTGAGGCATCTGACAAATAGCTTATTTTGTTACGTTACAGCTAAAATTAAGTTATTTTTTTCCTCGATCTACACACAATACCCCATAATAACAAAGCAAAAACAAGTTTGTAGAAATGTTTGCAAATGTAAAAAATTCAGACCCTTTACTCAGTACTTTGTTGAAGCACATTTAGCAGCGATTACAGCCTTGATTCCTCTTGGGTATGACGCTACAAGCTTGGCAGACCTGTATTTGGGGAATTTCTCCCATTCTCTGCAGATCCTCAAGCTCTGTCAGGTTGGATGGGGAGCGTCGCTGCGCAGCTTTTCAGGTCTCTCCAGAGATGTTCAAGTCTGGGCTCCGGCTGGGACACTCAAGGACATTCAGAGACTTGTCCTGAAGCCACTCCTGCATTGCCTTGAGTGTGTGCTTAGGGTTGTTGTCCTGTTGGAAGGTGAACCTTCGCACCAGTCTGAGGTCCTGAGTGCTCTGGAGCAGGTTTTCATCAAGGATCTCTCTGTGCTTTATTTTTACTATTTTCTACATTGTGTGTAGATTATTGAGGGAAGATAACAATGTAATCAATTATTAGAATGTGGCTGTAACCTAAGAAAATGTGAAAAAAGTGAAGGTCTGAATACTTTCCAAAGACACTGTACAGTATATATAACCTCTGAACCTTCTTCCCACAGAGTCCACTAGGTGGTGCCATTACACCGGGTCACCCAGGTAGAAGGGTGAAGAGGCCTCACTTCTGTGTATTATCATCACATTTTATTTGTCACATTCACCGAGTACAACTGGTGTAGACATTACCGTGAAATGCTTGCTTACGAGCCCTTCCCAACGATGCAAAGTTTTAAAATAAAGTGACACAAGGAATAAAATAAAATACCCAAGAATGGAGATCTATACAGGGAGTACTAATACCAGGTCAATGTGTAGAGGTACAAGGTATCTGAGGTAGATGTGTATATGAAGGCAGGGTAAAGTGACTAGGCATCAGGTTGAATAATAGTAGTCAAATAAAGAACAGAGTAGCGGCAGCAAATAAAAGTGTGTGTGTGTGTGTGTAATGTTTTGTCAGTATGCTCGTGCGTCTGTAGTGAATGTGTGTGGGAGTGTCAATGTTTATTTTTTGTTTAAAAAAAATTCACCTTTATTTAACCAGGTAGGCCAGTTGAGAACAAGTTAGGCCAGTTGAGAACAAGTTCTCATTTACAACTGCGACCTGGCCAAGATAAAGCAAAGTTGTGCGACACAAACAACACAGAGTTACATATGGGATAAACAAACGTACAGTCAATAACACAATAGAAAAATCTATATACAGTGTGTGCAAATGTAGTAAGATATGGGAGGTAAGGCAATAAATAGGCCATATTTGCGAAATAATTACAATTTAGCATTGACACTGGAGTGATAGATGTGCAGATGATGATGTGCAAGTAGAGATACTGGGGTGCAAAAGAGCAAAAATAAATAACAATATGGGGATGAGGTAGTTGGGTGGGCTATTTACAGATGGGCTATGTACAGGTGCAATGATCGGTAAGCTGCTCTGACAGCTGATGGTTAAAGTTAGTGAGGGAGATATAAGACTCCAGCTTCAGTGATTTTTGTAATTTGTTCCAGTCATTGGCAGCAGAGAACTTGAAGGAAAGGCGGCCAAAGGGGGAGTTGGCTTTGGGGGTGACCAGTTAGATATACCTGCTGGAGCGTGTGCTTCTGGTGGGTGTTGCTATGGTGACCAGTGAGCTGAGATAAGGCGGGGCTTTACCTAGCAAAGACTTATAGATGACCTGGAGCCAGTGGGTTTGGCAACGAATATGAAGCGAGGGCCAGCCAACGAGAGGATACAGGTCGCAGTGGTGGGTAGTATATGGTGCTTTGGTGACAAAACGGATGGCACTGTGATAGACTACATCCAATTTGCTGAGTAGGGTGTTGGAGGCTATTTTGTAAATGACATCGCCGAAGTCAAGGATCGGTAGGATCAGTTTTACGAGGGTGTTTAGCAGCGTGAGTGAAGGATGCTTTGTTGCGAAATAGGAAGCCGATTCTAGATTCAATTTTGGATTGGAGATGCTTAATGTGAGTCTGGAAAGAGAGTTTACAGTCTAACCAGACACCTAGGTATTTGTTTTTGTCCACATATTCTAAGTCAGAACCGTCGAGAGTAGTGATGCTAGTCGGGCGGGCGGGTGCGGGCAGCGATTGGTTGAAAAGCATGCATTTAGTTTTACTAGCATTTAAGACCAATTGGAGGCCACGGAAGGAGTGTTGTATGGCATTGAAGAAGCTCGTCTGGAGGTTTGTTAACACAGTGTCCAAAGAAGGGCCAGAAGTATACAGAATGGTATCATCTGCGTAGAGGGGGATCAGAGAATCACCAGCAGCAAGAGCGACATCATTGATATGTACAGAGAAAAGAGTCAGCCCATGAATTGAACCCTGCGGCACCCCCATAGAGACTGCCAGAGGTCCGGACAACTGGCCCTCCGATTTGACACACTGAACTCTGAGAAGTAGTTGGTGAACCAGGCGAGGCGGTCATTTGAGAAACCAAGGCTGTTGAGTCTGGCGATAAGAATGTGATGATTGACAGAGTCGAAAGCCTTGGCCAGGTCGACGAAGATGGCTGCAGAGTACTGTCTTTTATTGATGCCGGTTTGTAGTGTGTGTATATCTGTGGCGTTCGGTGCCATTTTAAGATTAGGGAGGACATGTTTTATTATATGGCCTTATTTATATTGCAGCATATTGGATGACTGTCATTTATATTCCATTCACCCAGCTCAATGTAACATTGATAGGTTTTGCCTATTACATAATACTCAAATGTTCCCTATACCCATCATGAAGTTGCTACAACATAGCCTACAAATTAAAGTTCATAACATAGAGAATCTGTCCAGAATGAGCCCTATGTGTTTCGATGGGCATAATATGCAGAGCTAAACTTGTCACCTGCTTCCCCGCCCTTGGTACCAAAACTCCCATTGTTAGGATGGAGACATGAGCATCTCGTCATTTACAGTAGGTGCACAGGTTGAGAGACAAATTGGAGTAATCAAGGTGACAAACAGTGACACTTTCAATACAATCTTGCCTGTGTCTAGCTGATCTAGGGTGTAGACATTAGTCCAAACAGTTGCAGACCAGAGTTTCTATTGGACACATTTAAGTAGGTTTATCCCTGTTTTTGTTCCATTTGCTTCCGTTTAAGAAACTATTTTCAACTGAAAAATAATGAATCAATCACACATACAGTTCACTTTCATAGCAGCCACATATAAACAGCATCATCACTTTGCTCGTTATATAATTCCTTCTCACATCTACGCGCTCTCCTCCACTTACCTTTTCCCTTCGTTTGTGGACTTCAGTGCACAACACAACAGCTGTCTGTGACCAGACGAGAAAAAAACCTTTCCAAGCCAAACCTTCATACCATAACCACTAACCACTACACACAGCCTACATCGTTGTCAATGTCACCATATGGGCTAATGTCATAGTCAACATTGCTACTTGAACTAAGGCGTTAGTAAACCGCTACCATTACGCAGTACTGTTTAGTAGTTACACTGGCGGGTCCCGGTGGCAATAAATGTATAAAAACAAAAGCTTACCTTGACTTCGAAAAGTTCCTGTGATAGCCTTAGCCAGCTAGCTAACATAAATGGTATTCCTCTCTGTTTGAGCTGGGTGTTTTGAATAGGCTAAATTAGCAAGCTGCATTAGCTAGTTAGCTGTGAACATGATAAAAATATAACTAGCTCACTCTCTCTGTGCTGCTTCTCCTTAATTTTTGAATTAATTTGTTCAAAACTGTCCCAATTGTTTTTCACTCTCTTAGACTCAACTACTCCCCAAATGTTATGACTGCAGTGCCAACTAGCTGTAGCTTATGCTTTCAGTACTAGATTCATTATCTGATCCTTTGATTGAGTGGACAACATGTCAGTTCATGCTGCAAGAGCTCTGATAGGATGGAGGATGTCCTCTGGAAGTCATCATAATTACTGTGCAAGTCTATGGAAGAAAGTGAGAACCATGATTCTCTGAGATTTTGTATTGAAGTCAATGTACCCAGAAGAGGACGGAAAATAGCTGTCCTCTGGCTACACCAGAGAATGCTGTTAAAGCTACTGTATATATATATATATATATACCATTCATATGACTTGAGGGTAGAAGCTGTCTCTGAGCCTGTTGGTCCGAGAGGTCTGAATACTTATGTAAATAAGGTATTTCTGTTTATTTTTCACCTGTTTTTGCTTTGGCATTATGGGGTATTATGTGTAGATTGCTGAGGATATATTTAAAAAATTATCTCAGAATAAGGCTGTAACGTAACAAAATGTGGAAAAAGTAAATGGGTCTGAATACTTTCCGAATGCACTGTAGGACAATTTTAAGTCTCCCCGCGTTAGTCTCCACCCACCAGAAATGCTGCATCGGGGTGAGCAGTTTGTTGTTTGTTTATGGCCCCATACAGTTCGTTGAGCTACAGAGTGGTCTTGGCTTGTGGAGGGATGTAGGCAGACGTGATGATAATGGATGAGAACTGTCTTGGTAGATAAACGGCTCTGCAGCTTATCATGAGGTATTCTAGATCAGCTGAGCAAAAGCTCAAGATTTCCTTCACACTTGAAGCAGCACACCAGTTGTTATTTATGAAAAAACACACTCCACCTTTCGAATTTCCCGATGCCGCCGTCTGATCCTGCCACGGCATGGAAAATCTGCCAGTACTATGTGCATAGCAGCAGCAGCATCATCATCATCATCCAAACACATTTCAGTAAGACCTATCAATGCTGATGTGTTCTCAGATGAAGATGCAGTTGTAATAACCAGTCGTTTAGATAAGATGGAACAAAAGAGAAAATCTACTCCCATATTGTATATCAGAAATTATTCCGTTCAGATAAATGCAAAAGCAATCTTATTCTGGGCGAAGAGTTGAGGGAAATTGTCTGACACACTCACCTGTCAGCTTATTAGGTACACCACCCCGTTCACGAAAATGGATCGCTCCACAGTCTCGTGGCCGTGACTTGCTATATAAAGCATGCAGACAGGCACCAAGGCATTGTTACTGTTAGATTGAACGTTAGAATGCGCAAAACTAGTGACCCATGCAACTTGAGCGTGGTATGTTTGTCGGTGCCAGGCGCGCCGGATCCAGTGTCTCAGAAACGGTCGCCCTCCTGGGCTTTTCACACACAACAGTGTCTAGGGTTTACCAAGAACCACGAGACAAACTAAAAACATCCAGGTAGCGCAGTCCTGTGGGCAAAACCGCTCTTTGATGAGAGGTCGAAGGAAAATGTCACGAATTGTGCAAGCTAACAGGCGGGCCACAAACAGACAATCAACGGTGAAGAACCTTGTCATGGATGGGCTATTGCAGTAGATAAACACCGGGTTCCATTCCCGTCAGCTAAAAACAATAAGAAGTGGCTCAAGTAGGCATGCAATCATCAACACTGGACAATTGAAGAGTGGAAAAACATTGCCTGGTCTGACGAATCCCGGAGGGGTCAAAATAAAAGAAACAGTCAGTATCTGGTGTGGCCACAAGCTGCATTAAGTACTGCAGTGCATCTCCTCCTCATGGACTGCACCAGATTTGCCAGTTCTTGCTGTGAGATGTTACCCCACTCTTCTACCAAGGCACCTGGAAGTTCCCAGGCATTTCTGGGGAAATGGCCCTAGCCCTCACCCACCGATCCAACAGGTCCCAGACGTGCTCAATGGGATTGAGATCCGGGCTCTTCGCTGGCCATGGCAAAACACTGACATTCCTGTCTTGCAGGAAATCACGCACAGAACGAGCAGTATGGCTGGTGGCATTGTCATGCTGGAGGGTAATGTCAGGATGAGGCTGCAGGAAGGGCACCACATGAGGGAGGAGGATGTCTGCCCTGTAATGCATAGCGTTGAGATTGCCTGCAATGACAACAAGCTCAGTCCGATGATGCTGTGACACACCGCCCCAGACCATGACGGACCCTCCACCTCTAAATCGATCCCCCTCCAGAGTACAGGCCTTGGTGTAATGCTCATTCCTTGGACGATAAACGCGAATCCGACCATCATCCCTGGTGAGACAAAACCGCAATTCGTCAGTGAAGAGTACTTTTTGCCAGTCCTGTCTGGTCCAGCGACGTTGGGTTCGTGCCCATAGGCGACGTTGTTGCCAGTGATGTCTGGCTTACAACAGGCCTACAAGCCCTCAGTCCAGCCTCTCTCAGCCTATTGCGGACAGTCTGAGCACTGATGGAGGGATTGTGCGTTCCTGGTGTAACAGTTGTCATCCTGTACCTGTCCCGCAGGTGTGATGTTCGGATGTACCGATTCTGTGCAGGTGTTGTTACATGTGGTCTGCCACTGCGAGGACGATCAGCTGTCCATCCTGTAGCGCTGTCTTAGGCTTCTCACAGTACGGACATTGCAATTTATTGCCCTGGCCACATCTGCAGTCCTCATGCCTCCGTGCAGCATGCCTAAGGTATGTTCACGCAGATGAGCAGGGACCCTGGGCATCTTTCTTTTGGTGTTTTTCAGAGTCAGTAGAAATGTCTCTTTAGTGTCCTAAGTTTTCATAACTGTGACCTTAATTGCCTACCGTCTGTAAGCTGTTAGTGTCTTAACGACCGTTCCACAGGTGCATGTTCATGAATTGTTTATGGTTCGTTGAACAAGCATGGGAAACCGTGTTTAAACCCTTTACAATGAAGATCTGGGAAGTTATTTGGATTTTTATGAATTATTTTTTAAAGGCAGGTTCCTGAAAAAGGGACGTTTCTTTTTTTGCTGAGTTTAGATGGGTGTAACTAATAAACTGGCTAGTCAGTGTATATGATAAATCATAAACCCCTCATTTAGCTACCTCTTTACAATTTTGAGCATAATAAAAGCACCATTTGAGCAAGAGTTGAGTGGTGTTTATTTGTCCAAGGCAGGCCATTTTCATATTCATTAAATGATGAGCTGCCACCTAAACGGCACCACCCCGTGTGTTTACTTGGCTCCTGTCATGCTGAGCGTCTCTCGTTAACATAATGCCATTTAATCTCCTGTTGTCAATCCACTGTTCAGAATGAATTAATGTGTATTCTAATGCTCGTTATGTTTTTTTGTAGATGACTGAAGCCCTTGGGTGGAGGGGGGAGGGGTGTGTGCATGGGGGATCTAACTAGTCTTGCATTCATTTATCTTAGTTTGACAGCCAGTGTAAGAGGTTATCTATGCAGTTTTCCTTCACACTCAATTTGAGTTTCCCACCGAAAATAAGCTGTTGGAGACCAGACTTTATTCCTGGGGGAAATTGATTTGCTTTGTTTCTCTTTCTCTCCCCTTCTCAATATGTCTGCTCCCAGAACACTCCTCGCAGAATGCGAAATGAGCTCAAACCCCAGCCAAGGAAAGATGTGGCTAAAATAACCTTTGACCTGTACAAGAACAACCCTCAGATGCTGAAAGGGAGTGACCTGTGAGTGTGTGTCACTGTCTGTTTATGTGGCTACACAAAGGTGTGGCGGTTAGACCTAGGAGGAGGTTATTGATATGTTCAGTTTAATTTTGTAAGGTTAAAGGTTTAAGGTTTGGAAGGTTCATCCATACTGAGCGCTGCCGATTTTCGGTTTTAGCTGAGCGGTTGTGACAGCGAGGATTTAAATTGTGCAAGATCAACAAATAATGTTTTCTAGGCTCCTTTATTTTCTGCTTGTATTGTTCTCTGTAAAAAGTCAGTGGAAAGAGAATGGAAGTTGTATCTAAACTAGGAGAGATCAAGGAGATGCACGTTCCATCCCTGCACTGTTAATCACACTGATTCCCATCTGTTTGACTCTGGAGGCCACTAATTTGTTGGTGTTTCTCCATTTGCCTTACTATATGCTTATATCTATGGGTTTGCCCCTCACCTGTCTGATCACTGATCTACAGTCCAGGTATTAGTGTCTGTATGTCTTGCATCTGTTTCCCTGTTCCTGTAGGGAGGCTCTAAGATGTCCTCCTGGGCTGCTCCTGCTACATCGAGCAGCTCCTGGACGAGGATGACCGGGCAGACACCACTGCCACAGGAAGGCAAGATCAAACAACTACAGAGCATCCTGATGGGCAGGACTGCTGTGGTGGGCAAGACTGTTGTTTGACCTATTCCAATACTATTAACATGCATCCTTCCCTTCTCCCTAATAATCACCCATCTAAGTTGATTGTGCAGGTGAAAGAGAAAGTTCCACCACATAGCTTGCATCTGTCCAGTCATGGCAGATTAGTGGCCATTTCATGGAAGGGAGAAAGGAAGGAAGGAAGGATGGATTTTCAGGATATTCAAACAGGGAATTGACTGTGCTAAAAAAAAATGGGTACATAGTGTTGCATCACTCTGATGTCATGGTTACTGCGACAGGTACACGCCTTTTGGTTAGGTCACTCCTCTAAATTGACTTTTGGGACAGGAAATGCCATGTTGTCCCACACTATGTAAATACCTGGCTGCAGTCACTTGTGCTTTGTTACATATGTTTGTGTATATGGCTTGCAACATACCACAAGCAAATGTCTACTTTACTATTGCAGTGACTGCTTCTGGACTGTACTTTCAACTGATATTCATATTAATAAGCAAAAATAAATCATATGATTATCAACCTTTTTGAGTGACTTTATTCCCCTTCAACATAGACATGTGTGCATGCACACACAATCCCACCTGGCTCCACAGTGTTGGAGGTCATTATGGATGACACGTCTGACTGGCTCAAGGGACACTAATTGGCATAAGGTACGGTTGTCTCGCCCACACTCCTCTAATTGTCCCCCAGCCTGTCCTGTCCTGCCAGCTGGAGCTCATCTTTCTTTGGCCTGCCAGGGGGTGGGAGAGGGCCAGGCAATGGCACCCAGCTGTAGGGGGCTGAAGTGCAGAGCCAAGGAAATGAGCCATTACATAGACAGACAGAGAAGATGATGCTTTTGGCAGCAGCAGCACCAACAATAGGCCCACTCTCCCTCTACTATCTCAAGGAAAATGGTGTAATTTACTTCAAACAAATTTTGGAACGTTCTAGCCAACCTGCCCGACTTCATGTGTCTCATTATTTCTCTCCATTGACTTCAGACACTCCGATGTAAAACTAGTGGCTACTGCTCTGATCATCGTAGCACTTGATGTTACTCAAAAAGACTATTCCAATATTGAAGTGGTCAATAATTGTTTCCTTTCAGGGTTATTTGATGCGAGTCATGAAAGCAATAGAAAGGAACGGATGTAACTACAAACCCAGACACTTCAGACTCTCTTCCTCACGTTTTCATTATCCTATTGCTATTTGTTCTGTTGTTGAAGCCTCCTCTCTCCCCTATAGACACACACATACACACAATCAGTTGGTACAGTAAGTTGCCACTTCACAAGCATTTACCTAATGCTCCATGAGGCTGGTTTGTTTGCATTGTTCTGTGGAGCGAGCGAGATGGCCACAGCAACATGTAGAGGGCCTCTCTAACCCAATTCCATCCAGCTGACATATCTTAATGCGATTTTGGTTAATGGAAACAAGTATTTTGAATATAAACCATGCAATAATGTGTTCACATGGATGGTTTCTGTTTACTGTTGCAGCCAAATGTACAGTCGTGGCCAAAAGTTTGAGAATGACACAAATATTAATTTTCACAAAGTCTGCCGCCTCAGTTTGTATGATGGCAATTTGCATATACTCCAGAATGATATGAAGAGTGATCAGATGAATTGCAATTAATTGCAAATTCATGCCATGCAAATGAATCATTTGCCATGCAAATGAACTGAATCCCCAAAAAACATTTCCACTGCATTTTAGCCCTGCCACAAAAGGACCAGCGGATATCATGTCAGTGATTCTCTCGTTAACACAGGTGTGAGTGTTGACGAGGACAAGGCTGAAGATCACTCTGTCATGCTGATTGAGTTCGAATAACAGACTGGAAGCTTCAAAAGGAGGGTGGTGCTTGGAATCATTGTTCTTCCTCTGTCAACCATGGTTACCTGCAAGGAAACACGTGCCGTCATCATTGCTTTGAACATAAGGGCTTCACAGGCAAGAATATTGCTGCCAGTAAGATTGCACCTAAATCAACCAGTTATCGGATCGTCAAGAGCTTCAAGGAGAGCGGTTCAATTGTTGTGAAGAAAGCTTCAGGGCGCCACGGAAAGTCCAGCAAGCGCCAGGACCGTCTCCTAAAGTTGATTCTGCTGCAGGATCGGGGCACCACCAGTACAGAGCTTGCTCAGGAATGGCAGCAGGCAGGTGTGAGTGCATCTGCACGCACAGTGAGGCGAAGACTTTTGGAGGATGGCCTGGTGTCAAGAAGGCCATTTCTCTCCAGGAAAAACATCAGGGACAGACTGATATTCTGCAAAAGGTATAAGGATTGGACTGATGAGGACTGGGGTAAAGTCATTTTCTCTGATGAATCCCCTTTCCGATTGTTTGGGGCATCCGGAAAAAAAGCTTGTCCGGAGAAGACAAGGTGAGCGCTACCATCAGTCCTGCATCATGCCAACAGTAAAGCATCCTGATACCCTTCATGTGTGGGGTTGCTTCTCAGCCAAGGGAGTGGGCTCACTCACAATTTTGCCTAAGAACACAGCCATGAATAAAGAATGGTACCAACACTTCCTCCAAGAGCAACTTCTCCCAACCTTCCAGAAACAGTTTGGTGACAAACAATGCATTTTCCAGCATGATGGAGCACCTTGCCATAAGGCAAAAGTGATAACTAAGGGGCTCGTGGAACAAAACATCGATATTTTGGGTCCATGGCCAAGAAACTCCCCAGACCTTAATCCCATTGAGAACTTGTGGTCAATCCTCAAGAGGCGGGTGGACAAAGCAAAACCCACAAATTCTTACAAACTCCAAGCATTGATTATGCAAGAATGGGCTTGTGGCCCAGAAGTTAATTGACAGCATGCCAGGGAGGATTGCAGAGGTCTTGAAAAAGACCTTCATGTAATTGTCAATAAAAGCCTTTGACACTTATGAAATGCTCGTAATTATCCTCACTAGGGTATGTGGGACTAGCGTGAAATTGCAGAGCGCCAAATTCAAAAACAGAAATAATCATTATAGAAATTCATAAAACATACAAGTGTTACTGTTTAAAGGTTAACTTCTTGTTAATCCAACCACGGTGTCAGATTTCAAAAAGGCTTTACGGCGAAAGCATACCATGCGATTATCTGAGAACAGCGCCCAGAAGACATATCATTACAAACAGTTACCAGCCAAGTAGGGGAGTTACACAAGTCAGAAATAGCGATAAAAATAACCACTTACCTTTGATGATCTTCATATGGTTGCACTCACAAGACTCCCATTTACTCAATAAATGTTTGTTTTGTTCGATAAAGTCCCTCTTTATATCCAAAAACCTCCATTTTGTTTGCGCGTTTTGTTCAGTAATCCACAGGCTCAAACGCAATCACAACAGGCAGATGAAAAATCCAAATAGTATCAGTAAAGTTCGTAGAAACATGTCAAACGATGTTTATTATCAATCCTCAGCTTGTTTTTAGCCTAAATAATCGATCATAATTCAACCGGACAATAACGTCGTCAATATAAAAGGTAAACAAGAAAGGCATGCTCTCGGTCGTGCGCATAAAGAACCTCCGGGACACTGTAGTTTCCACTCATTCAGAGTGGTCTTACTCTCTCATTTTTCAGAATACAAGCCTGAAACAATTTCTAAAGACTGTTGACATCTAGTGGAAGCCATATGAAGTGCAATTTGAGTCCTAAGTCAATGGATACTGTAATGGCATTCAATAGAAAACTACAAACAGAAAAAATCTCACTTCCTGAATGGATTTTTCTCAGGTTTTTGCTTGCCAAATCAGTTCTGTTATACTCACAAACATTATCTTAACAGTTTTGGAAACTCTCAAGTGTTTTCTATCCAAATCCACCAATTATATGCATATCCTAGCTTCTGGGCCTGAGTAGCAGGGAGTTTACTTTCATCTGGAGGTGAAAATAGTGCCCCCTACCCTAGTGAAGTTATACTTCAGTATTCCATACTAACATCTGACAAAGATATCTAAAGGCACTGAAGCAGCAAACTTTGTGGAAATTAATATTTGTGTCATTCTCAAAACTTTTGGCCACGACTGTATATGCACCCTTGCACTGAAATAATTATCTATTTCTTCTAAAATAAGTTGAAATAGAAAAATAATGTTTGTTCTCCTTCACACCTTGTTATTGGACTTTAAACATTGCAGATGCACTTTTATTTCTGTCAACTTAAGTTTACAATTTTAATTTAGGGAAAAGGAAGATGTACTAAATAATTGGCATCCCAGAGCTAGTATTTGATTGCACAGCATTTGGCCAAGAACTGCAGACCCACGGTTCTTGTAGCCATCAGTGAGCTTGCTGCACCTTTCTACTGTCAATTTGGTTCCCTCTTTAGCAGCCAACTGCTCTAATTCGTCAATGTTTGAGGAGTGCCCACCACCAACTGCTATTTTCAGCTCTCGTCATAGGTTTTGGATGTGATTCAGATCTGGCCTCTTTGTTGGCCACTCTAGAACAGTCCAGTGTTTCTTCTTGAACCGTTCCTGGGTGCTTTATGACGTGTGTTTGGGGTTGTTGTACTGTTGGAAGACCCACAACATTCAATAGAGACTGAGTTTTTGGACACTAGGTTGAACATTGGACTCCAAAGCACCTGATAATCTGCTGATTTCATGATGCCTTGCAGTTCAAGGCCCTCAGTACCACCACACAGCAAATTTGAGATCAGAATTTTAACAGAAATTGTGACCCACCGAAATTGTGTTAAACGGAGAAGGAAACTGAGATTTTGCGGAAAAAGATCAGGGTGCCTTGTGAGGGTCAGGCGACGAGTGGCTAATCTGCCTTTGCCTTCCGTCCTGCTAGCATATGTTCAATCGCTTGAAAATAAATGGGACGAATTGAAAGCACGTACAGTGGGGCAAAAAAGTATTTAGTCAGCCACCAATTGTGTAAGTTCTCCCACTTAAAAAGATGAGAGAGGCCTGTAATTTTCATCATACTTTCAACCATAATTTGCAAATAAATTCATTAAAAATCCTACAATGTGATTTTCTGGATTTTTTTCTCATTTTGACTGTCATAGTTGAAGTGTACCTTTGATGAAAATTACAGGCCTCTCTCATCTTTTTAAGTGGAAGAACTTGCACAATTGGTGGCTGACTAAATACTTTTTTGCCCCACTGTATATCCTACCAACGGGACATTAAAAACTCTTATAATTAACCAAATCGTGGCTGAACGATGACATTAAGAACATACAGCTGGCGGGTTATACATTCTATCGGCAGGATAGAACAGCAGCCTCTGGTAAGACACAGGGCGGGGGCTTATGCATATATGTAAACAGCTGGTGCAAGATGTCTAAGGAATTTTCAAGGTTTTGCTTGTTTATCATGAGATACACTATCTACCTAGAGAGTATTCATCTGTATTTTTGTAGCTCTCTACATACCACCACAGACCGATGCTGGCACTAAAATTGCACTCAATGAGCTGTATACCGCCATAAGCAAAAAGGAAAATGCTCATCCAGAGGCAGCGCTCCTAGTGGCCGGGGACTTTTTTACCCCTTTTTCTCCCCAATTTCATGGTATCCAATTGGTAGTTACAGTCTTGTCTCATCGCTGAAACTCCTGTACAGACTCGGGAGAGAGGAAGGTCGAGAACCATGCGTCCTCTAAAACACAACCCAACCAAGCCGCACTGCTTCTTGACACAATGCACACTTAACTCGGAAGCCAGCCGCACCAATGTGTCGGAGGATCTGGTGACCGTGTCAGCTTGCACTGCGCCCGGTCCGCCGCAGGAGTCGCTAGTGCGTGATGGGACAAGGACATCCCTGCCGGCCAAACCCTACCCTAACCCGGACGACGCTGGGCCAATTGTGCGCCACCCCATGGGTCTCGCGGTCGCGGCCGGCTGCGACAGAGCCTGAACTCCAACTCAGAATCTTTAGTGGCACAGCTAACACTGCGATGCAGTGCCTAGATCACTGCGCCACTCGGAAGGCCCCTGGGGACTTTAATGCAGGGAAACTTAAATCAGTTTACCTCATTTCTATCAGCATGTTAAATGTGCAACCAAAGGGGAAAAAATTCTAGACCACCTTTACTCCACACACAGAGACATGTAGTAAGCTCTCCCTCGCCCTTCCTCCATTTGGCAAATCTGACCATAATTCTATCCTCCTGATTCCTGCTTACAAGCTCAAATTAAAGCAGGAAGCACCCAGTGACTCGGTCTATGAAAAAGTGGTCAGATGAAGCAGATGCTAAACTACAGGACTGTTTTGCTAGCACAGACTGGAATATGTCCTGGGATTCTTCCGATGGCATTGAGGAGTACACCACATCAGTCACTGGCTTTATCAATAAGTGCATTGAGTATTTCATCCCCACAGTGACTGTATGTACATACCCCAACCAGAAGCCATGGATTACAGGCAACATTTGCACTGAGCTAAAGGGTAGAGCTGCCGCTTTCAAGGAGCAGCCGATGTGAGTAAGACCTTAAAACAGGTCAACATTCACAAGGTTGCAGGGCCAGACAGATTACCAAGACGTGTACTCTGAGCATGCGCTGAACAACTGGCAGGTGTCTTCACTGACATTTTCAACATGTCCCTGATTGAGTCTGTAATACCAACATGTTTCAAGCAGACCACCATAGTCCCTGTGCCCAAGAACGCTAAGGTAACCTGCCTAAATGACTACCAACCCGTAGCACTCACGTCTGTAGCCATGAAATGCTTTGAAAGGCTGGTCATGGCTCACATCAACACCATCATCCCAGAAACCCTAGACCCACTCCAATTTGCATACCGCACCAACAGATCCACAGATTATGCAATCTCTATTGCACTCCACACTGCCCTTTCACACCTGAAAAAAAGGAACACCTATGTCAGAATGCTATTCATTGACTACAGCTCAGCGTTCAACACCATAGTGCCCTAAAAGCTCATCACTAAGCGAAGGACCCTGGAACACCTCCCTCTGCAACTGGATCCTGAACTTCTTGACAGGCCGCCCCCAGGTGGTAAGGGTAGGTAACAACACATCCACCATGCTGATCCTCAACATGGGGCCCCTCAGGGGTGCGTGCTCAGTCCCCTCCTGTACTCCCTGTTCACTCATGACTGCACGGCCAGGCGCGACACCAACACCATCATTAAGTTTGCTGATGACACAACAGTGGTAGGCCTGATCACCGACAATGATGAGACAGCCTATAGGGAGGAGGTCAGAGGCCTGACCATGTGGTGCAAGGACCGCAACCTCTTCCTCAACGTGATCAAGACAAAGGAGATGATTGTGGACTACAGAAAAAGGAGGACCGAGCATGCCCCCATTCTCATCAATGGGGCTGTAGTGGAGCAGGTTGAGAGCTTCAAGTTCCGTGGGGTCCACATCACCAACAAAATAACATGGTCCAAGCACACCAAGACAGTCATGAAAAGGGCACGACGAAACCTATTCCCCCTCAGGAGACCAGATTTGGCATGGGTCCTCAGATCCTCAAAAGGTTTTACAGCTGCACCATAGAGAGCATCCTAACGGGTTGCATCACTGCCTGGTATGGCAACTGCTCGGCCTCAGACCGCAAGGCACTACAGACGGTAGTGTGTACGGCCCAGTACATCACTGGGCTAAGCTTCCTGCCATCCAGGACCTCTATACCAGGCGATGTCAGAGGAAGGCCCTAAAAATGGTCAAAGACTCCAGCCACCCTAATCATAGACTGTTCTCTCTGCTACCTCACGGCAACCAGTACCGGAGCGCCAAGTTTAGGTCCAAGCATATGTTATGCACAGCAAGCATATGTTTGGGAGGACATCCAACCTCTCTTTTCCGGGCAAGTAAGTTTCTGGCCACCAACATCTCTTCTGTTTTAACATCAATACCGTAGTGCTTGGCAAACTCAGTTAAGCATGATGTATCTAGGAAGTTTTTTGAGTTGGGGCTGCATGCCTGTATGCCTTTGAGCAGACCTGCGTCTACAGTCGAGAATATCTGGTCAAGCTCAAAAACCATCCTGTCCAAGCAGAGGAGCAACAACTCTGTTTCGTTGTTTGGGAACATGACAATTCTGTGCCTAAACCCAAGGAGGTCTCCACCACAAAATCTCCCATTTTCCTTTGTTTGCTCTTTCATGCTGCATCTGCCTCTGGAATATTGTGAATTTCACAGAGTGCTTTGGTTCTGTCATAAAGTTCTATGGCAAAGGCATCTGTGCGTTTGCCTATCAGTGTGTCACATATAGCTTATTTGTCGAAACAAGCTTCTGCCAGGTCTAAAGTCTCTTTCTGGAAGAACTTGTGTAATCCCTCAGTTATAGAAAGAAGAGACTGAAACATCAGTAGCAAATACACGGTGGAGAACATATGAAGCTTTGCTCTCAGACCAACAGCCATGGGGGATCCAATGGCAGATAGACAATCAAAAATAGCAGTTAGTGTCCAGGGCTGCATTTAAGGACCGCAGCTGGCATGCCCAGCGAGTGTTTGAGAGCTGTACAAGTTCAGCTGATGCTATTACAAGTTTGGACTGAGCTTTTTTGAACTTGTGGTGGTTAACTAGGGATGTACTGAAAAATGAATACACATTCTCCAAGAAACTGGAAAACTCAGCAGCCTCCAGAATAGCCCTGCAACTATGACTCAACACCAAATTAAGCACACAAGCATAGCAATGTACATAAATAGCCTCCAGATGCAGTACTGAAATGTGCTGCACACCTCCTTTGAACCCACTCATGACAGCTGCACCATCATAGGTCTGTGCAATGCACTTTAGGCCTGCTACCCCTCTCATTTGGAGCTGCTGTTGCAACTCATTTGCTATCGATTGGGCATCAAATTACTTGATTTCTGCTAGTGCTAGTTAACTCTCCCCTCTGTCACATACCTAACACACAGAGCCAACTGTTCAGACAGTCCATCCCTGGCCTCATCCTCCATAATGGCATACATTCCAGACTTTGACATCTCAGAGACTATGGTGTCCGTAATCTCTTGAGCACAGCATTCGATCATGTCATTCTGAGATTCTGGAGAGAGAGACATCGCATTTGATGGAGTATTGTACCTTTCCTGCAAAGGGTCAAACTCCTTCAAAAGATCAATACATTCAAGAAAGTTTCCTCTATTTGTGCTTTCACTAGATTCAACATTGGCACGGAAAGAGAGTCCCTGTCTTCCTAACATTGAGGTGACCGCAACAATTCTCCTCAGATACTCCCTTCTCTCTGCAGTATCAGTAGCATGGGCAGATGTTAAAATCTGAGCAATGTTTCCATGATTGCTAGTTGCCTGGTAGCTTTGCCATGCCACAACACTGTCTCTGTGTGTTTGTGCCATCTCATGTTTACCGAAGATAAACAAAGCTTTTTTCCAATTTTTACAGCCATTACTGACAAAATAATTGAATTTAATGTTTTTGCCAAAAACTCTACATGAAAGCAGAAAGCTGCGTTTTTGTGGACAGAGTACACTACCCAATTGTATTTCACAAACCAGCAGTGTTGAAATGGCCTTTTCTGTGTCCCAAAACTTTCATGTGGGTAGCTATTCAGCTTCACTTGTCTGGGCCCAGTGTCTTTGTCACCTAAATCACTCTCATTTCTGGAAGGAGTTGCTGCAGCGGCTTGATTACTTTCTTTCTCTGGATCTGTTTGTTGTCCCTCCCTCTCTCCGATCTGTTTGCTGTTCCTCTCTCTCTGGCTCTTTTTCTTGTCTCTCTTTCTCTGGGCACGCTTGCTCTCTCTCACTTATATAGTTCACATGTTGATCTCTGGCTTGCACAGAAGCCACTCTTTCTGCATGACCCTTTAAGATATCATGAACATAATTTATTTATGCCTAACAAAAGTAAGACATATTCTGTACAAATTTGACTGAAAGCTTAAACATCTACTCGCGTTTTTAATCACTAAACACCTGTCTCAACGTCAACAGTGAAGAGGCGACTCCGGGATGCTGGCCTTCTAGGCAGAGTTGCAAAGAAAAAGCCATATCTCAGACTGGCCAATAAAAAGATTAAGATGGGCAAAAGAACACAGACACTGGACAGAGGAACTCTGCCTAGAAGGCCAGCATCCCGGAGTCGCCTCTTCACTGTTGATGTTGAGACTGGTGTTTTGCGGGTACTATTTAATGAAGCTGCCAGTTGAGGACTTTTGAGGCGTCTGTTTCTCAAACTAGACACTCTAATGTACTTGCTCAGTTGTACACCGGGGCCTCCCACTCCTCTTTCTATTCTGGTTAGAGCCAGTTTGCGCTGTCTGTGAAGGGAGTAGTACACAGCGTTGTACGAGATCTTCAGCTTGGCAATTTTTCGCATGGAATAGCCTTAATTTCTCAGGACAAGAATAGACTGACGAGTTTCAGAAGGAAGCTATTTGTTTCTGGCCATTTTGAGCCTGTAATCGAACCCACAAATACTGATGCTCCAGATTCTCAACTAGTCTAAAGAAGGCCAGTTTTATTGCTTATTTAACCAGAACAACAGTTTTCAGCTGTGCTAACATAATTGCAAAAGGGTTTTCTAATGATCAATTAGCCTTTTAAAATTATTAATTTGGATTAGCTAACACATCGTGCCATTGGAACACAAGAGTGATGGTTGCTGATAATGGGCCTCTGTACGCCTATGTAGATATTCCATTTTAAAAAATCTGGCGTTTCCAGCTACAATAGTAATTTACAACATTAGCAATGCCTACACTGTATTTCTGATCAATTTGATGTTAATGGTAAGAAAAAGGGCTTTTCTTTAAAAATCAAGAACATTTCTAAGTGACCCCAAACTTTGAACGGTAGTGTAAGTATTCACACCCCTGAGTCAATACTTTGTAGAAGCACATTTGGTGGCGATTAAAGCATTGAGTCATCTTGGGTATGTCTATTAGCTTTCCACATCTGTATTTTAGGATTTTCTCCCATTCTTCCTTGCAGATTCTCAAGCTCTGTTAAGTTAGATGGGTAGCAGCTGTCTTCAGCAATCTTCAGGTCTTTCCACAGATTTGAATGGGATTCAAATCTGGGCTTTGGCTGGTATACTCAAGGACTTTCATATTCTTGTTCACATAGAATGATGCTGCCAACACCATGTTTCCCAGTAGGGATGGTGTTAGACGGGTTATGAGCTGTGCCTGGTTTCTCCAGACATAGCGCTTTGCATTCAGGCCAAATAGTTCCATTTGTGTCTCATCAGACCACAGAATATTTTGCCTAATGCTCTGAGTCTTTCACGTGCCTTTTTTGCAAACTCCAGGCGTGCTGTCATGTGCCTTTTTCTCAGGAATGGCTTCCGCCTGGCCACTCTCCAATAAAGCCCAGATTAGTGAAGTGCTATAGAGAATGTTCTCCCATCTTAGCCAAGGGAGCTCTGTACTTCTGTCAGTGGTCATTGGGTTCTTGGTCACCTCTCTGACCAAGGTCACTCTTGCCCGGTTGCTCAGCTTGGTTGAACGGCCAGCTCTAGGCAGAGTCTGGGTAGTTCCATATTTTTTTGAATTTCTGAATGATGGAAACCACTGTACTCTTGTAAACTTTCAACACTCTAGAAATTGTTTTGTATCCCTCCCCAGATATATGCCGCATTACAATTACATCTCGGAGCTCTACGGACAGACAGTTCCTTGGACTGCATGGTATAGTTTCTGCTCTGACGTGCACTGTCAACTGTGGGACCTTATATAGACAGTTTTTCCCCCCTAAATCATGTCCAAACAATTGAATTACCCACATGTGGACTCTAATCAAGTTGTAGTGACATCTCAAGGATGATCAAAGGAAATTGGATGCACCTGAGCTCAATTTGGAGTGTCATAGTAAAGGGGTGTGAATACTTATGTAAATTACATTTCTGTATTTCATTTTCAATAAATGTGCAACAATTTCAAAAAATATGTTTTCGCTTTGTCATTATGGGGTATTGTGTGTAGATGGGTGGGGGGGGGGCTATTTCATCAATTTTGAATTCAGACTGTGACAACAAAATGTGGAAGAAGTGAAGGGGTATGAATTTTTTTGAAGGCACTGTCCTTTTAGTTTAATCTAAAATAAACCAGACACTGTAGCCTTCTTTTATTTCAACTTGACTGCATTCGTTACAGGATGTGTATTTTTTGTTCCTCTTGGCTACTCAATGAAATCCTGCCTTTACAGGATTTACCATATGCTTTTCCACGCGCTAGAGTTGGCCTTCCTTGTCAAATGAAGCACCTCCCTCCTGTCACTCAGGGCGCGAAATAAAGTAATTACTGAATCCTACACCGCACTGTGCAGTATGTGCAAGCCGGTTATCGGATGGAGGGAAAGCAGCTCTACGTCTGATGTGACTAGTGGTAGCGTACTCTCTGCTGAGCAGCATGTGGTCTCCGAAGACACACAACATGTTGACGGGATTCTTCACGGTACATAATACTGTTGCAGGACAATCATCTCCAACACAGAGGCAACAGCGCAGCTTTTACATAAGAGTGACAGGGATGTAGACTACAACAGCATCAATATAATCACATTACATAGCCATTAAACATGATCTGAAATACAACAAATAGAAGACCGAGAGCTACAAACAGGTAAGTCCTGTTCCACTATTTTACCTGAGCAACTTCAAATAACATCTTAAATGTAAACACACTGCATGAATTAATAAATGTTAAAATGAATGTGGCCCACTATAGTATGTGTCTACATTATTTGGCTACTTTCTTGTAGTCCAATAGCACCTTGTACCTTATCTTCCATATAATATTGTAATAACATCAATAGTAATACTATGTTGAACATGTAATCAAAAAAGCCTACATCTTTGTGTTTATTATTATGTCATAGCTCTATTTCCTTGTGCTAGAGTCCTAGTGTGTTATTTTATTTACCAAATAGGTCAATGTTTCTTTTGCATCAAATTACTTGTGAATATTGATTCGTTATTTCTAGATAATAATGTAAACTGTAGTAAGAGAAATGGGACTCATTTTGCTTTCTTGGCTTTTTGGTGGTAAGTCTGTAAGTAGGCTAAATAGTATTGATTGACTTTATGAGTATGAGCTATTTTCAACCCACCAGGCGGCTTTATTGTGGGAACATATACAGGCGCAGAGGCTGTGTGTTTCTCCCACACTCCTCTGGGAATACCTCCAATGCAGTCTTCAGAGGTCTGACTAGGAAACCATCTCTCTCTCTGCATTCAATAGGCCAATATCCAGGAGTGAATGTGTGATGTGCAGATACATCAATGATACTGGGAGAGAAGATAGAAAGAGAGGTGGA
Source organism: Salvelinus fontinalis (assembly GCF_029448725.1). Lineage (NCBI taxonomy): Eukaryota > Metazoa > Chordata > Actinopteri > Salmoniformes > Salmonidae > Salvelinus > Salvelinus fontinalis. The sequence continues at coordinate 50,618,665 of NC_074667.1, read as the reverse complement.
AGTGAACCTATTGACAGGGAATGGAAAGTGCAGCCAGGTCATTCAAGATTGACTTTGAAATTGGACGTCTAGAGGACGTTGGGGAATGCCTTCAAAACCGGTACTCATTGGGGTTAAGGTTTGGGGTTAAGTTTAGGCACAAATTCCAAATGGTTAAGATAAGTGTTAAGGTTTGGGATAGGGTTAAAAACAAAAATAAGAAACCAATGTCCACAACTGGGATTGATCCAGAGTCAGAAGGTTGCGTGTTCGATCCCAGTTGTGGACACTGGATTTTTAATTTTCAGAATGAGAGCCTAAACTTAACCCCTTAACTTCGAAATTTGACATTTGGAGAATGTGAATGAACGTCTAATTCTGCAGTGAGACTGTGAGAGTTAGTTGGGAAAGTGATACTAAAAGCAGATGGCTCCAGCTGATGAAATACAAATTGAGAAAGGGGAAATGGAGAAGGGAATGGGAAGATAAGATGTCTATGGGGGGAGTGGTGGAGAGAGGGAAAGGTGGAAGGAAGGAATTAATGAGAGAGGGGAATGGTCTTAATGAAAGGATTTGGGTGTGAACTCTCCTACCTCTCTGTAGTGCCTTGTGTGTGTTCTTCTGTGAAATACTTTGATAGTGAACAGAGGGGAACCTCTTGACAGACATACACATTTATTATGGCAGGAATGTTGGCAGCAGAGGCATCACTCTGCTCTCTGTCTCCCTGCAGCCAGAAGATTAATTGAATGAATTGTCCTCTAATTGCCTTCTGCTGTAGATAAGTAACCTCATCATTTTAGCCAAGTGGATTTATGACCAGCATTCCTCATCCTCTGCCCCTCCCCTACACACACACACACACACACACACACACACACACACACACACACACACACACACACACACACACACACACACACACACACACACACACACACACACACACACACACACACACACACACGGTATTGTACAGCTAACCTTGGGGGGACACACAATTCAGTCCAATTCAAAATCCTATTTACCCTAACCCGTACTCGTACCCTAACCTTAACCCTAAACCTAACTTTAACACTAACCCTAGCTCCTAACCCTAACCCTTAATGTAATTCTAACCCTAACACTAACAGCATTTGACCTAGTGGGGACTAACAAAATGTCCCAAGTTGGTCAAATTTTTGTTTGTTTACTATTCTTGTGGGGATTTCTGGTCCCCACAAGAATAGTTAAACACATCCACACACACAAAGTCCCATGCACACATGTACAGTTGAAGTCGGAAGTTTACATACACTTAGGTTGGAGTCATTAAAACATTTTTCAACCACTCCACAAATTTCTTGTTAACAAACTATAGTTTTGGCAAGTCAGTGAGGACATCTACTTTGTGCATGACACAAGTCATTTTTCCAACAAATGTTTACAGACAGATTATTTCACTGATAACTCACTGTATCACAATTCCAGTGGGTCAGAAGTTTACATACACTATGTTGATTGTGCCTTTAAACAGCTTGGAAAATTCCAGAAAATTATGTCATGGCTTTACAAGCTTCTGATAGGCTAATTGACCTCATTTGAGTCAATTGGAGGTGTACCTGTGGATGTATGTCAAGGTCTACCTTCAAACTCAGTGCCTCTTTGCTTGACATCATGGGAAAATCAAAAGAAATCAGCCAAGACCACCACAACTCTGGTTCATCCTTGGGAGCAATTTCCAAACGCCTGAAGGTACCACGTTCATCTGTACAAACAATAGTACGCAAGTATAAACACCATGGGACCACGCAGCCATCATACCGCTCAGGAAGGAGACGCGTTCTGTCTCTGAGAGATGAACGTACTTTGGTGCGAAAAGTGCAAATCAATCTCAGAACAACAGCAAAGGACCTTGTGAAGATGCTGGAGGAGACGGGTACAAAAGTATCTATATCCAAAGTAAAATTAGTCCTATATCGACAACCTGAAAGGCCACTCAGAAAGGCCACTCAGAAAAGCCACTGCTCCAAAACTGCCATTAAAAAATCCACTACGGTTCGCAACTGCACATGGGGACAAAGATAGTACTTTTTGGAGAAATGTCCTCTGGTCTGATGAAACAAAAATAGAACGGTTTGGCCATAATGACCATCGTTATATTTGAAGGAAAAAGGGGGAGGCTTGCAAGCCGAAGAACACCATCCCAACCGTGAAGCACGAGGGTGGCAGCATCATGTTGTGGGGGTGCTTTGCTGCAGGGGGGACTGGTGCACTTCACAAACTAGATGGCATCATGAGGAGAATTATGTCGATATATTGAAGCAACATCTCAAGACATCAGTCAGGAAGTTAAAGCTTGGTCGCAAATGGGTCTTCCAAATGGACAATGACCCCAAGTATACTTCCAAAGTTGTGGGAAAATGGCTTAAGGCCAACAAAGTCAAGGTATTGGAGTGGCCATCACAAAGCCTTGACCTCAATCCCATAGAAAATGTTTGGGCAGAACTGAAAAAGCATGTGCGAGCAAGGAGGCCTACAAACCTGACTCAGTTACACCAGCTCTGTCAGGAGGAATGGACCAAAATTCACCCAACTTATTGAGGGAAGCTTGTGGATGGCTACCGAAAACGTTTGATGCAAGTTTAACAATTTAAAGGCAATGCTACCAAATACTAATTGACTAAACTTCAGACCCACTGGGAATGTGATGAAAGAAATAAAAGCTTAAATAAATCACTCTCTACTATTATTCTGACATGTCACATTCTTAAAATAAAGTGGTGATCCTAACTGACCTAAGACAGTGAATCTTAACTAGGATTAAATGTCAGGAATTGTGAAAAACTGAGTTTAAATGTATTTGGCTCAGGTGTATGTAAACTTCCGACTTCATCTGTTCATGCACTAACGCACACGTGCGTATACACACACGCACACACACACCCACACACACATACAAACACACACACTATCAAAAGGCTCTTCTTCCTCTGCATTTCCTCTCGCTCTCGTTCTTTCTCGCTCGCTCGCTCGCTCCCTCTCTCTCTCTCTCTCTCTCTCTCTCTCTCTGTCTCTGTCTCTGTCTCTGTCTCTGTCTCTGTCTCTGTCTCTGTCTCTGTCTCTGTCTCTCTATCTATGTCTAACCTGCTCAAGTTTTCACAATCGTTCTATTTCAGGTCCATATTTCTGTAAAAGCCCAACAATAAATCATTCAGGTGATAGGGCAACACAGTGAACACGTGTCTCTGCCTTTCAAGGTCCAACCTTCCATCTGACCAACATGCTGTTTGGCCAGTTTTCCCACAAAATAAAAATGCTTCACAATGTTTACCTAAACTAGAGTAATCTTATAAAGATAAAGCACATTTAAAAAATATATTATGTAAATTACATTTTACTCCCTAAATAGGCCTTACATAAGGTCCCCATAAGGCCTCTAAATGCAACGACTTTTAATAGATTGTTTGGATCTAGCTATATTAAATGTTACTTTTACAGAAGACCTTATCTTCTACATCTCTGTCACACCACCAGAACACCATCTTCATCTTTTCCTGCTTTCATCCGCTTGCCTCTCCTTGTGCTCCTTGTATTTTCTCCCTATTTCATGCAACCACACTTTCAACCCGAATAGTTGTGGCTCTAACTGCTCCTTAGCGCCATTTTGAAATGAACAAAAATATTTATGACCTGGAAAGAAATGGTTATTGGATTTCTGCATAAAAAGAAAGGATCGGTCCGTAACACAGAATGTGTGGCTGTTAAAATTCCAAACAGATGGTCAATAAGACAATCACAGTTGAACAGGCCCGTAGCCCTCGATTGGCTCTATTTTGTTATGCTATTGACGAAGGTCAGACCACTCGAATAGCCAGATAATTCACATTTCAAGTCTTGGAGTTAATGAGTTGAAAATATGGCTCTCTAAGTGTGTTACGGAGTTTGGTCACATGACTAATTAGGAGACCGTTGCCAGTACCTCACGATATTCCATATTCAGCCATTTCCTTCTGTTTGCAGGAAGGAAATATTTTGTACCAAAAGGAAGCACTGGTAGTGACCAAGAAAGCTGAAACAAGTGCAAGGGACTATACATGTATGTGTACAAAACATTAAGAACACCTGCTCTTTCCCGTGACATAGACTGACGAGGTGGATTCAGGTGAAAGCTATGATCCCTTACTGATGTCACTTGTTAAATCCACTTCAATCAGTGTAGATGAAGGGGAGGAGACAGGTTAAAGAAGGATTTTCAAGCCTTGAGGCAATTGAGACATGGATTGTGTATGTGTGCCATTCAGAGGGTAAATGGGCAAGACAAAAGATTATGGTAGTAGGTGCCAGGCGCACCGGTTTCAGTATGTCAAGAACTGCAACACTGCTGGGTTTTTCACGCTCAACAGTTTCCCGTGTGTATCAAGAATGGTCCACCACCCAAAGGATATCAAGTCAACTTGACACAACTGTGGGAAGCATTGGAGTCAATATGGGCCAGCTTCCCTGTAGAACGCTTCCGACACCTTGTAGAGTCCATGCTCCAACGAATTGAGGCTGTTTTAAAGGCAAAAGGGGGTGCAGCTCAATATTAGGAAGGTGTTCCTAATGTTTTATACACTCAGTGTATGCCACTTTATTTAACACACTGTATAAATGAATTGTCCATGTATTCATTTAGGAAACAAATGTGTGTGTGTGTGTGTGTGTGTGTGTGTGTGTGTGTGTGTGTGTGTGTGTGTGTGTGTGTGTGTGTGTGTGTGTGTGTGTGTGTGTGTGTGTGTGTGTGTGTGTGTGTGTGTGTGTGTGTGTGTGTGTGTGTGTGTGTTGGAATCCGCAGTAGGTGGAAATAGCGCCATGGCCACCCCACCTCCATTGTTATGGTTTTTGTTGCTGAGCTGAGGAGACGTTGCACAGCATGATAAAAAAATTTTTTTAGCAGTACATATTGTGCTCTTCTATTGTGCATGTAATGATGTCATAGGGGGAAAAAACAGTAACTTCTTTGTTGTTGTAATATCGCAAAAGGACGTGCCGATCATTCAGTTAGAGACAGCAGATGCGGTAGAGAAAGAGTTACAAACAGCAGGTCCAGAACAAGGTAGCATGTCCAGTGAACAGGTCAGGATTCCATAGCCGCAGGCAGTACAGTTGAAACTGGAGCAGCAGCATGACCAGGTGGACTGGGGACAGCAAGGAGTCATCAGGCCGAGAGAGAGAATTCACACAGGACACCGGATAAGACAGGAGAAATACTCCAGATATAACAGACTGACCCTAGCGCCCCGACACACAAACTATAGCAGCATAAATACTGAAGGCTGAGACAGGAGGGGTCGGGAGACAATGTGGCCATGTCCGACGATACCCCCGGACAGGGCCAAACAGGCAGGATATAACCGCACCCACTTTGCCAAAGCATAGCCCCCACACCACGAGAGGGTTATCTTCAACCACCGACTTACTACCCTGAGACAAGGTCAAGTATAGCCCACGAAGATCTCCCCCACGGCACGAACCCGAGGGGGGAGCCAACCCGGACAGGAAGAGTACGTCAGTGACTCAACCCACTCAAGTGACGCAACCCTCCTAGGGACGGCAAGGAAGAGCACCAGTAAGCCAGTGACTCAGCCCCTGTAATAGGGTTAGAGGCAGAGAATCGCAGTGGAGAGAGGGGAACCGGCCAGGCAGAGACAGCAAGGGCGGTTCGTCGCTCCAGTGCCTTTCCGTTCACCTTTGCACCCCTGGGCCAGACTACACTCAGACATAGGACCTACTGAAGAGATGAGTCTTCAATAAAGACTTAAAGGTCGAGACCAAGTGTGTGTCTCTCACATGGATAGGCAGACCATTCCATAAAAATGGAGCTCTATAGAAGAAAGTACCTGTCTCCAGCTGTTTGCTTAGAAATTCTACGGGACAGTAAGGAGGCCTGCGTCTTGTGACCATAGCATACATGTAGGTATGTATGACAGGACCAAATCGGAAAGATGAGTAGGAGAAGGCCCATTTAATTCTTTGTATGTTAGCAGTAAAACCTTGAAATAAGCCCTAGCCTTAACAGGAAGCCAGTGTAGAGAGGCTAGCACTGGAGTAATATGATCAAATGTTTTAGTATTTGTATCTAGTCAAGATTCTAGCAGCCGTGTTTAGCACTAACTGAAGTGTTTTTAGTATTTGTACCCGGGTAGCCGGAAAGTAGAGCATTGCAGTAGCCTAATCTAGAAGTGACAAAAGCATGGATGAATTATTCTGCATCATTTTTGGACAGAAAGTTTCTGATGTTTGCAATGTTATGAAGATGGAAAAAAGCTGTCCTTGAAATATTCTTGATATGTTCGTCAAAAGAGAGATCAGGGTCCAGAGTAACGCCAAGGTCCTTCACAGTATTATTTGAGATGACTGTACAACCATCAAGATAAATGGTCAGATCCAAAAGAAGTTCTCTTTGTTTCTTGGGACCGAGAACTAACATCTCTGTTTTGTCTGAGCTTAAAAGTTTAAAAAAATTATGCCTTATGTCACAGGCTTCCAGGGAGGGCAATTTTTGGGCTTCACCATGTTTCATCGAAATGTACAGCTATGTATCTTCCGCATAGCAGTGAAAGTTAACATTATGTTTCCGGATGACATCACCAAGAGGTAAAATATATAGTGAAAACAATAATGGTCCTAAACGGAACCTTGAGGAATGCCGAAATTTACAGTTGATTTGTCAGAAGACAAACCATCCACAGGGACAAACTAATATATTTCTGACAGATAAGATTTAAACCAGGCCAGAACTTGTCCGTGTAGACCAATTTGGGTTTCCAATCTCTCCAAAAGAATGTGGTGATCGATGGTATCCAAAGCAGAACTAAGATTTAGGCGCACGAGGACAAATGCAGAGCCTTTAATGGTTTGATGCCATTAAAGGTAATTTACCACCTTCAATAGCAGCTAACGATAGCCATCCACTGGAGAGGTGTCCAACTCGTGATAGCGCGTCACAAAGAAATCCCAGAAAATCGCAATAAACTGATATAAACTGTTATAAGTCGGTTTAAATTAACTACCTTATGATGTCTTTAACACCTATAACGAATAAAAACATGACCGGAGATATAGAACTGCTAAAACGAAAGCTTTTGCAGGACGCCATTGTGATGTCCCTCTTGCGCCATGCGCCCCGTTGAAAAGAACGGTACTTCCGTTCCATGAGCTGGTGCAATCCACTCCATTCAAATTCTCACCGCTTACTGACATCTAGAGGAAGGCGTATGCAGTGCATATAGCCCCATAGCTTACATGGGGACTTATAAACTGGAACAGGGACCTCTATTTCAGAAATCTCACTTCCTGACAGGAAATGTGCTGCAGAATGAGTTCTGTTTCACTCAGAGAAAAAATTCAAACGGTTTTAGAAACTAGAGAGTGTTTTCTATCCAATAGTAATAATAATATGCATATTGTACGAGCAAGAATTGAGTACGAGGCAGTTTAATTTGGGAACGAAATTATTACAAAGTGCAAATAGCACTCCCTATTGACAAAAGGTTAAACTCTCAGTAGGTAAGTAAGTCAGTCTTCATTATAAACTCAGCAGAGTGCAAGGACTAGTTATTGTATTCAGGCTGCTGACTCAACAGGTGCCCTGTTGGGCATTCATTAGATCCTGCTATACCTGGCTCTTATGAATTCCGTTGTTCTTGGTGGAGCAGAGCTTCCCTGTGGGCCTCCTCCTCTAGCAGTAACAGAGGTCTTAATTAGGAAGTTAGCTCCATAGCTGCTTCACCTGGGTTCACACTATCCAGAGCTTGGGACTGACTCTGAGGGTGCAGACCTGCGGAGCATGCTGATTATTCACTGCTGAGTGATCAGGATGGACAGCTCGTAGCTGGACTGGTGCTAAGTTGAAATCTGGTAGTGCCCTTGTTGCGCTCTCTGCAGTGCTTTCATCACTGACTGTCTAGACACTGATCTAACAAGGGGAACTATTAACACTTTTCTGGTCTGCCAGATGGGAGCTCTCTCCCTTGAGATGGGAAAAACACTTTGACACTATGGTAACCAAGGTCTTCCACATGCAGGAGGTGAGGCTCCACTGTGTTCAGTGATCAGACATGCGGCTGTAAGGCCATGTGGCCCTGTGTTGGGGTCAAGCCAATGTCATATTGGATGGTCTTTAAAATATCATAACACCTTCTTGAGTGTCTCAAACCTCATTGAAAAAATGATGTCTGCTTTTGCGCCTGAACCTATAATTTGCAAGGTCAACGCAGGCGGACATAACCTAGTTTCATTGTTCAACGTGGTGGTGGTGGGGGGGGGGGGGGGGGGGGGGGGGGGTCCGTGAAGCACAGCCATGCAGGAGAACAACAAGGTATTGGAGACTCGGGATTCATACAGAGTACAACAGGATTCCACTCTACATCGATCCACTATCATCATCACAGAGACTGCAGTTCCCTACACTTTAGGTAGGAATGAAGTTGTCTCCCCCTATCAAGAGAGACAATAAGTGTCCCACCTGTTATCATGCAGCTCTCAACACAGGGTGGATGATCTGTGTGTGTAAGGTAGATGATGTGTGGAAAGGAAAGGGAAAGGGGGATACCTAGTCAGTTGTACAACTGAACGCTTTCAACTGAAATGTGTCTTCTGCATTTAACCAAACCCCTCTGAATCAGAGAGGTGCGGGGGACTGCCTTAATTGACATCCACGTCTTCAGTACCCTGGGTACAGTGGGTTTACTGCCTTGCTCAGGTGCAGAATGACAGATTTTACCTTGTCAGCTCGGGGATTCAGTTATTGGCCCAACGCTCTAACCACTAGGCTACCTGCGTGTAAGGTAGATGATGTGTGTGTAAGATGGATGATGTGCGTGTGTAAAGTGGATGATGTGTGTGTAAAGTGGATGATGTGTGTGTGTGTGTAAGGTGGATGAGGTGTGTGTAAGGTAGATGATGTGTGTGTAAGGTGGATGATGTGCGTGTGTAAAGTGGATGATGTGTGTGTGTAAAATGTACGTAAGGTGGATGATGTGTGTGTGTAAGGTGGATGATGTGTGTGTGTGTAAGGTGGATGAGGTGTGTGTAAGGTAGATGATATGGGTGTAAGCCCTTTGAGGAAAACACAGAGTAGAGGGAGCATTAGAGCAGGCAGGAACAGGGTTAGGCTGATGGGAGAGATTGGAGTGGAAAAACCCCAACTCCATCTTCTCTCCCTGGGGCATCTTGTTTACCTGCGCAGCATGATTGCCATTCTTGCCTCCCTTCATCCCTCAATCCTTCTCTTAAAGCATCCAAGTGAGCGAAACAGCACCCCTCTGTCTCAGAATGTGTAGCGCATGTATCTGATGCTGTCTGGAAAAAAAGAGTATGGCATGTCATACTATTTTTGGACAGACAGGATCATATACATGGGCTACATATATTAAGACAGAGGGGTGCTGTTTGGCTCGCTCAGATGATTTCTCCAGCAGAGAGGAAGAGGCGAAGCGAGAGGGCTCACTCTTACCAAAATCTGTCCAGAATAAGCCCAATGTGTTTTTATGGGCATATCATCCAGACCTAAGCTTGTAGCCTGCCTTCCCACCTTTGGGACAACGACTCCCGTTGGTAGGCCAGCCGCTTGCGAACTGGAAAGAAAATTTGGCGATTGCATGGTGCACTGTTCGGATGCTGGCTTCCCCTAAAGTAAATTGATGTTTTGCCCAAATTATATAGTAACTCCTGTCTAAATAAAATCATTCAAAATGCTTCACCAGAGAGCTTGACTTAGCCACAGAGGATCATTAGCTTATTATTTTTTTTAATGCTGTGCATTGTTTCAACTCACAAGTGTGTAGGCCTACAGTATGCCTATTTGGGAAGCCCTCAATTTGGGCAGCGCGTGTGTCAATAGGCCGAGCTGATTGAGTTGAGGCTGTCAGTGAAAAGCATCTAAAATATGTGTGAAAATAATGTGTCTTGAGTATAATTTCAAATGTTGCAACAAGAAGAAGGGGAGGGGTGTGTGGCGAAGATATGGCCTGTTTCTCTCCAGAATACATGCACTCAGCTCTCCAGAATGCACTCAGCTGTCTCCCGTCAATTCTTGCACATTCATTGTGTGAATTGTTTGCTCATTGCTTGTATTTATTTTTCATAAATTCCCCATTACGTATGTCACCAGTAGGCCTAGTAAATGTAAAAACGTTGTTTGCAGAGTTCAGAACCTGCTACAGTTGTGAGAAGCAAGTTTTGGTTTATTTCATAACCAAAAATTGACGAGTTTTGTAAATGTTTTCATTGTCTTTTGTTTGGAGTGCTCCATGTGAGTAATGAGTGTCTGGTTTTTCTCTAGGAACATACAGAGGGAGTGCATGCCAGAGCAGGCATAGAAGTAGGCCTACCTGGCCTGCTGCATGCATATGTAGGAAAGTGCCCATTTGGGATGTCTGATTTTTGATTGTCTTAACTCACCACATCCATAAGCTGAGCTTCTCATACATTTTTTCTTCACCTTACATTGTAAGTCAACAAAGTATTTTTTTTAATTTACATCCTTTTCAAATAATAATAGTTCTTCACAGTATTTGAAAAAAAAATCCAACACTCTCCCAGCCTCGATATTCACCAAGCCTCGGTATGAAAGAGAAACATATCATGATCTGATGATCCCAAATATCCAGTGAAAATGCCATGAAAAAAATCTGTCTGTCCCAAGATCACTGGTGCCGGAAACTCAGGCAGAGTTTTTATCAGGATATTTTCTTCTGTTTTTATTTGTCGGCTTTAGGCCTATGTATTTTACTTAGTTGAAGATGGAAGTTATAGATTACTGCTGAATTTGGCTTATAGGCTATCTCTATCTGAATTCCATACGGTCATTTCTTTAGCCACTAATGGATCACAGTGTAGGCGATCAATGTGTCCAGATGGCAGAGGCTGGTGGTCTCATCTAAGTTGAATTTAGTTTTTTAGATTTATATATATTTTAATTAACCACGTTACACTGATTATGACATATTAAAACTTTATTATAGAAATGAAACTGTACCACAAAAATGTGCATATAAAAGTAATCATAACTCATACAGATAGGTAGAAATGGTAGGATATATAGTAAGTTCCCCCTGCCCCCCCACAAAAAAAGGTGCCCGCCTATGGAAATCAAAGGCCCGTCCAACTGATTCGTTCAGCCGCAGTCCCTGTCTGTCACGGTTCATGAATCCACTGCCTCTCTCTCTCTCTCTCTCTCTCTCTCTCTCTCTCTCTCTCTCTCTCCTGTGTTTGTGTGGGCGTGGTTTCCAATCTTGGCCTGATTGTCTGCGCCAGCTGGAATTAATTATCTTCCCCTTTATATGTTCTGTAACCTGTGTTTCTTGTTGTCAGATCGTTGTTTCTTCCCTGAGGTTGTGTCGTGTGTCAGTGCTCTTTCTCTCGCAGCCCTTGTGGGGATTATCTGCTGTGCTCCTTCCTACCCAGCCGGACTCACTCCCTTGGATTTCTCAGCACGCTATCATCAGAGGATGTGCCCTAGGCCCTGGGTTGGATTCTGTCTGAGTATATTCTGTCTGTCCTGTTGATGCTGTAAACTATTTCATTAAACCATCGTTGCTTGCATCTTGCATCCGCCTCTGTATTGTGACAGAACGATCTGACCACATCATGGATGCAGCGAGTTCAACAAGTCTGACCGAATTCATTTCCCGCAGTATCACAAGAATGGACCAACAAGAGGAGAACATCTCTAGCACAGGTCGGGCAGTACAAGCTATTGCGACGCAGGTATCCCAGCTGACCCAACAATTACAACAGCTGGGGGGTCTCGCTGCGCCACCTACACCGGCAGTTCAACACGCCCCGCCAGAGCCGGATTCCCAGCTAGAGCCACGGCTACCGACACCAGAGGGTTATTCAGGTGATCCTGACTATTGCAGAGCTTTTCTGACGAGATGTTCCATGCATTTCTCGTTGCAGCCACGGACCTTCAACCGTGAACAGTCTAAGGTAGCATTCGTACTCACACTGCTATCAGGCAAAGCGGCCCTTTGGATCGGCGGTGTGGGCGAACCAGGACCCATGCTGCACCTCCTTCCAGACACTCTCCGAGGAGATGAGAAGGGTCTTCGATCGGGCCGTGGCGGGTAGGGAGGCGGCCAGACTACTCGCTGACCTTCGCCAAGGAGACCGTTCAGTATCGGAATACTCCATTCAATTCCGCACTCTGGCCGTAGAATGTCAGTGGAACGAGGAGGCGCAGTGGGACATGTTCCTGCATGGGCTGGAGGACCGGATCCAGAAGGAGGTTTATGTTCTGGACCTTCCCAGGAGTTTAAATGGACTAGTGGAACTAGCATTGAGGGTCGACGCTCGTCTGAGTCGTATTGGCCGCCGAGCATACCCTAACAGACCGTATAACGACACGGAGGGTTGGCATGCCAGCAGCGGGAACACGGCCAGTTCAGCCTCCGCTCACGAACCCATGCAGGTGGGGAGAGCTCGCCTCCCCCGGGAGGAGAGGGAGAGGCGGAGATCCCAAGGACTTTGTCTCTACTGTGGTAGAGCGGGCCACTTTATCCACTCCTGTCCGGTAAAAGATCAGGCCCGGTAGTAAGTATGAGGCTACTATCGGGTGGTGTCATCACAGAGAAGACCTCATCATCTACTCTCCTCCCGGTAAGACTAAGATGGGCCACTCACACGCACGACACCCAAGCTTTACTGGACTCAGGAGCAGAGGGTAATTTCATGGACTTCAAGCTCGCTCACAAGCTCCAGATTCCTATCACCTCACTCACGCACAAGATATCCGTCAACGCTCTCAATGGTCAAGAACTCCCCAACATTTCTCACACCACTGAACCTATCACACTCATCACTTCTGGCAATCACACTGAGACACTATCATTTCTACTCATGGACTCACCCCTTGCACCATTAGTTCTCGGCCACCCTTGGCTCACCCAACACAACCCCAGAGTTGACTGGGGTCATAACTCTATATCTATGTGGAGTAACAAGTGTCTTGAGTCCTGTTTAGTGTCTGCTTGTTCATCTGTCTGATTCTGTGTTTCTAGAGGAGGCAGTGGATTTGTCTAACGTGCCCGTTGAATACCTCGACCTGAAGGAGGTGTTCAGCAAGTCCCGTGCTGCTTCTCTTCCTCCGCATCGTCCCTATGACTGTGCAATAGAGTTATTGCCAGGTGAGTCTCCGCCTAAAGGCAAGTTATATTCACTCTCTGTTCCTGAGAGAGAGGCTATGGAGAGATACATCTCTGATTCTCTGGCATCTGGATTCATTCGTCCTTCCTCTTCTCCAGCGGGGGCGGGGTTCTTCTTTGTGGGGAAGAAGGACGGATCTCTGCGTCCTTGCATTGATTACCGTGGGTTGAATAACATCACAGTGAAGAATACCTATCCCTTACCGTTGATGTCCTCAGCCTTTGAAAGGTTACAGGGAGCATCCGTGTTCACTAAGTTGGATTTACGTAATGCTTATCATTTGGTTCGCATAAGGAGGGGGGACGAATGGAAGACCGCGTTTAACACCCCCAGAGGGCACTTCGAGTATTTGGTCATGCCTTTTGGGTTATCCAACTCCCCAGCGGTTTTCCAGGCACTCGTCAATGACGTGCTGAGAGATATGATTGATCAGTTCATATATGTTTACCTGGATGACATACTGATTTTTTTCTTCTTCTCTCCAGGAACACGTTCAGCACGTCAGACGAGTGCTTCAGAGGTTGTTGGAGAATGGACTTTTTGTCAAGGCGGAAAAATGTATTTTCCATGCACAATCCGTTCCATTCCTAGGTTACATCGTCTCGACTGAAGGTATTCGCATGGATCCTGACAAGGTTAAGGCTGTGGTGGATTGGCCAAGCCCAGATTCCCGTAAGGCCCTACAGAGGTTTCTGGGATTCGCCAATTTCTACCGCCGTTTCGTTCGCAACTTTAGCCAGATAGTCGCTTCTCTTACCGCCTTAACCTCCCCCAGAGTGACGTTCAGGTGGTCCGATGCAGCCGAGGCTGCATTCACCAAACTCAAGAGCCGCTTTGTTTCGGCTCCCATCCTCATAGCTCCCGATCCCTCGCGTCAGTTCGTGGTGGAGGTAGACGCTTCAGAGGTGGGGGTAGGTGCGGTACTTTCCCAACGTTCCTCTTCTGACGACAAGATGCACCCTTGCGCGTTCCTTTCCCATCGGTTATCACCTGCGGAACGCAACTACGACATTGGCAACAGAGAGTTGTTGGCAGTGAAGTTAGCACTGGAGGAGTGGCGCCATTGGTTAGAGGGTTCGGGGGTACCTTTTATAGTTTGGACCGATCACAAAAATTTGGAATATATCAGAACCGCCAAGCGACTCAATTCCAGGCAGGCGCGGTGGGCACTCTTTTTCGGACGTTTTGACTTCTCTCTCTCGTATCGGCCGGGTTCCAAGAATGTCAAACCCGATTCCCTTTCTCGTATTTTTGACCATTCCGAACGTCCATCCACTCCCGAGTGCATCCTACCCGGGATCCTAGTGGTCTCCACTCTCACATGGGAGGTGGAATCGAGGGTCAAAACGGCCTTAGAAGGAGTAGAGCCTCCGCCCGGTTGTCCGCCTAATCGGTTGTTTGTGCCGGAGGGGTGTCGGTCCGATGTTATTCGGTGGGGGCATTGCTCCAACGTAGCGTGTCATCCAGGAGTCAGCCGTACTAGCTTTTCAGTGAAGCAACGCTTTTGGTGGCCGCTGATGGCTCGTGACATTCACAGTTTTGTCTTGGCTTGCTCGGTTTGTGCCACTGGGAAGAGTTCTAATCGACCCCCAGATGGGTTACTCCAACCGCTGTCGGTCCCTTCGAGACCCTGGTCCCACATCGCGCTAGATTTTGTTACCGGTCTCCCGCCCTCCCAGGGCAAGACGGTTGTTTTGACCGTGGTGGACCGGTTCTCGAAGGCGGCTCATTTTATTCCCTTGCCTAAATTACCATCTGCCAAGGAAACAGCGGTAACGGTCGTGGATCATGTCTTTCGCTTACATGGCCTGCCGATGGACGTAGTTTCTGACCGGGGGCCCCAATTTGTGTCCAAGTTTTGGCAGGAGTTTTGTAGGTTACTGGGAGCAAGTGTAAGTCTTTCTTCAGGGTTTCATCCCCAGAGCAACGGTCAAACGGAGAGGGCCAACCAAGATTTGGAGAGAGTGTTGCGATGTTTGGTTTCTAAGAACCCCTCTTCCTGGAGTCAACAACTCTCTATGGTTGAGTACGCTCACAATTCGTTGCCAGTGGCAGCCACGGGTCTCTCTCCGTTTGAGTGTAGTTTAGGTTACCAGCCACCTATCTTTCCCAGTACTGAGTCCGAGGTCACTGTTCCCTCCGCTCACGCTTTCATCCAGAGGTGCCGTCACGTATGGAGCAGAGCCCGTGAGACTCTCCTCCGGGTGGGGGCGCGCACCAAGGCTAAGGCCGATCGCCACCGGTCGAAGCCTCCGGTATACGTCGTTGGACAAAGAGTGTGGCTTTCCACGAAGAACATTCCACTCCGATCCGTTTCTAACAAGCTTGCCCCCAAATTTATCGGGCCGTTCAAGGTCACCAGGATCATTAGTCCGGTGGCGGTCCGGCTCAAGCTTCCTCCGGCGTATAGGAGAATTCATCCTACCTTCCATGTGTCCAAGATAAAACCGGTGTTTCAGGCACGCATTAACCCGCCGGTCCCGGTTCCCCCGCCGCCACGACTAGTTGATGGGGAGACCACCTTTTCTGTCAATCGGATTTTGAACTCGAGAAGGAGGGGACGCGGATTCCAGTACCTGGTAGACTGGGAGGGTTACGGTCCGGAGGAGAGAAGTTGGGTACCCGCTAGGGACATTCTGGATCACTCCCTTATCGATTTCAATCGACAGGTAAATTTGTCTGGGAACGCCAAGAGGCGTTCCTAGGGGGGGTAGTGTCACGGTTCATGAATCCACTGCCTCTCTCTCTCTCTCTCTCTCTCTCTCCTGTGTTTGTGTGGGCGTGGTTTCCAATCTTGGCCTGATTGTCTGCGCCAGCTGGAATTAATTTTCTTCCCCTTTATATGTTCTGTAACCTGTGTTTCTTGTTGTCAGATCGTTGTTTCTTCCCTGAGGTTGTGTCGTGTGTCAGTGCTCTTTCTCTCGCAGCCCTTGTGGGGATTATCTGCTGTGCTCCTTCCTACCCAGCCGGACTCACTCCCTTGGATTTCTCAGCACGCTATCATCAGAGGATGTGCCCTAGGCCCTGGGTTGGATTCTGTCTGAGTATATTCTGTCTGTCCTGTTGATGCTGTAAACTATTTCATTAAACCATCGTTGCTTGCATCTTGCATCCGCCTCTGTATTGTGACACTGTCTCACTGTATGTATCTCTTTATCGTCTCATAGCCTAGTCGTGATTAGCCAGTCTGCCCACGAACCCAGCCAGCTGGAAATCTCTATAATAAGTGAGCGTAGGACTACAGTGCTCCATCACATCCCTCCCTCCCTAGTCCTACCCATCTAATTCTCACCTTATTTTCCCCTCTTTCCGCTCATCCCTTTCTACCTGACCTCTCCTTATCTCTTTTCACTATAGGTTCATTGTTTTCTCTTTTATAGTATACTGGCAAATGTATCTGCCTTGGCATTTATCTCATCATGTCTTAGTTGATGTTCTCACGCGCCTTCCAGTGCTGGAATAAACTCTACAAGTATTGCCTGTTTCTAGAGTCCCAACAAGGAGGCTGTAACTGTAGCCTATCGTGGGTCGTTTAACACTGTCACCAACATGGTGTCACACAGTAGCTCCGTAGTACTACAGCATCTGTGTTCCCTGATTAATTTAGACCCTCGCAGCTCAGTTGCTATGGCAACGACAACATGAGAGATTGGGTCCATCGTTTAACCAAATGTGTTATTTCTAGAGTAGTGCAGAGGGGGTTGGGCTCTGGCGCAATTTCCTGATTTAGAGCAAAGATTGGGATTTCGATTAATCAATTGATTGCCCTCAGCAGCTGGCCCCTAATCAATGTTTGGGAATTGTGTCATGGACATCACCACTGTTATGCTGTCAATACAGCATGGGGTTATAGTCTGGCATGTAGACACTAATCTGATTACCCACGAGCACCTCAGTATAGAAAACAAATTATACATTTTATCTCTGAACGCTTCATTCCACTAACACACATGGCTTAGCACACTACTTTGTTTGGCTGATTGTGTTTCTGCGGGTGCATTGTACACAGCATATGTGAGAGACTGTGCAGTGGATTGGTGCGTTGGCTACATCTTTATTGTACAGCGATGTAAAAAGAGCTTGCAATTACTTACTGCAGTTGCATTAGTATATTTAATACTTCCTCCCATCTCTTACACACAAACATGCGTTCATCAGTTTCAAGTGGCAATGTCAGGAAATTATTGTACACCATAAATACCAAATGATATGTTATTATAAAATATGTGTAGTTCATGCATGTTTGTCTGTTTTGCTGCGTGTTCTGACGTAACACTGTAAATACTCTCTTACAGTAGCTCTGTGAATTGTATACCAAAGCCACCTTGACTAATGCTGACATTTAGTCAATCTCTTTGAGGAGATGAAAGAGGCCGTATCTGTCAGAGAGCCCTGATGTAGATTTCACCTCCAGGGGATTATACAGACGCTTCTAGATGACCTACTGCCATTTCTCTGAATTTATTATGATGCCCTAAAATGTATTTAAAGAGCTGTCAATTCTGACAAACTGCTCAATAAGGTCTAAGCACTTTACGCCAAAAATATATGCAAAAACTATAATTTTTAAAGCCTCTTATATTCAATGAAGGACCATTTAATATAGACCACATAGAAAATTCAATCAATCAGATTTTTTAAATAAATAAAGACTTTGACATGTTCCTTTGTGCGCCCTCTGTGACTTCTAGGGAAGAATTTAACCCACGTAACCCCAACATTTCTCCAGGTTTTTACCATCATTGTAAAGCCCTAGTTATTTTGTTGCTTTGACAAAGTAATTTCTGAGTATGATTATTTGTGTGATTATGTGATTAGTGATTTATTTACGTCTGTTCCTCATTTTAAAGTCAACCCTGTTATGTGAACTGAACTCGTTTTAATATGGTGAAACTATTCCTTAATAAAAACATTTTTAAAATAAATATTGAACATCTAATAGTCAAATCATAATGTAAAAGCAGGTGAGCTGGTTCTACTATTTTTGGCCCTTTTCTGGTGTTTTGCGGTGGAAAACTGAGCAAGTCGAGCATAACACGTCAAACCTGTTACCCATAGACAACAGGCTAGAATGTGAAGGGAAAAAATGGTGGAGCTTGCATTCAATTGCCAATCCCTGTTGCACACAACAAGCATCCATTCCCCCTGTCACAACGGGATTCATGGATGATTTAAGATGAAATCATCAACCCTGTTACGGAAACCCCGTTACTTTATTTGGCACTTAATAGGCACTTACCAGTATATTTTTATATTTAACCTATTGAGATGGGAAAACATGTCTTTTATGAAGTTGAACATGTGCTCTTTATGACAAAATGTTCAAATTAGGTTAAATTACATATCTCAAAAGTCATCGAATTGTCAGAACGATCCAGCAGGTGATATAGCTTACTGGCCAAAGATCAGAACCCATTTCTAAGTTGTTGAATGTGTTATTTCTGATAATCCATTAAGAGCAATTGATTGCCTGTGTGTTTGATTACTTATCTTTGGCTTATAGCTTTAACCATTTCAAGACCCCCATCAGACACACAATTCATCCCCCGTCTCCCTTTCTCTACAGGACTGTTACTGCGCTGTTCTCCATCACCATCATCATGGAGCCAGTTTGCACAATGGGAACACATCACGGTTAATACTACCCCTGACGCTTGAGAAGTCACCACCATGGAGACAGACAGCTACACCCCGACCCCAGCCCCGAGCGACTGGGCTGGGACGGTGTTAAGTGTGGGGGCCCTGGAGGAGGTCTCGGGGGGAAGTGTCTCCTCCAGCACAGCCTGGTACATGCCGTACCCCCTGGGCTTCCAGGTGTCACTGACCGCCTTCCTAATGCTAGAGCTGGTGCTAGGCTTCAGCAGCAACTTGACCGTGCTGGTGCTCTACTGCTCTCAGTCCAACCTGGTCGACTCGGTCAGCAACATGGTCACGGTCAACCTGCATGTGCTGGACGTGATGTTGTGCGTGCTGTGTCTGCCTCTGACCCTGGTGGTGGTGCTGCTACCCCCAGGGCCCAACCTGGCCCTGCTCTGCTGCTTCCACGAAGCCTGTGTCACCTTCGCCTCCATCGCCACCGCCATCAATGTGCTGGTCATCAGCGTGGACCGCTACGACATCTCTGTCCGACCCGCCAACCGGTTGCTCACCCCGCAGAGGGCGGGGCTGCTGCTGGCTGCCGTCTGGGCCACGTCTCTGGCCGTCTTCTTCATCCCCTTTCTGGAGTTGGAGTTTCTCACCGGAGGGGCGGAGAGTGGACAGCACAGCTCCACCACCTCCCTCGACATCACCCTGGCCCTAGTGTGGCGTAACCGGACGATGCTTTGTGTGGGTGGACAGGGCTACCACACAGGCCTGGCCATGTACTACCACCTGCTGCTGCAGGTGCCCATCTTCTTTATCACAGTGGCAGTCATGCTGTTCACATACTCACGGATCCTGCGGGCCTTGAACATTCGCATCGGCTCCCATATTAAAAAGAGCCAGTGTTTCAGGGCAACCTCCTGCAGGGGGCGCCGTAAGAGACAGAAGCAGAAGGCAGGGCTGGGAGTGATAGAGGGAGGAGAGCAGTGTACAGACACAACCAAGCACCTCTCTCACCCTCCACTCATCCCATCTCCCACAGCCACCTCCCCCCCAGCCCTGTCCTCAGCCCCTCTGGTTAGCTCAGAAGGCGCTGCTGCTGCTACCCCTGCACCTGCTGCCCCTGTCACCGGTCCCACTGTTCAGGCATCTGTGTCGGCCATCATTGCCTTGCGGCGGGCCGTGAGGCGTCACCGGGACCGGCGGGAGCGCCAGCAGCGCGTCTTCAGGATGTCCCTCCTCATCGTCTCCACTTTCCTAGGTTGCTGGGCTCCTCTGTCCGTTGCCAATGTGCTGATCCTGGGCCTGGGCCCCAGTGACACCCTGGTCAGCCTGCGCCTCTGGTTCCTGGCCCTGGCCTATGGCACCACCATCTCCCACCCACTGCTCTATGCCTTCACCAGGCAGAAGCTACGGCTTGCCCTCAGAGCCAAGGTGAAGAAGAGGGTGGTGTCACTACTGCAGGTGGACCCCTCGCCAGGAGAGACCGTCACACACAACTCCTGGGTGGAGCCAAGGAAGGGACGCCAGTTACAGCTGGAGGGCAGCGAAACCATTGATCGTTGCCTGGTAGAGCCCCTGAAGAATAGCACACACTAGTTGCACCCCCCCCAGGTGCAGGACCGAGTTTAGGAAACCCTGCTGTATATCCCTGAGTGCAAACACTAAGATGCTTATGTAACTTCTTTACAGTAGCCTATATGAGTGTTTGTTTGGCCAGCAGAGGATCAGAATTCCACCCACTCAAGCATTGGAAGGCAGCTTCTAAGACAACACAAAAACATTGTCACCCATATAGATACACAAATACATATCCTTTTGGATCTGCTAAATACAGATGTAGGACCTTATTTGAAGCAAGTTTGCTACAACAGGAAAACAATCCTGCATCAACAGGAAATGTGAATTATTATGTGGATTATAATTAATGGACATTTTTTGTAGGGTTTGATACATTTTTTTAGGGTAAAACAAGTCTGACATTTTAAAGTGGAAATTATAAAATTTAGAAGCCTTTTTAAAACTTGAATGCACAGCAAGATTGCATTTCCTGCTGAGCAGGAAAAGTCTCAGCAACAAAAGAGTGTTCAAATGAAGATCCTACATCTGTATTACCCATGCCTTAACTACTTTAAGAATGGGTTTAAAGGTGTCATTGATTCGGAACAAGAATATGTATATATCCTACTGATATAATATAAGATGGAACTATGTACATAGTGTACACTGTCATCTATTCATATATACAGTGACTTCAGAAAGTATTCAGACCCCTTGACTTATTCAATATTTTGTTGTGTTACAGACGGAATTCAAAATGGGTTGAGTAGATTTTTGGGCTCACCCATCTACACACAATACCCCATAATGACAAAGTGAAAACATGTTTTTAGAAATATTAGCAAATTTATTAAAAAATAAGTATTCACACCCCTGAGTCAATACATGCTAGAATCACCTTTAGCCTCGATTACAGATGTCATTCTTTCTGGGTAAGTCTCTAATAGCTTTGCATACCTGGATTGTACAATACTTGCACATTATTATTTTAAAAATTCTTCAAGTTCTGTCAAGTTAGTTGTTGATCACTGCTAGACATCCATTTTCAAGTCTTGCCATAGATTTTCAAGGCAATTTAAGTCAAATGTGTAACTAGGCCACTCATTCAATGTCGTCTTGGTAAGCAACTCCAGTGTATATTTGGCCTTGTGTTTTAGGTTATTGCCCTACTGAAAAGTAAAATTGTCTCCCAGTGTATGTTGGAAAGCCTACTGAACCAGGTTTTCCTCTAGGATTTTGCCTGTGTTAAGCTCTATTCTGTTTATTTTTACCAACAACAAAAAACTCCCTAGTCCTTGCCAATGACAAGCATACCAATAACATGATGCAGTCACCACCATGCTAGAAAATGTGATCAGTGGTACTCAATGATGTATTGTGTTGTATTTTCCCCAAACATTATGCTTTGTATTCAGGACATTAAGTTCATTTTTGGCCACATTATTTGCAGTTTTACTTTAGTGCTTTATTGCGAACAGGATGCATGTTTTGGAATATTTGTATTCCTTCTTTTCACTCTGTCAATTAGGTTAGCATTGTGGAGTAAATACAATGTTTGTAACGGCTTTCCTCTTCCTCTTCACCCGAAGAGGAGGAGCAGGGATTGAACCAAAATGCAGCTTCGTGATATGACATGATATTTATTTAAACAAGACAAAGACGAACACGAAAAACACTTGGAATGACTTACAAAATAATAAACGATGTAGACAGACCTGAACTAACGAACTTACATATAACGAAGAACGCATGAAACAGGAACAGACTACATAAACCGAACAAACGAACAAACAAACCGAAACAGTCCCGTGTGGCGCAACGTACATAGACACAGACACAGGAGACAACCACCCACGACAAACAAAGTGAAAACACCTACCTTAATATGATTCTCAATCAGAGGAGATGAAAACCACCTGCCTCTAATTGAGAACCATATCACGTACCCAAAAACCAACATAGAAACACAAAACATAGACTGCCCACCCAAACTCACGTCCTGACCAACTAACACATACAAAAACTAACAGAAAACAGGTCAGGAACGTGACAATGTTGTTGATCCATCCTCAGTTTTCTCCTTTCAAAGCCATTAAACTCTTGAACTGTTTTAAAATCACCTTTGGCCTCATGATGAAATCCGTGAGCGGTTTCCTTCCTCTCTGGCAACTGAGTTAGGAAGGAAGCATGTATCTTTGTAGTGACTGGGTGTATTGATAGACCATCCAAAGTGTAATGAATAACTTCACCATGCTCAGAGGGATATTAAATGTAAAAACATAATTTTTTTACCCGTCTACCTATAGGTGCCCTTCTTTGCGAGGCATTGTATAACCTCCCTGGTCTTTGTGGTTAAATCTGTGAAATAAATTCACTGAGGGACCTTACAGATAATTGTATGTGTGGGGTACAGAGATGAGATAGTCATTCAAAATTCATGTTAAACACTATTATTGCACACAGAGTGAGTCTACGCAACTTATGTAACTTATGCACATTTTTACTCCTTAACTTATTTAGGCTTTCCATAACAAAGGGGTTGAATACTTATTGGCTCAAGATCTCTCACCTTTTCATTTTTTATGAATTTGTAAAAAATTATAAAATAATAATTCCACTTTGACATTATGGGATATTGTGGATAGGTCATTGACACAACATCTCAATTTAATTCATTTTAAATTCAGACTGTAACACAACAAAATGTGGAAGAAGTCAAGGGGGTATGAATACTTTCTGAAGGCACTGTAAATAGAGAGAGGAGGGGAGATACAGAGAGGTTAAAGATCTCCCTATGTAATAGACTGTTGCATTGGATAGGTTGTAGTAAACAGATGACAGACAATGTTTAATTGTTGACAGATAAACTTCCACAAAGCTCATAAATATGTCCACAAATCACTATGTGGCACTGAATTTGTAATCATGTATTGATATTTATCTGTTGCGATGTGTTGTATATAAAATAGACATTGTAACTTATTCAATGTGATTTCCAACTTGTCGGTTGGTCCCCACATCATTTGGTCGTATTACAAAGAGTGATGTTGTTATAGTAGAGGACATCTGTCATGGCCATCTTGTCAACCCTTGTGTCAAACCAATTAAACACATTTGTACCTGCAAAAGTCCCCAGAGCCGGCGCAAATTAACAGGTGTTTTTGTAATAATTTGCCTGTAGGAATAATTTGCCTGTAGGAAACACAGGTAGGTTTGTGTACTACCGGTATATATACGGTTTGTAAGCAAGCATTCTATGGTAAAGTCTACACGGTTTGTAAGCAAGCATTCTATGGTAAAGTCTACATCAGTTGTATTCGGTGCATGTGACAAATAAATATGCCGGTAGTAGATTTGATTTTAGCCTACATAGTTTTTAAAATGTATTTGTTATTTGCGCATACAGGTAAAAAAAATAAGATGTGAAAATAAAGGACTGAAAAAAGAAGTTAAACATGTGTATGCCACAGGAGGTTGGTGGCGTCTTAATGGGGGAGGACATGCTCGTGGTAATGGCTGAAGTGGAATTAGTGGAATGGTATCAAATACATCAAACACATGGCCATTCCATTTTCTCCATTCCAGTCATTATTATGGGCAGGCCTCCCCTCAACAGCCTCCACTAGTGTAGGCGAGGTAAAAACAAAACAGAACATTATTGGCTAATTGTTTGATTTCAGCACCGTACTGTTCTGTAGTGCACAAACAGACCTTCTACTCCCTGTGGGACTGTGTCTTATAGACTTATCATCATAAAACCTGAGACAAATGTGATGGATTTATGCTACTGAATGTTCATACCCGCTTTATATACGCACATGCATCACATGTATTCATTGTATAAATTCCCATTGTGTTGTTTTCTTGTATCTAAATGTATAGAGAGAAGACAATTAAAATATCAATAAATGTGACTATTGTATTGGGGCTTGTGTTTGCAGTCAATCACCTTTAATCTGGCTTCTAAATTTCTGCGTTCTTGTTGTCATCTATAGGTTTTTCAATAACAGACACATTTTTCATAAATAAAGATGAGTACCACACAGTGCTACATGAATACAGCCACTTTAGAATACATGGTTTAAAATTGCTTGGAGTTGAAGCCTGGGGAGCTACAGTACTTCATGAAAGTCTTTCCTTCAGTAGAGAAATGTGTTAAGGGAAGGCCTGCTGTGAAGGCTGCAGCTGGAGGCAGATGAAGAGGAAGGTAACAACTTTATCATGCATGTCCACACACACTCATATACACAGCCACACACGTACACAGCCACGTGTGTGTGTGTGTGTGTGTGTGTGTGTGTGTGTGTGTGTGTGTGTGTGTGTGTGTGTGTGTGTGTGTGTGTGTGTGTGTGTGTGTGTGTGTGTGTGTGTGTGTGTGTGTGTGTGTGTGTGTGTACGTGTGTGTGTGTGTGTGTACGTGTGTGTGTGTGTGTACGTGTGTGTGTGTGTGTACGTGTGTGTGTGTGTGTGTACGTGTGTACAAATTATGGGTTCTCCGTTGCTATGAGCACACTATCTAAAGTTTGAGTACAGGCTGTATTGAGCATAGTAAGGCAAAATAAGTTGTATGTGTGGGCTGTAGCTGCAGGACATGCAAAGCACAGGAGCAATAGTTCAACAACCATCAACAGAGCGAGCTGCAGGCACTACTATCGAGATTAGATTTTTTTTATTTTTTTTATTTCACCTTTATTTAAATAGGCCATGGTGGTGAAGTAATTACAATATAGCAATTAAATACTGGAATGGTAGAATGTGCAGAAGATGAATGTGCAAGTAGAGATACTGGGGTGCAAAGGAGCAAGATAAATAAATAAATACAGTATGGGGATGAGGTGGATTGGATGGGCTATTCATAGATGAGCTATGTACAGGTGAAGTGATCTGTGAGCTGCTCTGACAGTTGGTGCTTAAAGCTAGTGAGGGAGGTAAGAGTCTCTAGCTTTAGTGATTTTTGCAGTTCGTTCCAGTCACTGGCAGCAGAGAACTGGAAGGAGAGGCGGCCAAAGGAAGAATTGGCTTTGGGGGTGACCAGTGAGATATACCTGCTGGAGCGCGTGCTACGGATGGGTGCTGTTATGGTGACCAGTGAGCTGAGATAATGCGGGGCTTTACCTAGCAAAGACTTGTAGATCACCTGGAGCCAGTGGGTTTGGCGAGGAGTATAAAGCGAGGGCCAGCCAACGAGAGCGTACAGGTCGCAGTGGTGGGTAGTATATGGGGTGTATTTCATATTGTTGTTTTTTGGTCAATATAGTATTTTGTTTACAATGTAACACAATTTAATACAATAATATTCAACATAAATTATACCAAACGTTTGCGGTATAGAAAGATCATTCCAAACCATCTTTGGTTACACGTCATATTACAATCTTTAGCCTTATGGCGACCTCTGCAGGCGTATCTGTCAAGTTGCACAGAAACTAACATGTCCCACAAGGCAATGCTGTTTTCAAAATGGCTGTTGGATTCTTTCTTGTCATGTCTGCCGAAATAGCTCAGTTGGGAGAGCGTTAGACTGAAGATCTAAATGTCCCTGGTTCGATCCCGGGTTTCGGCAGAGACTTGAATGTCACTTTTTAGTTTTCAAGGAAAATACACGTTCGCATTTTTGAAAATATACGAAAGAAATTATACATCAGTCGGATAGTAGTCTATGACATCTAATGGATAGTAAATAAATTGCAGTAGCCTAACTGTAAAGGTAGGCTATACGTGATGAAATTGTAGACTTCCTACGTATGTAGCAATCCACATGATGTGAAGATACGTTTACTATTGTGTTTAAAATGTAAAACCACTGAACTGGCATTATATATATATATATAAACATTTAACTACATTATTTGAACATTATATATTTTATTTGTGAGATATACTACCGGTCAAAAGTTTTAGAACTCCTACTCATTCAAGGGTTTTTCTTTATTTTTACTATTTTCTACATTTTAGAATAGTAGTGAAGAAGTCAAAATTATGAAATAACACATATGGCATCATGTAGTAACCAAATAAGTGTTAAACAAATCAAAATAGATGTTATATTCTTCAAATAGCCCCCCTTTGCCTTGATGACAGCTTTGCACACTCTTGGCATTCTCTCAACCAGCTTCATGAGGTAGTCACCTCAAATCAAATCAAATCAAATCTTTATTTGTCACATACACATGGTTAGCAGATGTTAATGCGAGTGTAGCGAAATGCTTGTGCTTCTAGTTCCGACAATGCAGTAATAACCAACAAGTAATCTAACCTAACAATTCCACAACTACTACTTTATACACACAAGTGTAAAGGGATAAAGAATATGTACATAAAGATATATGAATGAGTGATGGTACAGAACGGCATAGGCAAGATGCAGTAGATGGTATAGAGTACAGTATATACATATGAGATGAGTAATGTAGGGTATGTAAACATAAAGTGGCATAGTTTAAAGTGGCTAGTGATACATGTATTACATAAAGATGGAAAGATGCAGTAGATGATATAGAGTACAGTATATACATATGAGATGAGTAATGTAGGGTATGTAAACATAAAGTGGCATAGTTTAAAGTGGCTAGTGATACATGTATTACATAAAGATGGCAAGATGCAGTAGATGATATAGAGTACAGTATATACATATACATATGAGATGAGTAATGTAGGGTATGTAAACATTATATTAAGTGGCATTGTTTAAAGTGGCTAGTGGTACATTTTTACATAATTTCCATCAATTCCCATTATTTAAGTGGCTGGAGTTGAGTGAGTATGTTGGCAGCGGCCGCTAAATGTTAGTGGTGGCTGTTTAACAGTCTGATGGCCTTGAGATAGAAGCTGTTTTTCAGTCTCTCGGTCCCTGCTTTGATGCACCTGTACTGACCTCGCCTTCTGGATGATAACGGGATGAACCTGGAATGCATTTCAATTAATAGGTGTGCCTTGTTAAAAGTTCATTTGGGGAATTTCTTTCCTTCTTAATGCGTTTGAGACAATCAGTTGTGTTGTGACAAGGTAGGGGTCGTAAACAGAAGATAGCCCTATTTGGGAAAAGACCTTCATGGTCGAATTGCTGCAAAGAAACCACTACTAAAGGACACCAATAATAAGAAGAGACTTGCTTGGGCCAAGAAACACGAGCACTGGACATTAGACCGGTGGAAATTTGTCCTTTGGTCTAGAGTCCAAATTTGAGATTTTTGGTTCTAACCACTGTGTCTTTGTGAGATGCGGTGTAGGTGAACGGATGATCTCTGCATGTATATTTCCCACAATAAAGCATGGAGGAGGAGGTGTTATGGTGTGGGGTGCTTTGCTGGTGACACTGTCTGTGATTTAGAATTCAAGGCACACTTAACCAGCATGGCTACCACAGCATTCTGCAGCGATACGCCATCCCATCTGGTTTGGGTTTAGTGGGACTTTCATTTGTTTTTCAACAGGACAATGACCCAACACATGTCCAGGCTGTGTAAGGTCTATTTTACCAAGGAGAGTAATGGAGTGCTGCATCAGATGACCTGGCCTCCACAATCCCCCGACCTCAACCCAATTGAGATGGTTTGGGATGAGTCTGACCGCAGGGTGAAGGAAAAGCAGCCAACAAGTGAATGAGTAGGTGTTCTAAAACGTTTAACCGGTAGAGTATATTTTTTTATTTCATAAAAATGATGTGCTTATTTCAGAGTGCTCCACATGTAAAAAAAAAAAAAAAAAAAAAAAATTACAAATCATATCAATATGCATAATGGTGTTTTCTATTTAACTTGAAAAGCCAGATCTCTGTCTGCACTTATGGCAATTGACATAATTTAATTATATGCAGTGCTGCATTGATTTAGCATCATAATTGCCAAACACTCCAGAATGTCCAGAAAGTGCAAACAGAAATTGTAATAATCACACAAATGTGATAAGGTTGACAAAATTAGATTTTGACTGGAGTTTGACCTAATTTCTGTGAATCATGATTGATGAATAGAAAAACTGTGTGGTAAGATTTGCTCTACTTACTTTCTGTGCCGCTATTTATTTTGATTTATTTCACCTTTATTTAACCAGGTAGGCTAGTTGAGAACAAGTTCTCATTTACAACTGTGATGTGGCCAAGATAAAGCAAAGCAGTTCGACACAAACAACAACACAGTTACACATGGAATAAACAAACATAGAGTCAATAATACAATAGAAAAAGTCTATATACAGTGTGTGCAAATGACGTTGGATAAGGGAGGTAAGGCAATAAATAGGCCATAGTGGTGAAATAATTACAATATAGCAATTAAACACTGGAGTGATAGATGTGAAGAAGATGAATGTGCAAGTAGAGATACTGGGGTGCAAAGGAGCAAAATAAATAAATAACAGTATGGGGATGAGGTAGTTGGATGGGCTATTTACATATGGGCTATGTACAGGTGCAGTGATCTGTGAGCTGCTCTAACAGCTGGTGCTTAAAGTTAGTGAGGGACATATGAGTCTCCAGCTTCAGTGATTTTTGCAGTTTGTTCCAGTCATTGGCAGCAGAGAACTGGAAGGAAAGGAGGCCAAATGAGGAATTGGCTTTGGGGGTGACCAGTGAAATATACCTGCTGGAGTGTGTGCTACGGGTGGGTGCTGCTATGGTGACCAGTGAGCTGAGATAAGGCGGGGCTTTACCTAGCAAAGACTTATAGATGACCTGGAGCCAGTGGGTTTGGCGACAAATATGAAGCGAGGGACAGCCAACGAGAGCATACAGGTCGCAGTGGTGGGTAGTATATGGGGCGTTGGTGACAAAACGGATGGCACAGTGATAGACTGCATCCAATTTGCTGAGTAGAGTGTTGGAGGCTATTTTGTAAATGACATTGCTGAAGTCAAGGATCGGTAGGATAGTCAATTTTACGAGGGTATGTTTGGCAGCATGAGTGAAGGATGCTTTGTTGCGAAATAGGAAGCCGATTCTAGATTTAATTTTGGATTGGAGATGCTTAATGTGTGTCTGGAAGGAGAGTTTACAGTCTAACCAGACACCTAGGTATTTGTAATTGTCCACATATTCTAACTCAGAACCGTCCAGAGTAGTGATGCTGGACGGGCGGGAAGGTGCGGGCAGCGATCAGTTGAAGAGCATGAATTTAGTATTACTTGCATTTAAGAGCAGTTGGAGCCCACGGAAGGAGAGTTGTATGGCACTGAAGCTCGTCTGGAGGTTTGTTAACACAGTGTCCAAAGAAGGGCCAGAAGTATACAGAATGGTGTCATCTGCGTAGAGGTGGAATCTATAAGCTATAATGTTTTTATTGATGACGATATTTTGTTCATAATCCCATATTTATATTTCAGGTCATTTGTTCTACCAGTAATGAATACCTGAAGACCATTATATCTGTGCTGGGAAATATCTTATTATACTCATCAGGTAAAATAGTCAACCTTGAAAGAGAACAAACTAAATATTGTGAGGCCTCTCATCTGTTTGCAGAAAAGAGCCCTGATGTAGTTCCTGGCTTTGGAGGCCCAGCACAAGGTTGCTCCTCATGTCACCACAGAGGACATGAAGCATTGGCTTACCTCACAAGCCTTCATTGACAGGTGAGTGTTTAACTAGCATTTCATAATCTCCATTGTTAATAATTTGACTATCAGTTATGCGCTGTAAAGTCCATTGGAGGTGAAGGCAATAAGACAACCGAGAAGCAGTTAACAGCATGATTACCTTTGTTGTAACTTCAGGTTTCAAAAATAAAACAGGGAAGGCAGGGATCTCACCATTTTTGAGCTGGCTTGGTCATAAGATAGGCAGTAGTAAAATATAATTTGAGTTTATTAGCTGTTAATAAGCTCTGAACCTATTGCATTGACACATTGTGATGATAGGGTTGTTCAGTGACAGCCCATCCGCTCAGCCACTGCATGGCATTGGATGGTCAATGTGTTCGTCCCTTTCCTCTCCTAACTTGTGAGTGTCACTTTACTTGATACAAGTGTTTCTTAGCTAGTAATATATGCACATCAGTTCCATAGTTCCCTGTTTGTAGGCCTCTGTAGTGCAGTGGTGGAAAAAGTACTCAATTGTCATACTTGAGTAAAAGTAGAGATGCTGTCTTTCTGTATCATAAACCCTGCAAGTGGAAAGCAGACTGTGGCTCTAAACCCTACTGGGTTTGCGACCACAAGTTTTCTCCAAAAGGCCATTAAGAACCTCGTCAGTGACTTGACCTACCTTCCAGCCTCCAGTCTACAGAGTGCATCTGCGGTTGTGGTGTAAATCGTCACTAGTCTGATTCTTGGAACCTACCCAGCAGACAGAGACTCCTCTGAGGGAGAGGGCTCCACCAGCATGGCATTGGTCGACCTGATGATGTGGGTGGTGATCTCGGTGCTGCAGGAACTTGCTGGTAGTCTTAAGATCACAGATGCTTTCAATGATACGAAGCAGCTGCAGATCCTCTACTCCAGGCCTGTGGGCGTCAGGGTTGTGCGTTCCATTCTTGATGACCTGCTGAGTATGGCTGGTGACCCCACTGCCCTGAAAAAAGCCCTGAGTGCTGGAGATAGTTACCGGATCTGTTATGGCAGCTGTAACTCTGTATGTCAGCTTATCACATGTGACTGAATAACTGGACCATCCTCCTGTGTAAACTTCCATTTTATCCAGAAGTCTGAGTCACACCTTGGCAGTAAGTCCCCTCTTCTCCATGGAGAACGTCTTGTGATTGATCCCAATGTTGTGCAGGGTTGTAGAGCCAAACTGCTGAGCCAAATATACTCTGAGGCACCAAAGAAGGAAGCCACACTCGTCCTGAGGGTCTGGAGAACCACCTGTCTGCGGACCTTGGAATGTCAGTCGCCAATGGAGAAACAGAGGCCAACTTCCACTTGAGGTGGAAGAGATTCTATCCTCTGTGTATGATCAACTGGCCCAGCGCTCTGACTGGTCGAGCACAAAGATGATCCTTCAGTACAATGTCTCCTCTAAGAGCCAAATGGTGTCCAGAGATATTGCCTGCCTGATTGTGAGAGCCATGATGTAGCTCTTTCCCAGTGTGTACTCTCAACGGTACCCTGTGAGAACTGGTGACTGTGGAGAGTACTGCAGAGTTGAAGAACACAAAGCTGTGAACTACTGGACCCTAATGTCCACTGGAACTATGCCTAATTCCCAATTTATGCACATCATCAACAAATTTGTGTATGACATCTTTTCAATTGACCCCGTTATGACTATGATGGATAAAGACATGACGACGCACTTCTGCTTTGCACATCAGCTTTGGGTCATTATCCAAAACGAGTTTGCCAAAGCTCCAAAGAGCAAAGCTCTCCTGAGAGCCTTGACTATATTACCTGACTGTGAAGAGAACCTGGGAAAGGTAGACTCTGATCTAAGAGATGTGCTCTACTCTGGGTACGTTTCAGCATTCCCTGCAAACCAACTTCATATTGATGCCTTCATGGAGGACAAGGAGTTGTGTTTTATAGTCTCCAGAATGGTTGTGGAAAAGTTGATAGGTCACTGAACCCCATCAGTGTTGTTCTCGGATCCCATTGTTGTTGGATCAGAGTTAATCAGCTAAAGAGTAATCTCTCTCTATGAATACAATTAAAGTTTTTTAGTCACGCAAATATGCTGTTTACAGTGTGGACTAGCAGACTTTTCAGCCTCATACACTCTTCGCAGATCATTGACATATGAGGACCTTTCAAGTGTGTCAACAAATCAATACAGAACATGGTCTGCAAAGAGTAAAGTAGATTTGGAAGTGAATACAAATATGACTTCTTCCTATCTTTCAGGTGACCGTAAATTGCCCCAGAAATAAGGGAGGAGTCCTCCGCAATGTTTGGAGAGCAGTAAAGCGACTCACCTGTGGCTGCTGCCGACATGCTAGAGCTTGACCAAGCCGGGACTAAAATACATAGCCTAGACAAGTAGTCATTGTTATATGATCATGTGCAAGGCCTACCTTTTCAAAATCAGTTATTTCATTATTAAAATCGTTATTGTATTGATATGAATAAATTGCTTATTCATTAGAGCGACTTGTCCCTGTCATTATTTTCAGCTATCATGTTTTGATGCCCAACATAAGCCACAGTGTAGACCTATTCTGGTGTATAGATGAAGCAACATTTCAAGCAAACATAGCCCCGTTTATAGCCTTATCAGGTATCCTTTGGTCTTAGACAGAGCCCTATGTATTATTTGGTATCAGAGGAGGCTGGTAGGAGGAGCAATAGGAGGAAGGGCTCATTCTAATTGCTGGAATGGAATCAATGGAACGGTATCAAACACATCAAACATATGGACACCAGCCATTACAATGAGCCCGTCCTCCTATAACTCCTCCCACCAGCCTCCTCTGTTTGGTATTTACAGTAGCGCCATTAAAAGTGTTTTTAAAAACGACGTATATTGACAAATCGTTCCTCGATTGAACACAAGGTGGTGCTGTTATATAGTTTGACATTTATCGACCCTGGTGTTTGGCCTGGGCCCCGGGCCCTGGTCTGTAGTGTAGTTTCAAACTACTCTAATGATCAAAAATATCAATAAGAAAAGATAACACCTACCGCACTACAAAACATGTATAGAATGGTTCAAATAATCTCAATTGGTTAATTAATATAATTGGCTATTGAATAATTAGTGTTAATGATTGGCATTGTTTATGTTTGAGATTTGAGTCATGATACAGAGTCATGTCAGGATAGCATTGTTGACAGTGCCACATAGGTAACCCATGTATCCACCTCAGAGAAAGTGTTTTCACCACCAGCAGGGGTGTGACAGACAGACAGGAATATTGGGCCTGGTCCAGTCCAGTCTACAAAGGGATTCTGGCCCACTCATAATTAGTTTGTCTGTCCACCTGCCAGCAAGGTCAAGATTTGTAAGGAGAACGTTGGTCGAAGAGAGCAGGCCCAGGATTTCGGAGTACAAAACAGGTCAGGGATTTGCGTCATCTCCATTGAAACACAAGTGAATGGTGCACTCCCTCTCTGCCTCTCTCAGTGTCAGTGTTCTAAACAGCAGTGCATTCTAAATGAATGGAGCGAGAATGTTTTAGAGCGAGAGAGCGGAGAGAGTGAGGCGGGAGATTGACGGGGTCAGAGTGAGGCGCACAATTTTCTGGGTACTGCTAGGCATTGACGACTATGCAGAGGAAGAGGTTGATAATGTGTGTGTGTGTGTATGTGTGTGTGTGTGTGTGTGATCATCAGAACACTCTGAACACACTATTCCACGGCCTCTCATTTTCATCCCTACCCACACAATGTCAGATAATATGTTACCGTATATGTATCATCTCAACAAATATATTCACATGTTACTAGGTTATTTGTGGCAATGTGTGATTATGCAAGACGATGCTAAACAAGGCAGCTACTGAACGTTTCTTTAAGCAACAGTCCTCTCTCACTCTCATTCGTTTGTTCTCCATGCCTGCCAGCTGTGTGTGACTTGGAAAGTCTAGCAGACTTTCCAAGTCTCTTTGTTTAGGCAGCTCCTCGAAAGGAAACTACCTGAACATGCCAATCAAGCCACTTACTGATTCAATTTGGTAATAGAATGAAACATTAAGGCAGTGGGAGGAACATTAACTGTTTTTGCTCTAATGAATCTAACCTCCATTCAGTCCTGTTCCAAACCGCTCCCACAAGTATTCTGGTAAAGTTGGCATCACTTGAAGGCTTGAATAACCTGAACAACAATGACTTCTACAGGCTCTGTAAACACCCTATGTCCTGTCCCTTAGTTCCTGGGCCTTTTTAAACAAGCCCTGAGCCGGACAGACAGACTAACAGACACAGGAGGCAGTTACAGAAAGACAGAGTGAGGGGTAGAGAGAGGGTGACAAGGCAAAAGAGTGAGAGTTGGTCACATAATAGCTTGTTTACAATACAAAGAATGATTAGGGTAAACAACCATTAAAAGTGAGAGAAGTGGGATCTCTGACAGTTGCTACTGGTAGTAATTATTTGTGTGGTCAACTTCATAGCTAGCCCTTGGTGGGTTAAATAAATCCTAACAAACCACAATAAACAACAACAACTAACCTTTTCCTGAGTGTGTAAGTTGCTTTGGGCAATATTGTTCTATTACACTAAATTATACTGTTGAACCATTAGTAGTTTAGTATAGCCTAAAATTATGACAACACTATATAGCTCAGAAAGTCTACAAATTTGCAATGAGTGGAAAGTGTTCTTCAGTTGACAATTTCCTGCATGTTGCACTGATGCTGATAGGTCCACCACCACTGTTTCACATTACGTGTAATTATTGGTTTTTCCCCTTTCAGCACATTGGCTAATGTTCTTTCCATGGTTCTGTACACTACTGTACTATGTTGTCTTATCTTATGGGAACTGAAAACGCTTTATTCACCATTTTCAAACATGTTCAAAAAGGACAAATAGCTAGATTCCTTTTAGACACATGTCCGTACACAATAAAACATGTTGACAGAATAAAATGGATTGCTAGCCCTAAAACACGAGGACAGTTCGTATGTGGTGCAGCACCTGTCATGTGCTTCTTGTTTTCCATTTTCAATTCCCTTACCAATCATAATAGACACGGCCAATTAAATTGTCGCTCTACAAATTGAGGAAATGTTCTGGCTACATCAGGAGAGAAAGAGTGTTTGACATGACGTATTTGTGACTATCCCACTCCACTATGACATAACAGCATTAGCATCAAAAAACATTTCTTCACAAAATGTCAAAGCATTTTTGTCCCTGGGTAAGGGGATAGAATGTGCCTTATCCCTGTCATTGTGTGGGGAGTAAAGCGCTCTGTTGTCCCTGCTGTGTGATTGAGCAGAAAATAACCAACCCACGCATGCTCCCTCCAACCAGCTCTGGGCTAGGGAACAACCGGGGGATTGTTCTGTGTGTAATTTATACACAAGGTTGGGGAGTAACTGATTAAACTATTAAATGTAATCAGTAACATCTAATCTGATTACAAAAAACTATAACTGTTACTGTTACTTTACCAGCAACAACAAAAAATGGATTACTTTTAAATTCAGAAGGGATGTTTGCGAGAAAAAAATCCATTATGACACCTTTCTGTTCAACATTGAAAAAAGGTGCAAGTTAAAGTTTGTTCCACCCATGAGTGTCATAGACCACTATGATGACGTACAAAATATATTTGATGGATATTTTTTGTCTTCTTCTAATGCCTGAAAGGAAAACTCCACCCAAAAACTATATTTTGGTATTTGTTTCATTGGTCCTGTCACGCCCTGACCATAGAGAGCCTTTTTATTCTCTATTTTGGTTAGGTCGGGGTGTGACTAGGGTGGGTGATCTAGTGTGTTTATTTCTATGTTGGCTTGGTATGGTTCCCATTCAGAGGCAGCGGTTTATCGTTGTCTCTGATTGGGGATCATATTTAGGCAGCAAATTTTCCCCACTGTGTTTTGTGGGATCTTGTTTTGAGTTAGTGCATGTTAAACCGCTTATGTTACGGTTTGTTGTTTGTTTCCGTTCTTTGTTTTTGTAAGTTTAAAAAAAAATAAAGATGTGGAACTCAGAGCACGCTGTGCCTTGGTCCGTTTCTCCACACAGTTATGTTACCGATTATAAATTTGGACAGGTAACTACTAACTGTAATGAATTACATTTAGAAAGTTACATACTGTCATAACTGTCCTGTAAGGATCCAAATGGGTCAGATTAGCTTTGCAAAAAATAACTTCAACCAGATCCCCTTTCACCCACAGAGGGGGGAGAAAAGAACTGGTGGGGGGGGGGGGGGGGGGTTGACAGCTCACGCCCTGTTGTAAATCAATTTCAGAACATTCAGCTATCTCCCTTTCCAAATTCACCCAAGGAATGTGGCTTTGTCTACACAGACCTTTTCCCACAAAACTCTAACACGTTCTGAAGCGAATACTGGAACAACATTTCTAACAAAGAACGTGGGGAATGGTCAGAGGCAATATGGAGAACACTGGTGACGTTTCAGGTGTTGTTTTGTGATGTCATTAAAATGTTATAAAGGAAATACTGTAACTTGAAAAGTATACACACTATTTGTGTGAAGTGTTCGTCCGATGAACTGTGCATGAAATATGAAAAATTATGAAAGTGTTTTAGTTGAGAGAGGGATATGATTTTAGGAGCCATAAAAGAGAAACGTTTCCATAACTTTATAGAAGTAAGTAGTCAAGGCCCCTTGAGTGAGGTCACATAGCGAGTCAGCCTGAAGGAACACCCCCTCTTTTTGAGCGAACAGTATAAAATTATGGGTTAACAATTAACATGTCAGACCAGAAAGACATCAAGCTGTAGCTCACATTTAAAGTGGTTGGAACTTTGAATCTCAACACGAGATAGAGATATAAAGTCACCACCTGGACAATCACTGGTAATGCTGATTAGCTGTCCTAAGTATCTAGAAAAGAGAATTTAAGTGGGACCATTCTACTACTCTCTTCAAACCATCGTATTCTACTACTCTCATCAACCCATTGGGAACCATCAGCACGGCTGGTTAGCCTATCTTCAAAGGAGCATCTTCCAGAGTGAATGGAAGTAGAATAAACTCTGTAGTTCTGTTCAGGACTACACGACAAGTCATTGGATAACGGACGACAGCAGAGAACAACAGTAGAAGACGGGTGGAGACCCCTTTTGGACAACCAGAGCCTTACAAGCGTGCCGCAAAAAGGCCCAACACTCTTTCCAAGAAGGCCTGGTTCAGACAAAATACACAAGAACCAAGATATTTCACATAAATACATTCGTGATTTCTTACTCGTGTTCATGTGCAAAGTATATGATTACTGTGAGAGTAGTTTCTAAATGTCCCAAAGTATTATGTCTCTGTCCCTCAGATATTGGCAAACTGCTCTATTGTACTTATTGGAAAAAATGTAAACAGAGCTGAGTCATGCATTTAATGTGTTATGCAATCAAGGATACAGGTGGCTAGGGTTGCACATTTTGGGGAATATTCAGAGGGGGAAACTTTCCGTGGGAATGAATGGGAAAATATGGGAATTGTAAGGGGTGCGTACTGGCGGCAGAGAAGTCAGACGCAGGAGAGCAAAAACGGTGTTTCCAAACAGCGCAGTTTAATAACAAACACAAAACACCGGAAAACAGAACAATCAAATAATGGTTACATAACCCGACGCACACCAGGACAGACGTGCACAAGCACTTACAATAAACAATCACCAACAAGGACATGAGGGGGAGCAGAGGGTAAAATACACAACATGTAATTTATGGGATTGGAACCAGGTGTGATGGAAGACAAGACAAAACCAAAGGAAAATGAAAAGAGGACCAGCGATGGCTAGAAGGACGGTGACTTCGACTGCCGAACGCCGCCTGAACAAGGAGAGGGTCCAACTTCGGCGGAAGTCGTGACAGGAATTAATGGGAATTAACGGAAATATATGCAAAATATTATTAATACCATTTAAATGTACATGTTTTTTGCACTGGATATAGTTACCATATCATATGGAGACAGAAACATAAACCTTATCATAAGTAGACATAATTGCAAATGATTCAATCCTTCCAATAGACATTTTTAAAAACTTTTTACAGTTGAAGTCGGAGGTTTACATACACCTTTGCCAAATACATTTAAACTCAGTTTTTCACAATTCCTGACATTTAGTCCTAGTAAAAATTCCCTGTCTTAGGTCAGTTAGGATCACCACTTTCTTTTAAGAATGTGAAATGTCAGAATAATAGCAGAGAATGATTTATTTCAGCTTTTTCTTTTTTTTCTTTTTTTCATCACATTCCCAGTGGGTCAGAAGTTTACATACACTCAATTATTATCTGGTAGCATTGCCTTTAAATTGTTTAACTTGGGTCAAACGTTTCGGGTAGCCTTCCACAAGCTTCCCACAATAAGTTGGGTGAAGTTTGGCCCATTCCTCCTGACAGAGCTGGTGTAACTGAGTCAGGTTTGTAGACCTCCTTGCTCGCACATGCTTTTTCAGTTCTGCCCACACATTTTCTATAGGATTGAGGTCAGGGCTTTGTGACGGCCACTCCAATACCTTGACTTTGCTGTCCTTAAGCCATTTTCCCACAACTTTGGAAGTATACTTGGGGTCATTGTCCATTTGGAAGGCCCATTTGCAACCAAGCTTTAACTTCATGACTGATGTCTTGAGATGTTGCTTCAATATATCCACATAATCTTCCTCCCTCATGATGCCATCTATTTTGTGAAGTGCACCAGTCCCTCCTGCAGCAAATCACCCCCACAACATGATGCTGCCACCCCCGTGCTTCACGGTTGGGATGGTGTTCTTCGGCTTGCAAGCATTTTTCCACCAAACATAACGATGGTCATTATGGCCAAACAGTTCTATTTTTGTTTCATCAGACCAGAGGACATTTCTCCAAAAAGTACGATCTTTGTCCCCATGTGCAGTTGCAAACCGTAGTCTGGCTTGTTTATGGCGGTTTTGGAGCAGTGGCTTCTTCCATGCTGAGTGGCCTTTCAGGTTTTGTCAATATAAGACTTGTTTTACTGTGGATATAGATACTTTTGTACCGGTCTTCTTCCTGAGCGGTATGATGGCTGTGTGGTCCCACGGTGTTTATACTTGCGTACTATTGTTTGTACAGATGAACGTGGTACCTTCAGGCGTTTGGAAATTGCTCCCAAGGATGAACCAGACTTGTGGAGGTCTACCATCTTGGGTGATCTCTTTTGATTTTCCCATGATGTCAAGCAAAGAGGCACTGAGTTTGAAGGTAGGCCTTGAAATACATCCACAGGTACACCTCAAATTTACTCAAATGATGTCAGCCTATCAGAAGCTTCTAAAGCCATGACATAATTTTCTGAAATTTTCCAAGCTGTTTAAAGGCACAGTCAACCTAGTGTATGTAAACTTCTAACCC
Source organism: Salvelinus fontinalis (assembly GCF_029448725.1). Lineage (NCBI taxonomy): Eukaryota > Metazoa > Chordata > Actinopteri > Salmoniformes > Salmonidae > Salvelinus > Salvelinus fontinalis. The sequence goes on along the minus strand of NC_074667.1, from coordinate 50,579,488 downwards.
ACTGGAATTGTGATACAGTGAATTATAAGTGAAATAATCTGTCTTTAAACAATTGTTGTAAAAATGTCTTTTGTCATGCACAAGTAGATGTCCTAACTGACTTGCCAAAACTATAGTTTGTTATCAAGAAATTTGTGGAGTGAAAAACGAGTTTTAATGACTCCAAACTAAGTGTATGTAAACTTCCGACTTCAACTGTAGTTACAAATTGAACTTTAATTAAATGAGTTGACTCTTCACATGGGATGATTTCACTGAACAACAAAAGGGAGTATTGAATGATCCCCAACGATCCATCGCATCTCCCAAAAACGTTTTCAATATACATCATTAAATTGATAGTCTAGAAACTAAAGCTTTGGTTGTCTTCCTCTCAGGCTTCCATTTCTTCTCCCTGGACCTCCTCAATGTCCACCTCTTGAACATCAGACTCTGAGGCCTCATCTTCACTGTCACTTTCCAACCTTGTTGAGGATGGCTCTTTGTCAGGCTCAAAAAGCATAACAGTTTCCCGGATGACCACCAATTTTTCAACCCTTGTATTGGTCAGCCTGTTGTGTGCTTTGGTGTGTGTGTTCCCATACAAGGACCTGAGGTGGCTGATGTTGGTGGGATTTGGAGGAGGATGGAGGCAACAGGGTAAAGAGCCTCAGTTCCACAAAGTCACTTCCACCAGGTGGCTGATGAGATATGTTGGCACGACTGCCATATTGCATCTCCATCCCAAAGCCATTGCTTGTAAGTGTACTTCGCCAGACTGCCAAGAACCTTGCCCTCACCCAGGCCATGGTGGCAAAACACAGTAGTGATGACACCATAGGCCTTGTTGATCTCTGCACCAGACAGGATGCTCTTGCCAGCATACTTGGGTCCAACATGTACGCTGCGGGGTGCATGGGCTTCAGGCAGAAGTCTTCACGCTTTTTGATGTATTTCAGAACTGCAGTTTCCTCTGCTTGGAGCAACAGTGAAATGGGCAGGGCAGTATGGATTTATTCTCTTACATCTGCAAGCAGAGTCTGAACATCAGACAGGATGGCATTGTCTCCCTCAATCCGTGCAACTACTACTGCTATAAGTTTCAGGCTGCTTGCTACGCTCACTCAAAATACATCATCCAGTAGGATCCTCTTGATGGGGCTGTCCAGATCGGCACACTGTGATATGGCCATTTCTTGGAGAGACTCCTTCCCCTCCAAGGGACTGTCTAACATAATGACAACACCACTCCAACAGGTGTTTGCTTGCTGAGGTAGATTGCTGCTATAATTTGATGACCCTTCACATACCTAACCATTTCCTTGGCTCTCTTGTAAAGCATATCCATTGTTTTCAGTACCATGATGTCCTTGAAGAGCAGATTCAATGCATGAGCAGCACAGCCAATGGGTGTGATGTGAGGGTAGGACTCCTCCACTTCAGACCAAGCAGTCTTCATGTTCGCAGTCTGTCACCAGTGCAAATACCTTCTGTGGTCAAGGTCATTGATGACTGCCTTCAGCTCATCTGCAATGTAGAGACCAGTGTATCTGTTGTCCCTTGTGTCTGTGCTCTTGTAGAGTACTGGTTGAGGAGTGGAGAGGATGTAGTTAATTATTCCTTGCCCACGAACAATCGACCACCCATCAGAAATTATTGCAATACAGTCTGCTTTCTCTATGATTTGCTTGACCTTCACTTGAACTCTTTTGAACTCTGCATCCAGCAAATGAGTAGATAAAGCATGTCTATTTGGAGGGGTGTATGCTGGGCAAAGAACATTCAGAAATCTCTTCCAATACACATTGTCTGTGAGCATCAGAGGTGAACCAGTTGCGTGCACAGCTCGAGCAAGACATTCATCAGCCTTTCTCTGACTATGTTCCTCCATTGAGTCAAAGAAACTTCTGATTCCAGGAGGACCATGAGCTGTTGCTATCAATAAGGTGTCTGATTAATAATTTTCACTTCGCATAGAAGTAGAGGGACTTTTGTCAGAGGTTGCTTGTTGAAGCGCTGAGGGAACTTCATGCATTTGGCCAGATGATTCTGCATCTTTGTTGCATTCTTCACATATGATTTTGCACAGTATTTGCAAATGTATACAGCTTTCCCTAGCTGCAGTGAAATGCCTCCACACATCAGATAGTGCCTGTAGCATTTTCCTGTAAAGATTAGAAAAAAATTATGTACAGATAAATATTTAAGCAGCTAGACTAAACAACTCCTTTGTAAGATAAATGTTTTAAGATGAAACATGTATGGAAGAAGGTGAATTAACACACCTCAGTTAACAGGCTCAAGCAAGCTAAAACCCACATGATAGCAAAAACTAACCAGCAGAAATTTTTGACAAGTTAGAAATGATTTAAGCACACTTTGCTGTAAGCTACTACTTACTAGTTAACAAACAATCATGTATGTCATATAAAATATATTCACCCCACCCAGTATTGTAATCAAAACTTACCAGAAAGCATGTAGTCCTTGGCTCAGACTGTGTAGTTAAACCAGAATATTCCACAAGACCTAGAATTGCCTTATGAATATCCCACAAAAAAGGTTAATTGTTATAAGCTTTTTTGATGAATTTAAGCAAAATTCCCCAAATTCCCAGGCTTAACTTTCCATGGTAAATTTCCAGAAGAATGGCTGAAATTTACCGAAAGGTTTACGACCCTTTGCAACCCTACAGGTGGCTCATATTCATGGTCTCTACATTGCATATAAAAGCTTCACATGGATATTTTCAGTGGTATTAAGCCTTACCAATCCTGCAAGATGTCTTCAGATTTTATTTAAGTCAACATCATTCAGTGAATTTGCTATTTACTTTATTCTCTGCAGAAATGTAGTCAGTGCTTGACTTGGGCAGGAGTTCACCGGAACTGAGTACCAGAACTTCAGATATTCTACTCTTGAGTTCTATTCAGATATTCTATTCTTGAGTTCCTCCTGCATTACTTATAGAATATTAGCTCAAAAGTATTGAGGAGTTCCTGTACCTAAATATAAACATTACCAACACCCAAAATGAGTGCCGACACCTACTTCAGTCCAAGTCAAGCACTGATTGTAGTGACAGCTTTGTTGAATCATATAAACTTTGTAATGGCAGTCAAACATAAGTTAAATGACCAAAGTTGCTATGCTTGCTAGATAACGCCAATGAATGACAGAATATCTCCTATTTGGCAAAATCGAGTTGATGATTACACAGATAGCAGATCTGCTTATGAATAACAGAGAGTTGAAGAGAGGATTTTGTTTAAATATCAAGGTACAGTATCTTAACAGGGACCAACTCTGTTTAAAAGATATATACATATCTACTCTCATGCCATTTGTTGATCACACATTTTCAACCGAAGCTCTCATATGGGCAGCAATACAAGACAGCGCAGAGAAACCGGGGAAATGTTATAGCAGTATTTTGACATGCATAGGCGAGATATACTTTGATAATGCAACCTATGGATTGCAGAATAAAGTTAGGAATTTTCATTCGAGACGGGAGTCAGGATTGGGAAGATAGGAAAATAGCTCAGGCTCTATATAAGGCTACATAAGGTTAGCATACTAGATACATTATAGACTACACTTGATTTAGGGTACATTATTGCATGCTAAATGTTTCTGACCAGTGAACGAATAAATGAGCTAGCACTTCCACTTGGCCAGCCAGAGATCAATTAACCAAATATACAGACAGATTCAGTGAAATAAAATCACATTGACTGATTAGACAATTCACAGGCTTTTGGTCAGGAGTAGGCCAGGCTACTACGCAAGTGAATAGCAAAATCCACTTGTATTTCATACCTAAACGGGTCCTAAAATTCCAAATCAAATAGCTAAATGATCCATATAATGACCATCTTAAAACAATTCCATATGTCTGCTTAGCAGCTTATCATTATAGCCTGCTGTTTTCTAGAAATCGGGTTGGGGCAAATTCTTCGCGTTGGGGTTCATTTAATTTCTGTGATGTCAGATCAGGCCTGGGCTCAGGCTTCATTTCACCAGGCTTTGGTCTGAAAGGGATGGAATTTTCAGTTCTGATGAGAACTCTATACTGCAATTCGGGTCTTGTGCAGTGCGACAGTGTCAATTATACATGTGCTTTGACTTTATGGTGACTTTGTGTTAAGTTAATACGCTAAGGCTTCCATGAGACAACCTGTTTATATAATGTGCTATTTCATTTTTAATCTGCTGCTGCACATGTTGTGTATTTCGTGGAATTGCATTAGTGCCGACATTGGGGGGAAATGTTGTAATTTCCCAGGTCTTGTCATTTAATTTTGGGGGGGGAATTGTGAAGCATGGTCCCGGGACAGTACCGGGATCCCAGTTACCGGTGTTAATCCCTAGTATGGTGGTTATGCAACATGTCAACTTGTGTATAAGAATTATGTTGCATTTACTGCACTGTGTACATTCAAAACACGTGTCCTTGATATGCTTTTCCCAATATTCATGTCTTGATGTTTCACCTCAAAACCTTCATATATGTGTTTCTCTGCTGTAGTGTGTGCAATCTTCTTTAAAGTAAAATATTTTGGTAGTTTTTGTAAATATTTGAGCTACAGACATGAAAAATGACCTTGGAGTTTGGTCAGATAAAAACCATCTGTTTCCCTCCATTCCTTGGCTTCTGTAGCCTCGTTCCTGAATTGGCAACATCTGTTCTGGCGAACTCCTGCTGGACTTTCTCTCGCTCTCCATCCATACACATACATGGACATGCTTCAGAGCATGCCCCTGCTATGTAACGTTTTAAAAATTGTATGACTGCCTTACTTTTGCCAGGTCCCAGGAAGAGTTGCTAATGGGGATCCATAATACAAACACTCCCCTCCTCCTACCACCTGTTTTAAAGCAGCAGCTGCAGCCAAATAGGATGTTTTTTCTCCTTATATCCCCCCTACACAATTTGATTTACAACACAGTGTGAAAAATAGAGGTAGGGTGTAGACAATCAAAGGACGATGAATGTAATAAGAAACCTTAGGTGCTACCTTAAGGCCGATAGCAACCACTGTAGAATTTCCGGTCAGAACAAGGATGAGACATATGTCCAGTTTAAAGCGAGTTTAATGGAAGAAGATGTCCACATTCACACACATACCCGACCACTCATGGTTCAGATAACTGAGAATCATGTCCAGTGAGAATTGACATTAACTATGGTTCTGAAAGGAAAGTGGAGAAAGAGAACTTAGGCTACAGCACTGCTATTTATGAGTGACATGGCTTGTGTAACACAGGTAAGTACAGTTGAAGTCGGAAGTTTACATACACTTACGTTGGAGTCATTAAAACTCGATTTTCAACCACTCTACAAATTTCTTGATAACAAACTATAGTTTTGGCAAGTCGGTTAGGACATCTATTTTGTTTATGACACAAGTAATTTTTCCAACAATTGTTTACAGACAGATTATTTCACTATATCAGAAGTTGACACACACTAAGTTGACTGTGCCTTTAAACAGCTTGGAAAATTCCAGAAAATTATGTCATGGCTTTAGAAGCTTCTGATAGGCTAATTGGCAACATTTGAGTCAATTGGAGGTGTACCTGTGGATGTATTTCAAGGCCTACATTCAAACTCAGTGTCTCTTTGCTTGACATCATGGGAAAATCAAAAGAAATCAGCCAAGACCTCAGGAAAAAAATGGTAGACCTCCACAAGTCTGGTTCATCCTTGTGTAACAGTATAACTTTAAACCATCCCCTCGCCCCGACACGGGCGCGAACCAGGGACCCTCTGCACACATCAACAACTGACACCCACGATGCGTTGTTACCCATCGCTCCACAAAGCCACGGCCCTTGCAGAGCAAGGGGCAACCCTACTTAAAGTCTCAGAGCAAGTGACGTAACTGATTGAAATGCTACTAGCGCGTACCCGCTAACTAGCTAGCCATTTCACATCCGTTACACTCACCCCCCTTTCAACCTCCTCCTTTTCCGCAGCAACCAGTGATCCGGGTCACGGCACCAATGTAACAGTATAACTTTAAACCATCCCCTTACTAGCACGTACCCGCTAACTAGCTAGCCATTTCACATCCGTTACACTTGGGAGCAATTTCCAAATGCCTGAAGGTACCACGTTCATCTTTACAAACAATAGTATGCAAGTATAAACACCATGGGACCACGCAGCCATCATACCGCTCAGGAAGGAGATGCGTTCTGTCTCCTAGAGATGAACGTACATTGGTGCGAAAAGTGCAAATCAATCCCAGAACAACAGCAAAGGACCTTGTGAAGATACTGGAGGAAACGAGTACAAAAGTATCTACATCCACATAAAACGAGTCCTATATCGACATAACCTGAAAGGCCACTCAGCAAGGAAGAAGCCACTTCTCCAAAACCGCCATAAACAAGCCAGATTACGGTTTGCAAATGCACATGGGGACACAGATCGTACTTTTTGGGGAAGTGTCCTCTGGTCTGATGAAACAAAAATAGAACTGTTTGGCCATAATGACCATTGTTATGTTTGGAGGAAAAAGGGGGAGGCTTGCAAGCCAAAGAACACCATCCCAACCGTGAAGCACGGGGGTGACAGCATCATGTTGTGAGGGTGCTTTGCTGCAGGAGGGACCTGGTGCACTTCACAAAATAGATGACATCATGAGGTAGGACAATTATGTGGATATATTGAAGCAACATCAAGACATCAGTCAGTAAGTTAAAGCTTGGTCGCAATCACAAAGCCTTGACCTCAATCCTATAGAAAATGTGTGTGCAGAACGGAAATAGCGTGTCCGAGCCATGAGGCCTACAAACCTGACTCAGTTACACCAGCTCTGTCAGGATGAATGGGACAAAATTCACCCAACTTATTGTGGGAAGCTTGTGGAAGGCTACCCAAAACGTTTGACCCAAGTTAAACAATTTAAAGGCAATGCTACCAAATACTAATTGAGTGTATGTAAACTTCTGACCCACTGGGAATGTGATGAAAGAAATAAAAGCTGAAATAAATCTCTCTGGTATTATTTTGACATTTCACATTCTTAAAATAAAGTGGTGATCCTAACTGACCTAAGACAGTGAATCTTAACTAGGATTAAATGTCAGGAATTGTGGAAAAACTGAGTTTAAATGTATTTGGCTAAGGTGTATGTAAACTTCTGACTTCAATTGTAGATAATAGCATTGGCTATAATACACCACAGCAGGCCTAATGCCTAGTCAAATAAACATTACAGTAATGTTGAAATGTATACATAATACTAATACACTGAGTATGAATGATATATTATAGAAAATAGCCTAGCTCCATAAATGAGCAACGCTAATAAACGGCTAATCACTAACAGTCATGCTTATGCATTCCAATGCAAAATGCTAACAGTAATGCTAATGCTAGCGGGAGCACGAGCTAGCTAACAAGCTCAACACATGGTAATTATACAAAATAGACCACAAAACTTAACTCCACATAATATGACACCTATCTCAAGGCACTTACGTTTAGATACACGCTCAATTAAACATCAGGCATACAGGAGGAAAACTTTACCAGGAGGATAACTGTGAAACTGCTCATCCAGATGGGGAAAGCACGTTTCTGACCACACATCGTGCTGGGGTCATAGATTAATTGATTCTGAAATCCCGGGGATTAAGGCCGCTGATAGGCCGCTGATAGGCTTAACGAGTTGGTGATATGTATTTGGTGTCACCTTGACCAATAAGACACTAACAAAAGTGTGGGTCCTCTAAATGAGACTATGCTGCCAGACTAAAACTAACCAGAAGGGACGGCTAGAATCAGCTGTCCGTTTTAACGTGCTTCAGAGTTATTGAATTAACCTGTCAGGTGACACTGAGGTGGTCAGGTTTGCCACATCTTCAACCAGCTAAAACCACACAATCAGCATGCACTTCTATTGTATTCTACTCTATCAGAAAACTATAAGGGCACAAGGCAAAACCCAGATGCAGACATAGGAGGCAGATGGTTTGAGTCTGATATTTATTACATTCAAAAGGGGTAGGCAAGAGAATGGTTGTGGACAAGCAAAAGGTCAAACCAGTTCAGTGTCTAGGAATGTACAGTGCAGCAGGCAGGCAGAATGGTCAGGCAGGCGGGTACAGAGTCCAGAAAACAGCCAAGGGCCAAAGCCGGGAGGACTAGTCAAAGAGAATAGACAAGGCAGGCGCACAGGGAAACCACACTGGTTGACTTAGAAAATACAAGACAAACTGGCACAGAGAGACAGGAAACACAGGGATATATACACCACGGATAACAAGCGACACCTGGAGGGGGTGGAGACAATAACAGGGACAGGTGAAACTGATCAGTGTGTGACAGAAAACATTATTTATCCATTAATTTATCATGCAGCAGCCAAGCCTGGAATGCATTTCTTAAGTCTAAAGGTGTTTGGGTAAATGTAGAGCCTTGTATTTATCTAAAGATATGGCTCTAGGTAAATTATGAAAAACTGAATTTTCCATGTTATATCTATGACCTACTGTATTTTGCCGGCTATGACATGGCACAGAGTTTCTTTGCGCAATATCGCGAGACTTTCAGAAACGCTTGCGAAACAGACCAAACAGAGCCGGGGTTTGTGGTGTGAGAAGTCAATGATAGAAGTGAAAAATTATTCACGAAATCTAAATACATAACCTAGATTCGATCCAATGTGTTAATTAGTTGAACATGTTTAATTCAAACCTTGGGAATTGGACAAACGGATACGTTTTCATTTTTCTCAAAAACAACTTTATATCGATGGAGTGCGTTTGATTTGACGGCTTGCACATGCGCAGTTCGGCGCGAGACGACAGTTGGACCCAATGCGGGTTTCTACGATTGAGTTTAGATATCCAACGTCGCCATGACATCGCCTACAAGTGTGATCGGGGATTTCTATTGGAGAAGCAGTTTTAGCCTATCTTCATATTGTACTGTCTTTGACATAGGTCTTCGCATAAATCAAAGCAACTGGTTGCTATGGCATCGGGGAGAGGTCGTGCCGTCAACCAATCAGAGACGAATTCCCACGGTCTCATAAACCAATGAAAATTGGACTCTGGGAATAGCGGAAATACATGAAACCCATAGCGCTAATATTTTTTTTTTGATCATACCGCGTGTTTATAGGGAATCTCGAGTTGATGATCGCCAAAACCCAAGGTAAATATGCATTCACCGGTAAAAACGGTTTATAACTTTTATAAGTTGATAATTTTGCCTGGCGACCCCACAGTACCCAATTGTCATACTTGAGTAAAAGTTAGGATGCCTTAATAGAAAATAACTCAAGTAAAAGTCACCCAGTAAAATACTACATAAGTAAAAGTCTAAACGTATTTCATTTTAAATATACTTAAGTATCAAAAGTAAATGTAATTGCTGAAATATACTTAAATATCAAAAGTAAGAGAATTAATCATTTAAAATTCCTCATTATTCCCAACCAGTCAGCCCAAGTTTTTGTTTATATATATTTTTATTTATTTACGGATAACCAAGGGCACACTCCCAACACTCAGACATTAATTTCCAAATGAAGCATTTGTGTTTAGGTAGTCCACCAGATCAGAGGCAGTAGAGATATCAAGAGAACATCCTGGGTCAAGTGTAAGAATTTGACTATTTTCTTGTCAAAATGTAATGAGTACTTTTGGGTGTCAGGGAAAACGTATGAAGTAAAAAGTACATTATTTTCTTTAGGAATGTAGTGAAGTAAAAGTTGTCAAAGCTATAAATAGTAAAGTACAGAAACTCCCAAAAACGACTTATGCTGTACTTTAAAGTATTTTTACTTAAGTACTTTACACCACTGTTCTAAGGCAATGTCAGAGACCAAGTTTCACTTACCTTAGACTCCCAATGTGTCCCAAAGCAAAGTTTCACTGTGTGTTCCACATTTCTCAACGCTCTCATAAAGAGTTTGCGTAACTTGTGTGCAAATGTGTTCCTCCAGTCTTTATTGTTAGGCCTGTAGATTTGGAACAGTGACTTTTCATTTCACTGTCAACTCTGTGTGTGTGAGATAAGAGGGGTCTCTAGTGGTGGTGTAGGCTTTGAGTCACAGAGCGATGTCTGTGGTTTCGAAGGATGACATTTTCTCTCACCAGAGCAAACACCTATAATTTGGAACCCGACTCAGGTTGCTTAGGTGCCCACTCTTTGATATACAGTACCAGTTAAAAGTTTGGACACACCTACTCATTAAAGGGTTTTAATTTATTTTTACTATTTTCTACATTGTAGAATAATAGTGAAGACATAAACTATGAAATAACACATATGGAACCATGTAGTAACCAAAAAAGTGTTAAACAAATCAAAATATATTTTGTATCTTAGATTTTTTAAAGTAGCCACCCTTTGCCTTGACAGCTTTGCACACGCTTGGCATTCTCTCAACCAGCTTCATGAGAAATGCTTTTCCAACAGTCTTGAAGGAGTTCCCACATATGCTGAGCACTTGTTGGCTGCTTTTCCTTCACTCTGCGGTCCAACTCATCCCAAACCATCACTAGCACATTAGAGGCTGCTGCCTATAGGCATAGACTAGAAATCACTGGCCACTTTAACCTCACTAGGGTACGTGGGACGCTACCTGGCCAACATCCAGTGAAATTGCAGAGCGCCAAATTCAAAAACCATAATACTCATTATTAAACATACAAGTGTTGTACATCTGTTTAAAGATTAACTTCTTGTTAATCGAACCACGTTGTAAGATTTTAAAAAGACTTTACGGCGAAAGCGTACCATGCGACTCTCTGAGAACAGCTCCCAGCAGACAAATCATTACAAACAGTTACCAGCCAAGTAGCGGAGTTACACAAGTCAGAAATAGAGATAATATTAATCACTTACCTTTGATGATCACTCACAAAACTCCATTTACTCAATACATTTTTGTTTTGTTCAATAAAGTCCCTGTTTGTATCCAAAAACCTCAGTTTTGTTCTTGCGTTTTGTTCAGTAATCCACAGGCTCAAACGCAGTCACAACAGGCAGACGAAAAATCCAAATGGTGTTCGTAGAAACATTTCAAACGATGTTTATAATCAATCCTCAGGTTGTTTTTAGCCTAAATAATTGACAATATTTCAACCGGACAATAACGTCGTCAATATAAAAGGTAAACAAGAAAGGCGCGCTCTCGGTAGCGCGCATCAAAAAGCTTTGCAACACTGTAGGGTCCACTCATTCAGAGTGGTCTTACGCCCTCATTTTTCAGAATACAAGCCTGAAACAATTTCTAAAGACTGTTGACATCTAGTGGAAGCCATAGGAAGTGCAATTTGAGTCCTAAGTCAATGGATACTGTAATGGCGTTCAATAGAAAACTACAAACATTTTAAAAAATCCCACTTCCTGGATGGAATTTTCTCAGGTTTTCACCTGCCAAATCAGTTCTGTTATACTCACAGACATTCTTTTAACAGTTTTGGAAACGTTAGAGTGTTTTCTATTCAAATCTGCCAATTATATGCATATCCTAGCTTCTGGGCCTGAGTAGCAGGCAGTTTACTTTGGGCCCGCTTTTCATCCGGAAGTGAAAATAGTGCCCCCTAGTGAAGTTAACTTCTCTGGGGCAGGTGGGACGCAAACGTCCCACCGGCCAATAGCCAGGGAAAATACAGCGCGCCATATTCAAATAACATGATATAAAAATCAAACTTTCATTAAATCACACATGTAAGATACCAAATTAAAGCTACACTCGTTGTGAATCCAGCCAACATGTCAGATTTCAAAAAGGCTTTTCGGCGAAAGCATAAGATGCTATTATCTGATGATAGCACAACAGTAAACAAAGAGAGTAGCATAATTCAACACTGCAAGCACGACACAAAACGCAGAAATAAAATATAAATCATGCCTTCCCTTTGAGGAAATTCTTTTGTTGGCACTCCAATATGTCCCATAAACATCACAAATGATCCTTTTGTTCGATTTAATTCCGTCGATATATATCCAAAATGTCAATTTATTTGGACTGTTTCATCCAGAAAAACACAGCTTCCAACTTTCGCTAAGTCACTACAAAATATATCAAAAGTTACATGTAAACTTTACCAAAACATTTCAAACTACTTTTGTAATACAACGTTAGGTATTTTTAAACGTTAATAATCGATCAATTTGAAGATGGGATGATCTGTGTTCAATACAAAAAGAAAACAAACTGACGCAACTTTTTTCGTAACATGACTCTCAAAAAATGTACTTAATGTGACCCTCATTTACGATAGCCCTACTTCTTCACTACACAAAGTAATAACATCAACCGATTTCCAAGGACTGGTGACATCCAGTGGAGCGGTAGGAACTGCAAGCAAGTCCATTAGAAATCTGGTGTCTAAGAAAACTCATTGAAAAGACAGTGACATCAAAAAAATACAAATTCTGAATGGTTTGTCCTCAGGGTTTTACCTGCTACATAAGTTCTGTTATTCTCACAGACATGATTCAAACAGTTTTAGAAACTTCAGAGTGTTTTCTATCCAAATCTACTAATAATATGCATATCTTATATTCTGGGGATGAGTAGCAAGCAGTTGAATTTTGGCATGCTATTTTTCCGAAAGTGAAAATGCTGCCCCCTGCCCTCAACTAGTCACTTTAATAATGTTTACATATATGGCATTACTCATCTCATATGTATATAACGTATTCTATACTATTCTACGGTATCTTAGTCACTTAATGTTTACATATCTTGAAATACTCATATATTTATATACTATATACTATTCTACTGTATCTTAGTCCGTTCCGATCTGACATCGCTTGTCCATATGTAAATAGTCTTACTTCATTCCTACTTAGATTTGTGTGTATTGGGTATATGTTGTGTAATTAGTTTGATATTACTTGTAAGATATTACTGCACAAGCATTTCGCTACACCTGCAATAACATCTGCTAACCACGTGTATGTGACCAATAACATTTTATTTTAATTGGGTTGAGGTCGGGTGATTGTGGAGGCCAGGTCATCTGATGCAGCACTCCATCACTCTCCTTGGTCAAATAGCCCTTCCAGAGCCTGGAGGTGTTTTTGGGGTCATTGTCCTGTTGAAAAACAAATGATAGTCCCATTAAGCTCAACCCAGATGGGATGGGGTATCACTTCAGAATGCTGTGGTAGCCATGCTGGTTAAGTGTGCCTTGAACCACACATGCTGCGGAGAACATCCATCCATTCACCTACTGGTTGGAACGAGGATCTCAAATTTGGACTCAAGTTTTGGATAGACCTCAACCGGTCTAATGTCCATTGCTCGTGTTTCTTGGCCCAAGCAAGTCTCTTCTTATTATTGGTGTCCTTTAGTAGTGATTTCTTTGCAGAAATTCAACCATGAAGGCCTGATTCACGCAGTGTTCTCTGAGCAGTTGATGTTGATGTGTCTGTTACTTGAACTCTGTGAAGCATTTATTTGGGCTGCAATCTTAGTCTGGTAACTCTCTAATGAACTTATCATCTGCAGTAGAGGTAACTCTGGGTCTTCCTTTCTTGTGGTGGTCCTCATGAGAGCCAGTTTCATCGTAGTGCTTGATGGTTTTTGCGACTACACTTGAAGAAACTTTAAAAGTTCTTGACATTTTCTGTATTGACTGACCTTCATGTCTTCAAGTAATGATTTACTGTCGTTTCACTTTTCTTATTTGAGTCGTTCTTGCCATAATATGGACTTTGTCTTTTACCAAATAGGTCTATCTTCTGTATACCACCCCTACTTTGTCACAACACAACTGATTGGCTCAAACGCATTAAGAAGGAAAGAAATTCCACAAATTAACTTTTAACAAGGCACACCTGTTAATTGAAATGCATTCCAGGTGACTACTTCATGAAGCTGGTTGAGAGAATGCATAGAGTGCGCAAAAAGGTCTTCGAGCCAAAGGGTGGCTACTTTGAAGAATCTCAAATATAAACTTTATTTTGGTTACTACATGATTCCATGTGTTATTTCATAGTTTTTGATGTCTTCACTATTATTCTACAATGTAGAAAATTGTTCAAATAAAGAAAAACCCTTGAATGAGTAGGTGTGTCCAAACTATTGACTGGTACTGGAGATGAACCTATACTCTAAGTGTAATTTTCTTGGCTAATTGAAAAACAAGCTAGTTCTAAGAGTGTATTAATTTTGTATCTGTTTCTAATCAAACTGAAATTTGCCCTGGCTAGCACCTCATCATGATGTTATACAGACCATTGGCCCTGAGGGTAACTCACTTTAGATGGTGTTCTTTTCCAGGCCTTACGTAAGGCATGTAGGGTATCCCTCAGAAATGAGAGACCTCCTCCCGGCAGTGACTTTACGCCTTTCTCACCCTAACCCGAGCTATCTGTCCCTACAGCTAGCCAGCTACCGTGGTGATATGTTCCTGTTACTGCACCTGTGGGGTAAATTTACTCTGTGGAAATTGAGTCCATGTTGCTGGTTTGACACACTGGCCTTCCACTGGAGATGGATGGTCAAGACAGGAGACGAAGGCTTTTCTTGCACATAGCTTCTCCGAGTAGTCCATGTGGCTCCAGTCCAATGCAAACTATCTCAGAAGGATTAGGTGTGAGAAGTACAATTTCAGTTGGGACACATTAAGTTGTGTGTGTGTGTGCACTCTGTGCACCCACCTGTGTCCTCCTGAATGACAGGCATTTGACAACCTGCTGTGAGATTCCTTACCTCAGCCAACTCTATGACACATTTTTGGAGAGACAACCATGGATAGACACAGGCCATGTTTACCAGAAAACAGGACAGCAATTCTGTGGAAATGGTGGTTGTGTTACATAACCAGCCTATGGAAACTCTCCCTCCTAGGTCATCTGGCCTGGTACTGACCCAATCTTCAGAACCCTGCCTTCCTCTTGTCTTGCCCTCATTCTTCCTTCCCTCAGACTTCCTGGGGGGTTCCAAGAACCAGCCACTCTGTGGTTCTGCATAGCAGCGAAATCAATCTGACAAGGCAAGGCGTGTTGGAGAGTGCTGCTGACAACCTGTCCATATCTCATAGTGGGGTGATGGCAGGTTGGGATGGGAAGAAGACCCATGGAAAGTTCAGTGTTCCTCTGATGCGTACAGTAGGTTATAAGAAACTGGCTTAATGAATAGCTTTAAACATAGGCTCAATAGTAGATGTCCATTAAAACCATGATCAGGCCTAGGCTATGTTCCGATGAGTTGTTGGTTGGTTGCATTAGAATTTGCTGCCTCTTAAATGGCAGGTTTAAAAGCTAACCATTAATGTGTTATATCATGATGGAACAAACACCCACTGGGTTAATCTTGCCATGTCTGTTCTTCATAGATTAGATTGGTTTGGCTCCCCTCAACCAAAGGCATGTTTTTATATTTTATTATTGCAGGCATTGTCAAGGTTGAGACACCTCTGGTCCTGGACATCTCACCTGTTTTAAATGTTTTTATCCTAGTCTGTCATTTGGATGAGAGGGAAAGAAACACACGTCTTACATTGTCAGCATCACTCTCGTATGACGATAGAGGCATTGCAGAGTTGGCTGGAGGCCACAATTCCCTACCCCATTAGCACGCCCCTGGTCCTCCCCTCCACCCTCCTTTCCCAGACCCACAGTGTCTGCTGTGAGTCACTCAGCCCCTGTTAATCTGAGATCCCTCTGAAGTTTGGGCTCCGATCTCTCTCTCACACACACACTCCTGTCCCGCTGGCACTGTGATTACTGGGGTTTAGTGGGTTGGGCACACACTCGGAATGGGGCGGGGTAAGGGTTAGCACCGTAGCAACAGGATGAAAATGTCAGAGACATCAAAAGGACAGGATAAATTTACACACTCACTCATTTGCCCTAATATGGCTCTGCTCACACACCAATGTATGTAGCCTAAGCCATCAGAGACATTCAGTCACATATCCTTAATAAGCTTTCTAGACACACAGATGACTTTAATACTTTAATATAGCCTAGTCCAATTCTATAATTATTATTTTGCCTAGCTTTAATGCAGAGTTTCCCAAACTAGGGGTCGAAACCCATGTGGGGTCACCTGATTTTAAAAGGGGATCGTGAGAAAAATAAATAAGTGGTTGTAGTAAACAGAGCGGTTTCTATTTACTTCCTACAAATGTGGAGCTGTCTTTTGAACTATTTAAGTTACAAAATATTATGAACCCATCACTGAAAGAGAAGACTCTCAGGAACACATACAGTATGTGTCTTCTCTTTTCCTCTACAATGCCCACAAGCGTAGTTAGAACACAGTGGACAAGACTAGGTGCTAAATCAGTGGAGGAACAATAACACAATGAATGACATGGAACTCTATTCCACATCAAGCAACTGACGCAAGCAGTAAAATTAGGTTAAAAAAAACAGATTAAAAAACACCTTCTGGAACAGCGGGGACTGTGAAGCAACACAAACATTGGCACAGACACATGCATACACACACACACACGATAGCATACGCACTATACATACACATGGATTTAATACTGTAGATATGTGGTGGAGTAGGGGTCTGAGGGCACACAGTGTGTTGTGCAATCTGTGAATGTATTGTAATGTTTTAAAATTGTATAAACTGCCTTCATTTTGCTGGACCCCAGGAAGAGTAGCTGCTGCTTTGGCAGCAACTAATGGGGATCCATAATAAATACAAATGATGCGCATATTCTATCAAAAGTACTGTCAGACTGATTTGTAATAGACTGCCGTAGCCCCAAGTGTGTATGTGTGTGTATTAAACGTTTCAGTTTTTTTTAAACTTGTGGGGTCATATTTTTATTTATTTAATCAAAATGGGGTCGGGGCCAAAAGTTTGGGAACCCCTGCTTTAATATCTTTCACACTCTTGTTGACTGACAGCTTAAACTAGTGATTGACAGATTGAGAGAGAGATGTGGTATTCTCTTTAGGCTGGCCTATTCTAGGACTGTGTGGATCATATGAAATCAGATCTGACAACTGAGCCATATCTGATATTATCTATGCACACACACTGTCTTCTGCCAGGATGGGAGGGGGTTTCCCTGCCCCTGAGAGGGAGAGAGGGTGGGGGGGGGGGGGGGGGGGTGGGGGGGGAGACTAAAGCATTTCTGGAGGGACACTATGGCTTTATTTGTGCACCATCAATTCTAAACCAAGGAGTGACAATGCCAGGAAAAGCAATAACGCTCCCTCCATACCTCTGATAGTCCATCATTTTAACTGCCAATCATCATTCCCTCCATAGGTCACAGACAGTCAGTAATTTGGTCACTGACTGTTATGTAAATTGTATGTTGGTGTCTTGTTAAATGCATGAAGTATATCCTAACCTCTGCTCTTTTGTTGTCCTGCCCTGTAGTGCTTAGCCTAGTCATTTCAGCAAGCCATGACACCTACCATCTCAGAATTTTCTGAAATAATTTCTGTAGTTAGAAACAGACAATTATTTTTCAGGAATGCTTATTTTATCCAAGTTTTAATTTGAATTAGCCTTTTTATTTATTTATAGGATTCACATAATATTCAACAAATTATAGCACCCAACATCTGATTTGGACCAAACTTCTTCTTCCTACCATTGAGTAAGACATGAGAAATCAAATAAAATGGTCAAAAGCCATCCAAGAACCCCCCACATCCCATGCAAATCCCACCCCAATAACCAGTATACAGGATCTGTTCTCTATGTTTGACACGTTAATATGGAGCTGCGGCTTGGAGTATTGCTTCTTCAATATTTGTATCCGTGAATCTGGTAATGTTTGTTTTCCTCTGTTAGAGAAATTAGCCATTGGAAGTCGCTTGCATTATTTACCATAAATCAGTGCGACATTACCATGTTTTGCCCACTAGATGCCACTGTTTCTGCTACTGCCACCACACCCTTTCATACATTTTCCAGGTTTATTAAATGAGTCAACATTTTATTTGCAACTTTGAGTACAAACCAATCGCTTTTGCTCATGGTTAAAATAAATTGTGGTCAAGCCAGTCCTCCATGAAAGCAATTCAATTTGTCCTTCTCTTAGCAATGTAATGAATCAACCCAACTCTCCTTGAATAGTCCAACAAATTGAAGCTCTCTGAGGGCTATCCATATGGTGCAATTCTCATATGAATAATGTTCCTACTAGCCTATGGAGAAATTGGCTTGTGACTAACGCTAATAAAATAAAAAATACAATTATAAACCATTGCATGGAAGTCATGTTTGTTAATACAATTATTAGAAAACATCCCTCTCTCTATATATATATATATATATATATACTGCTCAAAAAAATAAAGGGAACACTAAAATAACACATCCTAGATCTGAATGAATGAAATATTCTTATTAAATACTTTTTTCTTTGCATAGTTGAATGTGCTGACAACAAAATCACACAAAAATGATCAATGTAAATCAAATTTATCAACCCATGGAGGTCTGGATTTGGAGTCACACTCAAAATTAAAGTGGAAAACCACACTACAGGCTGATCCAACTTTGATGTAATGTCCTTAAAACAAGTCAAAATGAGGCTCAGTAGTGTGTGTGGCTTCCACGTGCCTGTATGACCTCCCTACAACGCCTGGGCATGCTCCTGATGAGGTGGCGGATGGTCTCCTGAAGGATCTCCTCCCAGACCTGGACTAAAGCATCCGCCAACTCCTGGACAGTCTGTGGTGCAACGTGGCGTTGGTGGATGAAGCGAGACATGATGTCCCAAATGTGCTCAATTGGATTCAGGTCTGGGGAAACGGGCGGGCCAGTCCATAGCATCAATGCCTTCCTCTTGCAGGAACTGCTGACACACTCCAGCCACATGAGGTCTAGCATTGTCTTGCATTAGGAGGAACCCAGGGCCAACCGCACCAGCATATGGTCTGAAAAGGGGTCTGAGGATCTCATCTCGGTACCTAATGGCAGTCAGGCTACCTCTGGCAAGCACATGGAGGGCTATGCGGCCCCCCAAAGAAATGCCACCCCACACCATGGCTGACCCACCGCCAAACCGGTCATGCTGGAGGATGTTGCAGGCAGCAGAACGTTCTCCACGGCGTCTCCAGACTCTGTCACGTCTGTCACATGTGCTCAGTGTGAACCTGCTTTCATCTGTGAAGAGCACAGGGCGCCAGTGGCGAATTTGCCAATCTTGGTGTTCTCTGGCAAATGCCAAACGTCCTGCACGGTGTTGGGCTGTAAGCACAACCCCCACCTGTGGACGTCGGGCCCTCATACCACCCTCATGGAGTCTGTTTCTGACCGTTTGAGCAGACACATGCACATTTGTGGCCTGCTGGAGGTTATTTTGCAGGGCTCGGGCAGTGCTCCACCTGCTCCTCCTTGCACAAAGGCAGAGGTAGCGGTCCTGCTGCTGGGTTGTTGCCCTCTTACGGCCTCCTCCACGTCTCCTGATGTACTGGCCTGTCTCCTGGTAGCGCCTCCATGCTCTGGACACTACGCTGACAGACACAGCAAACCTTCTTGCCACAGCTCGCATTGATGTGCCATCCTGGATGAGCTGCACTACCTGAGCCACTTGTGTGGGTTGTATACTCCGTCTCATGCTACCACTAGAGTGAAAGCACCGCCAGCATTCAAAAGTGACCAAAACATCAGCCAGGAAGCATAGGAACTGAGAAGTGGTCTGTGGTCACCACCTGCAGAACCACTCCTTTATTGCTAATAAAGGAGTGGTCTTGCTAATTGCCTATAACTTCCACCTTTTGTCTATTCCATTTGCACAACAGCATGTGAAATGTATTGTCAATCAGTGTTGCTTCCTAAGTGGACAGTTTGATTTCACAGAAGTGTGATTGACTTGGAGTTACATTGTGTTGTTTAAGTGTTCCCTTTATTTTTTTGAGCAGTGTATATATGTGTGTGTGTGTGATTTGTGACATTTACCATTAACATTGCAAAACAATATACAGTGTGTATTTGGGACTTTTACTGTTGAAGAGACCAAACCATTAGAACTGCTGTAGCCTAATGGTTTGCTTGTTCACCGGGAATGGTCTAACTAATCCATACTTTTTTGAAGGACATAGAGGGTCTGTTTCCTGGACAATCATTAAGCCAAAGAGAATGACAAACTGAATTGCTTCATGGAGGATTGGCTTGAATTGTGAGGATGACCATACAATCTATTTTCATCATGAGCAACAGCTATTTATTTTCAAACCAATGTTGCAAAGAAAATGTTGTGATCCATTTAACAAACACGAGACCTCCAACATGGATGAAAGGGTGTAGTGGCAATTAGAAGGAGCGGTGGCATCTAGTGAGCAAAACGTGGTACTTTCACACTCATTTATGGTAAATCATGCAAGTGATTTCGATGGCTAATTTCTCTGAACGGGGGAAAAACAACACAACCAGATTTACAGGGAATACATTACAAAGAAACAATACTCTAAGCAGCAGCTCCATACTACTTGTCAAACATGGAGAACTAATACTGGTTGTTGGGGTGGGATTGGCATGAGGGGCCCGTGGGTGGCTTTTGATCATTTAATGGATTCCAAAATGTATGTCCAAATCGGATGTTAAGTACTATATTTATTGAAGATTCTATGAATTATATAAATAAAAATGACCAATTTGGGTGGAATCAATTAGCTTAATTCTAAAACGTAATTATATTTGAACAAAATAGTATTTCAGGAATGCTAATCTTAACTACAGAACAATCTGAGATGGTGGGTGTCAAAATCCTTCTTTCTTGTGCTTTTGAAGGTGGAATGACTCGCTAGTTGTTAAGAAGCATAGTTAGCTATATAAGGCTCCATAAGTGGCACAAGCAAGTGACTGTTATGCCAGGGAAGTCGGTTAGATTGAGTGAGAGAGAGGAAGGCCCTGGTATTTGTCCTTGAGAGTACATAAGCGTGGCTCCGTTCCACAGTAACAGCCAAGTCGTTGGAACCTGCTTTGTTAGGTAGAGTATGCAGGAGGTATAGGAAAGACCATGGCAGAATCCTGTCCTGGTGCCAACTCGCCTACATTCCTCCCTCTACTCCACCCTACCTTACCCTACTCCACCCCATTCTCTCTCTCTCTCTGGCACCCTATTGCTCTAATTAGAATCTGATGCACTTTTATTGAAGGATTACTACCTTATATTGAGCCTGGGATCTCATTTTCACTGGTTTATTATAACATACTCTGGCACAATGGCTGTCTCACACTCTTTCTCCCACTCTCGCTCTCCACGTCCCTTCCTGGGGATCACGTGCAGCAGATGACCCAGAGAATTATGGACTTGAAGGGATTTGAGACTGCAAAGGGGTTTAGTCTCAGATTGTGGAAGCAGAGAAGTGCAAAGTAGTGATGTTGTGGGATTGTAAAAGGTGCACTATGCATAAATCGCTCTGCCATTTCCTGGTTGCAAAATTTCAGTTTGTGACAAAACAAGCAAGTAGTGTAGAGAATCATTGTACCATCTAAACCGCTGTGAAAATATTTTCCATAACCCAAAATATTGTATTTCCACCTGTTTTGAAGCTGGTGTACAAAACCGAAAGTAAGACGCAAAAACGAAACTTAAGCACGGGAAGCATAGAAATAGCGCATATAGAACAGATTTACTGCTTCTTAGACTTGATTTCAATGAGAATGACTAGCATTTCTATGTGAATTTGGTCAAGTTACCCAAAAAGTTATATTGCAGCTTTAAGGGGTCGATGGGGACAGAGGAATTGTAATGAGAGGGAGTGGTGATAATGGTGGAGAGAAGGTAAAAATGACTAGGGCTACTCTTTACTCTCTCATCATCAATCTGACACACTCACACACTGACCATATTCCAGCTCCCCACTCATTGGCACAGACCTTGAATTGTAAATTACTTTTATGTTTAAGATATGGAAAATGTCTATGCAAAATGCAACTCTTTCAGCTGATCTGAATCTATTGTAACGTAGGCTACTTGTAGGGTTTGTTATTGCACATATTTTCAGTCTGTATGTGGATGTATTCATCTATTTAGCTGCCTGTAAGAATGTAGGCTATGGGGTTTCTTCTGTCTGTTTACTGAATATGTGTGTGTCTTGCTCTATCAGAACGCTTTCTTCAGTGACTTAGGCTGCAGTACTTTTCCACTGTGCTCTGCAGCTTTCTGTCTGCTGTGGGACTCAGTGGCCTGCTCATTGGACCAGGCCCAGTTTCCCCATCAACACCCACTCAGGGGTCTTCATCACACCCATCACCCAATCCACTGGCTGGCCAGCTAACCTCAACAGCCAGCCAGACACCCCATCTCTCAATCCATCAGACACTGCTCTTCCTTTCTGATAATGATTCAGCAAGCGATTCAGATGGAGAGTTTTGGCTGGGCGGGTTCATTAGAGGAGAGGGAGGGCTACCTCTGTGATCTATCCAGACACACATGTACTCTCCCTCACGTGTTCACACAAGCACTGCAATGCAGAACCATGGCACAAATTGTTGGTCACGACACCAAAACACACTGTTCTCCTGCCTAAATAACTTCTATCAACAGCCTCCTTCACTGTCCACACTTGTTTTAAAAACACACACTGACTAATGACTATGCATCTGAAGCAAAAACCTATTATCAACATGAAGCCACAGCAGCCTAATAACCCACCTACATCAGACCACCAATGCTGCTTCCCAACAATTGGGCTGTTTTTAGTGTGTGAGGGTGCACTGTGCAGGATCTTGACTTAAGTAAGTATTGCGTTTCCAGGGTGAGAGCAGACTCCAGCCCTCAGTCACCCTGTAATGATCATATTTCCAAGTGGAGCTTTAAACGCCAAGCTTGAATTGCCCAAAGGCAGCCTGTCCAGACTCTCTCTCTTACTCTCCTTCTCTCCAGAGAAGTAATTTTCCATTTTCAACCCTCTCCCCATCCTTTTCTATCTTCTCCATGTTGGTTTCCTCTGGTTTACCTGGGCCTCTAGTACTGTTAGTGTCTGATACACGGCAGATAGGCTACTTGTACTGGCTGGCTCTCCTTTTCTGGTCATGAACAAAGGACAACATGCATGCAGGATGACGTGAACGAAGTGCATGGGTCCTAAGGAGAGCCAGTCCTTGGCTACGTGCATGGATGGGATGTTTGCGTCAGTGGTGGTGGCATTTCTTTGTGTTTGTCAGCGCTCAGGCCCCTCAGGCTTTTAATAGCATGTGATAAGGTGTGTGACTGCTGATATTTAGGGCGAGAGGTGTGTGTGTGTGTGTGTGTGTGAGAGAGCGGTTATATTTAGTGTTGATGAGCCATAAGGCATGTGTACACCCATCCTGGCACCTCACGTGTGGTGAGATGAGATCTCTGGGTGAGGAAATCTCAGGAAGGCTGGTGCACACACCAACTTGACACACTGAACCTAATGAAGGGTTGGTTGTTTAGCAACAAGACGGACACGTGCGCAACTGGGGCGAAACAGAGTTATCTTAGATCGTTGTCAACATGTGAAATATATTTAGCCTCCAATGTTTGTTTATTAAAAACATAAATACATTGAGCACTTGTCTGTCAAATAAATCATTACAGTTGTTGGTTAGCTAGTTTGTGAATTTTTGCCATATTAGCATTGACATAAAATCAGTCAAAACACCTCAAGACGTGGTATCAAGAACAAGATGAAACTAGCTGAAATGAGCCACTTAAAGTTTGGTAGTTACTTGTCATTGTTGCTAGCTATCTAGTCATCCAATATCACAACAGACTTATGCCCCATTGAAGCGTGCACATCGTTTTCGTGATGTTGTCAGCTTACCCATGTATGCCGTGGTGTCAGGGCTCTACGCTGACCTTTTCGACAAGGAGCACGTTTTGAAAAAGGTAGGCGAACACAAATTTAGGAGCACGGTGAAAATTATTTATGGGTAATAAAGCTAGAATCCTTAATTTTTTTCTTAAAATTCCAGGTCATACAACAAAATATTTAGGTGCATACGGGAGTAAAATGGTCGCACTGTAGAGCCCTGGGAGTCAAGTTGACAGGAGAGAGATGCCTCTCCACAGAAGAAGACCCTATTGAACTGCTGACTCAGGCTATGTTGTGGATAAGGCCTTAATTTCCATTGCAAAGATGCTATGAGGCTGCGCATCCCTGGCCACTGTATGGAAATGGCATGACACAACATTCAAACATAAACAAATCATACACCCACTACAGGTATGCTAGATCCCTGTGGCCTGTTTATGAACAGATGCTGCTCTCTGGGTTCTTGGACACTGACTGAACACCGAGGAGTGGGGTTGAGCCAACACCCGTTTCCCCCTAGCAGCAGGGGGCAATGGCTAAACTAGTGAAAAGAGGCTCTGTCGCGCACACCCTTGCACCACTGATCAGTGTGTTCAGGTGCTGTCCTTTAATAAGAAATATTTAAGTTCTCAGCAAATTGAATCAACGTACTTGAGGAGAAGCGCACTCCATTACAAAATTATATTATTTTCAAAGCAAATATGTTTATTGCATTTTGTGCTGAAGACTGCTTTCAAAGATTCAAACAATGAGGGGTGTGTCCTCAAGTCCAGACAGCCTTAACTGGGGCCAGTGATGCAATTCTGCTATCCTGGTTACCAGCAGGATATGAAGTCAGGGTGGGAACTAGGGCTGGGCGATATGGAGAAAATGCAGTACTAGTCAGGAGTGGACACCTACTCATTCCAGTGTTTAAAAAAAATATATATATATATATTTTTTTAAATATATTGTAGGATAATAGTGAAGACATCAAAATAATGAAATAACATATGGAATCATGTAGTAACCAAAAAAGTGTTAAACAAATCAAAGTATATTTCAGATTTTTTAAATACCTCCCTTTGCCTTGATGACAGCTTTGGTCTTTCTTGGCATTCTCTCAACCAGCTTCACCTAGAATGCTTTTCCATCAGTCTTGAAGGAGTTCCCACATATGCTAAGCACTTGTTGGCTGCTTTTCTTTCACTCTGCGGTCCAACTCATCCCAATTAGGTTGAGGTTGGGTGATTGTGGAGGCCAAGTCATCTGATGCAGCACTCCATCATTCTCCCTGGTCAAATTGCCCTTACACAGCCTGGAGGTGTTGGGTCATTGTCCTGTTGAAAAACAAATGATAGTCCCACTAAGTGCAAACCAGATGGGATGGCATATCACTGTGGTAGCCATGCTGGTTAAGTGTGCCTTGAATTATAAATAAATCACTGACAGCCAGCAAAGCACCATCACACCTTCATGCTTCACAATGGGAACCACACATGCAGAGATCATCCGTTCACCTATTCTGCATCTCACAAAGACACTGCGGTTGGAACAAAAAATCTCAAATTTGGAAAATCAGACCAATGGACAGATGTCCACGGTCTAATGTCCATTGCTCGTGTTTCTTGGCCCAAGCAAGTCTCGTCTTCTTATTGGTGTCATTTAGTAGTGGTTTCTTTGCAGCAATTCGACCATGAAGGCCTGATTCACACAGTCTCCTCTGAACAGTTGATGTTGATGTGTCTGTTACTTGAACTCTGAATAATTTATTTGAGCTGCAATTTCTGAGGCTGATAACTCTCTTTAAAATGACGTTGGAAGAAATGGCAGCAGTTTTACGGGAGCCCAACCAATTGTGCTATTATGTGGGGGTTTTTCGCGTTATTTGTAACTTATTTTGTACATAATGTTTCTGCGACTATCTAACGGCAAAAAATTGCTTCTGGCCTCCCGGGTGGCGCAGTGGTCTAAGGCACTG
This sequence comes from Salvelinus fontinalis, assembly GCF_029448725.1. Classification (NCBI taxonomy): domain Eukaryota; kingdom Metazoa; phylum Chordata; class Actinopteri; order Salmoniformes; family Salmonidae; genus Salvelinus; species Salvelinus fontinalis. The sequence goes on along the minus strand of NC_074667.1, from coordinate 50,553,842 downwards.
CATCGCAGAGACTCTGGGCTCTGTCGCAGCCAGCCGCGACCGGTAGGTCCATGGGGCGACGCACAATCGGCCTAGCGTCGTCCGGGTTAGGGAGGGTTTGGCCGGTAGGGATTACCTTGTCTCATTGCGCACTAGCGACTTCTGTGGCAGGCCAGGCGCAGTGCAAGCTGACCAGGTTGCTAGGTGTACGGTGTTTCCTCCGACACATTGGTGCGGCTGGCTTCCAGGTTGGATGCGCGCTGTGTTAAGAAGCAGTGTGGCTTTGTTGGGTTGTGTTTCGGGGGGACGCATGGCTCTCGACCTTCGTCTCTCCTGAGCCCGTACGGGAGTTGTAGTGATGAGACATGACAGTAACTACTAACAATTGGATACCACGAAATTGGGGAGAAAAGGGGGGTAAAAAAAAAAGAGCTTCTGGATATCAGGACAGCGATCGCTCACCTCGGATTAGACTAAGATTTTTTCTACGGCAAGGAGGACGCACAGGACATTATCCAAACACCCAATAGGGCCGACATCCCCGTTATTTGCAAGAGGAAGCGACGCAGGTACAGAGGACAAAGAACCGGATGCCTCGTCAGGACCCGGAGAAGGCGAGTGGGAAAGCTGCCGTTACCGTCAATACTACTCGCCAACGTGCAATCATTGGACAATAAATTAGACGAGGTACGATCACGAATATCATACCAATGGGACATCAACTGTAATATCCTATGTTTCACGAAATCGTGGCTGAATGACGAAATGGATATTCAGCTAGCGGGATATACGCTGCACCGGCAAGATAGAACAGCACACTCAGGTAAGACGAGGAGGGGGGCGGTCTGTGCATATTTGTAAACAACAGCTGGTGCACGAAATCTAAGGAAGTCTCTAGATTTTGCTTGCCTGAAGTAGAGTATATTGTGATAAAAACTACCTGCCTAGAGTTTTCAGCTATACTTTTCGTGGCTGTTTATTTACCACCCCAGACAGATGCTGGCACTAAGACCGCACTCAGTCAGCTGTATAAGCAAACAGGAAACCACTCACCAGAGGCGGCGCTCCTAGTGGCCGGAGACTTTAATGCAGGGAAACTTAAATCAGTTCTACCAAATTTCTATAAACATGTTAAATGTGCAACCAGAGGGAAAACAATTCTAGATCACCTGTACTCCACACACAGAGACGCGTACAAAGCTCTCCCTCGCCCTCCATTTGGTAAATCCGAACATAACTCTATCCTCCTGATTCCTACTTACAAGCTAAAATTAAAGCAGGAAGCACCAGTCACTCAGTCTATAAAAAAGTGGTTAGATGAAGCAGATGCTAAACTACAGGACTGTTTTGCTATCACAGACTGGAACATGTTCCGGGATTCTTCCGATTGCATTGAGTGCCCCACATCAGTGCCCCCTGTAATCCATGGCTTCTGGTTGGGGTATGTACGTACAGTCACTGTGGGGACGACGTCCTCATTGATAAAGCCAGTGACTGTACGTACATACCCCAACCAGAAGCCATGGATTACAGGCAACATTCGCACTGAGCTAAAGGGTAGAGCTGCCGCTTTCAAGGTGCAGGACTCTAACCCGGAAGCTTACAAGAAATCCTGCTATGCCCTGCGACGAAGCATCAAACAGGCAAAGCGCCAATACAGGGCTAAGATTGAATCATACTACACCGGCTCCGACGCTCGTCTTATGTGGCAGGGCTTGCAAACTATTATAGACTACAAAGGGAAGCACAGCCGCGAGCTGCCCAGTGACACGAGCCTACCAGACGAGCTAAATCACTTCTATACTCGCTTCGAGGCAAGCAACACTGAGGCATGTATGAGAACATCAGCTGTTCCGGACGACTGTGTGATTACGCTCTCCGTAGCTGACGTGAGGAAGACCTTAGGCCAGACGGATTACCAGGACGTGCGCTCCGGGCATGTGCTGACCAACTGGTAGGTGTCTTCACTGACATTTTCAACATGTCCCTGATTGAGTCTGTAATACCAACATGTTTCAAGCAGACCACCATAGTCCCTGTGCCCATGAACACAAAGGCAACCTGCCTAAATGACTACCGACCCGTAGCACTCACGTCTGTAGCCATGAAGTGCTTTGAAAGGCTGGTAATGGCTCACATCAACACCATTATCCCAGAAACCCTAGACCCACTCCAATTTGCATACCGCCCAAACAGATCCACAGATGATGCAATCTTTATTGCACTCCACACTGCCCTTTCTCACCTGGACAAAAGGAACACTTATGTGAGAATGCTATTTATTGACTACAGCTCAGCGTTCAACACCATAGTACCCTCAAAGCTCATCATTAAGCTAAGGACCCTGGGACTAAACACCTTCCTCTGCAACTGGATCCTGGACTTCCTGACGGACCGCCCCCCAGGTGGTGAGGGTAGGTAGCAACACATCTGCCACGCTGATCCTCAACACTGCAGCACCCCAGGGGTGCGTGCTCAGTCCCCTCCTGTACTCCCTGTTCACCCACGACTGCATGGCCAGGCACGACTCCAACACCATCATTAAGTTTGCAGACGACACAACAGTGGTAGGCCTGATCAACGACGAGACAACCTATAGGGAGGAGGTCAGAGACCTGGCTGGGTGGTGCCAGAATAACAACCTATCCCTCAACGTAACCAAGACTAAGGAGATGATTGTGGACTACAGAAAAAGGAGGACCGAGCACGCCCCCATTCTCATCGACGGGGCTGTAGTGGAGCAGGTTGAGGGCTTCAAGTTCCTTGGTGTCCACATCAGCAACAAATTAGAGTGGTCGAAACACACCAAGACAGTCGTGAAGAGGACAAAGCCTATTCCCCCTCAGGAAACTAAAAAGATTTGGCATGGGTCCTGAGATCCTCAAGGTTCTACGGGTGCAACATCGAGAGCATCCTGACTGGTTGCATCACTGCCTGGTACAGCAATTGCTCGGCCTCTGACCGCAAGGCACTATAGAGGGTGGCGCGTACGGCCCAGTACATTTCTGGGGCTAAGCTGCCTGCCATCCAGGACCTCTACACCAGGCGGTGTCAGAGGAAGGCCCTAAAAATTGTCAGAGAACCCAGCCACCCCAGTCAGACTGTTCTCTCTACTACCGAATGGCAAGCGGTACCGGAGTGCAAAGTCTAGGACAAAAAGGCTTCTCAACAGTTTTAACCCCAAGCCATAAGACTCCTGAACAGGTAATTAAATGGCTACCTGGACTATTTGCATTGTGTGTGTACCAAATAGGGCTATCTTCTGTATACCAACCTTACATTGTCACAACACAACTGATTGGCTTAAATACATTAAGGAAGAAATTCCACAAATGAAATTAACAAAGCACACCCTTAATCGAAACGCAATCCAGGTAGACCACAGCCTGTCGTTTTCCAATGGGAGCAAATTAATCATAGTAGGCAGAAGCACAAGCTAGCGAGAGCCTATTGGCTCGTTCTAACATGCATTTGTGTATTTCCATTAGGGAATGCCTGCTCTGTGAAGTGTGTGCAATAACTCTATTCGCCCTTGCACACCTTCTGAACACTTTTTTACAACTTTGGTAAAGGGTAAAGTCTACTAAACTTTGTCCACTCTGTTCGTAAATTTTTCTAGTTTTGGAAACAAATCTGTGAGATTATAGGCTCCCATAGGAAACACCTATCAACAAATTAGTTCCTACCCTGTCACAATAACTCCTCCCTAGCATTTTCATTCATTATCATGTCAAACAACACTGTATTAAAAGCGCCCACTATTATATTCTAACTATATAATTAGAAAAGACATTCTATTCCCATTATTCCAACAGTTAACCCAGTGTTTTGCTCTAAATCGCAAGTCAAATTGCAACATTTGGTTAAAAATAAGGCCCAGATTACTTGCCCATATCGTGCAGCCCTTCGTGGCAGTGTGGAAATGATCTCAAATGCAGAAATAGATGAAAATTGTGACTTTTTGGGGGTTGAATTGTTTTATACTGTTCAATCAGAATGGAGAAAGACCCATTGAAAACACTTAGAATGTATGTGTTGCCACCCTAGGGTCACGCACTACTCATTAAGCAAATGTAGTAATTTTATTATAAAAATATATATATAAAATACCGTCAATGTTTTTTTTTTAAATACTGTGATATGGCCAAAATATTATATCGCCGTAGTGTGTGTGTGGGTGGGTGGGTGGGTGCCGTTATGATGCTGTGTAGGTGGGTGGGTGCCGTTATGATGCTGTGTTTGGCATTACTCAGCTCTGACACAGATTGACTCACGTACTGCAGTGGCTTAGATTAGAAGACATTAAGAGGGGGGCTTTGGATGGGCTTGGCTGTTTTGTAGGAATACAGGGAGGGGTAAATTCCATTTAGAGTCAGTCAATTTAGGAAGAGAATTAAAGTTTCTGCTTGCCTGCAGCCTTAGCACGATGCCCTCAGAAGTGGGTCAAATAGGTTGGCATCTCTCATTGGCAACTTGACATCGCCAGTGAGAAAGATCAGTGACCCCTTCATGCATGTCATGGATAGGTTTTAGAGGATTTATGTGGTGTGGGCTGTGGGCACATCTGTAGCCAAGGTAATGCAGCTGTGTCCGGATGGCTGAAGTATTCAAATGTCACCCGTTGCACTCTGGTGTCAATGCTGGTATTTATGGACCTGTTACCTCTCACGTGCCTGTAGCCTGTTCGTGTTTATAAACGTGTGCAGAGAATGTTGGTACAGTGCGTAAAAAAGACAAAGCATTCTGAGCCTACTTAGTGTCGTCTGTAAATTGTGTGCATGTTTCTGCCTGACTGTGTGCGTGTCTAAATGTGTGTTTGTTTGGAGGGCGCTATGTATTAGTCTCTGAATAGCCGGTAGCTCTTGGTATTTTACGGGGAGCTTACGTGGTGACCTGTAAAGACTTGGTCAGCAGCACACTGATCTGATGTAATCTGGACTGATCCGTCATCTGTCCGTCTGGGGAATAAGCTGACACTGAGGTGAGCCAGCTGAGCCTTCTTCCTGAAACAGCCCAGCAAGAGTGGGAGGAGACAGGTCAGCAGAGGTGTGTTGTGGCGTTTGTCCTTGTGTACAGTCAGTCAGTGGTATTAGTTCTTCCTTAAGACGCCTACTACACCTGTAGCCTATCTATTCCATTCTAAATACAGTGCATTCAGAAAGTATTCAGACCCTTTGGCTTTTTCCACATTTTGTTATGTTACAACCTTATTCTTATATAGATTTATGAGGGGGGGGACAATTGAATCGACACACAATACTCCATAATGACAAAGCAAAAACAGGTTTTTAGAAATGTTTGCAAATGTATTAAAAATAAATTCAATTGATTGAACACGATTTGGAAAGGCACACTGCACACCTGTCTATATAAGGTCCCACAGTTGACAGTGCATGTCAGAGCAAGATCCAAGCCATGAGGTTGAAGGAATTGTCTGTAAAGCTCCGAGACAGGATTGTGTCGAGGCACACATCTGGGGAAGGGTACCAAAACATTTCTGCAGCATTGAAGGTCCCCATCTTTATAAAATAGACGTTTGGATCCACAGAGACTCTTCCTAGAGGTGGCCTTGGTCAGAGAGGTGGGTTCCTCTGTGGAGATGGTTGTCTTTCTGGAAGGTTCTTCCATCTCTGCAGCACTCCACCAAACAGGCCTTTATGGAAGCCACTCCTCAGTAAAAGTCACATCCCACCCTGCTTGGAGTTTGCCAAAAGGCACCTAAAGGACTCAGACCATGAAAAACAAGGTTCTCTGGTTTGATGAAACCAAGATTGAACTCTTTGGCCTGAATGCCAAGCGTCACATCTGGAGGAAACTTGGCACTACAGTGAAGCGTGGTGGTAGCATCATGCTGTGGGGATGTTTTTTAGTGACAGGGGCTGGGAGACTAGTCAGAATTGAGGGAAAGATGAACGAGCAAAGTACAGAGAGATCCTTGATGAAAACCGGCTCTACCCCAGTCGGAGCGCTCTGAAGGTTCACCTTCCAACAGGACAACGACCCTTAGCAAACAGCCAAGACAACGCAGGAGTGGCTTCGGGACACTTCCTTGAGTGGCCCAGCCAGAGCCTGGACTTGAACCCGATTGAACATCTCTGGAGAGACCTGAAAATGGCTGTGCGGCGACGCTCCCCATCCAACCTGACAGAGATGGAAAGGATCTGCAGAGAAGAATGGGAGAAACTCCCCAAATACAGGTGTGCCAAGCTTGTAGCATCATTCCCAAGAAGACTCTAGGCTGTAGTCAATGCCAAAGGTGATTTTACAAAGTACTGAGTGAAGGGTCTGAATACTTATGTAAATGTAATATTTTTAAATTAAAGAAAAATCAATTTGCCAAAATTTCTAAACCTGTTATTTGCTTTGTCATTATGTGGTATCGTGTGTAGATTGAGGAAGGAGGTGGGGAAAAACTATATCTTTTTTTTTTTTTAATAAGGCTGTAACATTAAAAACAAAAGTCTAGGGGTCTGAATACTTTCTGAATGCACTGTATGTTCTAAAGCACTGAAAATATAGGCCTTACACATTCCTAGAAGTAGCTTTACAAATCCAGGGTGTTTTGGAGTTAAGCTAAATTCTGCCTACTGTGCTAGCTTGCTTGTTTACGAGCTACAGCCTTTGTCCATGTGTCCTTCATAGCCCCAGGCTGCTCTCTGGGTTCACTACAGTAGTTCCTCCCTTCTGTCTGAAGTCACTCAGCACCTACATATTATCCCCACTCCAGTTACTCCTCTGTTCTGCTCTGCCCAACGTGCCAGTACCCCTGGCCTCATGTTAGTATGAAACTAACCTTGTCCATCTCCTGCCCCCTATGAACACTCCAGCACCACAATGTGCCCACCACCATACTCCCAAGACATTCTGTCCGAGGCGCGCTGACATTCCACCACAACCCGACCTCTGTCGTTCCTCATGCAGCCGTGAGAAACTATCATGGTGACAATAACCCCAGCTGAACAGCAGACCTGTCAGACCCTCAGTGTCACTGTAGACCAGGGGTATTCAACTCTTACCCTACGAGGTCCGGAGCCTGCAGCTCTGCTGGCTGGAGGCTTCTAATCCATTTTGGGGTCTCCTGAGGATATTTCCCTCAAAAACGAGTCCATTGTTGTGCCCCTCCCTTAAAGTCTTGCATGTCTCTTCAAAGTTCAGGCCAAAGTCAACATGTCTGCAGTGCTGGCAATGATCATTGGGTGAGAATGTTATTTGCCAGTAGGTCAGACATTATTGGCAAGATGTGTCATTTGGGGCTGTGACTGACTTCTGTGTGCGTTCTATGGACACTGTGTGGAGGTGTAAAGGACCACTTCCCTGAGCTCTGTGCTCCTATTGGGTTCCCAGGCTATGGCCTGGTCTGTCAGCAGATCGCTGTGTCTGTCTCTTTGGAACACACGACAGGAACACTCAGGGCATTAAACAATCTACCTCACTAACGGCCCCATGCCACGCTACTGCTCTTCAGCAAGTCCACTAGCATCGCTCTCTCTCTCTCTCGCTCTCTTTGACATTCTTGTACCCCTCCCTAAAGTCTTGCAAGTGTCTGCAAAGTCTAGGCCAAAGTCAGCATGTCTGCTGGCAATAGGCTACCGTTGGCATGGATATTGACCAATGTTCAGGTCAGAGATGATTGGTCAAGAGACAAAGCCAGAGCAGTGTCAGTGTATTGCTTCATTAGTGTTGTATAATGTGGTTGTGGTCTCATTTCTTCCCTGTAGTTTTCCAGGATGCTGGATTAGAGATATTACTGTGGTGATTTCTTCTACTGCCTGTGATCTGAGGAGAACCATCCAGTGTCTATCCCCTCCACTGCTACTGGGCCAGGCACGCGGGCGCACGCACACACGCACACACACACACACACACACACACACACACACACACACACACACACACACACACACCCTACGGGCAATTCCACGGTGACGGAATTACTCTTTGACACATGTTTTCACTTTAAAATGTATGCCAAACAAAACCATTTATTTCAAAGTTTAACAAACCATGCAACTTTATGCACAAGGACTGCTTTTAACAATTTCCACTGAAAATGTTACAAAAACTAATTTAGTGGAAGAACTTTGGTAATGGAATTACAGTCAAATCTTATTCAGGTTTCTATGTGATCAAAAACTCTGTTAAATATCTGCTCCGAATGAAGATTGAAATGTCTGCTGAAAGACTGGGGAGTCAGCTATGACGTGGCACCTTAGCTTAGAAAACATATATTTTGGTTATTGAACTACAGTAAGTGAAGTGGATTTACACCTTGTAACAGAATTATGGTAATGGGATTACGTCATAGGTCCCTGGTCTGTACTACACAGAAATGCATAATTATGTTTGTCATTCTCCTCATGTTTCACAAGTTTGGTCATCACAGTGCAGAGTACAATACAGCACAGTAGAGTACATGACAGTACATTACAATACAGCACAGTGGAGTACATGACAGTACAGTACAATACAGCACAGTGGAGTACATGACAGTACAGTACTACTGCATTGTATTAGACTACTCTATTGTGCTCTACTCACTGTACTGCACTGTGCTATCCAAACTTGTGAAACATACGTCTATGATAGGTTCAGATTTGGTCCGGTCCGGTCCGTCTGGGCGTTAACATCAAGGCCAGGGTGGACTGACCAACTTTCAACTACTTTTCAACGTCCATGGACATCCGGTGTCGGTCGGTGCTCAGTGTGTGAGGCTGATGCTCACAGTAAATGGAACAAGAAGGGACTCATGGTTAGGTGTCTGTAAGAGCTGGGAGAGGTGACATTTAACTGGAGAGAAAGACAGACCGAGAGGGGAGGGGTTGCTGAACATAACAGTATGGAAGAGGGGAGGGGTTGCTGAACATAACAGTATGGAAGAGGGGAGGGGTTGCTGAACATAACAGTATGGAAGAGGGGAGGGGTTGCTGAACATAACAGTATGGAAGAGGGGAGGGGTTGCTGAACATAACAGTATGGAAGAGGGGAGGGGTTGCTGAACATAACAGTATGGAAGAGGGGAGGGGTTGCTGAACATAACAGTATGGAAGAGGGGAGGGGTTGCTGAACATAACAGTATGGAAGAGGGGAGGGGTTGCTGAACATAACAGTATGGAAGAGGGGAGGGGTTGCTGAACATAACAGTATGGAAGAGGGGAGGGGTTGCTGAACATAACAGTATGGAAGAGGGGAGGGGTTGCTGAACATAACAGTATGGAAGAGGGAGGACCGTAGAAGGTGACCCAACTGTAGTTTGTGACTATTATGATTTCCCATTGTATCCAATTCAGTTGCAGTAAATCCCTTTAATATTTTTGGGAGTAAGAGTTTGAATTCATCATTCATAAACAGAATTGATGTCTACCATTACTTGATACTTCTATGACTTCATTTCACAAAAATATAGACTCTTAGCTTTCATTTGATACCCAAATTGGTATGCTCCAATGAACTTCCCATGTTGGTGCTCATGGGTCCTTTTCCATGGAAATTCCCCTACCTGTCCTTTTCCATGGAAATGCCCCTACCTGTCCTGTTGTGACTGGCAATTCTGTGAATGAGGAGTTGGTATGTTCTCCCTTCTTGAAACAGATTAGCCTAGGCTACCACGAAGGGAAGGATTAGTGTCCACCCTGCAGCTCAGGAAACACAATCACTCCCTGTTCTCTCGCTATTCGCTGACTCGTTCTGCTGTACAGGGCCCTGCTCCCAGTCAGCATGTTTTGCCTAGCTAGTAGTTATAGGCAATGTTGGCAGTTTATCTTCAGAGGAATCTGGAAGACAACGAACACAGTTTTATGTTGCCCTTGAGACTACCTTTACCTTAACTGACACCATTATTTGCACCAGACCGCTGTTTGTTCTATAATCAACATTCTGTGGCTCTCAATGTTATTTGTTATAATGCAAACCATTTGTTACTGTGTTTACCAGTGTTTTTGTGACATATTTGACTGTCTTTGCAAATGTCAAATGGCTGTATGTGGTGCTAGACTGTATGTGGGCACTAGGTCTGCATTATTTGACCACCAGTCTCACCCTCTCAGCTGGTGGTCTGAATTAGAAAATGCAGCTTGTTGAATGAGGTTGTTATTAAACGGCTTCTGTCATACAGAGCAAACAGCGGAGTTCAGCTCTGCCTTCATCCCTCCTCCCTCTCTGTTTCTCTGCTTCTTTCCTTTTTTCTCTCTCCCCTCCCCCAATCCCCTTCCATCCCTCTTTGTTTGCTTGCTATCTTCCCTCAATGGGTACCACCCAACAACCTGCTTGTGATTGGTGGAAGTGGGCTGAGTGGGCGGGTCTGTTTTTGTGCTTGTGAGTTTTTTACCAGTCCGAGCGAGAGCAGGCTGTCAGTGTCAGAAGGGTTTCAGTGGGCAGCAGGCGAGACTTTCAGTCAGGCTGTGTCTCACTCAGACCACACTGCAGAGCAGACCTTAATTTTCAACCTCAGGACACAAAGGACTTTCTGTTTCTACACCTCTCTGCCTACTTTCTAAGGCCAGGAGGAAAAACGGGATTTAAGATTGACCAACGCTGAGACGATATTTCTCTTTCTCTCTTTTCCTCCTTCCAGTCACTCTTTGTTTTCATCTTGCAGAATCCCTCCTGCACAGAGGAGAGATCAGGAAAGGAGGGATCAAAATAAACATCAACAGAGAGAGTCTGCGTGGGTGGTCGTCCAACAGCCCTGCTGCACGGTGTCCCTGAGGAGGGAGGCTAATGTGCGTGGCGTCACTGTGCTCCGGATCAGGATCAGTATCAGTGGAGAATGAGTCCGGCCGTGGAGGCTCAGACCATGCAGGCCAAGCAGCAGCAAACGCAGCATCAGCTACAACACTATCTGGAGAAAGGAGTCCCGCTTGAGCCCTTCATGCACCAGGTGGGGGGCCACTGCTGCGTGCTGCGTTTTGGAGAGCAGACCATCTGCAAGCCCCTCATCCCCCAAGAGCACCAGTTCTACAAGAGCCTACCTAGCGCCATGAGGAAGTTCACCCCCCAGTACCGAGGTAAGACTGTACCCCCTAACCTCTACCACACCTCCACTGCCATCTACTGTGTGTGACTGGGCTGTCTCTTTTGACCATATCGCAGTCCCCCTCTCGCTATTTCCTGATTGGTATGGAATGCGATTGGAAAATAGGTCAGCTTATTATTGCAGGTGAATGCATTTTTTTTCTCTGCACTTTTCCTTGTTCACGGTCCATGTTAGTGCATGGTTTTATGGTGTAGGGTGTTTTTTAGGGAGTCGAACGGTGTCCCTTCACAGATGGATCAGGTGGGTTCTGTCAATTCTCTAAGGCCCAGGTTAGGACTTTGCAGCCAGCCAGGATGCTGTGCGGTAAGCGGTGCTGTTGGATCTGGCCACAGGAGGGCGCTGTAGCAGTGGAGCACCACCAGGTGTGCTGTCCTGTGTGTAGAAGCATTGGAGGTAAGTCACAGACAGGTAGGAGCTGTGTTTCTCTACCCAGAGAGCATACAGAGCAGGTAGAATGCAGTATAGTACGCATGAAGACCGGGTTAGTGTGTGTGTGTGTGTGTGTGTGTGTGTGTGTGTGTGTGTGTGTGTGTGTGTGTGTGTGTGTGTGTGTGTGCGCACACAGAGAAAAATGCTTTCTAACATTTTCAGAAATAATTCAGCAAGGAGAGGGTTAAATCCATCATACAATGACATCAGTATCTAAGGCTTGAGGTTCAGAAGGCAGGGTCCTAACGTCCACCATATCTTGTTAACTCTCACTGTTCACCACCAGTGCTGCGTCTCCCCTCTGCTTAGCCCTTTAACAGTGGGTTATCTAACACTACGGATCACTGCAACTGTTTGTCTTTAGTACCTGACAGACAAGTGAAAGGTGAACCTGTGTGTGTAAACCGGGGGCTTTCTACCTCCTTTTTTGACATTCTAAAACAAGGCTGTGGCTTGATACTCAGTTGCTTTGGATCTCATATACTCACACCACAAAATGTGTTCTGATCCTATAGGAGCCAATTACTCCTAAACTTTATCTCACTTTTTCATCTTCAACCGTTTTCCCTTTGCGCTACTGTACCCTTCCATGTCAATTTGCAGCTGTTGTGTTCTATGCATCCCATCCCCACATAGAGATTGGGTGGCTGGGTGAGGGAGTTGGGGTGGTTTTGGGTGGGGGATGTCTCATGAGGGAGGGGGGTTAGAATGTTGTACATACGGGATGGGCAGAATGACATCAGAGTGACTGAGGGATTGAAATAGGCTTTGAGTTCATCCGTCTGGTCCATCTACAGAGACTATGTATGCTGCTGTGCTGTTCTCTCACTGTACAACTTGTTGTAAGGCAATATGCATAGGTTTACATGATTTGTGGTTTTTGGTACTCTGGTGTTGGTGACAGTGTGTTTAAGATGTTTGATTTTATTTACTGTGTAATAATATTACTACTATAATGGTTGGAGAAACCAGCTCAAATCACTTCAAATAAATCCGATTTTTAACTGCATCTGCTTGAGCCTTGTGTGGTTTCTGTTTTGGAGTGACTTTCCTTTTCTGCATGACAACAACATACTGTACACATATATATATATATATATATATACAAGATTTCCATAATGTCACAACCTCTATTTGTTGTCTCCATGCCCCATATCGCCCTCTGCCTCTCTCTCTCTGTGTCTCTGTCTCTCTGCCTCTCTCTCTGCCTCTCTCTCTGCCTCTGTCTCTCTCTCTGCCTCTCTCTCTCTGTGTCTCTGTGGAGTTGGGAGATCTGTATCTGTTTGTTATAAAGTTGTTTGTCCAGGTCCTTTGATCAAGTTGAGAGAAGCCAGGGCTCTAAGTAAAAAATAAAAATAAAAAAAATGCTGGAGAGCAAAAATAGTTGGGATAAGACTCCAAATACTTCCCAGTTTCTTGTTTGCTGCTGAGAAATGAAAATAGTGTTTCATCAAGAGACAGTCAAAAGAACCATTGATGTTTCAATGAGGTTGATATCTTACGAGTTTGTCTTCTTCCTTTCCTCTCTCTCTCAGGTGTGGTATCTGTGGGTTTTGAAGAGGATGAAGAGGGCAACCTGTGTCTCATAGCGTACCCCCTGCACAGTGACTCTGGGGTTGGGCACCTGGAGAATATAGATCTGTCGGTCAACGGCGAGCCATACAGCAAGATGCTGCACTGGGGCAACAAGCAGCTGTCTGCCCGGAATCTGCTGGACTCACACGAAGACAAGGACAAGAGGTGAGACGAGACAGATTGAAACGCTGTTACGGAGACTTACTGTGACACTGATGAAGAGACATGCAGGGCACCAGAGTTGGTGATCGTTACGGTGAACACACGCAATCACTAACGCATAACTGACAGATACACTAACACAGAAAGCACTCTGAAATACAAGCAGGCAGGACCCATCTAATGTGAGTAGATGATGATGTGGCCAGGCTGGGGTTAGTTAGAGCCAGATGGTTATGGAACAGAGCCCTGATCACCAGGCCAGGAGGGGCAGAGCACAAGGGGAAGGGTAAAGGGTAGGGAAGCGACAGGACAGTCGAGGTTGATGCAATCTGACCAAGCATACACTTATAATATGCCGATCTTTGTCATGTACCTTCCATATAACATTACCTGACATTACCTTTGCTCTGTATGACAGAAGCCGTTTAATAACAACCTCATTCAACAAGCTGCATTTTCTAATTCAGACCACCAGCTGAGAGGGTGAGACTGGTGGTCAAATAATGCAGACCTAGTGCCCACATACAGTCTAGCACCACATACAGCCATTTGACATTTGCAAAGACAGTCAAATATGTCACAAAAACACTGGTAAACACAGTAACAAATGGTTTGCATTATAACAAATAACATTACCTGACCTATGTTGAGACACATTGTATCAAAGGTTCTAGAACGTAAACTTAATGGTACAATAGGGAGACTCCCTCCCCGCTCTGCACCCCGCCTGACTCCCCTCTCTCCCCCAGTCATAAGCATGAGGAGGAGGAGCTGGAGTGGCTGCAGCAGGAGGAGGTGCCTCTAGAAGGCAGCAACGCCATCCAACACAACCCCTGGAGACTCCAACTCCAACAGAAACACCTGCAGAGGATGAAGGAGAACGCCAAGCACCGCAACCAGTACAGTATCCTTTCATTACCATAACTACTCTAAACATCAGGCCATCCAGCACCTGCCTGCAGGGGTTTTCCATGTACTGTACCTGATCTTATTACTGTGTGCTACTGCCTATTTCTTCACTCTGCAGAATCTTGTGCCCAATGTAGCCTCCAATCTTACATATAATGTACTTGTGACATCTTTGTGTTTGTAAGTGAAGTAGATTGATGTGAGGAAAGGCTAAAGATAGATTTGTGTCGGGTCCATCTGATGAATTAGTGTCCGCTGAGAGGGAGTCAGGTCTTCCCACTACATTAGTGGAGAGTTGTCTCCAACCAGGTCCATTAGAACATGTGATTCTCCTGTGGCGAAAGGCTCCTTGACTCAGGACCCCTTCCCAGAATTCATCCTGCTGGAGAACCTGACGTGGCGTCACGCGGTTCCGTGCGTGCTGGACCTGAAGATGGGCACGCGGCAGCACGGTGACAACGTGTCCGAGGAGAAGAAGGTCATGCAAATCCGCAAGTGCCAGCAAAGCACTTCAGCCCCCATCGGAGTACGCCTCTGTGGCATGCAGGTGGGCACAATGTTAACGTGTGTGTTATTGATGGGGATGGGGCAGAATTGAAGAGCCTGACATGATCTATTGGGGAGGCATAGCTTAGTTTTAGTTCAGAAGAAAAATTAATTTCTGAACCCCTCCATCTCCTACCTCTCTCTCAGGTATACCAGTCAGACTCGGGTCAGCTCATGTTCATGGATAAATACATTGGGCGTAAACTGACCCTGTCGGGCTTTAAGGAGGCCTTGTTCCAGTTCTTCCATGACGGGCGGCGTCTGCGGCGTGAGCTGCTCTCCCCGGTGCTGCGGAGGCTCAGGGAGATGCAGACAGCCCTGGAGAGCTGTGAGTCCTACCGCTTCTATTCCTCCTCCCTACTGATCATCTATGACGGCGAGCCGCCCTGCACACATGCACACAGGGCCCCCGAGGACGGTCTGTCTGAGGAGGAAGTGGAAGAGGATGAAGAGGCAGGTGCGTTTGGGTTTACCCGCAGTAGTAGTGGTAGCGCTGGTGGTGGGTGCCTGGCAGCCCGATCTGATACAGGCCCTGACCCGGCGGTGGACGTGAGGATGATTGACTTTGCCCACACCACCTGCCCCGACTTTGTGGAGGACAGTGTGGTGCACGAGGGCCAGGACAGTGGCTACATCTTTGGTCTGCAGAACCTCATCGCCATCATCTCCAAGCTAGAGGACCACAGCACAGACTAAAACAGTCATCTTCTCTCTTTTGGACTCATGAAAAAAGCATCACACTGGACTACAGAGGCTGGCCTTAGGGGCATTCTGAACATGGTTGTAGCCTGTTTTCCACAAGGTCCTTGTTTCTGTTCTTGGTGCTTCTTTTGGGTGTTTTTGTTTGTGTCAGTGGGGGATAAAAAGGGCCCTGATGGTTCATGTTTAAAGAGACATTTGCGATCTTCAGTTTAGTTAACTTAGTTAACCTTATCTGCTTACTGACCTCAAGCACGGATTCCAACAGTTCCTGCTGCCTTATATACACACAAACACATGCACTGATGTTGATGTGTGCTACTGATGGGGCAGGTTTGAGAAAGCAAAAGAGAGAAACTGCTATACTTGTGTGAAATTACTAAGGGAAAACATCTTCCATTTTACTACTATACCAGTTTATTTTGCCATCCCGTTCCCTTTGGATTCAAAGAAGAGACTGCGGTATATTCAGATAGCTATTAGATTACATACAGAGGCCTTTTACAGGTAACTGCCCAAATCAAGGAAACACCAACATAAAGTGTCTTTATGGGCCACCACGAGCCAGAACAGTTTCAATGCGCCTTGGCATAGATTCTACTCTATTGGAGGGATGCGACACCATTCTTCCACAATAAATTCCATAATTTGTTTTATTGATGGTGGTGTAAAACGCTGTCTCATGTGCTGCTCCGTAATCTCCCATAAGTGTTCAGTTGGGTTGAAATCTGGTGACTGAGAAACATGCACAATTTCTTTTTTTTTTAATGATACTAAAATACACACACACACCCTATAAACAACCCTGTGCTCCTTTGCGACCCCTCTTTCAAAGTCCTGAGATCTCTTCTAGCCATGGTAGCCAAACTAGTGGGCAACTGGGCATTTTCATACATGACCCTAAGCATGATGGGATGTTAATTGCTTAATTAACTCAGGAAGCACACCTGTGTGGAAGCACCTGCTTTCAATATACTTCGTATCCCTCATTTACTCAAGTGTTTCCTTTATTTAGTCAGGTACCTGTAGATCTATTTATTTGACATGTTTCTTAAACTAAAACATGTAAAAAAGAAAGTGAATGGAGATACAAAGACTACATTCCATGTTATTAATCTGATTTATTAATTAATATTGTTGTTTTATGTTCAGATACCTCCTATCTTGTATCTGTCTTGTCCACATTTTGTTGGAGAAATAAAACAATTTTTGGTTGTGTCAAATGCTCTGCTCTCTATTTCTATCCCTTTGTGTGCTAATACTGTGTTATACAGTGATGTCGGGCTTCATCTCACTAAATCCAGACAACAACCAGCAATGGGTTGAGTGCCTAAGGGGTGTAACGGTAAGTGACATTTTCAAAATTTTACAGAAGAGTAAAACAACTTGTATTGCTAGTGTTTTCTGCTTCTACAGTAAAACAGCCATCTTGCTGGAATCCATAGTTGGTGAAACTGCCACGTCAGTTTGGTATACAACAACAAAGAAGTTACTTCAAACATAACACTTTCTTTCCCTCAGACATCATTGCACACCCGATAGAACACCTGAATATGTACTGCAATTATAACAAAAAATGAACCGCGCTGCCAGTCGCTCCTCTGTTTCAACAAAAGAATAAAGACGCCGGGGATGAACAGTGGTGCTGTTTCACCTTATGCAGATTTCAACTTTAACCCCCACATGTTTAAAAAAATTAATTGATTGAAATGTCACTTGTCTTTTTGGAACCAATGGAATCTACTAATTTACTCCAAAACGTACTCCCTTTTGACACACCGAATTCAATTGGTTGTAATGGCTCCTCATGTTTTTACATGGAAAACTAGTGTAACCCCTGATTTCTAATAGAAAGCTGGCAATGCTCTTCGTTTACATTTATTTGATGGAGGGGAAAGGTCATATTGTGTGGGTGAGTGATGACTGGGAATGCCTCAAAGTGCCAGCACATTTATGAAAGATTTAATCCAGGATTAGTTTGGAGAACTGCAGCTCCATAATGTCCATCATGATGCAGTCCCACCACCACCTGCTTGGTCAGGGGGAAAGACCTGACCACAGGGTCAGACTGCTCTCTTCGATAACATCTAAGAATTGAGGCTGGAATTCCCATCTAAATAACAGGAGTATCACTTTCAGTTTATTAAAATGTCAGATGGACCTTTATCATAATCCCATTGGGGTGCTGAGACACAAAGGCTCAGCTCCAGAGCGTCAAAAATGCTGTACATAGCTACACGATCCAGAGAGGAATATAGAGACTGTGTATGTGATGGTGGCAGATGGGGCTGGTACTACAATGAGAGGTCGAGTGAGGTCATCTGGAGATGAGGGGAGATCGTGTCTCTGCCAGCCACCGTCAGGTCCTAACCAGTCTGAAGAAAAAAGGAGAGGAGAGTGAATCAGCCAGTCTTGGGAGGAATGGTATGAGTCACAGGCTTCTGAAAACATGTGATCCACTCATGGAATGGATCCCTAACGCTCAGAAAGCT
Organism: Salvelinus fontinalis; assembly: GCF_029448725.1. Lineage (NCBI taxonomy): Eukaryota > Metazoa > Chordata > Actinopteri > Salmoniformes > Salmonidae > Salvelinus > Salvelinus fontinalis. Next base: position 50,536,019 of record NC_074667.1, on the reverse strand, counting down.
CTTCTCTCTCTCTCTCTGTCTCTGTCTCTCTCTCTCTGTGTCTCTCTCTCTCTCTCTGTCTCTCTCTCTCTCTGTCTCTCTCTCTCTCTCTTTCTCTGTCTCTCTCTCTCTCTGTCTCTCTCTCTGTCTCTCTCTGTCTCTCTCTCTCTGTCTCTCTCTCTCTCTCTCTCTCTGTCTCTCTCTCTGCTCTCTGTCTCTCTCTCTCTCTCTCTCTGTCTCTCTCTCTGCTCTCTGTCTCTCTCTCTCTCTCTGTGTGTCTCTCTCTCTCTGTGTCTCTCTCTCTCTGTCTCTGTCTCTCTCTCTCTCTCTCTCCTGAGTACAGAGCATTGATAGACCATTTATCTGCCTAGTGCCCTCTCTCTGGAAAACACAGCAGCTCAACTTTGTCTTTCATGCTATGTGCTCTACTTCAATACATAGCATGTATGGGGGACATTGACAATCAGAGAAGCTTTCTCCTATACACACATGCCATTTTCTCTGTTTATCAGTGCTTTCTGCTATTTGTCTCTTGTTTCTCTGGTTAGGTTGACTGATTTTAGGGAAGTCTCATCTTATGAAATGTTAAATCTCTACCGTTTGTGGAGCGGGTCTGACCCACTGGCTGACGTGCCCCAGAGGACACCGCTCCAATTTCAGGGTAAACAGCTGGGTGGATCAGGGTGGGGTGGGGGGGGGGGGGGGGGCAGGCAGTACTCCACATTCCTGTGTGAGATTGCAAAGAGAGAGATGGAGGGATTAGATCGAGTATAAACTGTCATATTTGGAAAGTGGCTTTAGGTGATGATGTAACAGAAAAGCCGCCGAGTGGACTGTTTTATCTACGAGGCTGAATGTGTTGTCCATACCCTTGCCCTTCTTCATAACTATGCTCAGGCTACTAATGCAAATGGCCCAGTTGTATAACAGTGGTACATAATCACTATGGCAACAGCAGTGTTTTTAGGTTTTCTCTGAAGCTGAGGATAAAGTGGTGTCCCAGAATCTCAGATGTTTGATCATACAACATCAAACACTCACCTCTATTTCAAACAAAAGTATTTACTGTATATTCGGTAAGTATTCAAACCCCTTGACTTTTTCCACATTTTGCCCTTTTGATTTTTTTGCAAATGAATAACAAATTAAAAAACATCACATTTACATAAGTATTCAGACCCTTTCCTCAGTACTTTGTTGAAGCACCTTTGGCAGCAATTACAGCCTTGAGTCTTCTTGGGTATGACGCTACAAGCTTGGCACAGCTGTATTTGGGTAGTTTATCCCATTCTTCTCTGCAGATCCTCAGGCTCTGTCAGGTTGGATAGGGAGCGTTGCTGCAAAGCTATTTTCAGGTCTCTCCAGAGATGTTCGATTGGATTCAAGTCCAGGCTCTGTACTTGAGTGGCCCAGCCATTCAGAAACTTGTCCTTTAGCCACTCCTGCGTTGTCATGGCTGTGTGCTTAGGGTCATTGTCCTGTTGGAAGGTGAACCTTCGCCCCAGTCTGAGGTCCTGAGCAGGTTTTCATCAAGGATCTCTCTGTGGAGCCTCCCGGGTGGCGCAGTGGTCTAGGGCACTGCATCGCAGTGCTAACTGCGCCACCAGAGTCTCTGGGTTCGCGCCCAGGCTCTGTCGCAGCCGGCCGCGACCGGGAGGTCCGTGGGGCGACGCACAATTGGCATAGCGTCGTCCGGGGTAGGGAGGGTTTGGCCGGTAGGGATACCCTTGTCTCATCGCGCTCCAGCGACTCCTGTGGCGGGCCGGGCGCAGTGCGCGCCAGCCAAGGGGGCCAGGTACACGGTGTTTCCTCCGACACATTGGTGCAGCTGGCTTCCGGGTTGGAGGCGCGCTGTGTTAAGAAGCAGTACGGCTGGTTGGGTTGTGCTTCGGAGGACGCATGGCTTTCGACCTTCGTCTCTCCCGAGCCCGTACGGGAGTTGTAGCGATGAGACAAGGTAGTAATTACTAGCGATTGGATACCACGAAAATTGGGGAGAAAATGGGATAAATAAAAAAATAAAAAAAATAAAAAAAAGGATCTCTCTGTACTTTGCTCCGTTCATCTTTCCCTCGATCCTGACTAGTTTCCCAGTCCCTGCCGCTGAAAAACATCCCCACAGCATGATTCTGCCAACATTATGCTTCACCGTAGAGATGGTGCCAGGTTTCCTCCAGACATGTCGCTTGGCATTCAGGCCAAAGAGTTCAATCTTGGTTTCATCAGACCAGAGAATCTTGTTTCTCATGGTCTGAAAGTCTACGTCTGGCCATAAAGGCCTGATTGGTGGAGCACTGCAGAGATGCTGTTCTTTCTAGAAAGTGCTCCCATCTCCACGGAGGAACTCTAGAGCTCTGTCAGAGTGACCAAGGCCCTTCTCCGCCGATTGCGCAGTTTGGCCGGGCGGCCAGCACTAGGAAGAGTCTTGGTGGTTCCAAACTTCTTCCATTTAAGAATGATAGATGCCACTGTGTTCTTGGGGACCTTGAATGCTCCAAAAAAAATGTTGGTACCCTTCCTCCGATCTGTGCCTCGACACAATCCTGTCTTGGAGCTCTACGGACAATTCCTTCGACCTCATGGCTTGGGTTTTGCTCTGACATGCACTGTCAACTGTGGGACCTTATATAGACGTGTGTTCCTGTCCAAATCATGTCCAATCAATTGAATTTACCACAGGTGGACTCCAATCAAGTCGTATAAACATATCAAGGATGGATCAATGGAAACAGGATGCACCTGAGCTCAATTTCGAGTCTCATAGCAAAGGGTCTGAATACTTATGTAAATAAGGTATTTTTGTCTTATTTTTATAAATTTGCTAGTAATTTCAAAACCAGTTTTCACTTTGTTATTTTGGGGTATTGTGTGTAGATTGCTGATTAACTATTTTTTATTTTTTATCAATTTTAGAATAAGGCTGTAATGTAACAGGATGGGGGAAAAGTCAAGGGGTCTGAATAATTTCCGAATGCACAGTATGCTGCACGTCCATTAATTATGTCTGTTTATGTAATTCTCCAGTGAGTTACATGCGCTTCAGCTATACTTCGAAACTGAGTTTTCTTGGGTTGATGTTGTCACTCCTGGGCCTCACACAGTATCAATCTCATACCGTTTGCCTGAAATCAAAAGGAGACAGAATGCTGCAGAATTTAAGCTTAGTTTCTCATGCATAAACCATTCCAACTGAGTCCCCCACAAACACCCAATTTCATACACAAACACACACACTTACATGCATGCCAAAACTCACGAAAACATAGACAGATTAAGCGGGATTACGAGTTCCGGGAAGACCAAGTTTGGCACAACAAGAAGCATGCAAATGTCAAAAGGCGTCAAGGGAAATAATAAACAAATTTAAACAAACAGATTTGTACAGCTCATCTTTGTTGGACTGAGTGGCAGGGTTGAGGCCACTGAAAGAGTGCAGACATCCCCACACACCAATTCCCTATCAGTCCCATCGCTCACTCAGTCCCTCTGACTTCTTTCAGACAGGTAGGTACTCAGACAGTCACAGAATCCCTCTCTGTCGCGCAAAGGCTTGTAATGGCTAACTCACATTTCTTGTGTGATCTGCCGCTTTTGCCTCTCGAAATGGAGTGTGCATGTGCGTGCGTCTAAACAAGCCAGGGTTGTTATGGTTGTGCTGGGCATGTTTTGACAGAGGTTAAATTCAGTGACTTGATACTGCTCTAAGTAAGCCAGTGCATTGAAACAAGAATGGAAACTAGGTGAAAATGACTGCTTCTCTTTCAATGCCCTCAACCCTGCCACTCGTCAGGTTTAGTTAGTTCTTTGTCAACACCTGCTAAAATGCAAAACCATTTGATCCTGATATAACACCTTTGTACACTACTCCCAGTCAAAAGTACTGTACCGTGATCTTGGAATCACTTTGGGCCCAATTCAGACTTGTCTTTCCTATGCACGCCGTTCCTACACACTTCTCAGTATTTGGTATTCAGGCGTAACATTATGCAGGTGCGTAACGTGCTTTGCAGGCGTGGTTCCCTTGTACATGCAGAAAACATATTTAATTCCACCTCTGAAAACCCTCCCACCTGCTGGCCAACAGATTTTCTTGTGGGGTTTTCATTCAATAGGGTTTTCAGTACATTTGTAACGGCTTTCTTCCTGGGGTGAAAGAGAGGACCAAAATGCAGCGCGGCTAGTGTTAAACATGTTTAATACGGTGGTGGATGAGGGCACCACTCCACCATTGTCTTTGTCCACCTCCTTAGCGTCCCTTGAGTGGCGACCCTCGCCCCCGACCATGGTCCAGGAACCTTCACCAACTCCCCTCTACAATAGAGGAGACAACTCAGGACAGAGAGGTAGCTCAGGACAAAGAGGTAGCTCAGGACAGAGGGACAACTCCGGACAGAGGGACAACTCCGGACAGAGGGACAACTCCGGACAGAGGGACAACTCCGGACAGAGGGACAACTCCGGACAGAGGGACAACTCCGGACAGAGGGACAACTCCGGACAGAGGGACAACTCCGGACAGAGGGACAACTCCGGACTAGTGGCAGCTCCGGACTAGTGGCAGCTCCGGACTGGAAGGCAGCTCATGACTGGAAGGCAGCTCATGACTGGAAGGCAGCTCATGACTGAAGGGCAGCTCATGACTGAAGGGCAGCTCATGACTGAAGGGCAGCTCATGACTGAAGGGCAGCTCATGACTGTAGGGCAGCTCATGACTGTAGGGCAGCTCATGACTGTAGGGCAGCTCCTGACTGTAGGGCAGCTCATGACTGTAGGGCGGCTCATGACTGGCTGGCGTCTCTGGCGGCTCCTGACTGGCTGGCGTCTCTGGCGGCTCCTGACTGGCTGGCGTCTCTGGCGGCTCCTGACTGGCTGGCGTCTCTGGCGGCTCCTGACTGGCTGGCGTCTCTGGCGGCTCCTGACTGGCTGGCGTCTCTGGCGGCTCCTGACTGGCTGGCGTCTCTGGCGGCTCCTGACTGGCTGGCGGCTCTGGCGGCTCCTGACTGGCTGGCGGCTCTGGCGGCTCCTGACTGGCTGGCGGCTCTGGCGGCTCCTGACTGGCTGGCGGCTCTGGCGGCTCCTGACTGGCTGGCGGCTCTGGCGGCTCCTGACTGGCTGGCGGCTCTGGCGGCTCCTGACTGGCTGGCGGCTCTGGCGGCTCCTGACTGGCTGGCGGCTCTGGCGGCTCCTGACTGGCTGGCGGCTCTGGCGGCTCCTGACTGGTTGGCGGCTCTGGCGGCTCCTGACTGGCTGGCGGCTCTGGCGGCTCCTGACTGGCTGGCGGCTCTGGCGGCTCCTGACTGGCTGGCGGCTCTGGCGGCTCCTGACTGGCTGGCGGCTCTGGCGGCTCCTGACTGGCTGGCGGCTCCTGACTGGCTGGCGGCTCTGGCGGCCTCCTGACTGGCTGGCGGCTCTGGCGGCTCCTGACTGGCTGGCGGCTCTGGCGGCTCCTGACTGGCTGGCGGCTCTGGCGGCTCCTGACTGGCTGGCTGCCCTGGCGGCTCCTGACTGGCTGGCGGCCCTGGCGGCTCCTGACTGGCTGGCGGCTCTGGCGGCTCCTGACTGGCTGGCGGCTCTGGCGGCTCCTGACTGACGGAAGGCTCTGGCGGCTCCTGACTGACGGACGGCTCTAATGGCTCGGGACAGACGGGCGGCTCTAATGGCTCGTGGCAGACGGATGGCTCAGAAGGCGCTGGGCAGACGGATGGCTCAGAAGGCGCTGGGCAGACAGAAGGCTCAGAAGGCGCTGGGCAGACGGATGGCTCAGAAGGCGCTGGGCAGACGGATGGCTCAGAAGGCGCTGGGCAGACGGATGGCTCAGAAGGCGCTGGGCAGACGGATGGCTCAGACGGCGCTGGGCAGACGAGCAGTGCAGGCGGCGTTGGGCAGACGGGCAGTTCAGGCACCGCTGGGCAGACGGCAGACTCTGGCCGGCTGAGACGCACTATAGGCCTGATGCGTGGTGCCGGAACTGGAGGTACCGGGCTGAGGGCACGCACCTCAGGGCGAGTGCGGGGAGGAGGAACAGGGCTCTGGAGATGCACTGGAAGCCTGGTGCGTGGTGTAGGCACTGGTGGTACTGGGCTGGGGCGGGAAGGTGGCGCCGGATATACCGGACCGTGAAGGAGGACACGCGCTCTTGAGCACCGAGCCTCTCCAACCTTACCAGGTTGAATGGTCCCCGTAGCCCTGCCAGTGCGGCGAGGTGGAATAGCCCGCACTGGGCTATGCAGGCGAACCGGGGACACCACCTGTAAGGCTGGTGCCATGTACGCCGGCCCGAGGAGACGTACTGGAGGCCAGATATGTTGGGCCGGCTTCATGGCACCCGGCTCGATGCCCAACCTAGCCCTACCAGTGCGGCAAGGTGGAATAGCCCGCACTGGGCTAAGCACGCGTACTGGGGACACCGTGCGCTTTACCGCATAACACGGTGTCTGACCAGTACGACGCCCTCTCACTCCACGGTAAGCCCGGGGAGTTGGCTCAGGTATCCAACCCAGCTTCGCCACACTCCCCTTTAGCCCCCCCCCCCCCCAAGAAATTTTTGGGTGAGCCTCTCGGGTTTCCAGCCACTCTGCCTTGCAAGCGCCTCATAATGCCGCCTCTCTGCTTTAGATGCCTCCAGCTCCGCTTTGGGACGACGACACTCCTCTGGCTCTGCCCAGGGTCCTTCTCCGTCCAGAATCTCCTCCCATGTCCATTCCTCCTTGTACTGCTGCTGCTGTTGCTGCTGCCCGTTGCCACGCTGCTTGGTCCGGGTTTGGTGGGTGTTTCTGTAACGGCTTTCTTCCTGGGATGAAAGAGAGGACCAAAATGCAGCGCGGCTAGTGTTAAACATGTTTAATACAAACACAAGTGAAACACTACAAACAACAAACAAAATAACAAACCGTGAAAACCGAGACAGTCCTATCTGGTGCAGAACAAACACAGAGACAGGAAACAAACACCCACAAAATCCCAACACAAAACAAGCCTCCTATATATGAGTCTCAATCAGAGACAACGACTACCATCTGTCTCTGATTGAGAACCCACACTAGGCTGACATAGAAACAGACAAACTAGACACACAACATAGAATTCCCACCCAGCTCACGTCCTGACCAACTAAACACATACAAAACAACAGAAAACAGGTCAGGAACGTGACAACATTTATGTCAAGCCATTCCTTTTAATTTGGTGTAGACCTTTAATTAGAATTTTCTCGACAGACTCAATAGAATATATGGAGAGAAATGTTCAAAATATTAAGGATCAATGAAAGAAAGACATGTAAATACACATTAGTCTCCTTTTCAGCACCAATTGGTAGATTTAAAAAAATACTCCGATCTTAAATAATATATAATGTTAGGAAAGTGTTAATGAATAATAAAGAAAAAAATGGTTTGGAGAGCCTTTACGCACAAAATATATTGATGAATCAAAAATAATGGTTGATTAATCCTGAAAGTTGCCATATTCAATTGTTCAATCCATGAAATATTGAAAGGTGAGAAAAGTGTACAACGGGTTGAACAGTAGTCCTATAACTCTACCCTAATAATCCTCACTAATTATGGAACTGTGATGACAACGGTTCAGTCGCCATGAACATGTGCCAGGCTCCAGGTTTAAACTGCTATCTACGGTCTGCATTCCATGAATAGGCTACAGGTCCCAAATTATTGCACAATTTGTATTACATTAGCCAAACATAAACCACTATTGCTAGTGATCCTCAGGAACAACCACACCAACATGGAAGAGGAAAGAAAGGCTACCGATAGCGGATCATATTTAACACGGTACAAGGTCTGTTTTGGAGGGGTTGTGCAGTCCTTTGTTGGCTTTACAGGTGCTACTTATACTATACAGAGGACCTTGATAGTTCTTCACCATTGGGCTCAAGTGACCTTCACATCTGTAAGGGGGGTCTAACCACATTTAGAGATGGAGGGAGAGATAGAAGGGAGCAAGGAAAGGACCACGTCACCACCACCCTTACATAAGATTCTAAATTTCATCTTGGCCTGATTTGTCCTCTTGTACATAGCAGAGCAAGAATTAGCCCAAGGTTCCTGTTAGGGCTGGTCACACAGCCTTTGCTGTTAAACAGGCTTAAATGAACATCCAAATGACTTTAATGAGATATTTATGACACAACCTGCTTCATCACAAACCAGCATTATTGATATGTGATCACTCAATTAAGTGGATACAGTATGTTGACAATTTACTGTCCATAAGGATTATTACTGTCATGCATTGATGCATGTTATTTTGTCTATACATCAAGTTAATCTTGTTGTACTGTTGGCCATAATTCCTTTATCTCCAATAGCGATTGGGTTGTATTTCTATGTAAATCATCATCCTTAATCCGGTTATAGAAGTGTTTGTTGTCCTGAAAACAAAATTGCTGAAATAGTGTGAGTTTGCTAAATCTTTTATCACTTTTAAGTACAAACAATTTAATGCAAGGGATTCTAATGATGCGCTCTCTCTCTCTCATCCCCTCCCTCTCTTTCTCTTAATTACATCGTCTTTCCAATAATAATAGCTGCCCTCCCCACTCCTTGTCCCTCTCTGTATCTCTGACGCTGAATTTGGGTTTACATAACCGTTGTCTCATTGCCATGTCGTGTGCCCAGGAGAGGAGGATGTGAGTGGTGAAGGTGAGGGATGCTGCCTGTTTCTGTGTTTGTATCCCAGCAGCTAAACCGCTCAGGTCCAGTAGCAGTACTGAGAGCCCAAGTGCAGGTGGATGGAGTGAGACATAGTTAACTGGGTGATTTGATCTCTATAACCCCAACACATAGGGTTCATCATCCATGTTGTTGACCGTGTTGTTGACCTTAATCAGTGCTATCCTCATACACAGTGAATAGGGCAGGGATGTGTGTTGTGTCATCTGTAGGAAGCCAAAGACTATGTTTTAAGACTTTTGAATACATTATATTCTATTAAATTCCATCACATGGAAAACCCCAGTAACAGGATGTTCTAGAGATCCAATACATGAATAATGACACTGAAAGAAAAGTAACTGACTAACTCATAGTCATACACAAACATGCCCCCACACCTAGCCGGCTGCTGTATATTTAGCCGCCTCTAAAAATAAGAAGGAAAAGAACCGTCTAATCTGGAGAGGACGCAAATTAACTGTCCACCCCCGTCACCACGTGTTCTTGTTCCCAGATCAGCTTCCCACTCCTCAGGCTATCTGCACGTCTGCACATTTCTCTGTGTGGTCGTGTGTTTCTCTACATGTACGCGGTTACGAGATCAGATGAGTGTTTGGTCAGAGCAAATATATTTTTGGTACGGTAGCCTACTTGTGCAGTCTATGAGTGTGATCCCCGGCTACTCATAAGATCATAGAAAACCCTACGCCACTCATAGTGTTCTCAAAGGAAAAACTCACTTTCCAGCCTTAGGGATAGAAAATACAATCCCTTGTGAACCACTCAGACATGCACTTCAGACTAGAGGTCGACCGATTAATCGGAATGGTTTTCATAACAATCGGGAATCTGTATTTTTGGGCGCCGATTTGCCAATTTTTTTAATTTTTAATTGTATTTATTTTATTTTTTTAACACCTTTATTTAGTCTTTATTTAACTAGGCAAGTCAGTTAAGAACATATTCTTATTTTCAATGACGGCCTAGGAACAAGGCAGAACGACAGATTTTTTACCTTGTCAGCTCGGGGGATCCAATCTTGCAACCTTACAGTTAACTAGTCCAATGCTCTAACACTGATTACATTGTACTCCACGAGGAGCCTGCCTGTGCCGCGAATGCAGTAAGCTAAGGTAAATTGCTAGCTAGCATTATCTTATAAAAAACAATCAATCAATGACTGTCATTGCTCCAATATGTACTTAACCATAAACATCAATGCCTTTCTTAAAATCAATACACAAGTATATATTTTTAAACCTGCATATTTAGCTAAAAGAAATCCAGGTTAGCAGGCAATATTAACCAGGTGAAATTGTGTCATTTCTCTTGCGTTCATTGCACGCAGAGTCAGGGTATTTGCAACAGTTTGGGCTGCCTGGCTCTTTGCGAACTAATTTGCCAGAATTTTACATAATTATGACAACATTGAAGGTTGTGCAATGTAACAGGAATATTTAGACTCATGGATGCCACCCGTTAGATAAAATACGGAACGGAATAAACGTTTTGTTTTCGAGGTGATAGTTTCCGGATTAGTCAAAGGTATATGGTTTAGAGAGAAATAGTCGACGCGTTATAATTCCTGTAATAACTTGCGGCTGAACTTGACAGGGGTTCCTTCGTTATTTTACCGTTCATGTCTTCCATAGATAATGTCTTGATCTACTTCAAATAAGGTCTGTGTTTCGTGCAGGCTTAAACCGCCTCAACGTTTTGATACCCGTGTAAATCTAACTAGGATAAGGTAACGTTTGTCAACATATTTTCATAAATCCACTCTACAAAATGTTTTATCTTCGCTTATATTTAGCCAATATTGATCAGAGTTACCTTGTCCTATGGATATCTACACAGTTATAAAATTGGCAAGGTGGTGTAAGCCTACACGAAACACAGACCTTATTTTAAGGGAATCTAAAAATATCCTATGGAATAAATGAAGGAACCGCTTTTCAGATTTTGCTAGGTGTCATGGGAATTATGACTCGCACTTTGGTCGTCAATTCTTACCATACCCATTATTAAAATAGGATTTCCTGCATATAGAAATTACAGTTTTTGTTTTCAACATTCATCACAGGTAACTTAAACTCAATTTTTATTCAAACAGTTGAGAGTATTTGTCTCCTAAGCAGACTCTCCAGTATCATTGTCACTTCAGAGCTGTGTGTGTGTATTTATGTATTATTTAAAGTTCAAATAAAAGTGTTCATTGTTCATTCAGTATTGTTGCAGTTGTCATTATTACAACTGCAACAGTATTATTGGAGGACAACTTTTGTCCTCCAATAATCGGTATCTGCGTTGAAAAATCATAATCGGTCGACCTCTACTTCAGACATCTCTGTCCATTGACCGAGAGACGCATGTCTCCTTTGGGGGCAACCTCAAAGAAAAATGGAACAATCAATACCAAAAGCTTTCAGAAAAAGCAGTCTTAGTGTCAGTCTTAGTGTCAATATGGGTCTGACATGTTGCTGTCAGTAATGCATTTCTGAAACAACTATAAATAAATATACATGTATTTTGTCTATAATCACAATGTTCAATCAATCAGCTCATGGAGAAGAAGGTAGTAAGATTTGTACTGATGGAATCGAACCCAAAAATATATTTTGACCTTATTAATCAATGAGAGAGGATGGAAGCAGGTAAAGTGACAGTAGCTGATCAAGCTGGATGGGTCCATCAAATCACTTAACATCCAGATTGGGTTAGGTTGGAGGTCCTGATGAATAGAATGATGATAATACCTGAGAAGCCAGTGTTTGGAGGATATATTGGCAAGGGTGTTAGCCACGAGATGAAGTCAAGTTACCAACATATTCAAATAATGATTTACATATTTTCATTTTTTTTTTTAAATGATGCTGAATTTATTCATACTATTTCATCCTTCCGCAATATAGTACCGACACAAATCTAAGGTTGCTACCCAAGCCGGCTGGTCGATCGGTTTGCGTGCCAGAGACGCGACCTAGTCGTTCAGTCTTTTTTAACTGTTTTGTAATGACCCTGCGTTTATAAGCGCGGAAATCGTTTTTTCTGCACGAGCATGCTTTTGCGGCACAGTCGATAGCGCGCCGGACCTAGGGCTAGAAGGTTGAGGGTTCGAGACCTGCTCCGTGCTCTTTCATTATCAGTATCTATGGCCGCGACCTAGTCATTCATTTTAAATTTTCCATGGTCATACTGGTTGGCAACGTTCTTATCCCTTGCTTGCTAGCTAGCCAACTACAGCTAACTTACAGTCACGTCAAAAAGTGCAGCCAGAATAACAGCAAAGTAGCTGCATTTGCATTTGTTTAAGCTGTTTTCTAGTGACATTGGTTACAGCCTGGGCAGACGAGCGAGCCCAAGCTGTAACCAAGAGTCTTTCTGTTTCTCGGTCTCTTGCTCTCTGTGTGTTTTTGCTGTCATAAAATATGTTTGAAGTTGATGTTAGTTTGTGGCACAGTGAGCTCTCCCATTATGTATACCTCCAAATGGATCCTAGTCAGCAGAATCACCTTCCATAGTCTGTTCTGGACTTGGGGACTGGTTTCCTAGCTGTGTGCCAGTAGTTCAAACAGACAGCTCGGTGCATTCAACATGTCAATACCTCTCATAAATACAAGCAGTGATGACATCAATCTCTCCACTTTCAGCCAGGAGAGATTGACATGCATTTTATTAATATTAGCTCTCTGTGTACATCCAAGGGCCAGCCGTGCTGCCCTGTTCTGAGCCAATTGCAATTTTGCTAAGTCCTTTTTTGTGGCACCTGACCACACGACTGAACAGTAGTCAAGGTGCGACAAAACTAGGTCCTGTAGGACCTGCCTTGCTGACAGTGCTGTCAAGAAGGTAGAGCAGCACCTTATCATAGACATACTTCTCCCATCCTAGCTACTGTTGTTGTATCAATATGTTTTGACCATGACAGTTTACAATCCAGGGTAACTCCAAGCAGTTTAGTCACCTCAACTTGCTCAATTTCCACATTATTTATTACAAGATTTAGTTGAGGTTTAGGGTTTAGTGAATGATTTGTCCCAAATACAATGCTTTTACTTTAAGAAATATTTAGGACTAACTTATTTCTTACCACCCTCTCTGAAACTAACTGTAACTCTTTGTTAAGTGTTGCAGTCATTTCAGTCACTGTAGTAGCTGACATGTATGGTGTTGAGTCATCCGCACACATAGACACTCTGGCTTTCCTCAAAGCCAGTGGCAATTCATTAGTAAAGATTGAAAAAAAAGTAGTGGGCCTAGACAGCTGCCTTGTGGAATTCCTGATTCTACCTGGATTATGTTGGAGAGCCTTCCATTAAAGAACACCCTATGTGTTCTGTTAGACAGGTAATCCTTTATCCACATTATAGCCGGGGGTGTAAAGCCATAACACATACGTTTTTCCAGCAGCAGACTATGATCAATAATGTCAAAGGCCGCACTGAAGTCTAACAAAACAGCCCCCACGATCTTTTTATCATCACTTTCTCTCAGCCAATCATCAGTCATTTGTGTAAGTGCTGTGCTTGTTGAATGTCCTTATCTATAAGCATGCTGAAAGTTCATTGTCAATTTGTTTACTGTAAAATACCATTGTATCTGGTCAAACACAATTTTTTCCAAAAGTTTACTGAGTGTTGGTAACAGGCTGATTGATTTGCTATTTGAGCCAGTAAAGGGGGCTTCACTATTCTTAGGTAGCGGAATGACTTTAGCTTCCCTCCAAGCCTGAGGGCACACACTTTCTAGTAGGCTTCAATTGAAGATGTGGCAATATTCTCATTTTCCATCCAAGTTGTCAGACCCCGGTCACTTGTCATTGTTGATAGACAGCAATCAATTTGTTCCACCTCTTCCACACTAACTTTGCGGAATTTAAGATTACAATGCTTGTCTTTCATAATTTGGTCCGATATACTTGGATGTCTAGTGTCAGCGTTTGTTGCAGGCATGTTATGCCTAAGTTTGCTAATCTTGCCAATTAAAATAAAATAAAAATCATTAAAGTAGTTGGCAATAGCAGTTGGTTTTGTGTTGAATGAATGAGCCATCTGTATCAATGAATGATGGAGCTGAGTATGCCTTTTTTTCCAGAATTTAATATAAGGTGCCCCAAAGCTTTTTACTATCATTCTTTATTTAATTTATCTTGGTTTCATAGTGTAGTTTTTTCTTATTTTTATTCAGTTTAGTCACATCAATTTGCAATAAGTTTGCCAATCAGTTGTGCAGCCAGACTTATTTGCCATTCTTTTTGCCTCATCCCTCTCAATTATACAATTTTTTCAATTCCTCATCAATCCACAGGGATTTAACAGTTTTTACAGTCATTTTCTTAATGGGTGCATGCTTATTAGCAACTGGAGTAAGCAATTGCATAAATGTGTCAGGTGCAGTATCTGTTTGCTCCTCATGACACACCACGGACCAACAGATATTCTTAACATCAATAGCATAGGAATCACTACAAAACGTATTGTATGACCTCTTATACACTACATTAGGCCCAGCCTTTGGAACTTTGGTTTTCCTAGATATGGCTACTATATTGTGATCACTATGTCTGATGGATCTGGATATGTCTTTCAAGCTAATTTCTGCAGCATTAGTAAAGATGTGATCAATACATGTTGATGATTTCATTCCTGTGCTGTTTGTAACTATCCTGGTAGGTTGACTGATAATCTGAACCAGGTTGCAGGCACTGGTTAGAGTTTGAAGCTTTTTCTTGAGTGGGCAGCTTGATGAAAGCCAGTCAATATTTAAATCACCCGGAAATGATACCTCTCTGTTGATATCACATACATTATCAAGCATTTCACACATGTTATCCAGATACTGACTGTTAGCACTTGGTGGTCTATAGCAGTTTCCCACCGGAATGGGCTTTAGGTGAGGCAGATGAACCTGTAGCTATATTACTTCAACAGTATTTGACTTGAGATCCTCTCTAATCTTTACAGGAATGCGGTTCTGAATATAAACACCAACACCTCCACCATTGGCATTTCTATCTATTCTATAAAAGTTATAACCTTGTATTGCTACCACTGTATCTAAGTGAGTTTCAGAGATAGTCAGAATATGAATGTCATCTGTTATGAGCAAATTATTGATTTCATGAACCTTGTTTCTTAAGCTACATATATTAACATGGGCTATTTTGAGCACTTTTCTTCTGGGATGCTTCCTTGCTTTCATTGCTTTACTAGGAAGCTTAGCAGCAGTAGATGTGCTCATGTCCTTTATGTTAGTGCAGGGTGAGCTGCTCACAGTGGACTTCCTCCTAGGGCACACCGGCTTAGTGCTAACAGTATAAATCTGGTTCATAGGCACATGATTACTGCATAGGATCAGTAGAGGCATTCAGGGCAGTTAAAGGGACATACATTAGGTTTCTTATATGGTGTCTACTGACACCCCTGGTGTAATGTACAATTGCTGAAGCATTATGACAACTCTGCGTCACAATGGTAGGGATGAGTTGAGCTGGGCTTTGGTCATTGATAAGTCATTGTCTCAATGCAGCCTTATAGTGCTGTGAAAGGATCCAGGATCCCAAATGATTTGGGTAGATCCCATCCTCCTTATAAAACGTGTTTTGTTTCCAAAAGGTATTGAAATTGTCAACAAAAGTTACACCCATTGAGCTGCAATAATTACGGCGCCAGTTGTGAAGAGAAAGAATCTGGGATCGATGTGTTAAGCCATGCCTGTGTTGTTGGTGTGTAAGAGTAATTGTGCCATTAAGGATCAGTGGTTAAGCGTGCCACGCAGTTCTACCATGTGTGTTTGTGTTTTTTTCACACAGTACCATAAACTTCTAGGGTTCAGACAGGGGAAAAGTTGCCCATGGAGAATATTTTTGGGGGTATTTGCTTTTTTTTACGGTGTAGCCCTAATAGACAGCCCCTTTTCATCTTTGTCCATTAAATTACATATGCATAGATATTTCTTTGCTCAGTAGTATGCTTACAGGGCACTTTTCTCAACAATACATTTACAATACAATAAACACTCCACTACTCTGTCCACTGAAGAGGTCATCACTAGCGTCCATAGCCACAAAGTCATAATTATGGCTAAACCCTGCCCATTTCTATAATTTATCTTCTTAAAATTGTATTTTAAACCTAACCTTAACCACACTACTAACCTTGTGCCTAGCCCTGCCCTTAAATTAAAATAAAAAATATATTGTTTTTTTGACTTTGTGGCTGTGGAATCTGACATGGCAATGGAAGCTAGTGGAAACCCACTAAAGACTGCGGAAAAACAACCTCGAACAGTGATTTTTAAAAATGGTATAAGGCTGACCTCTGGTGGCAGTCAAATGTTGTGACTACAACAGCTTTGACTTTGAATCTTTTTTTTATGGTATTTTGTTATTCTTTATTGCTGAGAAGTGCAGTTAATTAAATGCCCAGTGCAGTCAAAAACGTGATTTCATGTGTTTTATATATATTTTATAATGATTTAATGACCAATAAGAAAGAGAGTTCCAAACCTCTCTGCCAATAAGAGCTAGTTTTCAGTTTTCCCCTCCCCACCACCCCATGTTGGAGTTCGTTTTGTAAGGCCCGGTGCCCAGGTTGGGGGAGAGTTCACTTAAGGACCACTGGAATGGTCTAAAATGAGCAAACCACCAATCCAAGCATTTTTTGGTTGAGAAAGTACTCTTGCTAAGAAAACCGGACCTCTCTGAAATGAAAATGGATGGCCCTCCATTCAGTAAAATATATTTTTACCTGACCCTCCCTGAACGTTTGAAAAAAAAACAAGGGACCCTCCCCAAAATATAAATTAAAACATAAAGTGGATAGCAGAGAACATGCCTACCGTTTATCGTCACTCATTGAACAGACCAGAGCCTTAGATATGCAGTTTTAGAAACGTTTCTTCGTTTTGTAAGTATTACATGACAAAGTAGCCAGAAGGTTGTGGATTTGCAGACCACCGTGGGAAAGGGTAGGGTTGAAAAGATATCCATTATAATAAAAGCACTACATGAATCTATCAAATTATTTGCGGTCTGAGAAAAAAATATATACATTTAAACGCATTTTATTCAATTCTATGTCATTTTAAATCACTGGAGACAAGCAGAATATGTTTTATTACCACAACAGAGCATGACAACGAATGAGCGCATGCTGCAGCACCGGAGACGGTTTGATTTCGATCATTTTCAAATCTATTCTATTTTATTCCATGATGTTGTTGTACAAAATATATTTGTGTTGACTGTGATTAGGGCATGGGAATATAAGAGCATCTGCCTGGATAAATAAAAAACTAGGCATACAAAGCTCACCGCATGATCTTCAAACCAAATACTGACCAAACTCATGTATCTAAAAGTGAATTCAAAGGCACTGTAGAATGACTGTATAGCATAGTAAGGCATTTTTTTCATTCTTATTTCATTATGAGTACCGTAATACTCTTTTAAAATGTGATTTTATAAAGCCTAAATTACAAATTTGTGGGCATGTTGTTGAAGTGCTGTTGTTGATGTGTTGTTGAAATCCTAAGCGCTCCAGCTTCTAACGTGTCACAATTGCTTCACATTTGATTTTTTAAATGGCAGGCTATAGTCTTGAAATAATAATAATATAGTCTAAATAATAAATGTTCGTTACTTCTTAGGCTACCTGGCTTGCTCCGGACTGATTTAGAGTTAGTGTGTTGTTTAAAATCCTGTTCAAATGTTGAACGTCAATTGATAGTGACAGAATCATACTGTACATTACTTCCCAAGCAAAGTACATTTTTTGTCTCCTCGGCTATAGAAGGTTGTAGCACAGCCTCTAAATGTCAAAGAGACAAACCAAAGATATTCTATATGCATTGGAGTCACGTCTTTCCACTGCATTTTACAGCTTGTGTCTAGCGTAAAGCATTGCAGACTAAAGCGCCGTGATGTATCACGTTATATAATCAGGTCCATTTAATTGTTTTCAAAATCATAAGCCAACAAGGAGTAGGCCTATGCTTACAGCCATTTTCTTTAACAAAAGCCATAATACCCTCACATGCCCCCTCAATTCGAGCCCTGGTTTTAATTTAACACACCAAGCTATACACTAAGATATTTAAGGCGTGTATGGTGACAAAGAATTGGCTGGCAAAATCCATGGATAGTAGACTATAATTTTGTATGTCAAACAGATAGGTTTACCTATAATTTCTTGAATAGGAAAAAAAAGGATACAACACAAAACACTCTTGTTAGTAGTCTGATGTCAAATTAAAATGAAGACTGTTTAAATGAATTAGCGTTCTCGAATTATTCTACTTTCAGCACCAATGCGCTGCCCATCTCCGTGGCTGCCGCTTCATAGTAATGTCAGTTATGTAAATTACTCGAATATGGCTAATTGTGAGGTCAATAACTCTGATAAATAGCTTCATTATGGGCAACAAAAGTTTATTCATATCAATTATACCAGTATCAAGCTTACCTCTCGCCCTCATCTTCGCGCTCTACCGTTCAAACTGAACAGGACATCAGTAGGCCTCGTCGACACGCACAGATATTGAATGTTTTGGACAAAAACAATTTATTTTCAAAAGAAGCCTTTGACTCGCTTTCTGGAGTGCCACTATACACAGCACAGGTTTATGTTGGTTAGGCAGCACAAATGGAATCAGCAAGAGCAGGACAGGCCGGGGCTCATGATTGGGAACGCCAATCCATTGCAGTGTAGTCTTGTTTTATATACACCAAACTCGTGAAGGAAGTACATTTTCTCAGAAATATAACTTTGCCCTGTGCTGCTCTTCGTATAACCTATTGTCACAATTCGTGTGTATAGGTGGCAGGGAAGTCAGGCGCAGGAGAATTAAACTTGGTAAAATTGAGTAATTTAATAAAACTCCAAAACAATAAATACAAATGAAACAAATTGGGCACGAAGACCCGTCGCGCACCAAATACAAACACGACACTGAACATAAAACAATCTCTGACAAAGACATGATGAGAAGAGGGTTAAATACACAACAGGTAATGAATGGGATTGAAACCAGGTGTGTAGGAAGATGAGACAAAACCAATGGAAAATTAAAAATGGATCAATGATGGCTAGAAGACAGGTGATGTCGACCGCCGAGCCACACCCGAACAAGGAGAGGCATCGACTTAGGCAGAAGTCGTGACAGTACCCCCCCCCCCCCCCCCCCCCCCCCTCCTGACGCGCGGCTCCAGCTGGCGTCGACACCGGCCTCTGGGACGACCTGGAGGGCGAGGCGCAGGGCGATCCGGATGGAGACGGTGGAATTCTCGCAGCATGGAAGGATCTAACACATTCTCGACACCGGAACCAAGCTTCTCTCCTCCGGACCGTACCCCTCCCAGTCCACGAGGTACTGAAGACCCCTCGCCCGACGTCTCGAATCCTAAATGGATCGAACGGAGTACGCCGGGACCCCCTCGATGTCCAGAGGGGGCGGAGGAACATCCCGCACTTCAGCCTCCTGGAGCGGGCCAGCCACCACCGGCCTAAGGAGAGACACATGGAACAAGGGGTTAATACGGTAATTAGTGGGTAGCTGTAACCTGTAACATACCTCGTTCACTCTCCTCAGGACTTTAAACGGCCCCACAAACTGCGGACCCAGCTTCCGGCAGGGCAGGTGGAGGGAAAGGTTTCGGGTCGAGAGCCAGACCCTGTCCCCTGGTGCGAACACCGAGGCGGTGACGGTCTGCGCCAACTTTCTGGCGCAGTATGGCGCGCTGGAGGTGAATGTGGGCGGCCTCCCAGGTTTCCTCCGCGCGCTGGAACCAATTGTCCACCGCAGGAGCTTCAGTCTGACTGATGCCATGGAGCCAGAACCGGCTCATACCCTAATACACATTGAAAGGGAGAAAGGTTAGTGGAGTAGTGGCGTAGTGAGTTCTGGGCCATCTCTGCCTAGGGCACGAATTTCGCCCACTCCTCCTGCCGGTCCTGGCAATAAGACCGCAGAAACCTACCCACATCCTGGTTAACTCTCCACCTGCCCATTACTCTCGGGTGAAAACCTGAGGTAAGACTGACCGAGACCCCCAGACGTTCCATGAACGCCTTCCAGACCCTTGACGTGAACTGGGGACCCCGATCAGACACTATATCCTCAGGCACCCCATAGTGCCGGAAGACGTGTGTAAACAGAGCCTCCGCAGTTTGTAAGGCCATAGGGAGACCGGGCAAAGGGAGGAGACAACAGGACTTAGAAAAACGATCCACAACGTCCAGGATCGTGGTGTTACCCTGTGAAGGTGGAAGATCAGTTAAGAAACCGACAACGACCACGGCCGTTGTGGAACGGGTAAGGGTTGCAACTTACCTCTGGGCAGGTTTCTAGGAGCCTTGCTCTGGGCGCACACTGAGCAGGAGGAAACAAATCCTCACGTCCTTAGTTAAAATGGGCCACCAGTACCTCCCATCAAGACAGCGCACCGTCCGACCTATCCCAGGATGACCAGAGGTTGACGTGTGGGCCCAATAGATCAGTCGGTCACGAACAGCAGACGGAACGTACAGACGCCCAGATGGACACTGGGGGCTCTGCACGTGACGCCCGCTCAATGTCCGCGTCCAGCTCCCACACCACCGGCGCCACCAAACAAGAGGCTGGGAGTATGGGAGTGGGATCAATGGACCGCTCCTCTGTGTCATACAGCCGGGACAGTGCGTCTGCCTTCATGTTCTGGCAACCTGGTCTGTAAGAGAGGGTAAACACAAAACGGGTGAAAAACATGGCCCACCTTGCCTGAAGAGGATTCAGTCTCCTCGCTTCCCGGATGTACTCCAGATTGCGATGGTCAGTCCAGATGAGAAAAGGGTGTTTAGCCCCCTCAAGCCAATGTCTCCACGCCTTCAAAGCCTTGATGACAGCCAACAGCTCCCGGTCCCCCACATCATAGTTTCGCTCCGCCGGGCTGAGCTTCTTCGAAAAGAAAGCACAGGGGCGGAGCTTCAGTGGCGTACCCGAGCGCTGAGTGAGCACTGCACCTATCCCAGCTTTGGATGCGTCCACCTCCACTATGAAAGGCGAAGAGGGATCCAGATGAGCCAACACAGGAACCGAGGTAAACAGAGCCTTCAGGTGCCTAAAAGCCCTGTTCGCCTCAGCTGACCACTGCAAGCGCACCGGGTCCCCCTTTAGCAGTGAGGTAATGGGAGCAGCAACCTGACCAAAACCCCGGATAAATCTCCGGTAGTAGTTGGCAAACCCTAAGAATCGCTGCACCTCCTTTACCGTGGTGGGAGTCGGCCAATTACGCACGGCTGCAATGCGATCACTCTCCATCTCCACCCCTGACATGGAAATCCGATGCCCTAGGAAGGAGACGGACTGTTGGAAGAACAAGCATTTCTCAGCCTTGACGTACAGGTCATGCTCCAACAGGCGACCAAGCACTTTGCGCACCAGGGACACATGCTCGGCGAGTGTAGCGGAGTATATCAGAATGTCATCGATATAGACCACTGCACCCTGCCCGTGCAGGTCTCTGAAAATCTCGTCAACAAATGATTGGAAAACTGATGGAGCAGTCATCAACCCATACGGCATGACTAGGTACTCATAATGCCGTAAGGTGGTACTAAATGCCGTCTTCCACTCGTCTCCCTTCTTAATAAGCACCAGATTGTACGCACTCCTGAGATCCAGTTTAGTGAAGAAGCGTGCCCCGTGCATTGACTCAATCGCCGTAGCGATAAGAGGTAGCGGGTAACTATACCTCACTGTGATTTTATTGAGACCTCAATAATCAATGCACGGGCGCAAACCTCCATCCTTCTTCACAAAAAAGAAACTCAAGGAGACGGGTGAAATGGAGGGCTGAATGTACCCCTGACGGAGGGATTCAGAGACATATGTCTCCATAGCCATCGTCTCCGCTTGCGACAGGGGATACACGTGACTCTTGGGAAGTGCAGCGTCTACCAGGAGATCTATCGCACAATCCCCCCGTTGATGGGGTGGTAATTGAGTCGCCTTCAGAGCCAAATCGGCATATTCTGGGGGAATGCGCACGGTGGAGACCTGATCTGGACTTTCCACCATAGTAGCACCAACGGAAACCCCTAAACACCTACCTGAACACTCTCGCGACCACCCCATGAGAGCCCTCTGGCCACGAAACAGTAGGGTTATGACAAGCTAACCAGGGTAGGCCCAGCACCACGGAATACGCAGGAGAATCAATAAGAAAAAGACTAATCTTTTCCTTGTGACCCCCCTGCGTTACCATACTCAAAGGAGCGGTGGCCTCCCTGATAAACCCTGACCCTAATGGTCGACTATCTAAAGCATGAACGGGGAAAGGCATATTCACAGGAACAATGGGGATCCCTAAACTATGAGCTAATCCTTTGTTAATGAAATTCCCAGCCGCGCCTGAATCTACTAGTGCCTTATGCTGGGAACGCGGGGAAAATTCAGGAAAGGTAATAGAGACAAACATATGAGCAACAGATGGCTCTGGATGAGAATGGTGCCTACTCACCTGGGGTGACGCCAGAGTGCCCTGCCTGCCACCTCGATACCCAGAGGAACCAACCCGGCACCGACCAGCAGTGTGACCTCTGTGGCCACATATGGTGCACGAGCGGGAACCCCCTCCGTTCTCCCTGTGCACCGCACCTCCCAGCTCCATAGGTATCGGAGAGGGTGTGCGGGAGGATGGAACAACCAAACTCCGATCTGGACGTTCGCGAGTAGCCAGCAGGTTGTCCAGCCGGATGGACAGGTCCACCAGCTGGTCAAAAGTGAGGGTGGTGTCTCTGCAAGCCAGCTCCCGACGGACGTCCTCACGTAGACTACAGTAGTAATAGTCGATCAAGGCCCGGTTGCTCCATCCAGCTCCGGCAGCCAGGGTCCTAAACTCCAGTGCAAAATCCTGGGCGCTCCTCGCCTCCTGCCTTAGATGGTAGAGGCGCTCACCCGCCACTCTGCCCTCAGGTGGGTGGTTGAATACTGTCCGGAAACAGCGGGTGAACTCCTCAAAATCGTCCAACGCGGCATCTCCCCCTCCACACAGCGCTGGCCCACTCCAGGGCTTTCCCGGTGAGGCACGAGACGAAGGCGAAACTCTTCTCACGGTTTGATGGAGCTGGGTGGACCGTGGCCAGGTACAGGCTTAGTTGGAGGAACCCCTGGCAGCCGACAGCATCTCCGTCGTATCCCCGTGGCATGGATAGCTGGATCCTGCTAGGTTCAGGTGGCAAAAGGGCGCTCAGGGGAGACCCCGGTTGTGCTGGTGGAGGTGCTGGGAAAACTCCCTGTGTCTCCCAGCAGTCCATATTCTGGACAACGCGATCCATGGCAGTGCTCAGCTTGTAAATCATCTCTGTATGTACCATGACGCGCTCCTCCAACTCCATGGCCGTGGTACCTTCTCCTGCTGACTTCATTGTTGGTCAGAGATTCTGTCACAATTCATGTGTATAGGTGGCAGGGAAGTCAAGTCAGGCACAGGAGAATTCAACTTGGTAAAATGGAGTAATTTAATAAAACAAAACATAACTCCAAAACCATAAATACAAATGAAACAAATTGGTACGAAGCCCCGTCGCACACCAAATACAAACAACACGACACTGAACATAAAACAATCTCTGACAAAGACATGAGGGGAAACAGAGGGTTAAATACACAACAGGTAATGAATGGGGTTGAAACCAGGTGTGTAGAAAGATGAGACAAAACCAATGGAAAATGAAAAATGGATCAATGATGGCTAGAAGACCGGTGACGTCGACCGCCGAGCACCACCCGAACAAGGAGAGGCATCAACTTCGGCAGAAGTCGTGACACCTAAAGCCTATAGTATAGCCAAAGATAATTTTATTCAAACCACACTCGGCACACTTTCAAGTGTGCACCCAGCAGATCATTTTTATTTTTTATTTTACCTTTATTTAACCAGGTAGGCCAGTTTAGAACAAGTTATCATTTACAACTGCGACCTGGCCAAGATAAAGCAAGTAGTGCGACAAAAACAACAACACAGAGTTACACATAAACAAACGTACAGTCAATAACACAATAGAAAAAAGCTATGTACAATGTGTGCAAATGTAGTAAGAGGGGGGGAGATAAGGCAATAAATAGGCCATAGAGGCAAAATAATTACAATTTAGCATCAGGGATGAGGGGCATCATTGGGCACACATCTGGCTACTATAATAACCAACTCATTGTCAACCCTTAGCAATATGAAATTTAATCAATTACAAATTACATTACCCTCCCCTGGACTAAATTTTAAATAGACTAAACCCTCCCCTGACTGAAATTGTAAACGCATGACCCTCCCACATTTTCCTTCAGGTAATACTTTTGTAAATCTCGAGCACTCGCTAAGAAGCCATTGTTGTTTCTTTATATAAAATGAACTCTACCAGTTCTAGCAAAATTCTTGCTTGAGAAATTGCACTTGCTATGAAGATATTTTTATTTATTTTTTATTCAATTGTTATGGTTTGAAAACAGTCACAGTAAGGTACTTAATAGTTACACAGAAAGTATTTTATATTCAGATTTTTTTTAAACGTGCAGCGGCACAAGAGACCCCTAGACAAATAGGATTTTGGTCACACAGGGCCCAATATTTTCTCGATTCAGAAATCATTGAAGACAAATAAATAAATAAAAATCATGATCGTGCATTTTAATATAACTGAAGGTAAATTAGACTACTGATTTATCAGTCTCGTGTCATAATTTGAGAAGTTTTGCATTTTCTGCAAGAGCAATATTGTTTATCATAATCAAACCTGAATCAAGGCATATTTTTTTCTGTGAAGTGTCAAGATTTCTCAAACATAAACAGTCAATAATAAAACCAACGTAGTTGGTATCTATCATTTCTGTTCAATCAAACATCTACTTTCAGAGCATATCCCCCAATGTGAACTACAGTAGCTAAGGTGATCATTCAGCTACGTTACTCCAGAAATTTGTTGAATGAAAAATACTCAAAGATCTGACATGTAGTAGGCAGTTTTAATGTCAAATGCCGCGTTCATGTGCTAGTCGGAACTAGAAACTCTGAAATTTCCCACTTGCTAACTAGTTGAACGCGGCTCGTGCATAACTACAACCGGTTAGCAAGTCGGACATTTCAGAGTTTCCTTGTTCCGACTAAAACATGAACACCGCACATGGTACTAGGCGCTTAATTGGTGACGTGTCTTTACAGAGCTTTCTTTTCAGTGGGGAGAGGCTGGATGGTGCCACGCGAATTGTGCTGATCCTTCAAGTGGCACCAATTTTACACAACAGAAATCGGATCAAGGACACCATGGGCAGTGAGTGATTTTTTTTCCTACTTCTGTGTATGTCCATGTACCTGTGAACTGCATATGACATTTATCTTAGAAATATTTGACTTGACTAGGAATGGGCATGTAGTTAGCAAGCTACTATAGTGTAATGCTAACATCAGCCGTAGCTAACGTTGTGACTAGCTGGCTAACTAGTTACGTTAGCTAGTTATTGTGCGTCCTTAGCTAACATTTGCTAATCTGGGTTACATACAACACCATTTACTTATCAATGAACTGTTAAATAAAGCTAGCAAAATATCCCATGTGATGTAGTTAATGTGAGTTGCCATATTAACGGAATTGGCAGCTAACGGTAAAGCCAAGGCAGGACTCGGTAACGTTAGTTAGCCAGACTCGAGGGCCCATAAATTGTTGCTGTTGGCTCTTGTTCGGGGCATTCAGATTGCTGTGTGCACCTACAACATTACCACACGATCTACCCTACACTGTAGAGTCTACAGTCTTGCTGATGTCATCCTTATATGAAATGTAGCACCGTCTTTGCAATGAATGTGACCGTAACTTATCATGACTGTGGTTTGCTTCTAGCGCGATAACATTGATTGAATAAGCCATTGCCAATGAATGTCAATTTCTTTGAGCCTAGTAATCTACAGTAACAGTAGTTAACTGTATTTCCATTGCCTATTTTAATATACTAATAATTATCTATAAGAACACTAAGTTTTTCCCCACATGCAATATAACTAGCTAGCTAATACTAGCTTCTTGACCTTGTTAGTGAGTGGAACCAACTTTTTGCATGCGTGGGAGTGATGACGTTTCATCCTGACATAGTTTGAGTATCAGCTGTAGAATCATGTAGGAATACATTTTATAGCGCTTTTCATTAGACAGAATCTCAAAGTGCTTGTTTACCAAAAATAAACAACAAGGGTAATTTAAAAATACATAGTCTAGAACAGTAACTAGCTAGGTCAAGTCCGTTTGAGTGCTTGGGCAGACTCGGTCATGAGGTGATCTGGAAGATCATTACATTTACATTTACATTTAAGTCATTTAGCAGACGCTCTTATCCAGAGCGACTTACAAATTGGTGCATTCATAACTAGATGGTCATCAGAGGCGGTGGTTAGGTCAGCATGTCCAAGAGCAGGCATCTCGATGTCATCTCCGCTGTCTGCAGATTCTCTCTATTGGGACTCTGGGATTTTTTATTTTTTAGCTCCCCACAAAGTACATCCCACTGTTTCTTCTTACTTCAGAAGTATCCGCCTACCTATGTACAGTTGAAGTCGGAAGTTTACATACACCTTAGCCCCAAAAAAATCACAAGTCCTGACATTTCATCCTAGTAAAAATTCCTAGTCTTATGTAAGTTAGGATCATCACATTATTTTAATGTGAAATGTCTAATAATAATAGTAGAGTAGTAGAGAATTATTTATTTCATCTTTTATTTCTTTCATCACATTCCCTGTGGGTCAGAAGTTTACATACACTCAATTAGTATTTGGTAGCATTGCATTTAAATTGTTTAACTTGGGTCAAATGTTTCGAGTAGCCTTCCACAAGCTTCCCACAATAAGTTGGGTGAATTTTGTCCCATTCCTCCTGACAGAGCTGGTGTAACTGAGTCAGGTTTGTAAGCCTCCTTGCTCGCACATGCTTTTTCAGTTCTTCCCACAAATTGTCTATAGGATTGAGGCCAGGGCTTTGTGATGGCCACTCCAATACCTTGACATTGTTGTCCTTAAGCCATTTTGCAATAACTTTGGAAATATGCTTGGGGTCATTGTCCATTTGGAAGACCCATTTGCGACCAAGCTTTAACTGCCTGACTGATGTCTTGAGATATTGCTTCACTATATCCACATAATTTTCCTTCCTTGTAATGCCATCTAAGTGCACCAGTCCCTCCTGCAGTAAAGCACCCCAACAACATGATGCTGCCACCCCCGTGCTTCACGGTTGGGATGGTGTTCTTCTGTTTGCAAGACTCACCCTTTCTCCTCCAAACATAACGATGGTCATTATGGCCAAATAGTTCTATTTTTGTTTAATCAGACCAGAGAACATTTCTCTCAAGTACAATCTGTGTCCCCATGTGCAGTTGCAAACCGTAGTCAGGCTTTTTTATGGCGGTTTGGAGCAGTGGCTTCTTCCTTGCTGATCGGCCTTTCAGGTTATGTCGATTATAGGACTCGTTTTACTGTGGATATAGATACTTTTGTACATGTTTCCTCCAGAATCTTCACAAGGTCCTTTGCTGTTCTGGGATTGATTTGCACTTTTCGCACCAATGTACGTTCATCTCTAGGAGACAGAACGCATCTCCTTCCTGAGCGGTATGATGGCTGCGTGGTCCCATGGTGTTTATACTTGCGTACTATTGTTTGTACAGATGAACATAGTACCTGCAAGCGTTTGGAAATTGCTTCCAAGGATGAACCAGACTTGTGGAGGTCTACAAAAAAAATCCTGAGGTCTTGGCTGATTTCTTTTGTTTTTTTCCCATGATGTCAAGCAAAGATGGAGTCCAATGGACCAACTCAGGCCAGTTGACATCATTTATCAGAAGTGTCTAAAGCCATGACATAATTTTCTGGGAGTTTCCAAGCTGTTTAAAGGCACAGGCAACTTAAACTTCTGACCCAATGGAATTGTGATACAGTGAAATAAGCTGTCTGTTAACAATTGTTGGGAAAATTACTTGTGTCACGCACAAAGTAGATGTCCTAACCGACTTGCCAAAACTATAGTTTGTTAACAAGAAATTTGTGGAGTGGTTGAAAAATGAGTTTTAATGACTCCAACCTAAGTGCATGTAAACTTCTGACTTCAACTAACTGTATGTAGACCTACCTCACTGTTCTGTATAATGTAATTCTCTGGTTAATACTTTATTTTACTGTGTATGTTAAATCACTAATGTATAATGTCGTTTTTGTCCAATGTCCTCTTGTTTTTTTCAGTCAAATTTTTGGAAGTCATAAAGCCGTTTTGTGCGGTCTTACCTGAGATTCAGAAACCAGAGAGAAAGGTACCGTATACTGCAATTTCTCTTCACTAGCTTTTTTAACAATCTTAGCTCTAGTGATGTGTCTCTAAAATGTCCCTCTGTTCCTTCTACAGATTCAGTTCAGAGAAAAAGTACTATGGACTGCCATCACTCTCTTCATCTTCCTGGTGTGCTGCCAGGTTAGTATCTGCCGGGCCTGAAAATCTTTCTCAGTGTAATTCTATCTATTGTATGGCGCTTGCAGAGAAATCTTGCAGCCCATATCACATTTCATTTGTCACATGCTTTGTAAACAACCGGTGTAGACTAACAGTGAAATGCTTACTTATGGGCCCTTCCCAACAATGAGGAGAGAAAATAAAAATCAATACCAGGAGGAATAAATGGACATAATCTCTCACCAGCTGAACATATAGTTAAGGCCACAGGTAATGATGACTCAATGGGTGCAGTTGTAGCTCTTGTGGGTTCATTGTATTGATTCATTCTGTCTTCTGTTCTCAAGATTCCGCTCTTCGGCATCATGTCCTCAGACTCCGCAGATCCCTTCTACTGGATGAGAGTAATCCTGGCCTCCAACAGAGGTGAGAAACCAACAGTCTGGTTCTGCTTAGTTTGAACGCTTGCCTGTATCTTCTCATCAGTCATATTGATAAATGGCTCTCAATCTTGGCTCCTGATCTTGTTTGAACACACATCCCTATTACATTTTTGCTGTTTGGTTCGTACCTCTAACATGGAGAATTAATTATTCCCTGTGATGTTTTCAGGTCTTATCTCTTGACGAGCTGACTTTCTTTGGCTGATTTGTCGCTGTATTCAGAGCTTTGCCTTGGTATAATCCTCTTTCCCATTACAACAGTGTTGGTTCATAATAATAGTTGACTGAAAACAGTACTGTGATCCCACCATTCTACAGGTACTCTGATGGAGCTGGGTATCTCACCAATCGTTACCTCCGGTCTCATCATGCAGCTGCTGGCTGGAGCAAAGATCATTGAGGTTGGAGACACCCCCAAGGACAGAGCACTCTTCAACGGAGCGCAGAAACGTATGTCTGCCCTACAAAGTTTTTACCATGGAATGGGATTAATCATGTGAAGGGATGGTTATTTAACCACCTGACAACTGTTTTCTGAGTTGTGGGCTTGTATGTGATGGGTATTTGAATAAGGGTCTATAGCCTGTCATAAAGCTGTGGTGTATTCAGTTTTTCATCGTCTAGCAACTCACAGCTGTCCCAAGGATATTGAATGCAACCCAGCTCCCTTTGTCCTCTGCAGTGTTTGGAATGATCATCACCATTGGACAGTCCATCGTGTATGTGATGACAGGCATGTACGGAGACCCCTCAGAGATGGGTGCTGGGATCTGCCTGCTCATCATCATTCAGGTTAGTTAGACCCCCCCCCCCCCCCCCCCCCCCCCCATCACCACTACACTGCTCTCTGTAATGGCTGAAACCCAAGTGATAATGGACATGAGTGAACTGGACAGTTCATTAATTTGACCCATTAAGTACAGAGACCTTTCATTACTTAAACCCCTGGCTGCCATTTCTCTAATCTTTCAATCAGAGATGCTCAGCTTTCATCCGCCTGGTCAGACTGTATTTGAAGCTCTGTCCCTCTTTCTTCCACAGCTTTTTGTGGCAGGTCTGATTGTGCTGCTGCTGGATGAGCTGCTGCAGAAGGGCTATGGGCTGGGCTCTGGTATCTCCCTGTTCATCGCCACTAACATCTGTGAGACCATCGTCTGGAAGGCTTTCAGCCCCACTACTGTCAACACTGGCAGAGGTATTTATACTGGCCTTACTGCCACCTGTAATTGTATTGACAATGTACTCCTTCTTTTGTTTTTCAGTCAGGGTTGGTCCCTCTGCTGTGGTTGGTTGAGTAACCTTGTCTTGTGTCTCAGGAACGGAGTTTGAAGGTGCCATCATTGCCCTGTTCCACTTGTTGGCCACCCGCACAGACA
This sequence comes from Salvelinus fontinalis, assembly GCF_029448725.1. Taxonomy (NCBI): domain Eukaryota; kingdom Metazoa; phylum Chordata; class Actinopteri; order Salmoniformes; family Salmonidae; genus Salvelinus; species Salvelinus fontinalis. The sequence continues at coordinate 50,506,083 of NC_074667.1, read as the reverse complement.
AGGTGCGCGCCCTGAGAGAGGCATTTTACCGCCAGAACCTGCCTAACCTCTTGAACCTCATCGCCACTGTCTTCGTCTTTGCTGTAGTGATATACTTCCAGGTCAGTGGACAGACAACCCCCTCTATAGTTGTAGCCTATATCGTCTTGGCTGTTTTTTGATTGGTTTTACAAATTGCTTTCAATTCATTGCTTAAAGCTGTAATCTGTAAATGGGGAAACTACGCCACTGTTTGCTTCAGTACTTTTGTTTTGTTGATGAAACGGAGGAGAGGAGTGTCCAGCAGCGTGGTAAGGAAGTTGCTGTACATATTCTGGTGTTCTATCACGAGTGCAATGATGTCTGAGGGAAAGAAAGTGTTTTGAAGTAACTTCTTTGTTGTAATATCCCAAACAGATGTGGCAGTTTGCCCCTTTACGGATTTCAGCTTTAAGTGACCTATGATATGACCATTGGATCTGACAAAGTGAACAAATGGTCAGACCAAAGCTGATGTTCAATCATTCAGGTTTTTGAATACCATTAAATCCCAGTAGTTGTTTGAAAGGTCTTGAACACTTCTCGCCTCCTCCTTCCAGGGCTTCAGGGTGGACCTGCCCATCAAGTCTGCCCGTTACCGTGGCCAGTACAACACCTATCCCATCAAGCTCTTCTACACCTCAAACATTCCCATCATCCTCCAGTCTGCCCTTGTGTCCAACCTGTACGTGATCTCTCAGATGCTCTCCACGCGATTCAGCGGCAACTTCCTGGTTAACCTGCTGGGAACCTGGTCTGTAAGTACCTATCAGAATGACCTTAGTGCTGCTTTAGTCAATCATACAGCAGTAGATGTACCTTACCAACTTTCATTACACCAGTACTATTTAAAATGCACATACACTTGGTTATTTTATCCCATTTAAACCTTCATGAGTTCAACAGTACTGAATACTTCTGTGACATCTAGTAATGGGTGACCGTAAACAACAGAGATTCTATTTGAAGCCATAATGTGGTTATGATCACATGTTTTGGACTACCATGTAAGAACACTGGGAGGGTTGACAGAATTAATTATTTCATTTCAGCAAGCCTGTGTAAGAGTTAGCCTTTGGCAGGTTTTACTCAAACAGCCTTGATTGAGCTATGCTTACAATTAATTCACAATGTATAGATTATTTGTATGTGTGGTTGTTTGTGTATAGGATACTTCCACTGGAGGACCAGCTCGTGCCTACCCGGTTGGAGGTCTCTGCTACTTCCTCTCTCCCCCGGAGTCCTTTGGTTCTGTTCTGGATGACCCCATCCATGCTGCCATCTACATCGTCTTCATGCTGGGCTCCTGTGCCTTCTTCTCCAAAACATGGATCGAGGTTTCAGGATCCTCTGCCAAAGATGTGAGTCACTTGATGCACCAGATATATTTGTTCCATATGTTACAGATTCACTTAGTAACTACCACACAACTTACTGTACATAACCTAACTCAGGTCTGTATGTCCAACAGGTGGCTAAGCAGCTGAAGGAACAGCAGATGGTGATGAGGGGACACAGAGAGACCTCCATGGTGCATGAGCTCAACAGGTAAAAACATATGCACCTTTGGTTGCACTCTGGCCCAAGTGTCAAGAATTATTGGTGTGTATACCTTGCTACATATTTCTAAGATCTTGTGTTCTGTGTGAAGGTACATCCCCACGGCTGCAGCCTTCGGTGGCCTATGCATAGGTGGGCTGTCTGTCATGGCTGACTTCCTGGGTGCCATCGGTTCGGGTACTGGAATCCTATTGGCCGTCACCATCATCTACCAGTACTTTGAGATCTTCGTCAAGGAGCAGAGTGAAATGGGCAGCATGGGCGCGCTGCTATTCTAGAAACCCCCCTTCCTCCAACACATACCACAGACAGATGCAGCCTCCACAAATTCTTACTTTTTATTTTGCATTGTATCTAATGCGCACAAATCAGTACATTTTGCCTCTGGGATGCTTCTTTGTGTTCCCAGTAGCTCTTGAGGGCTCATGCAGACTGGATCTCATCGGGGAAAGAAAGGCAGCATTTGTCCCAGTGTTCAGCATGGAATTGTGCCTGTTCTTTCTTTCAATACCATTACCGTCCTCTTGATCTGACCAGCCAGGATACTCTGCTGTGCTTTTAACCTGTCTATAGGAGATAAGACAAAGGTTTCACATGATGTTGTTGACTGACATCAAGTGAGGTTGGCTGAAGCGTGCTCAAGGAAATTGAAGGCTGAGACACCATCTAAAGGAGTCTGTGCTTAAACCAACACAAGCACTACACCTGGACATTTTTGGAGAGTGGAAAGAAAGCCATGTCATGTTCATTTCAGGTCATCGCAAGCTGGGCATGGAGTTTGAAGAGCCACAAATTGGGGTGAAAAAAATATAAATATACTTGTACATGTATTGTATTCCTTAAATGGCTCTGGGAATTTAACAAGTGTTGTCATTTTATATATATTTTTTAAAATCATGGAATATTTGTATTCGTGCTGGTCTTAGCAAGGGCATATGTTTGTCCTTTTTTGTCTCTGGGTCCTTAAGGGAAGGGTTTGTCTGTCGTGGTCTTCTATTCCCAGACTGAATCGCTGCAGATACTGCCTATACGTGGGTTTGGGAGGGAAAGGGGATGAGTTGTTTTGGTTTTTACTTTATGTATTGGACATAATTGTATTAAAAATTAAATGAAAAAAATCCCAACTAAAATTATTTTTCTTTCAGAATGTCATGCACCATGCCACCCACTGAGAGAAACCATTGCAGTGACCCCAAATAAAATGCTATTATGAATAGGGTCTTTGTGTAGGCCAAGATGTTTCAAATGAAGCTGAAAAGCATAATTCTGCGTTGAACATTCACAGGTCAGGATGAATCACTACAATGTGCATCAAACTGGGTACAAAACCTATATACACTGCTCAAAAAAATAAAGGGAACACAAACAACACAATGTAACTCCAAGTCAATCACACTTCTGTGAAATCAAACTGTCCACTTAGGAAGCAACACTGATTGACAAATGTCACATGCTGTTGTACAAAAGGTGGAAATTATAGGCAATTAGCAAGACACCCCTAATAAAGGAGTGATTCTGCAGGTGGTGACCACAGACCACTTCTCAGTTCCTATGCTTCCTGGCTGATGTTTTGGTCACTTTTAAATGCTGGTGGTGCTCTCACTCTAGTGGTAACAAGAGACGGAGTCTACAACCCACACAAGTGGCTCAGGTAGTGCAGCTCATCCAGGATGGCACATCAATGCGAGCTGTGGCAATGTTTGCCGTGTCTGTCAGCGTAGTGTCCAGAGCATGGAGGCGCTACCAGGAGACAGGCCAGTACATCAGGAGACGTGGAGGAGGCTGTAGGAGGGCAACAACCCAGCAGCAGGACCGCTACCTCCGCCTTTGTGCAAGAAGTAGCACTGCCAGAGCCCTGCAAAATGACCTCCAGCAGGCCACAAATGTGCATATAAGCAGACAATGAAAGCTCTTACAATATGACTACATTTCTCTAAAACAGGTTATAGGCTACATGTGCACCGCCAAGTCGGAACAGTAGGGGAAATTAAGAGGGGTTAATAGGCCAAATTATTAGGGTGAGGCACATGGGCTACTAACATCTTACTCCACAACATACACTTAGTATTACTTTCTTAGCTACACTATACATATCTCCCTGCCATACTACATCATTTATGCAGCAGCATACAATACGTTTTTTGGACTCACCTTGTGCTGTGTTCACTTGAACAGGAAGGTGGCGCAGTGGTCCTTCGTGTGCAAATTTTATCATCAAAGTCTGGCATTCTCTGGATTTATGGTGCTTTCAAAACAACCGGGAACTGAAAAAGAGGTTAAATCATGTCATTGATCTTCAGGTCGTAGCTCTAGAAAGAGGCCGGATTTACAATTCAGTTTGATGACCGTTCAAAATGTATTTTCCCAGTTGGAGCTCGTTTAATCCCCACTTCCCAGTTGTCTGGAACTCACCGAAGTCAAGTTTTCGCCATTCCCAGTTAACAGTTGTTTTGAGCGGGGCACAAATCATGCTTCATTGACAGTGTAACAGATGTATAGTGTACTCTCCATGCGTTGTGTTTTATAATAATAAATAACTTCGGCCAGTGGTCCCAGTTGAGCATCATTTATTTCTGCTGTTGTTAAATGGGAAACAGCACGTTAGTTGTGCAGGGCTTAACAGTGTTGATGGCTGTCGATGACAAAATCCCTTGCATCACATTTTCATACTGGGAAGACCTGACGTTCGCGATCTCCCCCTATCTGCAAGTGGGGCCAATCACAACACCCCTTATTGTCATCAGAATTGAACTAACCAATAAGAATGCTTGAACATCAAATACACATTTCTTTAGAGGCAAGTGGAAACATAACCAACCATGTTACATTCTCCCCTGCTGAATTACACTTGCATACTACAAAGAAACTAAATGAGGTATGCAATACCTTGCAATACATATGTCACCAAATATTCCAGTGCAAAGACAATTCTCTAAAGAGAATTAGGGGAATTCAAAGACCCCGTAGGAAAACATGCCTGTTACATGTTCAGTACACTCAGTGACAATAAGGACCTCAGACAGAAAAACCTTGGCCTACATGACCCCTGACCCATTACCTCTATAGGGTCTCTTGAACGTTAAAAGTAAAAAAAAAAATTGTGGCTACAGACTTGGATTCTAATCCTACACCCACACAGGTACTCTAATGAATTCTGTATGAAAAACCCTCTGTGTCTGCATAGTCTCAATGAGTCTCACTGGGCGTTTCCTAACTCGACCAGCCCCTGACCTGACAGTCCTAACAGAGTTATCATTACGTTTAACCTGTTCAACTACAACCACCATTGGTGGGTCACTGTCCACAGTTGATGGGTAGTCAAGGTCAAGGGTTCTGTGACTGTTGCTGGAACTTGTGCCACCAGTGGCATCTTCAGAATGTCTTTCTTCCTGAGAGGGTTCGGACATTTCTTCTCCAAAGGTTAGCTCTGACATGCTTGTGCCACCAGTGGCACCCTCAGAATGTGGTGAGTTCTGAGGGTCCCTCGCCAGTGGCCCATCTTCCAGCACATCTGGGGTCTCTTTTTCAGAGGGCTCCGACTGTTTCCTCCGAGGTCTGTTCTGATACCCACACACTAGTCCTCTCACCAACGTCCATTTCTGGTATATCATTCATGGATGAGTCCTCCATCTCCTCACTCGGATCCTCACGGTCTCCCGTATTAGATGTCTCTAAGGCAGTGTCAGGGAGAGGCAAGAAGTTTACAGGCATTATCAGATTACGGTGTACCGTTTTCTCCTGGCCAGTCGACATGTTCTGTATCTTGAAGATGTGGATGTCACTATTCTTCTCCGTAACAATATAGAGGTTGTTCTCCCAGCGATCCGCCAGCTTCCTCTTTCCACGTTCACCCTTATTCGCCAGCAGCACCCGATCACCGACCTCCACTGGAGCTCCTCTGATCTTCCTGTTGTAGAGGCCCGCATGCCTCTTCAGCTGTTTGGTTGCCGACAACTGTACAGTCTCCATGGCCTCCCTCAGGTCTCTCGTCAGGGACTTGACGTACTCATCATAGTCTACAACATTTGAGTCTTGTAGCACCGTACCAAACATCATGTCGACAGGCAGACGTGGGGTTCTCCCAAACATCAACTGGAAAGGGGCGTGGCCCGTGGTTTCATGGACTGTACAGTTGTAGGCGAAGGTCAACGACTTCAGCTTCTGGGGCCACCTGTGCTTCGCTCTCGTAGGTAAAGCCCTGATCATGTTTCCCAGCGTTCTATTGAACCTTTCGACTCCCCCGTTCCCCATCGGATGGTAGGGAGTTGTGTGCGACTTCTGGACTCCTGCAGCACTCAACAACTCAGCAATCAATTTACTTTCAAAGTTGGCCCCTTGGTCGGAATGGATACGACGAGGAAAACCATACACACAGAAGATGTTGTTCCACAGCTGAAGGGCCACTGCTTTAGCTGATTGGTTCGGACACAAGAAGGCATGGGCCATCTTAGTAAAATGATCAGTGACGACCAGAACATCCAAGGACTTGTTGTTGGAGTCTTCAGCAGACCAGAAGTCCACACACACCAACTCGAGGGGCTCAGTTGTGATGATGTTCTCCAGTGGAGCTCTGGCCTCTGGCTCGGGGGCCTTACTGAACACACACCTCTTGCAGGTCTTGACATACTCTCTCACATCCGACTCCAGACCATGCCAGAAGAACCTCTGTCTCGTCAAGTACAACGTCCGCTGTTGCCCCTGATGACCGGCTTCATCGTGGACACCCTTCAAAACTGTCGCCCTCATTGAGGTGGGTACTACATACTGGTACGTCTTCCTCTTTGACAGCAAACTTTTGGTAACGCGATATAGTACACCCATTTTCAGAGTGAGCTTCTCCCAGGTCTTCAGAATCCGCAGAGCCTCGATTGGTTCATGGCCACGTTCCCTCCTAGAAGGTCTACGGCCCCTGTCCACGTAGAAGACAACTCTGGCGAGTGCATCATCCTGGCGCTGCTTTGATATCAGGTCGTCACGGGACAGCACTCTCACATCTGACATCTCAGATGGCACCAATGACTGAGTGAGCTGAGGCAGTAGCAGCGCACAGTTCTGTAGACCAGCCTCCTCTTGCGACCTCAGGATTGCTGACACCGCTTCCTTTGACAGAGAACCAGGAGAAGGGTAGGAGGTACTTTGGCAGTCCATGACAATTTCACAGGCCTCTGCCTCAATTGACGGTGAGCAGCTTTCGAGGTCGAATGGGTGGTTCGACCAGCGGAACACATCTTGCACCTTCTCAGCATGTACTCCCGCAGCTTCTTCCAGCAAGGCCTTGTATGGAACCCTTGTGATGCGGTGGAGAGCGCTCGGCTGCACAAATGGCTGTCTACTGAGTGCATCAGCAATGACATTTTTGGGACCGGGGATGTACTTTATGTCAAACTCGAATGGAGCGAGTTTAGCAACCCATCTCTGTTCACAGGCGTCCAATTTGGGCTTGGACAGGATGTATGTTAATGGGTTGTTGTCTGTCCATACAGTAAAAGGCTTGCCCCTTAGCCAATGACTAAACTTCTCACAGACTGCCCAGCGTAAAGCAAAAAACTCTAACCTATGGGCAGGATACTTTGACTGTGCATAAGTAAGAGATTTGCTAGCGAATGCTACGGGCCTGGCTGCAGACCCATCCTCTGGCACTTGGGAGAGGACAGCACCTAATCCATTACTAGATGCGTCTACAGACAGCAAGAAAGGTCTACTAAAATCAGGGTGGGCTAGCATGACCTGATCGAGGAGAGCTTGTTTCAACTGACTAAAGGCCTGTTTGCACTCACCAGTCCAGTCTGCTGCTGTGAGTTTCCTATTTATTCTTCTTTTCCTCTTTCCTTTCCCATGGCGTGGTGCCTTCGTCCCAGTTGTCAGCCCATGCAGCGGCTTCGCGATGGTGGAGCACCCCTCAATGAACTGCTGGTAATAGACTATCATTCCGAGAAAGGACCGAATCTTCCCCTGGGAGGGCACGTCCGTGTTATCCTCCATGAGATCCTTCTCTGTCATCCCTGCATTAGCCTTCACTTTTTCCGGGTCTGTGGCCACACCTCCTTCACTGATGACATGCCCCAAGAACCGCACTGACCTCTTCATGAAATGGCATTTCTTTGGAGCCAATTTCAGATTATGGGCCTTCAGACGCTCAAAACCTGACTCCAAGCGTTGCAATCCAAGTTCTTCAGTCGGGGCAAAAACCAGCACATCGTCCAGGTAGCATAGAAGGCTAGAAAAATTTTGATCCCCAAAAATGCTCAACATCATCCTCATGAATGTAGCTGGGCTATTGCACAGTCCTTGTGGAAGACGGTTATATTCATATAACCCAAAAGGAGAAGTGAAGGCTGTAAACTTCTTGTCGTCTTCATGCACCTCCACATTGTAGTAGCCTGAGGTCAAATCCATTGTAGAGAAGAAGGCATTGCCACCCAGGGCCGCCAGAGCATCAGCTTGGTGAGGTAGAGGGTGAGCATCCTTTACGGTGCGAGCATTGAGCCATCGGAAGTCTGTACACAGTCTCAGATCGCCAGACTTCTTCCAGACCAGCACGAGCGGGGAGGCATACTCACTGCTGGATTTCCTGATTATCTCTCGCTCTTCCATTTCATCCAAGGCCTGCCTGAGCTTGTCATAATGGTTAGGGGAGAGCCTACGGTAAGGTAGCCTGAAAGGCTTAGTGTCACTGAGTCTGATGCGATGGACATATCCAGTAGCCTTCCCGCAGTCTAGTTTGTTCCGGGAGAAGATACACTCGTAGCGGGCTATTAGCTGAACTAGCCGGGCCTTACACTGTTGCGACAACTGAGTGGACTCAATGTCAATGTCACTTAGCCCTAACTCATGCAACACCTCACTTGTCACTCTGTGTGGTTTTACAGCACTGTCAACGGTCAAGCTATCTCCACTACCATTGTCAAAGTCTTGATTGGCATCCATTTTGTGTACCTGCTGCACCAGGGGGACCGGTTCGACAGTGGGCCCATCTATGTAGTCAGTGTCAAAGTCCTCTAATGCCATGCAAGGAAAAACATCCGCTATCTTGGCATTGCGTCTCACTGTTACTGGCTTTGGTGAGGGATTGATAACTTTGACAGGGACCCAGCCATCGCTCCACAATGTCGCTACAGTTCTCCCCACTAGAATGTTTTTTGGTCTTGAGCGTGCCCTCGTAGGCTCAATAACGACAGCACTGCCCGCAGATACATTTTGAGGCGTACACAACCGGCCCCAGACTAAATGTTCCTGCATGGGCTCCAATGTGACCGCCCGCTTCAGCCTTACTGTGCCCACTCTTTCCGGCACTTCTGTCCCTTTCCATCTCTCTACATTAGCCAGCAGACGGAACAGTTTGTCATCTCCATTGTGTTCAGATGATGACATCTTCTCCCAGAAGTCACCGGTCGTCTTCAGCTCCCTGATGAGGTGTTTTATCACGTTGCTGCCTAGGATGAGCTCATCACGTTGGCCATCCACTACTAGAACAGGGACAGAGACACTGCTGCCATACACAGACAGATTCAATTCACACACACCTACAGGCTTGGTCTTCAACCCCCCGCAGCCAACCAACACCACTTCAGTCGGACTGAGGGAGCCACTCTTGAGCACACCTGCTTTCTCAAGGCGTGGCACCACTGTAGAGCTCAATGTGCATGCCATAGAACCGCTGTCAATCATAGCGCTCACCTCTATAACATCCCCCAGTAACACACTAGTATAGAAGAGTTCATCGTTGTGGAGCACTCTCTGTGTATTTTGCATAATGACTTTTTCGTTCGACTTGACTTCATCACAAACACTTGAATATATTGACTCTAAATCTACAACACTATCGAATTGGGGAACCTCACAAGGCCCAGCACTTCCCCCCACCCAGTGCGGGCCAGCTAGTTTTCCTGCCGCTGTGTCGTGTTGCCGTTTGATGGAGCGACCGGAATTACATTCCCGACGTGTGTGCCCAGCTGCATAACAGAGGAAGCATAGGTGGTTAGAATAACAATGATCCATTGTGCTGTGATTCGCATCCCCACACACTTTGCATCGCAAAGGCGGGTTCTCCCTTCTGGGCCTCCTCTGGAAACGGTTATTATAGCCGCCTACAGGTTGCTGAGGCCTCTGCTCCAAGACCCGTTCAAGCATGCCCATCACACGATCCAATGCCTCGGATGAGTTATTTGTGGGCTGCTGCAAGGGGTCCGGACAGTTTGCAACAGCCGACACTGGCCTACTTACTTCCTGCGTCAGTGTGGTGACCAGTGGGGCCAGCCGCAAGGGACTTGGAGCCTTACACTTCCTCTGGTACTCCTCCAGCCTGTCATGGACCTCCGCAGCCGTCCACTCATGCAATGGTTTGCACATGAATATCAATGACAGCTCTGGGTTCGGACAGTGCTTGATGAACATGACAGTCAGAACACGTGATGGATTGTCTAGCTCCTTGTTCTGCCTCTTCAAACAGTCCTCTGCCACCTCTATGGCTCTGTTCAGTCTGATCCAGTAATCAAACGGAGTCTCACCTTCCATTGGCAACGTAGAATAAACATCAGCTAGGGGCATGTCAGAGTTGATTGTGTCGCTAAAGTGATGCTTCAGAATGTCAAAAACCGGTCTAGGGCCCTGGCTTAAGTCAACTGGGTTACTGCGTAGGCTTACTCTTACCACGTCACGTGCCCGTCCTTTCAGCTTACCCAAAACTTCATCTGACCTCTCCTGCCCACCATAGCCCTTCTTCTGCATGTACACTAACATGGTCTCCTCCCACTCATGCACTGTGCATTCCTCTAAACCATCCCCCCTGAAACACACTGGTTCCCTGACATCATTTTCCACCACTACATTTAGACTAGAGCTGGCCCCAACCTTGGTACCACCAACATAATCAACCTTCTGTCCCACCCCATCTCCCATAGCCTTTGATTCCAAACAAGAGGCAATATTTTCACCTATGGAGTAACCTATCTGCTTAACAATGTCCGCCAGGAAATCCATAGACACATCCTCCTTCCTAGGATTAGGTGAAACTGGCTCGAATGCACTGAGTTGAGGTAGCTCTAAATCATGTGGAAGGTGCACACTTGCCTGCGTAGTTGGCCTGGCCAGAGGTGTGGAGGTAACTGGAGAAATAGCTGCCCCCCTACCCACTGGCAGTGAAGGGTTAAACATGAAAACTCCCCTACCTCTCCCAAAACTTTCCATTTTTAAAATAAATTAAAAAATAATAATAATTCGTTTTGTTTTGTTGTTGTTGTAAATATTAAGTCCCCCCCAAAAAATATGAAAATTATCACAATCAATATTAACACTTCTATAAAATCAGCTTGAACATAATGCACTCAAAATAAAAGTTCAGTAGTAGTTGTCTAACAAGACCAAGAATCAACACAGAAAAGTAACAAGAAACGCCTTAATAGTTGTCGCCACCGTGTGGTAGAAAATGGCATCACCCTCACGTTAATTGGCTTACGAAGGTCACTCGCGTAACAGCCCAATTACATCACTAAATAATCATAACATCAACACATACAACTAATAAACAGTATATTATATTCCCCACTCACTCATGCTACCAGGAGCTTCCTGAGAACTCCACTTGCGCAGAATGCAAAACCTAGGCTTTAGACGTGTATCAGCAACCACAGTACTTCTTGAAGCCGGGTCTCCGATCCCTCCACGTGACGTCCGGCGAAGACAAGAAGACGAGTCACCGCACCAGTGTAACAGATGTATAGTGTACTCTCCATGCGTTGTGTTTTATAATAATAAATAACTTCGGCCAGTGGTCCCAGTTGAGCATCATTTATTTCTGCTGTTGTTAAATGGGAAACAGCACGTTAGTTGTGCAGGGCTTAACAGTGTTGATGGCTGTCGATGACAAAATCCCTTGCATCACATTTTCATACTGGGAAGACCTGACGTTCGCGATCTCCCCCTATCTGCAAGTGGGGCCAATCACAACACCCCTTATTGTCATCAGAATTGAACTAACCAATAAGAATGCTTGAACATCAAATACACATTTCTTTAGAGGCAAGTGGAAACATAACCAACCCTGTTACAACAGCATGGCCAATGTTGAATGTTTATAATTTTAAACTTGGAAAAGAGCTCCTTAATCTTAGATGTGGGACCACACAGCCACTCCACTGAATTGCAGGCTAGTGATTTCTTTGCCATGCTTGCAGTTAACGTTAGCCACTGTCACTGGTTCCTTCCAAACCACTCATTGTTGAATTTGCGATTTCCAACTTGTGTAATGTTTATGCCCGATGAGCACCGATACGCTTTATAATTTCTCTTGAATCAATCAGTCAATCAAATGTATTTATAAAGCCCTTCTTACATCAGCTGATGGCACAACGTGCTGTACAGAAACCCATCCTAAAACCCCAAACAGCAAGCAATGCAGGTGTAGAAGCACGGTGGCTAGGAAAAACTCCCATGAAAGGCAGGAACCTAGGAAGAAACCTAGAGAGGATCCAGGCTATGAGGGGTGGCCAGTCATTTTCTGGTTGTAACAGAACATGGCCAAGATGTTCAAATGTTCATAGATGACCAGCAGGGGGTCAGCACCTCAGGAATAAACAGGTCAGCACCTCAGGAGTAAATGTCAGTTGGCTTTTCATAGCCGATCATTCAGAGTATCTCTACCGCTCCTGCTGTATTTAGAGAGTTGAAAACAGCAGGTCTGGGACAAGATAGCACGTCTGGTGAACAGGTCAGGGTTCCATAGCCGCAGGCAGAACAGTTGAAACTGGAGCAGCAGCATGACCAGGTGGACTGGGGACAGCAAGGAGTCATCAGGCCAGGTAGTCCTGAGGCATGGTCCTAGGGCTCAGGTCCTCTCTCCAGATGACAAGGATTAAGATTTTGAAAGTATGATGTTGACATGATCAGTCCAATCAAAGCTACTGTACATATAATGTGATTTGACGTAATTTTATCTGTGGCTAATGACCTTGAGACCTCTTGGATGGGCACTTCTAATGTAACTCTATGACAGCACCCAAGGGGTTTGAATGTTCTAGCTCTCCCCTTAGACTTGGCAGTGACGTACAGTAGTGTCCCCATGAGTGACAGAACACTGAGCCAATCACAGCTCAACTCTCTGTATTTTCTGTTGGCTTGCCCCACCACCACAGAAAGCACTGAGCTAGGCTGAAACACCTGCATTTTGAAGCTGCCTTACTCAAGACTAACTTTATCAACTCAATGGTACATATATATTTTACATTGTTTGCAAACTGATATGCAACATGTATTAATGCCAAAATAACATGCAAAACAGGCAAGCCCCCCCCCCCCCCCCAATTGTGGGGCTCAAATGACTGGTTGCCACTGCTGCCAACAGAGCTCAGTACAGTCAGGTTTCATTTCTCTTTGGTACAGTACTGCCAAATTACGGTCTATATTCAGAACCACATTCCTGTAAAGTTTAGAGACGATCTAATGTTAAATACTGTGGAAGTAATATGGCTTCAGGTTCATCTGCCTCACCTAAAGCCCATTCTTGTGGGAAGCTGCTGTACACCACCAAGTGCTAACAGTCAGTATCTGGATAATATGTGTGAAATGCTTGATAATGTATGTGATATCAACAGAGAAGTGTATTTTCTGGGTGATTTAAATATTGACTGGCTATCATCAAGATGCCCACTCAGGAAAAAACTTCAAACTGTAACCAGTGCCTGCAACCTGGATCAGGTTGTCAGTCAACCTCCCGGGGTAGTTACAAACAGCACAGGAATGAAATCATCAACATGTATTGAACACATTTTTACTAACGATGCAGATATTTGCTTTAAAGCAGTATCCAAATCTATTGGATGTAGCAATCACAATATAATAGCCATATCTAGGAAAACCAAAGTTCCAAAGGCTGGGCCTAATATAGTGTAAAATAGGTCATACAATAAGTTTTGTAGTGATTCAAATGTTGATGATGTAAAGAATATTTGCTGGTCTGTGGTGTCTAATGAGGAGCAACCAGACGCTGCACTTGACGCATTTATGAAACTACTTATTCCAGTTACTAATAAGCACGCATACATTAAGAAAATGACTGGAAAACTGTTAAATCCCCTTGGATTGATGAGGAATTGAAAAAATGGTATAGTTGAGAGGGATGAGGCAAAATGTATGGCAATTAAGTCTGGCAGCTCAACTGATTGGCAAACATACTGCAAATAAAGAAATCATGTGACTAAACTAAAGAAAAATAAACTACATTATGAAACAGAGATAAATTATATAAAGAATGATAGTAAAAAGCTTTGGGGCACCTTAAATTACATTTTGGGGAAAAAAGCCAACTCGGCTCCTTCATTCATTGAATCAGATGGCTCATTCATCACAAAGCCCACTGATATTGCAAACTACTTTATTTACTTTTTATTGGCAAGATAAGCAAACTTAGGGATGAAATGCCAGCAACAAACGCTGACACTACACATCCAAGTATATCGGACCCAATTATGAAAGACAAGAATTGTAATCTTAAATTCCGTAAAGTTAGTGTGGAAGAGGTGAAAAAAATGGATTGTTGTCTATCAACAGTGACAAGCCACCGGGGTTTGACAACTTGGATGGAAAATTACTGAGGATAATAGTGGACAATATTGCCACTCCTATTTGCCACATCTTCAATTGAAGCCTACTAGAAAGTGTGTGCCCTCAGGCTTGGAGGGAAGCTAAAGTCATTCCGCTACCTAAGAATAGTAAAGCCCCCTTTACTGGCTCAAATTGCCGACCAATCAGCCTGTTACCAACCCTTAGTAAAATGTTGGGAAAAATTGTGTTTGACCAGATACAATGCTATTTCACAGTGAACAAATTGACAACAGAAGTTCGGCATGCTTATAGGGAAGGACACTCAACAAGCACAGCACTTACACAAATGACTGATGATTGGCTGAGAGAAATTGATGATAAAATGAATATGGGGGCTGTCTTGTTAGACTTCAGTGCAGCTTTTAACATTATTGATCATAGTCTGCTGCTGGAAAAACGTATGTGTTATGGCTTTACACACCCTGCTATAATGTAGATAAAGAGTTACTTGTCTAACAGAACACAGAGGGTGTTCTTTAATGGAAGCCTATCAAATATAATCCAGTTAGAATCAGGAATTCCCCAGGGTAGCTGCTTAGGCCCCTTGCTTTTTTCAATTTTACTAACGACATGCCACTGACTTTGAGTAAAGCCAGTTTCTATATATGCGGATGACTCAACACTATACACGTCAGCTACTACAGTGACTGAAATGACTGCAACACTCAACAAAGAGTTTGTTTCAGAGTGGGTGGCAAGGAATAAGTTTACCCTAAATATTTCTAAAACTGAAAGCATTGTATTTGGAACAAAACACTCACTAAAACCTCAACCAAATCTTGTAAAATATTGTGTGGAAATTGAGCAAGTTGAGATGACTAAACTGCTTGGAGAAACACTAGATTGTAAACTGTCATGGTCAAAACATATTGATGCAGTAGTAGCTAAGATGGGGAGAAGTCTGTCTATAATAAAGCGATGCTCTGCCTTCTTAACAACACTATCAACAAGGCAGGTCCTAAAGGCCCTAGTTTTGTCGCACCTTGACTTCTGTTCAGTCGTATGGTTAAATGCCACAAAAAAGGACTTAGGAAAATTGCAATTGGCTCAGAACAGGGCTGCACGGCTGGCCCTTGGATGTACACAGAGAGCTAATATTAATAATATGCATGTCAATCTCTCCTGGCTGAAAGTGGAGGAGAGATTGACTATATCACTACTTTTATTTATAAGAGGTATTGACATGTTGAATGCACCGAGCTGTCTGTCTAAACTACTGGCACACAGCTCGCACACCCATGCATATGTAACAGTTTAACTTTAAACCGTCCCCTCGCCCCGACACGGGCGCGAACCAGGGACCCTCTGCACACATCGACAACGGTTGCCCACGAAGCATCGTTACCCATCGCTCCACAAAGGCCGCGGCCCTTGCAGAGCAAGGGGCAACACTACTTAAGTCTCAGAGCAAGTGACGTAACTGATTGAAATGCTACTAGCGCGTACCCGCTAACTAGCTAGCCATTTCACATCCGTTACACTCACCCCCCTTTCAACCTCCTTTTCCGCAGCAACCAGTGATCCGGGTCAACAGCATCAATGTAACAGATGTAACTTTACGTTATCCCCTCGCCCCGACACGGGCGCGAACCAGGGACCCTCTGCACACATCGACAACGGTTGCCCATGAAGCATCGCTACCCATCGCTCCACAAAGGCCGCGGCCCTTGCAGAGCAAGGGGAAACCCTACTTAAAGTCTCAGAGCAAGTGATGTAACTGATTGAAATGCTACTAGCGCGTACCCGCTAACTAGCTAGCCATTTCACATCCGTCACACATACCCCACTAGACATGCCACAAGAGGTCTCTTCACAATCCCTAAGTCCAGAACAGACTATGGGAGGCACACAGTCCTACACATGGCCATGATGACATGGAACTCTATTCCACATCAAGTGACTGATGCAAGTGTAACAGTATAACTTTACGTCGTCCCCTCGCCCCGACACGGGCGCGAACCAGGGACCCTCTGCACACATCGACAACGGTTGCCCACGAAGCATCGTTACCCATCGCTCCACAAAGGCCGCGGCCCTTGCAGAGCAAGGGGCAACACTACTTAAGTCTCAGAGCAAGTGACGTAACTGATTGAAATGCTACTAGCGCGTACCCGCTAACTAGCTAGCCATTTCACATCCGTTACACTCACCCCCCTTTCAACCTCCTCCTTTTCCGCAGCAACCAGTGATCCGGGTCAACAGCATCAATGTAACAGTATAACTTTAAACCGTCCCCACGCCCCGACACGGGCGCGAACCAGGGACCCTCTGCAAACATCAACAACGGTTGCCCACGAAGCATCGTTACCCATCGCTCCACAAAGGCCGCGGCCCTTGCGGAGCAAGGGGCAACACTACTTAAGTCTCAGAGCAAGTGACGTAACTGATTGAAATGCTACTAGTGCGTACCCGCTAACTAGCTAGCCATTTCACATCCGTTACACAAGCAGTAAAATTTGATTTAAAAAACACCTTATGGAACAGCGGGGACTGTGAAGCAACACAAACATTGGCACACACACACACACACACACACACACACACACACACACACACACACACACACACACACACACACACACACACACACACACACATGGATTTAGTACTGTAGATATGTGGTAATGGTGGAGTAGGGGCCTGAGGGCACACAGTGTGTTGTGCAATCTGTGAATGTATTGTAATGTTATAAAATTGTATAAACTGCCTTAATTTCGCTGGACCCCAGGAAAAGTAGCTGCTGCCAAAGCAGCAGCTAATGGGGATCCATAATAAATACAAATGAAAATAATTTTCTGGTACTCCACAGGGGTTGGTAGGCGTTACCCCTATCCACTGGTCCAGGGTCTGATTGCTATTTTATCTTCAAGGGGATGTGTAATCTGATCCATTTCGCTACACTCGCAATAACATCAGCTAAACACATGTATGTGACCAATAAAATTTGATACGATTTTTAAAATCCTAGATCTTCCTCACGAGCCTATCAGATGAGCTAAACTACTTCTATGCTCGCTTCGAGGCAAATAACACTGAAACATGCATGAGAGCAGCAGCTGTACCGGAAGACTGTGTGATCACGCTCTCCGCAGCCGATGTGAGTAAGACTTTAGACGGGTCAACATTCGCAAGGCTGCAGGGCCAGACGGATTAACAGGACGTGTACTGCGAGCATGCGCTGACCAACTAGCAAGTGTCTTCACTGACATTTTCAACCTCTCACTGTCCGAGTCTGTAATACCAACATGTTTTAAGCAGACCACCATAGTGCCTGTGCCCAAGAACACAAAGGTAACCTGCCTAAATGACTACCGACCCGTAGCACTCACGTCTGTAGCCATGATGTGCTTTGAAAGGCTGGTCACGGCTCACATCAACACCATCATCCCAGAAACCCTAGACCCACTCCAATTTGCATATCGCCCCAACAGATCCACAGATTATGCAGTCTCTGTTGCACTCCACACTGCCCTTTCCCACCTGGACAAAAGGAACACCTATGTGAGAATGCTATTCATTGACTACAGCTCAGCATTCAACACAATAGTGCCCTCAAAGCTCATCAATAAGCTAAGGACCTTGGGACTAAACACCTCCCTCTGCAACTGGTCCTGGACTTCCTGACGGGCCGCCCCCAGGTGGTAAAGGTAGGTAACAATACATCCGCCACGCCGATCCTCAACACGGGCCCCTCAGGGGTGTGTGCTCAACTCCCTCCTGTACTCCCTCTTCACTCATGACTACACGACCAGGCACAACTCCAACACCATCATTAAATTTGCTGATGACACAACAGTGGTAGGCCTGATCACCGACAATGATGAGACAGCCTATAGGGAGGTCAGAGACCTGGCTGTGGTGCCAGGACAACGACCTCTCCCTCAACGTGATCAAGACAAAGGAGATGATTGTGGACTACAGGAAAAAGAGGACCGAGCATGCACCCATTCTCATCGATGGGGCTGTACTGGAGCAGGTTGAGAGCTTCAAGTTCCTTGATGTTCACATCACCAACAAACTAACATGGTCCAAGCACACCATGACAGTCTTGAAGCGGGCACGACATAACCTATTCCCCCTCAGGAGACTGACAAGATTTGGCATGGGTCCTCAGATCATCGAAAGGTTTTACAGCTGCACCATCGAGAGCATCCTGACTGGTTGCATCACCGCCTGGTATGGCAAATGCTCAGCCTCCGACCGCAAGGCACTACAGAGAGTAGTGCGAACGGCCCAGTACATCACTAGGGCCAAGCTTCCTGCCATCCAGGACCTCTAGACCAGGCAGTGTCAGAGGAAGGCCCTAAAAATTGTCAAAGACTCCAGTCACCTTAGTCATAGACTGTTCTCTCTGCTACCACACGGCAAGCAGTACCGGTGCGCCAAGTCTAGGTCCAAGAGGCTTCTAAACAGCTTCTTCCCCCAAGCCATAAGACTCCTTGAACATCTAGTCAAATGGCTACCCAGACTATTTGCATTGCCCCCCTCCCCTCTCCACACTACTGCCACTCTCTACACTCTGCCACTCTCACTTTAATTAACTCTACCTACATGTACATACTTCCTCAACTAACCGGTGCCCCCGCACATTGACTCTGTACCGGCACCCCCCTGTATATATTGTTATTTTATTTTTAATTACTTGTTACTTTTATTTCTTATTCTTATCTGTATTTTTTGAAACTGCACTGTTGGTTAGGGGCTCGTAAGTAAGCATTTCACTGTTAGGTCTACACCTGTTGTATTCGGCGCATGTGATTAATAAAATTTGATTTATGTAATATAAAATGTCTAATTACAATACAATACAAACAGGACATCACAACATGTATATTTTCTCTGAAGAAAGATAAAATAACATTAAAAGTATAAAAATTAAAATCACAAGAATTTACTTTCAAAAGTTAAAGTACCTAAAATAAGTTAAACAAATTTATGAGAGTTTTAAGAATACAGTGTTTTTTATTTTATTGTCTAATTTTAGAGATTTTATAAAATATTGTATTTCAAGTAAAAATATATTGCATTTGGGAACAGATTTCAAATATTTGTTTTTGTGTATATACAATTTAGCAGAGAGAATTAAGAAATTAACGACTAATTCAGTAGTTTTGTTTTCATTTGAATAATAACATATTACATCTTTCATTGTATATGCATGGGTCTTGTTGATGAAATAAAAAAAATGTAATTCTTAACTCGCTCCAAAATAACTTCACAGAGTCACACAAAAAATGTATATTATAGTTTCCTCTTCTTTATCACAGAAAAGGCATTGTCCATGAATTTAGACAAGTTATTGCAAGGATAGATTTTGTGCAAGATTTTAAAGTGAATTTCTTTTACTTTATTTCATCTACAAAATTTGTGAGGGAGCAACCAAGCTTTCTTCCATTACATTTCAGTAATATATACATTCCAGAAGAATTTCACTCAAGGCGAGATGTTGTTTCTTGGTGTTGTTATTTTATGAATGTATTATTACATTTCTTATCCAGCTGGGGGCAACCTTCTAACATAGGTTGTGCATCTTGACATGTTCTCCAAAACACAAATGAGATTTCATTAATTCAGTAAGTACTGAAGGTATTGCTTTACAGAAAGAATTACATTTTTTATAATGTATTGGGAAGTTATATGTTTCTAAGAACTTTCTATAAGAGAGTTGCTTAGTTAAACTTGTCTAGTTAAATAAAGGTTGAATAAAAAATAAAAATAAATAAGAGTACATACCTCAAGCTGAGCCCAGACGACGTCATTAGTATGCGTCCAAGAGTCGAAGGATAGAGCGGTCAAAGGTAACTGCAACAGAAGCCAGGGGGATTAGCGTCATGATAGCAACACTCGCTGGATCCTATCTACACAAAGACTTCCGGTTTTTGTATTTGGTCTTCAAACTAAAAGTCCGACATAAAACACTATGATACGAAATCAATTTTGCAGCTTTGCGTAGTGCATAATATAAGAAATATATATACATTACCAGTCAAAGGTTTGGACACGCCTAGTCATTCAAGGGTTTTTCTTTATTTGTACTATTATCTACACTAGAATAATAGTGAAGACATCAAAACTATGAAATAACACATATGGAATTATGTAGTATCCAAAAAAAGAGTTAAACAAATATATTTGAGATTTGAGATTCTTCAAATTAGCCACCGCTTGCCTTGATGACAGCTTTGCACAGGAATGCATTTCAGTTAACAGGTGTGCCTTGTTAAAAGTTAATTTGTGGAATTTCTTTCCTTCTTAATGCGTTTCAGCCAATCAGTTGTGTTGTGACATGGTAGGGGTGGTATACAGAAGATAGCCCTATTTGGTAAAAGATCCAAGTCCATATTATGGCAGGAACAGCTCAAATAAGCAAAGAGAAATGACAGTCCATCATTACTTGAAGACATGAAGGTCAGTCAATCCAGAAAATGTCAAGAACTTTTGAAGTTTCTTTGAGCTCCCGAGAGGCGCAGTGGTCTAAGGCCCTACATCTCAGTGCTAGAGGCGTCACTACATACCTTGGTTCGATTCCAGGCTGTATCACAACCGGCCGTGATTGGGTGTCCCATAGGGCGGCGCACAATTGGCCCAGCGTCGTCCGGGTAAGGGTTTGGACGGGGTAGACCGTCATTGTAAATAAGAATTTGTTCTTTACTGACTTGCCTGAATAAAAACAATTTTTTTAAAGTTATTAATTAGTACACTAATTAATTATTAAAAATATTAAGGTGAAGCACATTGAGAAATGGTTGGAGCTTAGGTAAATAAATATCAAGACATAAAATCAAATTTTATAATAAGAGCCTACTGGTTTTCATAGAGCTTGCAATTTCCTCATTTGATAAACCTCTACCACAACCTTCTGTCTAAGTGGTAGTATTCATTTCCAATATTTTGGGTGAATGAGATTTGACTGAGCTGCACCACTGACACTTCCTCGTACGAAATCTTGGCTACATCAGGATGAAAATCAGAAGCAAGTTATTTATCCTTAAGTGTGTACATTTTGCATGTTACGTTGGCACTCTGAGGTCTTCTCTGAGCAGTTGACAATCCTTAATTTAAACTCTCTGTTATTCAGAGCCGCATGAAATGACAGCATATATTTATTATACAGACCCTAATGATTATTCCCTAAAATACTTTTACTGCACACCTAGAATAGTGTTTGCTCTATAAGTCAATATAGGACTTGTTTTACTGTGGATGTAGATACTTTTGTACCTGTTTCCTCCAGCATCTTCACAAGGTCCTTTGCTGTATCCGCAAAACACCAGTCTCAACGTCAACAGTGAAGAGGCGAAGAAATATCCCATATCTGGCCAATAAAAAGAAGAAAAAAATATATTAATAAGGCAAAATAACACAGATACTGGACAGAGGAACTCTGCCTAGAAAGCCAGCAACCCGGAGTCGCCTCTTCACTGTTGATGTTGAGACTGGTGTTTTGCGGGTTCTACTTAATGAAGCTGCCAATTGAGGACTTGTGATGCGTCTGTTTCTCAAACTAGACACTAATGTACTTGTCCTCTTGCTCAGTTGCGCACCGGGCCTCTCACTCCTCTTTCTCTTCTGGATAGAGCCAGTTTGCGCTGTTCTGTGAAGGGAGTAGTACACAGCGTTGTACGAGATCTTCCGTTTCTTGGCAACTTCTCGCATGGAATACCATTCATTTCTCAGAACAAGAATAGACTGACGAGTTTCAGAAGAAAGTCTCTGTTTCTGGCCATTTTGAGCCTGTAATCAAACCCGCAAATGCTGATGCTCCAGATACTCAACTAGTCTAAAGAAGGCCAGTTTTATTGCTTCTTTAATCAACACAACAGTTTTCAGCTGTACTAACATAATTGCAAAAGTGTTTTCTAATGATCAGTTTGCCTTTTAAAACTGATAAACTTGGATTAGCTAACACAGCATGCCATTGGAACACAGGAGTGGTGGTTGCTGATAATGGGCCTCTGTACACCTATGTAGATATTCCATTAAAAAATCAGCCGTTTCCAGCTACAGTAGTCATTTACAACATCAACAATGTCTACACTGTATTTCAGATCAATTTGATGTTATTTTAATGGACAAAAAAAAGGTTTTCTTTCATAAACAAGGACATTTCTAAGTGACCACAAACTTTTGAACGGTAGTGTATATTTCATATCCAGTGATTCACATTGGGGACATTTATTTGACATTGGAACATGTTTTAAAACCCACATTTACGCTTTTCATGTGGGGGACTTTTATTTAGAATAATTTCGAAATTCTGTGACCTGGTAGTACTTTTTTAGTGTTGCTGTCAAGACACTGATAGCCGGGCGGTCATTAAATGTCTGCACAGTAGCTAATTGTTGAACATAAACCGTCGTTACTTGTAAAACAAGTAGAGGATTGGCAGATATTACCATAGACAGTCATGTCCTACTGCAAGCAAGAGGGTAAGGTTAATGACGCACATCCTCACATTTTCATTCATTTCGCTCGTGCAATGTCATTGACTGGCCTAGCATGTTGGCTAGCTACTAGTAGCATGTCAGCGTTGCTTATTCCTGCGTTATTGGTGCAGTAATTCCATGTAGATAGCCAGTTATAGGTTCAACGCGGTCTATAACTAGGGCAATCAGATTATGTCAGTATTAATCCGATTTGTAGGGGTAGTTAGCTAGATAGGCTATTAGCAGAACGAGCCAGATGGCTAAAGAGTCTTGAGGACTTTCTTTCGGAGCTGTCAAAGAGCAGGTCATGTCAGGTGACAGTTCAGTTTGTTTTATATCAGGACCCTGTTGACTTAACACTGTGTGCAGAACTCTGTTGAAAAACAGCTGTTGAATTGGTAACTTAACAGCTATTATGGCCAACATTAATAGTCTACAGTGTGCAATGATCCAATAGACAAATGCACTGTTGTTTTTGGGGGGTCGGTCAGACAATATACACAATATTAACCATAAATTTTTATGGTCTCCCACTTTGATTTAAAACCAGCCTGGAAACCGGGGAGGGGAAGTGCATTTAGTATCTCATGGTTACAACTCTGTGCCTGTTGTTTCCTTGGAGATGCCATCTTCTCATGCTGACCTCACCTATGTTTTCTCCTTGCCAGGTAAAGATCGCATTATTTTCGTTACCAAGGAAGACCATGAAGCGCCCAGCAACGCTGAGCTCATTGCAGATGACCCCAATGACCCCTACGAAGATCAGGGTCAGTGGGCTGTAGATTCTGTGAATTCATGTTGGGGATGTGGAAGGATTATGAAACACTCATCAGTAGTGTAGTCATTACAAAGATACCAAAGAGGTGTATACTGAAGAATGATGAAGGGTCGCAATTACAACCATGTCAATACATGATTATATATATCCCTATTCCTCTAGGCCTGATCCTGCCCAGTGGGGAGATCAACTGGAACTGTCCATGCCTGGGAGGGATGGCTAGCGGGCCCTGTGGGACACAGTTCAAGGAGGCCTTCTCCTGCTTCCACTACAGCAATGAAGAGGTGAAGGGTTCAGAGTGTATCGACAACTTCCGTACTATGCAGGAGTGTATGCAGAAGTACCCCGAGCTCTACCCCCAGGAGGATGAGAACGAGGGAGCTGACGCTGCTGCCCCTCCCCTCGTTGATTCTACTGCCCCTGTGCCCACCGAGGACTCTTCCCCAGCCTCAGTGCCCTCTAGTAACTCTACCCCGTCCCCACCAACACCTGAATCTGCCCCGTCATCCGACAATACACCACCCACAGACAGCCAGGCTGCCAGCTAAAATCACCCAGCATCCCCCAGTCTCTCTTAAACCACTGCTGAGCACAGGCCACTTTCATGGGAGATCAGCTGTGTGTTCACTTGTGCCTCAGACTTTATCTCTTGGTTCAACGTTCATCACAAAGGATAATGACTTTAAAGGGGGCCTAGTACTGCAGAGGAGTTATGTCTCTTCCAGGGAATATCAGTTAATGCTGTGAGAGGAGGACAATACAAAATACATTTCATAGGATTTATTGTAGTGGTTGTTGAGCTCCTGAGGTTCCTACAGTGCCAAGTTTGTAGAGAGGGGGGGGGGGTTGTTTTCTGCAGGGGACTTTAGTTAAGACTCGCAACCAACATATTTTGCTGCTTATCAAGCTTCAAATCAGATGTGTTGTGCCATTCTACGTTAATGCTACACTGGAGGTGTGTAACCTACTGTTAATGTTACTGTTACTGGTCGTTTGTGATTACTTGACTTCATGTTTGTGCTTGACGGATCATAGTAAGCAATTGAGCTCGTATTAAAGCTTGATTACTCTTGTTCTCAGTTGCTGGTCGAAGATCATGTGACATGTCTGTTTTTCCCACTTAAGTTCTGTCAAAAGTCCTGAACGTCGCTGGTGGCAGGAAGTTTTTCCACCAACCTGTATTTTTCAGTTAAATCTGAGTTTTAGCACAGCTTACATTGCCTTACTATTATGTAATAGATTTTTCCCCCAAATGACCGCCCTAAGAAAGTGGAAATCCATTGTGTATATGCAATAATTTCCTCCAAGGAGAGAATGAAACACTGCGAGCCAACTGGGGTTTTGTTATGTGGTGCATAATGCAGTTTCCATGGAAGATGGAGATGTGTTTAATGCATACATTTACGCAAATCACAATGACATTAATACATGATTTATGTGAAAATCTGAGATGCAGTGTGTGTGTAAATCTCAGGATTTGGGCCTTTTGAGATACTTTTGGTCATGTAGTGTATGTGGACACCGCATAAAACATCTTATTCCAAAATCATGGGCAAAGGTGTTCAATAGGGTTGTGGTCAGGGCTCTGTGCAGGCCAGTCAAGTTCTTCCACACCAAGCTCGACAAACCATTTCTGCATGGAACTCGCTTTGTGGGGCGGCAGGTAGCCTAGTGGTTAGAGCGTTGGACTAGTAACCGAAAGGTTTCATGATCGAATCCCTGAGCTGACAAGGTAAAAATCTGTCGTTCTGCCCCTGAACAAGGCACTTAACCCACTGGAGTAAAAGGCATTGAAAATAAGAATTTGTTCATAACTGACTTGCCTAGTTAAATTAAATGTAAAAGGAAACAAAATAGTGCATTGTCATGCTGAAACAGGAAAGCACTTCCCCAAACTGTTACCACAATGTTGGAAACAGAATCGTCCAGAATGTCATTATATGGTGTTGCGTTAAGATTTCTCTTCACTGGAACTAAGGGGCCTAGCACGAATTGTGAAAAATAGCCTCAGACCATTATTCCTCCTCCACCAAACTTTACAGTGCTATGCATTGGGGCAGGTAGCGATCTCCTGGCATCTGCCAAACCCAGATTTGTCCGTCAGACTGCCAAAAGGTGAAGTGTGACTCATCACTACAGAGAATGCGTTTCCACTGCTCCAGAGTCCAATGGCGGCAAGCTTTACACCACTCAAGCTGATTCTTAGCATAGTACATGGTGATTTTAGGCTTGTGTGCGGCTGCTTGGCCATGGAAACCTATTTCATGAAGCTCCCGACGAACAGTTATTTTGCTGACGTTGCTTCCAGAGGCAGTTTGGAACTCGGTAGTGAGTGTTACAACCGAGGATGGATTACTTGGCGTTCCCGTTCTGTGAGCTTGTGTGGCCTACCACTTCATGGCTGAGCCATTGTTGCTCCTAGATGTTTCCACTTCACAATAACAGCACTTACAGTTGACCGGGACAGCTGTAGCAGGGTAGAAATTTGACGAGCTGACTTGTTGGAAAGGTGGCATCCTATGACGGTGCCACATTGAAAGTCACTGAGCTCTTCAGTAAGGCCATTCTACTGCCAATGTTTGTCTATGGAGATTGCATGGCTGTGTGCTCAATTTTATACACCTGTCAGCAAAGGGTATGACTGAAATGGCATAATCCGCTAACTTGAATGGGTGTACGCATACTTTTGTGTATATAGTGTATGACTTTTCTAGTTAGAGGGTCCTGAAAGGCCAAATATGTTTGGTGCTGGCTGCTTTTATCAACAACTCCTGTTCTTATGAAGAAAGGCTGGTGAGTATATACAGTAGCATCTAGACAGGTGCTAGGCAATCATTGTATAAAAACGATTTAGTCAATGATGAAATTGTGCAAAGCTTGAGTATCCATCCACAGTGAAGAAGGCACTTCCTTCACCTGCTTTTAAAACATGTAATTTAAACCTTAATGGACTGCTACTCCTATTTAACCTCTCCCGATTAAAGTTCATACTGAACCATGTCTCATTTCCTTTCACACCTTTCTAATCTTATGTTTAAATACTTCAAACATAAATTAAGCTATGTATTCATATATATGACTGGCCCATGATGCTTTGAAAGTGATTCTTCCTTAGGGATCCTGAGTTTATTCTTTGGTAAAACTGCACCACACACACAGCCTTGGATTAAGATATTAGCTACATTTTCGTAACACTTAAGTTTCTCAGGTTTATCTTTTGATGTACTTTGTAGGCCCTATTTGTTGCGGGGAAAAAGATGCCGATGGCTGGGACATGTGTAGACTTAGATTACTACCAGACCTGCACCCTGCAATTGCACTACGCTGAAGAGAGACATGGAGAAGAACAATAGAAAAGAAAATGGAGTGTGGCCTGACCTGGGAAACCCCCACCAAGAAGGCTGCAGAATAGAGCAGTGCACTCTCTTGTGGGCCTCAATATTTAAGTAAGTAAGTAGGTGTATTTTTTAGCATTTTAATTGGAACACTAAATGATTGGAATTGGATACTGATAAATATATAGTACACTAAAAGCAGAGACAGCACTGGAATGTAATAAATTGTTATAGAACCTAGTAGGCATTTTGATGTTATCATTTATAAAAGGCATGGCTTTTGACATACACAAAGTCTGTAAAGCTTGTATGCCAGGGTTTGTTGTGTCCGATAGTTAACACTGGCTTGCAGAAAAGAATGGCTCAAATATGACCACCCAAACATTCATTGGATTCCAGAAGGATGCTTTTTTTATGTTTGTGTGTGGTATTTCCCCCAAGTTAAATCATCTTCACAAGAATGTCTAAAAAGATTCCAGTCAGTCCTCTTTGCATCATATGGCAGGGTTGTAGTCTTTTCTGGGCAAGATTTTCCATAGCAGTCATTGGTCAAGACACTCGGTCAAGCCTTTTCCACTGACTTTCAGTCCCTTTCCTGAATTATCTATTGAACCAGTGATACAACCCTCAATTTCCATTCAAATTGCTCTGTTATGGGCAGCCCTGCCTTAGGCCCTCCGATATGTGGGTCCCCAGTTGAGGGGTCCAAGGAACCACCACACTCTGCATGGTGACCAGCAGCCGCTCTGTCTCTACCTCCTCTGGACCCGCCAGCAGGTACTCCACACCTGGAAGAAGAGGGAGAGGAGAGGGTTCAGCCTTCATCTTGTTTAGAAGAACATATATCAGAGTGAACAGAGTAGCTACCAACCTTGTGGAAAAATAGGGATGATATTTAGAATGTTACTGAATATAGTCGCACAATATTCAGTTCAGTGATGTATAAATTGGGCTACCTGGATTAAGAATGGGGCAGGTGCACCCCCGGCTAGTCCATGAGAGGGGGTAGATACTGTGGGTGCCCTGGGAGAGAGGCACCTGTCCTGAACGCAGGACCTTGCGAACTTTGACCTGTACCTCTGCGTGGCTCCCCTTGTCATGAGCTGACAACACACTGGCTTTGATCACTGCCACAGACACACATGGAGACATGCATCACTGAAAAGGTGAGGGGTACATTTAAAATAATGTAGGATGTGTACAGTATGTGAGAACCTTGGGAAATATTTTACCATAGGCATATTTGGTCTTGCAGAGATCTGAGACACTCCTCAACTTTCTCTCCTTACAACTGCATTTCCCTGGAAGGAGCCATAGACAGTGTCAGCAGCACAATATGTTTACTCAAACCCATGAAGGTAAGCAATAAGTAGTGGGTGGTGCATGACTCTTATGCTAGTGTGCAATATTATTCACCTGTGTAGTGCAGGGCAGAGACTGCCAGTTGCTTTGACCACACTGGCTCACCCTCATTGTTCAAGGCATGGTCCATGGCAAGAATCTTGCCTCCCATAGGTATATTTAAAACCTGGTTATTTGCATAGCTGATGAAGTGACAACGAGAATACAGAGGTAAGATGTTATTGTGGAGTGAAACTGGAAATAGGAAAGAAAGCCACATATGAAGTGTTAGATTTAGTAGTGAGAAATAGGGCTTAGGGCTTACCTGTCCAGGCAGAGCCCAGTGTGGGGGTCACAGTTTTGGGGACAAGCACAGGGTTTGCACCCCTCTCCCCCAAAGCCCCAGTATCCAGGGAGGCAGTGGTTGCAGCCTGTTCCCCCCACACCAGGTCTGCAATGGCACTGTCCACTCCTGGGGTGGCACCATCGACCCTCCTCCCCAGAGATGGCTGGTAATGAGCCCAGTGGGTCACACCAACAACCTGTTAGCGAAAGAGCGAAACAGAGACACACAGACTTAGCAAGAACACACACCCTCTCCCTTGTTTCCTCTCGCTCTATCCCCACATGTTGTTACAAATCATACCACTAGAGGGAGATACTGTTTTAATATACACATGTTTTCAGTTTCAAGTAGCGTTCTTTGACTTGTCTGTAGGTTGTCCTGACTTACGTGTGCAGACGTGGGGGGAGTTGAGAGGCATGGCTGGTTGGCGGTGGTAACCGTGGCGACATCGCTGGCACCTGCGCCCAGCTGTATTGTGTTGGCAGTCGTCACAGACACCCCCACTGGTGCCCCCCAAGGACAGCCACGCCCTCTTGGAAAAATGACAGCTCTCTGCATGGCCATGACACTCACACTCTGGAGCACAGGGAGACAACGACCGGACAGGGGAGAGGATGGAGCGGTTAGTAAGGAGGAAAGAGATTATTTAATGACACCCAACGGTAGGGTTGCCAACACTCCTGGTTTAGCTTGGAGCCTTGACCTCCCTGCATGTTCTACAACTTTTCCAGGAGATTTTGTTAATGTTTGAATGAAACTTTAATAACTGAAATATAAACAATGTTGAAGTATTTCTCTAATCTCTCAACATGAGCTTGATTTGAGCTGGCAACCCAACAGGGCCTGGTCCCTTTTAGTAGGGCACTCACTATGGCACGGGTGTGGCTCCCCATTGCTGCCATTGGCTGGCTTCCAGGACTGGTCATTGTAGAGTGGGCCACACCTTTCACAGTGTTCTCCTGCTGTGTGGTGAGTGCACACACACCTGCCAGCCACCTGCAATAAACATCAGGTCTATTGGCCGCATGTGACAAATACAATTTGATTTGAAACATCCACAATGAAAGGACAAGCATAATTACTTAAGAGTTTCTAAAGCACACAGATACACACAGGCTGAGCAGAACACACTCACCATGTCCTTCAGTGTGTCCTGTCCACCTCTGTGGGGTAAGCAGTGTTCTGCATGGCCATGACAGAGACAGGTCCCCCGAGCCAGGAGAGTGTAAATGGCAAATGGAGCTGAGGCAGGGGCCTCTGAGCTGGGCTGGGGGGAAGGGAGGAGGGGGAGATTCAGGTCCGCTGGAGGTTTGAAGAGTCTGATGGAGGAAGAAGTGGTGGAAGGCGCCACAGATAATGGGCAGGTCTGAGCCTTGAGAAGTCTGAGGCGGAGGTTGGTGAGGGTCAGCTGGGAAAGGCCCTCTGGACTGTAGGGGTCAACTAATCCACCAGGACCCAGAGTCCGAAATATCACCTGTGAGAAACATAAGGGTCTTCTATATACTGTATGTCTACTGTGCTTCTAGAACTCTGCTTTTGTCTTACCCCACAAAGTGCATGAGACACTCTGTCCTTTTACCTCTCCCCTGCTGCACGGCTTGGCACTGGAGTACCGGGACGTACACCGCGAGCCATGCTGACTGGTGTCATCAGGAAGACCAAACGCCAGACTGCAGTTCTGTGCAAACAGCTTGAGTGTTTCCCACGTCCGGCCGAAGTCCTGCGAGCGCTCCATGGCCATGGCAGCGGGCCTGGGTGAGTGGAACAGCAGCACCACGTGGGTCAGACAGAAACGGGTCTCCAGGTCCAGACGGACCTCCTCCGCTTGGTCAGTGCCCACGCCCGAGCCCCACCAGGTGTTTGGGTGCTGGAAGGGATCATCCACCATGTTGGCAGGCGGGTGAAGGTCAACTGGACAGGGGTGGAGGGGAGTGGGGCATGGGGAGTGGTGGGACCCATTCCCACAGCAGCCTGAGAGGGTGGTGAGGGTCCTGCCACTGGCCAGGTTGCCCATGGGAGGACTACAGGCATGGTCTACACACCTGGAGGCTGAAGATGGGGTGGAGGAAGAGAGTTAATGCAGAATAAATATAAAATATGCGATCTCATAACTGCATATTGGCTATTTTCCCATGGGAGGGTGTCAATGAACTCAGATCGTCCGGCAGGAAAGGGAGCAATGTGCGCACGTGTATCTCAGGTTGCATCTTCCAAGGTAACCCAATAATATCAGAGAAAATCGGGCGATAGGCTACTGAGTTATCAAGAACGAGTTTCGATCTTTTCCAGTCATAACTGTAAAGATAAGGCAGATAACGGAACCGCCGCTGGTGGCACTGTGTGCCCAATTCATCCCACAATGGAATTTGTTATGATACATTCCTATAATCCACTGCGTCGTTACAATAGCGCCAACAGAGGCAGTAATACTATGGCCAAAAATCTAACCGCAATCTAACCCTCATATCAAATTAATTGATGGCCACTCACCTGTCCCGCTGTGCATGAACGCTACAATTAAAACGCAGTTAATCGCCAGCATCTCAAATCGAAGGCGACCTTCAAATCGTTTCATATGTTTTTGATAATCCCACTGGATGGATTATTAGCAATCCAATGACAAGAAATCTCCCTACAGTCAAATAGTCTTATTATTCTTGGCAGCAGTGCAGATGCGCCTTAGCATCACATGCGTTTTTTTATTCCAAAAATGACCGCATTCCAATGAGAACCGCAAAATTTCGCATAGCCTACATCCCAATCTATCGCTTGAAGTCCAATAGAGCCGCAGTTTGATTCAGCCATACGCTTTGTATGACATCTTTATTAATGACGACAGGGAAATGATTGTTTTCGCATTCAGAGCATCAGCATTAACAATTAACAGTAGTCAATGAAGTGTGTCCCGTACGCGGCTGGTCCATGTCTCTCAACGATAGAGTCAGACGATGCCCAGTCCCGACTCCTGAGCTATTACAAAATAGCTGACGAAAATAGCCCCAGGGCACTCAATTTTTAGGGCTTGCCTTGATAGCACATTGTCACACGGTGGATACTAGCCTATAAGGTTTCCCAAACTTGCTCCTGCCCCCCTGGGTGCACGTTTTGATTTTTTTGCGCTAGCACTACACAGTTGATTCAAATCATCAAAGCTTATGATGAGTTGATTATTGGAATCAGCTCTAGCTGACTAAACTCAACTCCATGAGTTATGATGAAGATGTATGGCGAATAGTGAGGGCATTAAAATTGTTTTTATCAAAAACTACAGATTTCAACACCCAAAGAATAGCCCTCATTAATGCTGCCAACTAATAGCTGACATTTACACAGATCGATTTCATGTGTAAATGAGGGATATTCTTTTGGTTCTGAAATCCGTCGTTTAAAAAAAATATTTTTTAATGTAATGTCGGAGCTCCAGTCCATCCACACTAGTCACTGCTCAACTCCATCGTAAATCGTGGAGGTGAGTTAAGTTGGCTAGAACTTCTCAGGACTTTATGCATGGTTGAATACGCAGGCTACTCAATCCACTTCACCACATGCCTGTCTGATTTTGTCGATTGGCCTCAGAATCCTTTCTATAGGCCTAATAAAAGAAAGTGATGCTCGATATTAAACACTTGGCCTCCAAAGTGTTGATATACCACAGTGCTTCTACAAAATTCCCTGTGTCAACCACATGTAGGCCTATGTCAGGAAATGAACAGTCCATGCTGAACTTGTTGATGCATTCCTAACCCCTGGCAATATGGCACACAGACCCAGTAGATGGAATAAACACCATGTCTCTTTAGTATTGTGGCTAAGTGTAAATGAAAGGGGCTTAGAATTGTTGAATAGTCCCACAAAATTAGATTTTATTCGCATAAATTACTTTAATAAGGTGCAAATTTACAGACCACACTGATGGCATTTCCAGGCAAACTGGAACCAATTTTATTTATTTATTTATTTTTATTACACCTTTATTTAACCAGGTAGGCTAGTTGAGAACAAGTTCTCATTTACAACTGTGACCTGGCCAAGATAAAGCAAAGCAGTGTGACACAAACAACAACACAGTTACACATGGAATAAACAAACATACAGTCAATAATACAATAGAGAAAGTCTATATACAGTGTGTGCAAATGAGGAAGGATAAGGGGGGTGAGGCAATAAATAGGCCATGGTGGTGAAATTATTACAGTATGGCAAATTAAACACCTGGGTAATAGATGTGCAGAAGATGAGTGTGCAAGTAGAGATACTGGGGTGCAAAGGAGCAAAATAAATAACAATATGGTGATGAGGTAGTTGGATGGGCTATTTACAGATTGGCTATGTACAGGTGCAGTGATCTGTGAGCTGCTCTGACAGCTGGTGCTTAAAGCTAGTGAGGGAGATATGAGTCTCCAGCTTCAGTGATTTTTGCAGTTCATTCCAGTCATTGGCAGCAGAGAACTGGAAGGAAAGGCGGCCAAAGTAGGAATTGGCTTTGGGGGGTGACCAGTGAAATATACCTGCTGGTGCGCGTGCTACGGGTGGGTGCTGCTATGGTGACCAGTGAGCTGAGATAAGGCGGGGCTTTACCTAGCAAAGAAATATAGATGACCTGGAGCCAGTGGGTTTGGCGACAAATATGAAGCGAGGGCCAGCCAACGAGAGCATACAGGTCACAGTGGTGGGTAGTATATGGGGCTTTGGTGACAAAACTGTGATAGGCTGCTGTCACGTTCCTGACCTGTTTTCCGTTGTTTTTGAACTTTGTTTAGTTGGTCAGGACGTGCGCTGGGTGGGTAGTCTATGTTATGTGTTTCTATGTTGGGTTAAATGTGTTGCCTGATATGGTTCTCAATTAGGGGCAGGTGTTTGACGTTTCCTCTGATTGAGAACCATATTAAGGTAGGCTGTTCTCACTGTTTGTTTGTGGGTGATTGTTCCTGTGTCTGTGTCTACCACATGGGACTGTTTCGTTTGTTCGTTCGTTTGGCTAGTCTTTCCTGTTCGTGCGTTCTTCGTGTCTATGTAAGTTCTCAAGTTCAGGTCTGTCTACGTCGTTTTGTTGTTTTGTTTCTATTCAAGTGTTCTTCGTATGTTCGTCTTTGCTTTAATAAATATTAATTATGTCTACATACCTCGCTGCGTGTTGGTCCGATCCATGCTCCTCCTCGTCCGAGGAGGAGGAATATGACGAACGTTACAGCTGCATCCAATTTGTTGGAGGCTATTTTGTAAATGACATCACTGAAGTCAAGGATCGGTAGGATAGTCAGTTTTACGAGGGTATGTTTGTTGCAAAATAGGAAGCTGATTCTAGATTTAATTTTGGATAGGAGATGCTTAGTGTGAGTCTGGAAGGAGAGTTTACAGTCTAACCAGACACCTAGGTATTTGTAGTTGTCCACATATTCTAAGTCAGAACCATCCAGAGTAGTGAGGCTGGACGGGCGTGCAAGTGTAACGGATGTGAAATGGCTAGCTAGTTAGCGGGTACACGCTAATAGCGTTTCAATCAGTTACGTCACTTGCTCTGAGACTTGAAGTAGGGTTTCCCCTTGCTCTGCATGGGCCGTGGCCTTTGTGGAGCGATGGGTAACGATGCTTCGTGGGCGACCGTTGTTGATGTGTGCAGAGGGTCCCTGGTTCGCGCCCGTGTCGGGGTGAGGGGACAACGTAAAGTTATACTGTTACATTGATGCTGTTGACCCGGATCACTGGTTGCTGTGGAAAAGGAGGAGGTTGAAAGGGGGGTGAGTGTAATGGATGTGAAATGGCTAGCTATTTAGCGGGTACGCGCTAATAGCGTTTCAATCGGTTACGTCACTTGCTCTGAGACTTGAAGTAGGGTTTCCACTTGCTCTGCATGAGCCGCGGCTTTTGTGGAGCGATGGGTAACGACGCTTCGTGGGTGACTGTTGTTGATGTGTGCAGAGGGTCCCTGGTTCGCGCCCGAGGTCGGGGCGAGGGGACGTACTAAAGTTATACTGTTACACAGGTGCGGGCAGTGATCAGTTGAAGAGCTTGCATTTAAGAGCAGTTGGAGGCCATGGAAGGAGAGTTGTATGGCATTGAAGCTCGTCTGGAGGTTTGTTAACACAGTGTCCAAAGAAGGGCCAGAAGTATACAGAATGGTGCCGTATGCGTAGAGGTGGATCAGAGAATCACCAGCAACAAGAGCGACATCATTGATGTATACAGAGAAAAGAGTCGGCCCGAGGATTGAACCCTGTGGCACCCCCATAGAGACTGCCAGAGGTCCGGACAACAGGCCCTCCGATTTGACACACTGAATTCTGTCAGAGAAGTAGTTGATGAACCAGGCAAGGCAGTCATTTGAGAAACCAAGGCTGTTGAGTCTGCAGATAAGAATGTGGTGATTGACAGAGTCGAAAGCCTTGGCCAGGTCGATGAATACAGCTGCACAGTATTGTCTCTCATAGATGGCGGTTATGATATCGTTTAGGACCTTGAGCGTGGCTGAGGTGCACCCATGACCAGCTCTGAAACCAGATTGCATAGCGAAGAAGGTATGGTGGAATTCGAAATGGTCGGTGATCTGTTTGTTAACTTGGCTTTCGAAGACCTTAGAAAGGCAGGATAGGATAGATATAGGTTTGTAACAGTTTGGGTCTAGAGTGTCTCCCCCTTTGAAGAGGGGGATGATCGCGGCAGCTTTCCAATCTTTGGGGATTTCAGACGATACGAAAGAGAGGTTGAACAAGCTAGTAATAGGGGTTGCAACAATTTCGGCGGATAATTTTAGGAAGAGAGGGTCCAGATTGTCTAGCCCTGCTGATTTGTAGGGGTCCAGATTTTGCAGCTCTTTCAGAACATCAGCTATCTGGATTTGGGTGAAGGAGAAATGGGGGAAGCTTGGGCAAATTGCAGTGAGTGGTGCAGAGCTTGTAGATGCTGGCATGGTAGAATAGATTCAAGGCATAATGTACAGACAAGGGTATGGTAGGATGTGAATACAATGGGGGTAAACCTGTGCATAGAGTGACAATGAAAGAGATATTGTCTCTAGAAATATCATTTAAACCAGGTGATGTCACCGCATGTGTGGTAGGTGGAACTAAAGTGTTAATTATGGCGTATTTAGCAGGGTTAGTGGCTCTATAGTGAAATAAGGCAATAATTACTCACCAAAACAGCAATGGACAAGGCATATTGACGTTAGGGAGAGGCATGCGTAGCCGAGTGATCATAGGAGTCCGGTGAGTGGCTTCAGGCAACTAGCGGGCCGGGGATAGCAAGCTAGCAGACTAGCAGAAGGGCCTTTGAGGGATGTCGCGATGGAAGAGAGTCTGTTGTGGCCGCCTCGTGCTGTTACGTCAGCAGACAGATCAGCAGAGCCCCGTGTGGTAAACCAGGCCAAATGGCAAAATAGGTATAGTGGCCAAAGAATTTGTCCGATGTGCCTCTTAAGCTAACAGTTCGATGTGCTCTAGACAGCTAGCCGGCCGTGGCTAGCAGGCTAGCGGGTGGGCATTCAAGGGGACGTCGCGACGGAGGAGCCAGTTGAAAAAAAACGCTCGGGCGGAATTACGTCGGTAGTCCAGTCGTGATGGGTCGGCGGGGGTCCAGGCCAATTGGCAAAATAGGTATTGTAGCCCAAGGAGTGGCTGATGAGCCTCCTCAGCTAGCCGGGAGATGGGCCTAGCAGATGAGCCTAGCAATGGCTAACTGACTACTAGCTATTAGCTTTTGATGGGGATTCCGGTTCTTAAGTATAAAAAATAGCAGCATGGCATAAGGACATTTATATTAAACAGAATAGCTGTACATAAGGACCTCTATGATTTTTTTATATCATTGAGGGTAGTGGAAGGAAATCAGACATAATTGGAGAGAAATCAACTAATACAAAGACATGCAAGTCTTTGAGGGTGCTGTGGACAAGTGTGATTCCTCACAAAAAAATACTAACATGTTGGGGATTTTCAGTTTCAAGAAATGTAATGTATATAAGGGTCCTTTGGAGAAAGGATTGTTGACAGAGGGCAACCATTTTTAAAATAAATGTTCACATTCACTCTGTTGGTAATGCTTACACATTGGATCGTAACTCTAAAACCAGCAAAGATCCCACTCTTGAACTTTGATATGCCCGTAGACTATATTGTGTTAAAAAATTTGCCAAATCTAAAATGGTATGTTTATATTTTTAAATATTCATAAATGAATGTAAGAAAATTGTTATTAAAATCAAAATACTACTCATATTACAGAGCAAACGGTAAAGCTTCATATGACACCAATTTTTGCTTTGTAGCCCCTACAGATGAAACAACATGGAGTCTTAAAGGAGGCCTGGGTAAGGTCAAAATGTCACAAATATTCTAACTTCAATTAATTATCAATTAGGCTTTAAGATATAAATGTAAAATACATGTCAACAATCCTTCCTCCAAAGGATCCTTCTATGTATTACATTTTGTGAAAATCTATTTTCGTGAGGAATCCTCGCAAAGTGGATGTGCAGTGCATGGGTTCGTTATGACTTTGGGTTTTCAAAGACAGCAAATTTTCCCCAAATTCTTCATTCCAAATCGGCCTATAACTTTTTTTATTTTACTTAATGTAATATATGTTGTTCTTGTCTATAACTGTTCTGTAGTTTGTCATGTAGCTGTATGCTTTATGTGGATCGCAGGAAGAGTAGTTGCTGCATCACCATTTCTTTATCAATCAATCAATCACATTTATTCATAAGGTCCTCTTTACATCTGCAGATTTCACAAAGTACTGTACAGAAACCCAGCCTAAAACACCAAACAGCAAGCAATGCAGTAGTAGAAGCACGGTGGCTAGGAAAAACTCCCTAGAAAGGCAGGAATCTAGGATGAAACGTAGAGAGGAATCAGGCTATGAGGGCTGGCCAGTGCTCTTCTGGTTGAGCCGGGTGGAGATTATAAGAGTACATGGCCATTAAGGCCAGATTGTTCTTCAAGATGTTCAAATGTTCATAGATGACCAGCAGGGTCAAATAATCATCACAGTGGTTGTAGAGTGTGCAACAAGTCAGTACCTCAGGAGTAAATGTCAGAGGTCGAGAGAGAGAGTTTCTAATCTCTCCAAAATAATGTGGTTATTGATGGTGTCAAAAGCAGGACTAAGGTCTAGGAGCACTTGGTCTGATGCCATTAAAAGGTAATTTACCACCTTCACATGTGCAGTCTCAGTGCTTTGATGGGGTCTAAAACCAGACTGAAGCATTTCATATACATTATTTGTCTTCAGGAAGGCAGTGACTTTTTAAAACATTTTGAGAGAGAAATGGGAGATTTTTTACATTTTCCGGGTGAATGTTTGGCTTTATTACTGCCATTTCTAGTGAGTTTGGTACACATCCGGGGGACAGGGAGACATTTATTATATTCAACATTGGAGGGCCTAGCACAGGAAGTAGCTCTTTCAGTAGTTTAGTTGAAATAGGGTCCAGTATGCAGCTCAAGGGTGTCTCCATTGGTCCTGGCAGTTCTGTGCAGACTCAGGACAACTGAGCTTTTGAAAAATACACAGGTTCAAAGAGGAGTCCGTAATTTGCTTTCTAATGATCATGATCTATTCATTGAAGAAGTTCATGAATTCATCACTGCTGAAGTGAAAGCCATCCTCTCTTGTTGAATGCTGATTTTTAGTTAGCTTTAGCTGTTCTCCATTTGTGTTCTCTTCCTCCACCCAACTCTTTCAATCTCACACTTCATCCTCATCCTCCTCTCCACTCTAACACCCACTCTAGGGCCTGGCAGACCTCCAGGCAGTAAAAAGCTGAATTCTCTCATCTTCAAACATCTCATTGTTTCTCCTTTGGTCCCTCTCCAAAGCTGCAGTATTTGTCATATATATCTCTTTGAGAGAATGTATTCATCCTGATTGAGGGATTAGCTGTTAACATTAGTGACATACAGATGTAGGATTTGGATGATTGTGTCATTGTTAAAGAAAGATTTAGAGACTGTCAGTTTTTAGACTGCCTATTAGAGAGGCTTATGTTGTAAAAAAAGAGATTCAGATTGTCTCACAGAGCGTGAGAAAGAGAGAGAGAGAGTGTGTGTGTGTGTGTGTGTGTGTATGTATGTACAGTGCCTTCATAAAATATTTACACACCTCAACTTTTTCCAGATTTTGTTGTGTTAAAGCCTGAATTTTAAATGGATTAAATTTAGATTGTTTTGTCACTTGCATACACACAATACCCCATAATGTCAAAGTTTTCATTTGTATTTTTATTCAAATTTATTTTCAATTTCGTGATATCCAATTGGTAGTTACAGCCCTGTCCCATCGCTGCAACTCCTGTACAGACTCTGGAGAGGCGAAGGTAGAGAGCCATGCGTACTCCGAAACACGACCCTGCCAAGCCTCACTGCTTCTTGTCACACTGCTTGCTTAATCCAAAAGCCAGCCGCACCAATGTGTCAGTGGAACTGGAGACAGACCGTGTCAGCATGCATGCACCCTGCCAACCACGGGAGTTGCTAGAGTGTGATGGGACAAGGACATTTCGGCCGGTCAAACTCTCCCCTAACCCAGACTATGCTGGGCCAATTGTGCGCTGCCTCATTGGTCTCCAGCTCACGGCCGGCTACGACACAGCCGCGGATTGAACCCGGATCTGTAGTGACGGCTCTAGCACTGTGCTGCAGTGCCTTAGACCGCCGCGCCACTCGGGAGGCCCTTTAATGTTTTTTTTAAGTCAATAAGTATTCAATCACTTTGCTGTGGAAAGCCTAAATAAGCTCAAGAGTAAAAATGTGCTCGTTCTGTGTGCAATAACAGTGTTTAACATGATTCTTGAATGGCTACCTCATCTCTGTGCCACACACATACAATTATCTGTAAGGTCCCTTAGACGAGCAATGGATTTCAAACACAGATTCAGGCAGGTTTTCCAATGTCTCGCAAAGAATGGCATCTATTGGTAGATGGGTAAAAATGTAAAAAAGCAGACACTGAATATCCCTTTGAGCATGGTGAAGTTATTAACTACAATTTGGATGGTATATCAATACACCTAGTCACTACAAAGATACATGTGTCCTTATTAACTCAGTTGCCGGAGAGGAAGGAAACCGCTCAGGGATTTCACCATGAGGCCAATTGTGACTTTAAAACAGTTAGAGTTTAATGGAGTGATGGGAGAAAACTGAGGATGGATCAACAACATTGTAGTTACTCCACAATACTAACCGAAATGACAGAGTGAAAAGAAGTAAGCCTGTACGTAATACAAATATTCCAAAACATGCATCCTGTTTGCTATAAGGCACTAAAGTAAAACTGCAAAAAAAATTGGCAAAGAAATTAACTTTATGTCCTGACTACAAAGCATTATGCTTAGGGCAAATCCAATACAACACATCTCTGAGTACCACTCTTCATATTTTCAAGCATGGTGGTGGCTGCATCATGTTATGGGTATGCTTGTCATCAGCAAGGACTAAGGAGTTTTTTCGAATGCCTCCGTGCTTGTGAAATGGAGTAGAGCTAAGCACAGGCAAAATCCTAGAGGAAAACTTGGTTCATTTTGCTTTCCAACAGACACTGGGAGACAAATTCACCTTTCAGCAGGACAATAACCTAAAACAAATGGCCAAATATACACTGGAGTTGCTTACCAAGATGACATTGAATGTTCCTGAGTGGCCTAATTACAGTTTTGACTTAAATCGTATTGAAAATCTAATGCAAGACTTGAAAATGGCTGTCTAGCAATGATCAACAACCAACTTGACAGAGCTTGAAGAATTGAAAAAATAATAATACGCAAATATTGTACAATCCAGGTGTGCAAAGCTGTTAGAGAAAGACTCACAGCTGTAATTGCTGCCAAAGGTCATTCTAAGGTATTGACTCAGGGGTGTAAATAGTTATGTAAATGAGATATTTCTGTATTTTTAATACATTTGCAAACATTTCTTAAAATGTGTTTTCACTTTGTCATTATGGGGTATTGTATGTGTATATGGGTGAGGTTGAAAAAATTATATTTAATCAATTTTGAATTCAGGCTGTAACACAACAAAATCTTGATTAAGTCAAGGGAATACTTTCTGAAGGCACGCATGTGTGTGTGTGCTATCTGTAATCAGTTTTTGTGTGCAAAATTGGATGATATGGACAGATATGGATTCAGATCAAGAAATTGAATGAGAATGGAGAGTGGACGCAATATGCAAATTAATCAGACTAGGTTGTTTTTTTGGTGTTACTGCAATGTAAACAAACATCGCTATGACACCAGACATATTTTGGGATGTGTTTTGGCAAATGTGGATTGTTTATTAATTAGTTCAGAATTCTGCTAGTTTTGTTGTAAATCTAATAATGGTTTGGATCCAGATAGGTGAGAGAGCTATGAACCATGTTGAAAGCTGCACTATAAAAGCCATCTATAGAGCCTCTTTACACTACATTCACAGACACAAACTTGGTCTAGGAGACATTCTTGTGTAGTGTAAAGAGACGGAGCAAGATTCAAATTTCTCTTTGAGATGTCTCCCACTCAACTTCCGGAGGTATTGTTGGAGACATCTACACCACATACCCCCTCTCTGAGTGGTACCGTGTAAAGACAAAGGCTCTCCCACAACACTTGTCCCTGCAAGAATTACCTTAATTATCTTAATACCAGTAGACCACATTTTTGCTCTGTTAGAAAAATTTAAATTTAAAGGCTTTTAAAATATCTATACATTTGTGAATCATTGTACTAATCAAGTACGCAACACTATGTGCAATATTGTTGAGATGAGAAGCTCCTACATAGCTTGAATTGATATCCTTATTTTGTTTGTCTATATATTATGCTATTTACAGTATGCTAATAGCTGCACTCACACATGAAGCAGGAATATGGTTTTGGCCACACCATATTCAAGGATATTGTAAGCAGAAAGTTATAAATCGGATGTTGAAGATTGAGCTATTACTAGACATATTTTACTAATGTAAGTCCACCCTATATTTGGCTGCTCGTTTACAGATGCAGGATCTTAATTTGAGCCAGTTTGCTACAGCGGGAAAATAATCCTGCAGCAACAGGAAATGTGGATTATAATTAAGGAAATTTTTTGTAAGGTGTTGATACATTTTTTGTAAGGGAAAATAAAGTCTGAAATTTCGAAGTAGGGCCTATGGGTTGAGGGCAACCTGGATGGGTGGTCACATAATAATGTCTCCTGGCCTAACGGAGACAGTTGAAGACCATGGTTGTTGTGGACTGTGCTTGGGTGAACACTGATGTCAGAGTTCAATCATCTTGCTGAAATGTTTTGGTTCTGTGTGGCTATGGGTAACCAACAAAACATAGTGGATATCTGGTGCAAAGGCTCTTAGACTAATTTTCTTACATGGGTACCGCTCGTGGTGTCACCAAGAGCCAAGGTCGGTCAGAAAGGTTCATGTGCATTCATTATCATCATGCTTTGATACTTAAAACAATGCACCAGAGTGAAACCCTACTGTACACCCTAAACCCGTGGACATCAAGCCAGGCAGTGAGGTAGTTCACCAAGGTGGGCTATACAGTATACCAACAACAAGAGATGGGGTTTCTCTGCATACCTGACACTAAAATAGTATCAGTCTCTTAAAG
Organism: Salvelinus fontinalis; assembly: GCF_029448725.1. Taxonomy (NCBI): domain Eukaryota; kingdom Metazoa; phylum Chordata; class Actinopteri; order Salmoniformes; family Salmonidae; genus Salvelinus; species Salvelinus fontinalis. The sequence continues at coordinate 50,464,091 of NC_074667.1, read as the reverse complement.
TTTGGGTTAGAAGTAATTTCCAACCAAAGGTCTAGTTCCGGTACAATTATGTTCTGTTTTATGGTGGTCCATTATCCTTAGGGTCTCCTCTTGTGAGTGTTTACTCTGTTACTCTTTCAAGGAAATACTCTTCCATGGTGACGCTCATGACCAGACAGAGAAGAAATATCTCATCATTCCTGCTGTCCTGGCTGGGCTGCATCACATATCTGAATTCAGTGTTTGCTCAGTATCTCTAATGTGTATATCTGTGTATTTCCACATTTATGTTGTCTCGCGCATGTGTGTGTGTTTGTATCTTTATGTGTGTATACTATGCATGTCTCTGTTTCTTTACGTGTGGGTGTAATGGGTTGAAATTGAGGTTCTTTGATCTGAGAGAATGAACGACACAGATTAAGCTGTCAGGCCAGCCGGTGATAGAGGCCAGATGAGGCAGGATGACAAACCAAGGCCCCTGTGGAACGCTTGGGCACATGCCAAAGTAATAATGCACTCTGTGTGTGTGTGTGTGTGTGTGCACATGCTACCAGGGAATCTATGTTCGTAAACACTTGCATGTGTCGAGACTTCAGATGCCTTTAATTTGATCCTTTATTAATTCTTAGCAAGAAAGAATGACTGGAAATTTTAAGAAGCAAGGTTTTGATTGAAGAGGTTTTGGGTTTATTGGCAGTGACTTATTTTACTAATGCAACTGAAGCACTGCTGATCTTCCCACCCATGTTAACAAACATACATGCCTACGACACAGACGCATTGACTCTCACAGACATAACCATGCTTACACACGCATTATATTCTGAGCATTGTTTCTTGTTTTTGTTTTCCTGCCCACACATGCTAACAGACACATATGCCTGCAGTGCACAAACTGACTCATGCATACATTTGTACACACACATATGTCATATATTTATATCCACTCTTTCTTATCCTGCCCTCTCAGAGCAACTTATTTCCCCATGAAAGTCCTGGTTTACATGACGTTTTGTTCCAATAACTCTACAGGATACCCAGGATATGAATGATTGTGCACGGTATGGTCCATTAATGATTATGTAATTTAAAGGGTAGTGGACAACAGTGGAACAAGGTCTCCCAGCATCATGAGTACTGGTTTAGAGGTAAGGGAGGACTGAGAAACTGAAATAGCAATAAATATAGCAGGCAATTTCTGTAATGTCCACAGTCAAGACACACACACACACACACCATACACCACACACCACACACACACATACACACACTCTGCTCTCAGTCACTTTGGATTAGTGAGGGCTTTCCCCTCTGCTGAATGCTTTTACGACCATTGGTTTTTGATTTTTTTTAGCTTTAATGTGACTTTGGTTGCTGGGGAACTGTTCCCCCCCTAAAAGTCACAGTGAGAAATGGGGCAAATGCAGATGCAGCTGTTTTGGGTCTAGGGGGTACAGGGTTTGGGAGATTCTGTCTCTCACTTTGTCTCACCACGTCCTTGCCTTAAGCCCGCCCCACATTAAATGTTCTCATTACGAGCATGCCAAGCGTCCACCTGTGACTTGCCCTAATCCAAAGCGGCCACTTCAATGCCCCCAGGAGGCACTGAGGTTAAAGTTACCACCCCCCCTAACCAACCTGCCGGTCTTCAGTACCAACATCCCATAGGAACAGCCCCTCCACTCATAAAACCCACAGCCACAAAACACTGCAGTGTTAATGAGACACGTGCTGCCCTAACGGTGTATCTATTTCATCCATTAAATAGCACATATGACATTCATGTAGTGCATTGTTGTTGTTTACTTCCTGAATTGACTGCCTTCAATTCGAATTGACCCCTGGTTGCAATAGTTAGTTTACTCGGTACCGGTACTCCTTGTATATAGCCTGTATATAGCCTCGTTATTGTATTGTGTTACTATTTTATTTGTATCTATTTGTAAAGCTTTTAACTGCATTGTTGCGAAAGGGCTTGTAAGTAAGCATTTCACGCTAAAGTCTACACTAGGTATTCGGCATGTGACAAATAACATTTGATTTGATTTGATTTAATTGGTCACCTAATCCCATCAGTCCCTTCCAAGATAAGGGATCTCTATGATTAGTAGTAAAGCACACCTCAGCTCAGTCTGTAAGTGTGGAAGGGTTTCATGTGGAAATGATACATAGAAACTATCCACAGTGTTCCCTTGATTGAAAATACAAACAGCATGCATTGTTTGTCTGAATTTAAAACAACCATATTATGTTATAAGATTACAAGAGGAACACATGCCCACTGGCGTAGCACACATTCCCACAGCCCCTGCAAGGTGAGATTTGGGGCCCCCAACCCCCCAACAAAAACATTTTGTTTTAAGTATGGGTGGGGTCCCCCGGGGGTCTGGCCCCCCAGATAGCATATGAACACATCATAAGCCATGCTAAAAAAAAATGTAATTACAGGAAATTAGCTTACATTATTTTTGTTTTGAGTCTCACTCTCAAAATAATAATAATAAAAATGTATTCAGCTTCCATAGCACTTTTCATTACAGAAAGAACCAAACCCCCCTAAAAATTATTGAGTGATTGTGTCTGCCCCTGATGCGTTGGGCTGACCGCACCACCCTCTGGAGTGCCTTGTGGGTGCGGACGATGCAATTGCCGTACCAGGCGGTGATACAGCCAGATGATTGAGTTGGAGACGTGTGTGGCCATGCAGTCATGGGTGATCAGGGAGTACAGGAGGGGGCTGAGTACACACCCTGTGGGGCCCCCGTATTGAGGATCAGAATGGCAGAGGTGTTGTTGCTTACCTTTACCACTTGGGGTCGGCCCATCAGAAAGTCCTGGTCCAGTTGCACTGGGAGGGGTTCAGACACAGGGCCCTGAGCTTAGTAATGAGCTTGTAGGGCACTATGGTGTTGAAGGTTGAGCTGTAGTCCATGAACAGCATTCTTACTTAAGTATTTCTCTTGTCCAGGTGGGATAGGGCAGTGTGCAGTTCAATGGCGATTGCGTCGTTCGTGGATCTGTTGGGGCGATATGCGGATTGTGGTGGGTCTAGGGTGTCTGGTAAGGTGGAGGTGATATGATATAGCCTCTCAAAGCACTTCATGATGACAGACGTGAGTGCTACGGGGCGATAGTCATTTAGTTCAGTTGCCTTTGCTTTCTTGTGTACAGAAACAATGGTGGACATGTTGAAGCAAGTGGGGACAACAGACTGGGATATGGAGAGATTTAATATGTCCGTAAACACTCCAGCCAGCTGGTCTGCACATGCTCTGAAGACGTAGTTTGGGATGCCTTCTGGTCCGGCAGCCTTGCGAGGGTTAACACGCTCACGTTGGCCACGGAGATCGGGAGCACACAGTCCTCATGAGCGTCGTGGGGCCGCATTGGCGACTCAATGTTGTTTTCCTCGACGTGGGAAAAGAACGTGTTTAGCTCGTCCGGGAACGAGGCGTTGGTGTCCCGCAACGTGGCTGTCTTTCCCTTTATAATCTGTGAATGTCTGGAGTCCCTGCCACATACGTCGCTTGTCTGAACCGTTGAGTTGCGACTCCACTTTGCCGCTGTACTGTCGTTTTGCCTCTTTGATTGCCTTACGGAGGTCATAGCTGGTCTATATATACACGTCCATGTTCCCAGTCACCTTGCCATGGTTAAATGCCTTCAGTTTTGTGCGAATGCTGTCATCTATCCACGGTTTTTGGTTTGGATAAGTTCTAATCTTCACAGTGGGAACAATATCAACAATGCACTTCCTGATGAACCCAGTCACCGAGTCAGTGTATACATCTATACGTCAGAACACTTCCCAGTCTGCGTGATCAAAACAATCTTGACACATAGATTCCAATTGGTCAGACCAATGTTGAACAGTCTTTACCACGGGAGCTTCCTGTTTAAGTTCCTACTTATAGGTGGGAAGGAGCAGAAAGGAGGTGGGATCTGATTTGTTGAAGGGAGGGCGGGGGAGGGCCTTGTACTCGTCCCAGAAGGGAGAGTAGCAATGATCCAGGGTCCATTTTGCACGTGTAGCAAAGGAGATGTGTTGATAGAATTTCGTTAGCTTTTTCATCAGATTTCCTTTAAGTCCTCAGCTACAATAAATGCGGCCCCAGGATATGCGGTTACCAGTTTGCACATGTAGGTAATAATACAAGAAATGTTCTGAGCAACTAATGTAAGAAATTCCAACAACCAAAAATACGACAAAGTTGGCTAGGAGCTAGAAAAAGGGGGACCGTGTCTCATCTTGTTTTCTGATTCGCCATCAGATTCACGGGTAGGAAACAAATTTATTTATAAAGTCCTTCTTACATCAGCTGATGTCACAAAGTGATGTAAAGAAACCCAGCCTAAAACCCCAAACAGCAAGCAATGCAGGTGTAGAAGCACGGTGGCTAGGAAAAACTCCCTAGAAAGGCCAGAACCTAGGAAGAAACCTAGAGAGGAACCAGGCTATGAGGAGTGGCCAGTCCTCTTCTGGCTGTGCCGGGTGGAGATTATAACAGAACATGGCCAAGATGTTCAAATGTTCATAGATGACCAGCAGGGTCAAATAAAAATAATCACAGTGGTTGTAGAGGGTGCAACAGGTCACCACATCAGGAGTAAATGTCAGTTGGATTTTCATAGCCGATCATTCAGAGTAGCTCTACCGCTCCTGCTGTCTCTAGTCAGGCCAGGTAGTCCTGAGGCATGGTCCTAGGGCTCAGGTCCTCCGAGAAAGAAAGAAAGTAAGAAAGAAAGAAAAAGAGAGAGAATTAGAGAGAGCATACTTAAATTCACACAGGACACCAGATAAGACAGGAGAAATACTCCAGAAATAACAGACTGACCCTAGCCCCCTGACACAAACTATTGCAGCATAAATACTGGAGGCTGAGACAGGAGGAGTCGGGAGACACTGTGGCCCCATCTGACGATACCCCCGGACAGGGCCAAACAGGCAGGATATAACCACACCCACTTTGCCAAAGCACAGCCCCCACACAACTAGAGGGATATCTCCAACCACCAACTTACCATCCTGAGACAAGGCCGAGCATAGCCCATGAAGATCTCCTCTACGGCACAACCCAAGGGGGGGGGGGGGGGGGGGCAACCCAAACAAATAGATGGAACCCAGACTTAGTCTATGCTCACTTAGCTACCCCCCCCCCCCCCCAAAACATTATAATAAAAATAAATATTTACAAAATGTACTGTACAGGAGTTCTCTGCCTAGGCGACCTCATGTTGCCATGGCAAAATGGCAAATAGTGTAGAATAGCATGAGATTAGCAATAAAACAACACATTTTTCATTTTTGGGGAGGTGGGTCTAAATCGGACCTTGTGGGGGGGGGGGGGGGGGGGGGGGGCGTGATACTGCGTTAAGCTATGTCTCAATTTGTTTAAATTCTGCTAACCACACATGCATGCTAGTATAATGTGCATCTATGCGCACAAGGGTGTGTCCATAGATTAGTTGGCATGTAGGTTTTATAGGGAAAAGAAGGTGTGTGTATGTGTGTGACTGCGGCCACATAGTTCTTATGGTTCCCCCAACAATGTGACACTGCTGAGGGGGGAGACGGCAGTGTTTGATCATACCAGCCAACATCTGGTCATAAGGAGGAGCTAAAGTTAGCAGCAGCACATGCTGCTCTCATTACTGTAAAATGGGAGTCACATTCATGCAGGCATGACCCCCACTACAGCCCAGCACTGTAAAAGCAGGAGAGAGGGAGGAAAAGAGAGGGGGAATAAAGCAGGGTGGATGGAAGCCAAGACGAGATCCTGGGCGAGAGAGGCAAGAGACAGGAATGAGAGAAGTGGGTGGGCGTGTTAGGGCTAAAGCGGTTGTTTCGTGGTTGATGGTATGCCAGCTGGTTAGTATGAGGATGGCTGCCGTGGTGCTGGACTGGAGGGAGAAAGGAGAGGGACTGGGAGAGGGGCTTCTGGGTAGATCAAAGCTATGACAAGCTTGTTTGATTTTAATCAGCTCTACACACCGAGTGCTGCTAACCACACCTCTCGGCCCAACAAAGCCCAGCACAGTGGTGGATTCTAGCTGCAGCTTTGACCACAGAGCCACCCGCCATCCCTGGCAGGCAGACATGTTTGAGGACCACCACCCCATCAGAGACTCTGCAGCTAATATGGTTTTCTTTGGATCCCTCTGGGTAATTCTTCTCACTGATCTCCTCAACATGATCAGACACCAGCTAATGATTCATAAGCCACCCAGGCCAGGAAAGGTTGTCAGCATCAAACAGCTGAGGGCTCTGATAATGTCATCAGATGTATGTTATTCCCTCATTGAGATCATCAAAGGTACTGGGCTCCCCCAAAGGGTGAGATCATCACTTGGAGATACAGACACGTTGTAGAAGGGTCTGTGCAGTCAAAGTTAAAGTATGATGATCATCACTGTAACTGGGATGAATCCAGGGGATGTAGAGAGGGAAGAGAAAGAGAAGAAAGATAGGAATAGGGTCCTTAAGTTCAATGAAAGTGATGATGTTTGAGCCTAAGTTATCAGAAAGTTAAAGCAAAAGGATAATATAACCGCCCCCCCCTGGCCCCATATGTTCCTTACCTCCCTGGGAAAAGGCTCCTAATCATCTCACTACTCCCTGTCCTGTCCAGTTCATTATAGGTGATGTGGATCCCCATGGCCACGGCAAGTCAGAGGCCCTCACATGGCCTCACTTTTTAAACAGAACCCCCACCCCTCTACCCTCCTACACCTCCTTCCTCTACCCCATCTCATCCTCATCCTTTATAAGTGACACGTGAAAGTTCAGACACATGGAACAAGTAATTTGTACTCTTTTACACAATCCAAGACTGCTGTGGTGGGTGTAGACCAAGGTGGGTGGTGTCTGTGATCTGCCATGAGAAACAGAGCAGGATATGGAGCGCTTGTGACGTGGTGGTGTGTGGATCGTACAGGTCAGAAGGGTTTCTCCCCCACCAGACACATTCAGGGTGGGGCAGGAAGGAATTGCTCATTTGATTACATGAACATGTCCATTCCAATGTTCTAGCTAATCATCATTACCATCATTATCAGTACTATCATTATCATTACCTTCATTATCAGCATTATCGATTTGGGCTTTTAGGAGTTAACATGTTAGGAAGAGAGACCTACCTTCGATTTAAAAGTTTTAGTAGGCCAACACTCAACACCCAACACTATTTTCTACAACTATTGCAGTTTTGGAAAAATTTCGTAGATTTTGATATTGATTTGCTACAGAACAGATAGCACCACCCACCAAATCGTATAATATAATGATAGTCCCTTTATTAGCCTTTTACACTTAATTTGCTAAACTTTATATATACATATATTTATTAGCCCTAAACAGCCAATGCTAACATAGTATGGTCTGTCTAGAAGCCCTGTAGTTGGCCTACTAATTACTTTGTTACTTTTGGATTACTTTCCCTTTAAGAGACATTAGAAGAAGTCAAACGACCGCTCTAACCCCCAGCTGTTTGATAGACCTCCCTGACAACCGTTGCCGCGTCCTCAACTAGGCGCACTTGGATACCGAGATTTCAGCAAAGAGTGAAGGAAGTTGAAGGTGAATTTAAAGTTAACAAGTGGCAAGTTTTGTCTATTAAAACTCATAGCATCTCCGAGGGCTATTTAAGGTTTAATGTTCTTTAATATATACAGCCTGTTATAAAGTTTCTAACGATATTATTTACTCCATCATGTAGCCTACGTTCTGTGTTTTCTAACTAACGTTAGCTAGCTAGCTAGCCAGCCAGCAAGGTCATCAGCCAACGTCAATTTAGATGCTAGTTCATGAAATGCATTCATTTCAAGTGCTTTTGTCCTAAATTAGCAGAATGTCTAAGTTCTCTAGCTAGTTATGTAATAGCAAATTAGGCATTTGCGATTGTCCAGGTCTATCTGTCATGATGAAAGAATGGGTTGCGCATTGAAAATAATAAATAATGGTAGTTTCAAAGAAGCGCGTGCTGGAATGCTTACTAACGCTTATTTCTTGAGGCAGACACCTACAGATGTGTGTCTGAAGATGGAAGCAAAGCATGTTCCCCAAAACCATCCCCATGGGGTTGGTGTATTTGTGCCACACACCCCTAGCAAACCTGCAGAACACAAGTTACCCCCACTGCAAAGTCACAGGAGCAAACTCCTCCCTGTCAGAAAGTACCCTGTGATTGAACAGAAAGGGTACTACTCCGAGCTCATCACTACAGCAGCAAAACCCCACCTACAGGTAATAATTAGCCTACACATTCAACTGTAGTCAGAGGGCAGCTAAAAACACTACCCTGTGATATGTTTGTTCTAATAAATATTTTATGAAGTTATGAGCTTACACTAACTGCCTATTCATGTATCAGTCCTGTACAGATGGGCCAGAAACCCAACAGAGCTTACTGTGTCAAGCGGGCTATGAGTCCAATACTCCTAAAGGTGAGACTTTTACCCAGGGCCTGTTGGATGATAAAAATCACACTAAAATACATCAGCTACTTTACATTTGTGTATGTGTAAATATGTATTGGTATATTCTGTAAATAACAATTGATTTATTTGGGCCCATATGTATTCTGTTCCTCAGTAACCACATTCCGGACTCCGTCTGACCTGCACAGTCTGGTTGAGAGGGACAAGCATGGACCCACCACCCAGCACCAGCAGCACACGGACTTCTCCACTGGAGGTTACACAGCCAAAGTCCAGCTGCCCTACCACAGCCTGCCTGGACAGCACCCCCGCAAGATTGAGATAGAGAGGTGTGTGCATCTGTGAGGGTCACAGCTAAATACACACGCACACAGTATGGGGAAGTGAATGCTCTGACATGTGTTGTGTCTCTTCTCAGGCGCAGACGGGAGTACCTGAAGCTGGATATTGCACAGCTCCTGACAGAGCAAGGCATAGACTCCAACCTCCTGATGCCTCGACACCATAGCATTGAAGAACATGTGACCACACCAGAGAATCCACCCCCACCTGTCTCAAACTACCTACCTCTGGAGGTGAGCTCCTCAAACATCTTCATAGTTAAAACATAAATTTTTCGTTAATAAAACACTATCACATTGTGGTCCTTGTTTGACTCACTCGTCTTTCTTGGTTTTCTCCCCTAGGTGTTTGACAATGAGGAGTTTGACTGTCGCACTCCTCAAGACTGGCTTGCCCTTGGCTATGAAAACGGATCAACTGATCACAAACCCATACCTGCCAAAGCTCTGCTGCCCACCACTGACAAGATACCACCAGGTTGGTGCTTTGATAATAGCTCTTAATTTGAATGAGCTGTTTACATAGGGATGTCCCAAATAGAAATTATTGTATCCTACAAGTTCTGTCTGTTGTAGTGAACAGTGTACCATATCATCATTCTGCATCATGAGAACAGAAAATAGTTAGACAGTTTCCTCTCTCTTTTATTCTCTGGTTCTGTAGAGGACCCCAAAAGCCCCAACCTGGAGTACAGCTGGCAGTTTGTTGGGGTTCTTGACTACAACCAGGAGAAAGGGCTTTATCTGGTCCAGAAGGCCGACAAGAATGGCAGAGTGAGGGATGCCAATGGAAAACCAGTCCTAACCGAAGGACAGAGAACAAGTAATAGTTTATTACCACTTCTAGTGTATCAATGCAGTATTTTCTTGACCTGTATACAGCATACACAAAGTCTCATTCTCTGTCCCATCTCCTTGACTTTAGTAGGTGTGTTTCTGCTGTCAGCCACTCAGTACTGGATTTCCAGGATCAGGCTGCTGTTCAGTGCAGAGGACCCTCGTCTGTTTTCCCAGCGGGTGCAGTTTGCCCAGCGCTGCAGAGAGAACACAGAGGCCCTGCTGCTCTACCACCTGTCTGTAGACTGTATGCCAGTGTGGAGTGGCACCTCGTCTCTCAATGCACAAAGTCTTGCCCGTGTCAAAGAGCATGCCCTCTCTACACCTGGCCTTCGACTCAAACTGTGAGAGACATCCCTCATTTTCTAATCTAATACTCATATTTTACAGTTAGCCTTTCATTCATGGTAGAGACTGTTTAGCTATCTTTTTTCTAAAGCTGACTGACCATCAGGCTGTGTTTATTGAATAAGAGCAGGATATGAATGTCAGGAGACTGAATTGTGCATAATACTGTACAGTAAATGGAGCATTACCTTTAGTATGCATTTCTGTGTAATGTGTTGTGGTGGCAGGCTGCAGGAGTGTATTGTACGTCTGGAGAAGGAGATCAATCTGGAGTATGACCGCACCATGAACCGGATCAGCTTTGATAGGGTAGTGCTCACCAACCCTGAGAATTTCTCCCACATCACCCTGCCCCAGAGAGAGCCAGAACGTGTGCCCCAGAATGGTGAGTTCACTGGAGGGATTTTTGGAGATGTAAGACCTAAGGATGGGCATGTTTATTCGAATATCCAAACGGGGTGGACGTTAGTGTTCGATTACTTGTGTGAGTGTTATACTACAGTTTACTATAGAATAGTACAGTACTTACTAAATAATTATGTAGTAAACTAGTATATTGTAGAATACTATTCTACACAATGTTGTATCCCTCGATCGTGTAGTATTTACTATATATTGTTTTGTAATATACTAGAATACTATAATAAATAGTACAGTATACTACAGACCGCAAAAACACGACAGTAAATACTACAGTAATGACCTCAAAAACTCTACAGTCCGCAAAAACACTACAGTAATTACTATAGCATGTGCTACAGTATTTAATTTGTATATACCCTGCCCATTCTCATTCTCCTCTCCCATATCCCAATTTGTGCCACCCATAAGTGAGAAACCTACATGACAAGTATAGACCATATATTTTGTTCCCTACAGGTTATAGATACGAGCAGAAGCTCTGAACTATCCATTCAGACCTCAGTCCTCCTTACGTATAGGTTATGGAAAATGTGCTCTTTGAGTATTTTGTCCAATAGGTTTCCACAAGGAAGCCCCCACTGCTATGTCAAAGATAATATAACAAAAACACGATAGTAAATACTACAGTAAGGTCTGCAAAAACACTACAGTAAATACTACAGTATACTACAGTCCGCAAAAACACAAAAGAAATTACTATAGTATATACTACCGTTTTTTTCAGTATTTATACAATAGTAAATTGTGAATACTACAGTATACTAAAGCCATGTCTGCAATACTACAGTGAATACTACAGTAAAGTCCGCAAAAACATTACAGAGAATACTATAGTATTTTTTCATGTGGGATTATAACAATGAAAAAGCTTTGTCTAAATTAAATTATCTTTGTGACATTGATACATACAGGGATATACCATGACATTTGAATTTCCTTTATTTAATAAAACAACAAACTTTTGAATGTAGTTTTTATGACGGTGCCATGAGCTAGCGCATTTAGCCCTCCAGTCAGCCCTGACAAGGATATGCTATTTTCTCCTCTTCAAATAGCAATTACATGCGCACACAGGAGGTTCCACAAGACCTGATGTACATTTAACATTTTAGTCATTTAGCAGATTTTTCACCTAGTTGGCTAATGCTCTTAACTGCTAGGCTACCTGCAGCTCTGATGTAACGGCGTTAAGAACGTTCCGTAAGCTCACACCGCAGCTAGCTTGAAATGTTTCGGATGGAATCATCCAATCGGTACCTTTTGGGTGGCTCAACCCACTGGCTCAACCCACTGTTTCCAATAACTACCGGAGAACTGCAGGCAGGGGGGTATCTGAAAAAAAATCATGATATTATTGGAATAGTGAAACATTTAAAATGACCATCCCCGGCCTCCCGAGTGGCACAGCGGTCTAAGGCACTGCATCGCACTGCTTGAGGCGTCACTACAGACCCTGGTTCGATCCCAGGCTGTGTCACAACCGCCCGTGAACGGGAGTCCCATAGGGTGGCGCACAATTGGCCCAGCATTGTCAAGGTTAGGGGAGAGTTTTGCCGGGGATGGGCTTACTTGGCTCATCGCGCTCTGGCGACTACTTGTGACGGGCCGGGCGCCTGTAGACAGACTTCAGTCATCAGTTGAATGGTGTTTCCTCCAACACATTAGTGCAGCTGGCTTCCAGGTTAAGTGTTAAAGTGTGGTCCCGTGTGGCTCAGTTGGTAGAGCATGGCGCTTGCAACGCCAGGGTTGTGGGTTCAATTCCCACGGGGGGACCAGGATGAATATGTATGAACTTTCCAATTTGTAAGTCGCTCTGGATAAGAGCGTCTGCTAAATGACTTAAATGTAAATGTAAATGTTAAGAAGTGAAATTGGGGAGGAAAAGGGGGTAAAAAAAGCCCATCCCTCTACTAGTAAGATATAAGATTGGGTTCAGGGGGCCAGGGTCTCTTTGTGAACCCTGACAGAAATGGGTTTACGAGATGAGCAGTCGATGACACCTGTAATGACACCTCTTAAACATTGTACACCTGACATGTCCACAGGCTTTGTGTCTGTCCCTACATACCCCTTTGAGAAGAACCGTGCTGCGTTTGCCTTCAACTCCCTGCTCACCAAGCCGGAGGTGATCTCTGCCTTGTCCAAAGTGCGGGGCGAGTGCAACAGGGTGGCTGCTATGAGTCTGTTCCATGTCACCTTCACCAAGTCGTTGCGTCTAGAGGAGTTTGAGCTCACCCAGTCTCAGACACATGCACAGGTATTGTAACACACAGCCCTAGAAACATTATGATACTCTGCTGGCATCAGTCCTGCTCTCTGAAGAATATCTTTGAAGAATTCTAGTTGTTGTGAAATTCAACACAGTTACTAGCAGCCATACACTGCCATACATTGAAAGCCATACACATCAAAAGCTAACCCATCCCTGGTCCCTCGTGGCCCCTTAGGTGCAGCTGTTCCTGCGGGACTCATGGGTGACCACCCTGTGTAAGGGCATCCACACCAGCCTGAGAGACGTGGGCCCTGGCTGGTTTAGTCTGACGGAGTCCCGGTGGGAGGTGTACAGGATGTCCAAGCTGTGCAGCCTCATGGCCCTGGTGCGCTACAGCCTGCAGGACTCACTGCGCTTCCTGGTGCAGGACTCCCTGGTCAGCCTGGCTCAGCTGCTGCTGGATGCCTGCCACAGTGTTCTCCACTGCCCACAGGACCTGACCTGGGGCTCCAACCTCATCAACAGCCCCTACAAGTGAGATCACATCACCACTCTGTCTCTATTGCTCTCTCTTTCTTTCTAACTACTCTCTATTTATTTGTCTCCCTCATAGGGTTGCAAAGTGAGGGTATATTACTGGTAACTTTAGAAGTTTACAAGTAAACTACCCGATTCTGGTAACTTTCAAGTTTTTTAATAAAAATTAACTTCCTTTCAATGTCAACTGCGTTTATTTTCAGCAAACTTAACATGTGTAAATATTTGTATAAACATAGCATGATTCATCAACTGAGACATAAACTGAACAAGTTCCACAGACATGTAACTAACAGAAATGGAATAATGTGTCCCTAAACAAAGGGGGGGTCAAAATCAAAAGTAACAGTCAGTATCTGGTGTGGCCACCAGCTGCATTAAGTACTGCAGTGCATCTCCTCATCTCCTTATATCTCCCTAATCTTACTACATTTGCACACACTGTATATAGACGTTTCTATTGTGTTATTGACTGTACGTTTGTTTATTCCATGTGTAACTCTGGGTTGTTTGTGTCGCACTGTTTTGCTTTATCTTGGCCAGGTCGCAGTTGTAAATGAGAACTTGTTATCAACTGGCCTACCTGGTTAAATAAAGGTGAAATAAAAAAATAAATGCATGTTTTAAAAAAAGTTCCCGGACATTTGTGGGGGGGAATAGCCCTAGCCCTCACCCTCCGATCCAACAGGTCCCAGACGTGCTCAATGGGATTGAGATCCGGGCTCTTCGCTGGCCATGGCAGAACACTGACATTCCTGTCTTGCAGGAAATTAGGCACAGAACGAGCAGTATGGCTGGTGGAATTGTCATGCTGGAGGGTCATGTCAGGATGAACCTGCAGGAAGGGTACCACATGAGAGAGGAGGATGTCTTCCCTGTAACGCACAGCGTTGAGATTGCCTGCAATGACAACAAGCTCATTCTGATGATGCTGTGACAGACCGCCCCAGACCATGACCCTCCACCTCCAAATCGATCCCGCTCCAGAGTACAGTCCTCGGTGCAACACTCCTTCCTTCGACGATAAATACGAATCCGACCATCACCCCTGGTGGGACAAAACCGTGACTCGTCAATGAAGAGCACTTTTTGCCAGTCTTGTCTGGTTTGTGCCCATAGGTGACGTTGTTGCCGTTGATGTCTGGTGAGGACCTGCTTTACAACAGGCCTAGAAGCTCTCAGTCCAGCCTCTCTCAGCCTATTGCGGACAGTCTGAGCACTGATGGAGGGATTCCTGGTTCCTGGTGTAACTCAGGCAGTTGTTGTTGCCATCCTGTACCTGTCCTGCAGGTGTGATGTTCGGATGTACCGGTCCTGTGCAGGTGTTGTTACACGTGGTCTGCCACTGCAAGGACGATCAGCTGTCCGTCCTGTCTCCCTGTAGCGCTGTCTTAGCCGTCTCACAGTACGGACATTGCAATTTATTGTCCTGGCCACATCTGCATTCCTCATGCCTCCTTGCAGCATGCCTAAGTCACGTTCATGCAGATGAGCAGGGACCCTGGACATCTTTCTTTTTGTGTTTTTCAGTGTCAGTAGAAAGGCCTCTTTAGTGTTCTAAGTTTTCATAACTGTGACCTTAATTGCCTACCGTCTGTAAGCTGTTAGTGTCTTAACGACCGTTCCACAGGTGCATGTTCATTAATTGTTTATGGTTCATTGAATAAGCATGGGAAACAGTATTTAAACCCTTTGCAATGAAGATCTGTGAAAGCCCTTTCTAGTTATTTGGATTTTTACGAATTTATTTGTACGAATTTATCTTTGAAAGACAGGGTCCTGAAAAAGGGACGTTTCTTTTTTTGCTGAGTTTAGTTTTTATCACATGATATCTTGGGGCCTTTCTGGGTACTTCAGATTTTTTTTAAATAAAGGAGAGCCGCACACTCTAGGAGCTCAGATACAAAAATATTTTATGTCCAACGTTTCGACAGACAAGTTCTCTTCATCAGGGTATAATGACAAACACTGTTGGGTGACTCATTTATATAGTATCAAAAGACAGACACAGGTGTGTTCCACTCCGCTAGCCAGCACCTCGCCTAAATAGATGTGCATTTCTTTCACCTCTGGGTACTTCAGATTATCACAGGTGTCTGTAATTAGCTTTGGCCCTCTCTGTGACCTTATCAAATGTAAAATATATAAAATAAGATTATTTTAAATTGTAAACTGGGTGGTTTGAGACCTGAATGTTGATTGGCTGACAGCCGTGGTATATCAGACCGTATACCATGGGTATGACAAAACATTTATTTTTACTGCTCTAATTACGTTGGTAACCAGTTTATAATAGCAATAAGGCACCTCGGGGGTTTGTGAAATATGGCCAATATACACTGCTCAAAAAAATAAAGGGAACACTTAAACAACACAATGTAACTCCAAGTCAATCACACTTCTGTGAAATCAAACTGTCCACTTAGGAAGCAACACTGATTGACAATAAATGTCACATGCTGTTGTGCAAATGGAATAGACAAAAGGTGGAAATTATAGGCAATTAGCAAGACACCCCCAATAAAGGAGTGGTTCTGCAGGTGGTGACCACAGACCACTTCTCAGTTCCTATGCTTCCTGGCTGATGTTTTGGTCACTTTTGAATGCTGGCAGTGCTTTCACTCTAGTGGTAGCATGAGACGGAGTCTACAACCCACACAAGTGGCTCAGGTAGTGCAGCTCATCCAGGATGGCACATCAATGCGAGCTGTGGCAAGAAGGTTTGCTGTGTCTGTCAGCGTAGTGTCCAGGGCATGGAGGCACTACCAGGAGACAGGCCAGTACATCAGGAGACGTGGAGGAGGCCGTAGGAGGGCAACAACCCAGCAGCAGGACCGCTACCTCCGCCTTTGTGCAAGGAGGAGCACTGCCAGAGCCCTGCAAAATGACCTCCAGCAGGCCACAAATGTGCATAATTTCCACCTTTTGTCTATTCCATTTGCACAACAGCATGTGAAATTTATTGTCAATCAGTGTTGCTTCCTAAGTGGACAGTTTGATTTCACAGAAGTGTGATTGACTTGGAGTTACATTGTGTTGTTTAAGTGGTCCCTTTATTTTTTTTAGCAGTGTACTATGGCTAAGTGCTGTGTCCAGGCACTCCATGATGCGTCATGGCTAAGAACAACTCTTAGCCCTGGTATATTGGCCAAATACCACACCCCTCGTGCCTTATTTGGTCAATTTTACCATGGCATTGAATACTTGTTTCTGATTGGCTTGAAGGGCTTTCTAGAGTGTGCATTATTTTCCTATAACGCACGTTATATGAGCACGGTAGAATTCAATGGCTATAGTTCATTCTTACGTGTTTTGTTTGAGCTGCTTTTGAAACCAAAATTCGTATTGAAAACATTGGCATTGTTGAATTCGATTTCCGTAGTCGCAAGCTAGGACTGATGGTTTGGTTAGCTAAACTAGAAAGTCTGTTTGTTTGGTTCACATGGCAGCTACTGTGGCTATGGGCATCCACACCAAACGCGCTCCAGACACGCAGGTTGAAATATCAAAACGAACTCTGATATTTATTATTATATTAATTTGGGGACAGGTCGAAACACATGAAACATTCATGGACATTTAGCCAAGTTCTATTTTACCGCCTGGCTACGCAGACGCTCGTTGACGAGCGCGAGCAGTTTAGATTAAATGATTGAACAACATGTATGTGTACATTTATTTTGCAACGCTTGCACACGCAACGCGAGCGGTGTGGTCGGCATTTTAGTTATGCACTCCTATGTATCTCCACAGGCCGAAGAAGAACCCGCTGTTCTTGGTAGATCTGGTTCTGGATGTGACTGGGGTCCACTACAGCACTCCTCTGGAGAATTTTGAGACTTCCATCATTACCCTGTTTGATAAGGGGATCCTTTCCACCCACAATGTACCTCAGCTGGATAAGGCAAGACAAGACACCATGCATTCCATCATTTTGACAATTTATTTAAATTACAGTAATGAAGTTAGAATTTATTTGTTTCACACTTCTGCCGTATATGATGATGGCTTTCTGTGTCTCTCAGTTTGTGATGCAGAAGATGTTCATCAGTGGCACTCCTCTGTTGGAGTCAGTGGGTCTGTGGGAGCCTGCGGTGGCAGAGCTGAGGGAGAGGGTCCGTGCCGCTCTGCGACAGGCTGCCATCCCACTCCGGGCCTACGCCCGCGAGTATGAGAGATACCTAGAGCTGCACAACTCAGACATAGAGACCTTCCTTAAGTAAGACCTGTCTCAGTAGAACTTGTAGTTGTAGCACTTGTGACTATGTCTGTAACTAAGTCTTTGTGTGTATGTGTCCCAGGGCCCACAGCCAGGAGGAGCAGACTCCCCAGGAGGTGAAGAGGGAGGTGGTACAGCACCTAAAGGAGAAGGAGCGTCTAGACCACTCCTTCCCATCCTCCATCGTCATCGGCCCCTTCACCGTCAGCGTGGAGAGTGTCCGCCAGAGCCTGTCCAAGAAACGCAGAGCCCTGGCTAACGCCGTGCTCGACCGGCTTGCCCTCAAACTCCGCAAGCAAGTGGAGGATGTAAGTCTCAAGTCTTTTCAATAGATTTGTGTAGCAAAGTACAGGAATATCATACTTGAGGATGTACAATGGTCAACGTTGTTTAGTAGGCATTGCATGTGATGTTAAGTGCAGATATGTTTGTTATTATTTGGCTCATACCAGTCTGTACTGTGTGTTTTGTTTGTTTCCAGGCATGTGAAGAGTGTAAGGCTGTCAGCAGGAAGCTGCATGAGAAGCCGAACAGCATTGAGGAGCTGACCGACCAACGTGAATGGATGAAGCAGATCTCAGATCAGCTCAAGGCCCATGAGGTACAGAGAATAAATGATACAGACTTGCAGAGAATAGAATACATCATTTTTGGTACTGTAAAGATCATCCTCTTGATTAGAGAGTTCTCATTTTGTGTGTCACTTTCCTCAGGAGCTCCTATTCAAAGCCATGTCAGACTACGAGTTGATCGATGAGTTCTTCTACACCCTGTCAAATGAGGACTTCAATGGAAAGTAAGGCTGGTTGTTACAACATGTTGAAAGATTGACATACTGATTTTGTATTGGAGTGAGAACGAGAGGTCAAACTAGGAGTGTAGGAAGTAAATAGGTTTGAGTGAATGCTGAAAGTGAGAGCGTGAGTGTCTGTCCCTTTTGCTGTGCAGGTGGACAGCCATTGGGTGGCCACATAAGATTGTGACCCAGATGGAGACGGTGTCGTCCCAGCATGTTGAGGATGAAGAACGCTTCAACAAGATCCAGCAGGCTGACCAGAACAACTTCCAGGAGCGCCTGGACTCTCTACAGGTGAGCCATGCTTTCAAATCCCTAGCCTTTGAAAAAAATTACCCTTTTTTGTTGCCTGCCTCTGCATATGTTGTTGCAGATGGTGGTGGCTGGCTTTTCTGGGTACACGGACATCAGCCGAGCCCACGAGGTGGCCAACGAGGTACGACGCGTGGGCAAGCAGCTAAAGGAGTCCCAGACCATGGCCCAGACATACAACAACCGGGACCGCCTGTTTGGCATCCCTGTCACCAACGTGAGTGTGGCGTTACTGACTCGATCTGCCTCCCTAATGGCTTCTCCTTGATATAGACTATGCTTTTGTTGAGCAATCAACCAACATGTAAAAACAAAGACTGACTTGTACTGACTGGCGGCTGTGTCTGTGTTGCAGTACGACCGTCTGCAGAAGCTGATCAGGGACTTCCAGCCATTCAGAGACCTGTGGACCACCACGTCAGACTGGCTGCGGTGGCACGAGAGCTGGCACAATGACCCCCTTTCCATTATTGACCCCGAGCAGCTGGAGCGCAACGTCACAGACGCCTTCAAGACCATGCACAAGTGTGTCAAAATGTTCAAGGACATCCCCGGTGAGTAGTGGTGGAAAAAGTACTCAATTGTCATACTTGAGTAAAAGTAAAGATACCTTAATCGAAAATGAATCAAGTGAAAGTCACCCAGTAAAATACTACTTGAGTAAAAGCATAAAGGTATTTGGTTTTAAATATACTTAAGTATCAAAAGTATAAGTATAAATCATTTCAAGTTCCTTATATTAAGCAAACCAGACGGCACCATTTTTTATTTTTTATTGACGGATAGCCAGGGGCACACACCAACACTTGGACATAATTTATAAACAAAGCATTTGTGTTTAGTGAGTCTGCCAGATCAGAGGCAGTAGGGAAGACCAGGGAGGATCTCTTGATAAGTGTGTGAATTGGACCATTTTCCTGTCAAAATGTAACAAGCACTTTTGGGTGTCAGGGAAAATGTATGGAGTAAAAAAAAAAAGCACATTACTTTCTTTAGGAATGTAGTGAAGTAAAAGTAAAAGTAGCCAAAAATATAAATAGTAAAGTAAAATACAGATACCCCCCAAAATGACTTAAGTAGTACTTTAAAGTATTTTTACTTAAGTACTTTACACCACTGCCGGTGAGTGACGCTTTATCAAGTAATCAAATCTGATTTGTATACAAAGTCCTTAACATAACCATGGCCTTAACCTCCCAAAAGCAAGAATCAATGAGTGGCAAGGGGAAAAAGATCTGTCTCTCTACCTCTTTCCTTCTCTCTCTCCCTCCCTACCTACCTACACACACACACCAGCGTGTCAGGAGGTGGCTTCTGACATCCGGGGGAAGATAGATGACTTCCGTCCCTACATCCCTCTGATCCAGGGCCTGAGGAATCCTGGGATGAGGGGCAGACACTGGCAGCTGCTGTCAGACCGCATCCACATGAATGTCAAGCCCAAGGCCAACCTCACTTTCTCCCGTTGCCTGGAGCTAGGCCTGCAGGACCATGTGGATGAGATAGCACGGGTGGCCGAGGTGGCAGGGAAGGAGTACGCCATCGAACAGGTACTGGATAACTGCAGGCATTAATAAAGTGGCTAATATCTGTTTTAGCCAATAGCGCTGACGGACACAGTTATCTAATATCCTAATTTTGGACTGAACTGAACGTGTCCCTGTCCTCCCTCTCCCCATTCAGGCTCTGGATAAGATGGAGCATGAGTGGTCGACGGTGGCCTTCGAGGTGTTGCCCTACAAGGAGACGGGCACGTACATCCTGAAGAGCCCAGACGAGGCGTCACAGCTGCTGGATGACCACATAGTCATGACCCAGAGCATGTCTTTCTCCCCCTACAAGAAACCATTTGAGGAACGCATCAGCACGTGGGAGAGCAAGCTCAGGATGACTCAGGTACAGCAGAAAGATACATAAGTCTGACTGGGTGTCATTGTAAGGAGAAGGAGGCTAAAGTAACATTGAAAGTGTCCTACTAGGTGAATGGAGAGCCTTAAAAGGCTGATTGGCCCATTGGCCCATTTGGCCCATTTAAAATCCCTGTAGTAGATGTTGTTCATTCTTCATGAGATGTTTCAAAGCCTCATTAATGTTGTGTGACTGCCCTCTGCTGGTGCTTGCAGGATGTGCTGGAAGAGTGGCTGACCTGCCAGCGCTCCTGGCTTTACCTGGAGCCTATCTTCAGCTCTGACGACATCAACCGCCAGTTGCCTGTAGAGGGAAAGAGGTACCAGACCATGGAGCGCACCTGGAGGAAAGTGATGAAGAGCGCCTACGACAACAAACAGGTGAGATACTGTAATCACAACATAATACAACAACAACCCACATCATGCTTAGATTTACTTCAATAAGGTTCAGTGTTAATACTGAGTGTAAACTAAATGTGTATTGTGTGTGTGCGTACGTGCATGTGCGTGTCTAGGTGATTGACCTGTGCCCGGACCCCCGTCTGTTGGACAGTCTGAGGGATTGTAATAAGCTGTTGGAGCTGGTGCAGAAGGGTCTGAGCGACTACCTAGAGACCAAGCGTGGCTCCTTCCCCAGGTATGCTGTCACTATTGACTGTGTTTCAGCTCTAACCAATGTGACTGTTTATTTAGATTCAGTATTACAGATTAATTCGATAGTTGTTGATTAATACCATTAGAAACAGCTTTGAATTGATCTTTCTCAGAAATGGCAACATAGAGAACTTTTGCCTTTGCAGGTTCTATTTCCTGTCTGACGACGAGCTCCTGGAGATTCTCTCCCAGACCAAGGATCCCACAGCAGTACAGCCTCATCTGCGCAAATGCTTCGAGAACATTGCACGGGTTAGTCTGTCTCTCTCTATCCCCCTGCACCCCTTTTCAAATATTCCTTTTCTCGAGTTGTATCTCTTTCTATCTCTTCTTCTTCTCTGTGTCCCACAGCTTAAGTTCCAGTCAGACCTGCAGATCACTCATATGTACTCTGGGGAGGGGGAGGAGGTCAAGCTCTGCCTGCCAGTGTGGCCCTCTGGGAATGTGGAGGACTGGCTGAGGGAGGTGGAGAAGTCTATGAAGGCCTGTCTGAGGGACAACATTGAACGCTCGCTGAAGGTCTACCCACAGGTCAGCCCCTTACCAAATCTACAGTAGCAGTGCATGGGTAAAATTTCTGGGGAAGCCAAGCCAGGGGGGAAAAAGCCATATTACAATCTATGTGTTGTTATAATTGCATTGTTTGCTCTATAAGCTGTTAGTTCATATGCCACCGTGATATATAGGCCTAAGGCCCAGACAATAAGAAGACAACAGTCACACAGTGGCAGAATAAATTCAACCACATGGTTGTTTCATCACAAAACCGGAGAGCAACATCTGTCTGGTGAAGTCCACAAAGGATATTTGAATGTAACAGTTACATGACCTATAGCATGGGCAAGCAAGTTAATGTTTCGGATATTTTCGAACTAGTCAACAACTACTGATTTAGAGCCACAGAGTTACCGCAAATCACAAAGAAAACAGGAGATGCCTCCTCTATTCAAGCTCCATTTCAACTTCAACATTTCAATATCATCAAATCACCTATGCTTGTTCTAATACAGTGACAACTTAAAGATACCAAAAACAATTTAGACCAATCAACGTAAGCTAAATATGTGTTGCTGTCCATGGTACTGATTTATGTGCGTGTGTGTGTGCAAGTAGAAAAACATGTAGACTCGCCGTACTTGTAGAGAAATGCCAATTCTCCTGTCTTTCATGTTGCCCAAATGGTCTATGAATGTCATACAGTAAACGCTTTTAATTTTTGTTGTCCTAGGCTACCTGGCTAAAATGTTTGCTCGCTAGCCTAACTTCGTTTAATGGGCAACAATGAGCCAGCTAGTTAATATTAGTCTTCTACATCTAGCTACATATTGAACTCCCATCCTCTCAGGCCAGGGGCACAAGGTATTCATTTATAGTTGGATCAGATTCACCGTTGTAATCGTTGGCCAGTACGGAGAATTAAGTAAAAGTCCAAATCCTTATCTCCATCCATGTCTAATTTAGGAAAGGGACGATTTTAACTAGCTAGCTAGCCAGCCATCGGAAGACAACGACACAACGAGATGCAACAATTCAATTTTTTTCTGTCAATTACATTATGCTTTTGATGTGATGTGATTGGTGTGAAGATAATTCCGAACTGACTTCACTTGACACTTTTTTTTGGTTCGCCAGGACCAACCACAGTTGAGCTCACTGAGTTTAGCTCATTGGCTATTATTTTAGAATGTTTTTATCAAGGGAGACCAAATGCTTCTTGGCTTCCCTTGCTATTGAATTCAATGTTGTGGGTGGCAATGATATCATACATTTTTAGGCCAGACAGCATCAGATACTTAAGTGATAATGGCCGAAAAGGCGATGTTTGGAGGATATATTGGCATGGGTGTTGTTAGGCTTTCTAGGGTTGCTACCCAGGCTGTGTGGTCGTTCGTTGTATCAGTTCCGTTGCCTTAGACGTGACCCAGTCTTTCAGTCTTTTTGTTCTGTATCTATGGACGCGACGTGGTTTCTTCCTAGGTTTTGGCCTTTCTAGGGAGTTTTTCCTAGCCACTGTGCTTCTACACCTGTATTGCTTGCTGTTTGGGGTTTTAGGCTGGGTTTCTGTACAGCACTTCGAGATATTAGCTGATGTACGAAGAGCTATATAAAATAAACTTGATTTGATTTGATTTGACCCAGTCATACCTTCTAAATGTTCCATTGCCATACTAGCTAGCAACGTTCTTATCCCTTGCTTGCTATCTCGCCAACTATGGCTAACTTACAGTCACGTCAAAAAGTGCAGTCAGAATAAAAGCAAAGTAGGTGCATTTGCATTTGTTTAAGCTGTTTTCTAGTGACATTTATTTGGATAATGTTACAGCCAGAACATTGAGCTAATGAGGCGCGATTTCGCCTGGCATAGAAAATGTGCTCACTCGTCAGGACACTGTTGTTCAGAAAAGCTATCTAACAACACAATCACTTCAAACTGAAGCTGGAAAGACTGCAAACTAGCCCTTCATTTTGTTTTACCGTTTTTCAATTTACATTTCTTTGTATATATCCATGGATATGATTGTTTTTTTCTTGGTCTGTTTTCGGGGGAAGCCTGACTTCCCTTGGCAGACATGAATACACACAACTGCCAATATATCAACCAGTTGACAGAAAACTACACAGTTCAAACATGATTTTGTCTTAATGTATTGTCATCTGTTACACTGGGCTAAGGTTTTTGGATTTGACAAAAGGTGCCCAAGCTTTGTGAAACGCACTGACAACTGTGATGTGTGTGTGCCCTCCTGTCCCTTCCCCTTAGCAACCGCGTACAGAGTGGGTGTTATCATGGCCTGGGCAGGTGGTGATCGCTGGCTGCCAGACCTTCTGGACCACTGAGGTGTCAAATGCACTGGAGCAGGGAGACCTGACTGACCGACTCTATCCCCAGCTACAAACACAGGTGTGTATCCTAAGTTTTCCCAAAGCTTGGCTAGACCCTGGCTATAGATGGGTTAGTTGACAACGTTACGAAAACTATGTGTGTTTTGTTGTGATTCTGAATGGCCAGATAGTTAGCAAGAATGACAAGAAACTGCCACATGGGGAATCGTAAGTGTCTTGTTTTTAAGTGTTTTGACTGATTTCATGTTAATACATATTGCTAAAGTGTGCTAGCTAGCTAACCAACAACTGTAACAATCTATTTGAGAGACAACAAGTGCTTATTGTGCAAATTTATTTATGTTTTCAATCAAAATTGGAGACGAAATATAGCTTACATGTTGTCAATCTAAGCCAACCTCATCTGTTTGGCCCATAGTTGCGCACAAGTCAGTTGTTGCTAAACAATCAACCTGTCTATTTTGTAGCTGAAGTTCAGATGTGCATGGAAAACATTTGAAATTTTAGTCATTTAGTAGACGCTCTTATCCAGAGGGACTTACAGTAGAGTGAGTGCATAAATGTTCATACGTTTTTCTCTGCGGTAATCAAACCCACAACCCTGGTGTTGCAAGCCCCATGATCTACCTACTGAACCAACTGGGACCATCAGTATGGCTTCAAAGGGCTATGATATCATTGTGAAGAATGTGAAAGAGAATATGTGACTGACAGTGTCCTCCCCTTTGTTATGGTGTAGCTGGGAGACCTGGTGCAGCTGGTGAGGGGCCGCCTGTCTAAGATGCAGAGAGCCGTTCTGTCTGCCCTCATCGTCATAGAGGTCCATGCCAAGGACGTGGCAGCCAAGCTGGTAGAGGAGGGCGTCTCCAGCATCAATGACTTTGAGTGGATCAGCCAGCTCAGGTTTGACCAACAAAATATACCTGCTGCTCATATGATGTACTTAGAGAGTTCGAGAGCTAACGTAGAGTAAATCATTAGCCTTAGAGAGCTAACGATTTGGGTTGAACCATTGTGTGCAGATGACATGCAAAAATCTGTGAACATTCCAGATTCCCCTTAATTAATATTTGTTTCTAGGTATTACTGGGCTCGAAATGACCTGTATATCCGAGCGGTGAACGCAGAGTTCCTCTATGGGTATGAGTACCTGGGCAACTCAGGACGCCTGGTCATCACCCCACTCACAGACCGGTAAGCTTTGGCTACCGGCCTTTGGGTCTCAATGACTCCCGCCCTTGTTATGAAAGCATGTCTCACCCATAGAGATAGATTGAGGACTCTAGTGCCCAAAAGCCCGTTTTAGCATAGGCAGCACCATTGAGGACTTTCCCCATTTTGAAGTAGTCAATTGGGTGGGTCTTCCTATGTATTAAGGAAGGATCACATAATTCCATTTAGATGACCAGGAAGGATCAGCCAATGAATTATACTTGTGATGAAACATTCCATAACTGCAGTTGGCAGTAAATCGCCAACCTTGGCTTTAAACCTGTTCAAACAACACACATTAGGTGGCAGTGTACACCCGTTCAGTTTGTTTGCCAACTCATAGAAGTAGTAGAAGTAGAAAATGGACTACTTCAAAATGGAGACGGCCTCAATGGCGCTGGCGATGCTCTCACAGACACCATAATGGGATAGATACAATGATGCAATGTCTATCTAAAGCTGAATGTCACTCAAACCGACCACTGAGCACTTCAAGCACTAGATCACTCGATATGTGTGTTCACGAGTCAATCGAGTCAATCTCAAATGCTAGTTGTCGAGTCATCAAGGGCTCCACGGCGCCTTTTGGAACCTCTTTATTTAGTGGGCATCCTATGCCGACTGCGCCCTTGGTAGCAACTTTTTCCCATGAATCTTAGCATGTTACCAAGCATCAACAGACAGCTCTCAAAAGCAGTCAGAATAAATCAAGATAAATCAAGAAATCTGTAATTAATTAATTTTCAAGTTTAATTTTGAGGATGTCTTAGTCTAGCGGTTTACACCTAGCAAAGTAGTCCAGTGTATTTCTGAAATTTGATCATGTACTTGAAAACTTGTCCATTATTACCTTGTTAGCTGAGCCTGAGCCAGTCACTGACCTATATAAATGAAAGAGAAGCTAACCAACCAGCTAGTGCAACACTAAATGCAATTCTCCTTCTATAAGCAAGCTAGCTAGCTACTGTAAAATGCACTGATGCTTCTACACGCAAGCTAGCTAGTTAGCTAGCTATTTTAGTAACATTATTTTATCACAATGAATGATTTTTAATGAAGCAGCAAGCAACGTGCTCTACCGTGAGTCTACAGTATCAAGTCTGCTGCTGCGCTGTTTATTTATCTGACCCCCCAACGTTACAACATAGCAATTGGTGCTTTGGAAACATGCTGAAATACAGACTGACTGCTGGGAACATGTCTACAACTTATCAGCGAGCTGTTAAACTATCGTAAATAAGTGACAAGCTACACACTGTTTATAAGTGCAGTGCCCAAAATCTATAGCTAGCAGGAGATAAAATTCCATCCCAGTGTTTGTCAGTGAAGCTAGCAGCAGGCAGGCTACAACAAGCTAAAACCAGTTGATGAAAACTCTTGTGACTGATATACTTGCACATGGGTGTTCGATAAAGGATTTAGGGTTTGTGGGTAAGGTCTCACCCCTCTCTCCCTCACCCTCTCAGGTGCTACCTGACCCTGACAGGGGCACTGCACCTGAAGTTTGGAGGGGCCCCTGCGGGTCCAGCAGGAACAGGAAAGACAGAGACCACTAAAGACTTGGGGAAAGCCCTGGCTATCCAGACTGTAGTCTTCAACTGCTCGGATCAGCTGGACTTCATCGCCATGGGCAAGTTCCTCAAGGGACTGGCCAGGTTAGTCCTTATGTAAAACTGGTAAAATTGTATGTGCAACAAAAGAACACAAGCCTTATTCTAAATATAATTAAATTGTATTTTTTCCTCATCAATCTACACACAAGACCCCATAATGACAAAGCAATTTTTAGCACATTTATTAAAAATAAAACACTGAAATATTACATTTCCATAAATATTCAGACCCTTTACTCAGTACATTGTTGAAGCACCTTTGGCAGAGATTACAGCCTTGAGTCTTCTTGGGTATAACGCTACCGTCTTGGCACCTGTATTTGGGGAGTTTTTCCAATTATTGTCTGCAGATCCTCTCAAGCTCTATCAGGTTGGATGGGGAGTGCAGCTTCACAGCTATTTTCACGTTTCTCCAGAGATGTTCGATTGGGTTCAAGTCCGGGCCCTGGCTGACTCCTGCATTGTCGTGGCTGTGTGCTTAGGGTTATTGTCCTGTGGGAAGGTGAACCTTCGCCCCAGTCTGAGGTCCGGTGCGCTCTGGAGCAGATTTCGATCAAGGATCTCTCTGTTCTTTGCTTCGTTCATCTTTCCCATGATCCTGACCAGTCTTCCAGTCCCTGCTGCTGAAAAACATCCCCACAGCATGCTGCTGCCACCACCGTACGGATGTGGCCAGGTTTCTTCCAGACGTGACGTTTGGCATTCAGGCCAAAGAGTTCCATTCCATTGGTTTCATCAGATCAGAGAATCTTGTTTCTCATGGTCAGAGTCCTTTAGGTGCCTCTTGGCAAACTGCAAGCGGACTGTCGTGCCTACTACTGAGGAGTGGCATCCATCTGGCCACTCTACCATGGCCTGATTGATGGAGTTCTGCAGAGATGGTTATCTTTCTGGAAGGTTATCCCATCTCCACAGAGGAACTCTGGAGCTCTGTCAGACCATCGGGTTCTTGGTCACCTCCCCGACCAAGGCCCTTCTCCCCTGATTGCTCAGTTTGACCGGGCGGCCAGCTCTAGGAAGAGTCTTGGTGGTTCCAAACTTCTTTCATTTAAGAATGATGGAGGCCTCTCGAGTGGCGCAACGGTCAAAGGCACTGCATCGCAGTCCTAGAGGCATCGCTACAGATCTGTGTTCTCCCAAGTCTGTACGGGAGATGCAGCGATGGGACAAGACTTTAACTACAAATTGGGGAGAAAAAGGGGTAAAATAATAATAATAAAAGAAAAATAACAAAAAACGAAAAAACGATAATTTTGAAAACAAATTGAATGATGGAGGCCACTTTGTTCTTGGGAACCTTCAATGCTGTAGAAATGTTTTGGTACCCTTCCCCAGATCTGTGCCTCAACACAATCCTGTCTCGGAGCTCTATGGACAATTCCTTCGACCTCATGGCTTGGTTTTTGCTCTGACATGCACTGTTAACTGTGGGACCTCACACAGGTGTGTGCCTTTCCAAATCATGTCCAATCAATTGAATTTACCGCAGGTGAACTCCAATCAATTTGAAGAAACATCTCAAGGATGGATCAATGGAAACAGGATGCACCTGAGCTCACTTTCGAGTCTCATAGCAAAGGGTCTGAATACTTATATAAATAAGGTTTCTGTTTTTTATTTTTAATACATTTGCAAAAATGTCTAAAAACCTGTTTATGCTTTGTCATTATGGGTTATTGTGTGTAGATTGATGAAGAAAAAATACAATAAATACAATCCATTTTAGAATAAGGCTGTAACGGAACAAAATGTGGAAAAAAGGAAGGGGTCTGAATACTTTCCAAATGCACTGTATATCCTGTTGAATGTATTTAAATTGTTTTGTGGGGCTACTGTGATCTACTGTATCTCCTGTAGTTCTGGAGCCTGGGCATGTTTTGATGAGTTTAACCGCATTGATGTGGAGGTGCTGTCAGTGGTGGCCCAACAAATCGCCACCATCAATAAGGCCCAGCATCAGAGGGTGAACAAAAACATACACAAACACAGTCATAGACAATGTACACAGTCAAAAGTGCAAACACACATGAAAATATTACAGATTTGTATGTCGGTGCGTGCGTGCATTCGTTTGTGCGTGTGTTTGTGTCTCAGGCGGAGCGATTTGTGTTTGAGGGGCAAGAGATCCCTCTTGTTGCCTCTTGTGCTGTTTTCATCACCATGAACCCTGGTTACGCCGGCCGCACTGAACTACCAGATAACCTAAAGGTAGCTACATAAAATTGCCCAAAAACATTTAAAAGTTCACATCCCTGGCAGGGTATTGTAAAACAAAGCACTGAGGTGTGACTGTAACACATTATATTTCTATCTGTTTGTCTTAAGGCTCTGTTCCGTCCTGTTGCTATGATGGTCCCTGATTATGCGATGATCGCTGAGATCTCTCTCTACTCCTTTGGCTTCAGCGATGCTAAAGTCCTCTCCAAGAAGATCACCACCACCTTCAAACTGTCCTCCGAGCAGCTCAGCTCCCAGGTGGTACCCTAGTCTACATAGAATCTTTGCCCCAGTAACCATACCTGCAGCATGCCTTATTGAGGGTCAAGCTTTATATACAGTGCTGTATTTCTTTGTGAAAGTTGTCGTGGAAATTATAATCAATAATGAGTAGAGACAAGGTCAGTCATCAATCAGGGTGTTCCTTTATTCAAAATGTATTAATAACATCAATAAATTATTGCAATAATGAAGCTGGTCAACGATCACCACCCGTAGGTAATTCGTTGACAGCCCGAGCGGATTTTAGCCACAGCATTTTATAGCAAAGTACATGCCCTGAATGTTCATGACAAACAACAGATGTATGGAATGTGTCACAAGGTTAGGATTTGTATGAAAGATACTAATAATTTACAGCAGACTATATCTGCTGTAAAGACTGTTCTCATTGTGTAGAAACCAGGGTCTGACCCCTAAAACAAAGTTCCTCTCATCATTATCCATACTGGAGCCATCTCCACCCTGGTACCTCCCAGCACATAAACACCAACTCATTCTATGGAATACGGGCTCCAAAAGAGGACAAGACCATCATAAATCAGTTGTTAGAGTTCAATCTCAGAAGCTCCTCTCAGTTCACACAGACACAATAGAGTTCTAAGAACCCTATTTTGTTGTATAAAACAACCATTTGATGCAATAACAGTATTATGAACATAATCATGTAATTTCTCCACGATAACCCCCCATTTTGAGATTTTTCTCAACCTAATAGAAAATTACAAGGTTTAAAACATGCATTCACATGTAGAAAACAAATAAGGCATCAACCCAAACGTATAGGGGGAAAAAAACTTCCTTGCACTAGTATACTACTGTCACGACTTGCGCCGAAGTCGGTCCCTCTCCTTGTACGGGCGGCGGTCGACGTCACCGGTCTTCTAGCCATCGCCGCTCCACCTTTCATTTTCCATTTGTTTTGTCTTGTTTTCCTGCACACCTGGTTTACGTCTCCTCATAATTACTGTGTATTTAGCCCTCTGTTCCCTCCATGTCTGTGTGGGGTATTGTTTATTGTCGACGTTGGCACGTTTCCGGCTGGTTAGTGCCAGGTTTTATGTATACCTGTGTTTTGTGGCAGCTGGTACTTTGTACTTTGTTTGTGGTACTGTGTGCTGCCTTACTTGTTTTGGGCATTTGGTGTTGGTGACGCTGTTGCGTTCTGGTCTTACTATTTGCCTCAGTAAAGTACTTCGTGTTCACTCATCTCTGCTCTCCTGCGCCTGACTTCCATGCACCAGCTACACCCACCGTTGACAACTACCATTGTAAATGACCATCTGTTGGTTCATTGAGCCTTTTAACTTAACATAAAATTATCCTTCATTGGGAATGATATAAACATTAAAATATTGTTAAGAAATTATCAGCAATCTAATCAGAGTACATTTTTCATCAGTATGAAACAAATCATCTTGTTGATAATGAGCATACCGTCCCCAAAAACAAAACATTTGCATATCTTGTTGGATAAATCCAGGTAGTGACTCCTGGTTTAAGGGAAATGTATTCCGTTGGTGCCTAATGAACATGACCCAGGGCAAGCATCATGATTCCACTATTTATAAGGCAACTCCTATAGTCTCTATGTGCCATTAGCACCATACCTGCTATAGTTCCAGAGTATTATCATTGTCATCAAAAATGTAATTTGGTAATGGATATAAGTCAAATAGATTAGGATCAATTTCACCCTCTCCATTCACCAATCAATCCATAATACATGAGTTGCTTCACTCAAAGTTAAAACCCTCAGTTTTAAGAACCCTATTTTGTTGCATACAACAACCATTTGATGCAATAACAGTATGATTAACATAATCATGTAATTTCTCTACAATAAAGTTTGACTGATGTATATGTGTGCAGGATCACTATGACTTTGGTATGAGAGCTGTGAAGACCGTGATCTCTGCTGCTGGAAACTTGAAGAGGGAGAATCAAGATATGAATGAGGTTAGAACACCACTTTATATGCCTAAATACACTGACCAGGCTATCAATAACCTGATGTAATCGGCCCGTCTCCCACCTCTAACTTCCAGGAACTGATCTGTCTACGGGCCATACGAGACGTCAACGTCCCCAAGTTCCTCCAAGATGACCTCAAGCTTTTCAACGGCATTGTGTCCGATCTCTTCCCCAAGATACGGGAGGAGCCCATCGACTATGGCACCCTGGAGAAATCCATTCGCAACGTCTGTGCCAAGAAGAACCTCAAGGATGTGGATGGTTCGTACTCTATGAGGACACACAGCTTGTTTTTGTACTGTCTAACCTACATTATATATGCTTATTAGTGATACTGTGCTATTGAGATTAGAATATAGGTATAAGTTAGGAGGGAAATAATATATATTTTTTAACATGGTTTAATTTCCCAAATGCAGGATACATCACCAAGTGTATTCAGCTGTATGAGACTACTGTTGTGAGGCACGGACTGATGTTGGTGGGACCGTCCGGCTCCGGAAAAACCAAGGTCTGCATTCCCCAAAAACCTCTCTTTACCAGCAGCACATGATATGTATTTCAAGATGATTCTGGTATTAAAAATGAATGTAATATATTGCCATTGGCTTGGTTTGTGTGTCAGTGTTATGAGATCCTAGGGACAGCGATGACGGCTCTGCAGGGCCAGGTCTCTGTGAGTGGTGGTGTTTATGAGGCTGTACAGACCTATGTCCTCAACCCCAAGTCCATTACCATGGGACAGCTCTACGGGGAGTTTGACCTGTTGACACATGAATGGTGAGTAATTGCTCCATGTGCACATAACAGACCATCGCATACCGTCTGCAGATTTGGGCACATACAGTACATAAACTCTTATACACCTTGTACATTACAAACACACATACAGTAGATAGCATATTGAATATCCTGAACACTCTCACACATCCATGCACACACACACATGCCTCTTCTACCTCTGTGTATCTCCCTTCAGGTCGGATGGTATCCTGTCCTCTCTGATCCGTGGGGGGTCGTCCTCCATGGACGAGGAGAAGAAGTGGTACATGTTTGACGGGCCAGTGGATGCTGTGTGGATCGAGAACATGAACACTGTGCTGGATGACAATAAAAAACTCTGCCTGAGCTCTGGAGAGATCATCAAACTCACAGACGTGAGAAACCTTTACATCTCTTCTGTCAGCTTTCCCGCTCTCATTTTGTTCCACACCTCATACCAGTTATGCACATTCAGATACATGTGTGTATCCTCCTCCAGGTGCAGACGATGATGTTTGAGGTGCAGGACCTGGCGGTGGCGTCCCCGGCCACAGTGTCTCGTTGTGGGATGGTGTACCTGGAGCCTAGCATCCTGGGCCTCACGCCCTTCACTGAGTGCTGGCTGAGGACGGTCCCCGAACCCCTGAGGCCCTACACAGACCAGCTCAATTCTCTCTTCATCATGTTTCTCCAGGTAACACAGAGGGCCGCTCAACAGGCATTTTAATAATGTTTATTCCACTTTACAACTGTATCATAAGTTAGTTGTTGTGAGTGTCTGGCTGTGTCAGACCTTGTTCTGTTGGGCCTCAGGGGAAATTGCGTCTGTGTCTCTAGGATTCCATCACGTTTGTAAGGAAGTCTGTGAAAGAGGTAATCTTCTCCATGGACAGCAACCTCACATGCAGTCTGCTCAAACTGCTGGACTGTTTCTTCCAACCCTTCATCCATCGAGAGGTCAGTGAACACCACTCCATGCCACAAACACCCACACAATCTACCCACCATCAGGAGACAAAAGGGATGAGTGATCAGCTGAGGTGACGGAGATGTTCATCTCTTGATGACTAGTCTGTCATATGTACTGTGTGTTTGGCCAGGGGGAGAGGCCTCTTCTGCAGGAGAAGCTTGACCGGTTGAAGGAGCTGATTGAGCCCTGGTTCATCTTCTCTCTGGTGTGGAGTGTGGGAGCCACAGGGGACGCCCCCAGCTGCCAGCACTTCAGTGCTTGGCTCAGGGCCAAGATGGCAGAGGAGAAGGTTGAGTTGTGTTTTCCAGAGGAAGGCCTGGTGTATGACTACCAGCTTGAAGATGCAGGAATCAGCAACATGGGAGACGAAGAGGAGGAGGACAGAGGGAGGAAGGTGAGCATTTGAAAAGCAAACATTCTGGATATACCTTTAGAAACATAAAGGGCCATACAAGTGACATACATCCTGTTGTGTAGGTGCACTGGGTCAGTTGGATGAAATCTGCCCAGAATGTGGTCATCACGCCAGAGACCAGCTACTCTGACATCATCGTACCCACACCAGACACAGTCCGCATTTCCTTCCTGATGGATATGCTGCTGTCTAACAAGAAGCCTGTAAGTGCCGCCCAATAAGGCACTCATAAATAGTGTATTATCAGTGTATCATTCCTGGTGAAAGCTTTTGTGAGTGTAATGGAGGAGTCTTTCTGTGAGTAGAGTTGTTCTTAATTAGAGGCTCTGTGTTGACCAGGTGCTGTGCATTGGACCGACCGGCACAGGAAAGACCCTGACCATGTCTGACAAGTTGCTGAAGAACATGCCTGCTGAGTACATTACACACTTCCTTATGTTCTCTGCTCGCACCTCAGCCAACCAGACACAGGATTATATTGACAGTAAACTGGACAAGAGGTAAGCCTTTTACCAACATCTCTCTTTGTACTGTAGGATCTGTGCTGTAATGTCTAAAGGCAGTCTCATTCCTTTATATACTGACCTCTCTAACCAAAGCATGTATTTGTCAGGCGTAAGGGTGTGTTTGGGCCTCCCCTGGGGAAGTATTTTATCTTCTTCATTGATGACCTGAACATGCCCATTCTGGAGACCTACGGGGCCCAGCCCCCCATTGAGCTTCTCCGCCAGTGGATGGACCATGGAGGCTGGTATGACAGGAAGCAGATAGGTGAGGACCCTTCCTCCAAAGCTGAGTCTGCACATCTAGCTCCCATGGCTCTGTGAAGGCCACCAAATTGAACTCTGCCTTGTCCTGCAGGCACTTTTAAACACCTGGTAGACATCAACTTTGCTTGCGCTATGGGACCCCCAGGAGGGGGCAGGAACCCCATCACCCAGCGTTTCACACGCCACTTTAACTTCCTCTCCTTCACTGAGATGGAGGACGCCAGCAAGAAGAAGATCTTCTCTACTATCCTGGGCAACTGGATGGGTGAGACGGCCTGACTGCCGAAAATGTATCCAACTGAGGTTCATTTTGGTGAAGGGTTGAGGGAGGCTAGGTATGGTTGAGGGACCAGTCACATTGAGGAGGTAGTTTGTTAAGTTGCTGCAATACTTTCTAATATATTCTTTGCTTTCTTACAGATGGAAATATAAGTAAAAAGGAACCAGGGAGTAAGTCAGAGAGGGAGACAGAGAGACAGAAGAAGGAGAGAGAGAAAGAGAAGACTGACGCTCTAGAAATGTGTTACCATGCATCGTTATTTTAAACTCAGCAAAAAAGAAACGTCCCCTTTTCAGGACCCTGTCTTTCAAAGATAATTCGTAAAAATCCAAATAACTTCACAGATCTTCATTGCAAAGGGTTTAAACACTGTTTCCCATGCTTATTCAATTAACCAAAAACAATTAATAAACATGCACCTGTGGAACTGTCGTTAAGACACTAACAGCTTACAGACAGTAGGCAATTAAGGTCAGGGCTAGGGCCATTCCCCCCAGAAATGTCTGGGAACTTGCAGGTGCCTTGGTGGAATAGTGGGGTAACATCTCACAGCAAGAACTGGCAAATCTGGTGCAGTCCATGAGGAGGAGATGACTGCAGTACTTAATGCAGTTGGTGGCCACACCAGATAGTGACTGTTACTTTTGATTTTGATCCCCCCTTTGTTCAGGGACTAATTTTTCAATTTCTGTTAGTCACATGTCTGTGGAACTTGTTCAGTTTATGTCTCAGTTGTTGAATCATGTTATGTTCATAGACATATTTACACATGTTAAGTTTACTGAAAATAGACCCAGTTGACAGTGAGAGGACGTTTCTTTTTTTGCTGAGTTTAGTAATTTATGTAGATTATTAATAAGAGTAGATGTTGATGAAATTCTAAAGTATTAAATTGTTGCTGGTCTTTTACACACACAAAAAGGAAAGTTCTCCATATGTCTTTGCTAATTTTATATCCAACCCATCTCCCATACCCCTCTCTTCCCTAAGGACCTGTTCCAGAGATTCAGCCTCTGAACGGGCCTCTGGTGGATGCCACTATCCGCGTCTACGCCACCATCACGTCCCAGCTCCTTCCCACACCAGCCAAATCCCACTACACATTCAACCTTAGGGACCTCTCCAAGGTCTTCCAGGGCATCCTGATGGCAGAGGCTACCAAGATAGAGGTGAATGACTGACGGCTCAAACAGGAGATCATACAGTATAGAAACCCTGAAAGGCTTTCAAACGGAGGATGTGTTGCTTGTTTTGATTCTCAGGACAAGATGCTCTTGCTGCAGTTGTGGTACCATGAAAGCTGCCGGGTGTTCCAGGACCGGCTGGTGAGTGCTGAGGACCGGGACTGGTTTGATAAACTCCTACAGGCCCGCATTGAGGAGTTTGGCTGCAGCTTTGAGGATGCTGTGCCCTGCCAGCCGGTCCTGTTTGGAGACTTCATGATCCCCGGAGCTGACAACAAAGCCTACCAGCTCATTGAGGACAGGGAGAAGGTGAGACTTCACTGCTAAACTTAAAGGGCAACTCCACCACTTTTCAACCTTGTTTTCATTATCTTCAGAACAATACCATTACCAACATACAGTATGTGAAAACAGCACATTTCTACAAAAATATAACGTTACAAAGTTCTACCCGATGGCTTCATCAAAAGTTAAAGCATTTTAAAAACAGTGATTTTGAAACACTATGAGATTTGCGGTAACGTGGGGAGCAAGAAAATACCCTCCCTTGAACTAGAAACTCGTTGCACTTTTTGAAAATCACTCTTTTTTTTAGGACCTTTCTTCTTATCTTTTTAACCACATATCATAGAATCACACTGTTTTCACATATGTAGACACTGGTTTGGTATGGGAGATGATGAATATGAGGTTGAAAAGTGGCGGTATTGCCCTTTAAAAGACTTCCATAAAAACGTTTGGTGACACTACTAGGATAGTAGTGAGATTTATGGGTGTTTTTCATCCCAATACTGTCATGTAACTCCCACAGCTGGCCAGAGTCATGGAGGAGTACATGGACGACTACAACCAGATCAGCACCACCAAGATGAAGCTGGTGCTCTTCATGGATGCCATCCAGCATGTGTGCCGCATCAGCCGCATCCTGCGCCAGCCCCTGGGAAACGCCCTGCTCCTGGGGGTCGGGGGCAGCGGGCGCCAGTCACTCACCAAGCTGGCCACGCACATGTGAGGCTCATACCTTCTATTTTATTAAACATCTGAAAGTATGTTACTGTGATAATATGGTGTTAATATGTTGTTTTACACCTCAGGTCAGACTATGAGTGTTTCCAGATTGAGCTCGCTAAGAACTACGGCCACACAGAGTGGAGGGAAGACCTCAAGAGCATTATGCTGAAGGCTGGCCTGCAGAATGTACAGATCACCTTTCTGTTTGTAGACACACAGGTGAGGACTTTTTCACAGTGTCAGCACTTACACATACCCACTTATCGACATGTCCTCTAACCCTGTGTGTTTGACCTCAGATCAAGAGCGAGTCGTTCTTGGAGGATGTGAATAACATCCTGAACTCTGGTGACGTGCCCAACCTCTATGCGGTGGACGAGCAGGAGCGCATCCTGACTGCCATGAAGCCTGTGGTGCAGGACCTAGGCCAGCAGCCCACCAAAGCCAACCTCATGACTGCCTACATAAAAAGAGTCCGCAGTAACATCCACACCGTGCTCTGCATGAGGTCAGCCTCATGGCACCGTACCCTTACATGGACAGTGCATTCGGAAAGTATTCAGACCCGTCGACTTTTTCCACATTTTGTTACATTACAGCCTTATTAAAAAAATAATTAGATTTAATTTTTTCCTCATCAATCTACACACAATACCATGTAATGACAAACCCCCCCCCACAAATTGACATTTTTGCTAATTTCTTTTTAATTTTTTTCTTTTTAAAATTTTATCCCCTTTTCTCCCCAATTTTCGTGGGATCCAATCGCTAGTAATTAGTATCTTGTCTCATCGCTACAACTCCCGTACGGGCTCGGGAGAGACGAAGGTCGAAAGCCATGCGTCCTCCGAGGCACAACCCAACCAAGCCGCACTGCTTCTTTAAGACAGCGCGCCTCCGACCCGGAAGCCAGCCACATGATGTGTCGGAGGAAACACCGTGCACCTGGCCCCCTTGGTTAGCGCGCACTGCGCCCAGCCCGCCACAGGAGTCGCTGGAGCGCGATGAGACAAGGAAATCCCTACCGGCCAAACCCTCCCTATCCCGGACGACGCTAGCCCAATTGTGCGTCGCCCCACAGACCTCCCGGTCGCGGCCGGCTGCGACAGAGCCTGGGGGCGAACCCAGAGACTCTGGTGGCGCAGTTAGCACTGCGATGCAGTGCCCTAGACCACTGCGCCACCCGGGAGGCCCATTTTTGCTAATTTCTTACAAATAGAAAAACAAAATTTCACATATCACATCACGCTGAAAAACATAAGTATTCAAACCCTTTACTCAGTACTTTGTTGAAGCACCTTTGGCAGCGATTACAGCCTTGAGTCTTCTTGGGTATAACGCTACCGCCTTGGCACACCTATATTTGGGGAGTTTTTCCCATTCTTGTCTGCAGATCCTCTCCAGCTCTGTCAGGTTGGATGGGGAGTGCCGCTGGACAGCTATTTTCACGTTTCTCCAGAGATGTTCGATTGGGTTCAAGTACGGGCACTGGCTGGGCCACTCAAGGACATTCATAGACTTGTCCCGAAGCCACTCCTGCGTTGTCGTGGCTGTGTGCTTAAGGTTATTGTCCTGTGGGAAGGTGAACCTTCGCCCCAGTCTGAGGTCCTGTGCGTCCTGGAGCAGATTTCTATCAAGGATCTCTCTGTTCTTTGCTTCGTTCATCTTTCCCTTGATCCTGACCAGTCTCCCAGTCCCTGCCGCTGAAAAACATCCCCACAGCATGACGCTGCTAACACCGTGCTTCACCGTACGGATGTGGCCAGGTTTCTTCCAGATGTGACGTTTGGCATTCAGGCCAAAGAGTTCCATCTTGGTTTCATCAGATCAGAGAATCTTGTTTCTCATGGTCAGAGTCCTTTAGGTGCCTCTTGGCAAACTGCAAGCGGGCTGTCGTGCCTACTACTGAGGAGGGGTATCCATCTGGCCACTCTACCATGAAGGCCTGATTGATGGAGTGCTGCAGAGATGGTTATCTTTCTGGAAGGTTATCCCTTCTCCACAGAGGAACTCTGGAGCTCTGTCAGAGTGACCATTGGGTTCTTGGTCACCTCCCCGACCAAGGCCCTTCTCCACCGATTGCTCAGTTTGGCCGGGCGGCCAGCTCTAGGAAGAGTCTTGGTGGTTCCAAACTTCTTCCGTTTAAGAATGATGGAGGCCACTGTGTTCTTGGGAACCATCAATGCTGCAGTAATGCTTTGGTACCCTTCCCCAGATCTGTTCCTCGACACAATCCTGTCTCGGAGTTCTACTGACAATTCCTTCAACCTCATGGCTTGGTTTTTGCTCTGACTTGCACTGTCAACTGTGGGACCTGATATAGACAAGTGTGTGCCTTTCCAAATCATGTCCAATCAATTGAATTTCCCACAGGTGGACACCAATCAAGTTGTATAAACATCTCAAGGATGATTAATGGATGCACCTAAGCTCAAAGGGTCTGAATATTTATGTAAATAAGGTATTTCCGTTTTTAATTTTTAATACATTTACATAAATGTCTAAAAACCTTTTTATGCTTTGTCATTATGGGGTATTATGTGTAGATTGATGCGGAATTGTATTTTATTTGATCAATTTTAGAATAAGGCTGTAACGTAACAAAATGTGGAAAAAGTCAAGGAGTCTGAATACTTTCCGAATGCACTGTATATCTGCCTATCACGCCTACACTGTCACTGTTGCACACACACTCCCTCACACACTCCGTCACACACTCACCACCATGCACACACCCACCCACCCACCACTTTTGCTGCTGCCATACTGTTTACTATTATTAATCCTTCTACCAGTCACTTTCTCCTAATCCCCGCCTTCATGTACAGTGCCAGTCAAAAGTTTGGACACACCTACTCAGTCCAGGGTTTTTCTTTATTTTTACTATTTTCTACTTTGTACAGTAATAGTGAAGACATTAAAAACTGTGTGTGTTAAATAAATCTAAATATATTTTATATTTGAGATTCTTCAAAGTAGCCACCCTTTACCTTGATGAAAGCTTTGCACTCACCTGGAATGCATTTCAATTAACAGGTGTGCTTTGTTAAAAGTTTGAGCCAATCAGTTGTGTTGTGACAAGGTAAGGGTGGTACACAAGAACTGCTCAAATATGCAAAGAGAAACGACAGTCCATCATTACTTTAAGACATGAAGGTCAGTCAATACGTTTCTTCAAGTGCAGCCATAAAAACCACCAAGCATTATGATGAAACTAGCTCTCATGAGGACCGGCACATGAAAGAAAGACCCAGAGTTACCTCTGCTGCAGAGGATAAGTTCATTAGAGTTACCAGCCTCAGAAATTGCAGCCCAAATAAATGCTTCACAGAGTTCAAGTAACAGACACATCTCAACATCAACTGTTCAGAGGAGACTGTGTGAAACAGGCCTTCGTGGTCGAATTGCTGCAAAGAAACCGCTACTAAAGGACACCAATAAGAAGACAATACTTTATTGGCCAAGAAAGACAAGCAATGGACATTAGACCAGTGGAAATCTGTCCTTTGGTCTGATGAGTCTAAATTTGAGATTTTTGGTTCCAAACTCTGTGTGTGTGGTTCCCACCGTGAAGCATGGAGGAGGAGGTGTGATGGTATGGGGGTGCTTTGCTGCTGACACTGTCTGTGATTTTATTTTATTTTATTCAAGGCACACTTTACCAGCATGGCTACCACAGCATTCTGCAGCTATACGCCATTCCAGCTGGTTTGGGCTTAGTGGGACTATCATTTGTTTTTCAACAGGACA
The DNA here is from genome assembly GCF_029448725.1 of Salvelinus fontinalis. Lineage (NCBI taxonomy): Eukaryota > Metazoa > Chordata > Actinopteri > Salmoniformes > Salmonidae > Salvelinus > Salvelinus fontinalis. The sequence goes on along the minus strand of NC_074667.1, from coordinate 50,423,806 downwards.
ATGACCCAACACACCTCCAGGCTGTGTAAGGGATATTTGACCACAATCACCCAACATCAAACCAATTGAAATGGTTTGGGATGAGTTGGACAGCAGAGTGAAGGAGAAGCAGCCAACAAGTGCTCAGCATATGTGGGAACTCCTTCAAGACTGTTGGAAAAGCATTCCAGGTGAAGCTGGTTGAGAGACTGCCAAGAGTGTGCAAAGCTGTCATCCCAAGCAAAGGGTGGCTACTTTGAAGAATCTCAAATATAATATATATTTTGATTTAAGAGTTTTTTGGTTACAACATGATTATATATGTGTTATTTCATCATTTTGATGTCTTCACTATTATTCTACAATGTAGAAAATAGTTTTAAAAAATAAAGACGAACCCATCGATGAGTAGTCCAAACTTTTGACTGGTACTGTACATATCTACTTCATATTCTCCAGTATCCCTGCACATTGTACATTTTGGTACTGGCACTGACCCTGTGTATAGCTTCCTCTCTTATTTGATATTTGTCATGTTTTCTTTATTATTTATAGTTATATTTGTATTAGTTATACTACTGGACTGTTGGGAAGAGCTCGCATGGTAAGCATTCCACTGTTCTTGTGCATGTGACAATAAAACTTGAACTGAACTGCTCACTCACAGCATCTGAAAGGTACAGTAAAGAGATCAGCTAATGACTTGAACCTCTACTAATTTCTCTTTACCTCTCTCCACCCCCTTTTTTTTCACCTCACTTCCATCTCTTCCCTCACTCTGCTGTCCTTACCTATCTTCTCTCCACCTCTCCGTTCCTCACCACGCCCCTTCTTGCCCCTTTTCCTCCTCTCCCCATGTCTAGTCCTATAGGGGAGGTGTTCCGTGCGCGGCTCAGACAGTTCCCGTCTCTGGTGACCTGCTGCACTATAGACTGGTTCAGTGCCTGGCCAGAGGAGGCCCTCCAGTCTGTGGCTGCCTCCTTCCTCTACGAGCTGCCAGAGCTGGAAGCCAGCCCCACCGCAATGAAAGGCCTGGTGAGGAGAAAGAGAGAGTGTTTGTTTGTGTTCTTCTCTCCTGCCAGCCTCCCCTCACCACTGTTGTGTCCCTGTCTAGATTATGATGTGTGTGGAGATCCACCAGATGGTAGCCAGGAAATGTGCACAGTACCTGGCTGAGCTGTCCAGATATAACTATGTCACGCCCAAGAGCTATCTGGAGCTACTCGCAATCTTCTCCTCTCTCATCGGCCGCAAGAAACAGGAGCTGCACAGTGCCCGGCAGCGCATGAAGACTGGCCTGGACAAGGTGAGAGGAGGGACCCTCAATGCCACAATTTTTGTATCTAAGAGGTAGTCTTCTCTTCTGTGTCTTTTGCTTCAAATGTATTTTGTATGTTGCTTTAAATGTGTGTCTGTGTTCATATGGGACTGCGTTTAACCGTGTGATTTTACTGTGTGTCTGTGTGTGTCTATAGCTATTGAGGACAGCAGAGGATGTGAGTAAGATGCAGGAGGAGCTGGAGATGATGAGGCCTCTGCTGGAGGAAGCTGCCAAGGACACAGTATTCACCATGGAGAAGATCAAGGTAACTTAGACCAGGAAACCTCATCAGGCTCTTCAAACGCCTGCATATGCTGTATCCTTTATATAGCACATGTGTTATGCACGTTAATCTTTGTGTGTGTGTGTGTGTGTGTGTGTGTGTGTGTGTGTGTGTGTGTGTGTGTGTGTGTGTGTGTGTGTGTGTGTGTGTGTGTGTGTGTGTGTGTGTGTGTGTGTGTGTGTGTGTGTGTGTGTGTGTGTGTGTGTGTGTGTGTGTGTGTGTGTGTGTGTGTGTGTTGACAGGTAGACACTGTGGTTGCAGAGGAGACCCGTACGGCGGTGCAGGCAGAGGAAGCCAAAGCCTCACAGAAAGCATGTGTGGCCGGGGCCATCGCTGAAGACGCCCAGAAAGACCTGGATGAAGCGCTGCCAGCTCTAGATGCCGCCCTCACCAGCCTCAAGTCTCTCAACAAGAACGACGTTGTTGAGGTGACATTATTTTGCCCAGTAATGGTTGTACTTGTACTTTTGGCTTGTTGTTTTCCTAGATTGCTCTGTACTGTATGAGGGTTGTTGTACTGTACGACTGGGGCTGGGTCTCTCCAGGTGAGGGCCATGCAGCGCCCGCCCCATGGGGTGAAACTGGTGATAGAAGCTGTTTGCATCATGAGGTCCATCAAGCCTAAGAAGGTGGCCGGAGAGAAGCCAGGCACCAAGGTGGACGACTACTGGGAGCCTGGCAAGAGCCTTCTGCAGGACCCCGGGAAGTTCCTAGAGGGCCTCTTCAAATTTGACAAAGTATGTCAGTGTCCTGAGGACACGTTATCCCAAACAAAGCTTTTTACTTTCTTTCAGTTTAAAGGGAGCTTTTTGACTGGAATCATTTTGGCACTGATCTCCTCTGTAGGAAAATATCCCAGACTCTGTGATCAAATTAGTGCAACCCTACATTGATAATGAAGAGTTCCAGCCAGCCAACATTGCCAAGGTGTCCAAGGCCTGCACCTCCATCTGCCAATGGGTGCGAGCCATGCACGTGTACCACTTTGTGGCCAAGGGTGTGGAGCCTAAAAGGGTATGAATATATTTGCTTTAAATGCTGCCCTCTCTTGTACAACAAGACTATTGCATCTGTATATGCACTATTTGTGTGAGTGTTGATGTGTGTATCTTTCCTTCCTGTGTGTGTGTGTGTGTGTGTGTGCTCACGCAGAAAGCTCTGCAGGAGGCCCAGGAGGACCTGGCTGTGACCCAGCTCATCCTGGACGATGCCAATGAGAAGCTGGCACAGGTGGAAGAGGGCATCGCAACGCTGCAGGCCAAGTACCACGACTGTCTGGCCAAGAGGGACGAGCTGGACAACAAGTGCCAGCTGTGTGAGAACCGCCTGGTCCGCGCAGACAAGGTCAGAGAGAGAGAGACGGGGACAAAGCTTCTGCATTGCTTGCTGTTTGGGGTTTTAGGCTGGGTTTCTGTATAGCACTTTGTGACATCTGCTGATGTAAAAAGGGCTTTATAAATACATTTAATTGATTGAAAGCTCACTGATAACAACACACATATTTGCACTGGCTTGGCAGGTGCAGGACAAATCTAAAAGGATATAGAGGCCAGACCATACACAGTTGACTTGGGTTGCAAAGATTTTATACAAAATTACCAGATTAAAAAAAAATCTGGGTTATTAACGGGTCATTTTGGTAATCTGTGTAAGTTTTGGTAATTTAAACTTGATTAATATACAGTTGAAGTTGGACGTTTACATACATCTTAGCCAAATACATCTAAACTTTTTTCACAATTCCTGACATTTAATCCGAGTAAAAATTCCCTGTTTTACGTCAGTTAGGATCACCACTTTATTTTAAGAATGTGAAATGTCAGAATAATAGTAGAGAGAATGATTTATTTCAGCTTTTATTTCTTTCATCACATTCCCAGTGGGTCAGAAGTTTACATACACTCAATTAATATTTGGTAGCATTGCCTTTAAATTGTTTAACTTGGGTCAAACATTTCGGGTAGCCTTCCACAAGTTTCTCACAATTAATTGGGTGAATTTTGGCCCATTCCTCCTGACAGAGCTGGTGTAACTGAGTCAGGTTTGTAGGCCTGCTTGCTCGCACACGCTTTTTCAGTTCTGCCCACACATTTTCTATAGAATCGAGGTCAGGGCTTTGTGATGGCCACTCCAATACCTTGACTTTGTTGTCCTTAAGCCATTTTGCCTCAACTTTGGAAGCGTGCTTGGGGTCATTGTCCATTTGGAAGACTCATTTGCAACCAAGCTTTAACTTCCTGACTGATGTCTTGAGATGTTGCTTCAATATGTCCACATAATTTTCCAACCTCATGATGCCATCTATTTTCTGAAGTGCACCAGTCCCTCCTGCAGCAAAGCACCCCCACAGCATGATGCTGCCACCCCCGTTCTTCACAGTTGGGATGGTGTTCTTTGGCTTGCAAGCCTCCCCCTTTTTCCTCCAAACATAACGATGGTCATTATGGCCAAACAGTTCTATTTTTGTTTCATCAGACCAGAGGACATTTCTCCAAAAAGTACGATCTTTGTCCCCATGTGCATTTGCAAACCGTAATCTGGCCTTTTTATGGTGGTTTTGGAGCAGTGGCTTCTTCTTTGCTGAGCGGCCTTTCAGGTTATGTCGTTATAGGACTCGTTTTACTGTGGCTATAGATACTTTTGTACCTGTTTCCTCCAGCATCTTCACAAGGTCTTTTACTGTTGTTCTGGGATTGATTTGCACTTTTCGTTCATCTCTAGGAGACAGAACGCGTCTCCTTCCTGAGCGGTATGACGACTGCGTGGTCCCATGGTGTTTATACTTGCCTACCATTGTTTGTACAAATGAACGTGGTACCATCGGGTGTTTGAAATTGATCCCAAGGATGAACCAGACTTGTGGAGGTCTACAATTTATTTTCTGAGGTCTTGGCTGATTTCTTTTGATTTTCCCATGATGTCAAGCTAAGAGGCACTGAGCTTGAAGGTAGGCCTTGAAATACATCCACAGGTACACCTCCAATTAACTGAAATGATGTCAATAAGCCATGACATAATTTTCTGGAATTTTCCAAGCTGTTAAAAGGCGCAGTCAACTTAGTGTATGTAAACTTCTGACCCACTGGAATTGTGATAACAGTGAATTATACGTGAAATAATCTGTCTGTAAACAATTGTTGGAAAAATTACTTGTGTCATGCACAAAGTAGATGTCCTAACCGACTTGCCAAAACTATAGTTTGTTAACAATAAATTTGTGGAGTGGTTGAAAAACGAGTTTTAATGACTCCAACCTAAGTGTATGTAAACTTCCGACTTCAACTGTATATATTTATTTATTTATTTTTCTCCCCCCCTTTATATCTGTGTCCATGTTGTCCATGATTTTCTGGTAGATAGAACATATGGTTCAAGAGAAAGTAGCAGTACTTAATTTGTAAATTGGGAGGTGCCGGAAACAAAAAGTTAGCACAAGAGGAGGGTGACCTGAAGAGCTCTGAGGTACCGGAACACATTAAAAGAATCGCCTTTATAATAAAACATTGCATGCATATCATCATATTTGTGTAGTGGCATAGAGCAGTAGAGTAGGTAGAGGCACTTGCAGATGTTGCACACATGGGAAAAATTTGGCAATTCTATGCCATTTTACATGGCTGCCGACTTAAGCAGAATCTTTTTTTAATACTGCAAAAATGATTGAAATGACAGATGCAGCAGCCTCCCGGGTGGCGCAGTGGTCTAAGCTGCGCCACCAGAGTCTCTGGGTTCGCGCCCAGGCTCTGTCGCAGCCGGCCGCGACCGGGAGGTCCGTGGGGCGACACACAATTGGCATAGCGTCGTCCGGGTTAGGGAGGGTTTGGCCGGTAGGGATATCCTTGTCTCATCGCGCTCCAGCGACTCCTGTGGCGGGCCGGGCGCAGTGCGCGCTAACCAAGGGGGCCAGGTACATTCCTCCGACACATTGGTGCGGCTGGCTTCCGGGTTGGAGGCGCGCTGTGTTAAAGAAGCAGTGCGGCTTGGTTGGGTTGTGCTTCGGAGGACGCATGGCTTTTGACCTTCGTCTCTCCCGAGCCCGTACGGGAGTTGTAGCGATGAGACAAGATACTAATTACTAGCGATTGGATCCCACGAAAATTGGGGAGAAAATGGGATAAAAAAAAAAAAAGAAATGACAGATGCCTTTTACATGGACTAACTGAGAATATGAGATCAATTTAAAACAACCTTGTCTTGAATCCATGAATATCCTAGGCCAAGGTGTGTAGAATATTTGGAAATTATAGTTCTAAAAAACTGACTCACCCAATGATGCACAGCTCACTCACCGGCGATGGCCGATGCGCTCGTGCCAAAAGCCTATCTCGCTCGTTTTACTTTAAAAAAAATGCTGTTCACTCAATAGGCCAATTTGGAAGTTGATAAAATATGTTGGTAGCCTACAGACACATTAGAGTCTTCTCTTTTCAGCAGGAGCCATTTGCAGTAAAACCTGTGTTTTCCCACGATTGTATTTGAAATATTGCGAAAGGCCTGTTTTGGCTGTTTGCTGTTCACTGACAGATTTGCCACACTTTACCGACTGAAGGCGATGCCTTGTGATTGAGCTACACACAATCCACAGCTAGGCTATTTAAAGAAAAATAAGCTATTGATCTCTAGGTTACAATGTTGCGCAAACCATAAACCGGGCCGGCCAAACCAGAATCAATTCTGAATATCAGGCACGGGCTAAAAAAAACATTTTCACATTTACTTTTTTTTAGGGGGCAGCAGAATTACAGAGGAGGCAACTCAAATGAACTCTGACCACTTTTTTTTAAATCTTTACATTTCAAACAGTGATCTGGCTCAAAGCACTGCAAAATAGTATAATTAATAAAAAAAAACAAAATGACTTCTAATGTAATTGCAATTAACTCTTCCAACTATTGACTTGTTTCACAACTGCCATCAGTTTGGCCCTGCAACATTTGTAACAAAGATATGTTGACAAACAGTACTTCAAGGCGACTCCACTTCCTGATTTGGCCTCGTTTGGTTTATTAAGAAAAGCTTCCTGATTTGGCCATGACTGAATTCAAACGTGAGTTGGTTTCGAGGTGTGGTTTGATGTGGGTGTCTGTTGTGTGTGTTCGCAGGTGGGAAGAGTTAGCCAAATAATTTTTGCCAATTAGATTCATTCGGCTGGTGTGCGACTGTGGCAAAATTGGTTTGACTTTGGATAGCCTATCTCTGGGGATAGTTAGGAACCGTCAATAAATTACACAATGTAAGTTGAACAATATAGTCGTCTTGCACATCTTTTAGGTGTCTCATAAATGCTTTTAATATTTGTATATTCATTTCTACAATTTACGTTGATTAGGATTTTTAATTAATTGAAATTTGGAGCTATTGACCTTTTTAAAATATTGTACAATGTACATTGTGTAATTTACTAATGGTCCATAACTTGCCCCATAGGGATATCAAATGTCAAACCAAATTGACCATGGCCATTAAAATAAACCCAACCCATGGAATACTGTTACGGTACCCTTCATTCCGTGACATACAATTTTTTTCCTATCATCTCGCAAATCTCCATTTTGGACAAGACTGAATTATCCTATTTACACTTTGTAGTACATTTTTACACTAGAGTAAATGTTTCTGACTCATATCGATGCCACATAGGCCATTTTCAAAACGAGAAGTTGTTTTGAAAGTCACTCTTTAAATAAAATAATAACTTGTAAAAATATAAAGGATATTCCATGTAGAAACAGCAACGTATTCAATTTGTTGATGGGTTATACTTAGTATAATGTTTCACAGCTTTATGATTCTATTTTCCACATTAGAAATATCATATTTTATATATTTTATATGTTATTAAAATGACCTAAAATCCTTGGAAGTTAAAAAAAATGATGTGAGTTTATTGGTACATTTCCAAAATTACCAGTAATATTCTCCACATTGCAACCCTACTATTGACTGTTACTCTGTCACTTTGTTCTTTTCATTTTACACAAGTTTTTTCCCCCCCTTCCAATGTAATTTCTGCAATGCCATATTTATTTACATCAGACATAACTCAGTGTTGTCTACTATGTCTGTGGGTGCTGATGTTATGAGTGTTGTGTGTGTCTCTCCAGCTGATTGGAGGGCTAGCGGATGAGAAGGTGCGTTGGAAGGAGACCGTGCAGCACCTGGAGTACATGGTTAATAACGTGTCAGGAGACGTGCTGCTAGCAGCAGGATATGTGGCCTACCTGGGACCCTTTACTGTGAGTGCTGCTCTGTTGTTGTGCTACTGTTACATGTATGTGTTGTGCTGTGGTATTAGTCAGAGTTTTGTCACAGTAAGTAGTGCTTTTAGGTATTTTGTGGAGAGAATGACCCATAGATGACCATTGTGTTGATTTGGTGAGCTGTCTGTATATGACCTTGACAGGGAGAGTACCGGGCCTCCATGGCAGATGAGTGGCTGCGTGGCTTTAAAGAGCAGGAGGTGCCCCACACAGACGAGCCCAACCTCATCAGCACTCTAGGGGACAAGGTCAAGATCCGCTCCTGGCAGGTTAGAACCCCTCACAACACTACTAGCACAGATACAACATAATATCCTATGTCAGACTGACCCGTGGTGTCAAATAATATAGCAATGTAAAATACTCCCAATATCCCATTTTGTGTGTGTGTGTGTGTGTGTGTGTGTGTGTGTGTGTGTGTGTGTGTGTGTGTGTGTGTGTGTGTGTGTGTGTGTGTGTGTGTGTGTGTGTGTGTGTGTGTGTGTGTGTGTGTGTGTGTGTGTGTGTGTGTGTGTGTGTGTGTGTGTATAGATCACAGGGCTGCCTAAGGATAACCTGTCGGTGGAAAATGGTGTGATAACACAGTACTCTCAGCGCTGGGCTCTTTTCATCGACCCACAGGGACAGGCCAACAAGTGGGTCAAAAACATGGTGAGAATGTTCAATGATTCCTGTGTACTGGTCTGATTCCAAACATAGTCCACAGAGGGAGCCATAGAGCTAATACTCTCATTATCCACAACCATTACTGCACATCTTTAGATAGTATCTTTAGAAAATAGAGAGAACTAAAATGTCCTGCTTTACATTGTGTAAGTAAATGTTGTTTTATTTCAGCATCTGTATGTAAGGAGACACCTGTATTTAAAAGGGGATATGGTCATATATTTCCTATGTATATGCAGAAGCTGTTGGTTAGACATGATGGTTGAACCCTGCTTCCTTCTTCCTCTCAGGAGCGTGACAATGGATTGGACGTGATGAAGCTGAGTGACCGGGACTTCCTGCGTAGTCTGGAAAATGCCATTCGCTTCGGGAAGCCTTGCTTACTGGAGAACGTCGGAGAGGAACTAGACCCTGCTCTAGAACCCGTCCTACTGCGACAGGTCCTTACCTAGGGCACATAACACGTCGATACAACACTCAGTCAACACACAATAAAGTCAACTCATTGCAGTTGTTGCTTGTTGTCGCCCTCAGACGTTCAAGCAGCAGGGCAGCACAGTTCTGAAGCTTGGAGACGCTGTCATTCCCTACCACGATGACTTCAAAATGTACATCACCACCAAGCTACCCAACCCACACTACTCCCCTGAGATCTCCACTAAGGTTACCCTCATCAACTTCACCCTGTCCCCCAGGTATTGTGCTCACCTTCACTTCACTTCACTTCACACTGGCCCCTACTCCCTGGCCGGTTGACCTCTGACCCTGACGTGTGTGTGTGTGTGTGTGTGTGTGTGTGTGTGTGTGTGTGTGTGTGTGTGTGTGTGTGTGTGTGTGTGTGTGTGTGTGTGTGTGTGTGTGTGTGTGTGTGTGTGTGTGTGTGTGTGTGTGTGTGTGTGTGTGTGTGTGTGTGTGTGTGTGTGTGTAGTGGTCTGGAGGACCAGCTGCTGGGTCGGGTGGTGGCTGAGGAGAGGCCTGACCTGGAGGAGGCTAAGAACCAGCTGATAGTGAGTAACGCTCGTATGAAGCAGGAGCTGAAGGAGATAGAAGACCAGATCCTGTTCCGCCTCAGCTCCTCAGAGGGAAACCCTGTGGACGATGAGGAACTCATACGGGTGCTGGGAGCCTCCAAGATCAAGGCCGGAGAGATCCAGGTCAGACATGGGGAGCAGTGTAACCACCACACTTCAACTTGACCCCTTTTGATTTCCCAAAAATAAGGCTTTTACATGTTATTTCCAAGTATATTTTTAACTCTGCCCCTTTGCGAAGAACATACTGTTACTGTTCAATCAACTGTTGAGTCGTTGATGTGGCACTATGACCATACAAAGGCTGATGTCATTGTCAGGCCAAAGTGATGGTGGCTGAGGAGACAGAGCGGGACATTGATGCCACTCGTCTGGAGTATGTCCCTGTGGCTGTGCGTACTCAGATCCTCTTCTTCTGCGTATCGGACCTTTCCAACGTGGACCCCATGTACCAGTACTCCCTGGAGTGGTTTTTGGGCATCTTCATGTCGGGGATTGCCAACTCCGAGAGGGCAGGTAAAGAGAACTCACCCACATAAATGTAGACACACACATACTGTATTTGTACGCATTTTAGGACAACCCTTTCACAACTGAATGCTTAACTGCTAACTGCTTAACTGCTAACATCACAGCAATGTAGCATGTATCATTAAGCACCAAAGGTAGCATGAATATATCCAACCCCATTAATAAACTCTTTTCCCATTTTGTTGGCCTTGTGTGTCTCCCCCAGACACGGTGGAGCAGAGGATCATCAACATCAATGAGTTCTTCACCTTCAGCCTCCACAGCAACGTGTGCCGCTCTCTGTTTGAGAAGCACAAGCTCATGTTTGCCTTCCTGCTGTGCGCTCGCATCATGATGAATGAGAACAAGATCGATATGGTAGGAGGAACTGGTGGTGTTGAGTGTTTGGTCTGTATTGTTGTTTTTAAAGTGTATCTGTGCTCATACTCTGTTTGTGTTCCACCTGCCAGTCTGAGTGGCGGTACCTGCTGGCGGGGGGCATGCCCCAGCAGCAGCTGTCCAACCCTGCAGTGAGGTGGTTGTCTGAGCGTGCCTGGCAGGACATCTTGGGCCTCAGCGCTTTGCCCACCTTCAACAGTCTGGCAGACAGCTTCCCCAAACACATGAAGGCCTTCAAGAGGATATTTGACAGCAGCGAGCCAAACAGGTCTTCACAAACACAGAAGCTACATATTTTATATGCACAGCTAGGGTTGTCCTGATGCCCGTATCGCAATACCACAATACTTGATTTTCCATGTCAAAAAAGAAAACATCAGGCAGACTGAACTTTATGGTCCTATGTAAAGTATTGTGTACTATAGCCAAGAAATGTAGTCCGCTTCATGTTTTGTTCACTTGCCATGATACTTCTGATTATCGTGCCACTGATATTATGCTTGCCAACCCTTCACTCTTAGGAAAAGGGTTCCAAAAGGCTTCTTCGTTTGGCTGTCCCCATAGGAGAACCCTTTTTAGTTCCATGTAGAACCATCTTTTGAAAGGAGTTCTAGATTGAACCCAAAGGGGTTCTACCTGGAACCATAAAGGGTTCTTCAAAGGGTCATCCTATGGGGACAGTTTAAGAACACTTTTAGGTTCTAGATAGCACCTTTTTTTCTAAGAGTGTAGACACAGCACATGCTAGTTTGCAGTGTGTCAATAGATACTGCAAATTACACCTACTCTGACTGCTGACTGGTGTCCATGGATGTGTGCGTGTGTGTCTAGGGAGCCGGTCCCAGGGGAATGGAATACCCAACTGGACTCTTTCCAGAAGCTGTTGATATTGCGCTGCCTGAGAGCTGACCGCATGACTCACGGCCTGCAGGACTTTGTTGCTGCTCAGCTGGGCCAGCGCTTTATAGAGCCACAGGTGCTGCACTTTTGCCTTTCTGGGTAGTGAAGACATCCTAAGTTGCATTTACCTCAGTGCCACTGTCAATGCCATCTTTAGTATATGTTGTTTTGCCTTGTATCCAACTCAGTGTAAACACTTTGCCACCAGGTTTATTCTAAAACCATAAATATTTACAATATAAACTCATCAGAGTTTTTCCCAATGTAGGTCACCTCATTGTTTATTTGATGTTTCTCATACCTCGTTCTGTACTGTACCTCTCTCCTTACTCCCTCCCTACCTCCCTCCTTCCTTCCATCCCTCCCTCCTTCCTTCCATTTCTCCCTCAGGCATCAGATCTGTCTGTTGTATTTAAGGAGTCGTCCCCCTCCACGCCGCTCATCTTCGTCCTATCTCCCGGAACCGACCCTGCCGCTGACCTCTACAAGTTTGCTGACGTCATGAAGTTCTCCAAGAAGATGAGTGCCATCTCCCTGGGCCAGGGGCAGGTCAGTATGGCCTGGGGAATGCCTGGGAAAACTCACTCCTCCCACCCACGAGACATCCCACTGGAAATTAGTCCTCCCAATGAGGTCACTCTCATTTGTCATGCTAAGAAAAGCTTAGTCTCCCCACCTCAGTGATAATTACCAGTCTATTTCTAGCCAGAGGACTAGGACTCTGTGTCCTGTATGTATCCCCTTCTAAAGACGTGCTACATTCACCATCACCATGAGTGCAAGCCAGTCTGAGAAATAACTGAGACAGACAGAATCAAGCCCAGGCTCAAAGTCATGATGTTTGAACCTAAGCCTTGTGATATCTACAGTATTTCACTGTCATGTTGGTATATTCTTGAGACCTCTGTGCAACTGGTCCTGTCTGTTGTGGTTGTGTGTCAGGGTCCCTGGGCTGAGGCCATGATGCACAGTGCCATGGAGAGGGGCAAGTGGGTCTTCTTCCAGAATTGTCACCTGGCACCCAGCTGGATGCCCTCCATGGAGAGACTCATTGAGAACATTGACACAGATAAGGTGGGCTCACCTAGAAGAATACACATCCACACAAACACACAACTGAAGCTATACAGTAAAGCGAGAGGTAGAAACCTTTGTCACTCTTAAACCTGCCAACACCCTATTCACTCCTCTTTAGGTACACCGGGATTTCCGTCTGTGGCTCACCAGCCTGCCCAGCAACAAGTTCCCCGTGTCTATTCTGCAGAATGGCTCTAAGATGACCATCGAGCCTCCCAGAGGCATCAAGGCCAACCTGTTGAAGACCTACCTAAGCCTGAATGATGACTTCATCACTACCTGCACCAGGGTCTGGCTCCTCTCACTCCCATACTATACTGTGTACTGTATTGTGTAATTCAAGTGATAAACTACATACCCAGACCCCTCGTCTAACGTTGTCCCCGGTTCCTCCTCTCCTCTCCAGGCTGCAGAGCTTAAGTCCCTTCTCCTATCTCTGTGTCTGTTCCACGGTAATGCCATTGAGCGCAGAAAGTTCGGTCCACTGGGGTTCAACATCCCATATGAGTTCACTGATGGTGACCTGCGCATCTGTATCAGCCAGCTCAAGATGTTCCTGGACGAGTACCAGGACATCCCCTACAAGGTGGGGAAGACACACACACACACACACACACACACACACACACACACACACACACACACACACACACACACACACACACTCTCTCTCTCTTTCTCTTTCTCTCTCTCTCTCTTTTCTAGCTTCCTTCTCTTCTAGCTTTTCCTTTTAGTATTTCTCTTTTCATCTCCCCTTTCCTTCTTTATCTTTTATCTCCTCTCATTTCCTACCCTACTTCTAGCAAGATTATGTATTTTTTATGTTTCAGTGTGTCCTTTTTTTCTGGTGTGGGTATGTGCCTGCGTTCTGTCAGTGATTGATTGTGCCGTTGTTCTCTACTCGATCTGTCCAGGTTCTGAAGTACACTGCGGGGGAGATCAACTATGGTGGTCGTGTGACCGATGACTGGGACCGCCGCTGCATCCTCAACGTGTTGGAGGACTTCTACTGTCCTGCTGTGCTCGGTGCCGACTACGCCTACTCCGCCTCCGGAGTCTACAGGCAGATCGACACTGAGCTCGACATCAAGGTCAGAGAATGAGGCGGTTAGTTTGGTCTGAGTTAGCATTAATAAACACTGGTTAATTCCCAACCAACAACCACTAATATCCGTTTTGCTTGTCTCTCAGGGCTACCTGGCGTACATCCGTGGCCTGCCCATCAACGACACACCTGAGATCTTTGGTCTCCATGACAATGCTAACATCAGCTTTGCCCAGAACGAGGCATTTGCCCTGCTGGCAGCCGTGGTGCAGCTCCAGCCTAAAGCAGCAGCCAGCGGGGGCAAGGCCAGAGAAGAGGTACTGTGTGTACTATGTGTACTGTGTGTGTCCTCTCCTGTGTCTACTCTCGCTGAAACTCTACCCCAGCAAGAAACAGGTTTTGAACTTTTGTTTTGTTTATTGTCCTATCTGGGGTCATGTCAGCAGCTAGTCTTACTTATATTTGTTGCTCTTACTCTAGCCTCCTTAGCTGTTAGACTTGTTAACGAAAGCTCATAGGTAATACTCAGGGTACCATTCTGTTGACATGCTAACATACAATGCCTTCAGAAAGTATTCACACCCCTTGACTTTTCCCAAATTGTAACGGCTGATCGGACCAAGACACAGAGTGATAAGTGTCCATGTTTTAATATAATCCACTGAACACGACAAAAAATACAAATAACAAAGTAACCTAACCGAAACAGTCCAGTGTTGCATGAACACAGACACAGGAAACAAACACCCACAAACCAACAGTGAAAACAGGCAACCTAAATATTGTTCCCAATCAGAGACAATGCAAAACACCTGTCTCTGATTGAGAACCATATCAGGCCAATTGACAAACATAAACATAGAAACACATAACATAGACTGCCCACCCCAACTCACGCCCTGACCATACTAACTAAAGACAAAACAAAGGAAAATAAAGGTCAGAACGTGACACAAAAGTTGTTGTGTTACAGCCTGAGTTTAAAATAAGTTAAATTGAGATGGTGTGTCACTGTTCTACACACAATACCCCATAATGTCAAACTGGAGTTATGTTTTTAGACATTTTTTAAAATGTATATAAAATGTACATCTGAAATTTTCTTGAGTCAATAAGTATTCAACCCCTTTTTTATGGCAAGCCTAAATAACTTCAGGAGTAAAAATGTGCTTAACAAGTCACATAATAAGTTGCATGAACTCACTCTGTGTGTAATATTAGTGTTTAGCATGATGTCTGAATGATTCCCTGATCTCTGTTACCCATAAATACAATTATCTGTAAGGTTCCTCAGTTGAGCAGTGAATTTCAAACACAGATTCAACCACAATGACCAGGTAGGTTTTCCAATGCCTCGCAAAGAAGGGAGCCTATTGGTTGATGGGTAAAATAAAAAACAGACATTAAATATCCCTTTGAGCATGGTGAAGTTATTAATTACACTTTGGATTGGGTATCAATACACCCAGTCACCACAAAGATACAGGCTTCCTTCCTAACTCAGTTGTCAGAGAGGAAGGAAACCACTCAGGGATTTCACCATAAGGCCAATGGTGACGTTAAAGCAGTTACAGAGTTTAATGGTTGTGAAAGGAGAAAACTGAGGATGGATCAACAACATTTTTGGTTATCCCACAATACTAACCTAAATGACAGAGTGAAAAGAAGTAAACCTGTACATAATACAAATATTCCAAAACATCATTCTGTTTGCAATAAGGCAGTAAAGTAAAACTGCAAAAAAAAAATGGCAAAGAAATTAACTTTATGTCCTGAATACAAAGCTTTTTGTATGGGGCATATCCAACACAACACATCACAGTACCAGTTTTCATATTTTCAAGCATGGTGGTGGCTGCATCATGTTATGGGTATACTTGTCCCATCGGCAAGGACTCGGCAAAGCACCGGCAATATCCTAAATTGAAACCTGGTCCAGTCTGCTTTCCAACAGACACAGGGAGACAAATTCACCTTTCAGCAGGACAATAACCTAAAACACAACTATACACTGAAGTTGCTTACCAAGATGACATTGAATGTTCCTGAGTGGCCTAGTTACAGTTTTTGACTTAAATCGGCTTGAAAATCTATGGCAAGACTTGAAAATGGCTGTCTAGCAATGATCAACAACCAACTTGACAGAGCTTGAAGAATTTTTTCAATAATAATAATAATATGCAAATATTGTACAATCAAGGTGGGCAAAGCCCATAGAGACTTACCCGGAAAGACTTACCCAGAAATTGCTGCCAAAGGTGATTCTAAAATGTATTGACTCAGGGTGTGAATACTGTATGTAAATGCGATTTTTCTGTATTTCATTTTCAATACATTTGCAAAAATGTATAAAAACTTGTTTTCACTTTGTCATTATAGGGTATTGTGTGTAGATGGGTGAGGAAAACAATACATTTCATCCATTTTGAATTCAGGCTTTAACGCAACAAAATGTGGAATAAGTCAAGGGGTATTGTAACGGCTGTCTTCCTCCTCCTCAGACGAGGAGTAGTAAGGATCGGAGGACCAATGCGCGGTGTGGTACGTGTTCATGCTCTTTGTTAAAACAATCGAACACTGAAACAAAACAATAAACAACACGTGAAATAACCAACCGAAACAGTTCCGTGTGGAACACACAGACACAGAAAATAAACACCCACGAAACACAGGTGGAAAAAGGCTACCTAAGTATGATTCTCAATCAGAGACAACTAACGACACCTGCCTCTGATTGAGAATCATACCAGGCCAAACGAAAAAACCAACATAGAAAAACGAACATAGATAACCCACCCAACTCACGCCCTGACCATACTAAAACAAAGAAATAACAAAAGAACTAAGGTCAGAACGTGACAGGTATGAATACTTTGTAAAGGCACTGTACCTTCAGAAAGTGTGGTGGGGTTGTGTTGAGTGATTGTGTGTTGTAAGTTTGGCTGGGCTAGTAATGGATCTTGTTTCTTTCCCTGTAGATCGTAGAGGAGATAGTGGCAGGCATTGTTGAGAAGGTTCCCCAGCCTATCAGTGTACAGGAGGTGATGACTAAGTACCCAGTCCAGTATGAGGAGTCCATGAACACAGTCCTGATCCAGGAGGTCATCAGGTAACCTAGTTCTGTCATAAACCACTGCTGAAGTCCATAACATTCTGTCTTGTGCCTTATCTGTTTCTCCCACCATTAACTTCAAGACAGTTCCAGTTACCATCACAATATTCCATATCAGAGAGCTCTTCTATAGTCAACATTCTCCTGAGTATCTCTTTCTTTCCCCTATCCCTCTCCACCCACCCTTCTCTCTCAGGTATAACCGGTTGTTAGTGGTCATATCCCAGAGCCTCAGTGATATTGTGAAGGCTCTGAAGGGCTTAGTGGTGATGTCATCAGAACTGGAGCTTATGGCCAACAGCCTATTCATCAACAAAGTCCCTGACATGTGGCAGGCCAAGGTATATACAGGAACATATACATGAACATATTTAGAGTTACATTATTGTAGTCCTCTATGCTGAGGGACCTGAGTTAATATCAGTTTGAACCTAGTATATAGGTGTGTGGCAACAATAAACTATGTAAGCAGGCAGCATGTGAAAATTAGTGTGTGGACTGGGTTGGGCCTAACCTAGTAGGTAATATACCCCGAAAGAATATATAGTTTACCCACTAGGAAATATAATATGCACACACAGTATTGAAATACACACCAATTAGATATCCCTTGAACTATGCAAAAGAATAATCACAAACAACCGATGGTTATGAATTATTATTAAAAGGAAAACATGTCAATTTAGTTTCAATAAACAACGCAAGTTGAAAACATGGTATACACCAACAGTTATTAACTCCTTTTGAATCACTAAATCAATCACAGCGACTGTATATACACACTCAACTAATTAGTACAGACCAGGTACCAGGGTTTAGTTTAACACATCAGAGCGCTCATAGATACTTTAAATGGGGTTCCCCTTCAACACAATAAAAGAAACATGAAAAAATGCAGTCACAAATAGACTCACGAATCGTTCTAAACCAGGGGTGTCAAACTCATTCCACGGAGGGCCTAGTGTCTGCAGGTTTTTGTTTTTTCCTTTCAATAAAGCCCTAGACAACCAGGTGTGGGGAGTTCCTAACTAATTAGGGATGTTAATTCATCAATCAAGTACAAGGGAGGTGTAAGGGCTGTCGCTCTCCTCATCCTCGGACGAGGAGAGGAGAGAAGGATCATCAGACCAAAATGCAGCATTAGGGAAATAAGCCATCTTTTATTTAACACGACGATGGCAACACGAAAAAACAAAACACTTTCAAAAATACAAAACAAGAAAACGACGTAGACGAAACCTGAACATAAACTTACATAACTAAACGTAACACTTACGGACAGGAAACAGACTACATCGAAACGAAACGAACAACCGAACAGTCCCGTATGGTGCAAGACATAACACAGATACGGAAGACAATCACCCACAAACAAACAGTGAGAACACCCTACCTAAATATGACTCTTAATTAGAGGAAAACGCAAACCACCTGCCTCTAATTAAAAGCCATACCAGGCAACCCAAAACCAACATAGAAACAGAAAACATAGACTGCCCACCCAAAACACACGCCCTGACCATAAACACATACAAAAACAACATAAAACAGGTCAGGACCGTTACAGAACCCCCCCCTCAAGGTGCGAACGCCGGGCGCACCAGCACAAAGTCCAGGGGAGGGTCTGGGTGGGCAGTTGACCACGGTGGTGGCTCAGGCTCTGGACGCTGTCCCCACACCACCATAGTCACTCCCCGCTTCTGTCTACCCCTCCCAATGACCACCCTAAAACTAACATCCCCTAAATGAACGGCCAGCACCGGGAGAAGGGGCAGCACCGGGACAAGGGGCAGCACCGGGACAAGGGGCAGCACCGGGACAAGGGGCAGCACCGGGACAAGGGGCAGCACCGGGACAAGGGGCAGCACCGGGATAAGGGGCAGCACCGGGACAAGGACCAGCACCGGGACAAGGGGCAGCACCGGGACAAGGGGCAGCACCGGGACAAGGGGCAGCACCGGGACAAGGGGCAGCACCGGGACAAGGGGCAGCACCGGGACAAGGGGCAGCACCGGGACAAGGGGCAGCACCGGGACAAGGGGCAGCACCGGGACAAGGGGCAGGTCCCGGCTGATATACTCAGGCAGATCCTGACTGAACGGCTCTTGACGCTCATGGCTGGCTGACGGCTCTCGACGCTCATGGCTGGCTGACGGCTCTCGACGCTCATGGCAGGCTGACGGCTCTCGACGCTCATGGCAGGCTGACGGCTCTCGACGCTCATGGCAGGCTGACGGCTCTCGACGCTCATGGCAGGCTGACGGCTCTCGACGCTCATGGCAGGCTGACGGCTCTCGACGCTCATGGCAGGCTGACGGCTCTCGACGCTCATGGCAGGCTGACGGCTCTCGACGCTCATGGCAGGCTGGCGGCTCTGGCAGATCCTGTCTGGTTGGCGGCTCTGGCAGATCCTGTCTGGTTGGCGGCTCTGGCAGATCCTGTCTGGTTGGCGGCTCTGGCAGATCCTGTCTGGTTGGCGGCTCTGGCAGATCCTGTCTGGTTGGCGGCTCTGGCAGATCCTGTCTGGTTGGCGGCTCTGGCAGATCCTGTCTGGTTGGCGGCTCTGGCAGATCCTGTCTGGTTGGCGGCTCTGGCAGATCCTGTCTGGCGGGCGGCTCTAGCGGCTCCTGTCTGGCGTGCGGCTCTAGCGGCTCCTGTCTGGCAGACGGCTCTGTAGGCTCATGGCAGACGGGCGGCTTAGCAGGCTCATGGCAGACGGGCGGCTTTGCAGGCTCATTGCAGACGGATGGCTCAGACGGCGCTGGGGAGACGGATGGCTCAGATGGCGCTGGGGAGACGGATGGCTCAGATGGCGCTGGGGAGACGGATGGCTCAGATGGCGCTGGGGAGACGGATGGCTCAGATGGCGCTGGTGAGACGGATGGCTCTGGCCGGATACGGCGCACTGTAGACCTGGTGCGTGGTGCCGGAACTGGAGGCACCGGGCTAAGGATAAGCACCTTCCTACTAGTGCGGGGAGCAGGGACAGGGCACACTGTACTCTCAAAGCCCACTCTATAACTGATGCGAGGTACCGGCACTGGTAACACCGGACTGAGGACAAGCACATCAGGATTAGTAGGGGGAGAAGATACAGTGTGTACAGGGCTCTGGAGACGCACAGGAGGCTTAGTGCGTGGTGCCGGAACTGGAGGCACCGGGCTAGATACACGCACTACAGGGAGAGTGCGTGGAGGAGGAACAAGGCTCAGGAGACGCACTGGTAGCCTAGTGCGTAGTGTAGACACTGTAGGTACTAGGCTGGGGCGGGGAGGTGGCGCCGGAAATACCGGACCGTGGAGGCGTACTGGCACTCTTGAGCATTGAGCCTGCCCAACCTTACCTGGTTGAATGCTCCCGGTCGCCCGACCAGTGCGAGGAGGTGGAATAACCCGCACCGGCCTATGTAGGCGAACCTGGGAAACCATGCGTAAGGCAGGTGCCATGTATGCCGGCCCGAGGAGACGCACTGGAGACCAGACGCGTTGAGCCGGCCTCATGACACCTGGCTCAATACCCAATCTAGCCCTGCCAGTGCGGGGAGGTGGAATAACCCGCACTGACCTATGCACTCGTACAGGAGACACCGTGCGCTCTACTGCGTAACACGGCGCCTGCCCGTACTCCCGCTCTCCACGGTAAGCCTGGGAAGTGGGCGCAGGTCTCCTACCTGCCCTTGGCCCACTACCTCTTAGCCCCCCCCCAAGAAATTTTTGGGTGTTACTTACGGGCTTTTTGGGCTTCCGTGCCAGACGAGTTCCCTCATAATCTCCGGTAGCCTCTGCTCTCCTCAGTGCCTCCAGCTGTTCCCATGGGAGGCGATCCCTACCAGCCAGGATCTCCTCCCATGTGTAGACACCTTTTCCGTCCAATATATCGTCCCAAGTCCATTGCTCCTTCTTTTCCTGTCCCTTACTCCGTTGAGTTTTCCCTTGCCGCTTGGTCCTAGCGTGGTGGGTGATTCTGTAAGGGCTGTCGCTCTCCTCATCCTCGGACGAGGAGAGGAGAGAAGGATCATCAGACCAAAATGCAGCATTAGGGAAATAAGCCATCTTTTATTTAACACGACGATGGCAACACGAAAAAACAAAACACTTTCAAAAATACAAAACAAGAAAACGACGTAGACGAAACCTGAACATAAACTTACATAACTAAACGTAACACTTACGGACAGGAAACAGACTACATCGAAACGAAACGAACAACCGAACAGTCCCGTATGGTGCAAGACATAACACAGATACGGAAGACAATCACCCACAAACAAACAATGAGAACACCCTACCTAAATATGACTCTTAATTAGAGGAAAACGCAAACCACCTGCCTCTAATTAAAAGCCATACCAGGCAACCCAAAACCAACATAGAAACAGAAAACATAGACTGCCCACCCAAAACACACGCCCTGACCATAAACACATACAAAAACAACATAAAACAGGTCAGGACCGTTACAGGAGGAGCGAAAACCCGCAGACACTCGGCCCTCCGTGGAATGAGTTTGACACCTGTGTTCTAAACTTTACTGGCGCGTGACAGAGGCACGGCGCGCAAATGGAAACCACTAGTCAATGGACCTGTGGCTATCCCAAATAGATGCGATCAAGGAGTCAATGGAAGATTGGCGCACATTCCACAAATCTGATCTAAAAAAGTGAATATTTGTCGAATCCGTCATGATTTATGTATTGTAACAGGCCTACAATGTGCTTACTTAAGTCCGATTTGGCTGTTTTTGCTGTATGACATGTAGAAGTTGTCCCTTTTCAGATTTAAAAGTAGTGACTGGTAAATGCTAACTCCCGTTTGTATAAGCTGGTTAGCATATCTAGCTTACAGAAATCGTTGATGGTAGTCAAAGTCGTGTTTAACTGTAATGTAGTTGATTGGTAACCATGACATGAACATGTGTTAGGGATGACATCTATACAAGCATTATACTCAGATTTTTACCTCAACATAGTGTGAAATACACATATAAACAATAGCCTAAATATAGACAAACTTTGCTGGGGGGCAATAGAGCCCCACAGTGGAGGTGTCATAATACCCATAAAATCTAGCGGTCAAATAAGGAGATGGTTACAATCGTTTTTCCACTGAATTTTATAAACACTTAAAATAAGGGCTGTGTTTTGTGTACGCCTATTCTGGCGTGACGTTTTTTAATAACCATGTAAATCTCTCAGACAAGGTGACTTTTATAAATATATTTGGCTCTATTAACTCTCAGATTCAAAAATGCTAATTAGCATCAAAGTAGACCATGCAAGACTACAAATCCCTGCAAGCTCCTGCACATCATATCTAGCAGACACCTTTGCTAACAGGTATTGTGTCAATTTAAAACTTCCACAAGACAGTTCACAGAATTATCCATTTAAAGAAATGTAGGCAATTTATTAATTCCTAAATTTAGCTAACATTAGATAGTTAATCCAGAGATTCTTACCTGTGCCTCAATTCGGCAGTCTTGTCCAGATCATCATGACATTTGTAGTTCTTTGATAGCCACATTAGTAGCTAATTAGCATTTCATTTTGGGGGGGTAAATACAGGCGAATATATTGATAAAAGTCACCTTGTCCTAGAAAGACTTACACGGTTATGAAAATGTCATGCCAGGGTAAGCCTACACGAAACACAGCCCTTATTTTAAGTGTTTATAAAAAACCCAATGGGAAAAACATATGGTGGAAAAAATGATTGGAACCATTTCCTTGTTTGACCACTAGGTTTAACGGGTATTATGACTCATACTGTGGTACTCTATGAGGAGATTCAGAATCTTTCCCCCATGGCTGTTTCCCCCGGTCCTTTCCATGGTAATTCCATTGTTTTGGTCAAGTTCAATTGACCTCTTTACTGCATCTATGAGACACACTGAAATCACTCTACACTTTTCCTTTTGTGAAAACCCCCACGGGACCACTCAAACTATGAATTCCTCTCTCTTTTACCACGATCGTTGTAACGCAGTCTCTCAGCATAGCGGTCGAGAGGCAGAAAGAACAGCCTGTTGATGACAGTTGTTCGTCTCAGTCCGAGAAATTAGAAGCAACAATTCCCTCACTGAGCTCACTGTGATCGGGGATCCTCAACTAAATGTTCATCATTTCTACTATATTTATTTTCCCTCGTGAGACTCCCAATTACGGCCGAATGTGATGCAGCCTGGATTCGAACCAGGGACTACAGTGACCCCTCTTGCGCCTTAGACCGTTGCGCAACTCGGGAGCCCAATTCGTTATTGGTTTTACAATACATTGTTTCATCTGTATACCGGTGTCTGAAACCTGTTCATTTGAGAACCCCATTGAAATGTGTCATGTCATTAAGTATTCCCTCTGTCTCTCCCTGTCTTCCACCAGGCCTACCCCTCTTTGAAACCCCTGGCCTCCTGGGTGTCTGACCTGCTCCAGAGGATCAAGTTCTTACATGGCTGGATCTCTGACGGTGTCCCACCTGTCTTCTGGATCAGTGGCTTCTTCTTCCCCCAGGCCTTCCTCACAGGAACACTGCAGAACTTTGCCCGCCGCTCCGTGGTCTCCATAGATACCATTGGCTTTGACTTCAGGGTGAGATAGCAGCACACTCTCATTCCCTTCCTCCCTTCCCTCCTCCCCAAATGAGAATGTATTTCATATTGGAGGTTACATTTATAGTCAGAGCAGCTCACAGATTACTGCACCTGTACATAGCCCATCTATAATTTAGCCCAAACAACTACCTCTCCCCCTACTCTATTTATTTATTTATTTTGCTCCTTTGCACCCCATTATTTCTATCTCTACTTTGCACATTCTTCCACTGCAAATCTACGATTCCAGTGTTTTACTTGCTATATAGTATTTACTTCGCCATCATGGCCTTTTTTTTGCCTTTACCTCCCTTATTTCACCTCATTTGCTCACATTGTATATAGACTTATTTCTTATTTTTCTACTGTATTATTGACTGTATGTTTGTTTTACTACATGTGTAACTCAGTGTTGTTGTATGTGTCGAACTGCTTTGCTTTATCTTGGCCAGGTCGCAATTGTAAATGAGAACTTGTTCTCAACTTGCCTACCTGGTTAAATAAAGGTGAAATAAAATAAATAAAAAACATTTATAGTGAGAAATTAACCCTGTTGGAAAATGGATTACTTGTTTTGATTGGGTATTACTTGGCCGATTTCTACGTTGTAAGTTTTTCCTTGAACTTAATGACATCTGTGCCTTCTCCTTTATGTCCCATCCCAGGTGATGAGGGAGTCTGCCTCTGCGCTGAAGGAGAGGCCTGAGATGGGTTGCTACATCCACGGCTTGTTCCTGGAGGGGGCGCGCTGGGACGCCAAGGTAGGCCGGCTCACTGAATCCCGGCCCAAAGAGCTCTACACTGAGATGGCTGTCATCTGGATGGTTCCTGAGCCCAACCGCAAACCACCCACTTCAGGAGTTTACATCTGTCCCATCTACAAGACCCTCACACGCGCCGGTCAGTGCCTGAGCAATACAACAGGCCAATACTGCACCTACTATATACACTCATGTACAAGGATCTGGCTCCAACAGTGTTTGTGTGTGTGCTGGTGTTTGATTGCATATCCTTATATTAGTGTGTCTGTCTGTGTAATAGTGTATTAGCCCGTGTGCTTCTTTTAAGTGGTTTATTACATGCCCAAAATAGACCCGGTGTCTAATAACGAAATGCTTCATACTGTAGCTATGTATTTTCCATCGTCAGCTTCCAGGGACTATTACAGTTTGTTGACAGATGAGATCACCATGATTTACCTTAATCAGCATAAAAGGTAGTATAGTAGTTTGAGTCTGGTCCTGACTGCAGCTCTGTGTTTCCTCTATAGGAACTCTGTCTACGACGGGTCACTCTACTAACTACGTGATCGCTGTGGAGCTGCCCACACACACCACCCAGAGATACTGGATCAAACAGGGAGTGGCCCTCATCTGTGCACTGGACTACTAAACACAATCAACACACACACAGTTTCCCTTTCGCTTACTACATACACAACAAAAACATCAAAATTAAACAAACTGGACTTTCCTGGCAGGATGCACATTTTAACTGAGGGGGAATGTTTGTATGTTTCTACAGTGCCTTCAGAAAGTATTCATACCCCTTGACTTATTCCACATTTTGTTGTGTTACTGCCTGAATTCAAAATTGATTAAATTTACATTTTGTCTCACCCATCTACACACAATACCCCATAACGACAAAGTGAAAACATGTTTTTAGACATTTTTGAAAATGTAATGAAAATGAAATACAGATATCTCAGTTACATAAGTATTCACACCCCTGAGTCAATACTTTGTAGAAGCATTTTGGCAGCGATTACAGCTATGAGTCTTTCTGGGTAAGTCTCTTAAGAGCCTTTCACACCGGGATAGTGCAACATTTGCCCATGATTTTTTTCAACGTTCTTTAAGCTCTGTCAAATTGTTGTTGATCATTGCTAAACAACCATTTTCAGGTCTTTTCATAGATTTTGAAGTAGATTTAAATCAAAACTGTAAGTCAGCCACTCAGGAACATTCACTGTCTTCTTAGTAAGCAACTCCAGTGTAGATTTGTCCTTGTGTTTTCGGTTATTGATCTGCTGAATGGTGAATTCATCTCCCATTGTCTGGTGGAAAGCAGACTGAGGCTGGTTTTCCTCTAGGATTTTGCCTGTGCTTAGTCATTCCATTTCTTTTTTATCCTGTAAAACTCCCCAGTCCTTAATGATTACAAGCATACCCTTAACATGATGCAGCTACTATTATGCTTGAAAATATGGAGAGTGTTACTCAATAATGTGTTGTATTGGATTTGCCTCAAAGTTAATTGCTTTGACACATTTTTTTGCATTATTACTTTAATGCCTTGTTGCAAACAGGATGCATGTTTTGGAATATTTTTATTCTGTACAGGCTTTCTTCTTTGCACTCTTTCAATTAGGTTAGTATTGTGGAGGACCTACAATGTTGTTGATCCATCCTCAGTTTTCTCCTTTCACAGCCATTAAACTCTGTAACTGTTTTAAAGTCACCATTGGCCTCATGGTGAAATCCCTGAGCGGTTTCCTTCCTCTTCGGCAACTGAGTTAGGAAGGAAGCTTGTATCTTTGTAGTGACTGGGTGTATTGATACGCCTTCCAAAGTGTAATTCATAACTTTACTATGCTCAAAGGGATATTCAATGTCTGCATTTTTTTACCCATCCATCAATAGGTGCCTTTCTTTGCGAGGCATTGGAAAACCTCCCTGGTCTTTGTGGTTGAATATGTGTTTTAAATTCACTGCTCGACTTAGGGACCTTACAGATAATTGTTTATGTGGGGTACAGAGATGAGGTAGTCATTCATAAATCATTTTAAACACTCATTTTGCACACAGAGTGAGTCCATGCAACTTATTATGTGACTTTTTAAGCACCTTTTTATTCCTGAATTTATTTAGCCTTACCATAACAAAGGGGTTGAATATTTATTGACTCAAGACATTTCAGCTTTTCATTTTAAATTAATTAGTAAAAATGTCAAAAAACATAATTACACTATGACATTATGGGGTATTGTGTGTAAGCCAATGACAAAAATATCTACATTGAATTCATTTTAAATTCAGGCTGTAACACAAATGTGGAAAAAGTCAGCAGGTGTGAATACTTTCTGAAGGCATTGTACATTGCCAACCGCAGTGAAGTTTATTTTAGTTGTGCTATTTTTGAAGAGGAGAGCAATAAAGTAGTTTCCTCCACTATAATCCGATAATATTTAAACTGATGAACCAGTAAGGCACACCGTTTATTCTTTGCACTTTAAGACTGTATGCAAAGTTTAGTTCAGTCTATATTTAGTCTCTCTGCAATAAATGATATACTCTCAGATGTCAGATTAAGCTATACCATCATACTATTTATGTTGGATTACGTGTTTAAAATGACTGCCAGAATGACAGTTTAGCTAAGCAGGTGATGTGGCCTGCTTCAGTTTTCAAGGATGTCCATCCCTCTATCTTACCCCCACCCTTCTCTCTATATATCTGTTTCTCTCTCCCTTTCTCTTGATCATCAGTTTTTTCCTTGACACTCATTCATTTTTGCATTTGGGGAGGGTTTAAGCCTGGGTTATATTAAGCACTTTGTATTCAAATCACTCACCTGGGATGTCCTTCAAAATTTTGACACACTTGTGCATGCTTGAAGGAGAGTTTGTTTAAAATCAGATACATTTAAAACCACAAATTACCATCTACTCTGACAGATTGCAGTTAGTCTAGGGTATATATATATATTTTTTTTTTAAATTCCATTCAACTCTACCCCGTCGGACCTAGCTGTTCTAGTACAGACTACTAGTTATTTGCCGACAAATGTACTGCTCCTTTAAGAGGAAGCCTGTTTAGAAATTACTTGAGTAGAGGGTAATGCTTACGCAAACTCCCCTCAGTCATTAGCCCATGTGACAAGAGGACGTTGGAAAGTTACGAGGCAAGTTTAACCGAAGGCATCTGACCAGAATTCCCAATTTTCTACTCTAGCCTATTCAAATGTGGACATGTTTATTGTGGGTTTTTTTACCCTGCGGATATGCAGGATTATTGTATTGAACTTGAATTGAATAATTGGTTGAAGAAGATCAATAGGCTGCTGTTGTGTATATACCGTAAAGTATTTTCCATTTTATGTTTTCATTTTAGAAAAGTTTTAGTACAAAACCTTTTTAATCGTGGGACTATTGACTCGTAGGCTATTGTCTTTTCAATGTTTTTAACATCTCGAGGCACACAGGAACTGGCCAAGAGAAAGTGAACACCGAATGCGCGCCCTTAGCGGTGTCAAGGAGTCATTTCTGTTTAGGGTAAATTACGGGACATTCGCGTCATTTCATTTTCAAAGTCATATTAGCCGTTTGAGGTCAATTTTTTTGTAAATCCTAGGTGAACATTCACGGACACATCTGTGTGACCATGCTACAAAATGGTAACGGTAAGGAGCAACCTTCTGAATCGCCGAAGGCTGAGCCAAAACTTGACACCCCATCAGAACCTCAAACCGAACCAGACTCCACTGACAACGCGGCGCCGGCTGCACAGGAAGACACGAATTCCACGCAATTCCCTATGCCCGTTTACCCAAAATTGGAGATAAAGCGTAACGCGGTGACAGACGAGTATAAGATCTCCAGTCAGGTCCTTGGGTTGGGGATCAATGGGAAGGTTCTGGAATGCACCAATAAGAAGACTGGGGAGAAGTGCGCACTGAAGGTAATACCACCTACCTGTGGAAATAGCCTGTTGCTCAGAGTTTGAGTCCTGATGCCATTTGGTGGTATTGGGATATTGCATAATATATCCCTAGTCTTGATAAAAACTAAGAACTTTGACCTTCTGAGTTTATTTTTATCAGATTTCTCTCTGCCTCTACAAACTAATGACATTGTACATCTTCTATTGAGGAAAAGCAAGGAAAGGCCACGATGGTGTAATAGCACAGCAATTAACGTGTGTTTGTGTGTGGTGTACCAGTATCCATATGTGTGTGTAATGCATCTTCTACATATCTATGTGTTTTACGGTGTGTGCGTGTGCTGGCAGTGGCATGTGACCCTTGCGTAGGGTATCTGTTCCGGTGCTGACTCTGCACCTGGAAGATGGGCATGGGGGGAAATGCGACGTGCTGAGGCTCATAACAAATGTGTTTCTCTGGTTTTGATTTACACATGTGTGCTTTGCATGTTACATACACTATTCTGGTTACACATGTGTGCTTTGCATGTTACATACACTATTCTGGTTGAGAGGCAACAAACTTGTGATCTGACCAAATAGAACCAACATCATTGGCATGATGCAAGATACTGTTATCCTGCTGAGCTAAACGCCTAGGTTTTGCCCCAGAGCTGGTGGAATTCTCATCATTCTCATCTCATACCTCAAATCAAAGTTTATTGGTCATGTACACAGTTTAGCAGATGTTATAGCGGGTGCAACGGAAAGCTTATGTTACTAGCTCCTAACAATGCAGTAAAGTACACAAATAATATAAAAAAGAAGAAAAAAATTATCCAATTAACAAGCCAAGTAGCACTGTAACAGTAATTCAAATGTAATCTATACAGTGATGTAAATTACTTAAGTAACAATACTTGAAAGTACAATTTTTTTGACAATTTTATACTTTACTTTACTACATTCCTAATGAAAATAATATACTTTTTCTGACACGCAAAAGTACTTGTTCCATTTTGAATGCTTAGAAGGACAGGAAATGTGTCAAATTCACACACTTATCAAGAGAACATCCCTGGGCATCCCTACTGCCTCTGATCTGGCGGACTCACTAAACACATGCTTTGTTTGTAAATTATGTGAGGGTTGGAGCGTGCCCCTGGCTATCCATAAATAAAAATAAAAAAATACAATGGTGCCTAGTTTGCTTAATACTTTTTCTTTTGAAACTTAAGTATATTTTAGCAATTACATTTACTTTTGATACTTAAGTATATTTGAAACCAAATACTTTTAGACTTTTACTCAATTAAGTAGGATTTTACTGGATGACTTTCACTTTTACTTGAGTCAATTTCTATAAAGGTATCTTTACTTTTACTCACATATGACAATTGGGTACTTTTTCCACCACTGAATCTATACGTATATACACCACATGAATTTACACAAGATATACTAAGAATGATATGTACAGTGGTAGGTAGTGTGAGCTATTTCAAGAATATGGTATATAAATAAATATATGGTGTTTATAAACAGTGTACTGAAAATGCAATGTACAGTCCTAGGAATATTAGGAACACATACACACGTGACACACACAGACGTTGTTCTGGTCAAGCAATGGCAAGCTGTCAACGCCAGTACAGGGCTACAGAGGGAGCGATTTACTGTCTACAGCAGTTCAGCCAGATCAGAGTCCCCAAACCAGGGGCACAGAGTCACACACACACAGGACAAGAGGGGGGCGGGGTCAGGACAAAATGATTGGATAGAGTACAGAATCAGAGAACAGAGAGAGAGGAGAACAGAAGAGAGAAAGTCATTTTACAGGGGAGCAGAGTGTGTCTGAAATTGTCCTGAATTCAAATCAATCTTGTCATTCACATTCAGTTATTAGAGTTTTCAGAGTTTGAGACAAAATACTGCAGAGTGCAATTAGTTGGGAAAACACCATTTGTCAAGTGGATGCTATGGATAATTAGTACTGAGCATGTTAAATTGGATGACTTTATATTGGCCTGCTGCCTGACATTGTCTGCTATAGTTGCCTATTGCAGGTAAGAAGTTGTGTTGTTATAGTCTGGCTGACACCTAACTCAATCTCCTCCTGACTTCAGAGTCTGGAAAGGCTATTGTGATGTTGTCGGCACGATGTGTTGATAAATAATGGGATGTCCCTTTTTACTGATTGGTTTTCTTCTGTGTCTCTCACTCACACCCACATGGACAACCACACACAGCCCCCCAAGCCCCGTCCCCTTCCAATACAACTGTTGGATTTTCAAATCCAAACAACATAAGGTATTAACCTCCCAGGATAATTTATTTTTATAGAGAACCAATCCAAGCTCAGCCCATTTCTGTGTGAATACTGCATTCACAACGGACTCCTGTCCAGACCAGTGTGTCACTGCTCCGCCTCTGCTGTGTACCATGTGGGTCGCATCATCCAGTCTAGTGTTGTTTAGCCATTTCATTGCAATCACAGCTGGGTGTCTCACCAGGTGCCTGATCACAGCAGTGTAGTTAAGGTTAGGGATAAGGTTAGGGTTAAGTTTAAAATCAGATTTTAAGATGATCAATTGTAGAAATAGGTAGAGTTTATGACTTTGTGGCTGTGGTAACTAGTGACGACCGAAGGCTGTAGAGCGAGAGAAATTGAAATAATTAAAATATTGATTGCAGGGACACCACCACCCACTGTATGCCAAATAAAACCCAAAGTGTGACGTGGATTGGAAAATATTCTGTCAGGCGTGTGGTGGTGTTTGTGATTGTACAGAAACCAGCTTCTCTGTTTATACAGTAGTTATTAAACCTTCAGTTGCCTGGGTGAGCCTTGTGCATAAAGAATCACATTGACACTGCTGGTAATTTACAACTCGATTTCCCATTTGTTTTTAATACAAGACAAACAGGCATAGAGAGAACGAGGCATGGGGGTGAAGGGCTGTCAAGCTCAGTCACTTTTTAATTAAGTCCACTCCTGAGTGCTAAGTGTAATGGATGAGTATATGTTTAATCCACTCTACTAGACCTGGAGTGAAGCCATCCTTTTAATCTAATTCAATTAAAGCGATCAGGGTTCTCTCGTCTTGGACTTGCCTGGCTGCCAGCTCTAAGAATCAGTGTCTAGCCTGAAAAGACCCTGTGTTGTTCCATGAAGGAACTCCTGAGATTCAATTTGCTGTATGTTCCATTAGAACCTCTATTTGGCAGGTGAATGTTCCATTCTGGAACTCCCATTTCTTCCAACCAAACTTTTACTGCACTCTCTTCATAGCCAAGCTCTTCTTCTTTCAAATAGTTTTTAGATTCATTTCATTGTAAGGTTTTGCATCTATCTGGTTTTAGCTCACTGTTCAGTTTCTTCAGCTTCTGTTCATCTTTGTGGTTGTTCTTCTTATATTATAAGCCATTGGCAGGGCTTTTCCTTCTTGGCAGGGTTAGCAGGGTTGTGGTCCATCTGTGTCCCACTTAAATTACTATGCTTTCGGTTCACATGAAAGTGATCTGAGAATCTGTAGTGTGTAGCAGAGCGAACCTACTAACCGGAACAGTGGCCCCAGCCCCAGGAAAGTCGGCCATGCCAATAAAAACAGTTAATCAGTCAGGGATGGTGGGATGATATGTATTATAGATTAAACATGTTCTGTTCATGTGAACGTATATTTCAGGATTATATTTGACTACATACCTCAAAGAGCTATTACTATGAAGTACTATATTAGTACAATGTAACAATGTCTACCTGTGTAGCCTACAATATATGTTATTACAATATATTTGCAAAGATTTAGCTACATTTTGTTTCAAGTGGGATCTTATTTTCTCTTGAGTATCATATGTTACTAATCTAATATCAGCAGTATCTCTTCATCTTAACATTCATAAGGCCTTCAGTATACACAGAGTGTACAAAACATTAGGAACACTACTCGTTCCATGACAGATTGACCAGGTGAATCCAAGTAAAAGCTATGATCCCTTATTGTCAGTTGTTAAATCCACTTCAGTCAGTGTAGATGAAGGTGAGGAGACAGGTTGAAGAAGGATTTTTAAGCCTTGAGACAATTGAGACATGGATTGTGTATGTGTGCCATTCAGAGGGTGAATGGGCAAGACAAAAGATTTAAGTGCCTTTGAACGGGGTATGTTAGTAGGTGCCAGGCGCACCGGTTTGAGTGTGTCAAGAACTGCAACGCTGCTGGGTTTCACGCTCAACAGTGTTTCGTGTGTATCAAGAATGGTCTACCACCCAAAGGACATCCAGCCAACTAGACACAACTGTAGGAACCATTGGAGTCAATATGAGCCAGCATCCCTGTAGAACACTTTCAACACATTGTAAAGTCTGTTGAATGAATTGAGGATGTTCTGAGGGGAAAAGGGGGTGCAACGCAACAGTAGGAAGGTGTTCCTAATGTTTTGTACACTTAGTGTACGTGTTAGGTTATTCTTTTTTTAATTCCTGGAGTTAGTGGTTCTTTACACTCCCTAGCTACTTACTCATTTACTCTCTTTTCTTTACTTGATGGCTCTATTCCAGCCATACTGTGGTAGTTCAACATTACAGCGTGATATCCATGTAAAGGCAATGTTCCTGCGTTAGTGGAGACCGCATTCACGGTAAACGCTGCATATGTCAGAAATTAACTTTACATTTATCCCGCTATCTGTATACAGATTGAATAGAGCACTTATAAAGGGAAAGGTATGTTAGACAAACTGTACTGAGATACACAGATCAATATCCAGACTGCCCTCAACCTTGAACAGTCTCTAAACTTCATAATTTACATCAACGTGTAAAGCTTTGATGTTGTGCCAGTGTGTGTGAAAAGGTCTATGAATTGAAAATATGAGATTCTTAAATGGATATCAGGACACAATGCTCTGTTAGGAAGGAGATGGGTAGATTAAACCAGATTAAACCTGTCTCACTGCCGGGGCCTCAGCAGAGAAGGGGCTGATTGGTTTAGAGGGGAATCGGGGACAGGTGTGCTCTTAGGGCCCATAGTGTCTGCAGAGGGCCCAGATGATGTCACCTCACATTAGAAATGAGTCCATTTGAGGATTAAATCACTCAACTTTGTGTGTTCTTGTGTGTCTTAAATCAAATTCATTACAACAGGTTTAGACTTTACAGTGAAATCCTTACTTATGAGCCCTTTCCCAACAATGCAGAGATAAAAAGTATGAAAAATGTATAAGGGCACAAGACGAGACACAAATGCAGACACAGGAGGCAGATGGTAAAGCTCCGATATTTATTATAACAAAGGGAGTAGGCAAAGGCAGGTCGGGGACAGGCGAGAGTTCGTAAACCATTTCAGAGTCCAAACAGTACCAGACGATAGGCAGTCTCGAGGTCAGGCCAGGCAGGGGTCAGAAACCAGATCCGAGTCCAAAACAGTACAAGGGGATAGGCAGGCTGGTAGTCAGAACAGGCAGATTGGTCAGGCAGCGGGTCAGGACAGGCAAGGGTCGAAACCAGGAGGACTAGAAACAAACAGAGACTGGGAAAAATAGGAGCAAGGAAATATGCTGGTTGACTTGGCAAACAAGACGAACTGCCACAGAGAGACAGGAAACACAGGGATATATACATTGGGGATAATAAGCGACACCTGGAGGGGCTGGAGACAATCACAAGGACAGGTGAACCAGATCAGGGTGTGACAAAGGCTATTGTTACGAACCGGCTTGTAGCCCATAACAAAGAGGAAGACAATGCGGAGATATAACAAGCATATTTATTAAATAAAGTCAACTATATCCATGTAACAATGGTGTGTGTAGTCAGTAGTGTGAGTGAGTGGATAGATGTTAATAATGAGGGGTTTTGAGAGGTGCCAAAACTAATTAACAAAATGATGCCACAATCAAAAACCAAGTGTGTCTGCATGGAGAGAGTCTCCTCAATCTATGGGAGAAAGGTGTATTTATCCCCGGGACACACCCTAGCACAGGCGTGTCCAATTTTGCTGACAACCCCCCCGGCTCCGCCCACCGACATCCTATTGAGGAAAACAAGAGCAAAGAGAAAATAACACGTCAATATCGTGTTCTATTAAGTTTGTAAGTGTAGGTGTACCAGGAAACAAAACTGGAAAACTCATCATCAGATCGACCAGCTCGTCTCGCCAATCAGCAGGTAGATGAGCGAGAAGGCTATCCAAAATATCCAGTGACTCTGAATTGTTTATATCTACCCTGCAGTACGCAATCATCGGGACATCCTCCTCACCATGCACAGACCTAGCATGACAAAAACAAGAACCCAACGATGTAACGGACGGCCAAAATAACAGGTTTTACCATCCTCTGCAGACTCCCACTGTTCGACCCCAGAGGAAAGTGCGTAATAGGGTTTTAGCAGATTTATGTGGCACAGTTGGTGCGCTTTCCTTCACTCCGGAGTGGCAACTAGATCGTTTTGCTCAGTGCACTGGTGCACAACCGTATATGGACCTTGGAACTTGGCTTGAAAAGGTGAAGCAACAATTGGCAGCAGAGCAATAACCTGGTCACCTGGACTAAAGTTACACGGCTCAGCTCGCAGATCAAATATTCATTTCATCCTCACCTGTGAAGATGATAGCTTCTCTTTAGCCATCTCACCAGCGGCGTACAGGCGTCACCGGTAATCACAAGATAACAGGGACTGAGGTGGCATGGGAGACTTCCAGTCATCCTGGAGCACCACTAGAATCCCACGCACATTATGTCCGAACACTAAGTAATTTGGACTGAAACCTGTGCTCTCCTGTGAAACCTCCCTGACGTCTACCAGTAACCATGGCAACACCTCAATCTCCGTACAATAAGCTCTCAGCAAAGACTTAAGTGTTTGATGGAAACGTTCCAGCACTCCTTGACTCTGCAAGTGATAGGCGCTAGCCAAATTGTGTTTAATATGGAACTGCTGGAGAACCTGACCAAACAGATGAGAGGTGAAATTAGAACCTTGGTCACTGAATAACCTGAGCGATTTCAAACAGCGAGAAACTGAGTCAAAGCTTTTAGCACAGACTTAGTTGTGATAGACCGGAGAGGATAGGCAGCAGGAAACCTAGTGGTCTGACATCACAGTGAACAGGTAAATACTACCATTCTTAGATCAAGGCAGAGGGCCAATAGTCAATAATCAGACAGTCAAAAGGCTGGCTGAGTACGGGAATAGGAAATAGCGGTACCGGCTTAATAGCTTGATTTGGTGAGTGCGTTTATAAATAAGTGCATTGGAGATGTTGTACCCACTGTTACTATTAAAACCTACCCTATCCAGAAACTGTGGATGTGTGGCAGAATTCGCGCAAAACTGAAAGCGCGATCCACTGCATTTAACCATGGAAACCATATAAACAGTGTAGCTATTCCCTCCGCAAGGCAATCAAACAAGCGAAATGCCAGTACAGGGACAAGGTTGAGTCGCAATTCAACGGCTCAGACACGAGATGTAGGTGGCAGGGTCTACAGGAAATCACGGACTACAAAAAGAAATCCAGCCATGTCACGGACACCGACGTCACGCTTCCAGACAAACTAAACACCTTCTTTGCCCGCTTCAAGGATAATACAGTGCCACCGTCTTGGCCCGCTAACAAGGACTGCGCCGCCCTCCCTCTCCTTCTCTGTTGCTGACGTGAGTAAAACATTTAAACGTGTTAACCCTCGCAAGGCTGCAGGCCCAGACAGCATCAGTAGCCGGGGTCCTCAAAGCATGCGCAGACCAGCTGGCTAGTGTGTTTACGGACATATTCAATCTCTCCCTATCCCAGTCTGTTGTTCCCACATGCTTCAAGATGGCTACCATTGTTCCTGTACCCAAGAAGGTAAAGATGAACTAAATGACTACCACCTCGTAGCACCCACTTCTGTCATCATGAAGTGCTTTGAGAGGCTAGCCAAGGATCATATCACCTCCACTTTACCAGCCAACCTAGATCCACTTCAATTTGCATACTGCCCCAGCAGGTCCACAGATGACGCAATCGCCATCACACTGCACACTGCCCTATCCCATCTGGACAAAAGGAATACCTATGTAAGAATGCTGTTCATTGACTACAGCTCAGTATTCAACACCATACTACCTACCCTCCAAGCTCATCATCAAGCTGGAGGCCCTGGGTCTCAACCCTGCCCTGTGCAATTGGGTCATGGACTTTCTGACAGGCCGCTTCGCTGACCCGCAACACTGGGGCCCCACAAGTGTTGAGCACAAATAGCTCAGCCCCCTCCTGTACTCCCTGTTCACCCACGACTGCGTGGCCATGCACGCCTTCAACTCAATCAAGTTTGCAGATGACAACAGTAGTGGGCTTGATTACCAACAATGACGAGACAGCCTACAGGGAGGAGGTGAGGGTGTGTGGTGTCAGGACAACAACCTCTCACTCAATGTCAACAAAACAAAGTAGATGATTGTGGACTTCAGGAAACAGCAAATGAAGCACCCCCCCTATCCACATCAAAGGGACAGCAGTGGAGAAGGTGGAAAGTTTTAAGTTCCTCGGTGTACACATCACAGACAAACTGAAATGATCCACTCAACAGTGCCTCTTCAACCTCAGGAGGCTGAAGAAATTTGGCTTGTCACCCAAAACCCTGACAAACTTTTACAGATGCACAATCGAAAGCATCCTGTCAGGCTGTATCACTGCAACGCCCTCAACCGCAAGGCTCTCCAGAGGGTGGTGCGGTCTGCACAACGCATCACTGGGGGCAAACTACCTGCCCTCCATGACACCTACAGCACCCGATGTCACAGGAAGGCCAAAATGATCATCAAGGACAACAACCACCCGAGCCACTGCCTGTTCACACCGCTACCATCCAGAAGGTGAGGTCAGTACAGGTGCATCAAAACTGGGACTGAGAGACTGAAAAACAACTTCTATCTCAAGGCCATCAGGCTGCTAAACAGCAATCACTAACTCAGAGAGGCTGTTGCCTACATTGAGACCCAATCAATGGCCACTTTAATAAATGGATCACTAGTCACTCTAAATAATGCCACTTTAATAGGGATCAGATGTTCAGCAACATCATCGTGGGATGTTTTCAACATCAACTCACAAAACCTGACTGGTACAATATGACATAATGGCGCCGGAGGGGATGGCTGCCGTTTCACAGGCCCCTAACCAACTTTGCTATTTTGTTTGTTTTTTCACATTTTTTGTAACTCATTTTGTATCTAATGTTGTTGCTACCATCTCTTATGACCGAAAAGAGCTTCTGGACATCAGAACAGCGATTAATCACCTCGAACTGGACGAAGATTATCTTAAATGAGTCTGACATGATATACTGCTTCCCGGAGACCAGGCCCTCATCCCGTCATTCGCGTGAAGAAAATACAGAAATACAAGGGGTGGAGGTCTGGGTGCCTTGCGAGAATTTGTCGGTGAGTGAGTAAACCACCACTACCCTCTGTATTATTGGTAATTACGCATTGTATCCCGCTGCCATGGAAAACCCCCCAGCGCGCTGGCGGATTCCCCCCAAGCCACGGATGTGCCCCCGAGACAACTGCTCAATCCACTGACACCACACAAAAATAACAAAACAAAATAACCATGCCCAACGTATTCCAAAGTGGAACATGTCGCTAAGCCTAACTGGGGAAAAGAAAGTCTATAGCTTCGGGTAGCAAATAGCACTAACCTACACAACCTACCTGTCACGTTCCTGACCTGTTTTCCTTTGTTTTGTATTCATTTTAGTTGGTCAGGGCGTGAGTTGGGTGGGTTTGTCTATGTTTGTATTTCTATGTGGGGTTTTGTGTTCGGCCTGGTATGATTCTCAATTAGAGACAGGTGTGTATTGTTTGTCTCTAATTGAGAGTCATACAAAGGCAGCCAGGGTTTCACTGGTGTTTTGTGGGTGTTTGTTCCTGTGTCCTCACAGGACAGTTGAAGGTTAGTCACGTTTGTTGTTTTGTAGTTTGTAGTGTCTTGTTTGCTGTTTTTTCATTAAAAGATGGCTTATTTCCCTCAATCCGCATCTTGGTCCTATCCATGCTCCTTCTCGTCTAAGGGGGAGAACAACATTGACTGCCTTTACACTACCACTAACCTACCCAAATCTCCCACTGAGGTACACAGCAGACTGTACTCACCTCCTCGGACCGATGTCCCAACAGCAAGTAGAGCAAGAGTTTCCAGCCTGGGCAGGGGCCTGGAAAGTAACTGATGTTACTCTCTCCAACGCAGCACACAACCAACTATACACCGTATTGGCAAGTTTACCAAACAAACAGCAACCAAAACTAAGGACCAAACCAAAAAAAAAGATGCAAACTAAGCACCTACAGAGTTTAACACTAACTCCATGTTTTCTCCCAAACAAAATACACTTACCAGTTAGCTTAATAACACTAGTTTTAGGCCTACTGGCATAGTTTTTCATGCAACGCACTTATTTGATGACGTCACTGGACAACCAAAATCACTGATACGTCTGGAGTGCAATAGAGATTGTGTCATCTGTGGATCTGTTGTGGCGGTATGCAAATTGGACTGGGTCCAGGATGTCTGGGATGATGGTATTGATGTGAGCCATGACCAGCCTTTCAAAGCATTTCATGACTACAGGTGTGAGTGCTACAGGGCGATAGTCATTTAGACAGGTTACCTTGGCATTCTTGGGCAAAGGGACTATGGTATAGTATGCTTGAAACATGTAGGTATTACAGACTGGATCAAGGAGAGGTTGAAAATGTATTAAAGTTTTCCAACATTGCCGGTCTTGCCTACATTACATTTACATTTTAGTCATTTAGCAGACACTTATCCAGAGCAACTTACATTTACTAAAATTAGGAATTAGTCACAGGGAATTTCTTCACTATACAGGAAGTTAAGGGCATGAGGCCATAAGCTGTCTGTTTCTTCAAATGGGGACCCATAGAACACAATAAGGCGAGGTCGAAAATGTACAGGTTAGGGTTATGTAATAATTTCATGTGGCAGCGTTCGAAAATTAACAAATTCATTGGACCAGCGCCATTGCTGATTTTATTCTACAGGATTAGCATTGAAAACGTGACCAGAGATCAGGTAGTAGAGTGCCGGTAGATAATTTGAAAAACGTTTAAATTTAAACAATAACAGTAAAATAGTTATGCTATGTGTTTGCTGAGTAGTTTGTGTTTGTTTTCCAAATTTGATGGCAAACTTTGTGTACTGCTAACATTCACTTCCTGTCATTTCCCCTCATATTGCTAGTCCCATTGTTTAGAATTCTTCCGCATTTATGCAAAGACTTATGGGATATCAGAATCCTCTTGTCCTAACCTGTGTATTTTCGACCTAGCAATAAGGTATCCAAGATTCACTCTCACATGCTCTCCAGATACTAGACAGGAGTACGGAGCACTCTTAGAGATACCCTGGGTACTGTGGGTTGTGAAGATAAACAGACGTCAGTTAAAGAGGCCAACGGAAGTCCTTCGCTTCCACTTTCAACACACCCTGCAACAAAAAGGGAAGGACTTTGCATGGGTATATGCATGGGTATAAAAATACACTCACACACTCATTAATGATAAAGAAGACACACCTAAGCACATGCATACTCTAAACCACCTAAACTCAACTGGCGGATTGCGGTCCGGGTCCGGACCCAGAGAAGGATCAATCCAGACCGGACATCATCGCATTTTGTTATATAAAAGTCAATACATCATTTTTTAGAAAGCTTTAAAATCAACCGGGCGCAGCGGCCTCTTTATCACCGTCTCTCTCAAAGCAACACCCGCCTCTACTAGTGCCCCGTCTAATCCAATCCCGTGGTTATATGCAAATACAAAGGGCCACGTCTTACCCAATCACATTAATCCAAATATCCTCCGCGGAACCTTGGGACAAGCAGGCAGAATGAAACAGAAAGATTTAACAGCGGTTCAACTATAAATATCACAGCTAGAAGGAGTATCTTTGTTAATATGGCTTGTTAAAAAAAAAATTGCACAAAACCAATGTGCCTGATATGCAGTGAGTCCGTGGCTCTCGTGAAAAGTGCCAATGTTAAGCGATATTATGACACCAGGCATAGTAAATTTGATCAGACGTATCCCCTGAACACGGAGGTGAGAACAATCAAGACTAACCAACTCAAATCCCAATATGAAAGGTCCAGCAAAGTCCTTGTCAATTCCCTTACAGCCCAACAACATGCAATGGAGGGTTCACTGAGGATAGCTTGGGTTTTGGGAAAACACAAAAATACTTTTTCAGACGCTGAGATGATGAAAGGATGCATGTTTGAAGTTGCTGACACCTTGCTTGAAGGTAAACAAAAAGATGAGCTCAGGGAACATCTCAAACAGATCCCACGTTCAGATTCCACAGCAATGAGGAGAACTGAAATATTAGCTGACGATTTAACTCCACAACTTGATGAGGCCATTCAGAATGCAGCATGCATTTCATTATCTGTGGATGAATCAACAGATAACACTGATAATGCCTAGCTTCTGGTGTTCGTCAGATTTTATAACGAAACAAAGAAGCTGTTGGGCTGCTGCCAATGACTGGAACGAATTGCAAAAATCACTGAAGCTGGAGACTCATATCTCCCTCACTAACTTTAAGCATCAGCTGCCAGAGCAGCTCACAGATCACTGCATATGTACAGAGCCCATCTGTAAATAGCCCATCCAACTACCTCATCTCCATATTGTTATTTATTATTTATTTATTTTGCTCCTTTGCACCCCAGTATCTCTACTTGCACATTCATCTTCTGCACATCTATCACTCCAGTGTTAATGCTAAATTGTAATTACTTCGCCACTACGCCCCATTTATTGCCTTACCTCCTTAATCTTACCTCATTTGCACACACTGTATATATAATTTTTTTCCTATTGTGTTATTGTTTTGTTTATTCCATGTGTAACTCTGTGTTGTTGTTTGTGTCACACTGCTTTGCTTTATCTTGGCCAGGTCGCAGTTGTAAATGAGAACTTGTTTTCAACTAGTCTACCTGGTTAAATAAAGGTGGAAAAATATATAATAATCTAAAAGCACACACACGGGGAGAGGATATCCATGAGGCCATCAAAGGGATGCTGACAAAAAGAGGGATAGATCTGAAGTCAGTAGTATCCATCACCACAGATGGAGCTCCAGCCATGATAGGAAGAGGGAGGGGACTGGTTGCACATTTGAAAGAGGACCACTCTGACCTGAAATCATATCACGGCATCATCCATCAATCTGTCCTGTGTGCCAGTCTGGGAAAATAGTATTCTGAGGTCATGACAACATTTATGAAACTGATAAACGTTTTGAGTGCCACATCATCCCTACAACACCTGCTACGAGGCATCCTGACAGAGGCCAATGCCAGTTTTGATTACTTACTACTGCACAACAATGTCAGATGGCTCAGCAAAGGCAGGGTTTGGGAACGATTTTGGGCCATTCAGGAGGAAATCAAAGCTTTCTTATCACAGCAAAAG
This sequence comes from Salvelinus fontinalis, assembly GCF_029448725.1. Taxonomy (NCBI): domain Eukaryota; kingdom Metazoa; phylum Chordata; class Actinopteri; order Salmoniformes; family Salmonidae; genus Salvelinus; species Salvelinus fontinalis. The sequence goes on along the minus strand of NC_074667.1, from coordinate 50,382,509 downwards.
AGTGACAAGGCAACTCAGTTTTCTCTGTTTTTGGAAGATGAGGAGAAGATGGAAGCAGTTGCATTTTTGACAGACATTACATCACACCTTAATCAACTGAATGTTAATCTGCAGGGACACGTTCAACACAGTGTGTGATATGATAACAGCAGTCCGGGCTTTCCAGAAGAATTTGGAGCTTTTCAAGAATGATCCCCAGGGAGAGCTTGTCCACTTCCCCAATCTTCTGGTGCAAACTCAGGGAGACAAAGATGTTCTCAACCATGTTGATTTCATCCAGAAGCTGATGGATAACTTCAAGGCTCGCTTTGATGACGTCACTGTTGGAAGAGAACTGCTGGTGCTTATCCAGAACCCCTTCTTGGTCACAAGTGTGGCAAAGTTGTCAGAAGAAGCAAAACAGATCTTCAGATGGGTAGACATTGCAGCACTGCAGCTGGAGTTGATTGAGCTGCAAGAAAATGTGTCTTTGAATGAGCAGACTGGTGATTGTGACCCTGTCACTTTCTGGGGAAAGATGGTGCCTGCAGCTGATGTCCCTGTTCTCAAGAGACTGACACTATACATCCTGACCATGTTTGGCTCCACATACAGCTGGGAATCAGCCTTCTCCACAATGAACTTTATTACAAACAAATACCTCACCAGGCTCACCAATGAACACCTGCTCCAGTGTCTCAGAGTTGCTCTCACACTTTTGTGCCAAAGTTCAAGCATTGGCAGGAGACAGAAAGTGTCATTTCTCTCATTAATGCAGGGCAAGGCCCAGAGTGACTTATACATGAACATTGCATGGCCCACAGTGACCTTCTGTGCATTCAGATAATTATTTTTGTTGAATTATCCTTTGTTCTCCAGAAAACATGCACTTTATTTAATTTAAATACATTTGTTTTTATTCAAGGCCCAATGGTTCACAGTGCACTTTTTGCATAGACAATTATGCAACTACTTTTGTTTTTCAGCAATGTTGTAATTCATTGAAATTCTTAGTCTCATTTAATGTATTTAATGTACATTTTATATAACAACATGTTTCCAAAGTCGTAGACGACTATGTTTGTTACTACGCTGTACCACAGCGCCAATAAAGGACAATGTCCAACCAGACCTTTACCACCTCGGGAATTTGTGTCACTGGACCTTCTCAAATAGTAGTTGAGTACTTCTGCTCCAAACACACACATAAAAACACACACTAATTCACAATATAAATATGCGTCTACCCTAAAACGAAGAATCATTTTGATATATAAAACCTAGTTCCTGCTTCCTATAGTAACATTGTAAATCTTCAAAAAGGGTTGATGACTGTTTTGTTTGAAGTTTTATCTGTATATTTTATAAACTGCTCTTAACAACACATGCGTAACTTGGCCACTCATAGGCCATTCAGTTTGGATGGATGATGCCATGAGGATATGATGAGAGCTTGTCTCTTAGGACCAAATCCTAACTTTTGTCCACTTTACCTGTGTTAAAAAAAATGTATTAATTGTTCATTGAGGGAGACAGGTTGCCGATTATGAGTTCTGTTATCGAATGAGACCTTTAAGTCCGTTTATAGCCAGTCATTCTAAAACCACAGCTTAGATGAAACTCCGTCTCCATCCGCAAGAGCAATGTACAGTAGCTTCCACATTTCTCACCATCCACGTTATCATATAATTGAATCTGTAAAAGGTGTGTTAGAGATTGTGTAAAAGGGTTAAAGACTTGTGGTTGTGGTAAAGGATGAGTGGTAGCCAGACTGGCTGTGTTGTGTTCTGTTCTCAGCTGCAGCTCTGTGACTGGCTGGTCTTGTATCCAGCTGGAGCCCACTCTGTCACTGTCAGCACCCAAAAATATCCTCTGATGGAAGACAGGTGCTATGTCAAGGCCTGCTGTGTGTGTGTGCATGCGTATTCGTGCGTACGTGTGTGTGTGTCTGTGCATGTGTAATGTCTATTTCAAGTCAAGGTTTCTGTTTAAGTCATTGCACACACAGGCCTCCTAACATGTATGGTAGGGAACTGAAAGAGGGAAAAAATACAATTCCTACCCCACCTCTTCCTGTTTCTCTCTCTCAGATCCTCTATGACAGTCCCAAGGCGAGGCGGGAGGTTGAGCTACACTGGCGGGTGTCAGGGGGGCCATACATCGTTCGCATTCTCAGTCTGTATGAGAACATGCATCATGGGAAGAAGTGCCTGCTCATCATCATGGAATGGTAGGATCCTGCCCTGTCAGCTCTTTTACCCAGAATCCTCTGCTCTCTGTGGGAATATAAGTTGTATTGCTCTGTCCTCAGCCACTAGCCATAAACTATTGACATAGTGCCAATCCCTCATAGCTTCTCTTTGACACCATTAGGCTTGATGGAAAGCTCACTCACTTGGCCTTGGTATGTCTATGCAGGCCAAGTATGTGGCAGGCCTGGGCCATGGCTGGGGCTCCACCTGTGCCTCACAAAAAAATGACACCCGACTCTCTTGATATACTGTAGTATTCTCTTATCCTCTGGTCAGTAAACCAGTCAAGTGCCAAGGAAATAAAGAACATATGATATGCCACGCCCCCACCATTTCTCCTTCACCCAAATCCAGATAGTTGATGTTCTGAAAGAGCTGCAAAATCTGGACCCCTACAAATCAGCCGGGCTAGACAATCTGGACCCTCTCTTTCTAAAATGATCTACCGAAATTGTTGCAACCCCTAATACTAGCCTGTTCAACCTCTCTTTCGTATCGTCTGAGATTCTCAAAGATTGGAAAGCTGCCGCGGTCATCCCCCTCTTCAAAGGGGGTGAAACTCTAGACCCAAACTGCTACAGACCTATATCTATCCTACCCTGTCTTTCTAAGGTCTTCGAAAGCCAAGTTAACAAACAGATTACCGACCATTTCGAATCCCACCGTACCTTCTCCGCTATGCAATCTGGTTTCAGAGCTGGTCATGGGTGCACCTCAGCCACGCTCAAGGTCCTAAACGACATCATAACTGCCATCGATAAGAGACATTACTGTGCAGCCGTATTCATCGACCTGGCCAAGGCTTTCGACTCTGTCAGTCACCACATTCTTATTGGCAGTCTCGACAGCCTTGGTTTCTCAAATGATTGCCTCGCCTGGTTTACCAACTACTTCTCTGATAGAGTTCAGTGTGTCAAATCGGATGGCCTGTTGTCTGTACCTCTGGCAGTCTCTATGTGGGTGCCACAGGGTTCAATCCTTGGGCCGACTCTCTTCTCTGTATACATCAATGATGTTGCTCTTGCTGCTGGTGATTCTCTGATACACCTCTACGCAGACGACACCATTCTGTATACTTCTGGCCCCTCTTTGGACACTGTGTTAACTAACCTCCAGACGAGCTTCACTGCCATACAACTCTCCTTCTGTGGCCTCCAACTACTCTTAAACGCAAGTAAAACTAAATGCATGCTATTCAACCGATCACTGCCCGCACCTGCTCGCCCGTCCAGCATCACTACTCTGGACGTCTCTGACTTAGAATACGTGGACAACTACAAATACCTAGGTGTCTGGTTAGATTGTAAACTCTCCTTCCAGACTCACATTAAGCATCTCCAATCCAAAATTAAATCTAGAATCGGCTTCCTATATCGCAACAAAGCATCCTTCGCTCATGCTGCCAAACATAACCTCGTAAAACTGACTATACTACCGATCCTCGACTTCGGTGATGTCATCTATAAAATAGCCTCCAACACTCTACTCAACAAACTGGATGCAGGCTATCACAGTGCCATCCATTTTGTCACCAAAGCCCCATACACTCCCCACCATTGCGACCTGTACGCTATCGTTGGTTGGCCCTCGCTTCATACTCGTCGCCAAACCCACTGGCTACAGGTTATCTACAAGTCTCTGCTAGGTAAAGCCCCGCCTTATCTCAGCTCACTGGTCACCATAGCAGCACCCACTCGTAGCACGCGCTCCAGCAGGTATATCTCACTGGTCACCCCCAAAACCAATTCCTCCTTTGGTTGTCTTTCCTTCCAGTTCTCTGCTGCCAATGACTGGAACGAACTGCAAAAATCTCTGAAGCTGGAGACTCATATCTCCCTCACTAGCTTTAAGCACCAGCTGTCAGAGCAGCTCACAGATCACTGCACCTGTACATAGCCCATCTGTAAACAGCCCATCTATCTACCTACCTCATCCCCATACTGTATTTATCTTTGCACCCCAGTATCTCTACTTGCACATTCATCTTCTGCACATCTACCATTCCAGTGTTTAATTGCTATATTGTAATTACTTCGCCACAATGGCCTATTTATTGCCTTAACTTCTTCTGGCTGCAGGGGCAGTATTGAGTAGCCCTGATAAAAGGTGCCCATTTCAAACGGCCTCGTACTCAATTCTTGCTCGTACAATATGCATATTATTATTACTATTGGATAGAAAACACTCTCTAGTTTCTAAAACCGTTTGAATTATATCTGTGAGTAAAACAGAACTCATTTGGCACAAACTTCCTGATCAGGAAGTGGAAAATCTGAAATCGATGCTCTGTTCTAGGTCCTGCCTATAAATGGGCATGATACGTATTAGTATACATGCACGTCATACACCTTCCCCTAGATGTCAAGAGGCAGTGAGAGAAGAAATGGAGTGTTTATCTTGGTCTGAGGTGGAATAAATCCTCTTGGAATAACGTGTCACCCATTTCCTGTTTTCTGGAAAGCGCGAGGTTGGACCTGGAATTGCCTTCTGAAAAGCTGTCGTTACAGGCGACTACTATCTCCGGCTTTGATTTTATTTGAGACATGTGACAATATCATCGTAAAGTATGTTTTTTCAATATAGTTTTATTAGACTATTGAAATTTATTCGGGACGTTAGGCGTGTTGCGTTGTGTGCCTTTGTTCAGGAAGGAGAGCTTCGCGCCACTTGGCTAGTGCGCTTGCTAATTCAAGAGGGAAAAAGGACGTTCTAAATCCAAACAACGATTGTTCTTGACAAAGGACCTCTTGTACAACATTCTGATGGAAGCTCATCAAAAGTAGGACCCATTTTATGATGCTATTTCATATATCTGTCGAACTGTGTACTTAGTTTTGCGCCCAGGTTTTGGGCACTCGCTCACCATAACGTAAGCCTTATGTCGTAATGAAGTTATTTTTAGAATTCTAACACGCCGATTGCATTAAGAACTAGTGTATCTATCATTTCCTATACAACATGTATTTTTTTAGTTATGTTAATGAATAGCTATTTGGTCAGAATATGTGTGTCAGAAAAAGTGTCAGAAAAATATCCGGACGTTGTGGGAAAAAGTAGCTACGTTAGCACAATGTATAACCACTGATTTCAGCTCTAAATATGCACATTTTCGAACAAAACATAAGTGTATGTATAACCATGATGTTATAGGACTGTCATCTGATGAAGCATATCAAGGTTAGTCAAAAATTATATATCTTTTGCTGGTTTGTTACGATCGCTAACTTTTGCTGCTGGGAAATGGCTTGTGTTTCTGGCTATTGTGGTAAGCTAATATAACGCTATATTGTGTTTTCGCTGTAAAACACTTAAGAAATCGGAAATATTGTCTGGAATCACAAGATGCCTGTCTTTCATTTGCTGTACACTATGTATTTTTCAGAAATGTTTTATGATGAGTATTTAGGTATTTGACGTTGGTGTCTGTAATTATTCTGGCTGCTTTCGGTGCAATTTCTGATTGTAGCTGCAATGTAAACTATGATTTATACCTGAAATATGCACATTTTTCGAACAAAACATAGATTTATTGAATAACATGTTATAAGACTGTCATCTGATGAAGTTGTTTGTTGGTTAGTTTGGTTGGTTCTTGGTTAGTTAGGTTGGCTTTGTGCATGCTACCTGTGCTGTGAAAAATGTCTGTCCTTTTTAGTATTTGGTGGTGAGCTAACATAAATATACGTGCTGTTTTCGGTGTAAAACATTTTAAAAATCGGACATGTTGGCTGGATTCACAAGATGTGTACCTTTCATTTGCTGTATTGGACTTGTTAATGTCTGAAAGTGAAATATTTCAAAAAAATATATTTTGAATTTTGCGCCCTGCACTTGAAGTGGCTGTTGTCATATTGTGCCCGGCTTCGGGCTTGCAGCCAGAAGAAGTTTAACTCCCTAACCTCACCTCATTTGCACTCACTGTATATAGACTTTTTGTTTTCTTTGTTCTACTGTATTATTGACTGTATGTTTTGTTTATTTCATGTGTAACTCTGTGTTGTTGTATGTATCGATTTGCAATGCTTTATCCTGGCCAGGTCGCAGTTGCAATTGAGAACTTGTTCTCAACTAGCCTACCTGGTTAAATAAAGGTGAAATAAAAATAAATTTTAAATATGTGGAATTTTAAACATGACATAAGAAACATAAACCTCATGTTTAGATACTGACAATTATTTCCCTTGAGGTGCATTTTCAGAGACATGGGAGTATAGTTGTCACACCCTGGCCTTAGTTATCTTTGTTTTCTGTATTATTTTAGTTAGGTCAGGGTGTGACATGGGGGATGTTTGTGTGTTTGTCTCGTCTTGGGTGGTTGTATTGTCTAGGGAGTTTTTGTAGAGTTCATGGGGTTGTGTTCAGTGTAGGTGTTGAGGTAAGTCTATGGTTGCCTGGAATGGTTCTCAATCAGAGACAGCTGTCTATCGTTGTCTCTGATTGGGAGCCATATTTAAGGCAGCCATAGGCATTAGGTAGGTTGTGGGTAATTGTCTATGTTTGACATTAGTAGCTTGTGTATGCACTTTCGTTTGTAGCTTCACGGTCGTTTTGTATTAGTGTCCGTGCTCTTTTCATCTTCAAATAAAGAAGATGTAGCCTCCCGGGTGGCGCAGTGGTCTTGGGCACTGCATCGCAGTGCTAACTGCGCCACCAGAGTCTCTGGGTTCGCCCCCAGGCTCTGTCGCAGCCGGCCGCGACCGGGAGGTCCGTGGGGCGACGCACAATTGGGCTAGCGTCGTCCGGGTTAGGGTGGGTTTGGCCGGTAGGGATTTCCTTGTCGCATCGCGCTCCAGCGACTCCTGTGGCGGGCTGGGTGCAGTGCGCGCTATCCAAGGGGGCCAGGTGCACGGTGTTTCCTCCGACACATTGGTGCGGCTGGCTTCCGGGTTGGAGGCGCGCTGTGTTAAAGAAGCAGTGCGGCTTGGTTGGGTTGTGCCTCGGAGGACGCATGGCTTTCGACCTTCGTCTCTCCCGAGCCCGTACGGGAGTTGTAGCGATGAGACAAGATAGTAATTACTAGCGATTGGATACCACGAAAAAAATTGGGGAGAGAAGGGGATAAAAAATAAATAAATAAATAAAGAAGATGTATTTATATCACGCTGCGCCTTGGTCCTCTCTCTCACAATACGAAGACGAATGTGACAATAGCTCAGTTAAGGGTGTGTTCTCTGTAAAGTCATTTCTCTTTGTGGTCAGCTCTTTCCTGTCTCAGAGACGGTCAGAGGAGAGCACCAGCTCAGCTCAGCTAGCGTAATGAAGGAGAATAGTCGGTAACTGAGTTGGACACAGATGTTGGATTTGGACTTGGATCTCTCTCTTACTCACTTCCTCCATACTCACTCTTTCTATCTCTCACAAACACACACACACTCAAAAGATCTTACACTGAGTGCACAAAACATTAGGAACACCTGCTCTTCCCACGACAAAGACTGACCAGGTGAATCCATGTGAAAGCTATGATCCATTATTGATGTCACTTGTTAAATCCACTTCAATCAGTGTAGATAAAGGTGAGGAGACAAGTTAAATAAGGATGCTTAATCCTTGAAACAATTGAGACATAGATTGTGTATGTGTGCCATTCAGAGGATGAATGAGCAAGAAAAAGGATTTACGTGCCTTTGGTAGTAGGTGCCAGGCGCACCGGTTTGATTGTGTCAAGAACTGCAACGCTGCTGGGTTTTTCATGCTCAACAGTTTCCCGTGTGTATCAAGAATGGTCCACCACCCAAAGGACATACAGGCAACTTGACACAACAGTGGGAAGCATTGGACTAAACATGAGCCAGCATCCCTTTGTAACGCTTTTGACACCAACAGTTAAACCAAAGGGAAAGTTTTTGGATTTACAAACTACAGGCCACTATGTACCCTGGTTTAAATGAAGATATGGATTTCTCACCCTTCCTGAAGGGTCGTGATGGGTCCATTTGCTGTCATCTAGTGGACATTTTGCTCAATTGCCCTCAGCTATGTTTGGACTGTTGTTCATGTTTTGCTGTGGTCTAGTGTACTGTGGAATATATTGCTTTCTTGTTCTGGACACTTCTCCCAGTCATGGTTAGTTGTTGGAACTGCCTCTCTGGGTGTTCTGATGCTTCTAGCTTGGAGTTGTATGCTCATGATAACATAGCTACAGTATTTCACCTTTTCATGTGTATATTATTGCTTACTAGGTGTGTCCAATTTGGTAACCACTGCCTCTTCTAATTAGGGCTAATTGGAAAAGCCTTTCAAAAGAGGACATTGTATTCACCTTTTTCTGTACTCCCTGACGAAGGCCATGCAGCCGAAACGCGTCGGTTTTTAAACAACTTTGTTTCTATTGAACATGCCATACTAATAAAGGCATTTTAATTAATTATATGAAGAATGCCTTGGTCCTCCTTTCTTTTTGATGACCAATTTACACCTTTTACCAAAGAGCACCTTCTATCTACCAAAATATACTATAGTGTACCTTAGTAGCGCTTCCCTTCCTCCTCTTGCTTTTGACACCTTGTTGAGTCCATGCCCCAACAAATTGAGGCTGTTCTGATGGCAAAAGGGAGTGCAACTCAATATTAGTAAGGTGTTCCTAGTGTTTTGTACACTCAGTGTATAAACAATGCTTTCCATATAACAGAGAGTGATTCGCAGTGTTTTTCTAAAGACAGAGCTCTTGGAGGGTAGAGGAGTAACAGTGTGTATGGACTTTTGAATGTCAGTGTGTGTTTATGTGTATAATGACAAAATGGGAAGACAGAGGGGGAGATGAAGTGCATAGCATACTGTTCTGTTCCCAGTCTAACGTTGTCCCACTGTAACGAACGGCGTCGGGAGAAGGAGAAGAGGACCAAGGTGCAGCGTGGTAAGTGTTGAGGCTCCGGACTAGAGGGCGTCGCTGGAGGCTCCGGACTAGAGGGCGACGCTGGAGGCTCCGGACTAGAGAGCGTTGCTGGAGGCTCTGGACTAACGTCCTTCGTTGGAGGCCTCGTACCACAACTCCTCACTGGAGGCTTCGTGCCATGGATCCTCACTGGAGGCTTTGTGCCATGGATCATCACTGGAGGCTTCGTGCCATGGATCATCACTGGAGGCTTCGTGCCATGGATTATCACTGGAGGCTTCGTGCCATGGACCATCACAGGAGGCTTCGTGCCATGGATCATCACAGGAGGCTTCGTGCCATGGATCATCACTGGAGGCTTCTTGCCATGGATCATCACTGGAGGCTTCGTGCCATGGATCATTACTGGAGGCTTCATGCCATGGATCATCACTGGAGGCTTCTTGCCATGGATCATCACTGGAGGCTTCGTGCCATGGATCATTACTGGAGGCTTCTTGCCATGGATCATCACTGGAATGGAGAGACACACAGGAGGCCTGGCTCTGAGAGAAGGCACAGGACTCACCAGGATGGGGAGACATGCAGGAGGGTTAGGACTTAGCACAGGCACAGAACTCACCAGGCTGGGGAGACATGCAGGAGGCCTCTTCCTTGGCCGAGGCACTGGATACACTGGGCCGTGGAGGCACACTGGTGGTCTCGAGCGCAGAGCTAGCACAACTCGTCCTGGCTAGTTCCCCCTGTAGCCCGGCAAGTGCGGGGAGTTGGAACAGGCCGCACTGGGCTGTGCTGGCGAACCGGGGACACCGTGCGTAGGGCTGGTGCAGTATACCCCGGGCCGAGGAGACGCACTGGAGACCAGATGCGCTGAGCCGGCATCATCCCTCATGGCTCGATGCCCACTCTAGCCCGGCCGATTCCAGGAGCTGTGAAGTAGCGCACCGGGCTATGCGTGCGCACTGGGGACACCGTGCACTTCACCGCATAACACGGTGCCTGCCCAGTCACTCTCTCGCCACGGTAAGCACGGGGAGTTGGCTCAGGTCTCCTAGTCCGCCAATCTCCCCATGTGCCCCCCCCCCCCCCCCCCCCCCCACAAAAAAAAAAAAAAATCTGGGGCTGCGTCTCGTACCCGTTACCTTGAGCCAATTCCTTGTAGTGTCGCCGCTCCGCTCTAGCTGCCTCCAGCTCCTCTTTCGGACGGCGATACTGTGCCCGGGGTCCCTTGCCGTCCAATATTTTCTCCCATGTCCAGGAGTCCATCCTTCCACGCTGCTTGATCCTTTGGTGGTGGGTAGTTCTGTAGCGAACGTCGTCGGGAGAAGGAGAAGAATAACTACCCACAAACACAGGTGGGAACCGGCTACCTAAGTATGGTTCTCAATCAGAGACAACGATAGACAGCTGCCTCTGATTGGGAACCATACCAGGCCAAACACATAGAAATACAAAACAAGGACAACATAGAACACCAGCCATAGAATGCCCACCCAAACTCACGCCCTGACCAACCAAAAAAGAGACATAAAAAGGATCTCTAAGGTCAGGGTGTGACACCCACTAACATCATGCTCATCAAGACTGCTTCTAAATGGTTCCCCTTTTCAAGGGCCTGTTATTGACGTAGCAGAGATTATCTTGTAGAAACATTTATTATGTGGGAGAGTGATAAGCAGTGTTGTTTTTAGAATGATAACTCCATGACAGCATCTCAATATTAACTCAATGTTTGTGTTTCTCTGGTTCCAGTATGCAAGGGGGAGAACTGTTCAGCCGGATCCAGGCCAGAGGGGACCAGGCTTTCACTGAGAGAGGTGAGGGGGCTCAGAAGGGAGGGAGCCAGGGAAGAAGGACTGGGCTACATGTTTCTGGGAATGGATGTACTACAGTGCCTTCCAAAAGTATTCATGCCCCTTGGCGTTTTTTCACATTTTGTTGCATTACAACCTGTAATTTAAATAGATTTTTATTTGGATTTCATGTAATGGACATACACAAAATAGTCCAAATTGGTGAAGTGAAATTTAAAAAATTACTTGTTTCAAAAAATTTAAAACAGAAAAGTGGTGCGTGCATATGTATTCACCCCCTTTGCTATGAAGCCCCCAAATAAGATCTGGTGCAACCAATTACCTTCAGAAGTCACATAATTAGTTAGATTACACACAGGTGGACTTTATTTAAGTGTCACATGATCTCAGTATATATACAGTGGGGAGAACAAGTATTTGATACACTGCCGATTTTGCAGGTTTTCCTACTTACAAAGCATGTAGAGGTGTGTAATTTTTATCATAGGTACAGGTCGTACAGGTACAGGTCAGGGTTGGGTTATAAAACATATCAGAAACTTTGAACATCCCACAGAGCACCATTAAATCCATTAATAAATGGAAAGAATATGGCACCACAACAAACCTGCCAAGAGAGGGCCGCCCACCAAAACTCACGGACCAGGCAAGGAGGGCATTAATCAGAGGCAACGAAGAGACCAAAGATAACCCTGAAGGAGCTGCAAAGCTCCACAGCGGAGATTGGAGTATCTGTCCATTGGACTACTTTAAGCTGTATACTCCACAGAGCTGGGATTTACGGAAGAGTGGCCAGAAAAAAAGCCATTGCTTAAAGAAAAAAATAAGCAAACACGTTGTGGGAGACTCCCCAAACATATGGAAGAAAGTACTCTGGTCAGATAAGACTAAAATGGAGCCTTTTGGCCATCAAGGAAATGCTATGTATGGCGCAAACCCAACACTTCTGATCACCCCGAGAACAACATCCCCACAGTGAAGCATGGTGGGGCAACATCATGCTGTGGGGATGTTTTTCATCGACAGGGACTGAGAAATTGGTCAGAATGGAAGGAATGATGGATGGCGCAAAATACAGGGAAATTGTGGAGGGAAAACTGTTTCAGTCTTCCACAGATTTGAGACTGGGATGGAGGTTCACCTTCCAGCAGGACAATGGCCCTAAGCATAGTGCTAAAGCAACAGTTGAGTGGTTTAAGGGGAAACATTTAAATGTCTTGGTATAGCCTTGTCAAAGCCCAGACCTCAACCAATTGAGTATCTGTGGTATGACTTAAAGATTGCTGTACACCAGCGGAACCCATCCAACTTGAAGGAGCTGGAGAAGTTTTGCCTTGAAGAATGGGCAAAAACCCCAGTGGCTAGATGTGCCAAGCTTATAGAGACATAACCCAAGACACTTGCAGCTGTAATTGCTGCAAAAGGTGGCTCTACAAAGTATTGACTTTGTGGGGTGAATAGTTATGCCCTGAAAAATGACCTCCAGCAGGCCACAAATGTGCATGTGTCTGCTCAAACGGTCAGAAACAGACTCCATGAGGGTGGTATGAGGGCCCGACGTCCACAGGTGGGGGTTGTGCTTACAGCCCAACACCGTGCACCGTGCATTTGCCAGAGAACACCAAGATTGGCAAATTCGCCACTGGCGCCCTGTGCTCTTCACAGATGAAAGCAGGTTCACACTGAGCACATGTGACAGACGTGACAGAATCTGGAGACGCCGTGGAGAATGTTCTGCTGCCTGCAACATCCTCCAGCATGACCGGTTTGGCGGTGGGTCAGTCATGGTGTGGGGTGGCATTTCTTTGTGGGGCCGCACAGCCCTCCATGTGCTCGCCAGAGGTAGCCTGACTGCCATTAGGTACCGAGATGAGATCCTCAGACCCCTTGTGAGACCATATGCTGACACATGCACATTTGTGGCCTGCTGGAGGTCATTTTGCAGGGCTCTGGCAGTGCTCCTCCTGCTCAAAGGCGGAGGTAGCGGTCCTGCTGCTGGGTTGTTGCCCTCCTACGGCCTCCTCCACGTCTCCTGATGTACTGGCCTGTCTCCTGGTAGCGCCTCCATGCTCTGGACACTACGCTGACAGACACAGCAAACCTTCTTGCCACAGCTCGCATTGATGTACCATCCTGGATGAGCTGCACTACCTGAGCCACTTGTGTGGGTTGTAGACTCCGTCTCATGCTACCACTAGAGTGAAAGCACCGCCAGCATTCAAAAGTGACCAAAACATCAGCCAGGAAGCATAGGAACTGAGAAGTGGTCTGTGGTCTCCACCTGCAGAACCACTCCTTTATTGGGGGTGTCTTGCTAATTGCCTACAATTTCCACCTTTTGTCTATTCCATTTGCACAACAGCATGTGAAATGTATTGTCAATCAGTGTTGCTTCCTAAGTGGACAGTTTGATTTCACAGAAGTGTGATTGACTTGGAGTTACATTGTGTTGTTTAAGTGTTCTCTTTATTTTTTTGAGCAGTGTATATTAATACACACACAGTTGAAGTCGGAAGTTTACATACACCTTAGCCAAATAAATTTAAACTAAGTTTTTCACAATTCCTGACATTTAATCTGAGTAAAAATTCCTTGTCTTCGGTCAGTTAGGATCACCACTTTATTTTATATAAAAAGCTCTCTAAGGTCAGGGCGTGACAGAAGTAAGATTAATTTCGGCCGACATTCTGCTAAATTTGTCATCGATTACACACTTGATCTCAATAAAATGTTCTGTTCACAAAACTAGAATTGTTCCTGACTACTAAACAAAAAGTTAATTGAACAATAAACGTTGGTGTCTCAACACTCTTAGCGAACTCTGTCATTGTTCCCCAAAATCACCTCAGCCCAATCTGCGTGTACCCGGCCAATATACTTGGCGCCTGTGCCACACCGTACGTGGATGCAGACAGTTCTGTACGTGGGCACAGGCAGTTCCAAAATACGGACATGTGCATGGCACGCATAATAAACTGTGTTGTCCTGAGACTGTGTCTCTCTGCTCTCCTCTTCTAGAGGGCTCAGAGATCATGCGGGATATTGGTACGGCCATCGAGTTCCTCCACAACATGAACATCGCACACAGAGACATCAAGGTGAGCAATGTCACTCACACAGATCAAGATAAGAGCAGCAGATAGTGACAAACAGAGTTGGCATGCATTTATTAATACTATGTGTAAACAGTGACATGTTTAATGATGGATACATTTCACTTCCTCTCCCTTAGCCTGAGAACCTGCTGTATACCCATCAGGAGCGCAATGGTACTCTCAAACTGACAGACTTTGGCTTCGCTAAGGAGACCACACACAACCTCCTGCAGACCCCCTGCTACACCCCTTACTACGTGGGTAAGTTACTATACTACTGTAGGAATAGAAATATGTGTGACAATCAGATTTATTACACTATATTATGCATACTTTGGACTTAAGTGGTTTCCATCATGTAATTGTATTTTCCGTCTGTCTCTATTTGTGTGTGTTTCCATGTTGATAAGCCCCTGAGGTTTTGGGCCCGGAGAAATATGACAAGTCGTGTGACATGTGGTCTCTGGGTGTCATCATGTACATCCTGTGAGTACTGTGTGCGTGTGTGTGTTTGGTTGGTTCTTCATCCTTGTTCACAAGAATAGTAAAACAAGGAAAATTCTCCCTCGTGGGGACAGTTCCCACGTCCCCATGAGGACAAAGGCTATTTTAAGCTTAGGGGTTAGATTTAGGGTTAGGGTTACAATTAGGGTAAGGGGTTAGGATTTAGGTTTAGGGTTTGTGTTAAGGTAAGGGTAGGGTAGGGTAGGGTTAGGTCCCCATGATGATAGAACATCATAACTTGTGTGTGTGTTAGTTTTCGTGTGTGCAAATACAGTACATATATAGAATATAATCATATGAAAGTCAGTGCAACTTAATAACTATCAACCTCTACGCAATTGTCTCCTCTGCAGGCTGTGTGGGTTCCCTCCGTTCTATTCTAACACAGGCCAAGCCATCTCTCCAGGGATGAAGCGGAGAATCAGGCTGGGCCAGTACGAGTTCCCAAAACCTGAGTGGGCTGAAGTGTCAGAGGAAGGTGAGACTGCGTCGGGTTACCCTGGCTTTTGTTTAGTTAGTATAGCGTTGCATTCCTCCAATGATGTCAGTCCCAGGGACCTTTTACTCTAGAAAACATAAGCAAACTTCTAAATAGTCAGTTTCACAGCACAACACTCATCCAAAAGCACACACAAACATACACAAGGCACAAAAACACAGAATAGCAGCTCTTAAATTCCAGGGATAATCTGACTGAATCTCTGAAGTCTGATGGTAGGGCATCCTACTCATGTCATACCGCTCAGGAAGGAGACGCGTTCTGTCTCCTAGAGATGAACGTACTTTGGTGCAAGAAGTGCAAATCAATCCCAGAACAACAGAAAAGGACCTTGTGAAGATGCTAGAGGAAACAGGTACAAAAGTATCTATATCCACGGTAAAATGAGTCCTATATCGACATAACCTGAAAGGCCGCTCAGCAAGGAAGAAGCCACTGCTCCAAACAGCCATAAAAAAGCCAGACTACAGTTTGCAACTGCACATGGGGACAAAGATGGTACTTTTTGGAGAAATGTTCTCTGGTCTGATTAAACAAAAATAGAACTGTTTGGCCATAATGACCATCGTTATGTTTGGAGGAAAAAGGGGGAGTCTTGCAAACCGAAGAACACCATTCCAACCGTGAAGCACGGGGGTGGCAGCATCATGTTGTTGGGGTGCTTTGCTGCAGGAGGGACTGGTGCACTTCACAAAATAGATGGCATGATGAGGGAAGAAAATTACGTGGATATATTGAAGCAACATCTCAAGACATCAGTCAGGAAGTTAAAGCTTGGTCGCAAATGGATCTTCCAAATGGACAATGACCCCAAGCACGCTTCCAAAATTTAGGCAAAATGGCTTAAGAACAAAAAAGTCAAGGTATTGGAGTGGCCATCACAAAGCCCTGACCTCAATCCTGTAGAACATTTGTGGGCAGAACTGAAAAGGCGTGTGCGAGCAAGGCCTTCAAACCTGACTCAGTACACCAGCGCTGTCTGGAGGAATGGGCCAGAATTCACCCAACATTTGTGGGAAGCTTGTGGAAGGCTACCCAAAATGTTTGACCCAAGTTAAACAATTTAAAGGCAATGCTACCAAATACTAATTGAGTGTTTGTAAACTTCTGACCCACTGGGAATGTGATGAAAGAAATTAAAAGCTGAAATAAATCATTCTCTCTACTATTATTCTGACATTTCACATCCTTAAAATAAAGTGGTGATCCTAACTGACCTAAGACAGGGAATTTTTACTCGGTTTAAATGTCAGGAATTGTGAAAAACTTAGTTTAAATGTATTTGGCTAAGGTGTATGTAAACTTCCAACTTCAACGGTATATGTGATGATATGTATAGACATTATGGACAGTATGTTGATAAAATATTTAGTATATCTGTAGAATATAATAGTATATATACAGAAATGGTTGAGTAGGATGGCATTGACTAGAATACACTATATACATATGAAATTAGTAAAACAGTGTGTAGACATTATTAAAGTGGTCAGTGTTACATTATTAAAGTGACCAGGGATTCCATGTCTATGTACATAGGGAAGCAGCCTCTAAGGTGCAGGGTTGAGTAACTGGGTGGTAGCTGGCTAGTGACAGTGACTAAGTTCCGGGCAGGGTACTGGGTGTAGGCTGGCTAGTGATGGTTATTTAACAGTCTGATGGTCTTGAGATAGAAGCTGTTTTTTAGTTTCTCGGTCCGAGCTTTGGCTGTGTTTACATCAGATCAGCTTTGACCATCAGATCAGCTCTTTTGGCCATAATTGGAATTGGACTGCCTGTGTAAACGGAGCCTTAGACTTTGCCAACAGTAGGCCTAGACCTTGATATACTTTTTTACATGTACCTTAAAACCAGGAAAGCAGATAATGTGGGCAATGTTTGTTTATTATAGCCTTGCAGTCTAACTTTTTTGGTATTTTGTACCAGTTTCCATCTCTGTACAAAGGCATGGTCTTCAAGCTAATAATACTAATAACTGATTGGACTTAAATGGCTCTTTTCTAGACACCCAAAGCTCTTAACAGTGTAAGGGGAAACTAACCACTCTAACCCCACTTATAAACTCTTGCAGTAAGTGTCATGGGATCTCAAATCAAATCAAATTTGATTTATCACATACACGTGTTTAGCAGATGATATTGCGGGTTTTGCGAAATGCTTGTGCTTCTAGTTCTGACAGTGCAGTAATATCTAACAAGTAATATCTAACAGTTTCACAACATATACCAAAAATACACGTAAATCTAAGTATAGGGAGTAATAGTACCAGATCAATGTGGAGCTATATACAGGTTGTACCAGTACCAGATCAATGTGGAGCTATATACAGGGAGTATCAGTACCAGATCAATGTGGAGCTATATACAGGCAGTACCAGTACCAGATCAATGTGGAGCTATATACAGGGAGTACCAGTACTAGATCAATGTAGAGCTATATACAGGGAGTATCAGTACCAGATCAATGTGGAGCTATATAAAGGGAGTACCAGTACCAGATCAATGTGGAGCTATATACAGGGAGTACCAGTACCAGATCAATGTGGAGCTATATACAGGGAGTACCAGTACCAGATCAATGTGGAGCTATATACAGGGAGTACCAGTACCAGATCAATGTGGAGCTATATACAGGTTGTACCACTACTAGATCAATGTGGAGCTATATACAGAGAGTACCAGATCAATGTGGAGCTATATACAGATAGTACCAGTACCAGATCAATGTGGAGCTATATACAGGGAGTACCAGTACCAGATCAATGTGGAGCTATATACAGGGAGTACCAGTACCAGATCAATGTGGAGCTATATACAGGGAGTACCAATACCAGATCAATGTGGAGCTATATACAGGTTGAACCAGTACCAGATCAATGTGGAGCTATATAAAGGTTGTACCAGTATTAGATCAATGTGGAGCTATATACAGGGAGTACCAGTACCAGATCAATGTGGAGCTATATACAGGGAGTACCAGTACCAGATCAATGTGGAGCTATATACAAGGAGTACCAGTACCAGATCAATGTGGAGCTATATACAGGTTGAACCAGTACCAGATCAATGTGGAGCTATATACAGGTTGAACCAGTACCAGATCAATGTGAAGCTATATACAGGGAGTACCAGTACCATATCAATGATGGAGCTATATACAGGGAGTACCAGTACCAGATCAATGTGGAGCTATATACAGGTTGAACCAGTACCAGATCAATGTGGAGCTATATACAGGGAGTACCAGTACCAGATCAATGTGGAGCTATATACAGGGAGTACCAGTACCAGATCAATGTGGAGCTATATACAAGGAGTACCAGTACCAGATCAATGTGGAGCTATATACAAGGAGTACCAGTACCAGATCAATGTGGAGCTATATACAGGTTGAACCAGTACCAGATCAATGTGGAGCTATATACAGGGAGTACCAGTACCAGATCAATGTGGAGTTATATACAGGGAGTACCAGTACCAGATCAATGTGGAGCTATATACAGGGAGTACCAGTACCAGATCAATGTGGAGCTATATACAGGAAGTACCAGTACCAGATCAATGTGGCGCTATATACAGGGAGTACCAGTACCAGATCAATGTGGAGCTATATACAGGGAGTACCAGTACCAGATCAATGTGGAGCTATATACAGGGAGTACCAGTACCAGATCAATGTGGAGTTATATACAGGGAGTACCAGTACCAGATCAATGTGGAGCTATATACAGGGAGTACCAGTACCAGATCAATGTGGAGCTATATACAGAGAGTACGAGTACTAGATCAATGTGGAGCTATATACAGGGAGTACCAGTACTAGATCAATGTGGAGCTATATACAGGGAGTACCAGTACTAGATCAATGTGGAGCTATATACAGGGAGTACCAGTACTAGATCAATGTGGAGCTATATACAGGGAGTACCAGTACTAGATCAATGTGGAGCTATATACAGGGAATACCAGTACTAGATCAATGTGGAGCTATATACAGGGAGTACCAGTACTAGATCAATGTGGAGCTATATACAGGGAGTACCAGTACCAGATCAATGTGGAGCTATATACAGGTTGTACCAGTACCAGATCAATGTGGAGCTATATACAGGGAGTACCAGTACCAGATCAATGTGGAGCTATATACAGGGAGTACCAGTACCCGATCAATGTGGAGCTATATACAGGTTGTACGAGTACTATATCAATGTGGAGCTATATACAGGTTGTACCAGTACCAGATCAATGTGGAGCTATTTACAGGTTGTACCAGTACCAGATCAATATGGAGCTATATACAGGTTGTACCAGTACCATATCAATGATGGAGCTATATACAGGGAGTATCAGTACCAGATCAATGTGGAGCTATATTCAGGGAGTACCAGTACCAGATCAATGTGGAGCTATATACAGGGAGTACCAGTACCAGATCATTGTGGAGCTATATACAGGGAGTACCAGTACCAGATCAATGATGGAGCTATATACAGGTTGTACCACTACTAGATCAATGTGGAGCTATATACAGGGAGTACCAGATCAATGTGGAGCTATATACAGATAGTACCAGTACCAGATCAATGTGGAGCTATATACAGGGAGTACCAGTACCAGATCAATGTGGAGCTATATACAGGGAGTACCAGTACCAGATCAATGTGGAGCTATATACAGGTTGAACCAGTACCAGATCAATGTGGAGCTAAATACAGGGAGTACCAATACCAGATCAATGTGGAGCTATATACAGGTTGAACCAGTACCAGATCAATGTGGAGCTATATACAGGGAGTACCAGTACCAGATCAATGTGGAGGTATATACAGGGAGTACCAATACCAGATCAATGTGGAGCTATATACAGGTTGAACCAGTACCAGATCAATGTGAAGCTATATAAAGGTTGTACCAGTACCAGATCAATGTGGAGCTATATACAGGGAGTACCAGTACCAGATCAATGTGGAGCTATATACAGGGAGTACCAGTACTAGATCAATGTGGAGCTATATACAAGGAGTACCAGTACCAGATCAATGTGGAGCTATATACAGGTTGAACCAGTACCAGATCAATGTGGAGCTATATACAGGGAGTACCAGTACCAGATCAATGTGGAGTTATATACAGGGAGTACCAGTACCAGATCAATGTGGAGCTATATACAGGGAGTACCAGTACCAGATCAATGTGGAGCTATATACAGGAAGTACCAGTACCAGATCAATGTGGCGCTATATACAGGGAGTACCAGTACCAGATCAATGTGGAGCTATATACAGGGAGTACCAGTACCAGATCAATGTGGAGCTATATACAGGTTGTACCAGTACCAGATCAATGTGGAGCTATATACAGGGAGTACCAGTACCAGATCAATGTGGAGCTATATACAGGGAGTACCAGTACCCGATCAATGTGGAGCTATATACAGGGAGTACCAGTACCAGATCAATGTGGAGCTATATACAGGTTGTACCAGTACCAGATCAATGTGGAGCTATATACAGGGAGTACCAGTACCAGATCAATGTGGAGCTATATACAGGGAGTACCAGTACCCGATCAATGTGGAGCTATATACAGGTTGTACGAGTACTATATCAATGTGGAGCTATATACAGGTTGTACCAGTACCAGATCAATGTGGAGCTATTTACAGGTTGTACCAGTACCAGATCAATATGGAGCTATATACAGGTTGTTCCAGTACCATATCAATGATGGAGCTATATACAGGGAGTATCAGTACCAGATCAATGTGGAGCTATATACAGATAGTACCAGTACCAGATCAATGTGGAGCTATATACAGGGAGTACCAGTACCAGATCAATGTGGAGCTATATACAGGGAGTACCAGTACCAGATCAATGTGGAGCTATATACAGGTTGAACCAGTACCAGATCAATGTGGAGCTATATACAGGGAGTACCAATACCAGATCAATGTGGAGCTATATACAGGTTGAACCAGTACCAGATCAATGTGGAGCTATATACAGGGAGTACCAGTACCAGATCAATGTGGAGGTATATACAGGGAGTACCAATACCAGATCAATGTGGAGCTATATACAGGTTGAACCAGTACCAGATCAATGTGAAGCTATATAAAGGTTGTACCAGTACCAGATCAATGTGGAGCTATATACAGGGAGTACCAGTACCAGATCAATGTGGAGCTATATACAGGGAGTACCAATACCAGATCAATGTGGAGTTATATACAGGGAGTACCAGTACCAGATCAATGTGGAGCTATATACAGGGAGTACCAGTGCCAGATCAATGTGGAGCTATATACAGGGAGTACCAGTACTAGATCAATGTGGAGCTATATACAGGGAGTACCAGTACTAGATCAATGTGGAGCTATATACAGGGAGTACCAGTACTAGATTAATGTGGAGCTATATACAGGGAGTACCAGTACTAGATCAATGTGGAGCTATATACAGGGAGTACCAGTACTAGATCAATGTGGAGTTATATACAGAGAGTACCAGTACCAGATCAATGTGGAGCTATATACAGGGAGCACCAGTACCAGATCAATGTGGAGCTATATACAGGGAGTACCAGTACCAGATCAATGTGGAGCTATATACAGGGAGTACCAGTACCCGATCAATGTGGAGCTATAAACAGGTTGTATCAGTACTATATCAATGTGGAGCTATATACAGGTTGTACCAGTACCAGATCAATGTGGAGCTATATACAGGTTGTACCAGTACCAGATCAATATGGAGCTATATACAGGTTGTACCAGTACCATATCAATGATGGAGCTATATACAGGGAGTATCAGTACCAGATCAATGTGGAGCTATATACAGGGAGTACCAGTACCAGATCAATTTGGAGCTATATACAGGGAGTACCAGTACCAGATCATTGTGGAGCTATATACAGGGAGTACCAGTACCAGATCAATGTGGAGCTATATACAGGGAGTACCAGTACCAGATCAATGTGGAGCTATATACAGGGAGTACCAGTACCAGATCAATGACGGAGCTATATACAAGGAGTACCAGTACCAGATCAATGTGGAACTATATACAGGTTGTACCAGTACCAGATCAATGTGGAGCTATATACAGGGAGTACCAGTACCATATCAATGTAGAGCTATATACAGGTTGTACCAGTACCAGATCAATGTGGAGCTATATACAGGGAGTACCAGTACCATATCAATGATGGAGCTATATACAGGGAGTACCAGTACCAGATCAATGACGGAGCTATATACAGGGAGTACCAGTACCAGATCAATGTGGAACTATATACAGGTTGTACCAGTACCAGATCAATGTGGAGCTATATACAGGGAGTACCAGTACCAGATCAATGATGGAGCTATATACAGGGAGTACCAGTACCATATCAATGTGGAGCTATATACAGGGAGTACCAGTACCAGATCAATGTGGAGTTATATACAGGGAGTACCAGTACCAGATCAATGTGGAGCTATATTTAGGGAGTACCAGTACCAGATTAATGTGGAGCTATATACAGGGAGTACCAGTACCAGATCAATGTGGAGCTATATACAGGGAGTACCAGTACCAGATCAACGTGGAGCTATATACAGGGAGTACCAGTACCAGATCAATGTGGAGCTATATACAGGTTGTACCAGTACTAGATCAATGTGGAGCTATATACAGGGAGTACCAGATCAATGATGGAGCTATATACAGGGAGTACCAGTACCATATCAATGATGGAGCTGTATACAGGGTGTACCAGTACCAGATCAATGATGGAGCTATATACAGGGAGTACCAGTACCAGATCAATGTGGAACTATATACAGGGAGTACCAGTACCAGATCAATGTGGAGCTATATACTGTGAGTACCAGTACCAGATCAATGTGGAGCTATATACAGGGAGTACCAGTACCAGATCAATGTGGAGCTATATACAGGGAGTACCAGTACCAGATCAATGATGGAGCTGTATACAGGGAGTACCAGTACCAGATCAATGTGGAGCTATATACAGGTTTTACCAGTACCAGATCAATGTGGAGCTATATACAGGGAGTACCAGTAACAGATCAATGTGGAGCTATATACAGGGAGTACCAGTACCAGATCAATGTAGAGCTATATACAGAGAGTACGAGTACTAGATCAATGTGGAGCTATATACAGGGAGTACCAGTACCAGATCAATGATGGAGCTATATACAGAGAGTACCAGTAATAGATCAATGTGGAGCTATATACAGGTTGTACCAGTACTAGATCAATGTGGAGCTATATACAGGGAGTACCAGTACTAGATCAATGTGGAGCTATATACAGGTTGTACCAGTACCAGATCAATGATGGAGCTATATACAGGGAGTACCAGATCAATGATGGAGCTATATACAGGGAGTACCAGTACCAGATCAATGATGGAGCTATTAACAGGGAGTACCAGTACCAGATCAATGTGGAGCGATATACAGGGAGTACCAGTACCAGATCAATGTGGAGCGATATACAGGGAGTACCAGTACCAGATCAATGTGGAGCTATATACAGGGAGTACCAGTACCAGATCAATGTGGAGCTATATACAGCGAGTACCAGTACCAGATCAATGTGGAGCTATATACAGGGAGTACCAGTACCAGATCAATGTGGAGCTATATACAGGGAGTACCAGTACCAGATCAATGTGTAGCTATATACAGGTTTTACCAGTACCAGATCAATGTGGAGCTATATACAGGGAGTACCAGTACCAGATCAATGTGGAGCTATATACAGGGAGTACCAGTACCAGATCAATGTAGAGCTATATACAGAGAGTACGAGTACTAGATCAATGTGGAGCTATATATACAGGGAGTACCAGTACCAGATCAATGATGGAGCTATATACAGAGAGTACCAGTAATAGATCGATGTGGAGCTATATACAGGTTGTACCAGTACTAGATCAATGTGGAGCTATATACAGGGAGTACCAGTACTAGATCAATGTGGAGCTATATACAGGTTGTACCAGTACCAGATCAATGATGGAGCTATATACAGGGAGTACCAGATCAATGATGGAGCTATATACAGGGAGTACCAGTACCAGATCAATGATGGAGCTATATACAGGGAGTACCAGTACCAGATCAATGTGGAGCTATATACAGGGAGTACCAGTACCAGATCAATGTGGAGCGATATACAGGGAGTACCAGTACCAGATCAATGTGGAGCTATATACAGGGAGTACCAGTACCAGATCAATGTGGAGCTATATACAGGGAGTACCAGTACCAGATCAATGTGGAGCTATATACAGGGAGTACCAGTACCAGATCAATGTGGAGCTATATACAGGGAGTACCAGTACCAGATCAATGTGGAGCTATATACAGGTTTTACCAGTACCAGATCAATGTGGAGCTATATACAGGGAGTACCAGTACCAGATCAATGTGGAGCTATATACAGGGAGTACCAGTACCAGATCAATGTAGAGCTATATACAGAGAGTACGAGTACTAGATCAATGTGGAGCTATATACAGGGAGTACCAGTACCAGATCAATGATGGAGCTATATACAGAGAGTACCAGTAATAGATCAATGTGGAGCTATATACAGGTTGTACCAGTACTAGATCAATGTGGAGCTATATACAGGGAGTACCAGTACTAGATCAATGTGGAGCTATATACAGGTTGTACCAGTACTAGATCAATGATGGAGCTATATACAGGGAGTACCAGATCAATGATGGAGCTATATACAGGGAGTACCAGTACCAGATCAATGATGGAGCTATATACAGGGAGTACCAGTACCAGATCAATGTGGAGCGATATACAGGGAGTACCAGTACCAGATCAATTTGGAGCGATATACAGGGAGTACCAGTACCAGATCAATGTGGAGCTATATACAGGGAGTACCAGTACCAGATCAATGTGGAGCTATATACAGGGAGTACCAGTACCAGATCATTGTGGAGCCAAATACAGGTTGTACCAGTACCAGATCAATGTGGAGCTATATACAGGTTGTACCAGTATTAGATCAATGTGGAGCTATATACAGGGAGTACCAGTACCAGATCAATGTGGAGCTATATACAGGGAGTACCAGTACCAGGTCAATGTGGAGCTATATACAGGTTGTACCAGTACCAGATCAATGTGGAGCTATATACAGGGAGTACCAGTACCAGATCAATGATGGAGCTATATACAGGGAGTACCAGTACCAGATCAATGATGGAGCTATATACAGGGAGTACCAGATCAAGGATGGAGCTATATACAGGGAGTACCAGTACCATATCAATGATGGAGCTATATACAGGGAGTACCAGTACCAGATCAATGATGGAGCTATATACAGGGAGTACCAGTACCAGATCAATGTGGAACTATATACAGGGAGTACCAGTACCAGATCAATGTGGAGCTATATACAGGTTGTACCAGTACCAGATCAATGTGGAGCTATATACAGGGAGTATCAGTACCAGATCAATGTGGAGCTATATACAGGTTGTACCAGTACCAGATCAATGTGGAGCTATATACAGGGAGTACCAGATCAATGTGGAGCTATATACAGATTGTACCAGTACCAGATCAATGTGGAGCTGTATACAGGGTGTACCAGTACCAGATCAATGTGGAGCGATATACAGGGAGTACCAGTACCAGATCAATGTGGAGCTATATACAGGGAGTACCAGTACCAGATCAATGTGGAGCTATATACAGGGAGTACCAGATCAATGTGGAGCTATATACAGGTTGTACCAGTACCAGATCAATGTGGAGCTATATACAGGGAGTACCAGTACCAGATCAATGTGGAGCTGTATACAGGTTGTACCAGTACCAGAACAATGTGGAGCTATATACATGGAGTACCAGTACCAGATCAATGTGGAGCTATATACAGGGAGTACCAGTACCATATCAATGTACAGAGGTACGAGGAATTTGAGGTAGATATGTACATGAAGGCAGGGTAAAGTGACTAGGCATCAGGATAGATAATAATGAGGTAGATATGTACAATTAGGCAGGGTAAAGTGACTAGGCATCAGGATAGATAATAATGAGTTAGATATGTACATGAAGGCAGGGTAAAGTGACTAGGCATCAGGATAGATAATTATGAGGTACATATGTACATGAAGGCAGGGTAAAGTGACTAGGCATCAGGATAGATAATAATGAGGTAGATATGTACATGAAGGCAGGGTAAAGTGACTAGGCATCAGGATAGATAATAATGAGGTAGATATGTACATGAAGGCGGGGTAAAGTGACTAGGCATCAGGATAGATAATAATGAGGTAGATATGTACATGAAGGCAGGGTAAAGTGACTAGGCATCAGGATAGACAATAATAAGAGTAAAATAAAGAACAGAGTAGCAGCAGGAAATTATTCTCGTAAAAGTGTGCGTGCGTGCGTTAGTGCGTACATGTAGTGTAAGTGAATGTGTGTGGGTTTTGTGTGGGAGTGTAAATGTAGTGTGTGAGTGTGTATATGGTGTGTATAAACATCATCACACTCCCTCATCTGATTGGTCGAGTAGGCGGGTCTCCTGACTTTGTGGCTGTGGTAACTAGTGACGACCACTCGAGGAGGCAGACTCAATGCAACAGGACTGTTTTGAGAATACTGGTACTGTATGTTCAAATATTCATCCACCCAGGACTCATCCGTCCACACTGAGGAATATACATTGTCAGTCACAGACTTCATTAGAAAATGTGTTGATGATGTTGTACCCATAATAGCAATACGGACATACCCCAACCAAAAACCCTGGATGAACCTCAATGACTCGGTGGCGGGCGACGCTTACAAGGCAAGCAGGTACGAGCTCCGCAAATCCATTAGGGATGCAAAAGACAATACAGACTCAAACTTAAATTGATGTTTGACAACTCAGACTCGCGTCGCATGTGACAAGGACTACAGACAATCACGAACTACAAAGGCAAATCCAGCTGTGTGGTGCCCACCCTCCCAGACGAGCTTAACACATTCTATGCTCGCTTCGAGTCAGACAATACCGAGCTGTCCAGGAAGAATCTTGCTGCTCTGGAAGACCAGGTGCTTTCGCTCTACGAGGCTGACGTGAGAACTCTCAAAAGAGTGAATACTCACAAAGCCGCCAGCCCGTATGGGATCCCTGGCCACGTCCTCAGAGTGTGTGCTGACCAGCTGGCAGGCATCTTCTCTGACATTTTCAACCTGTCCCTGTCCCAAGCTGTAGTCCCCACCCGCTTCAAGGAGAACACCATCATCACAGGGCCCAAGAAAAACAAGGTGACATGACCAAAGGACTATCACCCCATCGCACTCACCCCGGTCATCATGAAGGGCTTTGAGAACCTGGTCATGGCCCACATCAAGGGGAGCATGCCAGGAACACTGGACTCAGTCCAATTTGCCTACCGCTCCAACAGATCAACAGAAGATGCCATTTCCATCGCTATTGACACGTCCGTAACACATCTGGACAAGACAGACACCTATATGAGAACGCTGTTCATTGACTACAGTTAAGCATTCAACACTATTGTTCCCTCCAAACTCAGAGCCCTGGGTCTGGACACCGCCCTCTGCAACTGGATCCTGCACTTCCTGACGGGCAGACCACAGGCTGTGAGGACTGACAATAACACCTCCTCCACACTGACTGTTAACTCAGGGCCCCCCCCCCCCCCCAGGGGTGTGTCCTCAGCTCTCTGCTGTACTCCCTGTTCAGCCACGACTGCGTGGCTTTGCATGACACCAACTCCATCAACAAGTTTGCTGACGAAACCACAGTTGTTCGCCTGATAACCAACAACGACTAGTCAGCCTATAGGGAGAAGGTAAATGAACTGGCATTGTGGTGCCAGGACAACAACCTCTCCCGCAATGTCAGCAAAACAAAGGAGTTGATTGTTGACTTGATTGTTGACGCATAGGTAAGCATGCGCAAATGTGTGCCTTTCATTGAATGTTGACCTCTTTCCTCTTATTGCTTTTCCTTTTTCAGCCAAACAGTTGATCAATCAGCTGCTAAAGACAGACCCCAACGAGAGAATGACCATCACACAGTTTACGAACCACCCCTGGATCAATGTGAGTGCGTGCACGCTTGTGTGTGAAAGCGTGCATCAGTTAATGTATGTCAGTCTGTAACCTCATGCCTGATGATGTCTGTGTTCTGTCATTGCAGCAGTCCATGGTTGTTCCCTCCACACCGCTCCACACCACACGGGTCCTGACTGAGGACAGAGAGATGTGGGATGACGTGAAGGTCAGAATCAGACCAGCACTGACACCTTCTGGCCATCCAGGGACTTACATCTCTTCCCAGGATCAGCAGAATCAAATCAAATCAAATTGTATTTGTCACATGTGCCGAAATAACAACAGGTGTAGGCCTTACCGTGAAATGCGTACAAGCCCTTAACCAACTATGCAGTTCAAGAAATAGAGTTAAGAAAATATTTACTAAACTAAAGTAAAAAAAAATATTAAAAAAAAAAAATAACAATAACGAGGCTATATACAGGGCTTCCGGTACCGAGTCAATGTGCTGGGGTACAGGTTAGTCAAGGTAATTTGTGCATGTAGGTAGGGGTAAAGTGACTATGCATAGATAATGAACAGCGAGTAGCAACAGTGTAAAAACAAAAGGGGGGGTCAATGTAAATAGTCCTGGTGGCCGGAGTCTTATGGCTTGGGGGTAGAAGCTGTTAAGGAACCTTTTGGACCTAGACTTGGTGCTCCGGTACTGCTTGCCGTGCGGTAGCAGAGAGTTGGTTGACTGGAGTCTGTAGTGTCATGGCTGTAGTGCCACGACACTAAAGCCCCGTCAATGTGAATGGGGGCGTGTTCGGCCCTCCTTTTCTATAGTCCACAATCAGGTCCTTTGTCTTGTTGAGGTAGAGGTTGTTGCATCGACAAATTTTCTTGTTTGCTTATGGCCTTATACAGCTCATTGAGTGCGGTCTTAGTGCCAGTATCGGTTTGTGGTGGTAAATAGACTGCCACGAAAAGTATAGATGAAAACTCTCTCGGTAGATAGTGTTGTCTACAGCTTATCATGAGGTACTCTACCTCAGGCGAGCAATATCTCGAGACTTCCTTAAAATTAGACGTTATTTACAAATAGACACACACCCCCACCCCTCATCTTACCAGACGTAGCTGTTCTTTCCTGGCGATGCACGGAAAACCCAGCCAGCTGTATATTATCTATGTCGTCGTTCAGCCAAGACTCTGTGAAACAAGATATTACAGTTTTTAATGTCCTGTTGGTACGATAGTCTCAAAATGGAGATCATCCAGTTTACTCTCCAGTGATTGCCTGTAGAACGGATGGTAGAGGTGGGGTTACCCACTCGCAGACTAATTCTCTCAAGGCACCACAATCGCCACCCCCTGTATTTCCGTCTTTTCTCACACGAATGGCGGGGATTGGACCTAGTCTCAGAGAAGCAGTATATCCTTTGCGTCAGACTCATTAAAGAAAAAATCTTAGTCCAGTTCGAGGTGAGTAATCACTGTTCTGATATCCAGAAGCTCTCTTTGGTCATAAGAGACGGTAGAGGCAACATTAAGTACAAAATAAGTTACAAACAATGTGAAAAAAACACAAAATAGCACAGTTGGTTAGGAGCCCATAAAACGGCAGCCATCCCCTTCCGGCGCCATTGAGTTTACATCCAGACAACATTTTAAATATGGTTGATATTATGAACATTACACATGGTTTTCCCATGTAGATATCTCAAAATATGAGTGGAATTTCATTCCTTTTGTGGAATTCATGTGAAATGGAATTGCTCCCAAACTTTGGAGATGACCCTGGAGTGGTTGACCTTCCACAAGTGGAGGCAGACATCACAGTCTGGTTTGAGGCCATGTTTATTAACAGAGGGCTTATTCCCTCCTCTTTATTATGCTGCATATTCAGAGCAGAGCTTTATCTTCTGCCTATCTACCATCTCCTATTTATCTATCATGAAATGCAACCTCCCTGACTCTGAATCTTGTTATTTCTCTTTCTTCTCTATTTCCCTCTCATAACTCCTTACGCTCTGTGTACTATAGGATGAGATGACCAGTGCTCTCGCCACCATGCGTGTGGATTACGACCAGGTGAAGATCAAAGACCTGGACACTTCCAGCAACCCTCTGCTCAACAAGAGGCGCAAGAAGGCTGCTGCCGGGGGCAAATTGGGAGGCACCGTCTGTAACAGCCAGTGAGAGACTGACATGGGAGGGAAACCACACCCGGAACAGCAGAAAAAGGGGAAGGGAAGCCCAGAGGAAGGAGGGTAGATACAGCTGAGAGGGAAAAGGTTGTGGGAGGTCTGGGCAGGAATGTGTAGAAGAGACTTAGCATGAGGAATGTGTTCATACAGCAGTGGGGGAAGAGTAATGCCTAGAGGAGGGAGGGGTACTGCTAGGGAACAGCAGGGAAATGGGATTTGAAGCTTCTCAGCAATCAGTCGAACTGAAGGACACATGAAGTGATGACAAAGTCTGCATCTCTTATCAGCAGGCCTTCATACTGTAGGCCTTCCATAATTTTAATTTGATTGTGTTTTTGTGTATGTGTGTGTTAATTTGAAAGGTTGTTCAGGATCTGCTATATATAATTTAATGTATGTTTGTTGTGTGTTTTTGTGTGTGTTGGTAAGGGAGAACGGGGTTGGTTGTCTCACGGGTTGGTTGTCACAGTGCTAATTACTCCCAATCTAAATGGCAATGTGTAATTTGTAAGGTAAAAATGTGTGAATTATTTGAAGGAATTCATCCAGCTGGTCAATTCATGTCAGCATGACAAAACTTTGAGGTGAGGGGAATTTATGTTTTTTGTAGGTGGAAGTAAAATGTATATATATATTGGTATTTTCTTTGTAAATTGTTTAATTGTGGGAGTATCCATGAACAATTATGTTTGTTGAAAAGAGGAAAGGGAGAACTATATTTCAAACATATTTCTGAGTTCCAAGGTCAAGCCATGTGGTAGCCAGCATCTTAGTTAGCTTTGGGGAGCAGGTTAGGGATGGTTGTCACTTGGAATGTGGGGTTGGTTGTCACTACCAACTCCATTATAATACATCCCAAGCTCTTTTGTGCTTGTGCTATAAAGAGCTCATTTAGTTTCCTCTCCCTCACAAACATATTTTTTCTGCAACACGCACATGTGTGCAAACACACGCATACACACAAATTTACTCAAAATGCCATATTTTATTCTCACGGCATAAAATGCTGAATTTTGTTAAGAATATCGTTTGATCAAAGAAAGGCTATTTCTATATTGCTTAATTTCCTGTTACAAAAGGCATAAGCTACCAGCAAACAGGCACTGTCCCACCGGTCACACACGGGCTGAATCAACATTGTTTCCACATCATTTAGTGCGACAGGTAGCCTAGTGGTTAAAGCTTAGGGCCTGTAACCGAAAGGTTGCTGGATCAAATCCCTGAGCCGACAAGGTAAAAAGCTGTCGTTCTGCTCCTGAGCAAGGCAGTTAACCTACTGTTCCCCGGTAGACCGTCATTGTAAATAAGAATTTGTTCTTAACTGACTTTCCTAGTTAAATAAAGGTAAATATCCATTCAATGAAATGATGTTGAATAGATGCTGAAGTGATGTCTGTGCCCAGTGGGGTGTGACATCCAATCCCACGAGTGTGTTTGATGGATTATAACTCCATGTTGGAATAATTAATGAGGATAGAAAACAGTCTTCATTTCAAGCCAAGACCTTGGTCTTTCTCCTAATATTGAAAAGAGTTTATAAGATCTACAGGTGCTGAGAAATACACACAAGAGTAAAAGCCAACCCCGGTCTCCCCTAATGATGAAGAGCTGTGCTGGATTGCCTATCCATTTCAGGTTCTTTCTCTTTCCCATGCACAATAGAGGAGCACATATCACAGATCATACACCTAAAAACATGGGTGCATGGTGGAAATGATGATGAAGTAGCTAGACAGACCAACCATTGACTGTCAGTGTTACAATGTCTTTTTTGGTCCTTTTTTCAGCGATTAAAACAAACTTTGGAACATTTTTGTCCTGTCAATTGCTTATGGCCTAAAATAGAGTCATGGCAGTCTCACTCACACACAGAATTGGCTCACAGGCATCAAAGTCAACACAGGCAACTCACATCATTTGACAAGATTCCTCAAAAGGGTCTTCGTCCCAACTAACTGGATGTCATTACTTAAAAGTTAGATGCTGGCTGGTAATTATAGTTTAAAACAGGTACCTTTGTAGGCTTGCTTGTACACATTACTACAATAACAAACTGTTTTTAGTAAGGTCCTTCATGCAGTCCAGGGTAGTCTCTGGATAATATAACCCCGATAGATACTGTAGCACAGCAGTCACTGTCATGGTTGTGAGATCAGGGCAACCTTAGGGATGGATCAACATGTACAGTACAGAATGGGTACCTGGAGGAAAATGGGGGACGGTCATGGTTTTTCAATTTCAGTCAAGGGAGGGTTTACTATTTTTTAAATCTAGTCCAGGAGAGGGTCATATCATTTGTAATTGATAAAATGTCCAAATTTCTCATTGTTTTAGAATGATTTGCTCTTAAGGCTATATATCGATGTGTGCCCGATGCCACCCCTCATCTCTGATTCTCCGCTGGGCGCGCAATATCAAGTGTGCCTATAAGCTATTTAGTGTGGTCTCAGTCAAATTATCCATAGCCTATAGGCTATAAAGTGCATGAGAAGCACAGAGCAAAGTTATATTTCTAAGTTAGCTGCTGGGATCAGTGGAGGCTCCTCAGAGAAGGAAGGGGAGTACAATCCTCCTCAGTGAATTTCCTAAAAATAAAAATAGTGAAACATAAAAAAAGTGATATGAAGGTTTGGCTTGGAAAGGTTTTTTCGCCTGGTCACAGACAGCTAATGTGTTTCGCACTGAAGTCCACAAGTGAAGGGAAAAGGTGAGAAAGGGGGAGAGCACGTAGAAGCGAGAAAAGTGATCATGCTGTTTGTATGTGACTGCTATGAAAGTGAACTGTGTTTGTGTGTGATTAGGGGTGTATCCATTCCGCAGGTTCTGATAAAAAACATTTCTTAAACGGAAGAAAACAGAACGAAACGCGGATAAACATACCTGGAAATTGTCCAATAGAAACTCTTGTTTGCAATTAACTGTTGGACTAATGATTACACCCTAGATCAGCTAGATATAGGTAAGAGTGTGCAAGGCAGTATTGAATGTGTCACTGTCACCTTGATTACTAAAAATTAACTCAACCTGTACACCTACGTTGTAAACTATCAATCATAGGCTAGCTTGTAGCAACCTCATGATGAGTATAGGGAAAATTAGAATTAGTAGCCTAAATGACCGCCACACTGACCGCCACTGGCTGGGATGGTGTAAATAAAACTAAGCTGAATGACCCACTGCAATTGATATTCTAACCTTGAGCCCCAGCCTGCTTTGCTCATGCTGATCATAAAACGTTTTTGTGTGCTGCCTAACCAATGGCTGTGCTGTGTAGACCTACAGTGGCAGTTCAGGAGGAGAGTCAAAGGCTTCTTCCAAATGTTTTGTTGTTGATTAGGCCTAGTCCAAATGCCCTGTTTTGCGGGTGGACTAGCCTATAGCCTATGTACTGTTCATTTTGAGAAGGAGAGCGTGTAGATGAGAAGGAGGACCGGAGGTCAACTTTGATAGTGTAATACCACTATAATTGATTTGATTAAAAACAATATGTTTCTTGCACATGATGTAGGCCTATTTATCAGAGTTATTGACCTCACAAATATCTAGATTGAAGTAATTTACATTGTGGTGCTGAAACTTGAAGGAGCAGCAGTAGCACAATCAGAAATGGACAGCTCATGTTGCTGAAAGTAGGCAAATTCAAATAGGTATTATTCATTTCAAAAGTCTTCGTTTTAATTAGACTTTACTAACATCAAGAGGGCTTTGTGTTGGAGCCTATTTATTCCTATTGAAGAAAAGTTAGGCCTAACTGTTTGACGGAAGAAATTAGGCTAATATATCCATAGATTTAACAGTCAATTCCTCCACCCACCATGCACTCTTTAAATAGCCAACCTCCTTGCCAGTGAAGGGCTGTTAAGCTAAAACCAAGACTGTTTGTCACGCCCTGACCATAGAGAGTCCTCGGTTCTCTATGGTGTTTAGGTCAGAGCATGACTGGGGGGGTTATCTAGTTTATAGATTTCTAGGTTGGTGGTTTGTGTGGTTCCCAATTAGAGGCAGCTGGTAATCATTGCCTCTCATTGGGGATCATATTTAGGTAGGCTTTTACCCCACCTGCATTTGTAGGATATTGTTTGTGTTAGTGTGTTTGAGCTCTATGTCGTCACGGTCTTTGTAAGTTTTGTTATTTTGTTTCTAGTTTCACTTTGTATTTAAAGATGTGGAACTCAATTCACGCTGCTCCTTGGTCCGCTCATTTCCAAAATCAAGACTGAGTATCCCACCAACAAAGGACCAAGCACCGTGAAAATGAGGTAAGGAAGTTTTGGACTTGGGAGGACATGAGAGGACACGAGACCCTTCCTTGGCGGGAGTCGCCAAGGAGCATGGAAGGACAGCGACGACACCGGGGACCACGGCCAAAGAAACCCCAAGATGCCAGAGCCTGTTTGGGAGTCGGAGGAGGAATTTGATGAAAGATTCTGGAGAGAGGTGGTAGCGATGAGAATGCTGGCGTGCTGAAGAGTGTGACACCAGTCCGATGAAATCTGCACCGGTTTCACGCATCTGGCCTCCAGTGCGCCTTCCCAGTCCGGTACGTCCTGTGTCAGCTTCCCGCACTTGCCCTGAAGTGCGTGTCACCAGTCCGGTGCCACCTGTGCCGGATCCACGCATCAGGCCTCTAGTGCGCCTCCCCAGTTCGGTACGTCCTGTGCCTGCTCCTCGCACTTACCCTGAAGTGCGTGTAAACAGTCCGGTGCCATCTGTACCGGCTCCACGCACTAGGCCTCCAGTGCGCATTCACAGTCCAGAGCTTCCGGCGACGGTTCACAGTCCGGAACCTCCCGGCAACGGTCCACAGTCCAGAACCTCCCGCGACGGTCAACGGTCCGGAACCTCCAGCGACGGTCAATGGTCCGGAACCTCCAGCGACAGTCAACGGTCCGGAGCTTCCAGGCACGGCGTCCAGTCCCGCTCCATGGCAGGAGCTTTCCTCTGCGCCGGTGTCCAGTCCAGGCACGGCGTCCAGTCCCGCTCCAAGGCCGGAGCCTTCCTCTGCGCCGGTGCCCAGTCCAGGCACAGCGTCCAGTCCCGCTCCATGGCAAGAGCCTTCCTCTGTGCCGATGTCCAGTCCAGGCACGGCGTCCAGTCCCGCTCCAAGGCCGGAGCCTTCCTCTGCGCCGGTGCCCAGTCCAGGCACAGCGTCCAGTCCCGCTCCATGGCAGGAGCCTTCCTCTGCGCCGGTGCCCAGTCCAGGCACGGCGTCCAGGCACGGCGTCCAGTCCCGCTCCATGGCAGGAGCTTTCCTCTGCGCCGGTGCCCAGTCCAGGCACGGCGTCCAGTCCGGCTCCATGGCAGGAGCCTTCCTCTGCGCCGATGTCCAGTCCAGGCACGGCGTCCAGTCCCGCTCCAAGGCCGGAGCCTTCCTCTGCGCCGGTGCCCAGTCCAGGCGTCCAGTCCAGGCGTCCAGTCCCGCTCCAAGGCCGGAGCCTTCCTCTGCGTCAGGGCCCAGTCCGGGCACGGCGTCCAGTCCAGCTCCAAGGCCGGAGCCTTCCTCTGCACCGATGCGCAGTCCAGGCATGGCGGCCAACTCAGCTCCATGGCTGGGGTCCTCCTCTGCGCCGATGCCCAGTCCGGGCACGGGTCCTACCCGGCTCCATGGCCGGACCCGTGGTCTGGGCGGGGGCAAAGACCCGCACCAGAGCCGACACCGACACTAGTCACCCCCCTACCCTCCCCATTTGGATTCAGGGTTTGCGGCCGGAGTCCCGATCTTTGTCCCCATGTGCAGATCAAACCGTAGTCTGGCTTTTTTATGGCGGTTTTGGAGCAGTGGCTTCTGCCTTGCTGAGTGGCCTTTCAGGTTATGTCGATATAGGACTTGTTTTACTGTGGATATAGATACTTTTGTACCTGTTTCCTCCAGCATCTTCACAGGGGCATTTTCTGTTGTCCTATAATATCAAGCGAAGAGGCACTGAATTTGAAGGTAGGCCTTGAAATTCATCCACAGGTACACATCCAATTGACTCAAATTATGTCAATCAGCCTATCAGAAGCTTCTAAAGCCATTACATAATTTTCTGGAATTTTCCAAGCTGTTTAAAGGCACAGTCAACTTAGTGTATGTAAACTTCTGACCCACTGGAATTGTGATACAGTAAATTATAATTGCATTAATCTGTCTGTTAACAATTGTTGGAAAAAATAATTGTGTCATGCACAAAGTAGATGTACTAACTCACTTGTCTGGTGGTTAATTTCTTTACTATTAAATGAGGAGAGACAAACTTATCACACAAGTCAGAGTTATACTTAAACTAAATCTTTAATCACTTATTAAATAAGGGAGCAGGTCAATGCAACGCACACATATAAAGTGAATCGATTGAGTGCTCTACGATAATGATGGCTGGTGATGGCTGGTCGACAATTCACGATCAAATGATTTGTTGAGAGCCCCGAGACAAAAGTACAAAGGTCTTTTATACTCAAGATACACCCCTTTCAACCTACATGACGAACAACAGATATATAGAATGGGTCACAAGGTTAAGATTTGTATGAAAGATACCTATAATACATAGCAGACAGTATCTGCTGTGTCAACAGTATTCATTGTATTGAGACCAGTGTCTGGCCCTCCGACTCCAAACTGGAACCATCTCTCCCTGCTACGGTATAGAACAGAAACATTAACTCATGCTCTGGAATGCTCGTTAGGTTTTATCACCCAAAAGACATTGTAAATCTCAGTGTTATCTCCCAGAGGCCCATCCTCAGTAGAACACACACAATAGTTAAGAAAATACTCTATTCTGTTGCATAAAACAACCATTTGATGCAATAAAAGAATTATAACATAATCTTGCAAATTTGCTCTCACACTTGCCAAAACTATAGTTTGTTAACAAGAAATTTGTGGAGTGGTTGAAAAAACGAGTTTTAATGATTCCAACCTAAGTGCATGTAAACTTCCCGACTTCAACTGGATATGAGAAGGTATGCCATCGGCCTACTTTTATGAAAGAAAATTACAAAAAGCACAGGCCTACCCCTTGTTAGGTTAAGATTTTGAAGAAAATGAAACGGATCAGTTTATATAAAGTGATCTATAACAGTGCTTTGGTCCACTATGCTTTATGCTAGAAACAAGCTGTAAAATAGTCGGGAAAGATGTGTCTCCGATGCATATCGGGATATCATTTCATTATCGTTTCTTTGACCTTCTGAGGCTGAGCTACTTCTATAGCAGGGGCAGTGGCGATTTTAGCACGTAAATCTTGGTGGGGCAAACAAACAAAACAATGTGGGATGCATGCCAGCAAAGCCACAACAAGACACAACACAACACAACACTAAACAATGCATGAATTGCACTATAACAGTGACAAACGGTGCCCACCAACTGTTAGGGCCTACATAAAGCTGTCCCAACAGCAGAGTCCCAATAGCAGTCCCAACATCTTACCACTGCTACACCTGGCTATCAGCGGAGCCTTGTCTGGCAACGAAACAGTTCATGCAGCCTAATTTACTGCCTTAAAAAACATAGCTGATATGGCTGACTTGCTTAAACAAATGTGGTTTCTACTGACAATTGAGATTTACAAACTATAGCATAAGGGGACGACAAGCTGATAAGAGGCAATCTGTAATTTCGGTTAAGACATTAATGAGCGAGCTAGGACGGAAGTAGTCAATATAACAATTTGTTCAGCACTTTGGAAATGTACAGCGACAGAATTCAAAACATGGGCCATTTTTACAGTGTTCTCCCTGTACATCAAGTCAGAACTGTAGGATAAATAAAGGGGGCATATAACATGACAAATCAAATCAAAGTTTATTCGTCACGTGCGCCGAATACAGCAGGTGTAGTAGACCTTACAGTGAAATGCTTACTTACAGGCTCTAACCAATAGTGCAAAAAAGGTATTAGGTGAACAATAGGTAAGTAAAGAAATAAAAACAACAGTAAAAGACAGTGAAAAACAGTAGCGAGGCTATAAAAATAGCGAGGCTACATACAGACACCATTTAGTCAGGCTGATTGAGGTAGTATGTACATGTAGATATGGTTAAAGTGACTATGCATATGTAACAGTTTAACTTTAGTCCGTCCCCTCGCGCGATCCAGGGACCCTCTGCACATATCAACAACAGTCACCCACGAAGCATCGTTACCCATCGCTCCACAAAGGCCGCGGCCCTTGCAGAGCAAGGGGAACCACTACTTCAAGGTCTCAGAGCAAGTGACGTCACCAATTGAAAGGCTATTAGCGCGCACCACCGCTAACTAGCTAGCCATTTCACATCCGTTACACTCACCCCCCTTTCGACCTCCACCTTTTCCGCAGCAACCAGTGATCCGGGGCAACAGCATCAATGTAACAGTACAACTTTAGTCCGTCCCCTGGCCCCGACCCGGGCGCGAACCAGGGACCCTCTGCACACAGACATAACAGTCACCCACGAAGCATCATTACTCATCGCTCCACAAAACCCGCGGCCCTTGCAGAGCAAGGGGAACCACTACTTCAAGGTCTCAGAGTAAGTGACGTCACCGATTGAAAGGCTATTAGCGCGCAACACTGCTAACTAGCTAGCCATTTCACATCCGTTACACATATATGATGAACAGAGAGTAGCAGTAGCGTAAAGAGCGGTTGGCGGGTGGTGGGTGGCGGGACACAATGCAGATAGCCCGGTTAGCCAATGTGCGGGAGCACTGGTAGGTCGGGCCAATTGAGGTAGCCAATAAGACAAAAGCTGCGAAAGGAGAGTTGAAAATAAAGAGAAGGGAGGGACAGAAAAGTAATGTTTGGAAAAGATTTTGTGAAGTGGTAAAATAGGATGGTAGCAGTGCTATGTTACCAGCTATGTTATGTGTGTTGACTGTGAGACGCTATACACATTCAAGACGAGAATTTCAAATAGGCCTATGGCATGTCAAGGCAACTGTGGCCTATTGTTTAGATTGGTTAAATGGAAACTGAAATATGGACACTGCCTGTAGGTCTATAACCTCTCATATAGCCTTAATAATAACTCATGCAGAATTAAGCATTTCTTGCAGTAAAATGGTAGGCAACATTTCGATTTGGGAACAGGAGTGGAGAAATATGATTTATGTATTTCTGCATCTTGTGAGAACGCAATTAGATACCATCTGCAGAGGTGCCGTCTTCTTCATAAAAGCATAAGAAAAGCTGATAGAATTTCAACCACGTAAAATATGCATCAAAGCCGATCTGAAATCTTATCAGAAACATGTTGGGTTGTTTTCACAGCTTTATTTTTCCTTACAACCGGTCAAATTGATGACATTTTGCACAGAAAATCTTTACCGTTTCTATTTTGCATTATTATCTTTTCTCCCCAGTCCCTAAATGTCTTTCCTCTGTGAAAGATGACAGGGAAAACTTTACAGATGTCAACTAGATTGAAGCATTCATTTATTCTGTCTATCTATTACATTATTATGTTGAGCAAGTGTTTATTTAGTCTTCTAGGGCATCATATATTGACAGAAGAGAAGCTACATGTGTCTAATAATTATAGACAAGTTAACTAACAAATAGCCTACCAAATTGTTGGAAATTATAATCAGAAACATATCTAAATCGGGCAACAACAAAAAAATCCTGCATCCAATTCTGCTGTGTTTGAACGTAGCACATTTTCTATATTCTATATCTATGTTAGTGTTGGGTGCGGGGCCTCAGATTTTCACCTTATCACATTTAGTCGGGCAGTTGCAGATGGGTTATTAGCAATTACGGGCAGATGAAGGTGAACAAGCAGCTGACCCGCAGGCCAGTACTTTCCACCCCTACTCTTGTCCACGGTGGTTTGCGAACTCTCAACCTTTCTCCCCGCAGCCCTGTGTGCTATCAAGGTTCATGCATAGCCACACAGGATGAATAACATCCTGTATGGCTCTGGTTTGTTACCTATAAGAATTGATGCTGTTTTGAAGGCAAATGGTGGTCACAACAAATATTGTTTTAATGTAGATTTTTCTTCTGTTCACACACTTTGCGTTTTGTTAATTGCTAAATATAATCTATTAACATGTCTATTTTTGAAAGCATTCTTACTTTACAGCATTTTTTCACACCTGCCTAAAACTTTTGCACAGTACTGTACATTTTCCCACAGACCAGTGTATGAGCTGCCAGGAACATAATCCCCCGCAGTAAGACTGTTGCAAGCATGTCTTTTTTCCACTGAAAAATAGTGGATAAGGATCTGCTCTTGTGTGTAGTGTGAGAAGTGTTCCTGTGAATGAATATATCAATGGATGGATGAACCATGAGTGTCTCTGATTCAGAGAGGTTGGGTTTAATGCGGAAGACACATTTCTGTTGAATGTATTCAGTTGTGCAACTGACTAGGTATCCCCTTTCCCCTTCCCCTTCATAGTACAGTCGTGACCAAAAGTTTTGAGAATGACACAAATATTAATTTCCACAAAGTTTGCTGCTTCAGTGTCTTTAGATATTTTTGTCAGATGTTACTATGGAATACTGAAGTATAATTACAAACAAAACCCCACAAATTCTGACAAACTCCAAGCATTGA
Source organism: Salvelinus fontinalis (assembly GCF_029448725.1). Taxonomy (NCBI): domain Eukaryota; kingdom Metazoa; phylum Chordata; class Actinopteri; order Salmoniformes; family Salmonidae; genus Salvelinus; species Salvelinus fontinalis. The sequence goes on along the minus strand of NC_074667.1, from coordinate 50,341,732 downwards.
TTATGCAAGAATGGGGTGCCATCAGTCAGGATGTGGCCCAGAAGTTAATTGACAGCATGCCAGGGCGGATTTGGTCTTGAAAAAGAAGGGTCAACACTGCAAATATTGACTCTGTCACGATCGTCTTGCTGTGAGAGATTGGACCAAGGCGCAGCGTGTGCAAAATACATCTTTATTTAAAGAAGAGAGAAAAACAAACAAGAAACGAACAACTATACACGAACTAACAAAATAACAAAACTGACGACCGTGAAGCTATACAGACAGATAGTGCTGACACAAACACCACACATAGACAATACAAAAACACACAAAGACAACCCACCCCAACTCACGCCCTGACCAACTAAATAAATAAAAGAAAAAGGAACAATAGGTCAGGAACGTGACAGACTCTTTGCATCAACTTCATGTAATTGTCAATAAAAGCCTTTGACCCCCCCCCCCCCCCCCCATCATATCAGCTGGTTCTTTTGTGGCAGGGCTGAAATGCAGTGGAAATGTTTTTGGGGGATTCAGTTCATTTGCATGGCAAAGAGGGACTTTGCAATTAATTGCAATTCATCTGATCACTCTTCATAACATTCTGGAGCATATGCAAATTGCCATCATACCAACTGAGGCAGCAGACTTTGTTGAAATTAATATTTGTGTCATTCTCAAAACTTTTGGCTACGTCTGTAGATACATTTCAATGTTGTTAACACACAGTAAAAAAAAAACGGATCTAATTTGCATATTCATACTGATTTTCCCAGAATTGTCGGCTAGAAGTTCACAAGTTGCCGCAAATTTATCGCAACAGTTCGCCCAAAAACTAACTTGCATGTCAAAATGTGCGAAACATTGGCCAAATGTCTGCCACAACTGTTTGACAGAAGCCAGCAGGCTGTCTACACTCAGGCTCCAGAGTCCTCCTGTGGTTGGCAGCTGCAGTAAAAATAAAAAATAAAATATACTATATACAGTGCCTTGCAAAAGTATTCATCCCCCTTGGTGTTTTTCCTATGTTGTTGCATTACAACCTGTAATTTAAATAGATTTTTATTTGGATTTCAAGTAATGGATATACACAAAAAAGTCCAAATTGGTGAAGTAAATTTTTTTTCCAACTTGTTTAAAACAATTCTAAAAAAAATAAAAACGGAAAAGTGGTGCGTGCATATGTATTCACCCCCTTTGCTATGAAGCCCCTAAATGAGATCTGGTGCAACCAGTTACCTTCATAAGTCACATAATTAGTTAAATAAAGTCCACCTGTGTGCAATCTAAGTGTCACATGATCTGTCACATGTTCTCAGTATATACACCTGATCTGAAAGGCCAAAGAGTCTGCAACACCTCTAAGCAAGGGGCACCACCAAGCAAGCGGCACCATGAAGACCAAGGAGCTCTCCAAACAGGTCAGGGACAAAGTTGTGGAGAAGTACAGATCAGGGTTGGGATATAAAAAATATCAGAAACTTTGAACATCCCACGGAGCACCATTAAATCCATTATTAAAAAATGGAAGAATATGGCACCACAACAAACCTGCCAAGAGAGGGCCGCCCACCAAAATTCATAGACCAGGCAAGGAGAGCATTAATCAGAGAGGCAACAAAGAGACCGAAGATAACCCTGAAGGAGCTGCAAAGCTCCACAGAGGAGATTGGTGTATCTGTCCATAGGACCACTTTAAGCCGTACACTCCACAGAGCTGGGATTTACAAAAGAGTGGCCAGAAAAAAAGCCATTGCTTAAAGAAAAAATAAGCAAACACGTTTGGAGTTCGCCAAAAGGCATGTGGGAGACTCCCCAAACATATGGAAGAAGGTACTCTGGTCAGATGAGACAAGAATTTTGCTTTTTGGCCATCAAGGAAAATGTTATGTATGGCGCAAACCCAACACCTCGCATCACCCCGAGAATACCATCCCCACAGTGAAGCATGGTGGTGGCAGCATCATGCTGTGGGGATGTTTTTCATCGACAGGGACTGGGAAACTGGTCAGAATTGAAGGAATGATGAATGGCGCTAAATACAGGGAAATACTTGAGGGAAGCCTGTTTCAGTCTTCCAGAGATTTGAGACTGGGATGGAGGTTCACCTTCCAGCAGGACAATGACCCTAAGCATACTGCTAAAGCAACGCTCAAGTGGTTTAAGGGGAAACATTTACATGTCTTGGAATGGCCTTGTCAAAGCCCAGACTTCAATCCAATTGAGTATCTGTGGTATGACTTAAAGATTGCTGTATACCAGCGGAACTCATCCAACTTGAAGGAGCTGGAACAGTTTTGCCTTGAAGAATGGGCAAACATACCCCAAGAGACTTGCAACTGTAATATTTGCAAAAGGTGGCTCTACAAAGTATTGACTTTGGGGGGTGAATAGTTATGCACGCTCAAGTTTTCTGTTTTATTGTCTTATTTCTTGTTTGTTACACAATAAAAAATATTTAGCATCTTCAAAGCATGTTGTGTAAATCAAATGATACAAACCCCCCCAAAAAATCTATTTTATTTCCAGGTTGTAAGGGAACAAAATCGGGAAAATGCCAAGCAGGGTGAATACTTTCGCAAGCCACTGTATATAATATATATTGCATATATAATATATACTGTATATAATTCCTTATTTTTATTTTTTTTCTGCCTCTTGGGCCCCCCAAGGCCCTGGGCCCAGTGGCTTCAGACCTGATAAGCCCCTACATTAATCCGGCCCTGGATGCAGGCCTATAACCACTGGAGTAGCCTACAGTCACTAGTCTTGACCCACCAGGGAATAGAGCAGGCGGATCACTAACGGTAGGGTGGTATAGTTAAGCAATAAGGCCTGGGGGGGTGTGGTATATGGCTAATATACCACGGCTAAGGGCTGTTCTTAGGCACGATGCATCGCGGAGTGCCTGGATACAGCCATTAGCCGTGGTATATTGGCCATATACCACAAACCCCTTAGGTGCCTTATTGCTATTATAAACTGGTTACTGAAGTAATTTGATATTAGATCAGTAAAACAAATGTTTTGTCATACCAATGGAATACGGTCTCATATAGCACGGCTGTCAGCCAATTAGCATTCTGGGCTGATAGTTTATAATGACTTGTAACATCAATGCCTTGCAATGCAATGCAACATCCGTCTGCTCTGAGCACCGGTAGACCCAAAGTGAGTGATTTTTTTTGTACATGCCACCTTGTGATTCAGTGAATGAATTAATATCGATATAACTGTCCAACAAAGAGCTGGAAATAATAATTGAAAAGTGCACAATTGTGAGCTTCTCCCACATAGCCGGCTTATTTGCAGTGGCGATTTTAGCCTGAAAATCTTGGTGGTGCGAACTCCCCAAAAAATGTAGATGCACACCAGCAAAGCCACTGCATAACTCTAAACAATACATTAATTGCACTTGAACGGTGACAAACGGTGCCCACAAACTGATAGGGCCTACATAAATCAATCCCAACAGCAGAGCTTTCTTTTCAGCACCATGGAGTGAATCCTTACCACCTGGCTATCAGTGGAGCCTTGTCTGACAGCGAAACATTTAAGTCAGCCTCATTTACTGTCTTTAAAAAAAAAAAATGCTGATATGGCTGACTTGCTTAAACAAATATGGTTGCTACTGACAATTGAGATGTACAAACTATGGCATAAGGGAACGATGAGCGGATTAGAGGCAATCCGTAATTTTGATTAAGACATTAATGAGCGAGATAAGACGGATGTAGTCAATATAGCTATTTGTTCAGCACTTTTGAAATGTACAGCGACAGAATTCAGAACATGGGCCGTTCTTACAGTATTCTCCCTGTAGACCAAGTCAGAACAATAGGGTAAATCAAGGGGGCATATGAGAAGACAATGAAAGGTCTTACAATATTCGTTGATGACATTTCTCTAAAACAGGCTATAGGCTACATGTGCACCACCAAGGCTAAGTTATGAGAGAGAAAGGGACTAAATTATTAGGGTGAGGCACATGGGCTACTAACAGCTTACTACACAACATACACTTAGTATTACTTTCTTAGCTACAGTATAAATATCTCCCTGGCATATTACATAATTTATGCAGCAGCCTACAAGACATTTTTGGACTCGTGGAACCGTTGTTGTGCTGTGCTCACTTGAACAGGAAGGTGGCGCGGTGATTCTTCTTGTGGGCAAAGTTTGTCATGAAACTTTGTCATGAAAGTCTGGCATTCACAGGATTTACGGTGCTTTCAAGACAACTGGATACTCCGAAAAAAAAACAAGGTTGGATCATGATGTCAGTGATCTTCAAGTCGGAGCTCCAGAAAGAGGCCCGAGTTCCCGACTTGGAATTCCGAGTTGGGTGACCGTTCAAATCTTATTTTACCAGTCGGAGGATGTTTTTTTCTGAGTTTCCAGTTGTCTTGAACTCACTGAAGTCTGAGATTTCCCAGTTCCGAGTTTCCAGTTGTTTTCATTGACAGCATGGCCAATATATTCTGGCCCATGGTATTGCGTGGGAATGTTTATCCTTTTAAACTTGGAAAAGAGACCCTTAAGCACAGACTTGGACCACACACCCTCTCCACCGAATAGCAGGCAGGGGATGAAAAATAGTGATTACTTTGCAACGTTTGCAGGTAGCCACTGAATCCTTCAAAACCACTCATTGTTGAATTTGCGATTTCTAACTTGTTGTGTAATGTTTATGTCCAATGGCCGATGAGAACCGATACGTTTGATCTATAATTTCTCTTCTTATGGCAAGGATTGAAAAGGATTTGCCAGTAGATTGTCGACGTGATTCATGATGATGACTGGTTGTCTAGCCTGCTAGCTAAGATTTTGAAAGTATGACGTTGACATGATCAGTCAAAGCTACGGTAGATATAACGTGATTAAACATAATTTTATCTGTGGCCAATGACCTTGAGCCTTCTTCGATGGGCATTTATAATGTAAATCTATGGCAGCACCCAAGCGGGTTTGACATTTCTAGATCCGCCTGTAGATTTTGCGGTGACGTAGTGTCCCCATCACTGAGCCAATCACGGCGCAACTAGAGACGATTACTAACCCTTATGTTCTGTATTTTCCGCTGGCTGCCCCTCCACCACAGAAAGCACTGAGCTAGGCTGAAACACCTGCATTTTGGAGCTGTCTTTAACAAGAAAGCAAAAAAGAGACCAGGTTGGTATGCGACTTTATTAACTCAATACATGTTTTATTTACATTGTTTAGGAACTGATATGTGACACATATTAATGTCAAGATATAATGCAAAACAGGCTGAATGACGGGTCGCCACTGCTTATTTGTCTCTCTCTTTTATAAACTCTGCAGTTGCCCATGTTTCTTCAACATTCATTCAACCAATTAAAGAATAATATCACTGAAATGTATTGAAATCACTTATTAGTGTCAATGGCCTTTCCAAACCAAGTTTTCATTGATTGTAACTCAAAGTAATTGTATACTAATTGTTGAAGTTTAGGTTTAATCAGGAAAGGGGAAAATACTTGTAACAAGCATAATGTCTGCCCTTCTGTATGAACAAAAGTTTCCTACCAAACCTTTGCACTGATGTTCCTGGAGAAACTCTTGCTTGGCTGGTAGTGGGACAGGAGGGATGAGAGCTTGTTGGCACTGTGTGGTAAAACATCAAATTAATTGTTACTTTAATAGTGCACGGTACAATGCAATGATATATTCCTGTATACACCCCACTGTATCCTGTGCATATGCCAAACAAACATTGATGTTGATTTGATCATATAATTTTGATGGAGTATGAGAGAATTATAGTGAGAACTTACCCATCGTTTATGAATTTAACCATCACTTCACCATCAATGAATTGATGGTTGGTAACAATACTGGCCATGGTCTCACCTGAGAGAGAGGAGGTAGGTAATATACTGTCCATGGTCTCAGGTGAGAGAGAGGAGGTAGGTAATATACTGTCCATGGTCTCAGGGTAGAGAGAGGAGGTAGGTAATATACTGTCCATGGTCTCAGGTGAGAGAGAGGAGGTAGGTAATATACTGTCCATGGTCTCAGGTGAGAGAGAGGAGGTAGGTAATATACTGTCCATGGTCTCAGGGTAGAGAGAGGAGGTAGGTAATATACTGTCCATGGTCTCAGGTGAGAGGGAGGAGGTAGGCAATATACTGTCCATGGTCTCAGGGTAGAGAAAGGAGGTAGGTAATATACTGTCCATGGTCTCAGGTGAGAGAGAGGAGGTAGGCAATATACTGTCCATGGTCTCAGGTGAGAGAGAGGAGGTAGGTAATATACTGCCTATGGTCTCAGGTGAGAGAGAGGAGGTAGGTAATATACTGGCCATGGTCTCACAAGAGAGAGGAGGTAGGTAATATACTGTCCATGGTCTCAGGTGAGAGAGAGGAGGTAGGTAATATACTGGCCATGGTCTCACCTGAGAGTTTAGTTTATTAGGATCCCCATTAGCTTCTGCACATGCAGCAGCTACTCTTCCTGGGATCCGCATAAAACATACAAGTACATGGCAAAGTACAGAACAGTTATAGACAAGAACAACATAAGATATTACATTAAGTTAAAAATATATTATTATTATTTATTGTTGAAGAATGGTGTCACATCCCTCTAACAGAGTTCCAAATACTAAGACGCGTTGAAGCTGTTCTGGCGGCTCGTGGTGGTCCAATGCTCTATTAAGATGCTTAATGTTGGTGTTTCATTCATTTTGTCAGTTACCTGTATATCCAATGTCAAAATTGCTCAAGCTCAGTAAATTTGGTTGTGAGTCATTATTGGACAGCAATATTCAAACATTGTCTCATTTTCAAGCAGATTTACACTATATATACAAAAGTATGTGGACACCCCTTCAAAATAGTGGATTCGGCTATTTCAGCCACACCGGTTGCTGACAGATATATAAATCGAGCACACATCCATGCAATCTCCATAGACAAACACTGACAGTAGAATGGCCTTACTGAAGCGCTCAGTGACTTTCAATGTAGCCCAGTCAACTGTAAGTGCTGTTATTGTGAAGTGGAAACATCTAGGAGCAATAACGGCTTAGCCACGAAGTGGTAGGCCACACAAGCTCACAGAACGAGACTATCGAGTGCTGAAGTGCGTAAAAATCCTCTGTCCTCGGTTACAACACTCACTACCAAGTTCCAAACGGCCTCTGGAAACAACGTCAGCACAAGAACTGTTCATCGGGAGCTTCGTGAAATGGGTTTCCATGGACGCGCGGCTGCAAACAAGCCTAAGATCCCCATGCGCAATGCCAAGTGTCGGTTGGAGTGGTGTAAAGCTGCCCCAATGCATAGTGCCAACTGTAAAGTTTGGTGGAGAAGGATTAATGGGGCTGTTTTTCGGGCTTGGCCCCTTAGTTCCAGTGAAGGGAAATATCTTAACGCAACAGCATACATTGACATTAGACAAATCTGTGCTTCCAACTTTGTGGCAATAGTTTGGGGAACGCCCTTTCCTGTTTCAGCATGACAATTCCCCCGTGCACAAAGCGAGGTCCATACAGAAATGGTTTGTCAAGATCCTTGGAAGAACTTGACTGGCTTGCACAGAGTCCTAACCTCAACCCCATCGAACACCTTTGGGATGAATTGGAATGCCGACTGCGGGCCAGGCCTTATCGCCCAACATCAGTGCCCGACCTCACTAATGCTCTTGTGGCTGAATGGAAGCAAGGCCCCGCAGCAATGTTCCAACATCTAGTGGAAAGCCTTCTCAGAAGAGTGGAGGCTGTTATAGCAGAAAATGGGTGACCAACTCCATATTAATGCCCATGATTTTGGAATGAGATGTTTGACGGGCTGGTGTCCACACACTTTTGGTAATGAGGTGGAAGTCAGGACTGAGACTGGACCATTCACAAAACCTCAACACCTATTGGAAAGCCATTCTATTGTGTCTTTGGCATTACAATTTGTGTAATTGTTCCACTTAAAAATAAAACTCTATCCCAGGGTTAGGTATTCAGAATAACTTTTTATCTGGGCTTTGCTCCTTTCATATTTTTTTTTATTCTGAATATTGCTGTCCATCAATGATTCCCAACCAAATTTTTTATGAGCTTGAGCGATTTTGACAAACACAATGGATAAATGTTGTTCTAAGAGTTGTGCAAAGTTGGTAGAATCTTATTCAAAATTATTTACAGCTGTAATGGCTGCCAAAGGTGCTTCCCCCAAGTATTAACTCTGGATGGGAAGACATACACAATCAATACATCTTCAAATTTCATTAATTTGGAAAATGTTCTATAATTTTTCTATCACTCTGGAATTGTGGAGAAGGTTGTGTAGATCGGTACGGAAAAAAATGGAATGTATTCTCTTTATAGATTTAATTTTAAGGCAGCAAAATGTGAAGACTGTGCAAGGGGTGTGTAGACTTTCACTAGCAACTGTATAAATAGAAGCAGTGGAGCTGTTATTTTGAACACAGCTGTTTGACCCTCAGAGTTCTTCTCTGGAAGGTCATCCTCATATGTTTAGAACATACCAAAATGAATCACCTTTCCCCTACTTCCAGCACACATGGTTGCTGCCCTCTGGTATTTGGGTGATGGGAGGAAGAAGTTATACTGAACAAAAATATAAATGCAATATGCAACAGTTTCAAAGATTTTACTGAGTTACAGTTCATATGACTGTATGACTTCATGACTGTATGTTTGTTTTACTCCATGTGTAACTATGTGTTGTTGTATGTGTCGAACTGCTTTGCTTTATCTTGGCCAGGTCGCAATTGTAAATGAGAACGTGTTCTCAACTTGCCTACCTGGTTAAATAAAGGTGAAAAATAAAAATAAAAATAAATAAATATAAGGAAATCAATTAAAATAAATACATTAGGCCCTAATCTATGGATTTCATATGACTGGGAATACAGATATGTACAGTGCCTTGCAAAAGTATTCATCCCCCTTGGTGTTTTTCCTATTTTGTTGCATTACAACCTGTCATTTAAATAGATTTTGATTTTGATTTCATGTAATAGACATATACAAAATAGTCCAAATTGGTGAAGTGAAATTTAAAAAATAACTTGTTTAAAAAAAATATTAAACTCCCCCCGGAAAAGTGGTGCGTACATATGTATTCACCCCCTTTGCTATGAAGCCCCTAAATAAGATCTGGTGCAACCAATCCCTCCAGAAGTCACATAATTAGTTAAACAAAGTCCACCTGTGTGCAATCTAAGTGTCACATGATCTCAGTATATATACACCTGATCTGAAAGGCCCCTATCTGCAACACCTCTAAGTAAGGGGCACCACCAAGCAAGCAGCACCATGAAGACCAAGACCTCTCCAAACAGGTCATGACAAAGTTGTGGAGAAGTACAGATCAGTGTTGGTCTATAAAAAATATCAGAAACTTTGAACATCCCACGGAGCACCATTAAATCCATTATTAAAAAATGGAAAGAATATGGCACAACAACAAACCTGCCAAGAGAGGGCCGCCCACCAAAAACTCACGGACCAGACAAGGAGGGCATTAATCAGAGAGGCAACAAAGAGACCGAAGATAACCCTGAAGGAGCAGCAAATCTCCACAGCGTAAATTTAGCTTTTTGGCCATCAAGGAAAATGCTATGTACGGCGCAAACCCAACACCTCTCATCACCCCGAGAATACCATCCCCACAGTGAAGCATGGTGGTGGCATCATGCTGTGGGGATGTTTTTCATTGGCAGGGACTGGGAAACTGGTCAGAATTGAAGGATGGCGCTAAATACAGGGAAATTCTTGAGGGAAACCTGTTTCACTCTTCCAGAGATTTGATACTGGGACGGAGATTCACCTTCCAGCAGGACAATGACCCTAAGCATACTGCTAAAGCAACACTTGAGTGGTTTAAGGGGAAACATTTAAATGTCTTGGAATGGCCTTGTCAAATCCCAGACCTCAATCCACTTGAGAATCTGTAGTATAACTTAAAGATTGCTGTACACCAGCAGAACCCATCTAACTTGAAGGAGCTAGGGAAGTTTTGCCTTGAAGAATGGGCAAAAATCCCAGTGGCTAGATGTGCCAAGTTTATAGAGACATACCCCAAGAGACTTGCAGCTGTAATTTTTGCAAAAGGTGGCTCTACAAAGTATTGACTCTGGGGGGGTGAATAGTTATGCACGCTCAAGTTTTCAGTTTTTTTGTCATATTTCTTGTTTGTTTCACAATACAAAATATTTAGCATCTTCAAAGTGGTAGGCATGTTGTGTAAATCAAATGATACAACCCCCCCAAAAAATCTATTTTATTTCCAGGTTGTAAAGCAACAAAATAGGAAAAATGTCAAGGGGGGGTGAATACTTTCGCAAGCCATCATATCTCTTGGTCACAGATACCTTAAGAAAAATGGGCCTTACAATGGGCCTCATGATCTCGTCACGGTATCTCTGTGCTTTCACATTGCCATTGATTAAATTCCATTAGCTTATGCCTGCCTGCACATACCATAACCCCACCACCACCATGTGGCAATCTTTTCACATCAGCAAACCGCTCGCCCAAACGGCACCATACACGTGGTCTGCGGTTGTGAGGCCGGTTAGATGTATTGCCAAATTCACTAAAACGACATTGGAGGTGACTTATGGTAGAGATATGAACATTAAATTATCTGGCAACAGTACTGGTGGACATTCCTGCAGTCAGCATGCCAATTGCACGCTCCCTCAAAACTTCAGGCATCTATGGCATTGTGTTGTGTGACAAAACTGTACATTTTAGAGTGGCCTTTTATTGTCCCCAGCACAAGGTGCACCTGTGTAACGATCATGCCACACCTGTCAGGGGGATGGATTATCTTGGCAAAGAAAAATGAACAGGGATGTAAATAAATTTGTGCAAAATAATTGTGCGAAATAAGCTTTTTGTGTGTATTGAAAATTTCGGGGGAACTTTTAATTCAGCTAATGAAACATGGGACCAGCAATTTACATGTTGCGTTTGTATTTTTGTTCGGTGTAGTTGTGTTTGGCTGTGCTGTTGTTAATATGGGATATCGGCCGTGCTTATATTTGGCTCAAACAGATCATGACCTCACAGCTGTTGTTTGCTTCTCATGGATATTTTCACTGACATTCTCAGATCTAACTTTCTACACCAGAGGAATTAGGGCAGAAAAGGAATGTTCGAGTGACAGTTCACACATAGTATGACACTTCATTTAGCCCTCCAACAGTCTGTGTTTTATCCTTTACATTTTGTTGGATGGAAGTAAAATACATAGTAATAAAACAGAACATATTGCAGGAATTTAATTTTTCCACTCTGAGAGACATTTTTTCTTGTGTGGCAAGAAGGTACTTCGTAATAAATGCAAATTTACCATGTCACAATGGATAATGAAAACAGTCTGGGGTAGAAGATGGTGACTGGCATGAAGAACTTAGCCTGTTAAACTTTATAACTCTGTTATAAAGCATTTGTTGGTTATGATTTCGCTCCTCCACAACTCCCCCACAGCCACTAGCATGCTCAATACAGTCATGGCAGCAGATGCATGATTAGAGCAGGAGGCTGGAATGGGCAGTAGCGATTTTAGCATGTAAATCTTGGTGGGGCAAAAAAAAAGAAAGTGGGATGCATGCCAGCAAAGCCACTACACAACACTAAACAATACGTGAATTGCACTATAGCGGCGACAACGAGTGACAAACCAGACAATGAAAGCTCGTACAATATTCAATGATTACATTTCTCTAAAACACATTATAGGCTACATGTGCACCACCAAGTTAGAACAGTAGGCAAAATTATGAGGTGAAAATAGACCAGTTTAATAGGGTGAGGTGAGCCACATTGGCTACTAACAGCTTATTACACAACATACACTTAGTATTACTTTCTTAGCTACAGTATACATATCTCCTTGGCATATTACATCATTTATGCAGCAGCATACAATACAGTTTTGGACTCTTGTTGAGCTGTGCTCACTTGAATAAGAAGGTGGCGCAGCGGTTCTTCATGGGCAAATTTTGTCATCGACTTTGTCATCAAAGTCTGGCATTCACCAGATTTATGGGCTTTCAAGACAATTGGGAGAGAAAAAAAAAGATTGAATCATGATGACGTCAGGGATCTTCAGGTCGTATCTCTAGAAAGAGGCCCGAGTTCCAAATTTACAATTCCGAGTTAGAGGAAAGTTCAAAACGTATTTTCCCAGTCGTAGCTCGTTTTTCCCAGAGTTCACCGTTTTCTTGAACTCACTAAAGTCAGATTTTGCAGTTCCAAGTTAACAGTTGTTTTGAGCACGACAAAAATCATGCTTCATTGACAGCAAATGAAGGAAAAGAGACCGTTAATCTTAGACTTGGGACCACACAGCCACTCCACTGAATAGCAGGCTAATGATTGCTTTGCAATGTTTGCAGTTAGCCACTGATTCCTTCCAAACCACTCATTGTTGAATTTGTAATTTCCAACTTGTTGTGTAATGTTTATGTCCAGTGGCCGATGAGCACTGATACATTTTATCTATAATTTGTCTTCATTATTTCTCTTCATATGACAAGGATTAAAAAGGATTTGCCAGTAGATTGTCAACTTGATTCATGAGGATGACTGCTTGCTAAGATTTTGAAAGTATGATGTTGACATGATCAGTCCAATCAAATCTACTGTAGATATAACGTGATTTGACGTCATTGTTTCTGTGGCCAATGACCATGCGCCTTCTTGGATAGGCACTTCTAATGTAACTCTGCCTTCTAATGTAACTCTGCCTCACCTGCCCTGAATGACGGGTCGCCACTGGGTATGGGTGGTATTTATTGTGCCTCCAACAGTAACTGGTCTAGACACAGCCTGTTTAGCCAGCCCTGGACACAGAATGCTGCCAGAGGCTAGAGTGTGGGAGGGGGATATGTGGGATGAAGTGAAAGGTGAAAAGGTGGTACGAAGGGATGCTAATCACTATGGTCTTATGGAGACGTGGTGAGGAACAGGAGAGGGGTCAAGCCATTCTCATGCACAGTGACCCTTATCTCACTCTCTCTAACTTGCTCTATCTCTTCCTATCAGCCTTTTAACCATAGGTCTCTTTCCCTCTCACCATTATGATGACCCACTCATTTATCTACCCTTAGATCTTGTGCTCACATACAGCACCCTGCAATTATCTCTCTCTCTCTTGCTCTCTCTCGATCTTCAGTCCACAAAGGCGGGTCACGTGCTGCACTGTTATCTCTGCTGGGCTGCTGGGTCACATTGTTAGGTGTGTGTGTGCGTGTGTGTCCACTTAACCCATATAGCTAATTTAGTGTCGCTACTAAATCAATAGGCCATGTCATCGCAAAATTCAGATTAGGCTACAGCAGCTTAACTTTCAGGTGTATTGCACTGAAAATGTGTTCATTCAGATCCCCATCTATGGTAAACACAATCTCCCAGAGGAAACTTAAATAAATGAGTTCTTAGACTCACTGGAAGACCTTGGCCCACATCTCAGTCTATATATAGCCTGTAACTCATTCAATGCAGCAGGCCAAGGATATGTAGACATTGTTCAGTAGGCTACACAGCATCAGTCACCTGTCCTAAACTCCTACCTGTGATTTAATTTGATTTCCTGGCCCAAGCTGAAACACAGTGTGAACAATAAGACAAATATCATATGTGTTCAAATATGTTCATCTTGAGAAACTGAATAGTAACTCAGCCTGAGCCTCTTACAGAGGATCCCAATCACTCCGAAGCAGTCCAGCAGAAGTGGGTGTGTGCATGCATAGACAACATGCATCACAGTATCACACAGCTCTAGACCTCAACTGGCTGCGGCACGTTTCTTCCGTGTAATTGCTCCTCTCTCATCAGACGCACACACACCACAACCAACCTCTACGCAACGTAGGCTACTCCAGAACTAAATAGGGATGATGAGAGGCTCCAGTCGTTCAAAAAGCACGCAGAATCTGGATCGGACGGGTAAGAAATTTGGACTTTAGATAATAAGGTTTATTATGTGCTATGCATGCATACATTCGACCAAAATTGGTCTGTGAATAGCCAACCGAAAACGACGTATGGGCTTTTCGGGAAGACGTAAACAAGTGTAGATGTCATAGGCGATGTGTTGTTTTGACGCTGAAAAATGACCTTATAGTGACGACGATACGACCTACAATGTAGACGTTTTGAAGATTGACATTCACGACAGATTGTTTTACCACACTGACAAACAGATGTTATTTATTGCCAATGAGCAGCTATTTAATTTGAAGCTGATTTCACTCAGTCGTACAAGTCCATTCATTCAACATAGGCAGAATAGTTTCATAGGATAAAGTCTACATTTGGTTTGCAATATGTGATCAAAGCTTGACAACTCATTCCTATAGCCTACCTGGCGCCACCAGGATTACTGGTGTTTGCCAGACAAAGGTAATAATGTAATGTGACAGTGACATGCATTAGTTTCTTGTGGCCGATTTGGAAGGACAGTCTGCTGAATTTAGGCTCTGCAAAATAATCGATATTTTAACCACATACCCCTTTGGAATCTTTCATTTAGACTCAAATAAACTGACTTTTTAGGAACAGTTACAATATATTATATGGGAAACGATAAACATCCTACTGATAACCTTGGCATTTCTAGGCTAAGTGAGTTTCTATGTGTTATTGCTTCTAGCACAACCATTGAGCTATTAAGGGCGAAAGCTCCCTGACAGCTGCGACGTGGACAGCCTGGTCTCATACACTAGATGTAACATAGTGTAATGAAACAGGCAGGGAGCAGGCCTCGAACCCTCGACCTTCTAGCCCGAAGTCCAGTGTGCGATCGACTGTGCCCCAAAAGCATGCTCAAGCAACAGTCGATATCCGCGCTTATAAACCCAGGGTCGTTACACTAATCCCTCCTTTCAAAGAGCGCTTCCTCACGCTAGCTTGCGACTCTACGTCTTATAGGAACGCGCTCACTGGCCAAGCACACGCACTGTCGTGGATGCAAGGTCTGATCCCACTTCTGACACCAATGTAATGAAACAGGCAGAGAGCAGGCCTCGAACCCCCGACCTTCTAGCCCGAAGTCCAGCGCGCTATCGACTGTGCCCCAAAAGCATGCTCAAGCGGCAGAGTCGATATCCAAGCTTATAAACCCAGGGTCGTTACACTAGTAAACGTAAATCCAGGACCCTGAATGAGTATGATATGTTACGTTTGGTATGGTTACATAAGACAAATGGTTACGTCTGGGTGGATGGCTGGACGTATAACGAGAAGATCTAGCAACCCCAATGGTTGCGAGTTTACAATTGACTCATTCATCCCCCTCCTCTCCCCTGTAACTATTCCCCAGGTCGTTGCTGCAAATGAGAACGTGTTCTCAGTCAACTTACCTGGTAAAATAATGGTAAAATAAAAAAAATAAAAAATAAAATCTCATCACGGACAACTTTATAATTTTTGCTAATTAGCACCTTTTCAACTACTTACTACTTTTTAGATACTTTGCAACTGCTTAGCAACTACGTAGCATGTTAGCTAACCCTTTCCCTAACACTAACCTTAACTCTTTTAGCTAACCGTACCCCTAACCTTAACCCTTTAACCTAACTCCTAAACTTAACCCCTAACCCAGCTAACATTAGCAAGCTAGCTAATGTTAACCACCTAGCTAGAATTTGCAACATGTCATTTTTTTTGCAGATTCTTAACATATTGAAGGTTTTGCAAAATTGTAACATATTGGAAATTTGCAAATTCATAACATATAATACAAATTGTAATTCGTAACATATATGAAATTGGTGATGGACACCACAAATTAATATGTACCATACGAAATATAACATATACTAAATGTAGTGTTTCGGATTTATGTACAGAATAATATGAAATGCTCTGAGGCCAGGTTGTGTGGGAGTGGCCTTGCTAGACCCACTTTCTGTTCATGATACAATGTAGTGTAGAAGGTTTTGTCATGAGTTGATTTATATCGTCACAGATGTCTTGGAAAACCACCTCACTGTGGAGTTGCAGCTGCTATACCAAAAACAATACTGGCAACTATGTATGAATTGTGTTTTCACTGCCTTAGTTGCTCATAGGGCATTCACTGTATGCTATCCTAATGTTTTGACTATAAATGACAGGCTAAAATGCTTCCTGGCATACACACCTATCTGGCAGGTTGAGAAACCAGGGAATTTACATACACTGTAACGGCAAAATGTATAAAGGGAAATTGTGTATTATCAACAGTGAAATACTGTGTGACACGTTTTACTGCAGCATACTGTAAATTATAGTGAGTTGTGGGAAAATGTTCTGGGCAGGGAAAGAATTGTACTGTAATTACACCCCAGATTACAGTACCGTACCATATGTTTGGAGCGTCAAAAAACCTTTTGTGTCAGACTCCCATGTGGCGCAGCGATCTAAGGCACAGCATCACAGTGTTGTGGCATCATTACAGCCTGGCGTTTGATCCCAGGCTGTCACAACCAGCCATGACTGGGAGTCCCATAGGGCAGCGCACAATTGGCCCAGCATCATCCGGGTTAGGGGAGGGGGGGACTTTACTAGGCTCATTGTGCTCTAGCATCTCCTTGTGGTGGGCCAGGCCCCTGCAGGCTGACTCCGGTCGTCAGTTGAACGGTGTTTCCTCCGACACATTGGTGCAGTTGGATTCCGGGTTAAGCGAGCAGGTGTTAAGAAGCGCGGCTTGGCGAGTCATGTTTCGGTGGATTCATGACGACTTGACCTTCGCCTCTCCCATGCCTGTTGGGTAGTTGCAGCGATGAGACAAGATCGTGATCACGAAATTGGGGAGAAAAAGGGGGTAAAAAATGTATTTAAAAAACTTTTGCTTCAAAAACAAATATTGTTGTTTCTGGTTCATTAACTTATTTAGAGGTGTGCTTTGTAAGAGGCTATATTTGTTGCACCAGTTAGTGAGAATGCTGTAAAATTTTAACTGATATATGGATATAAATTTTTATTTAACCTTTATTTAACCTTTATTTAGTTGAAAATGTATAGGAGACAGCTTAGAGTGGTAGCAAGTCGTAAACCTTTATTGGTTGAGCATTTTGCTATGACCTGTTTTGCCCTGTAGTTGCTGTACGTTTGGAAGCCTTTGTTAAGGCCTCTATTAAGTGCAAGTGATATAACATCAAATATTCATTGATATTCTGTAATTAGTTAGCACAGTGGTTCCCAAACAACTTACTCTTGAAAGTTGTAATAGTAGATTTCGAAATTGGGAAGTGCATTATCAGTTTTCCTCTTGTCATGTCATTCATTGCATACCTTAGAGAGCTATGTACTGTATAACTTGTCAGAAATATCCAGATCAACTAGCCCATGTTAGCTAACGTTTTTTAGCTAGGTTTTTTTTAGCCCATAGATTTTGTTGTGATGATTTTGTTGTGACATTAGACATGGATAAAATGTATAGAATTGCAAGAACATTTGCTTTAAAACTGCAAAACCCCGGGTGTTTGAAGACGTGGATGTCGATTAAGGCAGCCTTCCGCAACTCTCTGATTCAGAGGGGTTGGGTTAAATGCGGAGACCCATTTCAGTTGAATGCATTCACTTGTACAACTGACTAAGTATCCTCTTTCCCAATATGTTCTCTGCACCCCATGACAAAATGTGTAGAATTGCAGGAAATTAGCTTTATACCTGTGTAACGGATGTGAAATGGCTAGCTAGTTAGCAGGTACGCGCTACTAGCGTTTCAATCAGTTACGTCACTTGCTCTGAAACCTAGAAGTAGGGTTGCCCCTTGCTCTGCAAGGGCCGCAGCTTTTGTGGAGCGATGGGTAACGACGCTTCGTGGGTGTCAGTTGTTGATGTGTGCAGAGGGTCCCTGGTTCGCGTCCGTGTCGGGGCGAGGGGACGACGTAAAGTTATACTGTTACACCTGCAAAATGTTATCTTCGCCAACAAGAGGGGTGTGAACAGTTTGTGTCATGAACAGTGCTTGTGCCCATAGAAATAGATGTGGCGCTCGCAAGGAACCCCTGACTATAGCAGCCAACCTACTTGCACCAATCCCATGTAAATACTGTGAATTAATAACCCCTTCTCACCTAAATTACTTTAATTTAATTCATTCATTACAGTAGCATTTACTTTTTTTACAGTATTGTATTGTGTGTCAAACTGTCATTACACAGTACTCATTACACAGTACTTGCTTTACAGTAGGTGTACTGCAGTATGAAATACAGTAACTTTGATGCCGCTAGCTGCCTGTAACTTACAATTCTGGGCAACCCCTTTAAAGTGTAGTGACTAAAGCTCACTGTTTGAAGTCAAACCTTGTCATAACAAGATTGACGCTGACAAATCAGGTTTGTTAGCTCTAAAGAATGTGGAGGTGTAGTACTGGACTGGTTAGAGAATCTACACTACAGAATGCACAAACCATAACTATAAAAGGGCAAATGTCTGTCAGGGGCACATTGTAAAGAGTTTACCGTGAATTTGACAGTATCTTACAGGCAGCTCTGTGGCAAGTCAAATTCTATATTACATATTACAGTACACTTATTTTAATGTAAATATGGTATCAAAGCAAGTACTGTGTAATGACACACAGTAAAATTGACTATTATTTTGTAAAAAAGTAAATGCTACCTTAATCAGAATTATTGAATGAATGAAATTGGTTGATGGGAGGGGTTTGTATTTCACAGTATTTTACTGTAATTACAAAGGATTGGTGCAAGCAGGTTGCCTTCTAGGTAAAGTGTTTGCAAACATTACAGCATATTAATGAATATTTTGTGTTTTATATCATTTGCACTTCTAGAGGCCTTGTCTCCCTGTAGCGCTGTCTTAGGCGTCTCACAGTACGGACATTGCAATTTATTGCCCTGGCCACATCGGCAGTCCTCATGCCTCCTTGCAGCATGCCTAAGGCACGTTCACACAGATTAGCAAGGACCCTGTGTCAGGACCCGGTGCGAGAAACAGTCACTAATAATCGTCAGAACCCAGAAGATGAGGCAGCCACAGCAGTACTAGAGATGGTGGTTTAATTAAAAGAACAAAATCTTCAGGCAAAGAAACTAAATCCACAATGTCCAAAAATAAAGCCAAGAGGCACAAAATGGAAAACCTCCAAAATACAAAAGAAACTCCAAAGTGGTAAAAAACAGCAGGGAAAAACAAACCTCAAAAGACTACTCAAATAATACACAAGAACTAAACCAGAGAACCTCTGGAAAATCCAACAAGAGAAATATCTGTATAAAACAAGGCTTGGGCTGGGGCTGGGTGCTAACTTACAAACACTGAGCAAGGAACTGAGGAACACACAGGGTTTAAATACTAACAAGGGAATGACCTACAGGTGCAAACAATAATTAGAGCAAGAAAAACAAAAGGTACAAAAAAGGTGCAATGGGGACATCTAGTGACCAAAACCCGAACAGTCTTGGCCAAAACCTGACACCCTGGACATCTTTCTTTTGGTGTTTTTCAGAGTCAGTAGAAAGTCCTCTTTAGTGTCCTAAGTTTTCATAACTATGACCTTAATTGCCTACAGTCTGTAAGCTGTTAGTGTCTTAACGACCGTTCCACAGGTGCATGTTCATTAATTGTTTATGGTTCATTGAACAAGCATGGGAAACAGTATTTAAACCCTTTACAATGAAGATCTTGAAGTTATTTGGATTTCTACGAATTATTTTTGAAAGACAGGGTCCTGAAAAAGGGATGTTTCTTTTTTTGCTGAGTTTATATATGAGATGAGTAATGCACAATATGTAAACATTATTAAAGTGACCAGTGTTCCAACAGCCTGGGTGGTTGTTGTCCTTGATGATCTTTTTGGCCTTCCTGTGACATCGAGTGCTGTAGGTGTCCAGGAGGGCAGGTAGTTTTCCCCTGATTATGCGTTGGGCAGACCGCACCACCATCTGGAGAGCCCTGCGGTTGCCGGCGGTGCAGTTTCCGTACCAGGTGGTGATACAGCCCGACAGGTTGCTTTCGTTTGTGCATCTATAAAAGTTTGTGAGGGTTTTAGGTGCCACGCCAAATTTCTTCAGCCTCCTGAGGTTGAAGAGGTGCTGTTGCGCCTTTTTCACCACGCTGTCTGTGTGGGTGGACCATTTCAGTTTGTCAGTGATGTGTACGCCGAGGAACTTGAAACTTTCCACCTTCTCCACTGCTGTCCCATCGATGTGTATAGGGGGGTGCTCCCTCTGCTGTTTCCTGAAGTCCACGATCAGCTCCTTTGTTTTGTTGACATTGAGTGAGAGGTTATTTTCATATTCATATTCATTACCATTTTGACCTTCGGGTACCAATTATAATCACTATGAGGTGTGCCCACTATGTGCCCACTTCTGAGCATTGTGCATGCATGGGCTATTGTGTGTTATCAGGTCTTCTGATCCACCATCCAGTATAATGTACTAATGCTTCAAAATCTTAAGCTTAGCTAGCCCAATGCTGCTATCTTATGGACAAACACTACCCTTATTGGAGAGGTGCACCCTTTTGTTTGGGATTGAGATAAAAGTTATTCACAAACACTGAACCTGTTGGTATCCTGAGGTCATGCAAGCATTACAATATTACTTTGGTATTTAGCCATCAGCTAATTGTCTCACCATTGTGGTTTGAACAATTTTGTAAAAAACAACTCTTAAAATGTTTTTAGATATTATTTTTTCTGAGTAACATATAGCTCCCATATTTGTTTTACGCTATGGTTTTACACCGTAATGGTCCACAAATCTTGATATTTCATGAACAGGAGCCTGATAATCGACTCTTCACCATTAATGCCTACAACAATGGCACTGTAATGATTCAATGGCCTAGAAATTGTACTAATCCTCTATATATACAAGAGTTTGCATCACTGAAAGAGCTAACAGACACCTTGAAAGAGAATGACACTAACTGCTACACTTTAATCAGAAGTATGATGAGAAATCAGTTAATTCCTAAAGTCCCACACTCTCATATCTAACCAAGCCACCCTTGCAGACATGGAGAGCGACAACCGTTTCTAGGCTTTGGGAGTATCTCCCTACTGGAGGTAGAGGTGAATGAGCTTTGTGGTGAGGTGACAGTTCTGAGGCAGAATAACGAGGGGCTGAGAGAGAAGCTGGCAACGGTCTAGAGCATCATGAGGAGAGAGGTAGCTGACATCAGGGAGGAGCTACAAAGGGAGTTGTCAGCAGTCATATAATTGCTACAACACAGAAACACCACCATCCACACTCTAAGAGAACAACTGGAGCCTACCACAACCCTCACTACCACACCCTCACATCCCCTCATCGGCAGTACCACGTATTGAACCTCCGGAACTCACACAGACTCAGTACATGAGGTCAGTAGCCAGGTCTGACCCGACCTCCCCAAGATCTTTACATCCCAGCCCCAGAGCACCAGCGCTAGTGGAACCATGCTGGGACCCTCAGAAGAGAGGAAGACAACGAAAGGCCATCTGTGGTCCCCACCCCACTCCATCCCCCCAAAAATCATTCCAGACACCACAGCCCACAACAGCAGCAAAGCACTCTATTGCCTTCATTTTTAATGTGACTCCAATGGGAAATTTCTCAGACAGAAACTGCTATTCCCTGGCATGTCAGTCCGAAAGCTATGGTCACCAACAACACCAAGTGCCTTGAAAAGTCTGTCAAGAAACAAATTAAATGTGGCCAAATATTATAATTCATACAGGTACTAATTTGTTATTTTTTTAAATTTAACCTTTATTTACCTAGGCAAGCCAAACCCGGACGGCGCTGGGGCAATTGTGCGCTGCCCTATGGGACTCCCCATCCCGGCCGGATGTGATACAGCCTGGATTCGATACCAGGGACTGTAGTGATGCCTCTTGCACTGAGACGCAGTGCCTTAGACCGCTGCACCACTCGGGAGCCAAATAATTTGATGGCAATGAGAGGACATGTGGCAGCCAGAGAGGCAAAGAGATTTCCTAACACCAAAATCAGTATGTCAACCCTGTTGCCACATGGAGCTGTGCCCTTCCACATTATTCAAAGCAACAACAATGATTTGTCTAGAGGCTGTGCTCTCTTGGACAATGTTTACCTGGCGAACCACCGTGAGATTCACCCCCAGGTGATATACGACCTAGTACACTTCAACAAGCAGAGTGTCAAGGCGTTTGCTAGGAACTGAAAGAAACTCCTCTGGGACAAAGCAAAAACCCAAATAAGAGGAAGTTTGCCATACATCCTCCAAGATCACGACCACCAGCCCCCACTCAGGAGTCCAGCACCACCCTACACCACCAGGCCACACCCAGAGAGGCCTGCTCTACCCTGCACCAACAGGCCCCACCCAGAGAGGCCAGCTCCACCCTACACCACCAGGCCTCATGCAGAGAGGCCAGCTCCACCCTGCACCATCGGCCCCTTCCAAAAAAGACCAGCTCCACCCTACACCATAGGTTAACTTCCAGAGAGGCCAGCTCCACCCTGCACCATGGAGCCCCTTCCAGAGAGGCCGGCTCCACCAGACAACATTGGGCCCCTTCCAGATTGGACACAGATCTGGGGAAGGGTACCAAAAAATGTCTGCAGCATTGAAGGTCCCCAAGAACACAGTGGCCTCCTTCATTCTTAAATGGAAGAAGTTTGGAACCACCAAGACTCTTCCTAGAGTTGCCCACCCGGCCAAACTGAGTAATCAGGGGAGAAGGGCCTTGGTCAGGGACGTGACCAAGAACCGATGGTCACTCTGACAGAGCTCCAGAGTTCCTCTGTGGGGATGGGAGAACCTTCCAGAGGACAACCGTTTCTGCAGCAGTCCACCAATCAGGCCTTTATGGTAGAGTGGCCAGACGGAAGCCACTCCTCAGTAAAAGGCAAATGACAGCCCACTTGGAGTTTGCCAAAAGGCACTTAATGAATCTCAGACCTTGAAAAACAAGATTCTCTTTTCTGATGAAACCAAGATTGAACCCTTTGGCGTGAATGCCAAGCATCACGTCTGGAGGAAACCTGCCACCATCTCTACGGGAAAGCATAGTGGTGGCAGCATCATGCTGTGGGGATGTTTTTCAGTGGCAGGGACTGGGAGACTAGTCAAGATTGAGAGAAAAGTTCACCTCCAACAGGGCAACGACCCTAAGCACACAGACAAGACAACACAGGAGTGACAAGTCTCTGAATGTCCTTGAGTTGCTCAGCCAGAGCCCAGACTTGAACCCGATTGAACATCTCTGGAGAGACCTGAAAATAGCTGTGCAGCAACACTCCCCATCCAACCTGACAGAGCTTGAGAGGATCTGCAGAGAAGAATTGGAGAAATTGCCCAAATACAGGTGTGCCAAGCTTGAAGCTTCATACCCAAGCAGACTCGAGGCTGTAATCGCCACCAAAAATGCTTCAACAAAGTACTGAGTATTCAAAGCCATATTCCTGTAAAGCTCAGAGAGGATCTCATGACAAATAAAGTAGGTGTGCTGTGGTTGCAGGTTCTCCGGCCTCATCTGTAGCCTCTTCTTTTAGGGTGCTGCTATAGCCCACCAAGTGAAAACTCTCAGTGTCTGGAGAATATGTGTGTGATTTTCGATAAGGTCTCTGATGCTAACAGAGAAATGTATTTTCTTGGGGACCTGAACATCGACTGGTTATCATCTAGTTGTCCTCTCAAGAGGAAGCTTCTTACTGTGACTAATGCCAACATGACCCAGGTTATCATTCAACCAACTAGAGTGTATACCAATAGTGTTGGATCTGTGACATCCACTTGTATTGATCATATCTTCACCAATGCTGCAGAGCTTTGCTCCCAAGCAATATCAATTCCCATTGGCTATAGTGACCATAACAAGGAAAGCCAAAGTACCAAAGGCAAGGCCTAATGTTATTTACACTATACATATAAAAGTATATGGACACGTGTAGACCTTACCATGAAATGCTTACTTACATTCCCTTAACCAACAGTGCAGTTCAAGAAGACTTAAGAAAACATTTACCAAATAAACTAAAGTAAAAAATAATGAAAAAGTAACACATTAAAATAACAATAACGAGGCTATATACAGGGGGTACGGGTACCGAGTTAGTGTGTGGGGGTACAGGTTAGTCGAGGTAATTTGTACATGTAGGTAGGGGTGAAGTGACTATGCATAGATAATAAACAGCGAGTAGCAGCAGTGTACAAAACAAATGGAGAGGGGTGTCAGTGTAAATAGTCCGGTGGCCATTTGATTAATTTTTCAGCAGTCTTATGGCTTGGGGGTAGAAGCTGTTAAGGAGACTTTTGGTCCTACACTTGGTGCTCTGGTACCGCTTGCTGTGCGGTAGCAGAGAAAACAGTCTATGACTTGGGTGACTGGAGTCTCAGACAATATTTGGGGCTTTCCTCTGACACTGCCTATTATATAGGTCCTGGATGGCAGGAAGCTTGGCCCCAGTGATGTACTGGGCCGTACGCACTACCCTATAGCACCTTATGGCCTACCCTTACCACCTGGGGACGGGCCCGTCAGGAAGTCAAGGATTCAGTTGCAGAGGGACGTGTTTAGTCCCAGGGTCCTTAGCTTAGTGATGAGCTTCGTAGGCACTATGGTGTTGAACGCTGAGCTGTAGTCAATGAACAGCATTCTCATATAGGTGTTTCTTTTGTCCAGGTGGGAAAGAGCAGTGTGGAGTGCGATTGAGATTGCGTTATCTGTGGATCTGTTGAGGCGGTATGCGAATTGGAGTGTTTTCAAGCCCTGCCACATCCGACGAGCGTCAGAGCTGGTGTAGTAGGATTCAATCTTAATCCTGTATTGACGCTTTGCTTGTTTGATGGTTCGTCTGAGAGCATAGCGGGATTTCTTATAAGCATCAGGATTAGTGTCCCTCTCTTTGAAAGTGACAGCTCTAGCCTTTTACCTCGATGCGGATGTTGCCTGTAATCCATGGCTTCTAGTTGGGATATGTACGTACGGTCACTGTGGGGACGACGTTGTCGATGCACTTGTTGATGAAGCCGATGACTGAGGTTGTATACTCCTCAATGCCATTGGATGAATTCCGGAACCTATTCCAGTCTGTGCTAGCAAAACAGTCATGTAGCGTAGCATCCGCGTCATCTGACCACTGTCACTGGTACTTCCTGCTTTAGTATTTGCTTGTAAGCAGGAATCAGGAGGATGGTATTATGGTCAGATTTGCCAAATGGAGGGCGTGGGAGAGCTTTGTATGCATCTCTGTGTGTGGAGTAAAGGTAGCCTAGAATTTTTTTCCCTCTGGTTCCACATTTTACATGCTGGTAGAAATGAAGTAAAACGGATTAAAGTTTGCTTGCATTAAAGTCCCCGGCCACTAAGAGCACCGCTTCTGGATGAACATTTTCTTGTTTGCTTATGGTCTTATAGAGTTGGTTGAGTGCGGTCTTAGTGCCAGCATCGGTTTGTGGTGGTAAACAGACGACTACGAATAATATAGATGAGAACTTTCTTGGTAGATATTGTGGTCTACAGCATATCATAAGGTACTCTACCTCAGATGAACAATACCTTGAGACTTCTTTAATATTAGACATCGCGCACCAGCTGTTATTGACAAATAGACACACACCCCCACCCCTCATCTTACCAGACGTAGCTTCTCTGTTCCGCCGGTGCATGGAAAATCCCACCAGCTCTATATTATCCGTGTCGTCGTCCAGCCACGACTTGGTGAAACATTAGGCATTACATTTAAGATATTATATTTAAGCCACACCTGTTGCTGACAGGTCGATAAATCGAGCACACAGCCATGCAATCTCCATAGACAAACATTGTTGGTAGAATGTCCTTACTGAAGAGCTCAGTGACTTTCAACGTGGGACCGTCATAGGATGCCACCTTTCCAACAAGTCAGTTCGTCAAATTTCTGCCCTGCTAGAACTGTAAGTGCTGTTATTGTGAAGTGGAAATGTCTTGGTGCAACAATAGCTCAGCCGCGAAGTGATAGGCCACACAAGCTCACAGAAGGTTACTAAGGCAAAAAGCAAATTTAGATTTAAAAACAGATAAAAAAAACATTGTATCACAGAGCCTCTCCTCTTTCTAAATATCTAATTTAACTGTGCTGTATATTATAATATGAATAGTGCGTAAATAGTATTTTTGTTGTCTCTTGGTGTCTGTCATATATAATTTATTTTAATTGGAATTTAATGTAATATATTATGTTGTTCTTGTCTATTACTGTTCTGTACTTTGTCATGTATTTGCAAGTTTTATGTTGACCCCAGGAAGATTAGTTGCTGCGTCTAATGGAGAAAGTCTACACCTTTTGTATTCGGCGCATGTGACTAATAAAATGTGATTTGATATTAAATACTCGGTTTTCGATGTCGTGTTGTGTAGTTACTACGGTAAACAGAATACAACGTATTAGTGTCTCCGAATTGATACATTGTCCGTGTTTGTAGAGAGCTTGAAACTACAGATGTTTAGGGAATAATTAAGTCGTTTAGTAGGCCATTAATCCCAATATAATCTTGGAAGTATGACATTTGAGGGAAATTGTAATAACATTAACAGCAACAGCGTTACTTCATTGTTTCTGAGCAAATGTGCGCGTGTTTTCGCGAGATTAGGGTAGGCACAACCTTCTGTGGTTTCACCACGACACCGCCAGACTTCATCAGAACACTGATGCGAGACCATTCGCCTGAAACGCATGACAAAAGGCTCCGCGCCACAGTAGTCGAAGCAACCACCATGTCCTCAATGGAAGTTGGAATGAAAGAACGACCATCGAACACTGCAACGCCGCGTGAACTCACTCAAAACCCGCTTAAGAAAATCTGGATGCCGTTGCCGTGTAAAAATGGCCTTCCCGAGAAACACATATCTCAGAGAAAGGGTTCGTATATAACGTTACCGACGTGGCTAGACAGCAAGCCGGTTGTTGCACACGCACGAATAATACATTTAATGGACGTTGTTTACGTGGTGAAAATGCATTTTATTCATAGTTCGCTAACGTTACATTTATCTCTTACTCGTTAACATTACAAACGTGCAGCCAAGCGTCAAGCCAGGTTCTTATCCATATATTGTGTCGTAATGTAATTTTCGTTGATTACGTGGAGAAAATGTAAATGTATCAAAGGCGTGATCGTCAGCCAGAGAAAGAACATTAGTCTTCTTGGCAATCGATTATTGATGATACTTGCTGCCTGTTATCTGATGACTGTCTGTTCTGACTGGTTCTTGATACTGTTGTTGGACTGGCCCCTCCAGTCCAGAGCAACGTCCTTTGCTTCTCATTGTTAATCTCATTGTATATTTTGTCCTGATTTGTGAAAGAAGCAGATGCCAGTACAACAACCCAAGCGGTTGAGCATTAGTGGCAAATTAAGTCACTTTAAGGACACACTGCTCATTGAAGTATCTATTGTCTGTTTTCAGAGTACTGACTGTTCACAACAGGCCAGTAGATGGTAATCCACGATGGCATTGTTTTAAATCACCGCTCCATCCTTTATCAATCAAAACTTATTGGTAAACATGAATTGTAGTCCTGACTCCTGGCACTGGACTCTGTGGATCTGCTTCTCTAAGCCTGTATTACCCTGTTCAATAGTATTTTTATTAGTATGATTTGTTCTGTGGGTTGACCAGACATCATAGGCCACTTTCCAGTCTTTTGCATGCTACATTTTCCTCGTGAGAGATCTCTATGACAACTTCAAGTTTCACTGGCTTGGTCAGTCATAGAATATCACCATGGTTTGTAATACATAACCTGATCAGTTGCTGGCTTGCTGCACAGGTTTTTATGTTTGAAACTCACAAACATATAGGCAACTTTGACATTTGTTCCTGGCATTGACTTGTTGTACTAACACCACTGGAGTATCTTTTTCACCAAAGGGATATGATATGAAGCCGAGACACTGGCTCCTCTCTCACCCTGTCCTCTACAGACCGGGTGAGAGAAAGTGTGTGTGTGGAAACTAGGTTACAAGTCTCCAGATGCCTTGGCTTGTACTGTCATTTCACAATAGCATGCCATGGTGGCACTTGTGACATTTGGTACCTCTACTCCTTATTGACAACATTCCCAGTACTTTCTGATATGGTTTTATTTCTTCATGTTAGATAGCAATGGTACACAGTGATTGGTGGAATCATCATATGTCCTTATCCGATTTCAACACAATGCTTCCATCTTTGCAAACTGCTCTCTTTCACTTGGTTCAATAGTTAGTGTGAGTTACAGAGGGCAGGTCAGTTGAGGGACAAAAGTTCACTTGGGAATTAACTCCAAAGGGTCATTTAGGATAATTTAATGATTTTTTTGTTGTTATCAGAGCCCTTCACTGCTATAGCCTGCACTGTGTTCTGTTATGTTTATTTTTCAATGCCGGTCTCTGTCCAAATATAGTAGAATAATTTAACCCGTCTCTCCCTCTACTCTTTTTCCATGTGCAGTATGTATGACCAACTGCCCCACCCTGATAGTGACGGTGGGCCTCCCAGCCAGAGGGAAGACCTACATCTCCAAGAAGCTTACCCGCTATCTCAACTGGATCGGCGTGCCCACCAGAGGTACCAACTCTCAGCCCTTTTACCTGAAATTACATTTCGGCAATCCACTCACACACACTCAAACTCGTAAGAATTCCCCTCAACAGTCTGTAATAGAGGTCGACCGATTATGATTTTTCAACGCCGATACCGAGGACCAAAAAAAGCCGATACCGATTAATCGGACGATTTTGATTTATTTATTTGTAATAATGACTATTACAACAATACTGAATGAACACTTTTATTTTAACTTAATATAATACTTCAGTAAAATCAATTTAGCCTCAAATAAATAATGAAACGTGTTCAATTTGGTTTAAGTAATGCAAAAACAAAGTGTTGGAGAAGAAAGTAAAAGTGCAATATGTGCCATGTAAAAAAAATAACGTTTAAGTTCCTTGCTCAGAACATGAGAACATATGAAAGCTGGTGGTTTCTTTTAACATGAGTCTTCAATATTCCCAGGTAAGAAGTTTTAGGTTGTAGTTATTATAGGAATTATAGGACTATTTCTCTCTATACCATTTGTATTTCATATACCTTTGCCTATTGTATGTTCTTATAGGCACTTTAGTATTGCCAGTGTAACAGTATAGCTTCCATCCCTCTCTTCGCCCCTACCCGGGCTCGAACCAGGAACACATCGAAAACAGCCACTCTCGAAGCATTGTTATCCATTGCTCCACAAATGCCGCGGCCCTTGCAGAGCAAGGGGAACAACTACTTGAAGGTCTCAGAGCGAGTGCCGTCACCGATTGAGACGCTATTAGCGCGCACCCCGCTAACTAGCTAGCCATTTCACATTGGTTACACCAGCCTAATCTCGGGAGTTGATAGGCTTGAAGTAATAAACAGCTCAATGCTTGAAGCACAATGAAGAGCTGCTGGCAAACGCACGAAAGTGCTTATTTAAATGAATACTTACGAGTCTGCTGCTGCCTACCACCACTCAGTCAGACTGCTCTATCAAATATCAAATCATAGACTTAATTATAACATAATAACACACATAAATACGAGCCTTAGGTCATTAATATGGTCAAATCCGGAAACTATCATTTCGAAAACAAAACGTTTATTCTTTCAGTGAAATACGGAACCATTCCGTATTTTATCTAACGGGTGGCATCCCTAAGTCTAAATATTGCTGTTACATTGAACAACCTTCAATGTTATGTCATATTTATGTACAATTCTGGCAAATTAATTATGGTTTTTGTTAGGAATAAATGGTCTTCACACAGTTTGCAACGAGCCAGGTGGCCCAAACCGCTGCATATACCCTGACTGCTTGCACGGAACGCAAGAGAAGTGACACAATTTCCCTAGTTAAAAGAAAGTCATGTTAGCAGGCAATATTAACTAAATATGCAGGTTTAAAAATATATACTTGTGTATTGATTTTAAAGAAAGGCATTGATGTTTATGGTTAGGTACACATTGGTACAATGACAGAGATTTTTTCGCGAATGCGCTTGTTAAATCATCACCTGTTTGGAGAAGTAGGCTGCGATTCGAGGCACCGCATCGATTATATGCAACGCAGGACACGTAGTAATATCATCAACCATGTGTAGTTAACTAGTGAATATGTTAAGGTTGATTGTTTTTATAAGATAAGTTTAATGCTAGCTAGCAACTTACCGTGGCTTCTTGCTGCACTCGCGTAACAGGTAGTTAGCCTGCCACGCAGGCTCCTCGTGGAGTGCAATGTAAGGCAGGTGGTTAGAGCGTTGGACTAGTAACCGGAAGGTTGCAAGATCGAATCCCCGAGCTGACAAGGTAAAAGTCTGTCGTTCTGCCACTGAACAAGGCAGTTAACCCACCGTTCCCGTCATTGAAAATAGGAATGTGTTCTCAACTGTCTTGCCTAGTTAAATAAAGGTTTTTAAAAAATGTCCACAATCGGTGTCCAAAAATGCAGATTACCGATTGTTATGAAAACTTGAAATCGTCCCTAATTAATCGGCCATTCCGATTAATCGGTCGACCTCTAGTCTGTAAAAGTATCTAGAAAAGTAAAGCATGTAACTCTTTCTTTCCCCTATTTAGAGTTCAATGTTGGGCAGTACCGGCGTGAGTGTGTGAAGATCTACAAGTCTTTTGAGTTCTTCCGTCCAGACAACGAGGAGGGCCTGAAGATCAGACAGTAAGAAACATTTCCAGTGCTTTGATCCTCTGCTGTGAACAAGTTAAAACACTGAGAAGATCCACTTGTCCTTGAATCCCCCCCAATTTTTTATTTCTTTATTTGAATTCACCTTTATTTAACCAGGTTTAAATTGCCTAACAATATCACGGTATTATATGATATTACTTCCTGTTTTTAACCAGTGTCTGTGATTAAGCAAACTACATTTATTTGTCTCTGCTAACCCACCAGTGGCTCTTATTCTTGTCACTGCTGCCTCTGACTCAATTTTCCCACTGTCCCTTGTAGGCAGTGTGCGTCAGCAGCACTGAATGATGTCAGACAGTACCTCGCTGACAAAGGAGGCCAAGTTGCGGTGTGTACAATCACTATAAAAACAAATATAATATTGTGGCCGGATTATGTGCGCATTAACTGTCAATTCCGACACTTTTCAATCCCGTATTACATTTTTACAAGCACAATACTAATGTCTACATATGTGGAAGTGGTGTGTTTCTGTGATAGAAATGTGCTGTAGAAATAAATGTGTGTTTTACACTTATGTTGGCACTGGTATTGTGATGTAGATAATGAAAATTAGGTTGAAAGTGGTGGAATTGCCCGTTAACATTGGGATGGGATTATCCCGTCATGAAATGCTGTGATATCTCATTGTGTATTTATTTGTATATGGATTACAGTGCAGTGGTTCTGGCAGTTTGTGTGATGGTGTGTGTTTCGTTCTTTCTCCAGGTGTTTGATGCCACTAACACCACTAGAGAGAGGAGAGGGACCATCACCGCGTTTGCTGAGCAGAATGGCTTCAAGGTAATGTCGGCTTCTTCAACAAAAAAAATCGAAATGCAATTTATTTTTTGTGGGGCCAGATATTGGAATATCAATTATGAATTGCAATTTTCAACACTTTGGTGAAAACTTGGTAATTCCATCAGACAAGGTTAAACCAACTGTCAGGGTATAGAACATCACTTATAAAAGGAGATTATATGAATGTAGAACTATGTTCCAACATTGTTATAGGCTACATATAATAATAGAGAGGATTATTACACCTACATATTAACAAACATACATTTTGAACATTTGCAACAAAGCATCCTTCATTCATGCTGCCAAACATACCTTTGTAAAACTGACCATCATACCGATCCTCGACTTCGGCAATGTCATTTACAATATAGCCTCCAACACTCAACAAATTGGATGCAGTCTATCACAGTGCCATCCGTTTTGTCACCAAAGCCCCATATACTACCCACCACTGCGACCTGTATGCTCTCATTGGCTGGCCCTCACTTCATACTCATCGCCAAACCCACTGGCTGCAGGTCATCTACAAGTCTTTGCTAGGTAAAGCCCCGTCTTATCTCAGCTCACTGGTCACCATAGCAGCACCCACCCGTAGCACACGCTCCAGCAGGTATATCTCACTGGTCACCCCCAAAGCCAATTCTTCCTTTGGCCGCCTCTCCTTCCAGTTCTCTGCTGCCAGTGACTGGAACGAACTGCAAAAATCACTGAAGCTGGAGACTCATATCTCCCTCAGTAGCTTTAAGCACCAGCTGTCAGAGCAGCTCACAGATCACTGCACCTGTACTTAGCCCATCTGTAAATAGCACATCCAACTACCTCATCCCCATACTGTATTTATTTATCTTGCTCTTTTACACCCCAGTATCTCTACCTGCACATTCATCTTCTGCACATCTATCACTCCAATGTTTAATTGGTTTATTGTAATTACTTTGCCACCATGGCCTATTTATTGCCTTTCCTCCCTTATCTTACCTCATTTGCACACACTGTATATATATACTTTTTGTATTGTATTATTGACTGTTTGTTTATTCCATGTGTAGCTCTGTGTTGTTGTATGTGTCAACTGCTTTGCTTTATCTTGGCCAGGTCGCAGTTGTAAATGAGAACTTGTTCTCAACTAGCCTACCTGGTTAAATAAAGGTTAAATAAATAAAAATATTTAAAAAAACATGATCATAAAATGTATAGTGTGCTATAAGCGCAGCACTTATTCATTCATTCATTAACATGAGTTCCTATTTTACCATTAGGCCTATTAGTTCTTAAATAAACTAAGTTCATTGTTTATTCAGGCAGCCATAGGCTGCAGATAGAATAGGAGTCTTATGATTGTGTAATTATGTAGAGGTAGTCTCCATCATTATTATAATTTAAATGTTAAGTCAGTGCCTTAAAAACATGTAACACGTAGTCTATCGATTTACAAGGTGCATCCTGTGTCCAAAACATTGGAGTCTGGTCCAGTCATTCAACACAACATTCAATGTTTAAACTTCTCCATAAGTTTGTTATACAGTGTTGGGATGGCGACTTGGGAGAAATAAATGTGCGAGATGGAATCTTGTATCTCCTGTCCAGCTTGTTTATCATCTTCTTGAAGCAGCCTTTGCTGACTGTGTAAATAGGAACCATGTCTTTGGCTATGTGATAGTTAATTGCCTCTGTGATTTCTGTGTCGGCGGGATGTTTTTTAAATTCAAATTATGGAATAGATTTGTTGTTGCCTCTTGTTGTCACCACAACTCTGAGGTACATTTTGCAAAACACTTGCATTTGGTTGACACCGGATTGCCTGTAGCCGAAATACTGCCATCACTGAAGATGCACCCTTCTTTGGCGCCAAATCGGCTTCTTATTGGCACTAGCAGCATTTGTGTTTCCGACTCGCACTCTCTCTTCACCAGCATGTAACTGCTCGCTCTATGCGGATTGGCCAGCATGAGCATGCCATGCAGAAGGTGAGAGAGCCCGCTTGTGATTGGTCAGCATCCTCTGTGCTTGTACAGAGGGAATAAACAGAGTCTAGCGCATCTCATTGGAGGTACCGTAGTGTCGCTTTTTGTTGTATTAATGGCATGTCAAAGAAAGGAGAAAATTGTAGCCAGCCTCTTGCTATATGGATATTGCACATGTCAATATCTCAATTTTGATCTGAATTCGATTTATCAGCCCTAGCTAGCGGCAATAACTAGAAGCTGCTGTGTGATGAATTGTAGTTGGTTTATTTCAGCTGGTTGCATTTTGTTCTTGATACCATCTCTTGTTATGACACGTCATATCTGCAGTAACATGGCTAGGGTCGCTAGCTCACCAACAACTGTAACAATGTATCTGAAAGCGAACAACTGCTTATTGGGCAAATCTATTTTTCAATTAACATTTGCAGACGAATATAACTTACATGTTGTCAATAATCCTTTGATTGTAAGCCAACCCTGTCTGTTTTTAGCCTTGTGGTCACGCATGCATTGGTTTTGTTGGTTAACACCCTACCCATCTATGTGACTTATATGTTTTGTCTATCCTGGGGGTTTACTCTATTCCCTTTTCTCCTAGGTGTTTTTTGTAGAGTCTGTTTGTGAAGACCCTGAAGTCATTGCAGAAAACATTGTGGTGAGTGATCATCCACAGTTCCTGTTGCTAACTCTTTATAGAGAGCACCAATAAGTCTTATTTCCACTGTCTCTTTCTCTGCTCAGCAAGTGAAGCTGGGCAGCCCTGACTACACCAACTGCAACACAGAGGAGGCTATGGAGGACTTCAAGAAGAGGATCAAGTGTTATGAGAACTCCTATGAGACCCTGGACGAAGTTCTGGACAGGTGAGCATCTTATCTCAATGAGGAACAAAGAGTTGTCTCCTACTATTTCATTATTTCATCGAAAAGCGTTCTGTGGACCGTTTTCTATTCAAAAGTTGTTGCTTTTACAGTTGTAACTGTTAATTCAAAATTACACAACGACTAGGTTCCAGTTTAACAACGTTTACTTCACAGAACATAGTCGCCACCACACTCAGGCCAGGTCCATCTCCAGTGAGACTACTGCGCAAGCGTACTAATAATCAAATGGAATCACATTTTATTTGTCACATGCGCTGAATACAACCGGTGTTGTATTGAAATGCTTACTTACAAGCCCTTAACCAACAATGCAGTTTTAAGAAAAATACGTGTTAAGTAAAAAATAGATAACCTAGAAAAGAATAAGAAATAAAAGTTACAAATAGTTAAAGAGCAGCAGTAAAATATCAATAGCGAGGCTATATACAGGTGGTGACTCGTACAGAGTCAATGTGCGGGGGCACTGGTTAGTCGAGGTAATATGTACATGTAGGTAGAGTTAAAGTGACTATGCATAGATAATAAACAGAATAGCAGTAGTGTAAAAGAGGGGTGGGGTGACAATGCAAATAGTCTGGGTAGCTATTTGATTAGCTGTTCAGGAGTGTTATGGCTTGGGGGTAGAAGCTGTTGAGAAGCATTTTGGGCCTAGACTTGGCGCTCTGGTACCGCTTGCCGTGCGGTAGCAGAGAGAATTTTTAGGGCCTTCCTCTGACACCGCCTGGTATAGAGGTGCTGGATGGCAGGATGCTTGGCCCCAGTGATGTACTGGGCCATACGCACTACCCTCTGTAGTGCCTTGCGGTCGGAGGCTGAGCAGTTGCCATACCAGGCAGTGATGCAACCAGTCAGGATGCTTTCAATGGTACAGCTGTAGAACCTTTTGAGGACCTCAGGACCCATGCCAAATCTTTTCAGTCTCTTGAGGGGGAATAGGCTTTGTCGTGCCCTCTTCATGACTGTCTTGGTGTGTTTGGACCATGATAGTTTGTTGGTGATGTGGATACCAAGGAACTTGAAGCTCTCAACCCACTCCACCACAGCCCTGTCGATGAGAATGGGTGTGTGCTGTAGTACACAATCATCTCCTTTGTCTTGATCACATTGATGGAGAGGTCTACCTCTTTTGTCATTTACCTTAGTGTTCTTGGGCACATGGTCTATTGTGGTCTGCTTGAAGCAGGTTGGTATTACAGACTCAGTCAGGGACAGGTTGAAAATGTCAGTGAAGACACTTGCCAGTTGGTCAGCGCATGCTCGGAGTACACGTCCTGGTAATCCGCCTAGCCCTGCGGCCTTGTGTATGTTGACCGGTTTAAAGTCGGGATGCATGATATATCGGTAAGCATGACGGAATCGGACGATGTTAGCTAAAAATGCCGGCATCGGCATCGGCCGATGTGCAAAATCGATATCAAAGCTGACTTGCGTACCTATATAACGTAGGTAGATCCCATAATGACGCCACGAAAAATATAGCACGACACGTGCAACACCTAGCCTTTCATTGTCTTCTGTGTGGATCGAGCAGTCATTTGAAAGATTAAGAAAATTTCAGCCAGACAACTCAAATGCGAAATCCATTAACGCCAAGTTAATGGAATTCAATGCCCTTGATAATAAACCGTTCTCTGTCGTGGATGATGTTGGCTTTCGCCGACTGGTCGAGCACAGTGGGTCGCCGAGGATTTCCTACTGAGGAAAGCCGCATTGCATGCTTAAGAATATGCTGGTTCTCATACCTCTGCTGCCATTTCAATGGCATTTGAGAACATGTTTGAAACATGAACACTCCTAGCTTCATTCGAACAACTGACTTGAGAAATAAGCTCAACTTCCTCTGCAGCAGACGTGAAACCAGGAAAACAGCTTTGAGGTGTGGAATCACAGTTGTAGCAAAGGTCTGTGAGCCACCCCAGATGAAGTCATCAACATGACAGGCAAGTACTCCAGTCACATTGCAGTCTTGATCAAGCCAATAGAAGACTGCAGGATCCACTTGTGACATTTTTCCACCTGTACACAGCATTGTTGCCTTGACTTTGTTGTACCAGTAGAGTGATGCATCTGCCAGGCCATACAAACAGTTTTTCAGTTTCCTTAGGTCTTAGTTCAGGCGGGGGTCGGATGTGAATGTCTCTTGACAGCTTTGTTCCCTGCAAAATGCACATTTGATGTCTATGGAATGACATTTCCATTTTTTTCTGGCAGATCACTGTCAGCAGCAATCTGAGTGACTGAGTTCTTTAGCAGCCAGCTCGTCAAAACCTCTAGCCACTAGATGTGCTTTTGGCACTATTCCAGTTAAGGATGCTTTAAGGGAACACACCTACCTTGTTGAGACACATTTTTGGCCAAT
The DNA here is from genome assembly GCF_029448725.1 of Salvelinus fontinalis. Lineage (NCBI taxonomy): Eukaryota > Metazoa > Chordata > Actinopteri > Salmoniformes > Salmonidae > Salvelinus > Salvelinus fontinalis. The sequence continues at coordinate 50,305,076 of NC_074667.1, read as the reverse complement.
GTCTGTGACTTCCTCAAACACTAAATTTTTCCTCCAATTACTGAGCGCTTCTAATTTAGCTGAGTCAAATGACACGTCCTTTGTATCGAGTACATCATTTTGAATGTCATTCTGTTTTTCTCAGTTTTCCATTGGTTCAATTCTGAGATGATCTACAAGTCACAGGTAATTTGACCCTGTTGTACCAGAAAGTGTAGCTGGTTCAGAGTACTGAAAATTGTACCCGTTCTGGTGTTTTCTTTTGGCTTCTCCTGCTCGTCCAATGACTGTTGCTGTGTGTGGAATACCACTTTCTCTGTCCATGTATTTAACAGTTAGTTCAGTTTTCAGATTGGACGCAAAAGTCAGCACAGTACAAGCAGTCAAAGCCAACTGTTTCTTCCTACCATCCAGACAGGCAGTATCTAGCAACTTGAAAGCTAGCACTGCATTCGGGAAAACCATGTTGTACTTGCGCGTCATATTGTACCGCTGTTCGAAATCTATTATGTAGTTCGTCATTGCAACCGAAATGTCTCTAACACACAAGTTTAAGTATGCCTCGTAGGCATGGTCTTTCTCTTCTTTAAGAAACACAGAATCCAGTGCTCTGATCAGTGATCATACCGTAATCCTTGTTCATATCCTCCACGGATATTTCCTGTACTGTATCTCTCGCTCTTCCCACGAGCACAAGTGCTTGCTTTTTCTCGTCCAGATTAGTAACCCGTGTCCAGATTCCAAGTAAATTTTCACAACTTTCATACAACCTCTTCTCGTCGAAGTGAGGTGGCACATTGTAGTTATTGGCCATCCTCTGCTACCAATGTTGGCCATCCTCTGCTACCAATGTTAACTCAAAATGACACAATGAGGAGCACGTGATGCTGCGGAGCTGAGCAGACATTGACAAACCAAGCTTTTCAAAGTTATTCCATTGTTACCTAAATAACAACATTGAAACAATATTCTAACATCGGCTGATAAATTATCAAGTACTTACCTTCCCAAAGAGCCATGGACCTCCGACCAAGAGGCAAGAAGGACGACCAAAACGTTGTTGATTCCCAAGATAACGATAATGCTACAGCTAGCAAGATTAGCGTTAGCCGTCATACTCAGACAACAGTTCCAGACTGGCTCTGCCGACATGCTGGCTACTCTCCTTCGGGAAATTCGGGATGGTAATAAAGGTCTTTCTCTGAAAATTGACAAGAAATCGGCTGAACTCCATTCTTCCATTGACGACCTGAAATCCTCCATGAATGATCTCCTTTTGAGAACGACTAAGGCTGAGTTGCGCATTAGCACAGTTGAAGATACAATCACTCAACATGACCAGGTTCTGATACAACTGCAGAAGGACAATGCCTACCTCAAAAACAAGCTAGACCAGATGGAGAACCAGAACAGACATAGCAATATCCGTGTGGTGGGATTGAAAGAGGACAGCGATGGCCGTGACCCGGTCCGTTTCTTCACTCAATGAATCCCTGTCCTAGGCATAATCAACTTCACCAAGCCGTTGGAAATCGAATGTGCCCACAGAACATCAGCGCCGAAACCCCGGCCAGATGAGCCCCCGCGGGCCCTCCTGATCGGGTTCCTCTGTTTCCAGGACAGAGAGAAGATACTGCAACTCGCAAGAGCCAAAGGGGACATCACCATCAATGGCAAGAGGGTCAGCCTTTTCCCGGATATGAGCGCGGATCTCACCAGACGTCGCAAAGGCTGACATTGTGTTTTTACAAGAAACACATCTTACAGCCAGTGAACACAAGAAATTGAAGAGGGAATGGGTAGGACACGTTTTTGCATCCTCTTTTAACTCCAAAGCAAGAGGAACTGCAATTTTGATAAGTAGACACATCCCCTTCTGCATCAACAACACCATCTCTGATCCCTCGGGCAGGTTTGTTTCGGTGCAGGGGCATATGTTTTTGGAGTCTTGGACCCTATTGAATATTCATGCTCCTAACTTCGATGACCATATGTTTATTCAGAATGTCTTCCTTCAGGTTGCTCAAGCACCACCATGATGGCTACTGGTTGGAAGAGATTTTAATTTTTGTTTAGATAATTGAATATCCAATTTGTTAGTAGTTACTGACTTGTCTCATTGCTACAACTTCCGTACGGGCTCAGGAGAGACGAAGGTCGAGAGCCACGCGTCCTCTGAAACACAACCCAACCAAGCCACACTGCTTCTTAACACAGCGTGCATCCAAACCTGAAGCCAGCCGCACCAATGTGTCGGAGGAAACACCGTACACCTAGTGACCCGGCCCGCCACAGGAGTCGCTAGTGCGCGATGAGACTAGGATATCCCTTCCGGCCAAACCCTCCCTAAACCGGACGACGCTAGGCCAATTGTGCGACGCCCCATGGACCTCCTGGTCGCAGCCGGCTGCGACAGAGCATGGGCTCGAACCCAGAGTCTCTGGTGGCACAGCTAGCACTGCTATGCAGTGCCTTAGACCACTGCGCCACCCGGGAGGCCTTGATACAGTTCTTTATAGGTCCTCTGATAAACCCTCACTTCTTACCAAAGCCGGCAAGCTCACCATGTCATTCATGAAAGATCTTAATTTGCTAGACATCTGGAGACAGTTGCACCCACAGGATAGGGACTACTCTTTTTATTCACAACCACACAACACACACACACACGCATAGATAACCTTTTACTATCGACCCAACTATTTCATAGTGTTAGATATCGATTATCTCCCCAGATTGCTTAGTGACCATTCTCCTCGTATTATCAATCTCCATTCCTACCAAGGTAAATGGAGCATATAGATGGAGACTCAATTCTACACTCCTAAAGCAACCCGAATTTTGTGCATTCATCAAAGAGCAGATCAATATTTTTACTTTGACAAACAAACCCTCTGCTCCTGACAAGCTTTAAAATGTGTCCCAAAGAATGAAACTATCTGAGGGGACAGATAATTTCCTATACTAAAGGGCTGAAGAGAAAACACGGTGCGGAACTGAATGTCCTTGAATCTGAAATCTCTGAGCAAGAGAACCTACCAAAGAGGCCCGACTAAAGATCTATACAGGCTTTTGGTAAATAAAAAACTGAAATATAATATTCTGAACACATATCAAGCTGAGAGGGCCATCAATCATTAAATCAAAATAGCGTTATTACGAGCTTGGAGAAAAAGCACACAAAGTATTGGCATGGCAACTGAAAGCAGAGTAAGAGGACAATATAGAAACTCTTACTAATGAGATCTTTCGACACTACTGAAATTAATGAAATACTATGAAGACCTCTACACTTCCCAATCAAGCGATGATCTATCAGAGATCGACTCCTTTCTCTCCACTCTCAACCTCCCATGCCTGTCAGAGGAAGACAGAGAGCGCCTGAGTGAACACTTCTCAGACCTTTGTAAATGGATGGACTTGCCTCTCACTACTGGGTAGAATAAATGTAATTAAAATGAATGTTCTGCCCAGATTTCTATATTTGTTTCAATCTCTCCCTATCCCTGTTCCCGCAGCATTCTTTTCCTCTCTCGACAAGCTGACCAGACGGTTTATCTGGCACGGCAAAACCCCTAGAGTTGGCCTGGATAAACTGACCCTTGATTATGGTCAAGGGGGCTTAAACCTCCCCAATTTTAGAATGTACTACTGGGGCTGCACAGTCTAGGGTTCTGGCTCAGAGGTTTGACAATGATCCCTCTCCTTCATGGTTGAACATTGAAAAGTTTGAGGTAAATGATGACACTGAGGCAGATTTGTTTTACAAATGGGACATAAAATCTATAAAAACCATCACAGACAACCCTTTAATCATACATTCTGTCCTGGCATGGTGCAAACTGCATGAGCTGTTCAGACGAGGGGGATTTCTTTCCCCTAAAACCCCTCTATGGAACAATAGATTGATCCCTATGTTTTTCCAGAATAGTAACTTTAGACCATGGTGTGATAAGGGTATCACTCTTCTGGAACATTGTTATGAGGAGGGAGTTCTTATGTCTTTTGATCAGCTGAAACAGAAATACCATTTGCCTAACAGGGACTTCTTTAGCTACCTACAACTACGAAACGTTATTACGGTGACTCTCAAGGGACAATGGAACCTACCTAAGATGTCACCTAGTGAACAACTCTGCCACGTAGACCAACCACTATTCAAGACCATTTCCCGTGTTTACGATGCTCTTATGTCAGGACTAACACTGCCTGAGCTAGATAAACCCCAACTTAGATGGGGAAAAGATCTGGGTATTGATCATGATGAGGGTCTATGGAGTGACCTATGCAGGGATGGTGTTACATCCACATTGAACTCCAGATACAGACTGATCCAGTTTAATTTCCTCCATCAGCTCTATATCACCCCATCTAGACTGCACAAGTTCAACCCTGATATCTCCTCCCTATGTTTTAGATGTGGCTCAGATGAAGGAACATTCCTCCATTCCACTTGGCAGTGTTCAAAACTACACGGTTTCTGGCAGGGGGTATGCGATACCATATCCTCAATCCGCGGGGTTGCATTCCCTTTAGACCCGGAGGTCTGTCTACTGGTCAACTTTACTAACTCCAATCTTAGGCAAAGACATACTATAAAGCTGACAGAAATATTGCTAGCAATTGCCAAGGAATGTATTGCCTTGAAATGGAAATCGGATTCCCCCCTGTCAGTTGCAATGTGGCTATCGGAAGTTAGTAGTTGTATCCCACTAGAGAAAATCACTTACTGCTTGAGGAATAAGTTGGACATTTTGCAGAATTTGGCGATCTTTTATTGACTATATGGAGAATCTCCCCTCACATCACATTGATTGAATCTCTATATAACCCTTATATAATGTTTCACACGTAATGTATAATATGTAGCTTACGGCAGGTGACCATATGATCCAATGTCTCATTATTATTATTTTTTATTTTACTCTTTATTATGACTTATTTATTGTATGTTTGTATATACAATTATTATCTTTTTAAAAATGTACGCTCGTCTGTTAGTGTCACTTTGTCCTATTGCTGTCTAATATATTTTCTTAATTGGAAAATGCAAAAATAAAATATATATAATTTAAAAAAAGTCACAGAATAGGTTCCAGTTTAACAACGTTTACTTCACCCTATTACCACAGAACATAGTAACATCACACTCAGGCCAGGTCCATCTCCAGTGAGACTACTGTACAGTTGTACTAATAAGAGTGATAACACTGTAATAACAGGAATATAGGGATACTTAACATGAACTAAACAGTACAAGAATTTCCGGGTGAACAAAAAGGAGAGTAGTCATTGAGAGCCAATCAAAATCAATACAGTTTATTACAAGATTTCAGGGAGAACACCTCCAGAGCAGAAGCGAAGAATGTTTAACGGGCCTTCTCACCACCCCGAGAAGCTTGTAGGGTCACAACATCAGCTGCTACAGAATCACACGGTGTCACAGATATATTCAGTGTGTCCTCGAATCCAGTCTGGTGCAAACTTTAACCATAGCATTCAACACTTACAATTTGATTCTGGCAGTTCAACAGGTCAAAGGTAAGAACATCTGTATTTAGTTACAACAGATAATTATAGACTAACAAGTGACAACTACTTAAACATATGGGACCCTTTTTCCAAATTTTACATTTACATTACATTTAAGTCATTTAGCAGACGCTCTTATCCAGAGCGACTTACAAATTGGAAAGTTCATACATATTCATCCTGGTCCCCCCGTGGGGAATGAACCCACAACCCTGGCGTTGCAAGCGCCATGCTCTACCAACTGAGCCACACGGAGTTAGTCTTATTCTAAAATGGATCTACAAAATGTATGTGTGTGTATATATGTACAATAATGACAAAGTGAAGACTGTTTTCTAGAAATTGTTAAAATGTATTAATGATCAAAAAACAGTATTCAGACCGTCACCTCCCTGTATGCTGTCTCATCGCTGTTGATAAGCAGGCCTACTACCACTGTTGTTGTCAGCAAACTTGATGATTGAGTTGGAGATGTGCGTGGCCACGCAATCATGGGTGAACAGGGACTGAGCATGCACTGTGGGGCCCCCGTGTTGAGGATCAGCGTGGTCCAGGTGTTGTTGCCTACTTTCACCACTCGGCTCGTCAGGAAGTCTATTACCCATTTGCACAGGGTGGGGACATACCCAGTGCCCTGAGCTTAGTGACGAGCTTGGAGGGCACTATGGTATCGAAGGCTGAGCTGTAGTCAATGAACAGCATTCTTACATGGGTATTTCTGTTGCCCGGGTGGGAAAGGACCGTGTGCAGTGCAATGCCGATTGCGTCGTCCGTGGATCTGTTTGGTACATATGCAAATTGTAGTGGGCCTAGGGCAGTGATCACCAACAGAAACATGACTTAAACATGACTTATGCAACAACTTGATAAAACCGGGAGGTAGGAATGAGGTTTGTGCTGTAGGCCTAATGCATTTTAACAGCATATTGGCCTACCAATATTGTTTTTCTCAAACCATATTATATGGTTGTATTTCTGATCAATTTGATGTTATTTTAATGGACGACAAATGTGATTTTTCTTTAAAAACAAGGACATTTCTAAGTGACCCCAAACTTTTGAATGGTAGTGTACATGGCAGTGACAATGACCGAAGAAAATTCTCTCTGGAGGTAATGTGGTTGGGATTTGATGGTGAAGTATTCCAGATCTGGAGAACAAAAGAACTTGAGTTCCTGTATGTTACCACAATTACACCATGAGTTGTTAATCATGAAACAAACCCCTCCGCATTTCTTATCCAGTTTTTTCTTCAGGTCTGCACAGTGGACGGAGATCCCCGCTGGTTGAATGGACGGGGACAATATATCCCTAGAGAGTCATGTATGTTACAGTCCCTGATGTCTCTTTGGAAGGAGATCCTTGCCCTGAGCTCGTCTACTTTATTGTCCCATATGGACTTGGGTGAGGCGAAGGTCGAGAGCCAATCATTGTCAGAAACACGACCACGCCAAGCCGCACTGTTTCTTGACACACTGCTCGTTTAACCCGGAAGCCAGCCGCACCAGTGTGTCGGATGAAACACCGTACAGCTTACGACTAAAGTCAGCGTGCATGCGCCCGGCCTGCCACAAGGAGCAGCTAGAGCGCAATGCGACAAGGACAAACCCTCCCCTAACCCGGACGATGCTGGTTCAATTATGCGCAGCCTCGTGAGTCTCCCGGTCGCGGTCGGCTGCGACAGAGCCTGGGATAGAGCCCGGGTCTGTCGTGACCCCTCCCACACTGCGATGCAGTGCCTTAGACCGCTGCGCCACTCGGAAGCCCTGGAAGTCAAATCTCTGCTTGAATATCTGAAAGTTATTTACGGCTGTCGGTAATAATACAAGAAACATTCTTAGCAAATAATGTAAGAAATAACACCAAAGAATACTACAAAAATGGCTAGGAGCTAGAAATAGGGTGATCATGTCTGTCGGCGCCATCTTGTCTGTCAAATACATGAAAATAATGAATCAAATAATTTCCAATTACATCAGTCAATTACGTTGCTTGTCCTTTTAATGTGAAATTTTTTAAAGCTGGTTTCAATGCATGTTGTTTCTAAGAGGTGTTCTCTCTTGTAAAGTACGGGATTCCTAAAGCTCTCTGGCCTGTCCCTCGCCCCTTCTCTCCCAGGGATCTGTCCTACATCAAGATTATGGACGTGGGCAGGAGGTACCTGGTGAACCAGGTCCAGGACCACATCCAGAGCCGGATCGTCTACTACCTCATGAACATCCACATCACACCACGCTCCATCTACTTGTGTCGCCATGGAGAGAGTGACCTCAATGTCAAGGGCTGCATTGGAGGAGACTCTGGACTCTCCCCCAGGGGCAAGGAGGTATGGCTAACTCTATCCCTAGACTTGATCTGTACCTTACATATTCTACTTTTTAATTTCTTTAATATTGAATAGGTTTACATATTTTATTATTATTTTTATTTTTTCTCTTTTGTGTGGATTTTTTCCATGTGCAGTTTGCCAATTATCTGGGCCAGTTCATCCAGTCTCAGGAAATCAGTGATCTGAAGGTGTGGACCAGCCAGATGAAGAGGACTATCCAGACAGCCGAGGCAGTGTCTGTGCCGTACGAGCAGTGGAAGGCGCTCAACGAGATAGACGCGGTAAGAACTCACCCACGCCGTCTCAATATTGCACAGTGCCACCTGTGTGATATCAAATTAAAGTTTATTGGTCACATACACAGTTTGGCAGATGTTATAGAGGGTGCAGCAAAATGCTTATGTTACTAGCTCCTAAAAGTAATTTAAATGCAATCTATTAGGGCTGGGAATTGCCATGGACCTCACAATCCGATATTACGATACTCAGGTGCCGATACGATATATATTGCAGTTCTCATGATTCTACAGTGCCTTCAGAAAGTAAACTCAGCAAAAAAAGAAACGTCCCTTTTTCAGGACCCTGTCTTTCAAAGATAATTTGTAAAAATCCAAATAACTTCCCAGATCTTCATTGTAAAGGGCTTAAACACGGTTTCCCATGATTGTTCAGTGAACCATAAACAATTAATGAACATGCACCTGTGGAACGGTTGTTAAGACACTAACAGCTTACAGACGGTAGGCAATTAAGTTCACAGTTATGAAAACATAGGACACTAAAGAGACCTTTCTACTGACTGGAAAACACCAAAAGAAAGATGCTCATCTGCGTGAATGTGCCTTAGGCATGCTGCAAGGAGGCATGAGGAATGCAGATGTGGCCAGGGCAATAAATTGCAATGTGGGTACTGTGCGACGCCTAAGGCGGCGCTAGAGGGAGACAGGACGGACAGCTGATCGTCCTCGCAGTGGCAGACCACGTGTAACAACATCGGTACATCCGATCATCACACCTGCGGGACAGGTACAGGATGGCAACAACAGCTGCCCGAGTTACACCAGGAACGCACAATCCCTTCATCAGTGCTCAGACTGTCTGCAATAGGCTGAACTGAGGGCTTGTAGGCCTGTTGTAAGGCTGTTCCTCACCAGACATCACCGGCAACAACGTCGCCTATGGGCACAAACCCACCGTCGCTGGACCAGACAGAACTGGCAAAAAGTGCTCTTCACTGAATAATTGAGGTTTTGTCTCACCAGGGGTGATGGTCGGATTCGCGTTTATCGTCGCAGGAATGAGCGTTACACTGAGGCATCCTGACATGACCCTTCAGCATGACAATGCCACCAGCCATACTGCTCATTCTGTGTATGATTTCCTGCAAGACAGGAATGTCAGTGTTCTGCCATGGCCAGTCAAGAGCCCGGTTTTCAATCCCATTGAGCACACCTGGGACCTGTGGGATCGGAGGGTGAGGGCTAGGGCCATTCCCCCCAGAAATGTCCGGGAACTTGCAGGTGCCTTGGTGGAAGAGTGGGGTAACATCTCCCAGCAAGAACTGGCAAATATGGTGCAGTCCATGAGGAGGAGATGACTGCAGTACATAATTCAGTTGGTGGCCACACCAGATACTGACTGTTACTTTTTATTTTGACCCCCCCTTTGTTCAGGGATACATTATTCCATTTATGTTAGTCACATGTCTGTGGAACTTGTTCAGTTTGTCTCAGTTGTTGAATCTTATGTTCATCCAAATATTTACACATGTTAAGTTTGTTGAAAATAAATGCAGTCGACAGTGAGAGGACGTTTCTTTTTTTTGCTGAGTTTATTTATACCCCTTGACTTATTCCACGTTTTGTGATAGACTGAATTAAATTAAAAATGATTAAATAGATTCTCACCAATCTCCCTCTCCAACACACTTGACCCTCTCCAACTCGCCTATCGCCCTGACAGATCCAATTGCCATTGCACTGCACACTGCCCTTACCCACCTGGACAAAAGGAATGCATATGTGAGGATGCTGTTCGTTGACTATAGCTCGGCCTTCAATACCATATTGCCCTATATGCTCATTACAAAGCTCACAGCCCTGGGTCTGAACTCCTCCCAATGTATCTGGGTCCTGGACTTCCTGACGGTCTGCCTCCAGGTGGTGAAGGTAGGCAGCATTACCTACTCAACGCTGATCCTCAACATGGGGAACCACAAGGATGCGTCTGCAGTCCTCTCCTGTATTCTCTGTATACCCACAACTGCGTGGCCTCAAAGTTCCAACTCCATATTCACGTTAGCTGACGACACGACAGTAGTAGGCCTGATCACCAACAACGGCGAGACAGCCTACAGGAAGGAGGTAGGACACTGATGGCGTGGTGCCAGGTAAACAACCTCTCCCTAAACGTTAGCAAATCAGAGGAGCTGATTGTGGTCTTCAGGAGGAACCAGGCTGGACACGCCCCCATCCTCATCAACGGGGCCGCCGTGGAGACGGTCAATAACCTAAAATTCCTCTGCGTACACATCTCAAAGAAAATGAAATGGTCTAACCACACACACCATAGTGATGAAGGCACGGCAGCGACTCTTCAACCTCAGGATGCTGAAGCAGTTTGGCCCCGAGGCCCCTCAGTGTTCTACAGGAGCACCATCAAGAGCATTGGGCTGCATCACAGCCTGGTACGGCAGCTTCACCGCAGCAGACCGCACGGCTCTTCAGAGGGTGGGTGCCCACTGCCTGCCCTACAGGACACATACAACACCAGATGTTGCAGGAAGGCCAAGAAGATCATCAGAGACCCCATCCACCCAAGCAATGCCCTGTCCTCCCTGCTTCAATCATTCAGACGTGGGCAGTGCAGGAGCATCATGGCAAAAACTGAACTGAGACTACCCTCAGACCATCAGGCTGCTGAATAGCCACCACAACTAGTCAGCTACCTGCTTCCCCCCTCTCATGGACATCCCCTTCAACCACACCCTCAACTTACCTGCTACTCCCACTATGGACATTCTTTATCCTGATGCTTCTACCCTTCTACTCCCCCATGGACATTCTTTCTCCCTTCTACTCCCCCATGGACATTCTTTCTCCCTTCTACTCCCCCTTTACGGACCCCCCCCCCCAGCAGTTGCTGATCATGGAAATAAAAGTGCTGACAACAAATTGGCTCCCTATTTAAAAACAAGATGGAGAACAGGCTATGAAGGAAAAATACTGGAGTTTTGGTGCAGGTACAGCCGACTACCCCCATAGCTACAATCTATACCAGGGGTCTCTAACAGGTTGCGAGCTACCAGTAGCTCGCCAAACAATTCTGAAAGTACATGCAATTTTCAAGTGTTCTACCGCAAACTGTCATAAACTAATCTCAAAAGTATCAGACACCGCAAGCTCCCAGCTACTATCTAATCATCGCAACATTGACATTATCCCACTCCTGGTTAGACACTATTTGCTTAAACACACCATATCAGCCAATTAATTTCCAGCAATATTGCCTGGTGCACGCGTTTGTTTGTCTACGCACTGTGTAGCCAGCCAGTTGATGCGATAAATCTTGTGCGTTGACAGATCCTTTCCCCAAAACCTTCTCAATTTAAATGTTAACTGCAAAGTATGCTTACCTGGCAGATGTATATCATTAGTAATTATTAGTTATTTGCAAATTTTGCCATGAAATGAGCAGCAGCAGTACAGAACCCTCGCTAGACCGGCACATTAGACAGTACATGTGCAATTGAAGGGGAATTGGGCATAAACTAACAAATTATGATGTTTTTCTTTGTGTTCTTCCAGACCTAAAAAATGGTCTTCTGATATGATTTAAGCGTTGACATGGACTCAGAACATCCAATTCTGTTGTTTCTCTATGAACAATTCTAATTTTGAGAGTGAATTATTATATGTTTCTTTAAGCGAATACCAAGAAAAGTAAAACTCGGAACCTAATTTGGGAAAATATAAAACAAATAACATTTGGGAAAGAAATCAGATTTTAGTTAGTTAATTATTAACCTTTTTTTTTTACCAGGTATCTTGACACAAAATATATAGTACACTAAGGACCCGGGGGAAGAGTTGCAGGGAGAGAAGAGAATATGCCTATTTGAAACTTCAAATGAAATTAGTAGCTTATGAAGTTTCATTTTTTTTCTCATACTAGGAAAGGTTGGAAACCCTTAATCTGTATGTATATATACACTGGATTAATTTACACAAGATCTACTAAGAATGATGTGCAAATCACATACTTTGTAAACAGTAGGTATAGACTAACAGTGAAATGCTTACTTATGGACCCTTGCCAACAATTATTTTAAATAATGGAAAAAATAATAACACAGGGATTAAATACACAGTGGTATGAGATAATTGAGGTAGATGTGTACATATAGTTAGGGATCAAGTGACTAGGCAACAGGATGGATAATACACAGTAGCAGCAGCATATGTGATGAGTTAAGAGTGCAGAAAGAGTCAATGCAGATAGTCCGGGTAGCTATTGGTTAACTATTTAGCAGTCTTTTGGCCTGGGGGTAGGTGCTGTTCAGGGTCCGGACTGCATCGGCAGAAGATATATTAGTGAGATTTGTCAAGAACCCAGTAAGTATATAAATAAATATGGAGTGTGCATAAACAGTGTAACTAAAATGCAGTATACAGATGTAGATTTGGAAAATTGTGCAAGTCTGTGATTTACTAAATATGTTGTGGTGTGTTTGAGTAACTGAAGTGGTGCATGTGTGTTTATCCTCAGGGTGTGTGTGAGGAGATGATGTATGAGGAGATCCAGCAGCACTACCCGCTGGAGTTTGCAATGAGGGACCAGGACAAATACCGCTACCGTTACCCAAAGGGAGAGGTGAGTGAGAAGAACATTCTCTAATGCCTAATTTGTTAAATCATCTTTATATATTATGGAAGTGCTCTGCCAACCTGAATGCTGGTTTTATGTGTCAAGAAATATGTGTGAGGACTTGCTTCTGCTGAAGAGCTGTACAGTTCTTAACAATGTTTTTGACAAGCGAGCACTTCGATATGGTCATTTTCATACTTTCATGGAATGTTGGGGATTGACAGAGTAAGGCATTTGTGAAAATTCTATAGCAATATATAGTTGGAAAGCAGCTGTGCATTTGGACAATTAAGACACTGCAGTAATCGGGGAAGAAGGGCCTTGGTCAGGGAGATGACCAGGAACCCGATGGTCACTCTGACAGAGCTCCTGAGTTCCTCTGTGGAGATGGGAGAACCTTGCAGAAGGACAACCATCTCTGTAGCACTCTATCAATCAGGCCTTTATAGTAGAGTGGCCAGACGGAAGTCACTCCTCAGTAAAAGGCACATGATAGCCCACTTGGAGTTTGCCAGAAGGTAATTAAAGGACTCTGACCATGAGAAACAAGATTCTCTGATCTGATGAAAGCAAGATAGAACTCTTTGGCCTGAATGCCAAGCGTCACGTCTGGAGAAAACCAGGCACCACTCATCACCTGGCCAATACCATCCCTATGGTGGTGGCAGCATCATACCATAGGGATGTTTTTCAGCTGCAGGGACTGAGAGACTTGTCAGGATTGAGAGAAAGATGAACGGAGCAAAGTACAGAGAGCCTTGATGAAAACTTGCTCCAGAGCACTGAGGTCCTCAGACTGGGGCGAAGGAACACTTTCCAACAGGACATCGACCCTAAGCCCACAGCCAAGACAATGCAGGAGTGGTTTTGGGACAAGTCTCTGAATGTCCTTGAGTGGCCCAGCCAGAGGCCAGACTTGAACCCGATTTCAACATCTCTGGAGAGACCTAAAAATAGCTGTGCAGCGTCTCTCCCCATCCAACCTGATGGAGCTTGAGAGGATCTGCAGAGAAGGAGAGAAACTCCCAAATACAGGTGTGCCAAGCTTATAGCGTCATACCAAAGAAGACTCAAGGCTGTGATCGCTGGCAACGGTGCTTCAACAAAGTACTGAGTAAAGCGTCTGAATATTTATGTAAATGTAATATTTCAGTTTTAATTTTGTATTAATTTGCAAAAATGCCTTCTACATTGTTTTCCACTGTAGACCCCATTACTGAAGATCATTTCTCATCTTGTAGTATTTGTCTGTTCCCTGGTTTTTGGGGGGTGTTTTTTATCCCCTGCCTTAAGTTTTTGTCACCCTTTTTGGCCGAGTGAGAGTCTTGGTTGGTTGGTCTGTCTGTCTCTGAGTGTACCTGACCGTTGACCTGTCCCCTCAGTCCTATGAAGACCTGGTGCAGCGTCTGGAGCCGGTCATCATGGAGCTGGAGAGGCAGGAGAACATCCTGGTTGTCTGTCACCAGGCTATCATGCGCTGCCTGCTGGCATACTTCCTGGATAAGACCGCAGGTCAGTCTCGTTGTCTCTCCTGGATAAGACCGATGGAAGGTGTTGTTTAGTCCCTTTTTTGTAGATCTCTTTTGTAATAGATTTCTCTCTGAATGTCCTTGAGTGGCCCAGCCAGAGACCAGACTTGAACCTGATTTCAACATCTCTGAAGAAACCTTGGTAATGTTTGTGTGTTGTTTCTCAGAGGAGCTGCCCTACTTGAAGTGCCCACTGCACACCGTGCTGAAGCTCACACCAGTGGCTTATGGTAAGACTGGCCTTCCACTGCTACGCAGGCCTGTTTGTACCTGCTTCACTGTGAATTGTGAAATAACAGAAATATTTCACATTGGATTTAGTTGTTTATAATGCAAGAATGCACCTTTCTGTGCTCTTGTGTTTTCAGGCTGTAAGGTGGAGTCCATCTACCTAAATGTGGACGCAGTGAACACTCACAGAGATAGACCAGAGGTTGGTATATCTACATACTTGCACACACAGATACTGGTTTGGTGGCAGATTTGGTAAACATAAGGGGGAATCTGTGCTACGCTTGACAGATGACTCTAAACTCTGTAACCTGTGCAGCTGTAGTGCTTTTCAACAGTCCTGGTTGCAATGGCTTCATAATCAGAGGAGTGTTTAATAGTAATGCTTAGAGTGGATTTTTTATTGTAAAGATGTCATGTGCACTGGTATCAGTACTGAAGAGGATGATTGTGACTAATGTTGTGACCTTCATCCATTGTCCAACACCATTTCACACGCTCATCCTGAATAAACCAATTAGAGGATAGTGGGATGGAACAACACGATGCATGATGTTATATCATCAGGTGAAATCTGTGGGATTAGGAATCATGTTCATGACATTTCTTTATCGTATACGTAGAGAAGCATTTAGGGAGTGTAACTATTCAAATTAACTTTGATAATTAAATAATTAAATGAACTTTTATCACATCCTGGGCTCTGTTTTCAGCTGGTGCTAAGGAGGCACTAGTGTCAAATGCACATTAGTTTGCAATTTAGGCATGTAAAAAAATGACAGACTGCCATTTTCCAGTCCTAACGCCAGGTTTGTCAATGTACCTGTCGAACATCAGCTCGTTTGCACTGAGGTGGGAGGGGCGGCAATATTTGAGGTGTGTCCTTTAAAAACAAAGGCAAAAGTTACAATTTCATGCAGCACTAATGGTACGTTTTAAGACTCACAAAATGCAGGTCTTAACGGTAACGCTGTTGATAATGGCATGATTTTGAGAGCAGAAGTGCAGCCTATCCAGCCATGATGCACAGTGCCCATGGATGGAGACATGTGCCAGTGAACCTTATATTTAGAAACGTTAACAAATTATTGATTTCCGCCCCTTTCATTTAATTGGATTAAAAAACAAGCATAGCCTACCCTCCCGTTAAACAAGGCTGGTTTAGCAACATCGCATAGGTATGCCTTTTTATCCTGGCCAAAGGTAGCTTTTGAATAAATGGTTTCTACTGGGAGTGCTTTTAAATATTGGAGGTTTAAGCCCTTGTGCATTTTAATTATTCACAATTCACATACCTGCATTTTGCTTGTTCAAGTAGGCTATCCATCCCCATTTTCAAAGAGCACCCCACATCCGATTTACCGAAGACATGCTCTTCCAAAATATTCAGTCCTCATAATGCCATATCATCGACAGATTATTATTTTTTTTTTTATCATACAATTGACAGGAGCCTAGTATTGGCTTCAATGCAATGGAAATGTTGTCTGCTCTTTCTGGAGAAGTGCAAATATGATCTGTAAGGTGGTTCCATGATGTTTATAAAACATTACAGTTGTGAAGTATAATGGTGAGTGGACATTCCCCCGTTCTCTTTACTTTGGATCTTAATCCAGCTCCTGTGAAAAGTTTGGATGTGTGTAAAACCCTCCATAGTCTTATTTGCCTGGTCTGTATTATATGCCCATGGGGAGAAATTATGGTGCCTGTAACTCTATTTAGACATTGCCTATTTAAAACAAGTTATTTTGTTTTTATTAGAATTGTGGACTGTCATTTTAGGCCTTATCAATAGCCTAGTGAATTTAATGTTGCTTGTTGACTACGTTTGGCATGTCCAGACTGCAATTTACAGTAGACATTGCCCCTGTATCAGTGCGAATGCTGTTGCCTATGTTTCCATATTGAAGCAATGTGTTTTAGAACAATGTGGGCTGACATGTTCAACATATTTAGCAAACTAGGTTATAACGGACTAACATTCGAATTGGAGTTACAATACATAAAAGACCATAAATACACAACTTGAAGCAACTGCATATTTAGTTATGGTTTATGTTCTGATTGGCCAGTGAAGGGCCAAGTCTTGACACACTCAACTTGTTTATTCATCAAAACCCAGCCCTTTCACGCCACCACCAACTACTCTGCCTATAATTCCAGTTGTGAAAATGGCAAAACTATTTCTGACTCACCCTGAACCTATAACGCTACCACCAGCGCTAAGATTTACCATTGCGCTAGGTTTGTTAGAATAGAGCCCCCTGTCTTTCCCACCCATCCTTCCATTATAGCTATTTTGTTTCCCTGATGTTTGACCCCAACCTTTTGTTTCATTGCTGAACAGAACGTAAAGGTGTCGCGGATGGCTGAGGAGGCTTTGCTAACAGTACCAGCTCATCAGTGAGATAGTATCCCTCATGCTCTCACACTCCCTTCTTTCCACTCCTCCTTCTGGCCCTGCCCCATTAACTTGTCCTTCAATCAGACACTTAGTCCTCAGTCACTCCATACCCTCTTTACTTCCTGACATCAGAAGTACTCTGATTTGTTTTGGAGTATTCAATAATAATTATAATTAACTGGAATCTAGTTCATTTGTAAATATCCCTACCATAAGGGTCTAGTGTCATTTCTTTTGTTTATTGACCTGCTGCTTTTTTCAGTCTCCAAGTTGACATAATGGTTTTGTAAATCAATGTTGAACTGCCAAATGTGAAACGATTTAACCCGAAGCAAATTTCAGTTCAAATATTTTCATTTTAGGATAACCTTTTTTTAAATTTAGTCTCATGGATGTATGTCACTTTTTTTATTCGGGAAGCTCAGTATTTTATTATTATTTGTCAGTAGTGAGTCTGTGGATTTCAATGTGACTCACTGTCTTAATTAGTTTAAAAGTTGAATGTGTGTCTGTCGGTGTTCATAGCGTTGCACAAATGTCTACTTGATGAGGTAGTGTTTTGCACCTTTACTCTGAAACCTAAACTCTTGAGTGTTTCTTTAATTAGTTATTTTAAAAAGTTCATTCAGTTTAGTGTATTTTTAATTTGATCAAGTTAGATTAAATGTTAATTTTATAATCATGTATGAAGACGGCCCAGAGGAACATTTTTTATTAGAATGTGAAGGTCTCTGCTCCATATGGAATATGAGGAAGTAATTTACATATCACTGTTTACTGGCTATGTTAATAAAATCGACTTGACCAGCCCTGCTGTATTTTATGTATCGATACATTGATCCTCACATTTTTGTTCTATAAATGTGTTCATAAACCTCTTTTACTGTGCTATGCAAATGCAGAGCATTTGGTCCTCAACCTTTTATTAATATGCAGAGGCTGTATTGGAAGTAATTTCCTCTGTAGAGTACTAATGCCTATTCATCAGACTCAATATAAACACCTGTTTGTAGAACAGTGCATCTCTTCCTGACACCGTACCCATCACCATAACAGTAATTCTCCTCATCCACAAAGCCAACTGCAAAACATGCCTTTTTCATACATACATTTACTTGTCCTAGACACGGGCTCGGAAGTGTACATAATCAGCTGACCAGGAGCAATAATGCTCAGTTGTCTAAACTAATATCTATTTCTCTAAACCATTATCTCTGCCGCAAACATAAACAAATTTCACTGTGTATAGCACATAGTGTCACTCACTGAAATTAAATGCCTTGTTCTAGGACTTCTATGCTTTGAAGCTATGGGGGACTTTTTTTGAAGTTGGTAACCACAGAACATGTCCCCTATTTTGAAACTCCATGGACATGAGATTTGATTCGTCATTCTGGTGTGTCTTCAAAGGGATGTAAAACGTGTATGTTCCTCTTTCAGAACGTCAACGTTCATCGCACCACAGAAGATGCCTTGCAGACAGTCCCACCTCATCTCTGAAATGCAAGCCACTCGGATTGAAGTTTGGGCTCTCTCCTCTACCTCCCTGTTACTACCTGTCATTACTTGTGTCTCTAGTGGTACAGAGTCAGTGGACATTCTATCTGTGTAACTCACTCAATTGATGGTTCTTTGTTGGGCGATGTAATGTTTTCACAGCCTGGTCTCAAAGCAAAACACAGTACCAGTCAGAAGTTTGGACACATCAACTCATTCAAGGGTTTTTCTTTGATTGTACTATTTTATACATTGTAGAATAATAGTCAAGACATCACAACTATGAAGTAACACATGGAATCGTGTAGTAACCAAAAAAGTGTAAAACAAATCAAAATATATTTTAGATTCTTCAAAGTAGCCACCCTTTGCTTTGATGACAGCTTTGCACACTCTTGGCATTCTCTCAACCAGCTTCACCTGGAATGCTTTTCCAACAGTCTTGAGGGAGTTCCCACATATGCTGAGCACTTGTTGGTTGCTTTTCCTTCACTCTGCGTTCCAACCATCCCAAACCATCTCAATTTGGTCGAGGTCGGTGATTGTGGAGGCCAGGTCATCTGATGCAGCACTCCATCACTCTCCTTGCATGATGCAGCACTCCATCACTCTCTTTGCTCAAGTAGCCCTTACACAGCCTAGAGGTGTGTTGGGTCATTGTCCTGTTGAAAAACAAATGATAGTCCCACTAAGCCCAAACCAGATGGGATGGCGTATCGCTGCAGAATGCTGTGGTATCCATGCTGGATAAGTGTTCCTTGAATTCTAAATAAATCAGTATCATCAGCAAAGCAACATCACACCACCACCTCCATGCTTCACGGTGGGAACCACACATGCGGAGATAATCCATTCACCTACTCTGCGTCACACAAAGACATGGGAGTTGGAACCAAAAATGTCACATTTGGAAAATTGGACCAATGGATAGATTTCCACCGGTGTAATGTCCATTGCTTGTGTTTCTTGGCCCAAGCAAGTATTTTCTTACTATTGGTGTCGTTTAGTAGTGGTTTCTTTGCAGCAATGAAGGCCTGAGTCACGCAGTCTCCTCTGAACAGTTGATGTTGAGATGTGTCTGTTACTTGAACTCTTGTGAAGCATTTATTTGGGCTGCAATTTCTGAGGCTGGTAATGCTAATGCACTTATCCTCTGCAGCAGAAGTAACTCTGGGTGTTCCTTTCCTGTGGCGGTCCTCATGACAGCCAGTTTCATCATAGCGCTTGATGGTTTTTGCAACTGCACTTGAAGAAACTTTCAGAGTTCTTGACATTTTCAGAATTGACTGACAATGTCTCAAAGTAATGATGGACTGTCATTTCTCTTTGCTTATTTGAGCTGTTCTTGCTATAATATGGACTTGGTCTTTTACCAAATAGTATTCTGTATACCACCCCTACCTTGTCACAAGACAACTGATTGGCTCAAACGCATTAAGGAAAGAAATTCCACAAATGAACTTTTAACAAGGCACACCTGTTAATTGAAATGCATTCCAGGTGACTACCTTATGAAGCTGGTTGAGCGAATGCCAAGAGTGTGCAAAGCTGTCATCAAGGCAAAGGGTGGCTACTTTGAAGAATCTCAAATAAAAAATATTTTGATTTGTTTAACACTTTTTTGGTTACGGTACTATATGATTCTATGTTATTTCATAGTTTTGATATCTTCACTATTATTCTACAATGTATAAAATTGTAAAAATAAAGAAAAACCATTGAATGAGTAGGTGTGTCCAAATTTTTGACTGGTGCTGTATTTTACAAAAATCCATGCCACTCCATTAAGTATGATATGTTACTTTGTTAGGTTACATTACATTAGCCTGCGTACATCTGGCACGCTCAAATTAGTATGGTAAATTAGTTATATGTTTGGGATGATAGATTACTTAAAGCAAAAACAAAAGGAGGGTGGATGGGTAGGCGTATAACGTGAATGTCTAGCAACCCAAAGGTTGTGTGTTCGAATCTCATCACGGACAACATTAGCATTTTAGCAACTACGGAAAAGTATTGACACAGCCTGAATTTAAAATTGATTAAATTTGAAATGTATCACTGACCTACACACAATAACCCATAATATCAATGTGGAATAATGTTTTTAGAAATATCTTGAGTCAATAAGTATTCAACCCGTTTGTTAGGGCAAGGCTAAATAAGTTCAGGAGTAAAGATTCGCTTAACAAGTCACAAATTGCATGGACTCTGTGTGCAATAGTAGTGTTTAACATGACTACCTCATCTCTGTACCCCACACATACAATTATTTCTATGGTCCCTCAGTCGAGCAGTGAATTTCAAACACAGATTCAACCACAAAGACCAGGGAGGTTTTCCAATGTCTTACAAAGGGGCACCTATTGGTAGATTGGTAAAAAAAATAAAAAAGAATTAAGCGGACATTGCATATTCTTTTGAGCAAAGCTAAGTTATGAATTACACTTTGGATGGTGTATCAATACACCCAGTCACTACAAAGATACAGGCATCCTTCCGAACTCAGCTGCCGGAGAGGAAGGAAACCGCTCAGGGATTTCACCATGAGGCCAATGGTGACTTTAAAATAGTTCGTTTTTAATGGCTGTGATAGGGAAAAACTGAGGATGGATCAACAACATTGTAGTTACTCCACAATACTAACCTAAATGACAGCGTGAACAGAAGGGAGCCTGTACAGAATAAAAATATATATGGATCCTGTTTGCAATAAGGCACTAAAGTAAAATTGCAAATAAATAAACTTAATGTCCTGAATACAAAGCATCATGTTTGGGGCAAATTCAACATCCATACATCACTGAGTACCACTCATTTTCAAGCATGGTGTTGGCTACATCATGTTATGGGTATCCTTGTCATCGGCAAGGACTAGGGAGTTGTTTTAGGATAAAATAAATTAATACAGCTAAGCACAGGCAAAATCCTTAGAGATAAATCTGGTTCAGTCTGCTTTCCAACAGAAAAATGCACCTTTCAGCAGGACAATAACCTAAAACACAAGGCCAAATATACACTGGAGTTGCTTACCAAGACGACATTGAATGTTCCTGAGTGGCCTAGTTTCAGTTCTGTTTTAAAGACTTAAAAATGTCAGTCTAGCAATAATCAACAACCAACTTGACAGAGCTTGAAGAATTAAAAAAAAAAATAATGGGCAAATATTGTACAATCCAGGTGTGCAAGGCTCTTGAGAAACTTACAGAGAAAAACACAGCTGTAATCTCACCAAATCTTATTCTAACATGTATTGACTCAGGGGTGTGAATACTTATGTAAATGAGAGATTTCTGTATTTCATTTTCAATAAATTTGCAAAAGTTTCTAAAAACATGTTTTTACTTTGTCATTATGGGGTTTTGTGTGAAGATGGGTGAGGGGGAAAAAACGATTTAATAAATTTTAAATTCAGGCTGTAACACAACAAAATGTGGAATAAGTCAAGGGGTATGAATATTTTCTGAAAGCATTGTACTTTTTAAGCTACTTTGCAACTACTTAGCATGTTAGCTAACCCTTCCCCTAACCATAACCCTTTAATCTAACTCCTAACCTTAACCCCTAACCTAACGGAGCATGTCATACTAAAGCAGTCAAATGTAATATATTATACTAAAGCAGTGGAACGTAGCATATCCTACTAAAGCAGTCGAACGCAATATATCATACTAAACGATCAAGACGTAGGATACTATACGTCTTACAATACATATTATATTGTACGATCGACATTACATTTGTAGGTCAATGTAATGTAACCTAACTTTAAGTAACACACACTACATTTGGACACCTACTCGTCGAACATCTCATTACAAAATCATGAGCATTAATATGGAATCCCTCCCCCCCCTTTGCTGCTATAACATCCTCAACTCTTCACTTTGTGCACAGGGGCATTGTCATGCTGAAACAGGGACGGCTTTCCCCAAATGGTTGCCAGAAGGTTGGAAGCACAGAATTGTCTAGAATGTCATTGTATGCTGTAGCATTAAGATTTCCCTTCACTGGAACTAAGGGATCCAGACCTTTATTCCTCCCCCACCAAATTTTACAGTTGTCACTATGCATTCGAGCAGGTAGCGTTCTCCTGGCATCCGCCAAACCCAGATTCATCCGCGGGACTGCCAGATGATGAAGTGTAATTCATCACTCCAGAGAACGTGTTTCCACTGCTCCAGAGTCCAATTGTGGCAAGCTTTACAGCACTCCAGCCGAAGCTTGGCATTGCGCATGGTGATCTTAGGTTTGTGTGCGGCTGCTCGGCCATGGAAACCCATTTTATGAAGCTCCCAACGAACAGTTCTTGTGCTGACGTTGCTTCCAGAGGCAGTTTGGAACTCGGTATTGAGTGTTGTAACCGAGGACAGACAACTTTTACGCATTTCAGCACTCGGCGTTCCCGTTCTGTGAGCTTGTGTGGCCTACCACTTCGCAGCTAAGCCGTTGTTGCTCCTAGACGTTTCCACTTCACAATAAAAGCACTTACAGTTGACCAGACAGCTCTAGCATGGCAGACATTTTACAAACTGACTTGTTGGAAAGGTGTTACCATGTTGAAAGTCATTGAGCTCTTCAGTAAGGCTATTTTACTGTCAATGTTTGTCTATGGAGATTGCATGGCTGTGTGCTTGATTATATACACCTGTCAGCAGGTTTGAAGGGGTGTCTACATACTTTTGTATATATAGTGTATCATACTAAATGGAGTAGCAAGGATTTGAGTAAAATATAACACGTTTTGCTCTGAGACCAGGTTGTTTTTCTGCCCCTTCTCCCTCTCTGAGCACATTCTTGTCCTGTTTTGGTGTCTATGTTCAGAGCAATGTGAACTGAAGGATCCAGAGCCTTTTGGCTTTTCTGTAAGCATCCTCAATTGGCCTGTACAATTGTATCAGTTGGCCTTATTACTCCTCCGTAGGTATCTCAGTCAGTCTACAGCACATTCAGACCAATGGTTTAGAGGTCCAAACAGAAATGGGAATTAAATGAACAGTTCTGCTTGCATTCTAGGGTTTTGGGGTATGCTTTCAGGGAATTACTCAGACCCATTACCTTTTGCTGCTCCATTCTCATGGTAGGAAGAGCAGTAAGTCCTTGTTAGTAGTTTGGTTTATGTGTGTTAAGGCTTTATATATAGCTTACAGCGTTGTCTTGTCTAGGAGAGAAATGGACTGCAACTTATTTTTGTAAAGTATGAGCCCCTCAAACTATTGATTGTGTGATTCACTTGTCCATTTTGAACCTCAGAAGTGTCACTATTGTTCTTCATGTCAATGTTTTATATTAAAAAGTATTTTGAGATGTGCAATTATAAAAATGTGATGGCTACACCATCAGCATATGCAAATATGTGGGCATATTCAATTGTTGGTGCTTATGTTGGCTGCTATTGAATCCAACATTTTGATCATTTTTCCTGTGTTTTTCTAAATGTTTTTCTTGTGATTTTTCAAAATCTTCAATAAAGATGTGTTTTTATACAGCTGCCTCAAATTCATCGAACATAGTTCCTCTATTACAGATGACCTAACAGTTGGATTTTCTCAAAATCAGCCAAGCACATAACTGCGTACAAATGACCAAGAAGCACCAGTGTTGAATGAATATGCTGGAACTCAGTGTTATGAAAATAATATTTGAAGATAATAATTGGCCATAATGAAATGTGTTTGCAGCTTATGGCTTACGAACGGAGGGAAACCATAAACAAAATAAATACTACAACCAGTCTGTTTTAGTTACATTTTAGTCATTTAGCAGAGACTCTTATCCAGAGCGACTTACAGGAGCAATTAGGGTTAAGTGTCTTGCTTAACGGCACATCAGATTTTTCACAGTCGCTCAGGGATTCTAACCTTTCGGTTACTTGCCCAACGCTCAGCTACCTTCCCCCCAGTTCAGCGCTAGAGGCCCACACTCTAACCAGGAAACATGCAAGATCTGACTCGCTCATTTTAGAACCAGCAACACATTCACTTCTCCTTTCTCACACCTGAAATAATACAGTGAGCCTTACTCTGCGCAAACTGAAGAGAAACAGCTGATCTTAGCAGAGACTTGAGTCCCAACCAACACAGCTAGTGCCACAGAAATATAATTTGAAATTAAAGTGCCCTGAGTGTACAAAACATTATGAACACTAATATTGAGTTGCACCCCCTTTCGTCCTTAGAACGGCCTCTTTTCATCAGGGCATGGACTCTACAAGGTGTCGTAAGCATTCCACCTAAACGCATGCCCATGTTGACTCCAATGCTTCCCAGTTGTGTCAAGATGGCTGGATGTCCTTTGGGTGGTGGACCATTCGTGATACACACAGGAAACTGTTGAGCATGAAAAACACAGCAGCATTGCAGTTCTTGACACACTCAAACCGGTGCGACTGTCCCCTGCTACTACCATATCCTGTTCAAAGGCACACCCTCTGAATGGCACATATACACAATCCATGTCTCAATTGTCTCAAGATTTTAAATCCTTCTTTAACCCGTCTCCTCCCCTTCATCTATATTGATTGAACAAGTGACATCAATAAGGGATCATAGCCTTCACCTGGTCAGTCTGTCATGGAAAGAGCAGGTGTTCCTAATGTTATGTATACTCAGTGTACATATCTAATGGTATACACACACACTCAACTTCAAGAATGAGGATGTGGACAAAAAGAAGAGCATGGATGGGACACACGAGCACCATTACTCAGAACTACAAGCAAGCTCTCATCAGTTTTATTGGTGATAATTTCAAACATGGTTTATTTTAGGACAGTTCAATAAATCTGTGATATCTTGTAATAAAATGTAAACATACATATTTTTTTTATTTATCTCCATGATGATCGTTACATTTTGAGGTTACATTTTCTTTGTTTTAACAAAATACAATAGTACATAAAGTCACAGAATGTATAAAAACAACACAGGCTGTTTCAGTTGCAACAACACATTCTCATTGTCCCGGTAATCATGAATATCAACCTGGTTAATACTTTTAAGGACCCGCCTTGGCTTTGAGATTTGTTCTAATTAGAAAATAATTCATTATATACAGTCATCAATATTTATGAGTACAGGGAAATACTTGTGAGACACAGTTGGGTGCCACACACACCCACCCACCCACACTGGATTGGTCACTTTTCTATGGTATTCCTCGCTGATTGGTTGTTCACTTACAGTACGCTTCTCCACCCTCTTCCTGCTATCGGACCCTTGAGTCTGCCCTGTCTCACAGATCCATGGTGATGGCCAAGTCATATGATCAGTGAGGGATGAGAGGACAACTCAGAACTGCAACAAAAGGAAGGCATTGACAAGCATCATATTACTGTTCCATTAGTCCCACTGATTTGACCACGTTTCTATAAAATGTAGATGGTTTTGCTTCTAACACATAGCAGTCTTACATTCTTGAGGAACTCCTCCGCTACAATACGGGCACGGGCATTGACAGACAGCTTCATCTCGCTGATCTCCTTGTCGATCTCCTCCATGAAGGTGATGACGAAGTCCACCAGCTTGTGTTTGTACATCTGCTCCGTGTGGAAGTTGGTGATGAGGAAACTGATGTCATAGCCCTACATGACAGGATGGAGAGATGGACGAAAAAAGAGAAAAGGATTTTTTTTTAAATTAGCAAGTCCAACAACAGCAATACCAACAACACCAATTGAATAATTTCCTGTTTCTATTTCTGCATCTGTTTTCTTTCCTGATATGAATCTCACTGGTTCCTTCAACCCCAGTTTAAAACATGAACGTCTAAGTTGATTTTCATTTATCACCTCAACCGGTTTCCTCCTGAGAATGAAGAAGTTCTCCGCTCTCATCATCATGAAGCGCATGAACTTGTGGCACAGGATCTTCTCAATCTCATCAGCCTGATGGAGCCAATTACAGTGCACTAATCAGCATTTGCATTAAACACACTTTTGTTTCCATACTGATTACAACCGATAGCTTTCAAATCTATGTGAAAGGCTTGATTTCAAACACAAAACATCAAGATAATGGAAGGATAACAAGGATAACAAAGACGGGTCATATTCCCTGACCTGCTTCACAGCAATGCTGACTCGCACAGAGTTGATGGAGCCCTCGATTAGGACCTTCTCCTTGTCATTGCGGCTGATCACCACAGGCTGTAGTAGGAGTTCTTTACTACTCCTGTTATGAGAAAAGACAGTGTAACAAATAACACCAATGTCATCATGAGGAGAGAGACTCTTTCACACACAACTCACCTGACCTCCACCTCTGGTTTGTTGTGGCGTTCCACTACCTGAGAGGAGAAGTTCTCCAGACAGAGGGCGGCCTGCAGTGTGGCACGCACAGCGTTCAAGTATGGGCGCAGGGTGGCTGTCTGAGGGAGGTAGTGCCAACATTAACTCACGGATAGAAAACATCACTATTACATTTCAATTATCACGACAATCATCCAGATTTTTTTTATTTTTACTAAGGCTTTACATGTCCATCTCAGACAGACTGCTGTCTGGACCTATAGACAGGCAGTACCATGGTCACAGGTTTTGCTACAACCATGTTACTACAAACATATTAGCCTCATTCATTTGCATAGTATTGAACGATCTAATAATGTTGTGGTGTTGTCAGAGATTTCTAGTCTGTCTTGCTTTGATCAATACTTTTTTCCTAGGGCGTCCTGTCAAACCACCAGATTAAGGTTCAACCTACAAGAGTAAGGTTCAACCTGGGAATTTAAAAGCAGAGAATATAATCGGTATTTCTGATTAAATAGAGATTCAACTCACTCACCATTTCTCCGTTGTAGTGGGTTTTAAAGGCGGAAGTTACTTTGCCACGCCTGCCAACTCCTCTTCCGCAAATCTCATATCACAGCGAATAGAGCGTTTCATTCGATTTCGACTTGACGGTCGTCGCGGCCATCTTTCTGCTATCTAAAACATCTTTGGACGCATCCATTTGTTGGCCACACTTTTTAGGTGAGTTAAATAAAATTATAATTTAGTGAATTTGCTCATTTTAAAAATCATAACTATCTGACCGACTATTGTAATAGTATACCTACAAATACACTTAAATTAGCGACAAACAAAAACATTTAGACGCGTAATATTCGTTTGATTCCCGTTACCATGAATCCACATCCCCAAATAAAATTTGGTATTTGTCAGGGATGCCATTCTACAATTTAGAGGGTCACTGTATTCGTCACATGGGAATTGCTCAAATAAAGTATTAACAATTGAGAATCATTCAACACTCTGAGAAATATTGTTCATTTTTTTCTGCCTCAATAATAGCTGGTATGTTAATGCACGAGACCCTCTTACTGAATATTCTTATCCCCCCTCTTCCACAGATGGTTCAATCAATAATGGATGCCAGTCAAGAGGTAAATATTGGTGCGTAAATATTCAACATTTGGTCCATTTACATGGTGTATTTGCAATCAAACCACTATTTTGTCGATTTATAAACTGTATTTGGGGTTCTGAATGATATTATGAATGGTCACTTTTGTTTCGGAAGCAACACCGGTCGTTGAGCGCAGATACTACTGGTACTGTGCTAAAGCTAGCTAACGTTAGCTGGTTAGCTAAGCTAGCTAACGCGCTAATGTTCACGATATCTTCAATGGCAATCACCAACGTTGTTCCCCGGTCTTGAAGTTAGTAGTAGTAGGCTAATGGAGTTCAGTGAGTAATGTGAGGAGCGTTTCTTTTTTTTTGGACAGATGGAGCGTTCTAGCTATCAACCCTAGTCCTGGGGGGACCCGCACAGGATGTGCAGATTTTAGTTCCAGCGCAGTACTAACCCACCAGATTCAACCAGCCCGTTAATAGTTGAATGAAGTGGATTAATACTGGGCTGGAACAAAAGCAGGCATGTTTGTGTGTGTGTTTAAAAAAAAAAAAAAAACTTCGTTTCATGATTATGTATGAGTCTGTACATTTTTGTATGATCAAAGGTGCACTTTATCTCTGCCTCTCCACACAGACATAGCCCACTCTAACCATCAAGATGAGTGAGTTGAAGGACTGCCCGCCACTAAAGTACTATGACTTTAAGCCAGTAGAGCATGTGAAGGTGTGCCCCCGCTACACTGCAGTGCTCGGGCGCTCAGAGGACGATGGCATCGGTATTGAAGAGCTGGACACACTGCAGCTGGAGCTGGAGACTCTCCTGTCCTCTGCCAGCCGTCGTCTCAGAGCTCTGGAGGAACAGAGACAGGTAAGACAGGAGTCAATGAGCACATATTTAATGTCACTGAGTAATTGAGTAGCTTTTGTGTCATTGGACTGCCCAATGATTCAGTTGCCTCTAGGGCTTGCACAATTACTGTATAACCCATGGTTATGTAACCAATGGTCATAAGGGACAGTTCTAAATTTACTGGGGTGAAGGGGTGAGGGTTGTTTTATTTATTTTTTATTGGACACGGGAGGGTACTGTGTTTTTCCCCCTGGTTTATATTTGACCTTTGCAAGTTTTATGAAAGTATATTCTTCCATCCTAGCCACATTTCCTCATCAGCATGCATGCGCCTCCCCTATATCAAGGTGTTTTGGTACTTCCCTTATGCACTACACTTTTACACACGTTAACTATTACTATACCACAGGTCAATATTAGAGAACGACCGGTCAAGGAGGCTGATGGCCCATATTCAATATCATTACATTTGACAATTTTGATTTCAATTTCCCAGGGGCGTATGATAATGCATCAATTTTAAAATCAAACAAATTTGACTTTGTTTTTACCAATCTAACTACATAACAACATAATGGTAATACTTTTTATTTGAATGGTAAATCTCTTGATACACTGGGTAAATTAAGATGGCATAGGGGTGTGAGTTAGGGGTGTGACGATCTCATCGTAGTCGTATCTGTTGTTTTATCACACTCAATACTCGTAATCTGAAAACCAGGAAGTGCGCTTTAAATGTTGTTAAAGCCTGTACATCAAGTGCGCATTACTGCGCTATCACTCAGAGCGCATCGTTATGTACCTTCACTCATTCACGCACATTGTTAAAAGGTAAATGACCCTGACAGATGAAAATGCACATGATTTACTTACTTAGTCCTATTCAATTATCAACGAATAATAAATTGCCTAATACATGGCTGGCTACTACTGCCTGCATATACTCCAGACAGATTTAGATGAAGGTAGGCTAATTCACTTGCCCCATATATTGTTTTACTTTAGAGAGGAGCAAAACTTTTCTCTCCCGACACTTAGTTGCAAGAAAAATGTTTGTGCCCTATGGAATTACATGGATTTCTGCATTGATTACTCATAAAATGTGGTCTGATCTTCATGTAAGTCACAATAATAGACAAACACAATCTGACTAAACTAATAACACACAAACAGTTGTACTCTTCAAATTATTATTGAAGACATTGAGTAAATATCCACTTTGCAGGCTGGAAAAAGTAAGTGAACCTGTGATTTTAGTAACTTGTAGATGATCCTTTAGCAGCAACAACCTCCACCAAACGTTTCCTGTAGCTGCTTATAATACTTGCACAACGTTGAGGAGGAATTTTGAACCATTCCTCCCTACAAATCTGTTTCAGTTAATCAATATTTCTGGGTTGTTTTGATTGCATAGCCCTCTTCAGGTCATGCCACAGCATCTCAATTGGGTTAAGGTCAGGACTCTGACTTGGCCATTCCAAAACACAAATCTTCTTCCTTTTCACCCATTCTTTAGTTGATTTACTTGTGTGCTTTGGGTCATTGTCTTGTTGCATCACACAACCTCTCTTAAGCTTGAGGTCATGGAGTC
This sequence comes from Salvelinus fontinalis, assembly GCF_029448725.1. NCBI lineage: Eukaryota > Metazoa > Chordata > Actinopteri > Salmoniformes > Salmonidae > Salvelinus > Salvelinus fontinalis. The sequence continues at coordinate 50,274,913 of NC_074667.1, read as the reverse complement.
ACTATAACTATAACATTTTCCGACAAGATATAACTGCCAAAGGGGGCGGAGTTAGCCTGCAGAGTTCTGTCATACTATCCAGGTCTGTGACCAAACAATTCGAGCTTCAACTTCTAAAAATCCACCTTTCCAGAAACAAGTCTCTCACTGTTGCCACTTGTTATAGACCACCTTCTGCCCCGAGCTGTGCCTTGGACACCATATGTGAATTGATTGCCCCCCATCTATCTTCAGAGCTCGTACTGTTAGGTGACCTAAACTGGGACATGCTAAAAATCCCGGCCGTCCTACAATCTAAGCTAGATGCCCTCAATCTCACACAAATTATCAATGAACCTAACAAGTACAACCCCAAATCCGTAAATACGGGCACCCTCATAGATATCATCCTGACCAACCTGCCCTCTAATACACCTCTGCTGTCTTCAACCTGGACCTCAGCGATCACTGCCTCATTGCCTGCGTCCGTAATGGGTCTGCGGTCAAACGACCACCCCTCATCACTGTCAAACGCTCCCTAAAACACTTCAGCGAGCAGGCCTTTCTAATCGACCTGGCCCGGGTATCCTGGAAGGATATTGACATCATTCCGTCAGTAGAGGATGCCTGGTTATTCTTTAAAAGTGCTTTCCTCACCATCGTAAATAAGCATGCCCCATTCAAAAAATGTAGAACCAGGAACAGATATAGCCCTTGGTTCACTCCAGACCTGACTGCCCTTGACCAGCACAAAAACATCCTGTGGCGTACTGCATTAGCATCGAATAGCTCCTGCGATATGCAACTTTTCAGGGAAGTTAGGAACCAATATACACAGGCAGTTAGGAAAGCAAAGGCTAGCTTTTTCAAACAGAAATTTGCATCCTGTAGCACAAACTCAATCAATTATGGGACACTGTAAAGTCCATGGAGAATAAGAGCACCTCCTCCCAGCTGCCCACTGCACTGAGGCTAGGAAGCACTGTCACCACCGATAAATCCAAGATAATTGAGAATTTCAATAACCATTTTTCTATGGCTGGCCATGCTTTCCACCTGGCTACCCCTGCCCTGGTAAACAGCCCTGCACCCCCCACAACAAATTGCCCAAGCCTTCCCCATTTCTTCTTCACCCAAATTCAGATAGCTGATGTTCTGAAAGAGTTGCAAAATCTGGACCCCTACAAATCAGCTGGGCTAGACAATCTGGACCCTCTCTTTCTAAAATTATCCGCCGCAATTGTTTGCAACCCCTATTACTAGCCTGTTCAACCTCTCTTTCAAATAATCTGAGATCCTCAAAGACTGTAAAGCTGCCGCGGTCATCTAGACATTCTAGACCCAAACTGTTACAGCCCTATATCTATCCTACCCTGCCTTTCTAAGGTCTTCGAAAGCCAAGTTAACAAACAGATCAACGACTATTTCGAATCCCACTTTAACTTCTCCGCTTTGCAATCTGGTTTCCGAGCTGGTCATGGGTGTACCTCAGCCACGCTCAAGGTCCTAAACGATATCATAACCGCCATCGATAGACTATACTGTGCAGCCGTATTCATCGACCTGGCCAAGGCTTTCGACTCTGTCAATCACCACATTCTTATCGGCAGACTCAACAGCCTTGGTTTCTCAAATGACGGCCGCGCCTGGTTCACAAACTACTTCTCAGACAGAGTTCAGTGTGTCAAATCGGAGGGCCTGTTGTCCGGGACCTCTGGCAGTCTCTATGGGGGTGCCACAGGATTCAATTCTCGGACCGGCTCTTTTCTCTGTATACATCAATGATGTCGCTCTTGCTGCCGGTGATTCTCTGATCAACATCTATGCAGACGACAGCATTCTGTATACCTCTGGCCCTTCTTTGGACACTGTGTTAACTAACCTCCAGACGAGGTCATATACTACCCACCACTGTGACCTGTATGCTCTCCTTGGCTGGCCCTTGCTTCATATTCGTCACCAAACCACTGGCTCCAGGTCATCTATAAGTCTGCTAGGTAAAGCCCCGCCTTCTCAGCCCACTGGTCACCATGGCAGCACTCACCCGTAGCACGTGCTCCAGCAGGTATATTTCACTGGTCACTATATTTCACTGGTCACCCCCAAAGCCAATTCCTCCTTTGGCCGCCTTTCCTTCCAGTTCTCTGCTGCCAATGACTGGAACGAATTGCAAAAATCACTGAAGCTGAAGACTCATATCTCCATCACTAACTTTAAGCTTCAGCTATCAGAGCAGCTCACAGATCATTGCACCTGTACATAGCCCATCTGTAAATAGCCCATCCATAAATAGCCCATCCCCATATTGTTATTTATTTTTTTGCTCCTTTGCACCATAGTATCTCTACTTGCACATTCGTCTTCTGCACATCTATCACTCCAGTGTTTAAATGCTAAATTGTAATTACTTCCCCACTACGGCCTATTTATTGCCTTACCTCCATAATCTTACCTCATTTGCACACACTGTATATAGATTTTTTCCTATTGTGTTATTGACTGTATGTTTGTTTATTCCATGTGTAACTCTGTGTTGTTTGTGTCGCACTGCTTAGCTTATCTTGGCCAGGTCGCAGTTGTAAATGAGAACTTGTTTTCAACTGGCCTACCTGGTTAAATAAAGGTGAAATAAAAAAATAATGCATCTTCTAAGGTGCTGTGAAAGTTGTTGGGATCGAGGCATGGTTCACACTAACCAATCTGTGTGCGTGTGTCTGTCTGGGGAAATGAGAGCAGAGGGAGAGTGGCTTGTTCTAATCCAATCGTTGCAGCATGCTCAACCTATACCCCGCCCATTTCCTTACAGACAAGAACTAGCCAATTGTTGTTTAGAACGCGCAGTGCTTCACACTGTTGGAGTGAAAGAGAAATGGCAGCTGACAATTACTTTTTTCCGATCAATAAAAATTATAATTATTCATAATCGCATTGGGAAAATTCTCCATATCCATCACTATTCTCAGTTTGCCTTCCATCTGGGACTCTCACTGAGTGTATAAAACATTTCGCAAATGGAATAGAGCTACACTACATGACCAAAAATATGTGTACAGCTGCTCGTTGAACATTTCATTCCAAAAGTATGGGCATTAATATGGAGTTGGCCCCCCCTTGCTATAACAGCCTCCATTCTTCTGGGAAGGCTTTCCACTAGATGTTGGAACACAGCTGTGGGGACTTGCTTCCATTCAGCCACAAGAGCATTAGTGAGGTCCAGCACTGATGTTGGGCGATTAGGCCTGGCTCGCAGTCGGCGTTCCAATTGATCCCAAAGGTGTTCGATGGGGTTGAGGTCAGGGCTCTGTGCAGGCCAGTCAAGTTATTCCACAACGATCTCGACACCCCATTTTTGTATGGACCTCGCTTTGTGCACAGGGGCATTGTCATGCTGAAACAGGAAAGAGCCTTATCCCAAACTGTTTCCACAAAGTTGGAAGCACAGAATCCTCTACAGTAGAATGTCATTGTATGCTGTAGCGTTAAGATTTTTCTTCACTGGAATTAAGGGTCCGAGCCCGAACCATTAAAAACAGACCCAGACCATTATTCTTCCTCCACCAAACTTTACAGTTGACACTATGCATTCGGGCAGTTAGTGTTCTCCTGGCATCCGCCAAACCCAGATTCGTCCGCCGGACTGCCAGATGGTGAAGCGTGATTCATCACTCCAGAGAATGTGTTTCCACTGCTCCAGAGTCCAATGGTTGAGAGCTTTACACCACTCCAGCTGACGCTCGGTATTGCGCCTGGTGTACTTAGGCTTGTGTACAGCTGCTCTGCAATTGAAACCCATTTCATGAAGCTCTCGACAAACAGTTATTGTGCTGACGTTGTTTCCAGAGGCAGTTTGGAACTCGTTAGTGCTACAGCACTTGGCGGTCCCGTTCTGTGAGATTGTGTGGCCTAACAGTTCGTGGCTAAGTCGTTGCTCCTAGACGTTTCCACTTCACAATAACAGCACTTACAGTTGACCGGGGCAGCTCTAGCAGGGCAGAAATTTGATGAACTGACTTGTTGGAAAGGTGGCATCCTGTGATGGTGCCACGTTGAAAGCAATTTAGCTCTTCAGTAAGGCCGTTCTACTGACGATTTTAGTTTTTTGTCTATGGAGATTGCATTGCTGTGTGCCTGATTTTATACACCTGTCAGCAACAGGTGTTGCTGAACCAGCCAAGTCCAATAATTTGAAGTGGTGTCCACATACTTTTGTATATATAGTGTAAGTAAGCACAGGCAAAATCCTAGAGGAAAACCTGGTTCAGTCTGCTTTCTAACAGACACTGGGAGGCAAATTCACCTTTCAGCTGGTCAATAACCTAAAACACAAGGCCAAGTACACTTAGTGTACAAAACATTACGAACACCTGCTCTTTCCATGACTTAGACTGACCAGGTGAATCCAAGTGAAAGCTATGATCCCTTATTTATGTCATCTGTTAAATCCATTTCAATCAGTGTAGATGAAGGGCAGGAGACAGATAAAGAATAAGAATAATTTTTAAGCCTTGAGACAATTGAGACATGGATTGTGAATTGCCAAGACAAAAGATTTAAGTGCCTTTGAACGGGATATGGTAGTAGGTGCCAGGTGCACCGTTTTGAGTGTGTTAAGATTTGCAACGCTGCTGGGTTTTTCACGCTCAACAGTTTTCCGTGTGTTACAAGAATGGTTCACCACCCGACTGGCATCCAGTTAACTTGATACAACTGTGGGAAGCATTGGAGTCAACATAGGTCAGCATCCCTGTGAAACGCTTTCGACGCCTTGTAGAGTTCATGCCTCAACGAATTGAGGCTATTTTGAGGGAAAAATAGCCTCAATTAGCCTATTAGGAAGGTACTACTAATGTTTTGTACATTGTTCCTGAGTGGCCTATTTACCGTCTTGACTTAAATCGGCTTAAATCAATGGCAAGGCTTGAAAATGTCTGTCTTGCAATGATCAACAACAAATTAGACAGAGCTTTAACAATAAAATTTAAACAATTGCAAATATTGTAAAATCCAGGTATGCAAAGCTCTTAGAGACTTACCCAGAAAGACTCATAGCTGTAATTGCTGCCAATAACATGGACTCTTAACAACATGATGGAGCTTTGTTGCCCCTTGCAGAAACAAGCAAGGTGTTGTAGCAAACAGTGAATATAATGGCTTGGCAACCTCTAACCCTGGCAATTTGACTTGTAAACTCATGGGTACACTCGCAATTGCTGCCTGGTATTGTGATGTAATAACTTCCATGTTAATGTACAGTGTTCATTCAAATGAAATGATATTAACTGATGTAGCTCACGCAATGGAATGTATTTTTTGTAATGCCAGTTGAGTTGAATCAACAAATCACAGCACATATTGATGGGTACACTTCTTGCTGTTGCTTCCTGCTTTTCTCCTATGGGTACACTCGCAATAGCATAATGGATGGACTGGCGGCTATCATTGACTTGAATGGGAAAGCGTGTTCTATTCATTCTATTTCTATGGCAGCACATGCAGTCAGGGGCGGAGGAAAGGAGAAAATGTGCGTCTAAAAAATAAATCTAATAATATCTTATTTTGCCTCCTTGCTCTACCTGCTGTTGCTACACCTCCATCTGTAATGTTGGACAGGAAAGATATTTTGGTGCCATAGTGGTTCTGAAACTGCAAGTGGTCTGATACTTGCCTGATGTTACAAATTGGTGACTGGTGTTGGTGACTGGTCCCTATTTTCTCAGATCCTCACAGACTGGCAGGATAAGAAAGGGGACAAGCGCTTTCTGAAGCTGGGAAAGGATGCAGACCTTTCAGCTTCATCACGTCACAAACCTAAGAAGCAGAAACTCGATGGAAAGGGCAGTCACGGGCCTGGTCCTGGGCGACCCAAATCCAAAAATCTACAGCCCAAAGTCCAGGAGTACGAGTTAAGTGAGGATCCACAGGACATTCCCCGTAATCCTAAGAACGATGCCCCCAACAGGTCAGTAACAATCACATCTCACTCAAACAGTGTAGGGTGTCCGCATATTTTGACCAATGAGTAACATAATATGTTAATTGTGTAGATAATCTTCTAAGAAAACAAATGATCCACACCTCATGTCTCTCATAATTTGTTCAAATGTTATTTAAGTGTTTACCCTTGTAGGATGGCTAGAATTAGGGTGACTCATGTTGCGCAACATTTCTACAGGCTATGCAATTGCGTGAGAAAACAGTTTTGATGGACTCTATTAAGAAGAAGAGGATACCATCAGCTTTCTATAGGCTAGGCCTACTATATTTATTTCTCAACTTTCCTAATATTATGCACATTGCTTCACTTTACATCAGGAGTAGCCTTAACTGACTGGCATGAAAATGAACAGAGGGAAAAGCGTCCTCCATTCACTATTTATGTGCATATGATAACTTTTTTCTCTGCCCCTGTTCTGACGGGTGCATGATAATGGTCCATTCTAAATCAAAACTAATTTAACGCATATATTATTAAGTATATGTAAAGAAAATATTAAATTGAGTGTAGTCTGATTGGTGACAGTAGTATCACTTGTGAAAGGCGGCACACACGGCAACAAAGGCAAGAAACAGCACATGCCTTTTTTGTGTGACTTTTTCAAATCCTAGTCGCACACATCATGCAACCTAGCCCATAGGCCTATATGTTTTGATAAGATTTGTATCACAACTAAAGTGACCAAATAAGTAAAAATGTAACCTGTAGGTCTAAGAGCCCTGGAACACGGTTGGAGAGCACATAGCCTACAGAACCTAGTGAAATGTGTTCTTATAAGTCCAGTCGCGTGTGAAAAGAGTTTTGACTAGCCACTATTTAAGAGGATCCTATCTTTCTCGTGCTGCTATATTTATTGCTCAATTCTTCAAATTAAGCACATTAATCCGCTTTATAACCAGTGTAGCTTACCTGGCATACATATGTGGTGCGTGAGTTTCAAGTTTGGGGGCAGCAAATTTTCACCATAAAAATGCACCTTTAGAATAAAATGTATTTCCTTGCATCATAGCATTTTCAGACTTATGTAAAATAGCTTACTATTCGTAATGTGATGAGTAGATTGATTAGTTATAATTTAGGCTTCTAATTTAACTCAATCACTGTTTTAAAAAACCCTGTTCAATGCAGCTGAGTGTGTAGAGTAGGCCTAGGCTATATTTTATATTAGATACATTTCTTTCTTTTCATGGGAAAAATGTGGCCTTTTTATAAACACATTTCATGCAATTCTACTACACTTTATATGACTGGAGAATTGTTTTATGTAGCACTGACTCAACAATGATAAATAGTGAATATGCACAGTGTGCACTCACAGGGGATATTGCTGATGCTCTCTGCTGGTGCCAATATGATAGGCTATACTGTTGTTTGTGCAATTCAGTTGAGATTTTTTTTTTGTTAACTAAAAGAGAGATTATTCTTTTCATTGTCTTCTCTTTACAGCAATAAACATTTTCTTTTCAAACTATGTTTTCCTGTGATTGTATTTTTAAATATTGTGAAATGCCTGGCTTGGCCTCTCTACTTTTCACAGACAGTCGCAACTCAACAATAATCTGCCCAAATTGTGCGCGCTGCCTTTCCTTCCGACTGTAAGCAATGAGATTTTAAAACAATTCACAACATTTTACTTTAGGGAAAGCTTCCCCTAGCCTTATGGACGCGCTGCCTATGCTTGCGTATTAAAAACGTAACGCATGTAACTTCCATTCGCTATTCGAGTGCTGGCTACAGATTACATGGTTTTTTTTGTGGGCTAAATAAAAATATTCCACACATATATTAGTGGGCTATATGTAAAGACTAGATTAAATTAAGAATAGTCTGATGGGTGAGAATATTAACAAGTACTTGTCAAATTGTCAATGAGAGACTGATTAAGTTTGTGCAGCCAGCACAAGAATCAGAGCTCATGCCTTTCATGCAACTTTTTTCCAATCATTGGCTGCATCATGCAGCCTTAGAATGTATTAAAAATCAAAACATATAGCCTAATGTTTTTTCACAACCTAAGGTTGCATAAATAACTCTAAATTAAGCATGTAAACTCAGAAAAAAAAGAAATGTCCCTTTTTCAGGACCCTGTCTTTCAAAGATAATTTGTAAAAATCCAAATAACTGATCTTCATTGTAAAGGGTTTAACACTGTTTCCCATGCTTGTTCAATGAACCATAAACAAATTAATGAACATGCGCCTGTGGAACGGTCGTTAAGACACTAACAGCTTACAGACTGTAGGCAATTAAGGTCACAGTTATGAAAACTTAGGACACTAAAGAGGCCTTTCTGCTGACTCTGAAAAACACCAAAGAAAGATCCCCAGTGTCCCTGCTCTTCTGCGTGAACGTGCCTTAGGCATGCTGCAAGTGAGACGCCTAAGACAGCGCTACAGGGAGACAGGAAGGACAGCTGATCGTCCTCGCAGTGGCAGACCAAGTGTAACAACACCTGCACAGGATCGGTACATCCGAACATCACACCTGCGGGACAGGTACAGGATGGCAACAACAACTGCTTGAGTTACACCAGGAACACACAATCCCTCCATCAGTGCTCAGACTCGGGGCGGCAGGTAGCCTAGTGGTTAGAGCGTAGGACTAGTGACCGAAAGGTTGCAAGATCGAATCCCCGAGCTGACAAGGTAAAAATGTTGTTCTGCCCCTGAACAAGAATTTGTTCTTAACTGGCTTGTCTAGTTAAATAAAGGTAAAATACAATTTAAAAAATAAAAGTGCTCCGACTGTCCGCAATAGGCTGAGAGAGGCTGGACTGAGGGCTTGTAAGGCTGTTCCTCACCGGAAACAACGTCGCCTATGTGCACAAACCCACCGTCTCTGGACCAGACAAGACTGGCAAACAGTGCTCTTCACTCACGAGTCATGGTTTTGTCTCGCCAAGGGTAATGGTTGGATTCACGTTTATCGTCGAAGGAATGAGCCTGTACTCTGGAGCAGGATCGATTTGGAGTTGGAGGGTCCGTCATGGTCTGGGGCAGTGTGTCACAGTATCATCAGACTGAGCTTGTTGTCATTGTAGGCAATCTCAACGCTGTGCGTTACAGGGAAGACATCCTCCTCCCTCATGTGGTACCCTTCCTGCAGGCTCATCCTGACATGACCCTCCAGCATGACAATGCCACCACGCACAGAACGAGCAGTATGGCTGATTTCCTGCAAGACAGGAATGTCAGTGTTCAGCCATGGCCAGCGAAGAGCCCGGATCTCAATCCCATTGAGCACTTCTGGGACCTGTTGGATCGGAGGGTGAGGGCTAGGGCCATTCCCCCCCATAAATGTCCGGGAACTTGCAGATGCCTTGATGGAAGAGTGGGGTAACATATCACAGCGAGAACTGGCAAATCTGGTGCAGTCCATGAGGAGATGATACACTGCAGTACTTAATGCAGCTGGTGGCCACACCAGATACTGACTGTTACTTTTGATTTAGATCCCCCCCCCCCCCCCTTTGTTCAAGAACACATTATTCAATTTCTGTTAGTCACATGTCTGTGGAACTTGTTCAGTTTGTCTGCTGTTGAATCTTGTGATGTTCATACAAATATTTACACATGTTAAGTTTGCTTAAAATAAACGCAGTTGACAGTGAGAGCACGTTTCGTATTTTTGCTGAGTTTAGGAGGACCTGTTTCTTTTGTTAACGGCTCACAGAATAGCCACATGTGCGCACTCCCTATCTATTATATTCATCAATGTTCAATTGTATTCTTCATACTATAAAATAATGCCACTGAATTCTAAGCAAATCTTGTCTACTAAGTGAACTAGCGTAGCCCACAGTCATATGGCATAGCCAGGTCAGGGCCTAACATAAGGCCAACTCAGAATATGCTCTTCTAAAATAGGCTACATTTTCTTCATATGTTTGTTTAAACCTGTCTAAAATAAATAATGGATTTATTGTGATTGTGTACGCTATATTAAATTGATTTATTATACTTTTTTTATGTACTGTTCCAAAGGTCTGCATCAGTGGCTTGTAGGCTATGCGTGGAAGCCAGGAGATGCTAAACGTGTTTATTTTAATTAACGGTCAATTACCATTGTCATGCAAATAGTTGCAGGTCTAATCACCAACTGAGAAAATGTTATGACCGCCACAGCTCTAACTGAGCGCATACCAAGCTTTTTATTTCAAAGCCTTTAACATTTCATTCAGCGCCGGTCATGCTAATTTTTCTTTTTGCGATCCACGGAAACAACTTTGAAGATGACGACCACAAAATGTAAAATATTCAAGAAATCTGCACCGCTACAGTTTGAAGTCAGAAGTTTACATACACTTAGGTTGGAGTCATTAAAACTAGTTTTTCAACCACCCCCAAATTTCCTGTTAAAACTATAGTTTTGGCAAGTCGGTTCGGACATCTCCTTTGTGCATGACACAAGTAATTTTTCCAACAATTGTTTACAGACAGATTATTTCACGTATAATTCACTGTATCACAATTCCAGTGGGTCAAACGTTTACATACACTAAGTTGACTGTGCCTTTAAACAGCTTGGAAAATTCCAGAAAAATATGTCATGGCTAGAAGCTTCTGATAGGCTAATTGACATCATTTGAGACAATTGAAGGTGTACCTGTGGATGTATTTCAAGGCCTACCTTCAAATTCAGTGCCTCTTTGCTTGACATCATGGGAAAATCTAAAGAAATCAGCCAAGACCTCCGAAAAAAATTGTAGACCTCCACAAATCTGGTTCATCCTTGTGAGCAACTTTAAAACGCCTGAGGGTACCACGTTCATCTGTACAAACAATAGTGCGCAAGTATAAACACCATGGGACCATGCAGCCGTCATACCGCTCAGGAAGGAGACGTGTTCTGTCTCCTAGAGATAAATGTGCTTTGGTGCGAAAAGTGCAAATCAATCCCAGAACAACAGCAAAGGACCTTGTGAAGATGCTGGAGGAAACAGGTACAAAAGTATCTATATCCACAGTAAAACGAGTCCTAAATCAACATAACCTGAAAGGCCGCTCAGCAAGGAAGAAGCCACTACTCCAAAACCGCCATAAAAAAGACAGACTACGGTTTGCAACTGCACATGGGGACAAAGATCGTACTTTTTGGAGAAATGTCCTCTGGTCTGATGAAACAAAAATAGAACTGTTTGTCCATAATGACCATTGTTATGTTTGGAGGAAAAAGGGAGAGGCTTGCAAGCCAAAGAACACCATCCCAACCGTGAAGCACGGGGGTGGCAGCATCATGTTGTGAGGGTGCTTTGCTGCAGGAGGGACTGGTGCACTTCACAAAATAGATGGCATCATGAAGTAGGAAAATGATGTGGATATATTGACGCAACATCTCAAGACATCAGTCAGGAAGTCAAAGCTTGGTCGCAAATGGGTCTTCCAAATGGACAATGACCCCAAGCATACTTCTAAAGTTGTGGCAAAATGGCTTAAGGACAACAAAGTCAAGGTATTGGAGTGGCCATCACAAAGCCCTGACCTCAATCATATAGAACATTTGTAGGCAGAACTGAAAAAGCTTGTGCGAGCAAGGAGGCCTTACAAACCTGACACCGTTACACCAGCTCTGTCAGGAGGAATGTGCCAAAATTTACCCAACTTATTGTGGGAAGCTTGTGGAAGGCTACCCGAAACGTTTGACCCAAGTTAAACAATTTAAAGGCAATGCTACCAAATACTAATTGAGTGTATGTAAACTTCTGACCTACTGGTAATGTGATGAAAGAAATAAAAGCTGAAATAAATCACTCTCTCTACTATTATTCTGAGTGGTGATCCTAACTGACCTAAGACAGGGAATTTTTACTCAGATTAAATGTCAGGAATTGTGAAAAACTGAGTTTAAATGTATTTGGCTAAGGTGTATGTAAACTTCCAACTTCAACTGTATGTCAACAGAGCTTGGCGCTTATTATTGGATGTATTAGGTTACTTTTTGGATATAAGGTTAATGATATGTTAGAGAAAGACCCCACTGAATGATTTAGAACATCAATCATATTTGTTTTGGTAAAATGTATTTTATAACAAGTGAAATTTCATCACCAAAGGCATTTTCACCCACTCTGGGCACGGTAGGTGGACACCCTTAACAGTGCTCTAAGGCCACTTACAGACACAAGCTGGTTTGAGTATAGGATATGTGTTTGTTTTTCATTGTCCCACATGCATCTGTCTATTATGTTTTCCAGATTTTGGGCATCAGTAGAGCCATACTGTGCTGACATCACAAATGAAGAAATCCGGGTTCTGGAAGAACTATTGAAGCCCCCGGATGATGAGGCTGAATACTACAAGGTACAATATTGAATGTCCAAAATCATACCCCTTTTGTGTTTTATGTCATATTATGCTCATTGCATTAGTAGCTAGCTTACCAGATCCCAAGCACTACTAGCATATCTGATAGTAGGTATTCTGTGACAATTCAGATAAGAGTTGTGCTTTGGAATGGTGTGTTACTCACATCCTCTGTTACAGATTTCCCCAAGGAGAAAACATAGATTAATAGTATTGGTTATATTGTAAAGATTCCAGCATTGGGGAAACACTTCTCTCAGCGATGGGCTCAGGAGGATATACTGGAGGAACAGAGGGAAGGAGCACGAGCCAACGACAAGAAGAAAAGCCTCATGGGACCACTATCTGAGCTTGACGCCAAAGGTGAGTGCACGCCAGGGATGGGAATGATGACATACAGTATGTATTGAATGGATGAGCCTTCATAAATGGGTATTGTGTCTGTCTACATTCAGCATAGAAATTATCATGTGTACTTGTCTGATATGAGAATGCTTTTATTCTCTCAGATGTGGATGCCTTGCTAAAGAAGTCAGAGTCCCAGCACGACCCCCCAGAGGATGGTTGTCCCTTCGGTCCTCTCACACAGAGGCTCCTTCAAGCTCTTGTTGAGGTCACATACAGTTGAAGTCGGAAGTTTACATACACCTTAGCCAAATACATTTAAACTCAGTTTTTCACAATTCCTGACATTTAATCGTAGTAAACATTCACTGTCTTAGGTCAGTTAGGATCACCACTCAGAATAATAGTAGAGAGAGTGATTTATTTCAGCTTTTATTTCTTTCATCACATTCCCAGTAGGTCAGAAGTTTACATACACTCAATTAGTATTTGGTAGCATTGCCTTTAAATTGTTTAACTTGGGTCAAACGTTTCGGGTAGCCTTCCACAAGCTTCCCACAATAATTTGGGTGAATTTTGGCCCATTACTCCTGACAGAGCTGGTGTAACTGAGTCAGGTTTGTAGGCCTCCTTGCTCGCCCACACATTTTCTATAGGATTGAGGTCAGGGCTTTGTGATGGCCACTCCAATACCTTGACTTTGTTGTCCTTAAGCCATTTTGCCACAACTTTAGAAGTATGCTTGGGGTCATTGTCCATTTGGAAGACCCATTTGCGACCAAGCTTTAACTTCCTGACTGATGTCTTGAGATGTTGCGTCAATATATCCATATAATTTTCCTACCTCGTGATGCCATCTATTTTGTGAAGTGCACCAGTCCCTTATGCAGCAAAGCACCCCCACAACATGATGCTGCCACCCCCGTGCTTCACGGTTGGGATGATGTTCTTTGGCTTGCAAGCCTCCCCTTTTTTCCTCCAAACATAACGATGACCATTATGGTCAAACAGTTCTATTTTTGTTTCATCAGACCAGGGGACATTTCTCCATAAAGTACGATCTTTGTCCCCATGTGCAGTTGCAAACGGTAGTTTGGCTTTTTAATGGCAGTTTTGGAACAGTGGCTTCTTCCTTGCTGAGCGGCCTTTCAGGTTATGTCGATATAGGACTCGTTTTACTGTGGATATAGATACTTTTGTGCCCGTTTCCTCCAGCATCTTCACAAGGTCCTTTGCTGCTGTTCTGGGATTGATTTGCACATTTCGCACCAAAGCACATTCATCTCTTGGAGACAGAATGCGTCACCTTCCTGAGCGGTATGACGGCTGCATGGTCCCATGGTGTTTATACTTGCGTACTATTGTTTGTACAGATGAACGTGGTACCCTCAGGCGTTTGAAAATTGCTCACAAGGATGAACCAGATTTGTGGAGGTCTACAATTTATTTTCTGGTGTCTTGGCTGATTTCTTTTGATTTTCCCATGATGTCAAGCAAAGAGGCACTGAATTTGAAGGTAGGCCTTGAAATACATCCACAGGTACACCTTCAATTGACTCAAATTATGTCAATTAGCCTAACAGAAAGCTTCTAAAGCCATGACATAATTTTCTGGAATTTTCCAAGCTGTTTAAAGGCACAGTCAATACAGTGAATTATAAGTGAACAACTGTAAACAATTGTTGGAAAAATTACTTGTGTCATGCACAAAGTAGATGTCCGAACTGACTTGCCAAAAGTAGTTTGTTAACGAGAAATTTGTGGATTGGTTGAAAAACGAGTTTTAATGACTCCAACCTTAGTATGTAAACTTCCGACTTCAACTGTATCTTAGGCTTTATTGTTGACTACGCATAAAATTCTAAATTATTTTTGAGAACTTAACCCTGCAAATAACTAGTTGATTTGAATAGTTTATAATTAAAATGTAGAATTTAAATTCTTTAATCTTGTTGTTTTTTCGTGCAGGAGAATATCATATCACCCATGGAGGATTCTCCAGTCCCCGACATATCGGGGAAGGATGGTGGGAACGACGGGGCTGGGACCTCACCTCGCAACCAGGGCAAAGCTTTTAGGTAAAGACCTATCCTCCATAAAGTAACATCACCCCCTCATAACCTTGTAGGATACATTCTATAGATACCCTGAAAGAAAATGCTGAATAGCAACAAAGCGGGGCTCGACATACAAGGATACCCGCTGGCCTGGGGAGGTTTTGGACCCCCCCTTGGCCAGTCAACCATCCACATCATTGGCCCGCTTGGGCCAGTGAAAATAATATTGTAATAATGCTATTTTCAATCTAGGCTACATAATTGATGAAAAAACAGATGAATTCCTGAAAATGTTAGTTCGTTATGTAGATTATTTATCAAACACGTGCCGCACACGATGCAGCAGCTCACAAAATGAACGGGGATACCTGAAGGCATACCTGAATGCCTTCAACTGAAATGTGTCTTCCGCATTTATCCCAACCCCTCTGAATCAGAAACGACAACGGTAGGAAAGATGTTTCAACTTATGATATCTACAAGTAAATTCTAAGGCAACAATGGGTATGCAAACCAGGTATTCAAATAGTTTGGTCTGAAGTCTTGGTTGAATCTTTGCGATATGCAATTCAATCATTGTGTGCTGTTTGAATAAACATTTCTAAAGGCTTTGAAATATTAAAAAAAAAACGGCCCAATTAAATGTTGACTGCAAAGTAGGTCTACGTGATATCATGATGATTTGTATCCATTGGGGGGGCATTTGTTTGGCAAACCCTGCCATCACATCATGTAGCCTACACTGTAGATTGGTAGGCTACAGTACAAAACACAGCTAGCCAAACACAACGGTCTTTTGCTAGGTGAGCAATTGATTTAAAGGTAAACTACACCCTCCAATTATATATATTTTTTTTTCTTTCTCCCAGACCTCAAATGGTCTCTTGATGTGGTTTAAGCGTTGTTATGGACTGGTACTCTATAATAAAAAAAAAAAATGCTTTTTAAGAGTGAAACAAGGAAACCTGGAAAAACCGTGAACTATATTTAGCTAAATATAAAACTGATTTTATAGGGCCCTACAACTCGCTAACAAAATCGCTAACAATAACACTCTTTTTGAGATTGCACAAAGGTTTAATTATCTCTCTCCAAACAATGTAAATATGATATTGTCAAGTAATAATTATATAAAATTTAATTATTTGTGTATGGAGGGTAGGCTACTTGCTTAGCCCGCAAATTAAAGATACAATTTAAATGATTTGCACATTATTCGGGCCAGTAGCTTTCAGTTGGCATTGGCCGGTGTGCCACTGGCAATTTAACCTGAATGTCAAGCCCTGAACAAAGGCTTTGTAGATTACACCGAAGTATTCCAATCACTGCTTACTTCTTCTGCAACTCTGCAGAAGTTCTGCAACTCACTAATCAGTTAACTAGTTATTTCTCTCCTCTGACTTTCTCTCTTTCCTAGTGTTCCTCACACACGCTCCCTAGAAGCGCGGATCAAGGAGGAGCTGATGTCTCAGGGGCTTCTGGATTCTGAGGAGCGGCCCGGAGCAGGCGGAGACTCAGAGGATGAGGTGCTGGCTGAGCTCCACAAGAGACAGGCTGAACTCAAAGCCCTGAGCGCCCACAACAGATCACGCAAGCAGGAGCTACTCCGGTGAGAGCACAGGAGAAAAGGGCAGGGGAGAAATGTAAAATATACATCAGAAATAAGGTTTATTAAGGTCAAAAAGGATTGTATGATGACTTAGTTCAAGACCTATAAGGAGGGATGTTCTGATGTCAATGATAATGAATTGCACTTATAGAAGGCCCAGTTGGTTCTCATTGTGTTCCACTTCATCCACCATCAATTTATAGAGTGGAGATTAAGGGAATTTTTAACTTTTTTTATTTTTTGATGTGAACACACATCAAACTATTACTGGATTAGGATATTATTCATAACAAACCTCAACATACATCCTTTACTCTAAACTTCCCGTCCTCCTCAGCCTGGCAAAGGAGGAGATGCGGAAGCAGGAGTTGCGGCAGAGGGTCCGGGTGTCGGATAATGAGGTCATGGAGGGCTTCCGTCGCATCATGGCTGCTAGGCAGAAAAAACGAATGCCGACAAAGAAGGAGAAAGATCAGGCATGGAAAGCACTGAAGGAGAGGGACAGCATCCTCAAGCTGCTGGATGGTTAGAGGGACAATAGTTTAGGGTGGGAATGAGATGGGAAGGGGTAGATTTTCAGTCTGCCAATGAGTATATACTGTTGTATGTGTTTTGTCATATGCTTCCATGCTCTAGTGGCCATAAGCATTTGTGTTACTTTATAAAACTCCCCAAATGGAAGGTCAGTGAATACCTGCAATGATGTAGCATGATTGTCATAGTTGTTGACACTCAATGTTGAAAATGGAGGTATCCATGTTTTGTATTGATAATTACTGTATTCTTGCATGAATGTGCTAACTAAACTTTCAGTGCATATTCACTATTGGAACATCGTCACCATAAGAGCTTATGATCATTTAATGTCCATTGCTGGCGTTTGTTTGTTTTTTACTAATAACTGATAGTTTCCCACTGGCATTTTCTAAGTTCTGTTGTCGATTTTTGTTTTTATTTTATTTTTAACGTTATATAGTGCATTTCTTTTGTCTAGTATGGAAAAACAAACTATGAATGTTTGAATAAATAAATATCAGAAAGGGTTATGAGGGAGTGTTTGTAATGTGCCATTCAACTTTCACACTAGCAACGTAATGTTGGGAAACGTTTAACCAACGATTTTAATAGCTAAACCAAGATAAACCACAGTCTGTCGTTATCAACGAGAACAAATGAGTCATAGTTGGCAGAACAAGCGAGGTAGTAAAATCCTATTGGCCTGTTCTAACATCATCTGCATATTCCGTTAGGGAACGTCTATTCTGAAGTGAGCGTGTGCAATAACTAAATTAGCCTTTGCACTCCTAACGCGATTTTTTACAACTTTAGCAAAAGGTGAAGTCAACGAAACTTTGTCCACTCTGTTCATAATAGATCTCTAGTTTTGGCAACAAAACTATTGATATCAAATGTTTCATCGATGAGAAAATGTCGGCTGAAATCCATCTCCTTTTTACAAATAACTGGTATTGTTTCCCACTGGCATTTTCCAAGTTCTGTTGTCGATTTTTGTTTAAATTTTATTTTTAACGTTATATAGTGCATTTCTATTCTCTAGTATAGAAAAACAAACTGAATGTTTGAATACATATCAGAAAAAGGGTTGTGAGGGAATGTCTGTAATGTGCCATTCAACTTTTACACAAGGCACGTGACGTTGGGAAACGTTTAACCAAAGATTTGAATAGCTAAACCAAGAAAGACACAGTCTGTCGTTTCCAATGGGAACAATTGAGTCATAGCGAGCAGAACAACAAGGAGGTAGGCAGAGCCAAGCACGAGCTACCAAGATCCTATTGGCCCGTTCTAGCATCATCTGCATATTCCGTTAGGGAACGCCTATTCTGAAGTGCGCGTGTGCAATAACTCAATTCGCCTTAGTACTCCTAAACAACGCGATTTTTTATAACTTTGGCAAATGGTAAAGTCTACACAACTTAGTTCACTCTGTTCATAACACACTTCTAGTTTTGTGAACAGAAAACTGTATTGAGAGCAAATGTTTCATCGATGAGAAAATGTGCCGAATGTCGGCCGAAATCCATCTCCTCCCACTGAAGGGCACATGGTTTGTGGAAACGCCAAGCGGAAATTTATACATCCCGAAATATCTGTCTCATTGTCTGCATTCCAAACATTTAAAAGACCCCAGCCCTCAAATGAAGTGGACACTTCTGATGACGTCTGACGAGTTGACACTTGCAGGGCGAGGGAAGAGTTAATTAATTTTAAATGGACCGCTCTTGCCCGGAAATTTGTCAGTCGTTCATCACACGGTTGTGTTTTCAGTCATTATGAAACAGTTGTGTGCGCTACAGTCAATTGTGATTGCATTTCATATCTTGGCTAGAAGACAACGCATCCGCAGACATCGAATGTTTGCCATTCTACTATATCAGGTAAATTGAAAATTACAACGTATAAGTGTGATGCCAGGGAAAGTTATATGCGCAAGTTAACGTTTCCAAAAAAGAATCAAACAAAAACATAATTACTTTTATGATATGTGTTTGAATCGTCATGTGCATTAGTAACAGACTTTCTAAATGATTTACATTCGTTTTAATTCCATTTGTATGTTGACTTCTCCATATTAATGTTGGTTTTAAGTTATGGCGGACTTTTCTTAGCGGATGTACAATCATCGCGAATTGAATTATGGGGCGTTTCAGGCCCGGGCTGCGTTTCAAACTCATAAAAGACACTTTTATTTTTTTGTTGTTAAAAAAATCTAAATCTAGTTTATATTTTAGATTAATTGTAATTTTTTATTAACAACAAATCAATACAGGAAGTACATGTGGGAACACAAGTATATATAAATAATATACAAAGTACAATTGGGGTAGGGGGTACAATATCACATTACACAAGGACCTTAAGGGACATGCATACACTTATAATTCTAACAGCTTTTTTGTTAGAGTATTTAATTGTCTTAAAATATAGTTCAATTTCTTTTTGTAAGGTAAGAAAATGTGGTGTTTTGTTTGTAAATGTACATTTGTGAATATGAAAATTTGTCCAAAAGAATGAAATTAATTACATAAAATTGTTTAAACTTATTTCTATCGTAGCTAAAGAATCCAAGCAGTACATCTCTCCACAATAGTGTAAATTCTTCAGAAATGTGTTCAATTATAAATCTACTGATGTCTTGCCACAGTTTTCTTACATGAATACAATGCCAAAAAAGATGCAACACTATTTCTGGGTGATCATTACAAAAGGTACAATTTGAGTTTATGTTTTCCTAAAACTTCTTCATATAGTGGTTGGCAGGATAATATTTATTAACAATTTTAAAGGAAACTTCTGTAATTTTGTTAACAAGTAGGTATGTTTGTGGCAACATCCAAACTTTTTTCCAACAGATATTATCAATAAATCCGTTCCAATAATGCATGACATAAGGTATAGATACGAACCTTGTTTCAACAGGATGTTGTATCGCTCTTGTTAAATGGACCAAAAGAGAAACAAATCTTTCCTACTGATGAGTCAACAGGGTTAATGGAAGGTAGGTTCTGAGGGTCAGGTCTTGACATGTTCCTGAATAATAAAGCAACACCTGAGGGAATGGCATCTAAAAGAATTGCAAAATCTTTAGGTGTTACAGGGACAAGAATTCCTTATAACTAAGTAAAAAACCTCTGCATTTACAAGTTGGCTCACCAATAGGATATTATTTCGGAACCAATATTCTAAAAATAAAGAACTATTTTTTACAATATACCTCGATTATTCCATCTATAATATCTGTGTGGAGAAACATTATGCTTATAAATTAAGGACCATGACAAGAAAACCTGCTGATGAAAAGCAGAAAGTTTCACTGGAACTTTGTCAATATTATAATTGCAAACCAACATGAAGTTAATGCCACTAAAAGTAGAAAAGACATGATGGGGAATAAAATTCCACATAGAAGTGGGTCTTTATTTATTTATTTATATATATATTTTTTAAATAATCAACTTTATTTAACCAGGTAGGCCAGTTGAGAACAAGTTCTCATTTACAACTGCGACCTGGCAGAGATAAAACAAAACAGTGCGACAAAAAACAACACAGTTACACATGGAATAAACAAAAGTACAGTCAATACCACAATAGAAAAATCTATATACAGTGTGTGCAAATGGTGTAAGGAGGTAAGGCAGTAAATAGGCTAATAGCAGCGAAGAAATTACAATTTAGCAAATGAACACTGGAGTGACAGATGTGCAGATGATCATGTGCAAGTAGAAATTCTGGTGTGGAAAAGAACAAAAAAAGTAAATAAAAACTATGGGGATGAGGTAGGTAGTTGGATGGGCTATTTACAGATGGGCTGTGTACAGCTGCAGCAATCGGTAAGCTGCTCAGATAGCTGATGCTTAAAGTTAGTGAGGGAGATATAAGTCTCCAACTTCAACGATTTTTGCAATTTGTTCCAGTCATTGGCAGCAGAGAACTGTAAGGAAAGGCGGCCAAAGCAGGTGTTGGCTTTGGGGATGACCAGTGAGATAGACCTGCTGGAGCGTGTGCTACGTGTGGGTGTTGCTGTGGTGACCAGTGAGCTGAGATAAGGCAGAGCTTTACCTAGCAAAGACTTATAGATGACCTGGAGCCAGTAGGTTTGGCGACGAATATGTAGCGAGGGCCAGCCAACGAGAGCATACAGGTCGCAGTGGTGGGTAGTATATGGGGCTTTGGTGACAAAACGGATGGCACTGTGATAAACTGCATCCAGTTTGCTGAGTAGAGTGTTGGAGGCAATTTTGTAAATGACATCGCCGAAGTCGAGGATCGGTAGGATAGTCAGTTTTACGAGGGTATGTTTAGCAGCGTGAGTGAAGGAGGCTTTGTTGCGAAATAGGAAGCCGATTCTAGAATGGTGTCGGCTGCGTAGAGGTGGATCAAGGAATCACCCGCAGCAAGAGTGACATCATTGATATATACAGGCTTACCTAGCAGACTTATAGATGACCTGGAGCCAGTGGTTTGGTGACGAATATGAAGCAAGGGCCAGCCAAGGAGAGCATACAGGTCACAGTGGTGGGTAGTATATGACCTCGTCTGGAGGTTAGTTAACACAGTGTCCAAAGAAGGGCCAGAGGTATACAGAATGCTGTCGTCTGCATAGATGTTGATCAGAGAATCACCGGCAGCAAGAGCGACATCATTGATGTATACAGAGAAAAGAGCCGGTCCGAGAATTGAATCCTGTGGCACCCCCATAGAGACTGCCAGAGGTCCGGACAACAGGCCCTCCGACTTGACACACTGAACTCTATCTGAGAATTAGTTGGTGAACCAGGCGAGGCAGTCATTTGAGAAACCAAGGCTGTTGAGTCTGCTGATAAGAATACGGTGATTGACAGAGTCGAAAGCCTTGGCCAGGTCGATGAAGACGGCTGCACAGTACTGTCTTTTATTGATGGCGGTTATGATATCGTTTAGTACCTTGAGCGTGGCTGAGGTTCACCTGTGACCAGCTCGGAAACCGGATTGCACAGCGGAGAAGGTACGGTGGGATTCGAAATGGTCAGTGATCTGTTTGTTAACTTGGTTTTCAAAGACTTTAGAAAGGCAGGGCAGGATAGATATATGTCTGTAACAGTTTGGGTCTAGAGTGTCACATCCTTTGAAGAGAGGGAAAACCGCGGCAGCTTTCCAGTCTTTAGGAATCTTGGACGATACGAAAGAGAGATTGAACAGACTAGTAATAGGGGTTGCAACAATGGCGCCGATAATTTTTTAGAAAGAGAGGGTCCAGATTGTCTAGCCCAGCTGATTTGTGCAGGTCCAGGTTTTGCAGCTCTTTCAGAACATCTGCTATCTGGATTTGGGTGAAGGAGAAGCTGGGGAGGCTTAGGCAAGTAGCTGCGGGGGGTGCGGAGCTGTTGGCCGGGGTTGGGGTAGCCAGGTGGAAAACTGGCCAGCCGTAGAGAAATGCTTATTGAAATTTTCGATTATCGTGGATTTATCGGTGGTGACAGTGTTTCCTAGCCTCAGTGCAGTGGACAGCTGGGAGGAGGTGCTCTTATTCTCTATGGACTTTATAGTGTCCCAGAACCTTTTGGAGTTTGTGCTACAGGATGCACATTTTTTGAAAAAGCTAGTCTTTGCTTTCCTAACTGACTGTGTGTATTGATTCCTGACTTGCCTGAAAAGTTGCATATCGCGGGGACTATTCTATGATAATGCAGTACGCCACAGGATGTTTTTGTGCTGGTCGAGGGCAGTCAGGTCTGGAGTGAACCAAGGGCTATATCTGTTTTTAGTTCTACATTTTTTGAAAGGGGCATGCTTATTTAAGATGGTGAGGAAATTACTTTTAAAGAACAACCAGGCATCCTCTACTGATGGGATGAGGTCAATATCCTTCCAGGATATCCAGGCCAGGTTGATTAGAAAGGCTTGCTCGCAGAAGTGTTTTAGGGAGCGTTTGACAGTGATGAGGGGTGGTCGTTTCACCGTGGACCCATAACGGATGCAGGCAATGAGGCAGTGATTGCTGAGATCCTGATTTGAGAACAGCAGAGGTGTATTTGGAGGGCAAGTTGATCAGGATAATATCTATGAGGGTGCCCATGTTTACTGATTTAGGGTTGTACCTGGTGGGTTCCTTGATAATTTGTGTGAGATTGAGGGCATCTAGTGTAGATTGTAGGACGGCCGGGGTGTTAAGTATATTCCAGTTTAGGTCACCTAACAGAACGAACTCTGTAGATAGATGGGGGCAATCAATTCACATATGGTGTCCAAGGCACAGCTGGGAGCTGAGGGGGGTCTATAACAGCTGGCAACAGTGAGAGGAGTGATTAATAAAAAAAATTAGAAGCTCGAACTGTTTGGGCATAGACCTGGAACGTATGACAGAACTTTGCAGGCAATCTATTTAAGGTAGTAAAGTCCAGAAAATTCAGCCCACCATACTCATAAGTGTTCATTACAACAGTTCTTCTAATGTAATGGGTACGGTTTCTCCACAGAAAGTTGAAAAGCATCTGGTCTATCTCCTTGCTTATTTTACCGTCAAGATATAAAGATAGAGTGCCAAATGTTAACCAAGGCTGAAGGTATCTCTAGGCTATTAGGACTCTTCCTTTTAAAGATAGGTCTCTCTGTAGCCATTGATTTAGCTTCATCTGGGGGTTTTTAATAAGAGGGTTAAAATTTAGTAAGCCTCTAGACTTATGATCCTTAGTAATGGTTATGCCTAAATATGTAAGTTCTTTCACTGGAATACCATAATATGAAGGTGTCACACAATCTTTGACAGCCATGCGTTCACATTTATTAATGTTAAGATATAGACCAGACGCTTTGGAAAATGATTATATCACATTGATCGATATGGGAAATTGGTTAGCGTCTTTCAGAGAAAGTGTAGTATCGTCAGCCAGCTGGCTTATAATAATTTCTTTACCAGCTATGGAAATACCTTGTACTGGACTATTATTTAAATAATTTTTAAGAAGTTGGGTGTTTTAATAAAAACAGATACGGAGAGGTAAGACAACCTTGCCTATTTCCTCTCTTTACCTCAACTCTAGGGGAGGTGCCATATTTCAATTTGATAGAGCTTTTACCATTTGTATAGAGAGTCTTAAAAGGCTAGGGGGCAGTATTTTTGTTTTTGGCTAAAAAACGTACCCATTTGAAACTGCCTATTTCTCAGCCCCCGAAACTAGAATATGCATATAATAGTCAGATTAGGATAGAAAACACTCTGAATTTTCCAAAACTGTAAAATTTTGTCTGTGAGGTAAACAGAACTGATATTGCAGGCTAAAACCTGTTCTTATGCATCCCTATTGCCCATTTAAAGGGATATCAACCAGACTCCTTTTTCTATGGCTTCCCTAAGGTGTCAACAGCCTTTAGACATAGTTTCAGGCTTTTATTTTGAAGAATGAGCGTGAACGACCACATTGCGTAAGTGGATAGGTGGGGGCTCTGAGTGAGTTGTGCGCAAAAGAGAAAGGCGGCCATTGTTACTCTCGGTCCTAGTGAAAAGCCAACTGTCCCGGTTGATATATTATCGAATAGATATTTGAAAAACACCCTGAGGATGGATTATAAAAAAAGTTTGACATGTTTCTGTGGACATTATGGATATAATTTGGAATTTTTGTCTGCGTTGTCGTGACTGCTCTTTCCGGTGGGTTCCTGGGCATAACGCACCAAACTAACGGAGGTATTTGGATATAAAAAATATCTTTATGGGACAAAAGGAACATTTGTTATCTAACTGGGATTCTCGTGAGTGAAAACATCCGAAGATCATCAAAGGTAAAGGATTAATTTGATTGCTTTTCTGATTTTCGTGACCAAGTTACCTGATGCTAAGTGTACTTATTGTTTTGTCGAGCGATCGATAAATTTACACAAACGCTTGTATTGCTTTCGCTGTAAAGCATAATTTCAAAATCTGAGACGACAGGTGGATTAACAAAAGGCTAAACTGTGTTTTGCAATATTGCACTTGTGATTTCATGAATATGAATATTTTCTAGTAATATTATTTACCTGTGGCGCTATGCTACGCTATTCAGCGTTGCTGATGACAATTATCCCGGATCCGGGATGGGTGGTTCAGGAAGGTTAATAGCCTTAAATAACAAATCCCCAAAGCCACATTTCTCAAGGGAGTGGAAGAGGAACTGATGCTCTACTGTGTCAAATGCTTTATAAAAATAATATGAAGCTATCCTGTTATTAGATCTGAGTAGTCAAGTATGTCTAATACTAGTCTGATATTGTTAGAAATATGTCTGTTCCTCATAAAGCCAGACTGTGTTTCAAAGATTGCATCCAGGACTTCTTTCATTCTTTTTGAAAGTAGTAAGGCTAATATCTTATAGTCATTATTAAGAAGACAAATTGGACGCCAGTTATCGATGAGCAGCACTTCTTTTTTAGGCTTAGGTATCAGTGTTATTAACCCCTGACCCATTGTAGGAGGGAGAACATTGTTTTTAATACTTTCTAAAAAAAGACTTCAAATAGGAAGGGATATTGACAGAAAATAATTTGTAAAATTCTGAAGTAATTTCATCACCTGGTGATTTAATGTTCTTTCGATGTTTGATAGACTCTATAATCGCTTCAAAATTGATGGGTTCATCACACTGTTTAGATTCTGTATCACTGAGAGTGAACATTATTCAGTGAGTAAAAAAACATATCTGTGGTTTCCTGACAGTACGTAGAGCTATACAATTTCCTGTAAAAATGTCTACAGTATTTAGCGATTTTAATTTTTGGTCATCTGTAATAACACCATCAATGTTTAATTTATGGATAGTGTTATTTGTAGATTAAAATTTCTCAAGTCTAAAGAAATAGGATGAATTCTGTTCTCCCTTATCAATCCATTTTTTCCTGATCTAATAAAGGCTCCTTCTGCTTTTAATCTCTCTATATTATCCAGTTTATTTAACCTATATATATCATCCAGTTTATTTAATCTATATATATATATTATCCAGTTTATTTTGTATCTCAATCAGTTCCATCTTCTCCTCCCCCGAGAGGCCGGCTGGGGACCTCTGAGAAAGGGAAGTTATCTTAATGATCACCTTTTCCTCCTCAGCTTTTCTGGTTTTAGCAAGATTCAGCTTTTCTGGTTTTAGCAAGATTACTACCATATTTTTGAACACCTCAAATTTAAAGAGCTCCCAGTTCTTGCAATAAGATGTTCTTCACAAGCCCTTTCCCAAAAGTGTGAGAGCAGATCTTTAACCTCAAACTTAACTATATCATTATTTAATAACGAGCTATTTAGCTTCCAGTAGGATGCTCTACCAACGTTAGCATCAGGGGTAAATATTTTGATATCAATGTAAATGGCACTATGATCTGTGAGGGGACTAGTACAAATATACATTTGGATATAAGCCAAAAATCTATTCTGGACTTTCTGGAACCTATTTTGTTACTGTCAGCCAGAAACCTCTCTCCATGTATCAGTAAGATCAAAATTTTTCATAAAAAGTATTAAACCCAAATTCTGACTGGTTGAAGAAAAAAAAGACACACCCTCGCCCACTTACCCTCGCCTTATATCCTTGGGGAATCCTCGTCACAATCTTGGACGTCGGTCCAAACGATTAGCCAAACAAGGGAAATTCGCAACGTAAGCCCTTCTTTTTGATCGAGTTTGCGAGTGTACAATTATTTTCACTTCAGGGCTGAAACGCCCCACAATTATTGTACATACGCTAAGAAAAGTCAGCCGAAACTTAAGACCTCAACGTCAATATGGATAAGTAAACATACATGTAAACTAATGTAAAAAGGTTAGAAATTGTGCTACTAATGGACATGACGGCACAAACACATCTCATAAAAGTAGTAATATTTTTGTTTGGTTTGCTTTTGGATTTTTTATTTATTAAACATTTTCATTCTTCAGAAGTTCCAGCTAGGCAGGCTAACGTTATTTAGCTAATTAATTTGCTAGCTATCATACAGTAGGCATATATTAATAATTATATAGTTAATATAGACATGCAATCATAATTGACTGTAGCGCACATAAAGCACCCACAAGCTACCCGTGGCTGAAAACACAATCATCGCGGGATGAACAGTGACGAATTTCCGGGAAAGGGCGATCCATTTAAAAACATTCCTTCCGCCCTTGCCCTGCAAGTGTATACTCGTCACACGTCATGAAACGTCATCAGAAGTGTCCACTTAATTTGAGGGCTGAGGGGATAGGGTGTCTTAAGTGTTTGGAATGCTGCCCTTGAGTCATCGTGGAAAATGTTACATTTGTCAGTAATATACACAATGCATGCATTTCATTACTGCATGTTGTTTCATCAGACACTGGGCTGAGGATGTGTGGGAGGACTGCATCACAAATGCATGGGTTAGATTAATCTTAATCTTTGACTGCATTCATCCTGAAGGTGGAGAGCGCCTCTCAGTACAGAGACCGAGGTGGAAAGAATGGGATTCGGATACGTACCGACCTTCCTACAACAAGAGTCCACAGTCCTTGAGCCCAGCCTTGTCCCAAACACATTTTGATAAGGTAAGCAAAGTATAGGTGTTCAACTGATCCTGGCTAGGGGGCTGGATGTTTCTGTGGGGGGGAGGGGGGCTTCATTTGCACCCTGCCTGGAGAGAGATTTGTGTATTAACCAGACGGTCTGCATCCACCCCTTTTCCCTCAGAATGCCCCAGTGGATGAGTGTGTGCTGGCAGCAATGACCCAAGCAAGATGCAGTACAGCACCAACAACTGTCGCAGCGGGAGCCTGCTAGAGAAGTCCTAAAAGGTGCAGAGTGAGTTGGATTCATCTTCACATGAAATACACATAACTCATCAACTGGGACAGCATGCATCCTCAAACTTGGTGTATTAGTAAATGTTTGTGTACCATTTCATTCAGGATCCGCTGCTGAAAGGACAGCACTGTTTCATCTTGGCTGACGGCTTTTATGAATAGAGGAGGCAGGAGAAAGATAAGCAGCCCTTCATCTATTTCCCCCAGACTCAAGGACCCGCTCACGTGAAAACAGAGGACCAGGATAAGGATACACAGACATGCATGTCTGAAGAAGGCTCTGTAGACCTGGAAGAGGTGAGCCTACCCACACATGCACCTTTCATCACTAAGAAAACGTAACATTCAGAATAAGATGATTGAGTCTGATTACACTGATGAGATCTCCCATCTTCCCTTTTTCTCAAAAATACTTTAGCACTCTCCCACTGACTCCATCCTGACCCATTTTGTGATCCTTCTGTTTGTCTGCAGTAATGAAATAATGTAAACTTTGCCTTTTGAGGTACTTCTTTCTTATGTAGGAGGACAAAGGAGTCTGTGAGTGGAGAGGATGGCTGTTGCTGACCATTGTAGGACTGTTTGACTGATGGACTACCCATAGTGGAGATCCCCTCTAGACCTACACTGTGATCACTCTGGGTACATCCCCCATCTTCAAGGCATCGATGACCAGTATGGGTCTGTTTAAAACATTACTCTCTTCTTGAGTAAAGTATGTTCTTTATATATGAAAGTTTGTGTACGAGGTAGAATCACCAATGATTTTGCTTGTGTTGCAGGATGCCAGTGATTCTCGACAGAGGTCAGAAGATGGCTGAATTTTGGTCAGGTGAGGTCATTAGATGCCCTAAAACTGCTTCAGTCCAAAAACAAACTGACCTTTCACCCTGTCTCTTCACTGGTCAATAACTCTCAAAACAATTCCCGAGTGCCTGCTGCCAGTGGATCCTCAGGCTAAGAAAGTACAACTGCATGACTTCACTGAGCTACATACTAATATTTGAGATGTCTGAGCTGTTCCAATCATTGAATAGCTCCTGATCATTGGTCTGGGACAACCTTTCTAAAAACATCTAGATTTAAAACTTTGAAGAGTAAAAATACATAATGGACTCCATACCATTCTACACTTTCCTCCCTGCCTCCCCTCGTCAAATACACTTCCTTCCCCAGGAGCCCAAACCCTCAGCTGGCAGTAAGATGATGATGGGCTGGCTCAAGAGCAGCACACCCTCCAAGAGGAAAGAGCCAGATACTGGGAAAGTCAAACAGGAGGGCCACACAGGAGAGACCAGGCCTGAGAAGCAGCCGAAGACTGCAGGACCGCTCCAACAGTGGCTGCAGGTAACCAGTAAGAAACCCAGGACCAACTGAGTGGTTGGGACAAACATTGACTGACTTTGAAAAGAGATGGGAACAGACTGAAGAATGTATGTCTTATTGTCTTGATGTGGAAGAGCACAAATGGTTTGATTATTTTTATGTCTGGTGTTGGTTGAAGATAATGTAATTAAACGTTTGACAGATTTCGATGGTCCCGTGTTCTGTCAACTTTCACAAGTGACCAATTTTTATATTTCGGTACAAGTAGTGGACTGAATACAAATACCAAGTGAGTGCCCCCATGCAAAATGACACATTTCAATGTATACTATAGATTTTAGTAAACTCTTTCTTTCAACAGCTGTGTGTATGAGAGCCATGATAGTAACCTACTGTGCTTTAACTACCTGTTCTACTTGCAGTAACACACACAGATTCTTTATTCAATAACCATTATTATTACCTGAAACCCAAAGACATTTTTAAACAATGTAGATTAAGTGCATTAATCATTTCATTAACTTGATTAATGCTAACACATTTCCCCCATATGTCCTCTGATGCAATTCAAATTCTAAACATAATATGCGAACAGACAAAATATCTGATCGGTAAAAAAAAAATCAAGCACTTAAATAATTTGCCAACCTGAGCTATAGGCAGAGCGAGTAACTGACAAGACTTTTTTCCCCTATAAACAATTGACAAAGGTTTGTAATAGTTGACAGTGTAAAAAGAAGACGGGTAATACCTAATAATAGTAAAGAGATATTTCTACTGAAAATATATCTCCCTTGGTTTGATTCTCTACCCAGTGTCAGGTCTCAATGTTGACAAAATAATTTGCTGCCTGACTTTTCCCCCATTGAGAAACAATGTGTAGGGCAGTTGAGGACATCATGGAAGTTGGGGAGCAGAGTTAAAATCCATATTGCCTCTTCTGCCTTGAGCTAAAAAAAATAAAAATAAAATAAAGTGTTTATTGTGGCTCCAAAATAAGGTGTCAAATAGGGTTTGAATAAGCCTACATGACAACAAAGTGCAAAAAATGCCTTCAACACACTTGTATGTTGGATTTGCTAGTTCACATCCAATCCAATTAACACATGTATCTTCAGGCAGTACATTGGTATAACCCCCACACACCATTGATATAAATTACTCAATCTGATCCTTCACCACTGGAACTTTGGGAGTGAACTATATCTAACTCCCCTTATAAAATGTTATGAGGCTGGTGCCATGGAAACAATGGCATCTAAAAAGGTTAAGGGGAAATAATAAGCAGGTATGCTGTTAAATGCTCTAATATCCATCTGGGTGTTCTTTGGGCTTGGAGACTCATCTTGAGAGTAAATGTGTGATGTGTACACAGGGATGAGTACAGTGTGTGTGTGTGTGTGTAAAGTATACTTTACGAGCGGAACTCTGCTTGCATCTACGAAGGCCAGTGATGATATTGGGCAGAGGAGAGCACACAGGGGCATGGGGGATAAAGGGTAGACAAGGCAAGACAGAGTAGCAGGGCCAACAGTTGTCCCCTGTAGGTCTCTTAGGTCCTCAGCAGCTGCAGGCCTCCGCTGATGGCTTGGCCCGTTCGTTCCTGTCCAGCTTTATTGGTTCAGGAAACTCATTGTACAACTCCACCTCTGTCTCCTAAAAGACGAGATGGTGTTAAGTACTTTAAAGTATTTTTACTGAAGTAGTTTTGTGGGGTATCTATACATAACTATTTATATTTTACAAGTTTTACTTTACTACATTCTTAAAGACAATATTGTACTTTTTACTCCATACATTTTCCCTGACACCCAAAAGTTTGTTACATTTTGATAGGAAACTGGTCCAAATTCATGCACTTATCAAGAGAACATCCCTGGTCATCCCTATTGCCTCTGATCTGGCGGACTCACATAACACAAATGCTTTCTTTGTCAATTATGTCAGTGTTGGAGTGTGCCCATGGGTATCTGTAAATTAAAAAAACAGACAATTTTGCCACCTGGTTTGCTTAATATAAGCAATTTGAAATTATTTATACTTTTTCTTTTGATACTTAAGTATTTTTTCCCAATTACATTTACTTTTGTATATTTAAAACCAAATACTTTTAGACTGACTCAAGTAGTATTTTACTGGGTGACTACTTTTACTTGAGTCATTTTCTATTGAGATATCTTTACTTTTACTCAAGTATGACAATTGGGTACTTTTTCCACCACCACTGAGCTTTTTTGTGTGACTTCAACATACAGTGCCTTCGAAGTATTCTAACCCCTTGACTTTCACATTTCGATGTGTTACAAATTGGGATTAAAATGGAGTTATTTTTTTTTTTCTTCAACGATCAACACAAAATACTCTAATGTCAAAGTTGAATATATACAGTACCAGTCAAAAGTTTGGACACCTACTCATTAAAGGGTTTTTCTTCATTTTTTATTATTTTCTACATTGTAGAATAATAGTGAAGACAAACTATGTAGTAACCAAAAGTGTTAAACAAATCAATCTATTTTAGATTCTTCAAAGTTGCCACCCTTTGCCTTGATGACAGCTTTGCACACTCTTGGCAATAATAAAAAATAAATCAATAATATATCTTCATTAGATAAGTATTCAACCCCTTAGTCAATACATGTTAGAATCACCTTTGGCAGTGATTACAGCATAAGTATCTTGAAAAGAGCTTTATACACCTGGATATTTGCCCATTATTCTTTTTTTTAAACTCTTAAAGCTCTGTCAAGTTGGTTGTGATCATTGCTAGACAGACATTTAAGTCTTGCCATAGATTTAAGCCAAAACTGTAACTAGGCCACTCTGGAACATTCAATGTCGTCTTGGTAAGCAACTTGTGTAAATTTGGCCTAGAGTTTTAGGTTATTGTCCTGCTGAAAGGTGAATGTCTCCCAGTGTCTGTTAGAAACCAGGTTTTCCTCTAGGATTTTGCCTGTGCTGAGCTCTAAAAACTCACTAGACCTTGCCGATGACTACCTGATCCATAACATGACGCAGCCACCACCATGCTTGAAAATATGAAGAGTAGTACAGTACTTACTCAGCGATGTGTTGTGTTTGATTTGCCCCAAACACAATGCATGTTCTGGAATATTTTTATTCTGTACAGACTTCCTTTTCACTCTGTCATTTAGGTCAGTATTGTGGAGTAACTACAATGTCGTTGATCCATTCTCAGTTTTCTCCCATCACAGTCATTAAACTGTAACTGTTTTAAGTCACCATTGGCCTCATGGTGAAATCCCTGAGCGGTTTCCTTCCTCTCCGCCAATTGAGTTAGGAAGGACGCCTGTATCTTTGTAATGACTGGGTGTATTGATACACCATCCAAAGCATTATTAATAACTTCACTATGCTCAAAGGAATATTCAGTGTCTGCTTTTTTTTTTACCCATCTACCAATAGGTGCCCTTCTTTGTGAGGCTTTGGAAAACCTCCCTGGTCTTTGTGGTTGAATCTGCACTTGAAAAATCACTACTCGACTGGGGGACCTTACAGATAATTGTATGTGTGGGGTATAGAGATGAGGTAGTCATTCAAAAATCATGTTAACCACTATTATTGCACACAGAGTGAGTCCATGCAACTTACATTTACATTTAAGTCATTTAGCAGACGCTCTTATCCAGAGCGACTTACAAATTGAACTAGGCAAGTCAGTTAAGAACAGATTCTTATTTTTCAATGACAGCCTCGGAACAGTGGGTTAACTGCCTGTTCAGGGGCAGAACGACAGATTTGTACCTTGTCAGCTCGGGGATTTGAACTTGCAACCTTTCAGTTACTAGACCAACGCTCTAACCACTAGGCTACCCTGCCACCCCGAGCAACTTATGACTTGTTAAGTACATTTTTCCTTCTGAAAGTATTTAGGCGTGCCATAACAAAGGGGCTGAATACTTACTGATTCAAGATATTTCAGCTTTAACATTTCTGCAAACAAAATTTAACTTTGACATTGATGGGTATTGTGTCTAGATCAGTGGCACAATCTCAAATTAATCAATTTTAAATTCTGGCTGTAACAACAAAACGTGGAAAAAGTCAAGGGGTGTGAAAGGCACTGTACAATGAAATCAAGACAGCACTACTGTAAATACACAAAACACACATGGCATTCAGCAAAGCGCTCATAAGCTCCCCTCTGTCCCCTACCTGTTTAAGAGCATTGCGTGCGATAGTCTGGAAAGCCTGTTCAACGTTGATGGCCTCCTTAGCGCTGGTCTCGAAGTAGGGGATGTTGTTCTTGCTCTGACACCACGCCTGTGCTCGTTTGGTCGTCACCTGACAGATGCAAAGAGCAGCTGTCATTCTCTGAAGGGAACACAAGCTACTACCTGAGATGCTCTGGTCTCAAATGCTACATCTGAACCCACCTGTCTGTTCTCCAAGTCAATCTTGTTGCCTAGCACCACAAAGGGGAAGTTCTCGGGATCTCGAGGGCTGGCCTGTATAAGGAACTCGTCCCTCCAGCTGTCTAGCGTCTTAAAGGTGTTGGGGGCGGTCACGTCAAACACCAGCACACAGCAGTCTGCCCCGCGGTA
Organism: Salvelinus fontinalis; assembly: GCF_029448725.1. Taxonomy (NCBI): domain Eukaryota; kingdom Metazoa; phylum Chordata; class Actinopteri; order Salmoniformes; family Salmonidae; genus Salvelinus; species Salvelinus fontinalis. The sequence goes on along the minus strand of NC_074667.1, from coordinate 50,241,445 downwards.
GAACGCTACACCTAGAGACTGGAACCTCTCCTGCCCTGCAGTGTCCCAGATCTGTGACAGAGCACAGGGAGGCGATACATGTTCATGAACAACAATAGATTATAGGCCTACCCACTGGCCTCTACTTCAGCACAGCACTTGTGAAGTGATGAGTAAATTGATAGTATCCCTTCCCCAGTACCTGCATGGTGACAAGTCTGTCATCCACCATCACTTCTTTCGTTAGGAAATCAGCTCCTATTGTGGCTTTGTACTGGTTACTGAACTTCTTATTCACATACTGGTTCATCAGCGACGTCTTCCCAACTCTGACAAGAGAGATTCAGCAACAGTTATGACAGAGTGATTGGTAAACAAACATATTTTGGTAAACTTTTAAGTTGAGAAGTGAAATTAGCCTAGCTGTGCAAGGTAGACAGGACACTCACCCAGAGTCTCCCAGGATGATGACTTTGAGTAGTACTTTCTTCCTAGACGTCATTGTGCCACAGCTGAGGAAAGAGAAGGGGCACTAAATTAGAATGGTGGACTAACCATGTACATTGTTATTATGGTAAACAGCAACCTATAACACAGGCACATAGTTTATAAGCACGCTGCCTGTGTGTCTGCTGTGAAACCCCCCCCCGGGTTAAAAAGCGATGCAGTTTATGACAGCATGGCTCAGGCAATATTATCACAGGCTACTACTTACAACCACTACTACTGCAGTGGAAATATTACAACACTTCCTTTGTGCAATTGACTATATTGACCAGCTGCTAGCTCAACCTCACTCTAGACATTTGGTCCACAGCTAGTGGTCCAGTCATTGGGATTACAGACAATGAAATGCTCGGAGCAGGTATAGTTCTGGGAATGTAACCAAGTACAGTGTGCCTCACTGGACACTGTTTAACTACATAAACAACAAGACTAGTTGTTTTTGTTTTTTAACTCTGCCTGCCCCTCCAACGTGTTCCTCTAATTTCACAAGATACAGGTTTTGGAGAGGAATGTAAGACGTAATGTAACCCAGAAACGTTTCAACATGTGAAGGAAGCTATGAGACTTGATCCACAGACAGAGAGAGTGGAATACAATATTCCTGTTGTGCAGGCCATCTTTGTGCAGAGTCCTTCCATAAAGACACATTGAATAAAGACCCACTGCTCTCACTGACCTACATTTTCTTAACAAAACAGCATAACCATATCTCCCCCAAATAAAACCTGACCATAATTATATCCTCCTGATTCCTGCTTACAAGCAACAATTAAAGCAGGAAGTACCATTGACTCGCTCAATACGGAAGTGGTCAGATGACGCGGATGCTACGCTACAGGACTGTTTTGCTAGCACAGTCTGGAATATGTTCCGGGATTCATCCAATGGCATTGAGGAGTATACCACCTCATTCACCGGCTGCCTAGTAGTTAGAGCGTTGGGCCAGTAACCGGAAGGTTGCTGGATTAAATCCCCGAACTGTAAAGGTAAAAATCTGTCGTTCTGCCCCTGAGCAAGGCAGTTAGACCCACTGTTCCCAGGGCGCCGTGGATGTCAATTAAGGCAGCCCCCTGCACCTCTCTGATTCAGAGGGGTTGGGTTAAATAAAGTAGACACATTTCAGTTGAATACATTCAGATGGACAACTGACTAGGTATCCCCCTTTCACTTTCATCAATAAGTGCATCAACAATGTCGTTCCCGCATGTACATTTGCCAACCAGATGCCATGGATTAGAGGCAACATCCGCACCGAGCTAAAGGCTAGAGCTGCCGCTTTCAAGGAGAGGGACACTAATCCAGACGCTTATAAGAAATCCCTCAGACAAACAATCAAACAGGCAAAACGTCAATATTGGACCATGATTGACCTTCAGGACAGACCACCCCCAGGTGGTAAGGGTAGGCAACAACACATCTGCCATGCTGATCCTCAACACTGGGGCCCCTCAGAGGTGCGAGCTTAGTCCCCTCCTGTACTTCCCGTTCACCCACGACTGCGTGGCCAAGCACGACTCCAACACCATCATTAAGTTTGCTGACGACACAGCAGTGGTAGGCCAGATCACCGACAATGATGAGACAGCCTATAGGGAGGAGGTCAGAGTCCTGGCAGTGTGGTGCCAGGACAACAACCTCTCCCTCAATGTCAGCAAGACAAAGAGCTGATCGTGGACTATAGGAAAAGGAGGACCGAACAGGCCCCCATTAACATTGACGGGGCTGAAGTGGAGCAAGTGAACGTGCTGTGTGGAAGGAAATTTGCAACACAAACAAACATGGAGGAGAGTGAACATGACACAGAGCACGGAGACACAGAGCTTGTACCTAAAAGAGGGGCCACGTCGGTCGCATGGATGTGGTTTGGTATGAAAAGTCTGTCACGACAAAAAAAAAACGTCCTCTGCAAATATGCCACAGGGCAGTCCCGACAACAGGCTCAAACACCACTAACCTCTTTTACCACCTATGCAAGAATCATGTGAAACAGTACGGAGAGAGTCTACGGATGAGACCCAAAAAGTACAGTCGAGTGCTCAAAACAAACCCGACTCAGACGTTGCAAGAGGCTTTTGCCCACAGCACACCATATGGCAAAGTATCACGAAGAGGGAAGGAGATAACTGCCGTTACCACTTACATTTGCAAAGACATGGCCCAAATTTACATGGTCGAGAAACGTGAGTTATATATTTGTTGAGTATAATTCAAAATGTAATAAGAAATAGGCCTTTACATGTGGTAATTTTATAGAAACTATTTATTCATTGAATTTACAGAAAATTTGCTATATTGTGATATGTATCGCTTTATGAAATGACCTATATCAGGATATAAGATTTTGGCCATATCACCCAGCCCTAGTCCAAACACACCAAGACAGTTGTGAAGAGGGTACAACACCTTTTCCCCCTCAGGACACTGAAAAGATTTGGCATGGGTCCCCAGATCCTCAAAAAGTTCTACAGCTGCACCATTGAGTGCATTCTGACCGGTTACATCACCACCTGGTATGGCAACTGCTCAGCATCTGACCATAAGGCGCTACAGAGGGTAGTGCGTATGGCCCAGTACATCACTGGGGCCAAGCTTCCTGACATCCAGGACCTATATAATAGGCAGTGTCAGAGAAAAGGCCCAAAAAATTGTCAAAGACTCCAGTCAGTCACCCAAGTCATAGACTGTTCTCTCTGCTACCACACGGCAAGCGGTACTGGAGCACCAAGTCTATGACCAAAAGGCTCCTTAACAGCTTCTACCCCCAAGACATAAGACTACTGAACAATTAATCAAATGGCCACCCTATTAACATTGACCCCCCCCCTTTGTTTTTACACTGCTGCTACTCGGTGTTTATTACCTATGCATAGTCACTTTACAAGTTACCTCAACTATCCTGTACCCCAGCACATTGACTCGGTACCGGTACCCCCTGTATATAGCCTTCTTATTGTTATATAATTTTCTTGTGTTCTTTTAGGATTTCTTTTCTTTTTTCTCCACTTTAGTTTATTTAGTAAATATTTTCTTAACTATATTTCTTGAACTGCACTGTTGGATAAGGGCTTGTAGGTAAGCATTTCACAGTAAGGTCTACACCTGTTGTATTTGGCGCATGTGACAAATTAAATTTGATCACAGGACCGTGCATTCAGAAACCCTGACCTGGGATGTAGACCAACATAAGTGATCAATTGGACCACTCTAGAGGGTGGAAGATACATGCATGGTGCCAAAATAGGCCTAACCTCAGTCTGAACAATTAAATGAAGCACTATATACTTTTTTAATTTCTAACAATATGGCAATTCTGACTGTGGCCTTGCTGACTCCATATTTAATCTCTAACCTGACATTCATGAGAGTCGGGTGGGTCACATGGGTTTCGCATGTAGAAAGCAACACCACAGATTATCCATTATATTGACCAGCTACACTATTGGTCAGTAACAACGAAGATAATTGTCTTTAAAAATGGAAGACAGTCGGGAGGCCAGATCAGGTGAGACCATTCCAGCCAATGAGAAGGCAGACACGCGTATGAACAACATGCATAACGGTTTCCACTAATTACCTAAGTCAAAATGATATATCATAAAACTTGTGAAAACTAAAAATGTGCTTTTTGGTTATAATTTAAGGTAAGGGTTAGGCATATAGTTAGCAGTGTGGTTAGGTGGAAAATCACATTTTAAGAAGATAAATTGTAGAAATAGGCGGGGTTTATGACTTTGTGGTAACTATTGACGACCAGGCACAACTCCGCTATAACTTTTTTTCTCTCAAAATTGCCGGGATGTCACTTGTCCTTCCTATATCAGTACACTTGTAACAAAACATTTTGCAACGGAAATCGTTTACCCCAAACGGATGGATTTTGCAACGAAAACAATAGTTTCTATTGGACAAATTCAGGAATGTACTCATTACCTCGATTCTGAAGCAAACGAAAAAGGGGGGACCTATTTGAATTTGTCAAATAGACACACTTACATACAATCATCATAGACTCTGCTGCTACAATGTTCATCATATATCCTGATGCCTACCTTACCCCTAAACATACCTAACTCTACTACTCCAGTATTTGTCACAACACAGTGCCACAGATGTCTCAAGTTTTGAGGGAGTGTGCAATTGGCATGCCACCAGAGCTGTTATCAGCTAATTGAATGTTAATTTCTCTACCATAAGCCACCTCCAACGTTATTTGAGAATTTGGCAGTACGTCCAACCGGTCTCAAACTCAGTCCACGTGTAACCACGCCAGCCCATGGCCTCCACATCTGGCTTCTTCACCTGCAATATCTGAGACCAGCCACCAGGACAGCTGATGAAATCGAGGAGTATTTCTGTCTGTAATTAGGGCCATTTTGTGGGGAAAAACTCTATTTTGATTGGCTGGGCCTGGCTCCCAAGTGGTTGGGCCTATGCCCTCCCAGGCCCACCCACAACTGTGCCCCTGCCCAGTCATGTGAAATCCATAGATAAGGGCCTAATGAATTTATTTCCATTGACTGATTTCCTTCTATGAACTTAAACTCAATAAAATCGTTGAAATTGTTGCATTTATATGTTTGTTCAGTATACTTTCTTGTGTTCTCATCTCTATTTCTCATGTGTTTTTGTTCTACTTTACTTTTTTTGTAGTACTACTGATATTGATTACTGCATGGTTGGGAAAAAGCAAGCAAGAATGGCGTTTCCCTGTACTTGTGCACGTGACAATAAAAACTTGAAACTTTAGAAACTAGTTTTACTCTGTTTGGTTCTTAAACGGCTAAAAGTTTCCGTAATGAATACACCCCAGGTAGGTCCCTCGTTTGTTTCCATCCATTTGCTTCCTAGAGTTTTGAAACAGACGAAACATTTTTGCAACTGATTCCGATTAATGAATACACCCCTTGCTGGCTAGTAAGGTTAGCTCGTAAACAAATGTTTACCAGTTGCTAACATACTAGCTAGTTAGCTAATGATTACAGATGAGCACGTCATTCAACACTAAAGTTAGTTATTTTATCAACAAGGTTAGCTAAATTGAGTAACGTTAGCTAACATGACAGTTAGCTAAACGGTCTGTTTGTTTTCTAACAACGTTACTTTAGCTAACTAGTAGCTGGCATAATGTTGGCGTTACCCCTGATGGGCCTAGTAGGTTAGCTAGCCCGTTAACGTGACGTTAGTTTGGTGCATTACTAACTAGCACCTAGCTAATTAGATACTACAGAGCCATACATTTAGAAAAATAGCTAAGTACATGGTTTTGGATAGTTAGTTAAGTACATGATGTTGGATGTTTACTGGCTGTTTAGACAACTAACTGTAACTGGACAGGTCTGATTTTGACAAAGATGTTCTCGTATGACTGATGAGTGACACTCATATTATAGTCAAGAAGTTAGGTATCTGACTTCAGTGTCTAGTGCTCAACGCCCACTGCGGGGACAAAACGACCCGTTAGCTAGGTAAGTAAATTGGTAAACATAAAATAACCATTTATCAAAATTTGTGCAGAAAAAGAATACCAGATACAAATCTTACCTTGATCAACCCAAACACAGGGAAGGAATATTAAAGAATGTTCAAATGGGCCTTTCGTTTTAGTAGATGAAAAACAGACAACTTCAATTTTGTCTGTCTCCACCCCCACCCAACAACCTAACGTTCGTTAGCTAGCTAGTGGTGTGGTAACGTTGCTGTCAGAACGCACGTCTGTTTAATTATATGCAATATATACTTTCAATACTAGTAGGTAAGCCACCTGTGTTTCCAAAGTAAGATAAATTATTAAGCAAGAGGAATCCCTGTAGGTTTACTTGAAGAGGGCCTATTTCTTTTTCTTTTCAATCTCTTGTCATTTCCTCCAAAACAACCTCTGAGTCAGCAATCTTTGACGTCATCACAGATGTTGACTAAGACACGCCCTAAACCCTGCCCTCTTTTCACTGTATATGGCAGGGTTTCCCAAATTAGGGGTCACCTCATTTGAAAATGTGATAGCTAGAGAAAACAGGGTAGCTAGACCAAAGTCGCGCTTGGTCAGCCTGGTCTCATACACTCGACCTAACATAGTAAACGTAAATCCGGGAAACTCAAATGAGTATAATATGTTAGTTATTTTTCCTTTATTTAACTAGGCAAGTCAGTTAAGAACAAATTCTTATTTTCAATGATGGCCTAGGAAAAGTGGGTAACTGCCTTGTTCAGGGGCAGAATAACCCATTTTTACCTTGTCAGCTCAGGGATTTGATCTTGCAACCTTCCATTTACTAGTCCAACACTCTAACCACTAGCCTACCTGCCACCCTTATGTATGGTTACATAAGAAAAAGGTTACTTATTAACAGAACAATGAAAGGAGAGTGGTTGGTAGTGGTGGATGTGTGGGCGTATAACACCTATGTCTAGAAACCCAAAGGTTACATGTTTGGATCTCATCACAGACAACGTTAGCATTTTGGTAACTTTTAATCTACTTAGTACTTTTTAGCTACTTTGCAAGTATTTAGCAAATGAGGTCGTGAATGACCTCATTACTAAGTACAAAATTGATTACATGGCTATCTTCAGACTGTAGTGCTGATTTTATTGAAGCCACTCTTATGGAAGCCTTCCACCACCCAGACTACAGCTTAATAACAAACATTTAAAAAACATGGTTATCAGTCAATGAAGACCTGATGAGAAGTTTGATGATATGTGCCCTAGCCTACCACGCAAAGGCACTATGGATTTATTTTTCCCTGGTTGACACAGACATGCTTAGGAAAGTGATATGATAATTTAAGCCTTCTACCTGCCTTCACAATCCTATCCCCACCATCTTCTTCAAAATTGTCTTTATTTGCATATCTCAAGAAGTGCAAGCTATTGTTAATCACTCCCTGTTCACAGGCACTTTACGCAGATGACACCATTCTGTATACCTCTGGCCCTTCTTTGGACACTGTGTTAACTAACCTCCAGACGAGCTTCAATGCCATACAACTCTCCTTCCGTGGCCTCCAACTGCTCTTAAATACAAGTAAAACTAAATGCATGCTCTTCAACCGATCGCTGCCCGCACCTGCCCGCCCGTCCAGCATCACTACTCTGGACGGTTCTGACTTAGAATATGTGGACATCTACAAATACCTAGGCGTCTGGTTAGACTGTAAACTCTCCTTCCAGACTCAAATTAAGCATCTCCAATCCAAAATTAAATCTAGAATCTGCTTCCTATTTCGCAACAAAGCATCCTTCACTCATGCTGCCAAACATACCCTCGTAAAACTGACCATCCTACCGATCCTCAACTTCGGCGACGTCATTTACAAAATTGCCTCCAACACTCTACTCAACAAATTGAATGCAGTCTATCACAGTGCCATCCGTTTTGTCACCAAAGCCCCATATACTACCCACCACTGCAACCTGTATGCTCTCATTGGCTGGCCCTCACTTCATACTCATCGCCAAACCCACTGGCTCCAGGTCATCTACAAGTCTCTGCTAGGTAAAGCCCCGTCTTATCTCAGCTCACTGGTCACCATAGCAGCACCCACCCGTAGCACACGCTCCAGCAGGTATATCTCACTGGTCACCCCCAAAACCAATTCTTCCTTTGGCCGCCTTTCCTTCCAGTTCTCTGCTGCCAATGACTGGAACGAACTGCAACAATCACTAAAGCTGGAGACTCATATCTCCCTCACTAGCTTTAAGCACCAGCTGTCAGAGCAGCTCACAGATCACTGCACCTGTACATAGCCCCTCTGTAAATAGCCCATCCAACTACCTAATCCCTATACTGTATTTATTTATTTATCTTGTTCCTTTGCACCCCAGTATTTCTACTTGCACATTCATCTTCTGAACATCTACCATTCCAGTGTTTATCTGCTATATTGTAATTACTTTGCGCCACCATGGCCTATGTATTGGCTTTCCTCCCTTATCCTTCCTCATTTGCACATACTGTATATAGACTTTTTCTACTGTATTATTGACTGTATGTTTGTTTATTCAATGTGTAACTCTGTGTTGTTGTATGTGTCGAACTGCTTTGCTTTATCTTGGCCAGGTCGCAGTTGCAAATGAGAACTTGTTCTCAACTAGCCTACCTGGTTAAATAAAGGTGAAATATTATTATTATTATTTTTTTACTTTCCCCACTGCACTAAAGATTGCTATGCTGAAACCCCTTCTGAAGAAAAGTAATCTAGATTGTTGAGCTTTTAGCAATTTTCAGGCCAATCTCCAGCCTTCCATTCTTAAGCAAAATTCTGGAGAATATGGTTTTCAAAAATAAAAAAATTCAATGCCAACTGTATTTTTGAAAAATTCCAATCTGTTTTTTGTGCCCACCACAGTGCAGAGACAGCCTTGGTTAAAGTGGTAAATGATCTTAGAGCCAACACAGATGCCAAACATCTCTCTGTTCTCTTGGATTTAAGTCCTGCATTCGACACTGTTGACCATGATGTCCTTCTGGACAGACTGTAGAGGTGGGTTGGCCTCTCCGGCTCAATTCTAAATTGGTTTAGGACCTCATTAACCGGTCAAGAGGATTTTTTTGTCACCCTTGGTCAACATAACTTAGAGAAAATGCATATCACATGTGGCATTCAATTTTGGGTCCGGTACTGTTCAGTTTCTATATGTTACCTCTTGGAAGCGTTATCGGAAATTGATTTTCACTGCTACGCTGATGATACATAACTGATGATACACAACAATTTCTGTGTCACCAGAGGATTTTTGCTCCACAGATAAATTATTAGACTGTATTAGTGGTTTAAATACTTGGATGGCTCACAACTTCCTCCAGCTAAATCAAGACAAGACCTAGGTACTTATTGTTGGAGCGAAATCACAGAAAGAGAATCTGGCCGCACATTTTAATACACAGGCAATAAAGATAAAACACCAGGTAAAAAACCTAAGTGTTATTTTAGATTCTGAACTCTATTTTGAATCACACATTAGGAATGTGACCAAAATAGCTTTTTACCACCTGAGGAACATTGCCAAGGTGCTGCCATTTCTCTCTCAGGCTGATACAAAGAGACTCATCCATGCTTTTATGACAAGCAGGCTTGACTACTGTAATGCTATCCTGTCTGGTCTACGCAAGAAAGCCATTGGTCAACTGTAAAACACACAGAATACAACAGCACGGGTACTGACCAAGACCAAACGGAGAGCACACATTACACCGGTTTTAAGAACTCTGCACTGGTGCCTGAAAGTTTTAGAATGAATTTTAAGAATTTTCTATTGTTTAAAAAAAAATCAATCCACAATTGTGCACCCCAATACATGTCAGACATGCTTGTAAGTTATGTACCCAGTAGGTCCCTCAGGTCCTCTGGCACTGCCCTTTTAACCAGTGATGGAAAAAGTGTCAAATTGTCATACTTGAGTAAAAGTAAAGATACTGAGTCACCCAGTGAAATACTACTTGAGTAAAAGTCTAAATGTATTTGGTTTGAAATATACTTAAGTATCAAAAATAAATGTATACTGAACAAAATATAAACAATATTTAAAGTGGTGGTCCTATGTTTCATGAGCTGAGTAGTATTTCTGTCTGTAATAAAGCCCTTTTGTGGGGAAAAACTAATTCTGATTGGCTGGGCCTGCCTCCCCAGTGGGTGGGCCTGGCTGCCAAGTGGGTGGGCATATGCCCTCCCAGGCCCACCCATGGCTGCACCCCTGCCCAGTTATGTGAAATCCATAGATTAGGGCCTAATTTATTTATTTAAATTGACTGATTTCCCTATATTAATTGTAACTCAGTAAAATCTTTGAAATTGTTGCATGTTGCATTTATATTTTTGTTCAGTATAGTTGAATGTAGTTCACTACTCCTCAATACTGAGCTTTTGCTGTGTGAGTGTATATGCGAGTGCATTTGTGAGTACGAGGCGTGTGTGTGTGATAGCTTGTGTCAGGGCCATGCACAGATCTTTCAGGAAGCAGGTGCTCAAAATTAAATAACCCCATCCCACCCTTGAAAAATTAAATGGAGTTTCATCATTAATATCTCAATTCATAACCCCACTGTGCACAGATGTCAATTCAATGTTGGTTCAACTTAATTTCATTGAGATGACGTGGAAACAATGTTGATTCAATCAGTGTGTGACCGGTGGGTACTTACTGCCTCTTTAGCAATGGCCTATTTATTTCTGCAACACACTCACTCATCATAAATTGCAAGGAAGCTAGTTACAGTGCTTCCTGACATGACTAACATTGGGGAAAAAGGTATGTAGAGACACATTGTACAATATGAGGACATTATAGTCCTAAAAAAGCTTTCCAGTTTCACTGACTCACCCAATGATGCGCAGCTCACTCGCTTGCTTTCCAACCTGTGTTTTCCTGCAATTGTATTTAAAATATTGCGAAATACCTGTTTTGCCTGCATGCTGTTCACTGACAGATTTGCCGCACATTGCCGACTGTAGGCTACACATAATCTGCATTTTATTTCTGAACACTGGCAAATCTATTTCAATTGATCAGGGGTAAAAGTTATTTACATTTATCAGGGGTGCTGCAGCACCTCCAGCACCCTTTCTACGGCTATGATTCTATAAGGAAAGACATTATGAAGTGCTGCTGCTCGTAGGCTATCAGCCAACCAGACCAAATATTGATGATGATGTAAATCAAGTGTTTTCCAGTGTTAATCAAATGTTATGCTGCTGTGGCAGTGCTGTTGATAATTAAACTAGGTAGCTTGCTACACACATTTGACCGGTGACCGCATTTCAAGCCATGCATGTTTGGATACCAATCTCAGTACAGGGCAGACTGGAAAAGGACACATGTGACCTCCATACAGGGCAGTGGACGGGGAAGGGGTGGGGGGAGGCAAACTTAGCGACGTCACAACGACTTGGGGGCAGTGGGTTCAGAACAGCAATGACAAAAGCTGTATGTAGAGCTGCCCTCATAACAGCCTCAATTCGTCGGTCATGGACTACAAGGTGTTGAAAGCGTTCCACAGGGATGGTGGCCCATGTTGAATCCAACATTTGTGTCAAGTTGGCTGGATGTCCAAACTGTTGAGTGTGAAAAACCCAGCAGTGTTGCAGTTCTTGCACAAACCAGTGTGCCTGGCATCGACAACCATAACCTGTTCAAAGGCACTTAAATATTTTGTCTTACCCATTCACCCTCTGAATGGCACGCACACAATCCATGTCTCAATTGTTTCATCGCTTAAAAATACTTCTTTAACCCCTTCATCTACACACTCAGCACCCCCTACTTCCCGAGGTTATGCAGGTGTGTGCCTGGCTTGTGTTTGTGTTCTGTGTGAGTGAGTGTGCATCACTTGGTAGATGGTTAGTGATGGCTGTTCAACAGTCTGATGGTCTGGGTATGGAAGCAGTTTTTAGTCTCTCGGTCATTGGCTCTGATGTACCCGTACTGTCTCTGTCTGTCAGACAGTAGCCAATTGAACATTCAGTGGCTCAGGGGACACTGCCAAATTTCTTCAGCCGCCTGAGGTTGTAGAGGCGCTGTTGCAGTTTCTTCACCATGGTGTCAGTGTGGTGAGACCATTTTAGGACCTCAGTCATGTGCACGCCGAGGAACTTGACTCTTTTGACACTATCCACTGCAGCCCTGTCGATGAATATGGGGTTGTGCTCCCTCTTCTGTCTCCTCTCATCCACGATCAACTCCTTTGTTTTGTTGACGTTTAGGGAGAGATTATTTTCCTAGCACCTCCCTGTAGGCTTACTTGTCGTTGTTGGTAATCAGGCCTACCTCTGACGTGTCGTCAGCAAACTTGATGATTGAGTTGGAGTCGTGGGTGGCACGCAGTCATGGGTGAACAGGGAGTACATGTAGTTATGGCAGATAATATTCTATTTTTTGTGACTTTAAGAACCGGTCCACGAACGGGAATGCTAGATCTGCATTATCGGCTGCCTAGGCTATGATTGGGTACAGGAACAATGCCATCCATGATAGCCATCTTGAAGTAAGTGATGACGACAGGGAGGGATCGAACATATTCCGTCTCTATTCTGGTCATTCACAAGTAAGGTTAGGTTGTAGCTACAAGCTACATACAGATTTATGTGTTACTGGAGAGAGACGTTTTGCAAAAAAAAAGAAAAGGACAATTGCTCCCTCTGCTGTTTTTTCTTTAACATGTAGATATTGTGACCCCCAGTGATGACTCCCATCAACCTAGCATAAGCACCAGGGTGTTGTTTTTTAATCTTCTTCCCATGAAGCTTTTCCATTTGCAGAATCTTCCCTTGCTGAGCCTGACTACCACAAAATATTAGCAATCTACCTTTTCCAATGAACCGGGCTAGTTTGATTTTAAATGAGGCCCTGTGGTCTCATCAAACACTCACCACTTTCTACACCAACACATCACTTTCTACACCAACACATCTTTACTCTTGCATCCTACCTTGGCCCTCTTTATGCTTTCTTTAGTAGACGCTTCACTGCTTTCAGTTTCATGACCTCTTTTCTTCCTATGTCTTTCCACTACTGACCATTCAGGTCATTGACCCTCATCCTCCCGCTCCATATCATCAGAACAGACACCCATATTGTTCGCATTCCAGCACAGCTGTTGCTTCACCAACTTGTTCTCAATTTCCTCAATTTCGTCCACACTACTCGCTGCCATATCCAACCCGAGCGCGTTGTCAAGCTCTCACTCACACTCAAACCCGGGCCAGCCTTGTCATGTTTTTGATGAGACAAAGAACATTTAACAAACTGTTTTCAGCGTTACAAGTCTTCTCCTCTTCTGCAAACGCACTACTCTCAGCGATTCCTGAGCATCAACCATTTAGCCTGAAATTGGGAAAAAGTTGGTGAAGCAACAGCTGTGCTGGAATGCGAACAATATGGGTGTCAGTTCTGATGGTATGGAGCGTGAGGCATTAAAGAAAATATGAAAGGAGAAAGAGTGGTTGAGGCCAGGTTGATCAGTAGGAAAGATGGTCAAATAAATGAAAGCCTATCAGTGCTGCTGAGGTGTCAGAAGGTTATGCCTGGAAAAGTACAGATAGGATTCCTTAGTTTCAATGTCAGAGCATTTGTCCCTTCCCCATTGCAGTGTTTTAATGCAAAAGAATTGGACATGTAGCTGCTCAATGTAAAGGAAGGAAAAGATGTGCCAAGTGTGGAAGGAAACATGATTAAGGTGAATGTGGGAGTAATTTGAAGGTTAAGTGTTGTAATTGTGGGGGGTCATAGTACAGCATTTGGTGGATGCCAGGTGCAGAGAGAGGCTAGACAGATTCAGAGATATAGAATTAGTCATGATGTATCGTATGCAGAGGCTGTAAGACAGATTGCTGGAACTACAGTGTGGAATGATGGCGCTTCCATGGCTGTTCCTGTAGTAAGTGCACCTAATGTTGTGTTTCTGCTGGTCCTGGCATGGTTGAGGCCTGTTCAGGAATCTTGTACTCATGAATGTGTGGTGTCAAAGCACACTTTGATAATGAATTAAGTTGACTTCATAGCTTTTATTGGTAAGGTTATCAATACGACTCAGGTCTATCACTCTAGTGTTTAATTTCTAAATTGTAATTATTTTGCCACTATGGCCTATTTATTACCTACCTCCCTTATCTTTCCTCATTTGCACACTCTGTATATAGACTTTTTTTCTCTATTGTGTTATTGATTGTATGTTTGTTTATTCCATGTGTAACTCTGTGTTGTTGTTTGTGTCGCACTGCTTCGCTTTATCTTGGCCAGGTCGCAGTTGTAAATGAGAACTTGTTCTCAACTAGCTTACCTGGTTAAATAAAGGTGAAATAAATAAATAAGGTTGTAGAAAGCAGAAGTGCTAGGTTGGAGGTTATTGTGGATACAGCAAAAGAGATATTGGGGGTAACAGATGTTACTGTTGAAATGGTTGTTGACATACTGAACAATCCTAAGGGTGGAGTTTTTCAGCATGATATAGATAAAGTTTAATGGGGTAGATGTTAGTAGGGATTTATTTGTTTTTTATTTTCATGGTAGTACAGAATTGGGCAGATCATGATTGATCCTACATTCCAGCACAGTAGGTGGCGGCGGCATGCACTTAAATGATTGTTTGCGGACCGCCATGATATCATAGAAGAAGAACCATTTAGCCTGGGAAGCAACCAGTTTACGCCATTACAAACACTTAATTCCGGTGTTCTGTCGAAACGGCCCCTCCTAGGAAATGCGTTTGAGAACTTGATATAGCTAGCTGAAGTGGAATAGAAAGAATCGCAAGAAGCGAGATCAGCGTGTTTTGAGAGAAAAAGATGGCGGAAGCAGATGATGAAGTGGATTCTGAATCTAATGGCGGTAGAATCAAGGAGAATTGGAATATTGTCCAAAATAATGGAAAACGGAGAAAAGTAGTATACAATGATGATAATTTCACTTTGTATCTTGTAGGACTACGGATTATTAATGAGGAGCAACTGATCGAATGACCAATCTTGAGGAATCCATTGGAGATATCCAAACTGGTGGAGAGAGTGCAGGGTAGAGTGAAGGCTGTGGGGATCAGGAAAGGCGGGCTTGTTTAGATTGTATGTGCTTCAGCGGATCAGAAGAACGTGTGTTGCGTCTCACCCGATTTGATACGTTTGAAGTGTCGTGTGTGTGTCTCTTAGGAACAGGGCACCCCTCAAGGGGGTTATTGCTGGTGTCTCGTGGGAAGTGGATGTTGAAGAGATTAAAAATATTCCTGGAGTGATTGATGCACGTCGGCTGAATCATGTGGGGAATTAAGAAAAAGAGAAGAGTCTATCTGTTCTTTTGTTTTTTGATATGGAGTCTCTCCCTATTCAAGTGCTGTTAGGGTATATTAACTACAGAGTCAGGTTATTTATCCAAAGACCAATGCAGTGTGATCATTCTAAAGCTTTTGGTCATGTATCAAGTATTTGCATACGGGAGAACCCTAGATGTCCAAGTTGTGGAAAATATCATATCGTGTTATAAAAGTGATGAAAATGTGACATGTTGCAATTGTGGTGGGAACCATGAAGCCACGTCTTTCGAATGCCCCACAAGGGTGAAAGAGAATGAGGTGGCCAAAGTTAGGGCTGTCCAGAGCATTTCATATGCAGCAGCTGTTAAAGTTAAGGGTTTGAATGGTTCACCTGAAGAGTCCATGGTGGTGGATAGTCTTTCACTGCAGGGGTTACATTTCACGAGCAGGATCCTGACATTGTAAAGGTTAAGAAGGTGGCCTTTATAGCTATGGTGATTAATTGCCCTGCCAAGGTGGAGAGAAGGTCCAGGAAGATATAAATCATTGTGGATGCGGCAGTGGTTCCTTGGGCTGAAAGATTTCTCGGTGAAGGAGTTATATGCAATATTGTCACAAGCCGTAGGGAGATTTGTTTTGTCAATGTACTTTTTTCTATTTGGGTGGATTAAGTTAGTTATGCATTTTATTTTTTACCTTGTTTTGGTTTCAACCCGTCCAGTTGGTGGCGGCAAAACACATGTTTTGGTTGTAGTCTGTCATAAAACCCACAGAAGAAGAAGACGAAGAAGAAGTATACGCCATTACGTGAGAAATGAATTAAGCGTCATCCTTTCGGGTGCAACTTCGATCTTAGTGGCGCGCGGCATTTTTGTTTTTTCCCCCCTCTCTCTAGCTTCAACTATACATACTGTTTAATTATATAACAATGGCGCGAAGCATACCCTTCTGCACAGTTCCGACTTGTCTGCTCCTTATCACCGGACTGTGTTATCGAGTAGCTGCCGACGGGCTGGTGAACGAGGAGGTGAAACGAACAGTGGACCTGAGCACGCACCTCGCTAAGATAACAGCAGAGATTCTTCTGTCAAACCAGGGAGACTCGGTGGTACATAGCTTTATCTTGGCAGTAGAGCCCGACTTGGCCCCCAACCTTGCGTACGTCGGAGCATCGGTAAGTTAAATAGGAATGCATTCGCTGTAAACCAAACATTTTTCTCCAGGTAGTGACCTAACACATGATTATAGGTAGTTAACCTAGCTAACAATAGCATGCATTTGTCCTGCAGCGCCCAGGCAAGGAAGCTAACTTACTACTTGCTAGATAGTGACTTCCTAACTAGGAAATGTATTTTGCTAACAATGCAAGGCTGTAGCAAAAAATATAAAAGTCACTTATGTAATTGTGGCGTGGAACTGTTTGAATGGGCTAACGAGTGCACTTCCGTAGCACTCGTTCTGTCAGGAATGACACGTATCCGCTGAGGGGAGTTACTTCCGTGTCGTATCTATATTATGAACAGCTCCTTTTGTGTGCATGATTTCGGGACCTTTGATTATGTAAGATAATGTTTAATAACTAGTTAGAATAAATGTTTTCCTCATGGTGAGGGTTGTAAATTAAGATGTGTGTGTGTTATCAGTGATTGTGTGCACACCACCCATAGCCGTGGGGAATGAGTACTAACTCTACAGTCACAACGCAACATACTCAAACTCATTCCTATCTATAATGAATACAGATCAGGTCCAGTTGCAGTAATAAGAGTTGAATTGCACCGGATTGGACAGACATGTAAACATGTGTGTCTTTGCCAGGTGAAGAGTGATGAAGAGGAGGATGGCATACTTGAGCTCAAACAGACAATGATCCAAGGCCAAAGGTGAGAGGTCTTTAATTGCTGGTGTATCCCTGTTCACTAACACTTCGAACACACCGACAGCGTCTTTGCGCAAAATAGTATGCAGCATCATCTGCATATATATGCAACAAAAGTTAAACATTCACCTTCTGCTACCATTTCTGTCAAGCCGTCTACGCATACAGTTTCACACATAAGTATGTACCACACAGAACGCACTGCAACTGCCTCTGCAATGCAATGCTGCAAGGCAAACAACTTTTCATTGGAAGTGAATGCAATTCTGATGTACCAAAATGCCATGATGCTATCGGTGTGTTCGAAGGGTAAGGTTGTGTTGCTTATCCATTGTCAAGCATTAGACTATAAAGTTTCTAGATATGCACATTTTCACCATGTTAAACTTCCTCTTTTTTCCAGTGGAGTTTCTGTCACTGTTTTAGTTTGTCCCCTTGGTTTTTAAAGCCTTATATATTGGTGCTGGTGTCCACTGACCTGACCCCTCCTGTCTGCTAACCTCTTACAGTGGGGAGTTCTACAAGGTGCAGTTACCCTCCAGTCTGGGTGTTGGCGCTAAGCTGCGAGTGAAGGTGGAGACAGTCCTGAGCCACATTCTGAGGCCCTTTCCCACCCACATCACCCAGGCTGAGCGTCAGCTGGTGATGTTCCAGGGCAACCACTACCTGTACTCTCCATACCCCACCCGCAGCCAGACCACCCGTGTCCGCCTTGCCTCTAAGACTGTGGAGAGCTACACCAAGCTGGGCAACCCCAGCAAGAGTGATGAGGCCATTGAGTACGGCCCCTTCCGTGATGTCGCCCCATTTAGTGAGGTATAATGTCTGAGGGCCCTGGGTTTGAGATGCATTGATCTGTTGTTGAATGGTCTGAACACTGTTGGGCCTGCTGAATAGCAAATATTGGCTTAGTAGATTCATATTTGTAAGAGAAGTTTGATATTTCTTTGTTTCTCATTCTTTTTAGGATGCCCTGAAGGTCCATTATGAGAACAACACCCCCTTCCTCACCATTAGCAGCATCACCCGCATCATTGAAGTCTCTCATTGGGGAAACGTTGCTGTGGAAGAGACCATTGACATGAGGCACACAGGGGCATTCCTGAAAGGGCCTTTCTCCCGTTATGACTACCAGCGCCAGTCTGACAGTGGCATCTCATCAGTCAAATCCTTTAAGGTGTGTTGATTTTAAAGACACTTTTATTGCCATGGAATATTGGTGCATTTGCAAATCATGCTCTCAATGGGGACTTGTAAAGATTGTATAATAACTACATCCTCTTTCTCACAAAGACCATCCTTCCTGCCTCAGCCCAGGATGTGTACTACCGGGATGAGATCGGCAACATCTCCACCTCCCATCTCCAGATTCTGGAAGACTCTGTGGAGGTGGAGGTTAGGCCCCGCTTCCCCCTGTTTGGTGGCTGGAAAACCCACTACATTATCGGCTACAATCTGCCCAGCTACGAGTACCTCTACACCCTGGGTGAGTTGAGTTGACTAGATTACCATATTACGATAACTGTTTATAACCAGAACTCTTTTTAAAGAGAAATGGCCTAACTGAAAGCTAAAAAATAATATGCTAATTCAAATATTCCTATGGTCCTCAGGGGATCAGTACGCTCTGAAGATGAGGCTGGTTGACCATGTATATGATGACCAGGTGATCGACTCCCTCACTGTTAAACTCATACTGCCAGAAGGCGCCAGGTGAGTATGCATGATGTGTATTTAGCATCTGTGGAAATGCATTGATCTCCTGTTTCATTTTATTGATCCATGTCTCTTCCTCAGGAACATCCATGTGGAAACCCCCTACCCCATTGACCGTATTCCAGACCAGCTGCACTACACTTACCTAGACACCTTTGGCCGTCCCGTGCTGGTGGCGTCTAAAAGCAACCTGGTGGAGCAGCACATCCAGGACGTAGTGGTGAGCTGCAATCCCCTAGTGGAGGAGGGAACAGAGACTTTAGGGGGGAGGTTCAGGGGAGAAACAAAGGCAGTTTTTCTTTGGTTTCACTTCATCTGGAAAACCAGAGTGCCATTACGGTGACAGGATTATTATAAGCAATGGCTCTGGAGTTATGCCACTGAAATATAAAAACAATTTAAACAATCAAGATGCATGCTTTACATCTGCAAACCCTTTTAGAGAAATGCTTTAGATGCTATGTAAGGTTCCCAATTGATGTTGTGAGTTCCTCTGTCTCTGTCTCATCCCCCAGGTGCATTATACCTTCAATAAGGTCCTGATGCTGCAGGAGCCCCTGTTGGTGGTGGGGGCATTCTACATCCTCTTCTTCACTGTCATCATCTATGTGCGCCTAGACTTCTCCATCACTAAGGTACACCATCCTCAACATACTTCTCAACATACTCCTCCTCAGTCTCTTTAATAGTGATAGCACTTGTACTCTCCACATCACTCCCTTCTATGTTCATCTCCTTTTTCCTGTATGCACTTGCTGAGTCTCTCGTCTCGCCCCCCGCCCCGTTTCAGGACCCTGCTGCAGAGGTTCGTATGAAGGTGTCCTCCATCACAGAGCAGGTCCTGACCCTGGTCAACAAGCGTTTAGGGCTGTACCGCCACATGGACGAGGTGGTGAATCGCTATAAGCAATCTCGAGACACAGGGGCCCTGAACAGTGGCCGCAAGATCCTGGAGGCCGAACACCGCACCCTCACCAACGACATCAGCTCCCTGCAGGCCCGCCTCAAAGCAGAGGGCTCCGACCTCGCAGATAAGGTGTGTGTGTGTATTCAATTGTGTGTACAGTGTTTGGTGTGTGTGTATGTACAGTTTATACCTACCTGTGTGCATACACTGTGTTGAACCTCACATTTCCTTGTGTTTGTCAACAGGTGGGTGAGGTGCAGAAGCTGGATGGCCAGGTGAAGGAGCTGGTGTGTCGCTCCTGGCAGGAGGCTGAGCGCCTGGTGGCAGGCAAGGTTAAGAAGGAGGCCTACATCGACAACGAGAAGACCCTCTCTAGCAAGAGACTGGAGCTGGTGACCCGCATCGACAGTCTGCTGGACACCCTGTAAACACCACTATACACGTGTCAGTGTACAAAAAACACACATGTGCTGCCCCAACTACACATCTGTTGATCCGGCACCGCAGTTATTATAAAATAAGAAATATTTACCTTTGCACACATTCACCCGCAAGCTCATTGTCCATCCCAGTCACAAAGTACACACACTAAAGGAACCTGTAGGTGCATGCAAACACTTGTGCCTTTGTGCCTCGCTAGAAACACAACAGCGTTATGCTTCACACCACAGGAAATGCTTGCGTCACACCTTACATGGCAGTCTAAGTTAAATTGCGAGGAAGAGCTCTGTTGTTCGTCAGAGTAAATGCAGAATTTTCATGTTTAAATTTGGTATCTTAGGCCTCCCGGGTGGCGCAGTGGTCTAAGCACTGCATCACAGTGCTAGCTGTGCCACCAGCCGGCTGCGACCGGGAGGTCCATGGGGCGACGCACAATTAGCCTAGCGTTGCCCGGGTTAAGGAGGGTTTGGCCGGTAGGGATATCCTTGTCTCATCGCGTACTAGCGACTTCTGTGTCGGGCCGGGCGCAGTGCGCGCTGACCCCATCGCCAGCTGTACGGTGTTTCCTCCGACACATTGGTGCGGCTGGCTTCCGGGTTGGATGCGCGCTGTTAAGAAGCAGTGCGGTTGGGTTGTTTCGGAGGACGCATGGCTCTCGACCTCCGTCTCTTCTGACCCCGTACGGCTGTACAGGAGTTGTAGCGATGAGACAAGACAGTAACTACTAACAATTGGATACTAGAAAAGGGGGGTGAAAAAAATAAACATTTTGAATCTTTTATGTATATAATATTTTTTTTTTAACCTTTTTTGAATGGTTGTCGGTGGTGATAAGGGTGG
Source organism: Salvelinus fontinalis (assembly GCF_029448725.1). Classification (NCBI taxonomy): domain Eukaryota; kingdom Metazoa; phylum Chordata; class Actinopteri; order Salmoniformes; family Salmonidae; genus Salvelinus; species Salvelinus fontinalis. The sequence goes on along the minus strand of NC_074667.1, from coordinate 50,220,439 downwards.
AGTAGTCATCAGTGCCCCTGAAATAAGGGATCCCTTGTGAGTCAAACAGTCTCTAAATGTCTTCGTCATATTCTTTGCACTTACGAACTATTGTTACTTCCCCCTGGCTGTTATATTTGAACAAAGTTGCAGCTCTGAAACGGTGTGGACCACAATCCAAAGGGTTACCATCATGTTAAGTTTCTCATTGTCCCTCTGTAATATTTTCTAACATTTTGTATAATTTCTTTTTGTAAATGGTATATTTTCTTTGATAGGAGATTAGGCCATGTGTGTGGGAAATAGTATGGGGCAGTCGAAGACGTTGAGTGATAATGTATGTGAACCTGTATCGTTAGTAAATGAAATGGGGGAAAATGAACCAAGTTTGAAACATTGTCTGACAACTGTTTTAAAATACAAATGATTCCTCCACTTTTAAAACTCTTGAGTGAAGTAACCTAGTTCCACCAACTGAGGGCACTCTTGCTCAATATATTTTCCCCATCTGTGGTGGGAAAGTGAGGCTTTTGTCTTGAGAAAGGGATAGTGCCTACAAAGTTTGCACTATTTTAATATGGAAGCAACCCCAAATAAAACCACTGGTGCTCAATTCATATGTGATCCATGTAAATGTGGCTTGCTGATTCTCTCTTAATCATGGGGAAAAATTGGCTTGTTCTTTAATTTTGCTGATCACATCAAATAATTATATTATTGAAGACACTAAATCGTGGCTCACCTGTCAATTAATAAACGAGAGGGAAATGGTGTGTTGAATTCTCCATTACATTCAAAGATGTCACATACTGTATATGACATGTACACTGCTCAAAAAAATAAAGGGAACACTTAAACAACACAATGTAACTCCAAGTCAATCACACTTCTGTGAAATCAAACTGTCCACTTAGGAAGCAACACTGATTGACAATAAATTGCACATGCTGTTGTGCAAATGGAATAGACAAAAGGTGGAAATTATAGGCAATTAGCAAGACACCCCCAATAAAGGAGTGGTTCTGCAGGTGGTGACCACAGACCACTTCTCAGTTCCTATGCTTCCTGGCTGATGTTTTGGTCACTTTTGAATGCTGGCGGTGCTTTCACTCTAGTGGTAACAAGAGACGGAGTCTACAACCCACACAAGTGGCTCAGGTAGTGGAGCTCATCCAGGATGGCACATCAATGCGAGCTGTGGCAAGAAGGTTTGCTGTGTCTGTCAGCGTAGTGTCCAGAGCATGGAAGCGCTACCAGGAGACAGGCCAGTACATCAGGAGACGTGGAGGAGGCCGTAGGAGGGCAACAACCCAGCAGCAGGACCGCTACCTCCGCCTTTGTGCAAGGATGAGCACTGCCAGAGCCCTGCAAAATGACCTCCAGTAGGCCACAAATGTGCATGTGTCTGCTCAAACGGTCAGAAACAGACTCCATGAGGGTGGTATGAGGGCCCGACGTCCACAGGTTGGGGTTGTGCTTACAGCCCAACACCGTGCAGGACGTTTGGCATTTGCCAGAGAACACCAAGATTGGCAAATTCGCCACTGGCGCCCTGTGCTCTTCACAGATGAAAGCAGGTTCACACTGAGCACATGTGACAGACGTGACAGAGTCTGGAGACGCCGTGGAGAACGTTCTGCTGCCTGCAACATCCTCCAGCATGACCGGTTTGGCGGTGGGTCAGTCATGGTGTGGGGTGGCATTTCTTTGTGGGGCCGCACAGCCCTCCATGTGCTCGCCAGAGGTAGCCTGACTGCCATTAGGTACCGAGATGAGATTCTCAGACCCCTTGTGAGACCATATGCTGACACATGCACATTTGTGGCCTGCTGGAGGTCATTTTGCAGGGCTCTGGCAGTGCTCATGCTTGTACATAGGCGGAGGTAGCGGTCCTGTTGCTGGGTTGTTGCCCTCCTACGGCCTCCTCCGCGTCTCCTGATGTACTGGCCTGTCTCCTGGTAGCGCCTCCATGCTCTGGACACTACGCTGACAGACACAGCAAACCTTCTTGCCATAGCTCGCATTGATATGCCATCCTGGATGAGCTGCACTACCTGAGCCACTTGTGTGGGTTGTAGACTCCGTCTCATGCTTCCACTAGAGTGAAAGCACCGCCAGCATTCAAAAGTGACCAAAACATCAGCCAGGAAGCATAGGAACTGAGAAGTGGTCTGTGGTCACCACCTGCAGAACCACTCCTTTATTGGGGGTGTCTTGCTAATTGCCTATAATTTCCACCTTTTGTCTATTCCATTTGCACAACAGCATGTGAAAGTTATTGTCAATCAGTGTTGCTTCCTAAGTGGACAGTTTGATTTCACAGAAGTGTGATTGACTTGGAGTTACATTGTGTTGTTTAAGTGTCCCTTTATTTTTTTGAGCAGTGTATATTACATTTCCCTTCTCCACATTCCTCTGGGAATTTCCAACACGATTTATTCTAGAGTGCACACCGGGCCTTAGTAGGATGACAACACCTAGCAACCCAAACTGCCAGTGGAGGGTGGCACTCCCTAGGAAACCTGCTTATTTCTTCCTGATCAGAGAGAAGGACGAACAGGAGATGAGACAAAGGTCAGTCTGAGGTCACCGCTTTCCCTTTAGGGTCATAAGAGGTTGTGCCAAGGCATTTTCTGTGCTATAACTACCCATTCTAGTTGCCATGATAAGGTTCATGTATTGTATGTGCATTACAATAATCATTGTGAAAATACATATTGGAGGAAGGCAAAGACAATGTATGTTAGCACTGATGTTCAGTGTCGTTACAAGGCCCACAATGGCATTTTGTTTTTGCGCTTCAGTGGAGATTTGGAGCTGCAGGGCTGGTAGACCCCCCTCAGCCAATCATTCTCACACCAACATAAACTCAGCAAAAAAAGAAACGTCCTCTCACTGTCATCTGTGTTAATTTTCAGCAAACTTAACGTGTAAATATTTGGATGAACATAAGATTCAACAACTGAGACATGACCTGAACAAATTCCACAGACATGTGACTAACAAATGGAATAGTGTGTCCCTGAACATAGGGGAGTCAAAATCAAAAGTAACAGTCAGTATCTGGTCTTGCCACCAGCTGCATTAAGTACTGCAGTGCATCTTTCTTCATGGACTGCACCAGATTTGCCAGTTCTTGCTGTGAGATGTTACCTCACTCTTCCACCAAGGCACCTGCAAGTTTCTGGACATTTCTGGGTGGAATGGCCCTAGCCCTCACCCTCCGATCCAACAGGTCCCAGACGTGCTCCATGGGATTGAGATCCGGGCTCTTCCCTGGTCACGGCAGAATACTGACATTGCTGTCTTGCAGGAAATCACTCAGAACGAGCAGTATGGCTGGTGGAATTGTCATGCTGGAGGGTCATGTCAGGATGAGGCTGTAGGAAGGGTACCACATGAGGGAGGAGGATGTCTTCCTTGTAACGCACAGCGTTGAGATTGCCTGCAATGACAAAAATCTCAGTCCGATGATGCTGTGACACACCGCCCCAGACCATGACGGACCCTCCACCTCTAAATCGATCCCCCTCCAGAGTGCAGGCCTCGGTGTAACGTTCATTCCTTGGACGATAAACGCGAATCCGACCATCACCCCTGGTGAGACAAAACTGCAACTCGTCAGTGAAGACCACTTTTTGCCAGTCCTGTCTGGTCCAGTGACGTTGTTGCCGGTGATGTCTGGTGAGGATCTGCCTTACAACAGGCCTACATGCCCTCAGTCCATTCTCTTTCAGCCTATTGCGGACAGTCTGAGCACTGATGGAGGGATTGTGCGTTCCTGGTGTAACTCAGGCAGCTGTTGTTGCCATCCTGTACCTGTCCCGCAGGTGTGATGTTCGGATGTACCGATCCTGTGCAGGTGTTGTTACACGTGGTCTGCCACTGCGAGGACGATCTACTGTCCATCCTGTCTCCCTGTAGAGCTGTCTTAGGTGTCTCACAGTACGGACATTGCAATTTATTGCCCTGGCCACATCTGCATTCCTCATGCCTCCTTGCAGCAGGCCTAAGGCATGTTCACGCAGATGAGCAGGGACCCTGGGCATCTTTCTTTTGGTTTTAGAAAGTCAGTAGAAAGTCCTCTTTAGTGTCCTAAGTTTTCATAACTGTGACCTTAATTGCCTACCGTCTGTAAGCTGTTAGTGTCTTAAAACCTCTACAGAGTACCTAACCCGGATCCGGGAGCACCCCCCCCCCCCCCACACACTGATTAGCATCGCTAGCATAGCGTCACAATTAAATAGTAGCATCTAAATATCATTAAATCACAAGTCCAAGACACCCAATGAAAGACACAGATCTTGTGAATAAAACCACCATTTCAGATTTTTTAAATGTTTTACAGGGAAGACAAAATATGTAAATCTATTAGCTAAACACGTTAGCAAAAGACACCATTTTCTTACTCCAACAGTTTCTTACTCCATCAGGTGCTATCACCAATTCGGCTAAACTAAGATATTGATAGCCACAAACCAACAAACAAATTTATAAGATGACAGTCTGATAACATATTTATGGTATAGCATAGTTTTTTTTTTTTTTATGTGCATTTTTCAGGTATAAATCACAGTTCTACATTGCAGCTGCAATCTGATATAGTGCTGATGCAGCTAGAACAATTACAGAGACCAACGTTATATAACTAATTACTTGTCTTAAAACATTTCAGAAAAAATACACAGCGTACAGACATTGAAAGCCCAACATCTGGTGAATCCAAACAATATTTCAGATTTTTTAAATGTTTTATAGCGAAAACAAAATGTATCGCTAAATTAGCATAACCAGGCCAGCCAGAACCGGCTGGACGCGCCCGACCAGTTCACATGCACGACAGATATATGAAATAACATCGTAAATTGGGTCTTACTATTGCTGGTCTTTCATCAGAATGTTGATCAAGGTGTCCTTAGTCCTGATGAGTCGTTCAATCCATTCACAATGGCAACCTCCCCTCTTCATTTAGCCTGGGTACTGGTCGACTGGCACGGTCCATGTCCAAAGTTAAAAAACTCAAAGAACGGAACACGGCAAAACTCCCGAAAAAATTCTAATAATCTGATTAAACTATATTGAAAAAACATACATTACGGTGATATGGTCACATGTATCAAACAAACTTCGACACGGAGATAGTTTTCATCCGTAACGTCAGCATAACAAAAGACAATGGCACCTCTGAAAACGCGCATCTCAGAAACCGGAAGTTGTCGGTCACGCTAAAGAAATAGGTCTTATTTCACGTCAGTACAAGATAAACAAAAAATTTCTCCTCTGACGTCTTCCAGACACCCAGAGGAAGAAGAAGGAAGTGTATTTCGGGTAATAGGTCGCGTGACCATATATAGGCAGAGCTTTGAAGCGAGCATACACATCTTGCAATCTTCTTCTGGCTCAGGGAAAGTGCTGTGAAATGACCTGTGTTTGACTCAGAGACAAAATTGGAACGGTTTTAGAAACCATAGCTTGTTTTCTATCCAATGGCATATGGTTATATGCATATAGTAACAGCAATAATTGAATAAGAGGCAGTTTAATCTGTAGAGGCAATTATGCTAATGCGAAACAGCACCCCCTGTATTCTCAAGAAGTTAACGACCGTTCCACATGTGCATGTTCATTAATTGTTTATGGTTCATTGAACGAGCATGGGAAACAGTGTTTAAACCCTTTACAATGAAGATCTGTGAAGTTTGGATTTTTACGAATTATCTTTGAAAGACAGGGTCCTGAAAAAGGGATATTTCTCTTTTTGCTGAGTTTCCTATACTGCAGACATACTGTAGTTGACATAGTTTCCCTCACTTGTTTGCAGTGGTATGTCAAACAAAACAGCTGAGGTAATGTAATGCTTCTTACTATTGAATGACGCCATCACATCACAACTTGGTTACCAGTATGTTAGATCTTATTGTATTCTACAGCAGGTTGCATCCTTATTTGTGAACCGCTGTATGTTTGGCAAATAAACTGTTAACAAACAAGGGAAAGAGCGAAAGTATTGCTTAAGTACAGTATGTTGCATTAGCTCTTCATAATACCACCAATTCCTCACATTTGACATCACTTCCAATAGTGGCAATAATTTGATTATGTCTTACCCAAATGAGTGGCATAGCGACAGATTCAAAATGTGTTTTCTTGTAATAGTTTAGTGTGATTTACTGTATTTGGTTGTTATGTGGGTGGTAGGAGGTGAAGATTCGTTAGAGATGTTCCTTTCGCTTCTGGCCTTGCCTTGCTTTAGTTTCAGCCTATAGGGGATGTGATAACCGGTCACACCAGGGCTGCGGTTGAGCTGTTGACCAAATCCGAGCAAAATTCTGTTTAAACCGGAATCTACAAACAGAACTGTATCCTGATGTGTCGAAGAGTGAAAGCTGAGGAACGTGTGTGTGTGAACCATGTGGTTGTTATGAGTTGCATAAATAATATTTATTTCCTCATGCAGTAATTTAGGCTATTGCAAGTAAGTTATTCCTCAGAATTAATTAATAGTTTTGGAAGAATCTGAAAGAAAAAGCCAGGTACCTATGAAATGGGGAATCTAGAGGGCAAGAGCAACGTGACATGGTGGTGATTGATTATGTTGAGAGCTCACCTGCAGCCCCCTTCTCCTAATCTCTTTCTCCCTCTCTCTTTAACACACACACACACCCTACCGAGGGACCAGTCACTGTCAGAGAACAATATCCTGCACTGAAGACCCTTCAAAGTGCGTGCTCATAAATCACTCCCTCAGAGAAGCCATCCTCCCTGTCCTTATTTTATTATACATGCAGCACATACATACACGCACATAGCAGAAGGTTGAAGAAAGAAGAGAGAAACCATGCAGATTAGGAGGAAACTAATCCAAACATCAAGGGAGTTCTCAATACTCACACATATGCATGCAAAACCTGGTCTCATAGACTAGACATAACATAGTAAACATAAATCCAGGAGCCTCAAATTAGAACGATATCTTATGTTTGGTATGATTACATAAGACAGACGGTTAGTTAATGCAAAACAAAAGTAGGGTGGGTGGATGGGCGTATAACCAGGTTGCTTGTTTGAATCTCATCACGGACAACTTGCATTTTAGCTAATTAGTAACTTTGCAACTACTTGCTACTTTTTAGCTACTTTGCAACTACTTAGCATGTTAGCTAACCTTAACTGCTTAATTAACCTAACTTCTAACTTTAACCCCTAACTGAGCCACCTAGCTAACGTTAGCCATAACAAATTGGAATTTGTAACATATCATACATTTTGCAAATTCGTAACATATTGTACAAATTGCACTTCGTAACATATACAAATTGTAATTCGCAGCGTATCATATGAAATGAATGATGGACATCCACAAATTAATAAATATCATACGAAACGTAACATATCATACTAATTGGAGTGTCCTGGATTTACATGTACTATGTTAAGTCTACCCCTGAGTCCAGCTTGGCATGCACACACACACATGCATTCATGAACACTCATAAACACTAACAAATGCAAATGGGAAACCATGTGCCATCAAATATCTGTCATACTTGACTGTCCTCCATGCTGTAAAGACTGTACTCACTACCCACAATAGCTAAAATGCTGTTGATGGTATTTTACCTAAAGTGATGGTAATCTGTAGAGAATTGACTTTGGGCTACAAGGCAATATAAACAAGGAAAATCCCCATCATGCATTCTGGCATACCCACACACTCCCAGGTCTCTGTCTCCTGTTGTATTCAAAATCATTAAAAAATGTAGCATCCGATGCTAAAATCTATGGCTTTGCTGTGGACAAATCCTGTATACTTTAGCTCCTCTTGACCTGGAAACAAACAGAGATGGCTCTCCGTCCTCTAGCCCGTGTGTCTGCCATTCCACAGTGACAGGCCTGGGGCAGAGGCGCCTGCGCTGGGGGGGAGATGAAAGCTGCCTGGTCAGGGCCCATGTCCTGTGCAGGTGGCAGGTGTGATTGTGACGGGTGCAGACGAGCGAGGGCAAGGAAGAGGAGCACAATGAGAGCGCCTGTGCCCCTCTCACAGCTGCAGGGGGTGGAGATGAGCACGGCTGACAGATAGACAGACAAACGGACAGAGGAGGGTAAGGAAGGGAACAGAGAGAGGGATGGAGAGATATCTGGACATGTTGTGTTCATCTGACTTCAAACAGAGGATTGTGTCGGGGGTGTGGAGAGACACATTCTTGTCTGGGGCGGGTAGGGTGGGTCGTATGGTGAGGAAATGGAGGAAAAGGTGCAAGAGAGACAGAAAGAGGGGGACAATCATTGAGAAGGTTGTCATTGCTTCCATCTACTGCATAGAGTATGTGTGTTCTCAATCAGAGTTTGTATACATGGTATATGTGTGTTATGTCAGTTTGTCTCTTCTCTCTCTATGGATTTGTATTGATGAAACGGTAATCCTCTTGCCCTCCTCCTCTTGTATGTAACTGTCCACAGCTCCCACTAAGACCCCCTGATCTCTGCCACATGGCTCTCCATCAAAGACACGCTGGTCATGCCTCTCAGGGAGAGATTCACCTAAAACATCCACTGGGCGATCCATCTCTAGGGGAAGTGAAGAGGTGGCAGATCTGGCTCTGATGGTTATTTTATACATGTGTATGTTATCCATGACAGATCCATGGGCTTTCTAAACCCAGTGAGACATGGTTAAAAACAACTTCATCCATACACAGAGAAAGACATGCACATGTACCTATGTGCAAATGCAATCACACGTGCACACACACACACACACACACACACACACACACACACACACACACACACACACACACACGTTTCCTCCTCTCTATCACTCCTGATTAGAGTGACAGGGGCACTTCCCATTGGCTATGAGAGTGGCCCTCTCCTTTCCAGGGCAGCCAATTTCCCCCTACTCCAGAGCTGATAGGAAACTCTGATTGTCTACTGACTTTAGGAGAGACAAAGACATTTTTCCTCTCACACTTCACGTACCACTCTATTTCATATCTACTGTGAGACTCATTCTTTCTGTGTTTTCTCAACCTCTTTTTACCAAACCTCTGACATTAACTTGTGTTGTCCCGTTAGTACATGGGCTTTCATTGTGAGCCCACGTGGGTTTGTAACCTGGCTGACAGATCTGACAGGCAGGAAGTACCACCGTGGTAACACCTGGTTCCTGCTCCCCAGTTTATTTACACCTCAAGCAACTTGATGGCCTGGCAGCTTGACCCACTCTCCTCCCTCCCACAACCCCATTGATCAAATGTATCATACATTGTGGCTGTGTGAACCCACATGAGGAGTTTGAAGGAGAACATTTGAGGGAAATAGGATGGTTTCATAACCAATAGGCCTACAAGTCCGAATGTGGATGGGGAGTGAAGCATGGTGAAAGACAGAGGGATAGGTAGACAGAGAACACTTAGAGAGAAATGTGTTGAGAGAGGGAGAGCAGCTAACAGGAAACAGCTCTCTCTCTCTCCTCACCCAGCACTAGCCCTCCCAGCACACTCTTCCTGTCAGGACTCCACTCTCTTCCTGTCCAGCCATCGGGAATCCCAGCTGGAACATTCCAGCTGTGCAATGGCCTTTTGTAGTCTCTCTCTCTCTCCCTCACTCTCCCTCTCTCTCAATCTATTTCTCTCTCACCCTGTCTCCATCCCCTGCATCTATTCTCAATGACTCAATTAATTTTTATCCGCCATGAATTTCTCTCTATGTTCGTCGTTTCTCTCTCTCTTTCAACACACACATGCACACAGACTCTCTCTCTCTCTCTCTCTCTCTCTCTCTCTCTCACACACATACACACACAAATACACACACTTTCCTCCATTTTCCTCCACTTTCCTCATTTGAATATTGATCTACTTTTGAATAATCATCTCATCACTAGGGGTCGCTACATAACAGTACATTGGGCCCAATTGCTACTAAAACCGGAGCCCTAGCGGGTTGGTAATGAGACAAATAGCCTGAGTAACCTCTCCAAGCCTCAGCTTGTGTTGCTGCTATGTTGTTCTGTCTACATTCACCATAAGTCACAGAAGGTCCTTCTTTATGATGCTGATATTTTGTGAGCAGGGACATTTTGAAGGTTAATGACTTTAAATGAAACGGCACGAGGATGCATGTATATACATGTGTGTGCACTCACAGCCAGGGTGAAAATACCAGGTGTCATGATTTTGTGTTTGACCTTTTCGGAAAGAGAGCTAATCCCAGGATATAATAGACTGGTGCTGATATGGAAAACTGCTGCTCTGTTATCTTGGTTGTCTAGGAGACCATCAGAGCACAGGGCTGGTGGAGATACCTTGTTATTAAAAGGGGAGCTTGTATATATTGGAAAACGCGATTTTTTTGTCATGAGTGTCACTCCTAAATACTACATTATGTTCCATGCTCGATTATACATGGAAAACGGTTCTCTCTCACATACAAAACATTTTGTTCTCTGTGCGGTCAAATTAGTAATGTAGACTCTGAGATGTATGACTACAGCAAACTTCAAAGGGCAGTCATCAGAGAACTCGATGTCCATGGTAAAGTTTTTGCGCCTACACATCGATCACACCTACAGTGTCTTGCGTTTAAGTACACCAGAAGTACATTCATTTCCAATAGAATAATGAGTTTGTCTTGCAGCATTGCGTTGCAGAGGCAGTTGCAGTGTGTTCTGTGTGGTGCATATGTTAAATTTATCAAACATATGCATCAAATTGTATGCTTAGATGGCTTGACAGAAATGGTAGCAGAAGGTGAATGTTGAACTTTTGTTGCACACATATCCAGATGATGCTGATTACCATTTTGCGCAACGAAAGTGTAGGTGTGATCGACGCATAATCGTGTATGCCAAATATGCTCTCATAAGACATCAAAATTAACATGGGAGAATAAAGGAATATTAGTCCTAGCCTACCACACCAGGTCTATAGTACGCCTATTTCATACACATAAAACATGGAAAAAGAATTGTGTTTGAATTTTAATATTTTAAGAAAGGCATTTGTTAGAGAATAATCAGTATGCCTATAGAAAAAGGCAGAAACTGTTTGTCTGCTTGCTCTAATAAACGTTTGCCATACTTTCGGGAATGTTGAGGTATATTGGCTTATTGTATTTGTTATATAGGCCTATATATTGCATTTGTAAGGTTTTAGTGAACTAACACTCGCACTTGACTCGTTTCCCTCTTGGTAGCTCTGGCTTTGCTGATATCTACTTTATTGAGGAAAAATGTACTTACTATGACTTATATATGTCGTTGTCCCACCTAGCTATCTTAAAACGAATGCACTAACTGTAAGTCCCCCCTAGCCATCTTAAAACTAATGCACTAACTGAAAGTCCCACCTAGCCATCTTAAAACGAATGCACTATTTGTAAGTCCCACCTAGCTATCTTAAAACGAATGCACTAACTGTAAGTCCCACCTAGCCATCTTAAAACTAATGCACTAACTGTAAGTCCCACCTAGCTATCTTAAAACTAATGCACTAACTGTAAGTCCCACCTAGCCATCTTAAAACTAATGCACTAACTATAAGTCCCACCTAGCCATCTTAAAACTAATGCACTAACTGTAAGTCCCACCTAGCTATCTTAAAACTAATGCACTAACTGTAAGTCCCACCTAGCTATCTTAAAACGAATGCACTAATTGTAAGTCCCACCTAGCCATCTTAAAACTAATGCACTAACTGTAAGTCCCACCTAGCTATCTTAAAACGAATGCACTAATTGTAAGTCCCACCTAGCCATCTTAAAACTAATGCACTAACTGTAAGTCCCACCTAGCCATCCTAAAACGAATGCACTAACTAAGTCCCACCTAGCCATCTTAAAGCGAATGCACTAACTGTAAGTCCCACCTAGCTATCTTAAAACAATGCACTAATTGTAAGTCCCATCTAGCCATCCTAAAACGAATGCACTAACTAAGTCCCACCTAGCCATCTTAAAACTAATGCACTAACTGTAAGTCCCACCTAGCTATCTTAAAACGAATGCACTAATTGTAAGTCCCACCTAGCCATCTTAAAACTAATGCACTAACTGAAAGTCCCACCTAGCCATCTTAAAACTAATGCACTAACTGTAAGTCCCACCTAGCTATCTTAAAACTAATGCACTAACTGTAAGTCCCACCTAGCCATCTTAAAACTAATGCACTAACTGTAAGTCACTCTGGATACGAGCGTCTTCTAAATGACTAAAATGTAAAAATGTATATTGAAGTGAATAGTATTGCCATTGCTAATACTATGATTAATCAACATATGCATTATTATTATTGTAGTTATTATTTAGCCTAAGCTACAATTGTTACAGTATTATGTTATTATTTATTGCATTGTTATGTATGTTCATTCATAGTGTCATTATCAATTGTTATTATGTTCCATTGTGTTTCAAATGTCAGCGTTTATAGTTTAAGTTATAGTGAGCTATTCAGTATAGAAATGCATTTCTGAAAACGAATAGGCTACAAGGCTACATCCGACGCAAAGAAATAACGTTTTTTTTGTTTTGTTTTTTACCACTACCAATGTAGAGACAACAACTGAGGAGACAGGATTAATCAGGCAGATAACCATCATATCACTTCACCGTGATATATGTTTAATATAGGGTGATATGTAAAATGTGTGAACCAAAGGCCTACCTAATATTGGCTCTAACACGGGAGCGGGTAAAACGTGTAAATATTTCGCATTCCATGTGTCTGTATGTCTCTATCAACCTGCGGGATCTCCCCCCCACAAATGATGCATTAGATGCATTGAATGTATTTGTTGTGCGCGTTTGAAAAGGCGGCGATAATCTGGGAGTGAGAGATAAGGAACACCAATTTATTCAGCGGCACTTTGGACCCTGCTTTCAGCCTCGGTCGGTGCTGACACCCCGAGCAGTTTGCTGATAACGATTAGGCCATTTATTATCTTCACAGAGAACAAAGATTGCCTAGCACCGATGAAATATTAGCCTACCCCTGGTAATAATCAGAAGAAGAAGGGCCTTGGCATCTAATGTAGCATGCATTTATAAATAATAACGTTCCAGCCAAGCACCATACAGACACCTACAAAAACCTTGCTGCAGAACATGTTGAAAATTATAAGAAACATACAGAAATAAATGCAGCGAATGCATTTTCATGTGATTATGTTATTATGATAACCCTATGATAAAGATTATTAGGCTATTCAATTATTGTAAAGCCAATAATTATTATTAAGCTATAATTCAGCCTATTATTTGTATTATTATTAAGTCATTCACCTTGAACTATAACGTTTGTATTATTGTCATTAGGCTCACCTCAAGACAATTTGCTTCAAAATGTTAGAAGCTATAGGTGTCAAACTGTAGCCTAAAGGCTAGATTCGGGTGGACAGTATGACATGTCGTATTTTCTATTTAAAAAAACATGAGGTGAGCAGCTACATCAATGTATGGGTTATATATATTTTAGTCTTTTTTTCCCTTTTTTTTTCAATAGTTGCAAATAGGAATGGGAGCTCGGTGCTGATAAGCTTTTATCGCTCGCTCAAATCAGGAGGCAGCTCTTTCCGCTGGACGGATCACAAGGCTTGCGGTGCTCGTACTTTTATTGATCTGTAAATAATTAGCATTCTAATTGGGTTAATGCTATGAGCATGTTACGAAATTCTTAATTTAGCTTAACCAGTTTTTTGTCAAGTGATGATATTCTACGGTATTGTAGCCTAAATATACGAAAAGATCAATACACATAAAGAGCTATTTGTGATGAGTGTTTGATTATAACTATTAACATTAACTGGTATGATCATAACCATTGTTGTTGATTTTGGTGCAACTTTTAGTAAAATAAAGAACTGTCGCTTTTGGGGTGGGATACTGTGAAAATAATGGTTCGTTGCCGTTCTCATTTCTCTCATATGTCTGCTCCAAGTTCTCAAATATTGAGTGCATTTTCATTTTTGTGCTTTAACTTCTACTTTGGATAATGGGATAACAACATCATGGACCGGGGTCGAGTCTGCATTTCAAGGACGGTAAAGGCTAGTTACTGGATGCAAGTAGGCCTAAGCCAATAATGCACTCTCCAATTTCAACAAGATATGCTGTCTTCAATTGTGCGCCATCATTGAATTTGATGTTATATTACAACAATGTTATTTGAAGAAAAATGTAGGCCTAAATGCACAATACAGGCTGTTTAAAATGTGTTTCTCTGGGCGTATATGCACGGATTGTTGTAAAGCGTCCAGTTGGGAGAGTTGACATAGCGCCATCTCAAGACAACTGTCTTCATTTTTCGGCTTCTCTTCTTTTTTTGGTAAAATGATTTAACCTATCATAAACCAGACGATTCTTATCAGTTTATTCTATTTTGAAAATTAAACTTATGTCAAGTCAGTGTGTAAATTCTGTCTGTTTTTTTTTCATTCAAGGCCCTATGCATGAGCCAAAACAGATCGGTCTTTGATAAATTTTGCATAAATGCAAAGCATTGAAATGAATGCAATTAATTATGTCAGAGTTTACTTTTTTTGTTTCTATTGATGCAAGCTTGGTTTTCTCCTCTTTTTGTGTGTGTCTACTCTAGGGGACACGAGCCCGGGATGCAGCAGTCCTTGCACCCTTGCACCTGCCTGGCTTCAGAGGCAGTGCACGAGCCCAGGTCGCGTGCAGGAGATTTTGAGGCTTTGCATGTTTTAAAAGTTGGTGTTAATGTGTGGGACAGAGTAAAAAGACGATGGGAGGAGGGAGGGTCGGTCATGGGGTATACCGTATTTTAATCCAAATTGGCGAAGGAATTCATTACACCGGATTGCTCTAGGCCAATTACTATTGTGCATGTAGATTTATGTAGCTTGCTTCATCATAGCCCAACAACCCACGATAGCTCAATAGGTAGGCTAATATAATCACAATTTGTTTTTTCATAGATTAGATTCTTTTGAAGATATATTGCCTCGCCATAGCGCTAAACTAGGCCTACTTTATATGACTTTTATTACAGTTCAAAATAACCTGATTGGGAAGATGTTACACCGTCAAGTGGATTGGATGAGTGATATTAACCTTCCACTCTCACATTGATTCCATAAGGAACTGTTCTGCTTAGTGATTATGAAGTGAAACTGTAGGCCGGATAAACCTTATGACTAAAATGTTTTTAAGAATGAACACTAGATACCCTCCTCCACAATCCATATCAAAATGGCCAAAGCCAGGATCCGGAATACAAGATCGAGACTGGTTGACGCACCGACCGACATCGTTACGTTGCTCCAGCCCCTATATGTCTATGAAATTCTTTCTCGTTTTCAGTGGAGAGAAAGGGGGAGTGCAGAGATAGAAAAAGTGAAAGGGTTGAAAGGGAGAGAGAGAGGTCGCTAAACTGCTTGCCAGTTGACAGAACTCTTGGGAAAGAGCGACATAACTTCTACAGCAGCATCACCAACAATCGCGATTGATTTTTAGGCAAGTCTTCCACCTTCATCACTGTGCGCATAACAGGGAAACGTGCTAGAACTACGCGGTGTCAGGCAAGCGAAACGGAGACCCGGTTATACAAGACTGAGTCTCTCATTATTCCTCTCCCAGACAGAGCAGGACCGAGTCAGTTTGTGTCCATCTAGTCTGTGCATCGCGAAGAACAGGGATCAGCCACTACATATGCAACCATCAAGTGGTAAGAGCTATTCAATATTTACTTAGGGTATTGTGGTAAATGGAATTATTTAGGATATGTGATCCTTGCAATCTTGTTACTGGTTGGGGTGCATATTTCAATAATAGTTGCCCATCAACTGAAATACAATATGTGAGAGAGTAGGCTATCCAAGCTTTATGCCAGTCAAAGATAATGAATGTGCCTATGTATCATTTAAAATATACTACATTGTAGGCCGCAGAGAGCCATGGCACGGCACTCGGAATGACACGGAGTAGTTAGAATGTGAGAAGAACAACATGAAATAGAAGCCATCACAATAATGACAACAATAGACTACAATTGGAATGTATTTTATGCAAACAGTTTCTCATGTGTTTATCATATAGTTTACCATTCAGAACAATTCGTTACGCAGTTACAGCAGTAGCCTATCTAATCCAATTGTGCGATTATGTGCTGTTTGCATTTCTCTGTCAGATCTATAATTACGACTATCAAACAAGTTTTCCTGGTTTTCTAAACAATATTTTTTTATTAGACTAAATAGACCTCAAATAAAATAGTTGAAAAAATGCATTGACACTGTATAGGCTACTATGCCTACAGCTAGCTCCTTTGAGCATTAGTTATTAGGCCTACTGTTTTTCGTAAATATTATGCTATATAGACTAGGAACATAACACAATGTGATACTTCGAACATGAAGGCATCTGGTAGAGCTAACATAGTCCTCCCGAGTCCCCCAAAAATACCTGCCGCGTCAAATGAGCAGAAGAAGAGCATCGATTATAATTTGTCCAGATTAAATTCTTAATGGTTTAACAGTGTTATTTATTACATGGTTATTGCGAGTATCCGTTTTTGAATGAACTGACTTAGTGTGATCTGATTTTCTGTACTAGATGTTCATTAAGTATTTAATAGTTCATAATTTAAAATGTGAAAATTGCCTTGGCCTCGGGATGTTCTTATGGAATTATGCAGATCCAGATAGGCTAACCAATCAAGGGTGTGAGATCAACATTGGCGTTATATTGACATATGACGATGTATCCACTAATCACCTGTGCTTTCAACCGCATTAACTCCAGTAAACCCCTTGAATCACAAGAAAGGGTAAAAACGTCATGATCTCAGCGCTCGAATAGAAACAGGGGCGGGACTGTTGTCTCGAGCAGGCATATTTATTGCCCCCGTGAGACTGGGATCATTTAATAAAAATGACGCTTTTACTCGAAACTCAACATGTGGCCCCTTACGGTTGGTTACCTATCACCCATCAGTCCCTCACATGCCAAAGAGTTAAGCATCCCTGTTATGTGTCTGTTTGTGTGTGTCTTGTGATCAACTTCATATAAATCAAAAGTATCACTTACACCTAATCTAAATAAACGACTCTCAAATTATGTCAAGGCTACCAGTGAGATACAGGAAGCCAACATATACAGAAGTCCATCCATTAATGGGCCGTTATACTATGGGGTATCCTTAGAACATAGTAGCTAGATTCGCCTACTCCGAAAATAGTAGTTTGACTTCTCCAAAATTCAGCTGCACCTCAGTGTAATTTATTCAAATAAAACATATACCAACTTCAAAGTAAATGGATGCAGTTTAATGTGAGGGTGAAAAGGCATAGCTTTCACATCTCGTTCTGTGTTCCCATGCACTTCCACTAGGATGGGCTGGGTGTTGGGTGCTTGTGTTTCTATAGCCCTTAGTGCCCTGGCTCGATCTAATTACCCATGAGTAAAGGACAATAATGCTTCAGCTGGTTTGTGTCATTCTCCTCTCCCCAGCTCTGCTTATCTTCACAAACCCCTCTGTGGCTCTCACTACCACCCTACCATCCCAGCCCCCACCCCGCTGGAAAATGATAGATGACCAGGAGCATGGGGAAGAAACAGGTTGAGAAAGGCAAGCTCATTTCATAACAGCACCTGTTAATTATTTGAATTCTCTCTGTAACTCATACACTTACTCTTGTTCAGTAATAACAACCTGACCTTAGCAATGGTGGTAGGGTATATCTTCAGCATGCTTTGAAGCTGCCCGCTGCACAGATTCAACCCTACAGCAGAAAATAAAAAATAAACTAGGAATTTACATGGTTTTGCTACTATTGTATTGTCTTTCATAACCATGCCTGTGTTTGCTATGTAAAGATAGCCAATGAACATTTCTTAGGAATAAAGGCTTTCCCTCAGCTATAGGTACCCTTGCTTACCTCCAAGGGTTCTACCGCTCTAGTAGTATCCCCTGTGAGACAATTCTGCTATGTCCTTGAGAGAGGACCCCCCCCCCCCCAACCCAAACCCATCATCCCATTCTTTGTTCCAGCACAGATACAAATGGGATTAATGAAGGTATAAATTACAGAGGAGTAAATCCTGTTGAGTAATCAATTTGGAAAACAAGAAAAACAACAATGGAGAAGCTTGCTTGCTGGGCCTGACCCACCCAGTCCCAGCCAGACAGCACAAAGCTGAGAGGAGCACAGCACTGAGGACAGACAACAACACAGACAGACAGCAGGGGTGAATTACAAACAGCATGCATTTGGGTGAAGTTGTTGTAAAATGATAGGTTTTTCTTGCTAGGATCACTATTTAGGGTTTGGTCAAGACGTAAATCAAGAATAATTCATATTTGAAATTTGAGTTGGTACATGACTATTAAATTGATGCATCATAGTTTGGAGAGATCTATTGTGTCTATGCTTATTTTATTTATTTTTTAATTTTAAAGCAGTTGGCATGAAGTCCTGCACTTTTTTCAATGGAATATCTGTAGGGAATATTTATATTGTACTTTAGACCTAGCTAAGTACCATAGAAAACATTTTTTGAAATGTATGTAATTAGACCAGCTCAATGAATCGACAGACAGTTGCACATTATATATAAAAAACTATTTATTAAGACAAATCTCCTCACTGCTACACCTGTCATTTTCTGTAGCTATATACAGTGGGGCAAAAAAGTATTTAGTCAGCCACCAATTGTGCAAGTTCTCCCACTTAAAAAGATGAGAGAGGCCTGTAATTTTCATCATAGGTACACTTCAACTATGACAGACAAAATGAGAAAAAAAGATCCAGAAAATCACATTGTAGGATTTTTAATGAATTTATTTGCAAATTATGGTGGAAAATAAGTATTTGGTCTATAACAAAAGTTTATCTCAATACTTTGTTATATACCCTTTGTTGGCAATGACAGAGGTCAAACGTTTTCTGTAAGTCTTCACAAGGTTTTCACACACTGTTGCTGTTATTTTGGCCCATTCCTCCATGCAGATCTCCTCTAGAGCAGTGATGTTTTGGGGCTGTTGCTGGGCAACACGGACTTTCAACTCCCTCCAAAGATTTTTTATGGGGTTGAGATCTGGAGACTGGCTAGGCCACTCCAGGACCTTGAAATGCTTCTTACGAAGCCACTCCTTCGTTGCCCGGGCGGTGTGTTTGGGATCATTGTCATGCTGAAAGACCCAGCCACGTTTCATCTTCAATGCCCTTGCTGATGGAAGGAGGTTTTCACTCAAAATCTCACAATACATGGCCCCATTCATTCTTTCCTTCAAACGGATCAGTCGTCCTGGTCCCTTTGCAGAAAAACAGCCCCAAAGCATGATGTTTCCACCCCCATGCTTCACAGTAGGTATGGTGTTCTTTGGATGCAACTCAGCATTCTTTGTCCTCCAAACACGACGAGTTGAGTTTTTACCAAAAAGTTATATTTTGGTTTCATCTGACCATATGACATTCTCCCAATCTTCTTCTGGATCATTCAAATGCTCTCTAGCAAACTTCAGACGGGCCTGGACATGTACTGGTTTAAGCAGGGGGACACGTCTGGCACTGCAGGATTTGAGTCCCTGGCGGCGTAGTGTGTTACTGATGGTAGGCTTTATTACTTTGGTCCCAGCTCTCTGCAGGTCATTCACTAGGTCCCCCCGTGTGGTTCTGGGAGTTTTGCTCACCGTTCTTGTGATCATTTTGACCCCACGGGGTGAGATCTTGCGTGGAGCCCCAGATCGAGGGAGATTATCAGTGGTCTTGTATGTCTTCCATTTCCTAATAATTGCTCCCACAGTTGATTTCTTCAAAACAAGCTGCTTACCTATTGCAGATTCAGTCTTCCCAGCCTGGTGCAGGTCTACAATTTTGTTTCTGGTGTCCTTTGACAGCTCTTTGGTCTTGGCCATAGTGGAGTTTGGAGTGTGACTGTTTGAGGTTGGGGACAGGTGTCTTCTATACTGATAACAAGTTTAAACAAGTGCCATTAATACAGGTAACGAGTGGAGGACAGAGGAGCCTCTTAAAGAAGAAGTTACAGGTCTGTGAGAGGCAGAAATCTTGCTTGTTTGTAGGTGACCAAATACTTATTTTCCACCATAATTTGCAAATAAATTAATAAAAAATCCTACAATGTGATTTTCTGGATTTCTTTTCTCATTTTGTCTGTCATAGTTGAAGTGTACCTATGATGAAAATTACAGGCCTCTCTCATCTTTTTAAGTGGGAGAACTTGCACAATTGGTGGCTGACTAAATACTTTTTTGCCCCACTGTAATTGGGGAGACCCCTGGGTGTGTTATGACCCCCACATATGCTAATTTGCTGATTTTAGGATTTGACGCACAGAGAGCTGAGCTCATCATGTCATGTCCCCTGGCCAGTGCCAATGACTGAATGTCAAGCCACACACACACCATTCAGACATGCTCATATCGAAGCCCAAACTGCGCAAATGCCCTTGCTCTAACATTGCGTTAAACATTCGTGCATCCCTTTTTTCACAGGTTGAGTAGAATGCATGTAATTACTTCACATAAGCTTGGCCAAAACATCACTGTATTTCTATCAGAATAAGTAAAACTTGGTCCTCGTTGATCTCGAGGCTTTTTTGGAACGATTATAAAGTTCATGCGCTGGTATTTTTTCCCCTTTTCTGTGATGCTGTGACGTCAAGTCGCGGCGTCAGAGAGGCGGCCAGTCTGTGCCCCGAGCTCCCTCCAATTATTGCCTGTCAATCACGCACGCACGCACTCTTTATTTCAAAAGCCACAATAAAACAATTCATTTTTAATATTCAATATCGTTAAAGCATGGCACGAAATGCCAAATTTTTACCATAGTGGGTAAGCCAGTGTGTCTCGACTGACAAGTTCAACCTGAATGCTTTGCCTTTGGAACAGGTAGGTCCTACATGGCATGTCCATGTAGTTTGTAGCTACAGTTTTTCATCACATTATAATAAAATGCCATTATACTTGTAAGCCTACATATTATGAGTCTCCGATGCTCAGTTGGTAGCCTATTATTGAGTAGGCGTTTGCTTACCTAAGGCACGAGGATGTCTAATCTATACTTTAGTTAATCACATATATACATAGACATTAGTCTTTGGGTAGGCTATGCAAATGAGGCAATTATAGGACAAAGCCTACCTGGTTATATTTATTTTTATGTAACCTTTATTTAACTAGGCAAGTAAGTTAAGAACAAATTATTATTTACAATGATGGCCTACCAAAAGGCAAAAGGCTTCCTGCGGGGATGGGGGCCTGGGATTAAAAAAACAAAATAAATACAGGAAAAAACACACATCACAACAAGAGAGACAACACTACATAAAGAGAGACCTAAGACAACAACATAGCAAGGCAGCAACACATGACAACACAGCATGGTAGCAACACAGCATAACAACAGCATGTTAGCAACACAACATGGTAGAAGCACAAAACATGGTACAAACATTATTGGGCACAGACAACAGCACAAAGGTCAAGAAGGTAGAGACGACAATACATCAAACAAAGCAGCCACAACTGTCTGTAAAAGTGTCCATGATTGAGTCTTTGAATGAAGAGATTGAGATAAAACTGTCCAGTTTGAGTGTTTGTTGCAGCTCGTTCCAGTCGCTAGCTGCAGCGAACTGAACTCAGTCTTTCTGCCTGACTTGGTTAAGCCAGCTTGTTTTAGCCCACGATGAGATTGTAAACAAGAATTAACAAAGTGCCGCTAATGGTCACCAGTTGGTTTTACGCAAGTGAGGCCTGACGCCCTGTCTGCACCACCAAGTGAGAAAAAGGCGCTATTACCATGCCATTACCATACCATGTTTGATCGCCCTATTTCTGAGACGAAACCAGTGTTTTCACAAGAAGAATGTCGTGACTACTAATTAAAGACAATTAGGCGTTCACAACAACGGCCCCACTTTCGAGGTCATAAAACGCCTCCAACCATATTAATCCCAGAGGTGCTGAAAGTTGTATTTATTTGCATTGCAGTCTCATGTGAAAACTCACACTTGTAATGGTTGTTGTTCTACGTAACATTTACATGATTGGCATATATAATATTTGTAAAGTTTGTCCAACCTGCCGATGCAGTTCCCCGGGGCATATGCGTAAAACAAGGCATTATGCTAAAACCAACCACTTTATTCATGAAGACAGAATAATAACCAACAGAGTGCTTAACCAAAATACCCATAATTATGTTATGATGTCTGATAGCATTTATATTAGCCCACTAAACCTGTAGATTAGAAAATCTAATCTAATTGAATTAGCCAATTCAAAATAGTATTGGCATACACTTCAAATGTAAGCTTATAGTATTATGATGCGTTCTCTAAACGTGGTACAGGCAAGGCTACGCGACAACAGTCTAAATTGCGTTTTCCAGATAATGTAATTGACTGCTCTAGAACTTGGTAGGTTTACATTTTATAGTTACAATTTGCCTCCATCTTGGCTGTCCACTTCTTGAATGTTGGTAGAAGAAGACCTTATCAGAGGCCAATTGCTCATTTTGTGAGCTTCACGAGAGAGAAAAAGACCCCCAAGAAATTACAACGCTGATTGATATGTCTTTTAGTTTTTTGGTCCGGAGCATTACTGTTTCGACAGCAGAATGGAAATTGAAAGAGCTGGGATACATGAGCCAATTGTAGCTATACTGATCTGTGGTTGGCTTACAGGAGGTCATTGCTAACCGGTGACTCCGCCCCGGCTCGCTTGATATTGAATTTACTGGCGCCAGTCGCATCAGTACAGCCACATTTCATTAATGAGCGTGCGCCCGGGTACCTCACGGATCAAGCCTTTCAGAGATTAAAATGTGTTTGAACAGCTGATCGTAGTTATAGATCAAACTTTCACCAGGTATATTCAGCAAAAAAAAAATTTTACGGAATAAGATTGGATGCAAAAAACAGAAACTTGCAGCAATGTTTTTTTTTACTATTTAAAAAAAAGTATACATGACGGAAGCTGTTTGTAAAAGGGCTTCAGTGGTAGACTAGTCTATCTATACAATCAATGTTCCTCGGAGGACTGAACATATATGGATAACAACAATCTCTTATCTTTTGCATACATCCCCGAAGGAGTTCTACAAAATGGGCTGGCACCACCTTGTGTATTAAATTAGAGCATTTTGTTTTGTTTCATTTCATTGCAGGTGTCAGTAAGAGCCAAGACGGATCAAAGTTTCTATATCTGAAGCAAATAAACTATAAGGAGAGTGTGCAGAAAACCCATATCACAACTGCATCACTACGTCCATCTTTTTCTCCACACTTCGGGACTGTTTAAAAGTGCTTGATCCAGGAGAAGGACCACGGAAAGATCATTTATATTTTGAGTAAAGTAGGCTACGGCGTTTTGGTTATATCTTGGATAAGGAGATCGACGACTTAGTTATGGAAGTCGCAGCTGATCAATCTCGGTGGATGGCGCATCACCACGCGGTGTTGAATGGGCAGCACCTGGACTCGCATCACCACAGCCTGACCCACAACTACATGGAGCCCATGGCCCCACTTTTGCCCCCAGACGAGGTGGACGTGTTTTTGAACCACTTGGACTCTCAGGGGAACCCCTACTATGCCAACTCCCGGGCTAGGGTTACATACAGCCAGACACATGGTAAGACGCGCTCAGCCTTGTGACTAAACTGTATTTGTGTTCTAGTCAAGTCTGCTTTAAAGCTGTAGGTAATTGTGAGTGTGCGAGTTACAATACGATTACATGTTTCCTTCAACCCAGCCTGTTGCTTTCAAACTCATTGATGGTAGGCCTATATTATTGCCATAAATGGTTAGGTGTGATGCGCAAAGCCCTTTGACACAGAAAAACGACGCCGGACCAGTTAAAAGTCATAACAGTCCCTTATGGGACTTTTATTTCATTTATTTAATCCTATGACATTTTGTTATTTTTTTTCCTTCAACGCGTAAGCCTATATGTGAATTCAATTACTCTAACACATCTATGTCCATAAGCGTGTAGCCTAGGCTTATATGTATCTGACATACGGCATGGAATCATAAAATGAGAATTTCTAGCAATAAATAGCAAGAGGAAAGGGAAGTATGTCATTTAGCCCCTCTCTGTTGGGTCAGGGGTTTCTAGAAAAGTAGAGAGAGAGGCACTTCCGGATATAATATAAAAAGCGCAAAATTGCTAATAACATTCTTTAGCCCAAGTTCTGGAACTTGAGCGACGACCAGGCGATGGCCATAGGCAAATAGCAGTTCAATCAAGGCCTCTACAAAGGTCCGATTTTCTCCTCGTGGATTTTTTTTCTTCTCAGTTAGGCCTACATACTTTCGGCAATAAGCATGAACATTTAAATTAGTAAATATGTTGTATAGACTATGGCACGGGGCTGTTGTAGCCTAATTATTGTTTTAGCTTTGGCTGGTGATTGTAAAATGACGTGGGTTTTAAGTTAGTGCCCTGTAGGCTACTTGATTAACTTTTACACTGTGAAAATGATAACTCGATGTCGAGTTTAAATAGTTTGGAGTTTACATCAACAGGTGAAGAGACAGCACTTTTACGATTGGTCCAGAGAACTGGACCAATCGCTTTCGATTAGTAAAAATTCATAATAGCATATTTCTTATTTCCAGCTCGCCTTGGGAGTCAGGTTTGCCGGCCACACCTCATCCACAGCCCTGGCATTCCGTGGCTGGACAGCGGGAAGGCGGCCATCTCTGCTGCCCACCACCATAACGCATGGGCAGTCAGCCATTTCAGCAAGCCCGGACTGCATCCTGCTAGCACCGGCTACCCTTGCAGTAGTAGCTCCAGTTCTGCTCCCGTGTCTTCCCTCACCCCTGCGTCCCACTCCAGTCCGCACCATCTCTACAGTTTCCCTCCTACGCCTCCCAAAGACGTGTCCCCGGACCCCGGCCCTACTTCTCCAAACTCCAACTCTGCGAGAATGGACGAAAAGGAGTCCATAAAGTACCAAGTGTCACTCGCAGACGGAATGAAAATGGAGGGTTGCAGTCCTTTGCGCAACAGCCTGGCTTCGATGAGTGCCCAAACTCCCGCAACGCACCTCCCTATCCCGACCTACCCATACTCTCTACCAACACCACACGAGTACGGCGGCAGCCTTTTTCACCCCGGTAGCCTGCTGGGCGGATCTTCATCCAGCTTTACGCCGAAGTGTAAAAGCAAAGCCCGGTCATGCTCAGGTGAGTTTCATAACTCTATTCCAAAAGTTACCCTGTGCCTAAAGAGTTTGGTATAATTATGTAAGTTTTAAGATACCAATATCTGGGCCTGCATGTTTAACGATATAAACTCGGCCTATAGTTTGTCAAAACGCGTTGGAAGTGCATCGATTTCTGTCAGGGCACATACAACAATTAACATACTTTAGATTGATTTTACTTGTAGGGCTATAAATGTTTTTTTTTAAACCTTGAAATAGATTGGGTGGTCCGGTATGTGTTTCGCTGTCAAACGGTTGGTTGCTGTAATAGTTTATTATGGTTATTTTTACCTGCAGCGTTTCTTTCTCCTCCTCAAACCTGTTCCAGCGACTCGTATCTATGTTCCATCGCATTCGTCACCACTTGTAAACACCATCCACTTTAAAGGGTCACTTAATGGGAATCTAACATGAAACGACTAATGGGAATCTAACATGAAACGACTAATCAGGGTCACCGATTTCAAACGCAAATATTCAGGACCAGCTTGAACATGATTACACGTTTTGGAGTCGAGGCAAAGAGATGATAGCCTAAAGTCAACAGTCACCAAAATAGAAATAGGGAATTCAACGTGAAAATGTATTTTCTCGTTGATTATTTGGCTTATAGTAGGATATAGTATTTTTAAGAGGCTGCTGAATATAATAATATTTCAGTACACAATTTAATAAGGCTTAGCTATTGTGCATGTTCTTGCTACTATTTTTAACCATATTCAAAGTTGACGTTTTTATGTTTATCTGATTTAGATGCTGAACATATATCCCACCAATGTCCTTGTTTGGCAGAAGTGTTCGCTTCCAGTTGTTTTCTTTTAGAGTAGTTCTTTATTACACTCAAAATGCAGGAGTCACGACGCTCTGGCTCCTACCATATCCTGTAGCCTATACTTCTGAGTGAACAAATCACGACCTCCACCCCTGCCCATTGCTTGCCCCAATACTAACAAAGCACCGTCGGGATGCGCCGTCACAGGCGACAGAGCCCTGCTGTTTGTGTTTTTAAGCATGGCCTTGGCCCAGTGCGCTGTGATGGTGAGAAGGAATACAGCCCAGGGTTAGGGTGGCCTACTCTAGTTGAGAGGATGATTATAACACTAGTAGTAATGACCACATCAATCACAACAAAGTCATAATACGATATTTATAATTGATAATAACGATATTATGATATTGTAATAATAGCTGTTACTCATATAAAAGTTTAGGATCTGCCAAAGAGCACCTCACCTTCAGAGAAATTAATACAAATACTAGATAATGAATTAGATAGTTAATCAAGCCATCACATGTGCTCATAGGGAGACATTTATTATTGCATTTGCTCAGACTAATTATGTTGTGGCCCTGGTGTCCAAAAATATGTTGAGTGTGGAATCTCTCTTAACAGTTCATTAGTGTATAGAGATATTAGCAACAGCTGTCTTCATTTAGATGATCACCAGAGCTCAAAGTGCTATTATCTGATGGATGCGTAGTAGTTCAATACTTTGTCGATGGTAGATTGGTTATACAAATATTTTATTTCAAACACTTCACAAATGTTTTAAGGGGATTATTTAATGCAAGAAAAGCCTACTGTTATGTGAGTTACTCTCCAAAATCAGTAACTTTAAGGCCTGCCATTAGCTACTCTTATCTGTCAGTCCCATCTGATATAGCGGTGATTGATTGATGTATGAAATGCCACAATGACATTTCAGCAGTCAGCACATACCTTAAGACAGTGTTGCTTCCTGTTTAAATAACCTAAAAACAGCCCTCTCCGCTCACCTACCTACCTCTTCTCTCGAAAGGCAATAGCCTCACACTCTCTATACTCTTGGCCAGTGCGATCTCAGTGTTCTCTCCCTGTGGAACCTCCCCAAATTACACAACAATTCAACAGCTTTAGCATTTGTGGAGCTGGAAGGTGATGTTGTATTGATACTGGTGCCTCTGCTGGACTAGGAGAGAGAGAGTCAAACACTCAGAATACACTTCAAAGTGAACATTGCCATTGTCCAGAGCAGATCCCTCTCTCGGGTTTTGGTGGGACTGTGGGTGTCGCTGACATTATAATAAGACATGATGCACCAGCAACCTCCCATTTGACTGAGCCTGTGCATTAAACAAAGTGAAACTGAGAGGAGAGAGAGTGAACGCCCATTTGTTCTCTGCAGCTGAAGATGTAGAAGTGGGTGAAAAGGCTTGAGCACTTAATACTACAGAGGAGGAAAACACAATCAGGGTCACCACTAAATGGGTCACAGTTGCTGTCAGGTACACAAACCTAACAATGAAAACATTTAGTAAACAAATTTAAAGGGCACGAGTAAAGGGAAAAAGAGAAACCGGGCTGATATAAAGTGATACTGAGCTATATTATGGGAATCTATTTGGTTGAGACCACAGTGTGGTCAGGCCCACATTTAATACTACCACAAGCAGCACACACTTCTGTTTCCTATCATGTGTGCCTGCTAAGATGATGAATTATGTAGCTCTAATTTGATGGTGTCTCACATTCACCTGTTTGGACACCTTTGGACACGTTCTGGCTGTCTCTGGGCTTCCTAACATGGATCACTTTACATACAGGTGTCTGTATCCATGGAGATTCGCCCTGAACCAAGCTGTACAAATGACAGTCATATGGATTGTCCTTGGCTGGTACACCTGCACACTGAGACACTGTCCTCGCGCGCGGGGGGGGGACTTCATATTACACTACTAATGAAAAGTGGCTCCAATAGGCTCATTAGTACCTGTGTGTCCTCCTTGGACCTGACGACTATTGTCTTTAATGTGAATCTGTTACAGTTTAGCTTTTGATGGAGTGTGAACTTTTTAATTATATAAATTTCCCTTTGTCTTCCCTCCACTTGAATTCTGCTCAGAGGGGCGCGAGTGCGTCAATTGCGGTGCCACCTCAACCCCCCTGTGGCGGCGGGATGGGACAGGCCACTACCTGTGCAACGCTTGCGGCCTGTACCACAAGATGAATGGCCAGAACAGACCTCTCATCAAGCCCAAACGCAGACTGGTGAGTCCCGTCTCTCTCCTGTCTACCCCTCCACATCTGAGAAAGGGGGCCCAAATAGAGCATGAAGCAGATACCGCCAGGACAATTCCAGGAAAGTTCTATTTTCCCTATGATCTTCCTGGAATTGTTTGTCCCTCTCACCCCCTGGTGATCCCCTACACCGCCTGTTACAATACTGCTACTATTGCCATTGTTACTGCTATTATTATTGCTGGTACTTTTGATACTGTCACTGATACCAATACCCATGCTGCTTTAGTTATCACCACACTGGAGTGAGTGAAAAACAGTGCACACACACAAACACTTTGTCCAGTGTTCTGCACAGGCATTTAGGAGCAAGGAGTATTCCAAGCCCTGTTATTTTTAATGCACATACACTTTTATAGATATTGTTTGTCTCGGACCAAAGTATTATTATACGTTTAATGTTCAATATTATTAACCATGATGCGTTGTTTAGTTATCATTACAAGTTATTTAAAACAAATATATATATTGGTTCCTGCTTATTTTGAAATTGTTTTATTTCTTTCATTTTGTATTCAGACCTCTGATTAGGAATTATAACTTTGATTCTATAGGATAGCCTTACTCCGTGGTGTAGTGGGGCCAAGAGGAGTGGGTATGCCCTAATTTTGCAAAATAAAATGTACAAAGGCCTGCCCTGTGTGAAATATTTTATGAGTTACATTGATATGTACTCTGAATGACCTAAAATGATAATTACCATGTTGGTCTTTCATAGTCAAGTAGGCTAATAGTAGGCCACATGAGATTGATCAATGCAAAAAATCATTAGCATCACTATATTTTTCCTGTTCCTTAGATGTTTGAAACCTGGACGTTTTACTTGGTATTATGAGGCATGTCTTACCTTGCTTCAAAGTAGCCAAGACAAAATTCAACCATAGAAATGTTGATAGAAATATTTAATGAACACATCCTCATGCGCTCTCACGTTCTATCAGTTTTCAAATGAACTTTCTTTTATTTTCTAGCAGCCAAAGGCATTATCCTAGTCATTTTAGCAACCAATGATAGTTGTTCCATCTTTAGATCTCCCCCTTTCTACATTTTTTATGTGCTATGCAAATTTCATTTTCAACATTTGCATGTAGCCTCCACTACATCACTAATTTGGCATTTTCAGTCCTACCATCTCAAACTTTAAAAATATATTAAAGTTTCCCAAAAGTAAATTGTGAGAAGTAGTTGAGGCTAATTTCAATGACAGTCCAAGGCGCAATCCAACTCCTAACTTTTGGGTAGCTCAAAAGAAATGTAGGCTAAGCATACGCAGTAGATTTAGGGCTCTACTCAATTCATATGGAAGTTCAGCATTACAAGTTACAGCTAGATTGAAATTTAAAGGCAGTGTTCCCTCCCTTAGCAGAGACTGCATTTATGGTAAATCTGCATTTAAACACAATCTGTAAAGGTTCAGCAATACAGACTGAACAGAGGCCGTAGATTGATCTAATCTTTAAATTAGTTAGTTCAATTTTACAAGAAAATTGTTTTACTTTATTTTGCTTCTATAACGACTTTTTCTAGCTTCTGTTTTCCTCAGCTGAACAGGTTCATGAATCATGATCAG
This sequence comes from Salvelinus fontinalis, assembly GCF_029448725.1. Classification (NCBI taxonomy): domain Eukaryota; kingdom Metazoa; phylum Chordata; class Actinopteri; order Salmoniformes; family Salmonidae; genus Salvelinus; species Salvelinus fontinalis. Next base: position 50,190,636 of record NC_074667.1, on the reverse strand, counting down.
TAGGCGTTTTACTCGCCACATCTCGTTTATGTAGGACTATAGGCTTAATCTGAATAGTTTTGTTCTGATTAGACATTCAATTTATTTCACAGAATTAAATCATATGCTACTATAGGCCTACATAATATAAATGTTTCAATCAATAGCTTATACCTTAATATCTAATTAAATCTGTACTTAGACAGGTATACTTACACTTATACTCATCCAGTCATGCAGTGCCAAAGACACATTAGCTGGATAACCTAATTGTAGCCCAATTCACTCGTGTTTTTAATGTATGTGTGTAGCCTAACCCATGTGGTTGCCTTGAAATCAATAATTCAAAATGTTCAACAAATTGAAATGGTTGTTTTCTTTACCATTGCTATCTTCCATTGAGCTAAATGTCATGGGATGGGGAGCATGGTGAATAGGGTGGGATTATGTTTTGAATATCTTTTGAAAAACTGTCTTTCTGAAATACATTGTTTCTTACTGTATTAGCAACATTGTCAGCATTAGTGGGACAAGTATAACTCATTTTAGCGCAGCTTGGTGTAAATAAACCTTCTGCAATTTTCTCCTTGGCTGCGCGCCTCTGCCTAGTTCTTCCGATGAGAAGTCCATTACATTTTCCATGGGTCGGTCTGTGGTCGCAGCTTTGCATTTTCAGCTCAAGTGTTTTCAGAGTTCAGTTCAAAGGGCATCCAGTTGTTTCCTATCCGGATATCTGCCCGGGCCCGATAAGGAAGCCAGGTTCCCCGGTGTTTCCGCCTTCAACAAACCCCGCTGCATTTTCAGGCCAGACTTTGACATATACTGTAAAGCGATTATCACAGCACTGTAGGAACCAGTTATGTGTGTGTGGAGAGAGAACGTGAGGGGGGGTTAGGGATCGGAAAATAAATGGATTGTTTGTCATGCTGGGTTAGCAGTGGCACAAGCTTTATGCGTCGGAATGCGAAGTGTTTTTTGTTGTCGTTTTTCTCTTTCTCTTTTTTTACATTCCGTGCGTCGCCAACGTTGTTTTTATTGGGGATGTTTTGAATGAACAACTATGATATGATAAAACCTTAAATTAATGAAAAGAAAAACACACATGTAGCATCATGGCTGTATAGTTATTGTATTCTGAGTTTAAATGTTTCTTATTATGTGTGAAGAATTTATCTGTAATGGACACAAAGCGCATTGGAAGACAGGGCTCTGGTATTGTAGACGTCTTAGTCCGGATCGTTTGATTCTCTGGATCAAGGGAGAATCATGCAAAAAGACGGCATAAATTATTAATGTGCCCTATCTAATTTTTTAATTAAATGAAATATGACAGCAGTAATTGGTAAAAGATAGAAACAACGCATTTAACTAGAAACAGCTTTTGCAGCATTGCACAAATTGAAAAATTGAATTAAGCTTGTATAGATCACAGAATATATTCAATTAAATCAATACAGATGTGACTCCCTTTAAGCAATTTCATGAGTCTAACTGGCGCTGTCTTTGATGTTATTTGTGGATGTAGCCCTGAGAGGAGGTTGGTTGGAGAATAGCCTACACAGCAACACAAAGTCATATTACTCATCACCCTAAAAGATACATGGGAAGATATTTACCGAAGAGAATGCTTTATTCTGTTGTTCAATGCGTGATACTAGCTGATATGGGTAGATCTGGTGGAACATTACAGTAGGCTTTTAAAACGAGTGGTTTTAAGTTCTAAACTCAGAAATGTCCTATAAATTCCAAATTAACATTTGAAATGTAGCCGCCTTTGGCTGTGCCTAAATGGTCACGGTAGTTAATTTCAATAATCGTATTCATGTCATGTTCACTTTCCTCGTTGACCTCTGTTGCCTAATACAATGATGAAATCAGCTAACATTTGAATGACTTTATTCATAATGTATTAACATTATGCGTTTTTCTCCTCCTCAGTCCGCTGCGAGACGAGCTGGCACCTGCTGCGCTAACTGTCAGACCACCACCACCACCCTTTGGAGGCGCAACGGCAATGGTGACCCGGTGTGCAATGCCTGCGGGCTCTACTACAAACTGCACAACGTAAGTAGCCTGACCGCTTACATAGAAACTGGGGGGTGAGCTGGTCAAGTAGGCGGACAGCTTGTATCGATTGAGGAGCCGGGGAGAAAGAGGCTGGGGATGCAAAGTCTGCTTTTCCTGTCAAGCAGAACCCGCCAGTCGTTTTTCTTTTTATTAATCCATCTTTGTTTCAATGGGGGGGTGTTTCAATGGGGGGTGTTACTCCCAGGAGAGGCTGGAGGGTGGGACTGTCATTCAGGGTAAAGGCGTCAGTTATATTGATGCCAACTTGTCTGAGAGTAGCCCTTTCAGGTTCAGCGTGGCTTCCAGTCCTCATGTGTTCATGTTCAGTGAGAGGATTCTATTTAATTTTAAAGACAAAAGTGGAAAAATGCTCATGCCTTTTAATGTGGCTTGATTATCCAATGTCTGTTAAATCTGTTCCACAATAGTTATGGCACATCAGAATTTTTTCTCATGTTTATTAAAAAGGCAATATGTTTTCCATCATAGTTGTTTAGATTTTTCTAAATGATCCACAATTACGAACGAAGCTTGACAAAGTTGAATATAAAAGCATTGAGAGTGCAAGAAAATGTCCAATGACTAAATCATTTAGTTCTGGACAGTTTTTTAAAACAAGAAACATGTATTTGACATGATATTGAAACCCACAAAATACCAATATGAAGCCTACTCCAATAGCCTACTCCAGGCTTGTCTGGCTTCTCCTAGGCTAACATCCGTCCTCCCTGGCTCTCCACAGGTCAACAGGCCAATGACCATGAAGAAGGAGGGCATCCAGACACGCAACCGCAAAATGTCCAGCAAGTCCAAGAGGGGCAAGCGGTCCGGAGATGGCTACGATGAGCTGTCCAAATGCATGCATGACAGGTCTTCTCCCTTCGGGGGTGGCCCCGGCCTGGCTGGACACATGACGCACATGGGCCACCTTCCCCCCTTCAGCCACTCCGGACACATGCTGCCAACTCCCATGCCCATCCACCACCCCTCCTTCAGCCATCCCCACCACTCAGGTCGGTCGCCGGCCTGGGCTGAGCACTGAAGCCTCCTGAAGCCCCTGCATCAGGCCTTGCCACCACCACCACCACCCCTCCAACCCTATCACCACCACTACTGTAGGACCACATAAAGAGGACTGCGTCTGTTTTTAGAAGGGTAATAGTAATGGGGATCAACTGTCAGTAGGACATTGTTTTGCCTGGCCTCATTGAGAGATTGATGAAGAGGAAACGTGACTGAAGGTAGAAAGAAAGTGAGAGGGTAAAGAGGAATGTGGGCATGCTAAGTTGCTCCCTTCAAGTGTGTGGAAGACGAAGACGCATGGGTGCGAATGGGGACTTTCATGGTTCTTTTGCCTTTTTTCTACTAAGTCACTTTGGTACCCCTCCCCTCCCACCCTATCAGAGAAGAGATAGGGGAACCACTGCTTTCCCCGCTTAACCCCCCCCCCCCCCCCACACTGACTGGCTGCTGTGGACAGACTGTTGATACCGTAGGAATAAAAGACTTTCTGGCCCAGCCTCCCCACACATGTACACACACACAAACACCACAGACCCCTCATCCCTCACATGCTGGAATACACACCACCCACCTGGTCTCCTATTTTTAACAGATTTTATTGAAAAAATAAGCAAGCAAACAGAACAACTATTGTTGTTATAATTGCTGTTATAATTATTGTTATGATAATTTATTTTCACTCTTTTTGCTTCAGAAAACATGACTTATCTTAGACGAGACATTGTTCCTGAGCTGTACGTGTTTATAATTTTTCCATCTCACAACATTAAGGAAATAAAGTTTGAATAATAAATGATGAGTCCTTGAAAATGATTATTGAAATGTATACATTTCTCCGTCTCTCAGTGTCTCTTTCAGTCTCTCTCTTTCCCCATCTCTCTTTCTTATACACATTTAAAATTGCCTTAAAGGAAAATTCCATACAAAAACTATCTTTGGTATTTGTTTCATTAATCCATTGTTGACATAGTCCCAAAATGTTTTGCATGTCAGAAATCAAGTTCTCAAGATAAATATCAAAATACCAAAACGCAACTGCTATATTTCTGTATTTATAAAATTAAATACAGCAAATTGAAAACTTGATTGCTGACATACAAAATATTTTTGAACTATCAACAATGGACTAACAAAACAAATACCAAAATATATTTGTTAAGAGGTCTTGATTCCAGCTCTATTTCTAAGTGATATCAGATGTAATGAAGCCAGCTTTATGTTCCCCAAAGTGTGGAAATGGTTTTATTGGGCTCCTCGCCTGAGTGATGTGTTGCTGTTTATAGAAGGCCTCTTTGTGGAGCTCTGGCCCCAGGGTGCACCACTGTGACCCAGACAGCAGGCTCCAAACCCAGGGTGAGCACAGGGTGCCCACGTCACACACGCACACAGTCACACACTAGTCTTTCCTGACGCGCACACATGTTCTTCTACACAAATACACATTTATATTTGATTCCTCCCTTATTTCCATTCCTTGTGTCCCTCTCCCCTGCCTCTCCCAGAATGCACCTCTCTGGGCCGTGGTGCGTTGATTAGAGTGAGAGGAAGGACAGCAGGTCTTTAGTGGGAGAGAAAAGAGGAAGGAAAGGCAATCAGGCGACCCGTGAGCAAACACGCGGGGGGGCTGTTTGGACCCCTCACAGACAGATGTGCTCGCAGCTGAGGACTGCAGGAAATTCTCTCTCTCTCTCTCTCTCGGCAACGATGAATGGAGAGAGATCCTTGATGAAAACCTGCTCCAGAGCTCTCAAGACCTCAGACTGGGGCGAAGGTTCGCCTTTCAACAGGGCAACGACCCAAAGCACCCAGCCAACACAATGCAAGAGTGGCTTCAGGACAAGTCTCTGAATGTCTTTGAAAGGCCCAGGCAGAGCCTGGACTTAAACCTGATCGAACATCTCTGGAGAGACCTGTAAATAGCTGTGCAGCAACACTCCCCATCCAACCTGACAGAGCTTGAGAGGATCTGCAAAGAAGAATGGGAGAAACTCCCCAAATACAGGTGTGCCAAGCTTTTGTAGCATCATACCCAAAAAGACTCTAGGCTGTAATCGCTGCCAAAGGTGCTTCAACAAAGTACAGAGTAGAGGGTCTGAATACTTATGTAATTAGCAAACATTTCTAAAAACGTGTTTTTGCTTTGTCATCATGTGGTATTGTGTGTACGTTGATGAGGAAATAAATCAATTTAATCAATTTTAGAATAAGGCTGTAACCTAACAAAATGTGGAAAAAGTCAAGGGGTCTGAATACTTTCCGAAGGCACTGTATGTATTGTGCTATAATAAATAAAGCCCTCTAGCTACAGAAATGTGTTCATATATGAATGAATCTAATGTATTGCATTTATAAATCAAATCAAATCAAATTTTATTGGTCACATACACATAGTTAGCAGATGTTATTGCTGCTTCTACATCCGACAGTGCAGCAGTATCTAACAGGTAATATCTAACAATTACACAACAAAACCTAATACACACAATCTAGTAAAGGAATGGGATAAGAATATATAAGTATCAAATATATGGATGAGCAGTGACAGAGCGGCTAAGATGCAATAGCTAATATAGAGTATATATTATAGGATACAGTATACAGTACATACATATGAGATATGTAAACATTCTTAAAGTGGCATTATTAAAGTGACTAGGGTTCAAGTTATTAAAGTGGCCAATGATATCAAGTCTGTAGGTAGGCAGCCACCTCTTTGTGCTAGTGATGGCTGTTTAACAATCTGATGGCCTTGAGATAGAAGCTGTTTTTCAATCTCTCTGTCCCAGCTTTGATACACTTGTACTGACCCCACCTTCTGGATGGAACTTGGGTGAACAGGCAATGGCTCGGGTGGTTATTGTCCTTGATGATCTTTTTTGCGTTCCTGTGACATGGAGAATGTTGTAAGTGTCCTGGAGGGCAGGATGTTTCAAATCAAATCAAACTTTATTTGTCACATGCGCCGAATACAAAAAGTGTAGACTTTAACAAGTAGACTAAAATAAAAAGTAATAATAAAAAGTAACACAATAAGAATAACAATAACGAGGCTATATACAGGGGGCACCGGTACCGGGACAGTATGCGGGGTTACAGGTTAGTCTGAGGTAATCTGTACATGCAGGTGGGTGTGAAGTGACTATACATAGATAATAAACAGCGAGTAGCAGTAGTGTACAAAAGGGAGGGGGAGGGGGGTCAATGTAAATTGTCCGGTGGCAATTCTTGTTCAGCAGTCTTATGGCTTGGGGGTAGAAGCTGTTGAGGAGCCTTTTGGTCCTAGACTTGGCGCTCCGGTACCGCCATCCGTGCGGTTACAGAGAAAACAATCTATAACTTGGATGACTGGAGTCTCTGACAATTTTATGGGCTTTCCTCAGACACTGCCTATTGTATAGGTCCTGGATGGCAGGGAGCTTGGCCCCAGTAATGTACTGGGCTGTTTGCACTACCCTCTGTAGCACCTTATGGTCAGATGCAAACCATTTACAGACACTAACACAACATTAAACAAAACTATAAACACAAATACAGTACAACAATTACATATTACGTTAATTAACACGAAAGTCTTGACTAAAAAACAGCTGTCTCTACAGATGCTCTCGATGATGCAGCTGTATAAGCTTTTGAGGATCTGGGGACCCATGACACATCTTTTCAGTCTCCTGATGGGGAAAGGGTTTTGTCTTGCCCTCTTCACGACTGTCTTGGTATGTTAGGACCATGATAGTTTGTTGGTGATGTGGACACCAAGGAACTTGAAACTCTCGACCCGCTCCACTACAACCCCGTCGATGTTAATGGGGGCCTGTTCGGCCCGCCCTTTCCTGTAGTCCACGATTAGCTCCTTTGTCTTGCTCACATTGAGGGAGAGGTTGTTGTACTGGCACCACACTGCCCGTTCTCTGACCTCCTCCCTACAGGCCGTCTCATCGTTGTCGGTGATCAGGCCTACCACTGTTGTTTCGTCAGCAAACTTAATGATGGTGTTGGTCGTGTTTGGCCACGCAGTCGTTTGTGAACAGGGAATACAGGAGGGGACTAAGCACACACCCCGGAGGGGCCCAAGTGTTCTGGATCAGCTTGGCAGACATGTTGTTGCCTACTCTTACCAGCTGGAGTGGCCCGTCAAGATGTCCAGGATCCAGTTGCAGAGGAAGGTGTTTAGTCCCAGGGTCTTTAGCTTAGTGATGAGCTTCGTGGGCACTATGGTGTTGAACGCTGAGCTGTAGTCAATGAACAACATTCTCACATAGGTGTTCCTTTTTTCCGGTTGAGAAAGGGCAGTGTGGAGTGCGATTGAGATTGCGTCATCTGGGGATCTGTTGGGGCGGTATGCAAATTGGAGTAGGTCTAGGGTGTCCGGGAGGATGCTGTTGATGTGAGCCATGATCAGCCTTTCTAAGCACTTCATGGCTACTGACATGAGTGCCACGGGGCAGTAATCATTTAGGCAGGTTGCCTTCGCTCCCTTGGGCACAGGGACTATGGTGGTCTGCTTGAAACATGTAGTTATTACAGACTCGGTCAGGGAAAGGTTGAAAATGTCAGTGAAGACACTTGACAGTTGGCATGCTTTGAATACACGTCCTGGCAATCCATCTGGCCCAGCGGCTTTGTGAACCTGTTTAAAGGTTTTGTTCACATCGGCTACCGAGAGCGTTATCACACAGTCATCCAGAACAGCTGGTGCTCTCGTGCATGCTTCGGTGTTGCTTGCCTCGAAGCGAGCATGAAAGGCATTTTGCTCGTCTGGTAGACTCGTGTCACTGGGAAGCTCGCGTCTGGGTTTCCCTTTGTTGTCTGTACTAGTTTTCAATCCCTGCCACATCCGACGAGCGTCAGAGCCGGTGTAGTAGTTTGCCCCCGGTGATGCATTGTGCAGACCACACCACCCTCTGGAGAGCCCTGCAGTTGTGGGCTGTTCAGTTGCCGTACCAGGCGGTGATACAGCCCGACAGGATGCTCTCGATTGTGCCCCTGTAAAAGTTAGTGACGGTTTCCGGTGACAAGCCAAATTCTTTCAGCCTCCTGAGGTTGAAGAGGCACTGTTTTTGCGCAGTCTTCACCACACTGTCTGTGTTTGTGGACCATTTCAGTTTGTTGGTGATATGTACACTGAGGAACTTAAAACTTTCCACCTTCTCCGCTGCTGTCTCGTCGATGTGGATAGGATAGTGCTCCCTTTGCTTTTTACTGAAGTCCACAATCATCTCTTTTGTTTTGTTGACATTGAGTGAGAGGTTATGTTCCTGACACCACATTCCGAGGGCCCTCACCTCCTCCCTGTAAGGCTGTCTCGTTGTTGTTGGTAATCAAGCCTACCACTGTTGTGTCGGAAAATCTACTTTGTCTCTATACTGACACTTTGCTTGTTTGACTGCCTTACGGGGGGAATAACTACACTGTTTGTATTCGGCCATATTCCCAGTTGCCTTGCCATGATTAAATGCGGTGGTACGTGCTTTCAGTTTTGCGCGAATGCTGCCATCAATCCACGGTTTCTGGTTCGGGAAGGTTTTAATAGTTACAGTGGGTACACCATCTCCTATACACTTCCTTATAAACTCGCTCACCGAGTCAGTGAATACGTCAATGTTGTTCTCTGAGGCTACATAGAACATATCCTAGTCCATGTGATCGAAGCAGTCTTGAAGTATGGAATCCATTGGTCAGACCAGTGTTGGATAGACCTAAGCACGGGCGCTTCTTGTTTTAGTTTCTGCCTATAGGAAGTGAGCAACATGGTCAGATTTGCCAAAAGGAGGGCGGGAGAGAGCCTAGTATGCATTGAGGAAGTTAGAGTAGCAATGGTTGAGCGTGTTGCGCGCTCGTGTACTGCAATCAATATGCTGATAGAAATTAGATAGCCTTGTTCTCAAATTAGCTTTGTTAAAATCCCCAGCTACAATAAATGCAGCCTCAGGATATATGGTTTCCAGTTTGCATAAAGTCCAGTGAAGTTCCTTGATGGCCGTCTTGGTATCCGCATGCGGGGGGATATACACGGCTATGACGATAACCGAGGAGAGTTCTCTTGGGAGATAATGCGGTCGGCATTTGATTGTGAGGAATTCTAGGTCAGGTGAATAGAAGGACTTGAGTTCCTGTATGTTTTTACAATTACACCATGAGTCGTTAATCATGAAACATACACCCCCTTCTTCTTCTTCTTCTTACCGGAGAGATGTTTATTCCTGTCGGTGCAATGCACTGAAAATCCTGTTGGCTGTACTGACTCCGACAGCATGTCCCAAGCTAGCTATGTTTCCGTGAAACAGAGTATGCTACAATTCCGGATATCTCTTTGGAAAGCAACTCTTGCCCTGATTTTGTAGGCTTTGTTAACTAGGGACTGGACATTAGCGAGTAATATACTCAGAAGCGGTGGGTGGTGTGCGCGCATCCGAAGCCTCACTAGAAGACCGCTCCGGCACCCTCTCCTCCGGTGGCGTTGTTTTGGGTCGGCCTCTGGAATCAGTTCAAATGCCCTGGGAGGTGCAGACAAAGGATCCGCTTTGGGAAAGTCATATTCCTGGTCGTCATGCTGGTAAGTTGACGTCTCTCTGATATCCAATAGTTCTTCCCTGTTTGTATGTAATAACACTTAAGGTTTTCTGGGCTAACAATGTAAGAAATAATACATAAAAAAAACAAAATACTGCAGTTTCCTAAGGACTAGAACCGAAGCTGCCATCTCTATCGGAGCCATCTTCCAACATAAAGTTCAGTCTAAAGTGCTCAATGAGAATTACACACTCTTAGAAAAAAGGTGCTATCTAGAACCTAAAAGGGTTCTTCGGCTGTCCCCATAGGATAACCCTTTGTAGAATCCTTTTTGGTACTAGGTAGAACCCTTTTGGTTCCAGGTAATACCATTTTGGGTCCCATGTAGAACCCAAAAGCAGTTATACGATAAGTATTTATAGCTAATATTACCTTCACCACCAAGGTAGTAATAAACTACAACAGTACAGCTCCATAAAGATAGATGCAGAGGTAAGACGTCATGAGACGAGGAGCAGGGTGAAGATGATAGTCATCTTCATCAGTTATGAGAGCTTTATGAGTCTTCAACCTTGGACTTTCATGTTCCTTCTCTCCCTCTCTCTGTCCCTCCCATCCTCCCCCTCCAGATTTCCTTCCTTCCCTATACCCATCTCTGCCTTCACCCACCTCCCCACCTCCCCTTCTCCCACAAACCCCATCCTCTGGCTCTCTATAACATCTCCATCCCTTCCACTCCCACTTATTCCTCCCTTCCCTTTCCCACTCCCTTCATATATGTGTTTTTCTATGAAATTGAATTAGCAGAATCAAAAGGTGGTTGTCCTTTCCCCACACGGAGTGGAGTTAGGGAGACAGGGAGGAAAGATGTTGGCAGGTGCAGTTCGGTCGGTTCAGATGCAGGTCTCCTGGAGTGGATATGTGTGTGTGTGTGTTTTGAGGGTGGGGGTTGACCTTTACGCTGGCCTAACTGAAAAAAACAGACTCCCTACCCAAAACCCCTAGAAGGATATGAGGTAAACTGGGTATTTTCTGGATTACATTTAGAGCTTTAAAGCATGGGACGTGTAGTCCTGCAAAGTGTACATGCCACATCATTGAATGTTATACTTCCTACATACTGTACATGATGTTATCTATGATTAATGTAGGTCTTACATTTCATGTATACCAACTACTAATATCCCATTCCAGTTTTATATTTACTCATCAACCCACTGTTTGACATTCATGTACTGAAGTGACTTATGTGGACAGAAAATCATCTTAACAGACTACATTGAAAAACAAGGATATTAGTAAGCATTTCCAGCTAGGTGGTTTACAGTTTGAACTACACCAATAAAATGAGTTGTAGCCTAGAAGCTCCCACATGCATGCACACACGCAGGAAGGCTTCGTCACCGTGATTATGCTATTTAAAGCTGTAGGTGAACTTCCTCTTTTTTACGGACCATTAGAAATTCATAGAAATACACTCCCTTGACATTTCATTTCATGTCAGGAGAGATGTGTGGTTAGACTGTATTCAATAGAAGCACCTAGTAAACATACTGTAGCTCACAGGACACACCACTGATACAGGCAAACCTTAACACATGAACACACTTGCAGGTTTGTTAACCTTGACACAGTCTCCCAATCACTTAACCATAGCTTGATGTTATGGTCTGTGACATTTACTGTAACTTAAGAGTAGAATTGACAGCCGATTGTGGCTATCATGGATGACCTCTGTAACCAGGATACTCATAGTGACATCCTGACCTGCCAGAACACAGTAAGTAACAAAAACTCCCCACAAGTCACAGACTGGAGTGGATTACTGTTTTTACCATATGATAAGTCATGTACTCCCCCCTCATAGTATTTTTTCACCACAGACCCAACCCCACATTTTGTCCCACTACGCCACACCTCGGTACAGCTATAGCTACAGCTGCACTTAAGCTTGGCTGCACACATTTTTCCAAGCACCAATAAAAAAAGAAAATCAGGAAGTGAGAAGTCCAAACAGGAAATACTTATGAAGTATTATTAGGACTGATTGAGACCAACAATCTGACAAGGGCAGGGTAGAGCGAGATTGATAAACAGAGAGTTGGCTATAGTGTACTCTAGCCTACCTCATATATATTTTCAATACATTTGTACAAATCAATGTTTTAGAGAGTGACTGGTTAACAAGAGATCTACAATGAGAAAAACGACATAAGTGAAAGAGAGAAAGAAACTGCGAAAGTGTTTCATATCATAGAGAAGTGGTTAGTGGTAAACATCATTGCTGCTGCTTGTGGGTTTCACAATGGGAAGGCCAGTAATGAAAAGGTTGTAAAGACCATCGAAATATAGTAGGAAAGCTACTACTCGGCATAGTAGGAAAGCTACTACTCGGCATAGTAGGAAAGCTACTACTCGGCATAGTAGGAAAGCTACTACTCGGCATAGTAGGAAAGCTACTACTCGGCATAGTAGGAAAGCTACTACTCTGCATAGTAGGAAAGCTACTACTCTGCATAGTAGGAAAGCTACTACTCGGCATAGTAGGAAAGCTACTACTCGGCATAGTAGGAAAGCTACTACTCTGCATAATAGGAAAGCTACTACTCTGCATAGTAGGAAAGCTACTACTCGGCATAGTAGGAAAGCTACTACTCTGCATAGTAGGAAAGCTACTACTCTGCATAGTAGGAAAGCTACTACTCGGCATAGTAGGAAAGCTACTACTCGGCATAGTAGGAAAGCTACTACTCGGCATAGTAGGAAAGCAAATGAAGATGTGTTCCCTTATTGATTACCTACTGTTCAAAAAGGTGTTGGGTATCCAGGAACCTAACATAGCAGGCGTAGAATAAACACCTGAGCGGTGTTTATTTCTTTCTGGTCTTGACGAGAAAAAAAAATGTTAGAGGAGATTATTTTCTGCACTGTTTAACCAATCAGGTAAATGTGGAGGAGTTAAGATGGAGTGTCGCCTTGTTAACGTACAAAAACGGAGGTCGCATCACAGACTCCCTTTCCATTTCCCCTGAAAACCAGATGCATCCGGTTCTTCCCGACCCCACAGAGGGTGGGTATCCAGTAACCCCCACTCTGCACATGGAGACGTAATTGCTGTAATAATATGTGGGGATTATTCTGTTTGCTCACAATCCTTGTTGAAACCAGGGTGATACAAAATCCCAACACTATTCAGCTCCCTAATCACATGAACTAGCATTAAGAATTAGCATCAATCATCCAACCGTTTCCATTCTGCTCCATTCATGCATTCTGTGCTACTGTCCAGTGGGGGTAATTCTGGGCCTGGGTAGTAACGGCTGTTGCAGGGCGCCGACACCAAGGACACCGCCCTCGCCTTGATATCCTACAAAATTAGGTCAGGGCTTCTCTCACCTGGGATGGGCAGCAATTACAGTGTTCACCTGAGCCAGGTAGTGTTCAGGTGGCATTCTGGTGTAGCATTCAGGCAGCATTGAGGCCCTTCTGCTCCTCTGAGACAGACATATTCATCCCTGCTGTCTGCGGACAAACAAGACCATTCATCTGGGGCACCCATTTACACACCAGGGGGCAAGTACAGTACTAATGCCTGGGAGGGCTCGGGGAAGTGGGCGTTTGGACCTGTTATCCTCTTCCGCACCCTCACAATGCCCCCCATCCCACTCTCTAGAGCAGGGGGACAGGACCCAGGAACCTTCCCCTGGATGCATGGGCCCCTGGAGGCCCAGGGGGTGAGATGACCCAGGGGGTGAGATGACCCAGGGGGTGAGATGACAGAGTAACAGGAAAGTAGAGGACAGTCAAAACCCACTGAGACCTCCTTTCTGTTATTCAGATTAGAAAAATGTTCAGGGTCTCTTTTGTACAGTCCCTAAAGATTTGGAGGATGAGATTCTCTACAGGTGTGTGGTGTATAGAACGACAGACACTTTTTTGTAAAAAAATGTATTTTTTTTAACATTTATTTAACTAGGCAAGTTATTTAAGAATACATTCTTATTTACAATGACGGCCTACCCCGGACAATGCTGGGCCAATTGTGCTCCATCCTATGGGACTCCCAATCACATCCAGATGTGATGCTGCCTGGATTCAAACCAGGTACTGCAGTGACACCTCTTTCACTGAGATGCAGTGTCTTAGACCACTGCTCCACTCGGGAGCCCCAGACTTGCACTGTAGCTTCTATGTTTCTAACATTCCTTATGGACAAGGTGGCATTGCCCATGTGTACTCACAAAAAGAAGCACATTGGAATGACTAACATAGAGGAATGACAGAGTCCATCCAAATCATCTTGGTGCCTGGACCTTGTCTGTGCATTTTAAGGCATTTGTATGTGCATTTCAAGTTGCGATAATGACTTATCAGTAACTCAAGCCCGGCTTAGATAATCCCTATAATTGTATCGCTGAGTTGTTGTAGTTCTGCTGCAAATGTACATTGTCCCACGGGTGTTGAAAGTCATAATGTAAGTAAACTAATTTATGTTCCTCTAACTCCCTATTGTCAGCAGTGATCATTCACCTATGAACTGGAGTTCAATCACTCAATCAAATGTATTTATAAAGCCCTTTTTACATCAGCAGATGTCACAAAGTGCTATACAGAAACCTAGCCTAAAACCCCAAACACCAAGCATTGCAGATGGAGAAGCACGGTGGCTAGGAAAAACTCCCTAGAAAGGCCAAAACCTAGGAAGAAACCTAGAGGAGGAACCAGGCTCTGAGGGGTGTCCAGTCCTCTTCTGGCTGTGCCGGGTAGAGATTAAAAGAGTACATGGCCATTTAAGGCCAGATTGTTCTTCAAGATGTTCAAACGTTCATAGATGACCAGCAGGGTCAAATAGTAATCACAGTGGTTGTAGAGGGTGAAACAGGTCAGTACCTCAGGAGTAAATGTCAGTTGGATTTTCGTTGCCGAGCAATCAGAGGTCGAGAAGGCAGGTGAAGGAGAGAGAGAGAGAAAGAATAAAAAACAGCTGATCCAGGACAAGGTAGCACGTGAACAGGTCAGGGTTCCATAGCCGCAGGCAGAACAGTTGAAACTGGAGCAGCGGGACGACCAGGTGGACTGGGAACAGCCAGGAGTCATCAGGCCAGGTAGTCCTGAGGCATGATCCTAGGGCTCAGGTCCTCCGGGGGGGGGGAGAGAGAGAATTAGAGGGAGCATACTTAAATTCACACAGGACACCAGATAAGACAGGAGAATTACACCAGATATAACAGACTGAACCTAGCCCCCGGCACATAGACTATTACAGCATAGATACTGGAGACTGAGACAGGGGTGGGTCAGGGGACACTGTGGCCCTGTCCGACGATACCTCCGGACAGGGCCAACCAGGCAGGATATAACACCACCCACGTTTGCCAAAGCACAGCCCCCACACTACTAGAGGGATATCTTCAACCACCAACTTACTACCCTGAGACAAGGATGAGTATAGCCCACGAAGATCCCCTCCACCGCACGAGCCCGAGGGCTGCAAAACCGGACAGGAAGATCAAGTCTGTGACTCAACCCACTCAAGTGACGCACCCCTCCTAGGGTCAGCATGGAAGAGCACTAGTAAGCCAGTGACTCAGCCCCCGTAATTGGGACAGACACAGAGAATCCCAGTGGAGAGAGGGGAGCCGGCCAGGCAGAGACAGCAAAGACAGTTCGTTGCTCCAGTGCCTTGCCATTCACCTTCGCACCCCTGGGCCAGACTACACTCAATCATAGGACCTACTGAAGAGATGAGTCTTCAGTAGACTTAAAGGTCGAGACCGAGTCTGCGTCTCTCACATGGATAGGCAGATCATTCCATAAAAATGGAGCTCTAATGGAGAAAGCCCTGCAGCCAGCTGTTTGCTTAGAAATTCTAGGGACAATAAGGAGGCCTGCGTCTTGTGACCGTAGCGTACGTGTAGGTATCTAAAGTAGGACCAATTCGGAGAGATAGGTAAGCCCATATAACGTTTTGTAGGTTAGCAGTAAAACCTTGAAACCAGCCCTAGCCTTAACAGGAAGCCAATGTAGAGAGGCTAGCACTGGAGTAATATGATAAAATGTTTGGGTTCTAGTCAGGATTCTAGCAGCTGTGTTTAGCACTAACTGAAGTTAATTTAGTGCTTTATCCGGGTAGCCGGAGTGTAGAGCATTGCAGTAGTTTCATCTAGATGTGACAAAAGCATAGATTAGCTTTACTGCATAATTTTGGGACAAAAAGTGTAAGAGTTTTGCAATGTTACGAAGATTAAAAAAAGCTGTACTTGAAACATTCTTGAAAAGTTAGTCAAAAGAGAGATCAGGGTCCAGAGTAACGCTGAGGTCCTTCAATGTTTTATTTGAGACGACTGTACAACCATCAAGGTGAATTGTCAGATCCAACAGCAGATCTCTTTGTTTCTTGAGACCTAGAACTAGCATCTCTGTTTTGTCCGAGTTTAAAAGTAAAACATTTGCCGCCCTGCACTTCTTTGTCTGAAACACAGCTTTCCAGGGTAGGCAATTTTGGGGCTTCACTATGTTTCATCAAAATGTACAGCTGTGTGTCGTCCGCATAGCCATGAAAGTTGACACTGTGTTTCTGAATGACATCACCAAGAGGTAGAAGATAATATGAAAACAATAGTGGTTCTAAAACGGAACCTTGAGGAACACCGAAACTTACAATTGATTTGTCAGAGGACCATCCACAAAGAAAAATGTATATCTTTCCGACAAATAAGATCTAAACCAGGAAAGAACTTGGTTTAGATCTTGGTCAAAGACTCCAGCCACCCTAGTCATAGACTGTTCTCTCTGCTACCGCACGGCAAGCACTCCCAGAGCACCAAGTCTAGGTCCAAGAGGCTTCTAAACAGCTTCTACCCCCAAGCCATCAGACGACTGAACATCTAATCAAATGACTACATGCATTGCCCCCCCCCCCCCTTTACACTGCTGCTGCGCTCTGTTATTATCTATGCATAAGTCACTTTAATTACTTTTCTCACATGTATATATTACCTCGACTAACTGGTGCCCCCGTACATCGACTCTGTACCGGTACCCCCTGTATATTGCCTCTCTGTTGTTATTTTAATGCTGCTTTTTAATTATTTGTTACTTATCTTATATATTTTTTTTGTTTGGTATTTTTCTTAAAACTGCATTGTTGGTTAATGGCTTGTAAGTAAGCATTTCACTGTAAGGTGTTGTATTTGGCACATGTGACAAATAAAATTTGATTTGATTTAGATTTTTGTTGTGCTGTATGGTGGCTGGCATGCATCAAAAACATTGGGGGAGTTTGCCCCACCAAGATTTACATGCTAAATGCATACACGTACATTTTAATATTGTTGTTTGGTGGTATTATACATTTTGTGTTGTAGATATTTAGTGGTGTAATGATGTTATTTTATGTACTGTTGTTTGTGTGTTTTTCTGTGATGTGCCTTAATGTGTTTGGCATTGGCAGCAGCTAATGGGGATCCCTAATGAATACAAATACAAATAGAGTGTTCAGAATGTCTAGATTTGCCAGTTCTTCAGATCTAAGGGACAGTGCTTCTGCATCACAGACTATAGAAATATGTACGGTGCTCATCTTGAGCTGGCGTCAGGAGCAAGTCGGCTAGGCCTCATTACAGTCCCCATTGGCTTATCACTCATGCAGAAAAGGTGCCTCTCAGGTGAGGGCATTCCTAGACAACACTACATATTGTTTTTCCATGGCTGTAGTTTTTGTTGTGTCTCAGCCCTCAGCCCTCCAGCGTCATCCACATAAACAAACACTATCTGACATTCTGATCCTCTGTGGGAAAAGCAGCTTGTGTCACGATGATGAGGTGTCTGAGCTCCAAGCAAACAAGGAGCACTGTGTGCCTCTGGTTTTACTGTGAGGGTTTACTGGAATTCAACAACAATTAGGCACAACAACTTGGAGAGAAAATAAAGCCACCCAAATGTTATTTAGAGGTGTCTTTAATGGCAGCAGTGTAACTTTGTTCTTGAGAGCCTGCAGCACCCCACATCAGCCTATCACAGTGCCATCCAATTTGTCACCAAAGCCCCATATACTACCCACCACTGCGACCTGTATGCTCTCGTTGGCTGGCCCTCGCTTCATCCAATCCAAAATTAAATCTAGAATCGGCTTCTTATTTCGCAACAAAGCATCCTTCACTCATGCTGCCAAACATGCTTATGCTCACCAAAGCCCCATATATTACCACCACTGTGACCTGTACTCTCTCGTTGGCTGGCCCTCGCTTCATACTCGTCGCCAAACCCACTGGCTCCAGGTCATTTATAAAACTGACCATCCTACCGATCCTCGACTTCGGCGATGTCATTTACAATATAGCCTCCAACACTCTACTCAACAAATTGGATGTAGTCTATCACAGTGCCATCCGTTTTGTCACCAAACCCCCATATATTACCACCACTGTGACCTGTACGCTCTCGTTGGCTGGCCCTCGCTTCATACTCGTCGCCAAACCCACTGGCTCCAGGTCATCTACACGTCTCTGCTAGGTAAAGCCCCGCCTTATCTCAGCTCACTGGTCACCACAGCAGCACCCACTCGTAGCACGTGCTCCAGCAGGTATATCTCACTGGTCACCCCCAAAGCAAATTCTTCCTGTGGCCACCTTTCCTTCCAGTTCTCTGCTGCCAATGACTGGAACGAACTGCAAAAATCACTGAAGCTGGAGACTCATATCTCCCTCAGTAGCTTTAAGCACCAGCTGTCAGAGCAGCGCACAGATCACTGCACCTGTACATTGCCCATATGTAAATAGCCCATCCAACTACCTCATCCCCATATACACTGCTCAAAAAAATAAAGGGAACACTTAAACAACACAATGTAACTCCAAGTCAATCACACTTCTGTGAAATCAAACTGTCTACTTAGGAAGCAACACTGATTGACAATACATTTCACATGCTGTTGTGCAAATGGAATAGACAAAAGGTGGAAATTATAGGCAATTAGCAAGACACCCCCAAAAAAGGAGTGATTCTGCAGGTGGTGACCACAGACCACTTCTCAGTTCCTATGCTTCCTGGCTGATGTTTTGGTCACTTTTGAATGCTGGCGGTGCTCTCACTCTAGTGGTAGCATGAGACGGAGTCTACAACCCACACAAGTGGCTCAGGTAGTGCAGTTCATCCAGGATGGCACATCGATGCGAGCTGTGGCAAAAAGGTTTGCTGTGTCTGTCAGCGTAGTGTCCAGAGCATGGAGGCGCTACCAGGAGACAGGCCAGTACATCAGGAGACGTGGAGGAGGCCGTAGGAGGGCAACAACCCAGCAGCAGGACCGCTACCTCCGCCTTTGTGCAAGGAGGTGCACTGCCAGAGCCCTGCAAAATGACCTCCAGCAGGCCACCAAGCCTGATGAAACAAAAATAGAACTGTTTGGCCATCGTTATGTTTGGAGGAAAAAGGTAGAGGCTTGCAAGCCGAAGAACACCATCCCAACCATGATGTACGGAGGTGGCAGCATCATGTTGTGAGGGTGCTTCGCTGCAGGAGGGACTGGTGCACTTCACAAAATAGATGGCATCATGAGGTAGGAAAATGATGTGGATATATTGGAGCAACATCTCAAGACATCAGTCAGGAAGTTAAAGCTTGGTCGCAAATGGGTCTTCCAAATGGACAATGACCCCAAGCATACTTCCAAAGTTGTGGCAAAATGGCTTAATGACAACATTGTCAAGTTATTGCAGTGGCTATCACAAAGTCCTGACCTCTATCCCATAGAAAATTTGTGGGCAGATCTGAAAAAGCGTGTGCGAGCAAGGAGGCTTACAAACCTGACTCAGTTACACCAGCTCTGTCAGGAGGAATCGGCCAAAATTCACCCAACTTATTGTGGGAAGCTTGTGGAAGGCTATCCAAAACGTTTGACCCAAGTTAAACAATTTAAAGGGAATGCTACCAAATACTAATTGAGTGTTTGTAAACTTCTGACCCACTGGGAACGTGATGAAAGAAATAAAAGCTGAAATAAATCATTCGCTCTACTATTATTCTGACTTTTCACATTCTTAAAATAAAGTGGTGATCCTAACTGACCTAAGACAGGGAATTTTTACGAGGATTAAATGTCAGGAATTGTGAAATACTGAGTTTAAATGTATTTGGCTAAGGTGTATGTAAACTTCTGACTTCAACTGTATATATTTTTAAAGGTTTTAAATTAAATATCCTTGGAATGTTCTCCGAGCATTCACCACAATTATGTGCACAACATCTGTAACAACCACCACAGAACATTCCCTAAAAGTTATTCTCTAAGACCTAAACCTCAACTGGAGTTGTGCCTCAGAACTAACATCAACAACATGCATGCCAGTCTTTCCTGGGTGAGGGTTGATGAGAGATTAATTGTTTCTCTTCCATTTATGAAAAATATTAACTTCTTATGGCTGCAAGGCAAAGTGTTGTTGGAACTGTGTGACGCCACGAAGTCGTGGGTATACAAGAGGGGACTGACGGTGAAATCTTGCCCATTTCAAACGGCCTCCTACTCAAATCTTGCTCGTACAATATGAATATTATTATTCTTTTTGGATAGAAAATACTTTGTAGTTTCTAAAAGAGTTGGAATTATTTCTCTGAGTGAAACAGAAGTCCTTCTGCAGCACTTTTCCTGACCAGGAAGTAAAATGTCAGAAATCGGTGCTCTTTTCAATTTGATGCCTATACATGGTCTTAACACTTAGGAGTCTGCTGACAATCTATACGCCTTCCTATTGGTGTAAAGAGGATGTCAGAGAAGAAATTTTTCTGCTCATCTTGTTCTGTGGTGGAAAAAAAACTATTTCTTTGTCCTGACCGTCCACTTCCGGTACTCTGGAGGAAGTGGGATGGACTTTTGTTTTGCCTTGATAACGAACGGCTAACGTCTCCAGCTCGAATTTGTTTTGCTACATGTGACCATATCATCGTAATGTATGTTTTTTCAATATAGTTTAATCAGATTATTGAAACTTTATTCGGGAGTTTTGCCGTGTTCCGTCATCTGACTGTGTTTACGTTGGAGAAATTTATGCCACTACGCTAGTGCCAATGCTAATTGAAGAGGGACATTTGCCATTCTGAATCGAAACAACGACTCATCTGGACAGAGTACACGTTCTTCAACATTCTGATGAAAGATCAGCAAAAGTAAGACCCATTTTATGATGTTACTTCATATATCTGTCGTGCATGTGAATTGGCCGTGGGCGCCCAATTATTTCTGTCTATTGTAGCTACGCGAATACAGCGATACATTTTGTTTGCGCTGTAAAACATTTAATAAATCTGAAATATTGTTTGGAATCACAATATGCCTGTCTTTCAATTGCTGCAGACTATGTATTTTTCAGAAATGTTTTATGATGAGTAATTAGCTATTTGACGTTGGTGTCTGTAAATATTATGGCTGCTTTTGGTGCAATTTCGGCTTGTAGCTGAAATGTAAACTATGGTTTATACATGAAATATGCAAATTTTTCGAACATAACATATGCTATACAATAAATATGTTATCAGACTGTCATCTGATGAATTTGTTTCTTGGTTAGTGGCTATTTATATCTTTATTTGGTCGAATTTGTGATAGCACCTGATGGAGTAAGAAACTGATGGAGTTAGAAAAAGTTGTGTCTTTTGCTAACGTGGTTAGCTAATAGATTTACATATTTTGTCTTCCCTGTAAAACATTTTAAAAATCGGACATGTTGGCTTGATTCACAAGATGTGCACCTTTCATCTGGTGTCTTGGACTTGTTAATGTGTGAAAGTTAAATATTTAAAAAAAATAGATTTTGAATTTCGCGCCGTGCATTTTGAGCTGGATGTTGTCATAAGTGTACCGGTGTCGGGCTGCCCCCGTAAAAGGTTAATGTGATAAATCGTCTGCATAATCAAATAGTATACAACTCACAGCCATACAGCACATACCTCACAAGACATGTCACCAGGGGTCCCCTCACAGTCCCCAAGTCCAAAACTAATTCACGGCAACGCACAGCACAGGAGGCTGCTGAGGGGAGGACGGCTCATAATAATGTCCGGATACCATTGTTTGTGTTTGATACCATTCCACTCAAACCATTACCACAAACCCATCCTTCCCAATGAAGGTGCCACAAACTTCCTGTGACTCACAGTATTATACAGAGCCATGATTGCATGGAACTCCCATCTCCACCCCCCTCCAGGTGTCGCCCATCTTCCTCATTATCCCCTGTGTATTTTTACCTGTGTTCTCTGTTTGGCTGTTGCCTGTTAGTCTTGTTTGTTTGAGTCAACCAGCATTTGTATCTCAGCTCCTGGTTTTTACAAATCAAAGTTTATTTGTCACGTGCGCCGAATACAACAGGTGCAGACCTTACAGTGAAATGCTTACTTACAGGCTCTAACCAATAGTGCAAAAAGGTGTTAGGTGAAAGAAAAAAGAAAAATAAACAAAACAGTAAAAAGACTGGCTATATACACAGTAGCGAAGCTATAAAAGTATCGAGGCTACATACAGACACCGGTTAGTCAGGCTGATTGAGGTAGTATGTACATATGGTAGTATGTAGTATGTAGATATGATATGGTTAAAGTAGATATGGTTAAAGTGACAATGCATATATGATGAACAGAGAGTAGCAGTTGCGTAAAAGATGGGTTGGTGGGTGGCGGGACGCAATGCAGATAGCCCGGTTAGCCAATGTGCGGGAGCACTGGTTGGTCGGCCCAATTGAGGTAGGATGTACATGAATGTATAGTTAAAGTGACTATGCATATATGATAAACAGAGAGTAGCAGCAGCGTAAAAAGAGGGTTGGGGGGAGGGGGGCACACAATGCAAATAGTCCGGGTAGCCATTTGATAACCTGTTCAGGAGTCTTATGGCTTGGGGGTAAAAACTGTTGAGAAGCCTTTTTGTCCTAGACTTGGCACTCCGGTACCGCTTGCCATGCGGTTGTAGAGAGAACAGTCTATGACTGGGGTGGCTGGGGTCTTTGACAATTTTTAGGGCCTTCCTCTGACACCGCCTGGTGTAGAGGTCCAGGATTTTTATTTTTTTTATTTCACCTTTATTTAACCAGGTAGGCTAGTTGAGAACAAGTTTTCATTTGCAACTGCGACCTGGCCAAGATAAAGCATAGCAGTGTGAACAGACAACAACACAGAGTTACACATGGAGTAAACAATAAACAAGTCAATAACATGGTAGAAAAAAGAGAATCTATATACAATGTGTGCAAAAGGCATGAGGTAGGCAATAAATCGAGTAATTACAATTTAGCAGATTAACACTGGAGTGATAAATCATCAGATGATCATGTGCAAGAAGAGATACTGGTGTGCAAAAGAGCAGAAAAGTAAATAAATAAAAGCAGTATGGGGGGTGAGGTAGGTAAATTGGGTGGGTAGTTTACAGATGGACTATGTACAGCTGCAGCGATCGGTTAGCTGCTCGGATAGCAGATTTTTAAAGTTGTTGAGGGAGATAAAAATCTCCAACTTCAGAGATTTTTGCAATTCGTTCCAGTCGCAGGCAGCAGAGAACTGGAAGGAAAGGCGTCCAAATGAGGTTTTGGCTTTAGGGATGATCAGTGAGATACACCTGCTGGAGCGCGTGCTACGGGTGGGTGTAGCCATCGTGACCAGTGAACTGAGATAAGGTGGCACTTTACCTAGCATAGCCTTGTAGATGACCTGGAGCCAGTGGGTCTGACGACGAACATGTAGCGAGGGCCAGCCGACTAGGGCATACAGGTCGCAGTGGTGGGTCGTATAAGGTGCTTTAGTAACAAAACGGATGGCACTGTGATAGACTGCATCCAGTTTGCTGAGTAGAGTATTGGAAGCTATTTTGTAGATGACATCGCCGAAGTCGAGGATCGGTAGGATAGTCAGTTTTACTAGGGTAAGTTTGGCGGCGTGAGTGAAGGAGGCTTTGTTGCGGAATAGAAAGCCGACTCTAGATTTGATTTTGGATTGGAGATGTTTGATATGAGTCTGGAAGGAGAGTTTGCAGTCTAGCCAGACACCTAGGTACTTAGGTACTAGATGTCCACATATTCTAGGTCGGAACCGTCCAGGGTGGTGATGCTAGTCGGGCGTGCGGGTGCAGGCAGCGAACGGTTGAAAAGCATGCATTTGGTTTTACTAGCGTTTAAGAGCAGTTGGAGGCCACGGAAGGAGTGTTGTATGGCATTGAAGCTCGTTTGGAGGTTAGATAGCACAGTGTCCAAGGAAGGGCCGGAAGTGTACAGAATGGTGTCGTCTGCATAGAGGTGGATCAGGGAATCGCCCGCAGCAAGAGCAACATCATTGATGTATACAGAGAAAAGAGTCGGCCCGAGAATTGAACCCTGTGGTACCCCCATAGAGACTGCCAGAGGACCGGACAACATGCCCTCCGATTTGACACACTGAACTCTGTCTGCAAAGTAGTTGGTGAACCAGGCAAGGCAGTCATTAGAAAAACCGAGGCTACTGAGTCTGCCGATAAGAATATGGTGATTGACAGAGTCGAAAGCCTTGGCCAGGTCGATGAAGACGGCTGCACAGTAATGTCTTTTATCGATGGCGGTTATGACATCGTTTAGTACCTTGAGCGTGGCTGAGGTGCACCCGTGACCGGCTCGGAAACCGGATTGCACAGCGGAGAAGGTACGGTGGGATTCGAGATGGTCAGTGATCTGTTTGTTGACTTGGCTTTCGAAGACCTTAGATAGGCAGGGCAGGATGGATATAGGTCTGTAACAGTTTGGGTCCAGGGTGTCTCCCCCTTTGAAGAGGGGGATGACCGCGGCAGCTTTCCAATCCTTGGGGATCTCAGATGATACGAAGGAGAGGTTGAACAGGCTGGTAATAGGGGGTGCGACAATGGCGGCGGACAGTTTCAGAAATAGGGGGTCCAGATTGTCAAGCCCAGCTGATTTGTATGGGTCCAGGTTTTCCAGCTCTTTCAGAACATCTGCTATCTGGATATGGGCAAAGGAGAAGCTGGGGAGGCTTGGGCGAGTAGCAGCGGGGGGGAGGGGCTGTTGGCCAAGGTTGGAGTCGCCAGGAGGAAGGCATGGCCAGCCATTGAGAAATGTTTGTTGAAGTTTTCGATTATCATGGACTTATCAGTGGTGACCGTGTTACCTAGCCTCAGTGAAGTGGGCAGCTGGGAGGAGGTGCTCTTGTTTTCCATGGACTTTACAGTATCCCAGAACTTTTTGGAGTTAGAGCTACAGGATGCAAATTTCTGCTTGAAAAAGCTGGCCTTTGCTTTCCTGACTGACTGCGTGTATTGGTTCCTGACTTCCCTGAACAGTTGCATATCGCGGGGGCTCTTCGATGCTATTGCAGTTCGCCACAGGATGTTTTTTTTTTTTTTTTTTTTTTTAAATAAATTTTTATCCCATTTTCTCCCCAATTTTCGTGGTATCCAATCGCTAGTAATTACTACCTTGTCTCATCGCTACAACTCCCGTACGGGCTCGGGAGAGACGAAGGTCGAAAGCCATGCGTCCTCCGAAGCACAACCCAACCAGCCGTACTGCTTCTTAACACAGCGCGCCTCCAACCCGGAAGCCAGCCGCACCAATGTGTCGGAGGAAACACTGTGTACCTGGCCCCCTTGGTTGGCGCGCACTGCGCCCGGCCCGCCACAGGAGTCGCTGGAGCGCGATGAGACAAGGATATCCCTACCGGCCAAACCCTCCCTACCCCGGACGACGCTATGCCAATTGTGCGTCGCCCCACGGACCTCCCGGTCGCGGCCGGCTGCGACAGAGCCTGTGCGCGAACCCACAGACTCTGGTGGCGCAGTTAGCACTGCGATGCAGTGCCCTAGACCACTGCGCCACCCGGGAGGCCCGCCACAGGATGTTTTTGTGCTGGTCGAGGGCAGTCAGGTCTGGAGTGAACCAAGGGCTATATCTGTTCTTGGTTCTGCATTTTTTGAACGGAGCATGCTTGTCTAATATGGTGAGGAAGTAACTTTTAAAGAATGACCAGGCATCCTCAACTGACGGGATGAGGTCAATATCCTTCCAGGGTACCCGGGCCAGGTCGATTAGAAAGGCCTGCTCGCAGAAGTGTTTTAGGGAGCGTTTGACAGTGATGAGGGGTGGTCGTTTGGCCGCGGACCCGTGGCGGATACAGGCAATGAGGCAGTGATCGCTGAGATCTTGATTGAAGACAGCAGAGGTGTATTTGGAGGGCAAGTTGGTCAGGATAATGTCTATTAGGGTGCCCATGTTTACGGATTTAGGGTTGTACCTGGTGGGTTCCTTGATGATTTGTGTGAGATTGAGGGCATCAAGCTTAGATTGTAGGACTGCCGGGGTGTTAAGCATATCCCAGTTTAGGTCACCTAACAGAACAAACTATGAAGCTAGATGGGGGCGATCAATTTACAGATGGTGTCCAGGGCACAGCTGGGAGCTGAGGGGGGTCGGTAGCAGGCGGCAACAGTGAGAGACTTATTTCTGGAGAGATTCATTTTTAAAATTAGAAGTTCGAACTGTTTGGGCATAGACCTGGAAAGTGTGACAGAACTTTGCAGGCTATCTCTGCAGTAGATTGCAACTCCTCCCCCTTTGGCAGTTCTATCTTGACGGAAAGTGTTATAGTTGGGTATGGAAATCTCAGAGTTTTTGGTGGCCTTCCTAAGCCAGGATTCAGAAACGGCAAGGACATCAGGGTTGGCAGAGTGTGCTAAAGCGGTGAGTAAGGCAAACTTAGGGAGGAGGCTTCTGATGTTGACATGCATGAGGCCAAGGCTTTTTAGATCACAGAAGTCAACAAAGGAGGGTGACTGGGGACATGCAGGGCCTGGGTTTACCTCCACATCACCCGAGGAACAGAGGAGTAGTAGGATGAGGGTGCGGCTAAAGGCTATCAAAACTGGTCGCCTAGAGCGTTGGGGACAAGGAATAAAAGGAGCAGATTTATGGGCGTGGTAGAATAGATTCTGGGCATAATGTGCAGACCAGGGTATGGTGGGGCACGGGTACAGCGGAGGCAAGCCCAGGCACTGGGTGATGATAAGAGAGGTTGTATCTCTGGACATGCTGGTCTCAATGGGTGAGGTCACCGCATGTGTGGGGGGTGGGACAAAGGAGGTATCAGAGGTACGGAGAGTGGAACTACGGGGTCCATTGCAAACCAAAACAATGATAACTAGCCTGAACAACAGTATGCAAGGCATATTGATATTTGAGGGAGACATGCAATAAGGCGTAAAGTGATTGCAGGTCTTGATTGGGAGAGCTAGCTAAAACAACAGGTGATATAACAGCAGCTAGTCAGCTAACACAGCAACAGTAGGTAAAAATGGCGACGGCTAGGCAGAGAGGGTCGGATTAACTACACACAGATCCTGAGTTAAAGCACAGAGCCGACAGATAAAACACAAATAAACGGAATGGAGTACCGTGAATTAATGGACAGTCAAGTAGGCATCAGCTATGTAGCCAAGTGATCATAGTGTCCAGGGGGCAGCCGTAGATGGAGCAGTGAGGCCTCCACTAAGCTAGCCCGCGGCGTTTAAAGTTAGTTGCCCGGGGGGAGGTCTGCTCAGACGGAGGGGGTCTGCTCAGACGGAGGCCGGTTGAGGGCACAGCGGATGGGCTATTCGTCTGCAGACCAGACGTGGTCGTGTCGACAGAGAATCCAAGCCGGATGGCGATGGCGAAAGAGAGGTTGTCTGTTCAGATAGCAGCCGATATGCTCAAGACAGCTAACGATTAGCGTGCCGCAGTTAGCATATGGGCGTTCAGGTTACGTCGCGATGGAGGGGCCAGTTGAATAACTCCCTCGGGCAGATAACGTCGGTATCCCAGTCGTGAAGGCCCGGTGGGGCTCCGCATCGGCAGTAAACGGGTCCGGATAGGTGATTGTAGCCCAGGAGTGGCTGATGGAACTCTTCAGCTGGCTAGCTCCGGGATAATTGGTGTTTGCTCCGGAATTGATGTTAGCCAATAGTCACTCGGATAGCAGCTGGTTAGCTGCAAGATCCAGGTGTAAATGTCCAGAGCTTGCGGTAAAAATCCGGGGATATGGAGAGAAAAAAGGTCTGGTATGCTCTGGTCTGAGTCGCGTTGTACAAAACTGGCAATAGTTTTCCGAGCTAAAGGATAGCTGATGAGCGCTAGCTGTGGTTAGCTGAACTACTAACGTTAGCTTGTGAGCTGGCTAACTTCTGGCTAGCTTCTGTTGTAGATTTCGGATACGAGGTGAATAATACCTTTGAGGAAAAAAAACAGATCCGCACCACATTTGGTGAGGTGGGTTGCAGGAGAGTGTTTTGAAGTTATATATATATAAAAAGAAATGCGAAGAAAAATATATAAAATATATATACACGGGACAGGACGAGGACAAAGGACATCTGACTGCTACGCCATCTTGGATTATGTGGATGGCAGGCAGCTTAGCCCCAGTGATGTACTGGGCCGTACGCACTACCCTCTGTAGTGCCTTGCGGTCGGAGGCCGAGCATTTGCTGTACCAGGCAGTGATGCAACCAGTCAGGATGCTCTCCATGTTGCAGCTGTAGAACCTTTTGAGGACCCATGCCAAATATTTTTGGTTTCCTGAGGGAGAATAGGCTTTGTCGTGCCCTCTTCACAACTGTCTTGGTGTGTTTGGACCATTCTAGTTTGTTGTTGATGAGGACACCGAGGAACTTGAAGCTCTCAACCTGCTCCACTACAGCCCCGTCGATGAGAATGGGGCGTGCTCGGTCCTCCTTTTTCTGTAGTCCACAATCATCTCCTTAGTCTTGGCTACATTGAGGGATAGGTTGTTATTCTGGCACTACACGGCCAGGTCTCTGACCTCCTCCCTATAGCCTGTCTCGTCGTTGTCTGTGATCAGGCCTACCACTGTTGTCATCTGCAAACTTAATGATGGTGTTGGAGTTGTGCCTGGCCATGCTGTCATGGGTGAACAGGGAGTACAGGAGGGGACTGAGCACGCACCCCTGTGGAGCTCCAGTGTTGAGGATCAGCGTGGCAGATGTGTTGCTACCTACCCTCACCATCTGGGGGCGGCCCGTCAGGAAGTCCAGGATCCATTTGCAGAGGGAGGTGTTTAGTCCCAGGATCCTTTGCTTAGTGATGAGCTTTGAGGGTACTATGGTGTTGAACGCTGAGCTGTTGTCAATGAATAAGTGTTCTCACATAAGTGTTCATTTTGTCCAGGTGAGAAAGGGCAGTGTGGAGTGCAATAGAGATTGCATCCCCTTTGGATCTGTTTGGGCAGTATGCAAATTGCCACATAAGACGAGTGTCGGAGCCGGTGTAGTATGATTCAATCTTAGCCCTGTATTGACGCTTTGCCTGTTTGATGGTTCGTCGCAGGGCAGAGCAGGATTTCTTGTAAGCTTCCGGGTTAGTGTCCCGCACCTTGAAAGTGGCAGCTCTACCCTTTAGCTCAGTGCGAATGTTGCCTGTAATCCATGGCTTCTGGTTGGGGTATGTACGTACAGTCACTGTGGGGACAACGTCCTCGATGCACTTATTGATAAAGCCTGTGACTGATGTGGTGTACTCCTCAATGGCATTGGAAGAATCCCGGAACATGTTCCAGTCTGTGATAGCAAAACAGTCCTGTAGTTTAGCATCTGCTTCATCTGACCACTTTTTATAGACCGAGTCGCTGGTGCTTCCTGCTTTAATTTTTGCGTGTAAGCAGGAATCAGGAGGGTAGAGTTGTGGTCGGATTTACGAAATGGAGGGAGAGCTTTGTACGCGTCTCTGTGTGTGGAGTACAGGTGATCTAGATTTTTTTCCCCTCTGGTTGCACATTTAACATGTTGATAGAAATTTAGTAAAACTGATTTAAGTTTCCCTGCATTAAAGTCTCCGGCCACTAGGAGCGCCGCCTCTGGGTGAGTGGTTTCCTGTTTGCTTATTTCCTTATACAGCTGACTGAGTGCGGTCTTAGTGCCAGCATCTGTCTGTGGTGGTAAATAAACATCCACGAAAAGTATAGCTGAAAACTCTCTAGGCAAGTAGTGATTCCTGCAATTTATCACAATATACTCTACTTCAGGTGAGCAAAATCTAGAGACTTCCTTAGATTTCGTGCATCAGCTGTTGTTTACAAATATGCACAGCCCCCCCCCCCCCCCCCCTCGTCTTACCGGAGTGTGCTGTTCTATCTTGCCGGTGCAGTGTATATCCCGCTAGCTGAATATCCATGTTGTCATTCAGCCACGATTCCGTGAAACAGGATATTACAGTTTTTAATGTCCCTTTGGTAGGATATTCGTGATCGTACCTCGTCTAATTTATTGTCCAATGATTGCACCTTGGCGAGTAGTATTGACGGTAACGGCAGCTTTCCCAGTCGCCTTCGCCGGGTCCTGACCAGGCATCCAGCTCTTTGTCCTCTGTACCTGCGTCGCTTCCTCTTGCAAATAACGGGGATGTCGGTCCTGTGGGGTGTTTGGAGAATGTCTTGTGCGTCGTCTTTCATATAGTAGCACAATTGGTTGGGTGCCCGTAAAACTGCTGCCATTTCTTCCGGCGCCATTTTAACAACAGTCTCTCTTTTCTCGCCCTCCTGGTTTTGACCCTTGCCTGTCCTGACTCCAAGCCCTGAGCCTGCCCCTGAGCCTGCCTGCCGTTCGGTACCATTGCCCCTCCTCTGGTTTGCTGACCCCTGCCTGCCTTGACTTGTCTATTGCCTGCCCCTGTTGAAATATTAAACTATTGTTTATTTGACGTGGTCTGCATCTGGGCCTTACCTTCATACCTGATACAAACAGCAAAATGACACTAATAAAATTATAAAACATCTCATGCCACAATAGGGACTGTGAAATGACACACAAACACACACTATATAAACACACATTATTCTTTTGTTGTATTGTTTGTACATCGTTGCATTTTACATTTCTGTGACTGTTCTTGTCTATCAGTGTTTTGTTACTTATCGTGTTTTATGTTTTTGTGTGTACCCCAGGAAGAATAGCTGCTGCTTCGGCAACAGCTATCCAATAATGTAATAACACAACGCACCATTCATGTTTTCCCAGCAAACCAAAATTGGTTCTGTGAAAGTTCCCAGAACATTTGTTAGGTTGGGTCAAATGTTCTCATAACACAAAAACTGTCCAGTCATGCTGATTATTATACAATGTTTGAATAAAACAATTGCCAGAATGTTGCAAGAAGGTTCCCAGAACACATTTAGTCTGTTTTTTAAAGGCTCTCAAAATGTTTCATTAGGTTGTGGGATGCATTTGTATGTGTTTTGAAAGCATTTGATTTCTCATTTAGTCTGAAGTTGGTTCTGAGCCTGTATTTAATAAGTTTATGAATACACAAGGATACAAATTATTTAAAGGAAGCCCTTTCCAACTAAAATTACATTTCATAACACTTTCAACACGTGATGAAGAAAAAATAAATAATATACAGTGTTACAAGAACACAGCACATGAAGAGGATGGGATCATTTTAATTATTCAAAAATTGTGTTCTGTGTTCTAATTGACCATTAAAAAAATATATACTCATATATATTCAACCAGGCAAGTTAGTTAAGAAATCAAATTATTTTTTACAATGATGGCCTAGGAACAGTGCCTTGTTCACGGCAGAACGACAGATTTCTACCTTGTTAGCTTGGGGATTTGATCTAGCAACTTTTCGGTTACAAGCCCAATGCTCTAACCACTTGGCTACCTGACACCCATATTAGACTGAAACAACCCTGATTGACCACATTCGACTGAACAAACCCTGACTGACCATATTAAACTGAAAAAACCCTAACTGACCATATTAGACTGAAAAACCCCTGCAATATCACAGCTATCCCCAGGTGGTGCAGAGGTTAATGAGCTGGCTGATGATTGCAGGTTCAGTTCCACATACTCTTTGAACATGTTTCTTTTGAAAAAAAAGAACTACTGGAAATTGAGTCGCAAATGTAATCTACTAAAAGAGAGGATGTCTTTATTTCGTCCATATTTATAAATCCAGTCACAAATGTAATCTACTAAAAGAGAGGATGTCTTTATTTCGTCCATATTTATAAATCCAGTCACAAATGTAATCTACTAAAAGAGAGGATGTCTTTATTTCGTCCATATTTATAAATCCAGTCACAAATGTAATCTACTAAAAGAGAGGATGTCTTTATTTCGTCCATATTTATAAATCCAGTCACAAATGTAATCTACTAAAAGAGAGGATGTCTTTATTTCGTCCATATTTATAAATCCAGTCACAAATGTAATCTACTAAAAGAGAGGATGTCTTTATTTCGTCCATATTTATAAATCCAGTCACAAATGTAATCTACTAAAAGAGTGGATGTCTTTATTTCGTCCATATTTATAAATCCAGTCACAAATGTAATCTACTAAAAGAGAGGATGTCTTTATTTCGTCCATATTTATAAATCCAGTCACAAATGCAGAATTTATACTGACTGTAAAAAGAAATGGACTGTTCAACTTTTTAAAACACACCCGATATAATCCCTACTTGGAGACGCTTGACATGGTCCTCCCCTGTCTAATATTTCATGATCTGAAAAGCAAAAGTGATCGTAGATCAGCATTCATAGCCTTGGATACCTTGTAAATATGGGCCCAGAAGTATGCAGCATATAAAGAGGATGGGTGAAGTGATGGTGAATAACCCAGTTACCAGTCTTTCCGTGGGTTAGTTATGTCTAAGAAGGCTACATACAGTAGAAGAAGATGAAAGAGAGCTCCCCTGGGGGCTTAGAGGATAAAATACCTTGCGTGGGAACTAAACATTACAGGTTAAAACCCCACGTGCAGGTTATCAACATATAAAGTGTAAAAAATATGGATGTGTTTGTATGATAAAATGCTGTTCATTTGTCCTATAATTGAAATTCCATGTTTCTCTATATCACCTACAATGCAAATTGATGTTAATTCTGGAGAGAAATGTAATGGGAACTTATTCTAAGGAGCATTTTTGGGAACACATCTTTTGTGATGTCCCCACAATGTTCTCACAAGACTGTTCCCACAACCCAATGAAATATTCGGGGGACCTTTAAAGAACAGATTAAATGTGTTCTAGGAACATTCTTGCAACATCAGGCAAATGTTTTATACAAAACATTTATAATCATCAGCACGACTGGGTAGTTTGAGAACATTTGCCGTGCCCGTGACCTAACCAATGTTCTGGGAACTTTCACAGAACCAATTTTGGTTTGCTGGGTTGTCTCCCTTGGAGACAAAGATTATCACAGTCATCACACAAGCCGAGGGGGAGACAGGGGAGAGAGAGGTGAGGGAGGTGTGCACAGCAGGCATATCTGCTCAGGATCGGTATGAGAGGCATTCTGCTCACTCATTGGTTCAGTTGGATGTTGCAACTGCAGCATCTACTGGTTCTTATCTCCCTCAGGCAGACTGCGCTGGCTGATATGCATCTCGTACAATTGGTCAGAAATAAAAGACACTGCAGAAAAATAACATGATGAGTCAAAAAACATAAGCTAACTTCTCTGTGGTTTATGCACACGGTTGATCATTTGCTTATACATTGTGGGTGTGACATCTCACCGTGCAAAAGTTTAGATGTGTTTCCAAAAATGTGATCCTGTACTGTCTTGTGCATATACTGTATGTGTGTGTGTTCAGTTGTACATACTATGCGGTTGTAAGAGTAGGTTTGTCTGTATGGGTTTAGAGCATAAGACGTCATCATTCCATCACCACCAACGCTATAACAACAGATAAGGCCCGTTCCTTAATCAGTGTGGCGTTACATCTTGTCCATCAGCTGATGTGGCACACGCTGCTCCTGTCTCTGGGTATGGGTATCTATCAGGACTATATCTGTAGTGATAGGAGGAGAGTCAGGATGAGAGACTGACCACAGAACATGTCACAGCAGACAGTACTGAAAGTTCTAAAGCCACAGAATGTCAAGATCTCTTTTCTCACACTGAGATTACAGTCAGCCGTGTAGTAAGAATAGTCAGATATAATACACACATGCACACACACCAACACGCACGCACACAATTATTACATTTACTATTGTGATTAAAACATGTCTGTATTGTCATCGTCTGCTGGAGAAAGAGTGAAAAACAAAATAGGGAAATGTATTAAAAGACAGTGATGTAAATGGCTTCATTCAGTAACTAACTAACAAGGGAGGGTTCAGAGTATGATGGCTGATCAGACAGATCAAATCATCTTGAAGAAAAAGAGTTTCATTTAGTCTTTTTGAAACTCTTTAAAAGGGAAAGAAGTAATTCATGAAATGAGAACTTCTCCATACAAAGTCTCTCCTGAAGGTGAATAAATATTATTTTACTACAACCCTCTGGCCAATAGAAAGCTTGCTGGACAAGAGTACAGCCACCCCAGCCAGGGTAACTTCCTAGAAGCCTTTGCTCCAGGCATGGCCTCTGGCTACAGTGGAGTGTGTAGAGACAGTAGAGTGTAGGAAGGAGCATGGTTTCAAAGCGCAAATGGAAAGAGCGAGAGAAAAGCAGAGCAAGACAAAGAATCGAGTGGAGAGAGAGCTTTCTGAGTAGTTTCCTTGGCAGGAAGACAAAACCGTAAGGAATGCAGGCATGAGGGGAAAGAGGAGTGATCAAGAGCTTGAAAAAGAGAGAAAAAATGAAAAGATGGAAGAGAGGAGGAGTGAGGACTGCTGAATGAGCCAGGATGGACGGTTTTCTCTTGATTCATTTCCATTCCATCCAACCCGCTTTCCCTCTATCTCTTTCCAGCCATTCTTCTCTCTCTCTCTCCTTACAGCTTCCTGTCTCTGTTCACTCTTCTCCTCAGACAGAAACATATTTCCCTCCATCCCGTGGGAGGAAAGGTGGAGTGATTTGATGGCTGCTGGAATCACTCCAAGAGCAGAGAAGAGGGCAGAACAACTTGTCATTGTATCTGCTGCATGTGGTGGCAGAGGTGAGAATGGAGGTAGAGAGCCTGGTGTGTCATGGTCATGTGCATGCTTGTACAACTGAGAGAAGTCTGAATGCAGTCAATTCATATTTGCGTAGAAAAATGTATTGTATCGAGTCAGAGTTTTTTTTCTTCACGTAAGCATACATGGACACATTACAAAGTAATTGCATGCATGGTAATATCAGAGGGAATGTATACATAATTGATATTGAGCACTCGTATGCACACTGACATGCACACAGGGCAGCTGCAACCCCTGTCCAGTCCATTTCACAGCAGCTCCTCACAACCATGTGCCCAAGGCCTGGGGCAAGTCATTGCTCCAGCATTGAGTAAACTTTGCCACCTCTGCCTCACACTCATACACACAAACACACACTCTGTTGAACGCGTGATTAATGGACGGAGAGCATTGGAGATTACAGCATCCCGAAAGGCTGTGTGATAGCCTCTGTTCCCCCCTTCTTTAATCGCTCTCTCTCTCTGGCCTCCCTCCCTCTCTCATTTTGTTATCACATTGCGACTCTTCAGCAATAAAATCAAAACGTATCAAGACCTATCATTAGTAGATACTCACCTACAATATAAGCATGGCTAGGTGGTTCCCCCATCACAATAACAGGAAATAAGAATGACAAATATCCTGGTCACTCAGACCAAAGGTTACAGTTAAGTTAGAGTATCATCACCAGTTACCATGTCCAAAACTGTGTCCAAAGGAACCAAGGTTCATTTCACAGTTCTAGCCATTGTAATGTTCTTCTGGATGCACATTAGACTGGATGCACGTTAGACGTTAAACCACATTAGACCCTCTAATCATGTTAACCCCTATGTATTTACATCACTAGAGAAGTGATGTGGGTCTGCTGTGTTTTTGTGTTGCACAACACTGGTCCTGGTCATGAGTCATTATTAATATAATAATATATATTAGTTGTTTGAGTGGAGTTTGTCTGCAAAATTTACCCATCATGTGACACGAATCAGCCAGTGTCCCCCCTCACCCCACCTTCCCATTTACTCGTGCCCGTCTTTCCGCCTCTGACCCCCGTCCCGCTGGCGCCTACACGGTTAGTTAGGGTTTGCCACAGGGCATCATGTGAGCAGGGAGACATTTTCCAAACACACACACAAACACAACACAGAGAGAGAGAGAGAGAGAGAGAGAGAGACAGCGAGAACTAGATAGTGAGAGAGAGAAAGAGAGCGAGAGAGAGAAAGAAAGAGAGCGAGAGAGAGAGAGAGAGTGAAAGAAGCACAAACATTTAATGTGATGGAACCAATGTGAGCACCATCATGCGCACATACACACATATCAATCTGACGTTCTAACTTCATGAAGTTCTTTCATCTGGGGTGACTCTTAGGGCCAATGAGATCTCCAACAATACTATCCATTATACTGGCAGCATCAGGGGTCTATCAGTCTGTCTGCAAGTCAAAGAGCTGGGCAAACACACACCTCAGGGCTAAATGTCAGCACAACTTTGGAGAACAACACTACATACAGAGAAGCCCTTTGAATGCAACACGCCAAATTTGTGTTTGTTGGTTTTTAGGGAAATACTTTGGTGGATTTATGTTGGTCTTATGGTTGCTTAGCATGTACCGCCTGTTGCATGGGCAGCCAGGCCTATAGGGGAGATTCCTTAGTGACGTATAGATCTGAGATCATAGTGTCTGGGACTTCCACAGGAAATATCCCCCAAGGCTTTTAATAACGTGAATGCATGCAAGGCACACTTTGGCACACATTTTTCATCTCTCCTTTCCTATATTCCTATTATCCATCCCCCTCTCTCCTCCTTTCCTCCCCCTTCCTCCTCCAGGAGACCTCAAATGTCTGAAACCCTAGATGCGGCTGGTTCAGTCCTTTCTACGAAATGTAGGAAGCCATTAGCAACATCAAATCATTACCTCAGGAGAGGGAGAGAGGGGACACGGAGAGAGAGAGGGGACATGGAGAGAGAGAGAGAGAGAGAGAGATGGAGAGGGAGAGGGAGAGCGAGGGGACACAGAGAGAGAGAACAGAAACTAGGATTGGGAGATGGGCGAGAGAGAGTGAAATATCAGGTGTCCTCGGTTTTCAGTCAATCCATTACAGTAATGTGCAGGGGCCCATTTAACTAATGCAGAATAGCACACTGATACCCATAATAAACAGCATTACACACTAAATGAGTGTCCAAGACACACACACACACGCACACTCCTCCCCCTTCTCTGACCAAACTTGTTGAACATGGAGTTAGGCATCCATCCACATTCATTTACCTCTACATTTATCAGTACATGATAGCAATAACATGTCAAGGACACTCATGCTCAAAAACAACAGACAAAATAATAATTAATCTCACAAAATGACCAATTTTCAAATATAGACAAACTGAAACCATTACAACCTCAGGCAGTCTTGTACAAAGCCAACAAAGTGCAATGCAGAATGAAACATAACTGTTCTTTCTCTATACCCTATTCTTTCTCCTTCTCTCTCCTTCCCTCCTTCTATATCCCTCTCTCTTTTGTTACAGCACTGTCACCCCAACACTAATCCAGTTCAAATGTAAACAGGCTTAGGTCTTCATTCCACACTTAAACCGTATCAAATGTATCAAAGCCGGGGCTCAGTTGCGTCCCTGGCTACAGCAGGGTCAGACTGGGGCCACACGGGGCCACACACCCAAATCAATTAGCCTGAGAGCCAGTTAGTCTGTCCCACCAATACTGGGTGTGTATGAAAGAGAGAGAAAGAGATATGTGCGTGTGAGATATGCATATGTGCGTGTGAGACTGTGTGTGTCTAGGATCAGGATTTGTAATGCTGTGTGAATTCATGTGTGTGTTTGAATATACATGGTGGTGTATATTGGGTTAATAGGTCAGGTCACGGTGATTAGGAGCATGTGAGAGTTTGTGTCTGTGTGTATGCCTATGTGTGTGTATGCGAATGTGTGGGTGTGTCTGTGCTTGCGTGCGCATGTGTGACAGAGACGCTATACTTCCTCTGCAGGTCAATAATACAGACACTGTCTGCAGCAACATCATTTATATCTGAGGAAATAAACCCTCCTCAAAGACCCCTCTATGGCTCCTGCAGAGCGGTGATCATACTGCCCACAGAAAACAGAAGCAACATCACAACAGCTAAGACAATGCTCTCTAAGATACGAGATCTCAAAATGTGTACAACCTACCTCGCATCTCTTGCCCTTTTACTGTGACCGATTACAAAAGCACATACACAAACCAGCTCAGAGCAACGAGGCATCACAACAAACGACGCAACAGTGAGTCTTAAAGAATCTGATGTGTGCCAGATCCTTAGTCCTAATTCTCGGGTGCTCAATTTTTTTCCTGTGGGAGAGGTGGTAGCTTTATTTCTCACATAGAGATGTCTTCTCAGTATCTGACCCCTGTCCACACCCTGTGACCTTCTTATGATGTGTTGGTGCGTCTATGGCTAGTTGTGTGGGAATGGGCCGTGTCCACATCTCTCACTGGATCCCCCGTACTGCCCTATTGATGCAAGGGGGTCCCAAGAGACCTTCATAACAACCTGTTCCCATCCGCTCCCCTAGAGCCAACCTCTTCACCCCGATTGACATATTGCCAGTCTAGCCCAGCAGAGTAGAGAATGGAGCCCAACCAGGCAGCCCAGCTTAAACCCAGACAATGTTCAAGTCTGTATAGCCCAGACCAGCCTAGCCCAGCACAACCCAGCCAGCATAATTGTGCAAAGTACATCTCACTCCACCGCACTCAACCCAACTCAGTGAACCAATCTACCAATGTATCTCCCAAATGTATTCCCCCATCCACAAGGGACATTTCAGCTTAAATCAAGCAATCATCAGGAGCATCCTAATGTTAAGGGGCCTCTGGCTGTTCCACAGGCCTGCAGAAAGATTACCCTCCCCTCGCAGCTCAAATCCTAAGCCCATCACTCTTATTCAGCCACCAAAGTGTCAATATGGCCCTGATCTGGGAACTGTGTCTTATCTGATCCCTCAGGACTCCTCTGGGGATGGGGACATCCCAGCCAAGCCAAGCTACACCATGTTTCTACATGCCTTCTGCCTCTCCATACACACATCACTCTACCTACCCCATAAACATCAGCCCCAAACATTCCCCTAGAGGTTAATGACCTTACTCCTCCAGAACATAAGCATGACATCCCAACTACCTGCATTTTCTTGTGTTTAATACTACAATTTGTGGACATACTGTCCAATGACTTAAAGATTCTGGTGTGTGCCAGAGCCTTAGGTGCTGCAGTTGTAAAAGTGTGTGTGTGTGACTACTTGATGTCATTGGGGGTAGCCTGTGTGTTCACTTTATGAGCATGTTTGTGCATCAGTGATATTGAACTCACCTGGACTCACTCATCACCTGTTATTACCTCCCCTATATTTGTCAGTTCCCCAGCTCTGTTCCCCGCTTCTGCATTGATTGTTTTTTGTTTATGTTACTCGTTTGCTGATGCTGTTCCTGTCTCGTTCCATGTCCGTTCCTTATTAAATGTTTTACTCCCCGTACCTGCTTCGTCTCTCCAGCGTCAACTCATGTGACATCCTGAATGTTCCAGTCGCCGTCCTGATTTATACAGTATCTGCTTAAAAAACAGAGACATTGTTTCAGTATTGCTGTCCATCAATGATTCACAACCAAATTGACTGAGCTTGAGCAATTCTGACAAAAAAATTGATATATGTTGGCCTACGAGAATTTTTGAATATTTTTCAAAATGATTCACAGCTGTAATGGCTCTCAAATGTGCTTCCACCAAGTATTAACTCTGGGTGGAAAGACATATACAATCAATGCAGCTTTGTTTTTTATTTCTTAGTTCACTTTGAAAATGTGGAGCAGGTTGTGTAGATCAATATGAAGAATAATCT
Source organism: Salvelinus fontinalis (assembly GCF_029448725.1). Classification (NCBI taxonomy): domain Eukaryota; kingdom Metazoa; phylum Chordata; class Actinopteri; order Salmoniformes; family Salmonidae; genus Salvelinus; species Salvelinus fontinalis. The sequence continues at coordinate 50,151,231 of NC_074667.1, read as the reverse complement.
CATGTAATCCCTTTTTAGATAACATTTTAAGGCAGCAAAATGGGAAGACTGTGCAAGGGCTACATATACTTTCTCTATCAGCTGCATATGCACTGACTCACTCCTAGCTAGATTCCATCAGCAGGAGGAAGGCATCCCGGGCCTTAATCGTCCGCTGACTCGTCCGTCAGACACAGATTCAATTGGTGGCTTTAATTAATAATTAAGTTTATCATTGGGGACATCAGGTGCTGAGGCAGGGGACAGGAGCCTGTCACTCTAATTGGGAGGCCTGATTAACCGCATGTGGAAGCTTTTAAGCCAGCAAGGTTATCAGAGACTCTACCTCTCTCTGCCTGTCATCTCTCTCCACAACATGGGCTCTCATGCTCTCCTCTGTGACCAAGGTCTTGCTTTCTCTCCAGTCTGCTCTGTCCTGTCCCTTTACTTGTCCCTGTCCCTGTCCCTCTACCTTCGCTTCCACTCCAGTCACCTTCTCCTTTCTTTCCGAAACCCTGCACTTCTCTTTTTTGGTTCAAATGAAATGTGGTTTGTCTTAAAATTCCTAGAAGTCTTTAGACTGTTTATGAACACCAAAATCTCAACATCTTACATGACAGCCAAATGATTCACTGAGAGTGGCAAGATGCCTAAATGACTGTAGACCAGTGTAGAGAGAGCGAGAGTGTGAGGGACAGAGAGAGCAAGAGATAGAGAGAGAGTGAGCAAGAGAGAGAGAGCGAGAGAGTGAGAGAGAGCGAGAGAAAAAGTGAGCAAGAGAATGAGCGATGGGGAGTGTGAGAGGCTCAGCCATCACTGTGTTGGACAGCTCCTGTCCTGTCTGATGTGAATGGAAATGTATCGATCCCAACAGACCAAGCTAAGCTGAGTTGCAGGTACTAATGCAGTTACATACTGCTCTCTCCATCTCCCCTAGCCTGCTGTTTGTCCCACTTAATTACAGTTTTACCATAAGAGGTATATACCTCCCTTTCCCGTCTCTCTCTCTCTCTCCACCATACCTTTCCTTTCCCTAAATCTTCCTATCTCAAATCTACTCTACTCTATTCTACCCCCGACTTGTCCCTCCTCTCCCCCTTCTCCCTGGGGAATTGTCTGTAACGGTACTCAGGGGTGTCTGTCAGTCTGGTTCAGGAGGGCACAATGTGTACATTTAAAAAAAGATTCAAACGGACCAATGGGGAAGACCTGTACTACCTATAGCCATCACTGCTTCAACATGATGCCATTTGAAAGATATTAAAACACTCTGTTGTGGAGGAAGAAGATTATTTTGTAAAAGTATTGTTTTCAATTGTTTTGTCATAAAAAAAAATATACAAAAAAAGTATGCTCGGAATACTGTGTGTGTGTGTGTGTGTGTGTGTGTGTGTGTGTGTGTGTGTGTGTGTGTGTGTGTGTGTGTGTGTGTGTGTGTGTGTGTGTGTGTGTGTGTGTGTGTGTGTGTGTGTGTGTGTGTGTGTGTGTGTGTAGGGGTGTTCTGTCTCTCTGATGACCTCCAAAAGAGCGGGCACTTCAGTCACTGGGAGGGAGAATGGAGAGATTGATTTAGGGATAAAGCTAAAAGGAAAAAGGAGGGAGAGGAGATGAAACAGTGTTTTATTTTATTGTCATGTGAATTACTACCTTAGCCAGATCAAACAACGTTATTGTTAGTGCTAAACAAAAATGTGTCATCCCTCTCTCCCTCCCTCTCCATCTCCCTCTTTCTCGGTATCCTCTGATCTCTGATCTCTGTGGAACATCCTGCCTTATTTTAGTCTCTGTCTTAGTCTGTCTGCAACCCCAACTCATCTCTGTCTACCTCTGCAGTCTCTTTACCTCTCCAGTCTTTCTCTATATACTAACTCTAACCCTAACCCCAACATGTTTTATTTAACATGGTCCTCTGCGGACACTGGTAAACTTAGGCTTAGGGTTATGGCTAGAGCTAGGGCTAGGGTTAGGGTTTAGCCGGGGTGTGGACATGAAGCTAGGTTTAGGGTTAGGGTTATGGCTAGGGTTTAGCTGGGGCTTGGACATGAAGCTAGGGTAATGATAGCTTTAGGGTTATGGAGAGTATGTGGAGAAAGGGAGATGAACTTTAACAGTGAGGATAAAACAGCCTTACTACCACTAACACAGATAGAAAATATTCAAAAACACATTTTCAATATACAGTATAAAAACAAATATTCCAGAAAACATTTAAAAGTATAAATCCAAACACTTTCTTTTCAAAAATTGTTGGTCACAAAGAAAAACTATTAATTGAGAATCAATGCAAATAATCAATCTGAGTGATAGAGGAGGTGGGTGGAGGGTGTGGTAGAGAGTGGAGTGTTTCCCTACCTCCTCTGTGAGCAGATGAAGATGTAAATCACATAAGTACAGCCCTAAAACATTCAGCTGGGATGTCTGAACCTCAGCCTGACTCTGACCCTGGCCAACCAAGGATGTAATAGAGGGCCAGAGAGGAGACAGGGAGGAAGGGAATGGGAGAGAAGAGTCAACCATGTACATACCACTCTATAAACAACTGTACTGGAAGTCATCATGATTTATAATTCACATATCAGCTTTTTGGCTTTACTGTTACATGTTTTTGCACTCTATTTCATTTGAAACACAACAAGCTGAGAGTGAATTGTGCTCGTGGTGAAAAGGAAAACCTGGCGATTATGTTTTTATTTCAACATATAAAATAAGACTTATAATTGACAATAGGGTTGGCAATAGCAGTTGACGGGCTGGGTAAGGCAGGTTTGTGTATGATAATCTGAAAAGACACTAGACCAACAAACGTTTACAATTCTTCAATTGAAATCAGTTAAAACGGTACATTATACAGTTGTGTGCCCCCCAACCCTTCCTCTGTCTCCAGTCCCGGTGGTGTAGAGTGTGGAGTGGTCATAAGTGGTGGAATCACGGAGTACTGTCCCGCGGCCCATCCGTTGGCTGCTTCCTAATCTGGTTAGGGGAGGGGGTCTGGCGTTTCCCGTCTTGGCTGAGCAGGACGTGCTAAAGGAGGTTTAAACTGGCCTGGGGGAGCCAAGTTTAATGGACCTTATTAGCTGTGTGCATTAATAATATGAAGGAAGAATCATGGAGAAAAAGTGGACACACTGTATCTGTAGCGGTGTAAAGTACTTAAGTACAAATACTTTTAAGTACTACTTAAGTCGTTTTTGGGGTATCTTTACTTTACTATTTATATTATTGACAACTTTTACTTTTACTCCACTACATTCCTAAAGAAAATATGTACTTTTTACTCCATATATTTTCCCTGACACCCACAAGTACTCATTACATTTAGAATGTTCAAGCAGGACAGAATTATGGCGCCTATCAATATAACACTTTGTCATCCCTACTGCCTCTGATCTGGCGGACTCACAAAACACAAAGATTGTGTTTGTAAATGATGTATGAGTGTTGGAGTGTGCCCCTATCTGTCCGTAATCAAAAATACTAAGAAAATCGTGCTGTCTGGTTTGCTTAATATAAGGAATTTGATGTATAGCATTTACTTTTACTTTGTACTTTCACTCAAGTTTGACAGTTGAGTACATTTTCTACCACTGTACTTAAGTACATTTAAAACCAGACACTTTTAGACTTTTTACTGAGTAACTTTCACTTGAGTCATTTTCTGTTAAGGTATCTACTTTTACTCAAGTATGACAATTGAGTACTTTTTCCACCACTGTGTATCTGCTGTTACCTATGTCGCCTATGCACTGTTATATGCTGTTACCTATGCACTGATTCCATAACTGCTCAGGACCACACCGCACTCCAATATCCAACACCAACAGCCATAAACACAGGGGTAGGCTGGGGTCTATTTGGCTTGCTGTATGCTTGTTTTGCTTGTTTGCGCTCTCTCTCTCTCTCTCTCTCTCTCTCTCTCTCTCTCTCTCTCTCTCTCTCTCTCTCTCTCTCTCTCTCTCTCTCTCTCTCTCTCTCTCTCTCTCTCTCTCTCTCTCTCTCTCTCGTTGTGTGTATGACAATGTATTTATAGGCCACATAGCTACTGTTGGGTCAGCTAGCCTCTGGGTGCAGTTAGAAAATGGCTCCATCTCCATCTCCACCTCCCCACAGTAACGCACAGGTCCCTCCACTCCACCCTGTCCCGTTGGGTCTCTGGGATGGGCTGTAGACCCATGGGGTATGAGGTAATACATACACAATCATATATCCACACCCACCAGGTCTTTCTCTGTGTGGCTGTGGGAGTGGAGCGTCTTTCCGACCTCTACTCTGTCCATCACGCCTGTCAATCTCTGCCCGTTTCTCATTGCTTTTTCTCAGACCTCGACCCATCTTTTAAGGCCCTGGATATTTGGTAAGGCCGGTTGCCACGGAAACCATCCAGATGTTGGCCCCTGATTAGCTGGCGACGGCCAAATTAAATCAGAGGGGGTGATAAGATCGGGGGGGGGGGGGTCAGGGACCAGGGGAAGGGTGGCCGCAAGCTAAAGGGAGAAGGAGAGAGAGAGGGGGAGAGACGGAGAGCGAGGGAGAGAGAGGGAGAGGGAGGGAGAGAGGAGAGGATATAGAAATGAGACAACACACACTCTTCCTGATGCTATTCATATAAGTTCTATTTTTTCATTCAGAAGGTCTATTTTCTCACCAAGTCAATCTTTCTTTACCCTCACAGTAATGACATAGCATCTAAACATTTAAAAATGGAACACATCTTTCACAATTTTCTAATTGAGGATGTGTCCTGTCCATTCATGGGGCATGACAATAGAGCACCTTGGTAACTGTTCCCCAGGGAGTGTAAAAACACACCAGGAACTATATATACTATAAGATAGAATTCCCACAGAGACTGTTACATTAAATGACCTATATGGCTTAGAATTGTGAACAAAGTTCCCCTATAGGTGGTATAAGGCCTGGAAACAGCTGGGAAATAATACCCAGTCCAGTACTTCTCTATAGCTTCATAAACAAGCCCAGACAATAGGCACTTACTCCCCTACCTGTCCCACATGTTTCTAATCATGAAGGGAATCATTGACTGAGCTATTTCCTGTCAGTCTCTACAATGAAATCACATTAAAACATCCTCCTTATACAAAGTGACCCCTAACTCACTCGAACTGATAAGGGTGCTAACTAGGTAAAGACTGGAGCATTTCTGTCCATTCAGTGAGTGAGGTACTGAAAGAGACACTGTGAGCGCAGCCCGGCTCTCTCCATTTTCCAATAAACTCCAGCAATCAGATCAGTGCTGCTTTAAATGGACGACTTGATGGCAGCAGCCTGCATTAGCCGCTGGTGTTCTACCAATCCCATTAGTCAGAGACAGTGATAGTTTCCAGCCAAAGAGGCAGGTAACACACACAAAGGCAAACTCATGGTACACACACTCACACATGCGCACGCACACACACACACACACACGCACACACAGCCACACACACACACACAGCCACACACACACACAGCCACACACACACACACACACACACACACACACACACACACACACACACACACACACACACACACACACACACACACACACACACACACACACACACACACACACACACACACACACACACACACACACACACACACACACACACACACACACACACACACACACACCCTGGCAGGACCTCTTGTGGCTGTTTATGGTGCTAATTGGATATTCTGAGGCAGATGTCGTTATTGTTGAGCAGTCAGGCACTTGATGTTTCCAAGTATTTTGCCAGTCGTTAGATCGTATTAGCAGATCTTACAGGAGTAGAGGTCAGATTTGGATGTGTGTGGGCAAGTGTCCATTTTAGTTTGTACAGATATAAATGTACAAAAACTGGTCTGATTCAGACAGCGCCATATTTGCTTCAGTCCCTATATTAATATCCTAATTTAGCTGGACCGAAGTCATCCCATGATTGGATGTGTGTACATAATAAAGAACTTCTAAAGAAGCAGCCATTGTGCCAACACAATTTCTTGACAACTAGCTGCTAAGTGCTGGAAACAGTGTCATCAAAATAGTCGTCGTACCTAAGACAGACACTCAAAAGCCACTAAAACGTATATCCGCGCCTTACCTCAACTCTTCCCCTGGGTCATTGTTACATAAAACTTACCTGGTTAAATAAAGGTCTGTGATAATATTGTGTAGGATGTGTGGGGCGGTGACAGATAGAGTTTCATTGTGTTCTTTATCAGGGATCAGATAGGATGACTGAGGGTGACTGTGGTTTACAGGCACAGACAGGTCACTAAAGTGAAGCCTAACGCCTGTAAAAGCCCAGGACGGGGAGGGGGGGAGTGTGACTGAGGCAGAGCAGTGCAGTGTCTCAGGTTACCAGAGTAGGTTACTGAGGCCAGCCCAGCTTCACAGGGAGATGTAAAGAGAGATACAGGAATACAAGAGGGATGGACAGGTCAGCAGTGCAATGCTCAAACCTCACAGACGCACTGAGATAGAAATGGATGGATCAGTTCAGTGTTGCCCTGTTACGAGTGCTCTGAAACCATCCAACTGGTGTCAGCTTAGTGGGGGATTCTAAAAGCTTTTCAAGTCTTGCTCATAAATGTTTTGAGGGAAGTGAAAATGAAGGCTACACTTCACCATAGTGTGACACACAGTACTGAACCGTATCGCAGAGTACCACAGTACTGAACCATATGGCAGAGTACGACAGTACTGAACCGTATGGCAGAGTACCACAGAACTGAACCGTATGGCAGAGTACCACAGTACTGAACCGTATGGCAGAGTACCACAGTACTGAACCATATGGCAGATTACCACAGTACTGAACCGTATGGCAGAGTACCAGAGTACTGAGCCGTATGGAAGAGTACCACACTACTGAACCGTATGGCAGAGTACCACAGTACTGAACCGTATGGCAGAGTACTACAGTACTGAACCGTATGGCAGAATACCACAGAACTGAACAGTATGGCAGAGTACCAATGTACTGAACCGTATGGCAGAGTACCACAGTACTGAACCGTATGGCAGAGTACCACAGTACTGAACCGTATGGCAGAGTACCACAGTACTGAACCGTATGGCAGAGTACCACAGTACTGAACCGTATGGCAGAGTACCACAGTACTGAACCGTATGGCAGAGTATCACAGTACTGAACCGTATGGCAGAGTACCACAGTACTGAACCGTATGGCAGAGCACCGTAGTACTGAACCGTATGGCAGAGTACCACAGAATTGAACTGTATGGCAGAGTACCGCAGTACTGAACCGTATGGCAGAGTACCGCAGTACTGAACCGTATGGCAGAGTACCACAGTACTGAACCGTATGGCAGAGTACTACAGTACTGAACCGTATGGCAGAGTACCACAGTACTGAACCGTATGGCAGAGTACCACAGTACTGAACCGTATGGCAGAGTACCACAATACTGAACCGTATGGCAGAGTACCACAGTACTGAGCCGTATGGCAGAGTACCACAGTACTGAACCGTATGGCAGAGTACCACAGTACTGAACAGTATGGCAGAGTACCAGAGTACTGAACCGTATGGCAGAGTACCACAGTACTGAACCGTATGGCAGAGTACCACAGTACTGAACCATATGGCAGAGTACGACAGTACTGAACCGTATGGCAGAGTACCACAGAACTGAACCGTATGGCAGAGTACCACAGTACTGAACCGTATGGCAGAGTACCACAGTACTGAACCATATGGCAGAGTACCACAGTACTGAACCGTATGGCAGAGTACCAGAGTTCTGAGCCGTATGGAAGAGTACCACACTACTGAACCGTATGGCAGAGTACGACAGTACTGAACCGTATGGCAGAGTACTACAGTACTGAACCGTATGGCAGAATACCACAGAACTGAACAGTATGGGAGAGTACCAATGTACTGAACCGTATGGCAGAGTACCACAGTACTGAACCGTATGGCAGAGTACCACAGTACTGAACCGTATGGCAGAGTACCACAGTACTGAACCGTATGGCAGAGTATCACAGTACTGAACCGAATGGCAGAGTACCACAGTACTGAACCGTATGGCAGAGTACCACAGTACTGAACCGTATGGCAGAGTACCACAGTACTGAACCGTATGGCAGAGTACCACAGTACTGAACCGTATGGCAGAGTACCACATAATTGAACCGTATGGCAGAGTACCGCAGTACTTAACCGTATGGCAGAGTACCACAGTACTGAACCGTATGGCAGAGTACCACAGTACTGAACCGTATGGCAGAGTACTACAGTACTGAACCGTATGGCAGAGTACCACAGTACTGAACCGTATGGCAGAGTACCACAGAACTGAACCGTATGGCAGAGTACCACAGTACTGAACCGTATGGCAGAGTACCACAGTACTGAACCGTATGGCAGAGTACCACAGTACTGAACCGTATGGCAGAGTACCACAGTACTGAGCCGTATGGCAGAGTACCACAGTACTGAGCCGTATGGCAGAGTACCACAGTACTGAACCGTATGGCACAGTACCACAGTACTGAACAATATGGCAGAGTACCACAGTACTCAATCGTATGGCAGAGTACCACAGTACTGAACCGTATGGCAGAGTACCACAGTACTGAACCGTATGGCAGAGTACCACAGTACTGAACCGTATGGCAGAGTACCACAGTACTGAACCGTATGGAAGAGTACCACAGTACTGAACCGTATGGCAGAGTACCGTAGTACTGAACCGTATGGCAGAGTACCACAGTACTGAACCGTATGGAAGAGTACCACAGTACTGAACCGTATGGCAGAGCACCGTAGTACTGAACCGTATGGCAGAGCACCGTAGTACTGAACCGTATGGCAGAGTACCTCAGAATTGAACCGTATGGCAGAGTACCACAGTACTGAACCGTATGGAAGAGTACCACAGTACTGAACCGTATGGAAGAGCACCGTAGTAATGAACCGTATGGCAGAGTACCACAGAATTGAACCGTATGGCAGAGTACCGCAGTACTGAACCGTATGGCAGAGTACCACAGTACTGAACCGTATGGCAGAGTACTACAGTACTGAACCGTATGGCAGAGTACCACACTACTGAACCGTATGGCAGAGTACTACAGTACTGAACCGTATGGCAGAGTACCACAGTACTGAACCATATGGCAGAGTACTACAGTACTGAGCCGTATGGCAGAGTACCACACTACTGAACAGTATGGCAGAGTACCACAGTACTGAACCGTATGGCAGAGTACCACAGTACTGAACCGTATGGCAGAGTACCACAGTACTGAACCGTATGGCAAAGTACCACAGAACTGAACAGTATGGCAGAGTACCACAGTACTGAGCCGTATGGCAGAGTACCACAGTGCTGAACCGTATGGCAGAGTACCACAGTGCTGAACCGTATGGCAGAGCACTGTAGGACTGAACCGTATGGCAGAGTACCAAAGAATTGAACCGTATGGCAGAGTACCACAGTACTGAACCTCATCGCAGAGTACCACAGTACTGAACCGTATGGAAGAGTACCACAGTACTGAACCGTATGGCAGAGTACCACAGTACTGAACCGTATGGCAGAGCACTGTAGTACTGAACCGTATGGCAGAGTACCACAGAACTGAACAGTATGGCAGAGTACCACAGTACTGAACGGTATGGCAGAGTACCACAGTACTGAACCGTATGGCAAAGTACAACAGAACTGAACAGTATGGCAGAGTACCACAGTACTGAGCCGTATGGCAGAGTACCACACTACTGAACCGTATGGCAGAGTACCACAGTACTGAACCGTATGGCAGAGTACCACAGTACTGAACCATATGGCAGAGTACCACAGTACTGAACCGTATGGCAAAGTACCACAGAACTAAACAGTATGGCAGAGTACCACAGTACTGAGCCGTATGGCAGAGTACCACAGTACTGGACCGTATGGCAGAGTACCACAGTACTGAACCGTATGGCATAGTACCACAGTACTGAACCGTATGGCAGAGTACCACAGTACTGAACAGTATGGCAGAGTACCACAGTACTGAACCGTATGGCAGAGTACCACAGTACTGAACCGTATGGCAGAGTACCACAGTACTGAACCATATGGCAAAGTACCACAGAACTGAACAGTATGGCAGAGTACCACAGTACTGAGCCGTATGGCAGAGTACCACAGTACTGAACCGTATGGCAAGGTACCACAGTGCTGAACCGTATGGCAGAGTACCACAGTACTGAACCGTATGGCAGAGTACCACAGTACTGAACCGTATGGAAGAGTACCACAGTACTGAACCGTATGGCAGATTACCACAGTACTCAACCGTATGGCAGAGCACTGTAGTACTGAACCGTATGGCAGAGTACCACAGAACTGAACAGTATGGCAGAGTACCACAGTACTGAACAGTATGGCAGAGTACCACAGTACTGAACCGTATGGCAAAGTACAACAGAACTGAACAGTATGGCAGAGTACCACAGTACTGAGCCGTATGGCAGAGTACCACACTACTGAACCGTATGGCAGAGTACCACAGTACTGAACCGTATGGCAGAGTACCACAGTACTGAACCGTATGGCAGAGTACCACAGTACTGAACCGTATGGCAAAGTACCACAGAACTAAACAGTATGGCAGAGTACCACAATACTGAGCCGTATGGCAGAGTACCACAGTACTGGACCGTATGGCAGAGTACCACAGTACTGAACCGTATGGCATAGTACCACAGTACTGAGCCGTATGGCAGAGTACCACAGTACTGAACAGTATGGCAGAGTACCACAGTACTGAACCGTATGGCAGAGTACCACAGTACTGAACCGTATGGCAGAGTACCACAGTGCTGAACCATATGGCAAAGTACCACAGAACTGAACAGTATGGCAGAGTACCACAGTACTGAGCCGTATGGCAGAGTACCACAGTACTGAACCGTACGGCAGAGTACCACAGTGCTGAACCGTATGGCAGAGTACCACAGTACTGAACCGTATGGCAGAGTACCACAGTACTGAACCGTATGGAAGAGTACCACATTACTGAACCGTATGGCAGAGTACCACAGTACTGAACCGTATGGCAGAGCAATGTAGTACTGAACCGTATGGCAGAGTACCACAGTACTGAACCGTATGGCATAGTACCACAGTACTGAACCGTATGGCAGAGTACCACAGTACTGAACCTGTATGGCAGAGTACCACAGTACTGAACCGTATGGTAGAGTACCACAGTACTGAACCGTATGGCAGAGTACCACAGAACTGAACCGTATGGCAGAGTACCACAGTACTGATCCGTATGGCAGAGTACCACAGTACTGAACCGTATGGCAGAGTACCACAGTACTGAACCGTATGGCAGAGTACCACAGTACTGAACCGTATGGAAGAGTACCACAGTACTGAACCGTATGGCAGAGTACCACAGTACTGAACCGTATGGCAGAGCACTGTAGTACTGAACCGTGTGGCAGAGTACCACATTACTGAACCTGTATGGCAGAGTACCACAGTACTGAACCGTATGGCAGAGTACCACAGTACTGAACCGTATGGCAGAGTACCACTCTGCGGTGCCTGTTAATTCATCATCGAATCACAGCCTACTTCGCCAAACAGGTGATGATTTAACAAGCGCATTCGCGGAAAAAAGCACTGTAATTGCACCAATGTGTACCTAACCATAAACATCAATGCCTTTCTTAAAATCAATACACAAGTATATATTTTTAAACCTGCATATTTGGTTAATATTGCCTGTTAACATGATTTTCTTTTAACTAGGGGATTTGTGTCACTTCTCTTGCGTTCAGTGCAAGCAGAGTCAGGGTATATGCAGCAGTTTGGGCTGCATGGCTCGTTGCGAACAGTGTGAAGACCATTTCTTCCTAACAAAGACCGTAATTAATTTGCCAGAATTGTACATAATTATGACATAACATTGAAGGTTGTGCAATGTAACAGCAATATTTAGACTTAGGGATGCCACCCGTTAGATAAAATACGTAACGGTTCCGTATTTCACTGAAAGAATAAACGTTTTCTTTTCGAGATGATAGTTTCCGAATTTGACCATATTAATGACCTAAGGCTCGCATTTCTGTGTGTTATTATATTATAATTACGTTTATGATTTGATATTTGATAGAGCAGTCTGACTGAGCGGTGGTAGGTAGCAGCAGGCTCAAAAGCATTCATTCAAACTGTCACGGTTTTCTTCCTGAGATGAAGGAGAGGACCAAAATGCAGCGCGGCTAGTGTTCAACATGTTTAATAGACGAATAAACAGTAACACTAATACAAGTAACAAAATAACAAATGTGAAAACCGAGACAGACCTATCTGGTGCAGACAAAACACAGAGACAGGAAACAATCACCCACAAAATCCCAACACAAAACAAGCCTCCTATATATGATTCTCAATTAGGGACAATGACTGACTGCTGCCTCCTATTGAGAACCATATTAGGCTGGACACAGAAACAGACAAACTAGACACACAACATAGAATTCCCACCCAGCTCACGTCCTGACCAACACTAAACAAGCAAAACACATAAGAACTCTGGTCAGAACGTTACAGTACCCCCCTCCTGAGGTGCGGACTCCGAACGCACCCCTAAAACTCAAGAGGAGGGTCTGGGTGGGCATCTGTCCGCGGTGGCGGCTCCGGCGCAGGACGAGGACACCACTCTACCGCTGTCTTTGTCCCCCTCCTTAGCGTCCTTTGAGTGGCGACCCTCGCCCCCGACCTTGGTCTAGGAACCTTCACCAAGGCCCCCCCTAGATAGAGGAGACAGCTCAGGACAGAGAGGTAGCTCAGGACAGAGAGGTAGCTCAGGACAGAGAGGTAGCTCAGGACAGAGAGGTAGCTCAGGACTAGTGGCAGCTCCGGACTAGTGGCAGCTCCGGACTGAGTGGCAGCTCCGGACTGAGTGGCAGCTCCGGACTGAGTGGCAGCTCCGGACTGAGTGGCAGCTCATGACTGGAGGGCAGCTCATGACTGAGTGGCAGCTCATGACTGGAGGGCAGCTCATGACTGAGTGGCAGCTCATGACTGAGTGGTAGCTCATGACTGAGTGGCAGCTCATGACTGGAGGACGGCTCATGACTGGAGGACGGCTCATGACTGGAGGGCGGCTCATGACTGGAGGGTGGCTCATGACTGGAGGGCGGCTCATGACTGGAGGGCGGCTCATGACTGGAGGGCGGCTCATGACTGGAGGGCGGCTCATGACTGGAGGGCGGCTCATGACTGGAAGGCGGCTCATGACTGGCTGGCGGCTCATGACTGGAGGGCGGCTCATGACTGGAGGGCGGCTCATGACTGGCTGGCGGCTCTGGCAGCTCCTGACTGGCTGGCGGCTCTGGTAGCTCCTGACTGGCTGGCGGCTCTGGCAGCTCCTGACTGGCTGGCGGCTCTGGCCGCTCCTGACTGGCTGGCGGCTCTGGCCGCTCCTGACTGATGGACGGCTCTAGCGGCTCCTGACTGACGGACGGCTCTAGCGGCTCCTGACTGACATAATCGGTCGACCTCTATACTGAACAGTTTGGCAAAGTACCACAGTACTGAACAGTATGGCAGAGTACCACAGTACTGAACAGTGTGTGGAACAGAAAACACATGGTGGTCACTTTAGTCACCTCTGCCAGTACTGTGGTACTCTGCTATACGGTTCAGTACTGTGGTACTCTGCCATACTGTTCAGTACTGTGGTACTTTACATACTGTTCAGTACCGTGGTACTCTGCCATACTGTTCAGAAATTTGGTAGTACTGTGGTATCTGACACCTTATGATCCTGCTGCTGATGGGCCCTGAATCAGGATCAGTTAGTTAATTAAGGCCAGATAAAGCCATCTCCTCTCCACTGAGGAAAATTGCTGTAATGGAAGCATTTTCATCTTTTGATATTTTTTACTGCCGTGTTCGTTATTTACATGTCTCTGAGATACATATTTTTTTTAGTGAGCGTATTCATCTGAAGAGGGGTATTCTGGGTGAAACCTGAGCCAGATTAGCACTGATGCCATAGATATCCCTTCTCCTTCTCATCTCCCTTACAATACTCAGATACACACACACAGGCACGCACACAAACTTCATACGAGCGCACGTGCGCACACGCACACACACACACACATACACACACACACACACACACACACACACACACACACACAATTGGGGACATCAGGCTGAATATATGGCGTAAACACAAACACTGGTTCATCACTTCCCCTCACTGTGTATACTACTCTTCAGTTCTTAGTCTCTCCTCCTCGCTTCACTCGCTCCCCAGATGTGGTCAATGTGGACGTGTACTTTGTCCAGATCAGCCATGAGATGAGATGAGAGGAAGTAGGAGGTATTGTTCTTCCTGTGACGCTAAGCCCTGTCAGGGGAAAGTACTCAGCCACGCAGCCGACTGCCACAACCCAACGCTAAATCCCAACTGATCGCAAAAGAGGAAGATTTTACACTTTATATTTTTCCCATCTCTTAATTCAGCCAATGCGGAGAGGATCTTAGCCTCGTCCTCATCTTGTCCACAGCAGCTATCCCGCTCAGCTAGTGGCGTCAACCCCTAAGCCTGCGCTGCAGGGATAAGACTCAACGCCTTGTCAGGCCAGATCAATGTGATTTTACAATACAGCCCAAGAGAGGGCTGCAGCTACCACATGCTGATACCCAACCAACACTGCACTGTGGGAAACCAACTCCACTTCCTCTATCCAAAGCATAAACATGTAGAAGTATCATCTTACATAAAACAAATACAAATCTAACAACAATCTTGTACACAAGCCTGACAACCAATCTCCAGTATCTTGCAAAGTCAGAATGTAGCTAGTTACCACATACCTGGCCTATCTTTCCTTGTCTCTATCTGACAGTCTGCCTATCAGGAGGCTCATTTCTACAGGCCTCAGTTGAACTGATCTATCTGTTTATCTTATCTGCCTTCTCAGAAACACATTGCAACACTTCTGCAAATTCCTCATGAAGCCACCAAGTGTTTTTAGCAAGATCACTAAGAGGATATGGTGTAGTGTCCTCTTCAGTTGGGGACTTAACTGAAGAGGAAAAAAGTGCGTGACTAGTAGGTTGTGTGTGTGTGTGTGTGTGTGTGTGTGTGCGTGTGCGTGTGCGTGTGAAAGAGGATAGTTATTTTCCCAAAGACAGACAGAAAAAAGAGGTAGAAGCAGGTACAGCGAGGACAAGTCCGAGAAAGAGAGAGAGCATGAGGAAGAGACGGGTAGGGTTGGGGTTAGAGAGGGATAGAAGGACACTCATCCTCCCCATGTCCAGCTGTGTAGTGACATCCCACCGGCACTCCCTGTTCTCCTCTCCGTCTGCAAGACAAGACTCTCCAATTTATTTCCTGTTTTGGTTTGATAATCACGTATGGCCATGCTAGTATATCACTACCTCCCTCCCCTCTGCTTTGGTTTTACTACTGACAGCTTAAAATAAAGTACTCTCTAAATCTCAAACAGTAATAAAACTGCTAAATCCAATGTTCCTTCGTGTTGCTGGATCTTTTCTAATCCTGTCATAAATTGGTGCATTTTACAGGATATCTTCTTCACTAACGTATTTTCGTTTAATTTCATTGACATTCTGAAGGGTGTCAGTTCTCTATCCAGCGGTATGACTAAGGTGACACAGGTCTTCTCTCCAGTGATGACATGTTCCTACTGATAGACTACACACACTGCTCTGTACTTGACCACATTCCAGCAAAGGGCGATCGTAAAACTCACCCTGGAATCCCTGTCCTGAGCTGGTGAGCCGGCCTGTGGCAGGACTCCCTCTATCCCCCATATAGTGAGCCCTGGGTGGGCAGGAGGGACCTGTGAGGCCCCTGATCTCCATCCATCAGCCAGAGGGGAGTATTCAGTGCTCAGTCCTACCTGCCAGAGCCCTAAATCAGCCTGGCAGAACCAACACCATCATACATTACACGTGACCCCAGGCACCACCTAACTCATCACGTGATCCGCAGGTGTCACAGCAAACCACAAAACCACTCAAACCCCACAACCACCCTCAGGCATCAAATCCTTCAATCACAATCATGAAATACTGAATGATGTACAGAATGCAATTTGCAATGCAATTTATTGATCACAGTATCACAGGTCCAATTTTATCACACACCTTTCAAACAGGCCTGATTATCAAGCACGTTTTACATTAACAGCTCAGTGCCTTTACTCAACGTCAGCCCTGTTAAATATTTGAACTCCAACCCAGAGCAGCCAGTCAGTCAGTTGGTCAGTTTGTCCGTTAGGCCAGACAAACAGACAGAGAGACCACCATAGGGTCGGAGGGCAAAACCTGAGTCACAGAGGCACCTACTCTTCCTACACAAACACGCACACAAATGCACAGACATACTGTACACATGCAGACGTACACACGTGTGCCGCCAGCCAGTCCAGTGGGTGTATGCACAGTACTTCTCAGTTCTGCAGCATTACTTTTTTAACATACATCTGACACACATATGCTTGTGCACATATTCACACACTCATACACTGTTCCACAGATTACAGCCCGACAGACTCCGTTTCCCACAGGGGTGGGACTGTGGGAACCACACTGTCACTTCCTGTGCCCGCGGGCCTCAGCCAATCGCCATCAGATAAGAGTTAAAACTCTACCAATCAGAGCTGGGGCTCAGATTCAGGGCACCAACTGCGATAACAGCATAACTTGCCAGAGAAAATGTCTTGATCTCAATTGTATCCCCTCCAACCCCACCCTCCCTTCCCACCAAAATAGTTGTTTGGAGACAAGGTTTCTTTTTGTCTTTGCCCATAATTACTGGCTCTTTCATCTGCCCCCCTGTTCCCCTTGACCCCTGTTCTGGGGTCAGTGCCCAGGATATCCCACTCTCCCCTGCTCCATAATGTGCCTTTTAAGGCGGATGAAGAGAGGCATTCACGCCACGTCAGACAGGAGCAGGAGAGGAGAGCAATCACTCCATCACGGCCTGCCCCCGTCTGTCCCAGCTCCAGCCCAAACACCCAAACACCCAGCCGCACTCCCAACATCAAAGCCAGGCCAGACCTCAGCCCAGCAGCCCAGCACAGAGCAGGCCTCTGTCAGAACCCTGAGGATCTCACTGGGCTGCTGGACAATACAGTCAAAGGCAGTTATACATCTCAAGCCATTGGATAATGTTCCCAGTTTGTACCATACCATGCTTGATACACATCATTGGAGGTTTTGAGGTGTGCATGGAATGGACAGACACATTCATCAGGGCCATCCGACAGGGTATGAGTTGGATTGGAAATATAGCTAACCTCCTATACAATGACTTAATAGAGAGCTGCGTGGATTTTATGGAATTTCCTCATATTTAAATAATAGCAACTATGCCCTTCTAGCCATTATCAGAATTAGACTACAACCAATATCAAAATCTGGAGCTGTGTTTATAGCATTACTTAAAAGAGCCAAAGAATGATTGGAATTCTGCTACTACCTTTCACAACACAAACAACAATGGCCTACACAATGCACACATTTCAGAAGTAATAGGTTGGTAAAAAGCTATGTTTGATCACACACACAAACAAACACCAAAGGAAGCAGCACAACATGGTACCACCAAAACCACAGCAGAGCTGCCCTGAATGCTGTTGTGGTCTGGTGTGGTCTGATATGGTCTGGTGGGATGTGGTCTAGTGTGGTCTGGTCTGGTGTGGTCTGGTATGGTGTGGTCTGGTCTGATGTGGTGTGGTCTGGTGTGGTGTGGTGTGGTGTGGTCTGGTGTGGTCTGGTGTGGTCTGGTGTGGTCTGGTGTGGTCTGGTGTGGTGTGGTGTGGTCTGGTCTGGTGTGGTCTGGTATGGTGTGGTCTGGTGTGGTCTGATGTGGTGTGTTCTGGTGTGGTCTAGTGTGGTCTTGTCGGGTGTGGTCTGATGTGGTGTGGTCTGGTATGGTGTAGTCTTGTATGGTGTGGTCTGATGTGGTCTGGTCGGGTGTGGTCTGGTCGGGTGTGGTCTGGTGTGGTCTGGTGTGGTCTGGTCTAGTGTGGTCTGGTATGGTGTGGTCTGGTGGGGTCTGATGTGATCTGATGTGGTGTGGTCTGGTGTGGCCTGGTGTGGTCTGATGTGGTGTGGTCTGGTATGGTGTGGTCTGGTGTGGTCTGATGTGGTCTGGTGTGGTCTGGTATGGTGTGGTGTGGTCTGGTATGGTGTGGTGTGGTCTGGTGTGATCTGGTGTGGTGTGGTGTGGTCTGGTCGGGTGTGCCTGTAGGTTCCACTCTTTGATCAATAGGCGTATTAATTGCTGAAAGGATGGGGGGTGGTGGGGGTTGTCAGAGTCCCAGGCAGGGGAGAGTTTTGAGGATGGGGGAGAACAGGGGTAAACGAAGGGGAGGTAGGATGGTGTTGACGGGCATGGAAAGCTGGGGGGATTTGAATGTTGAGCGAAGCAGAGCAGAGCGGTGCAGAGTTTGCCCCCACCCTGGGTCACCTGGCAGCGCCGCTGTGTGGCAGGCCGTCAGATTAGTATCTGAGAGGGGGAGATAACAAGTTTATTGGCCCCTAGATGGGGCTGCTGGAGACGGGGAGGAGGGCGAGGCCAGCCCAGAGAGGGTGGGGGTGTTTGCGTTGGTTTTAACCTGGGGAGATAGATGCAGCCTGGCCCTTTGAAAGGCAACATGGTTAGAATACCAGCCTAAACTCCACCAGTCAGTACAGCGGCCCATCCATCACAGAAGCGGGCGGCGGCTTGCGACCTGGCTCAGAGAACACACACCCAGACCTAGGCTACACACTCAACCCTCCAGCCTGATCCAGACAGACAGACAGAGACAGAACAGTAACATTGAGGTAAAAAGGGACAGACAGGCTGTGACCATTGGGACTTTATTCTCCTCACACTCACAAAGAAACACTAAAGTGGACATGCATATGCACATAGATATACAGTACATATCCTACACACATATGACATCACACCCAGTTAGGCAAGCAAACATAATATATGTAGTTCATAGACATTGCAGTCTGTGCACGCTTTCAGGGTCTGCCTGCATTAACTATGCATGTGTAGCCAAGGCACAGGGAGAAGATAAGGGGTTCGGATAAGAAATATAGGGACTGTGTGAAAATGGGACAAACAGGCTGCAATGACAAATGGAACAAACAGGCTGCTATGACAAATGGAACAAACAGGCTGCAATGACAAATGGAACAATCAGGCTGCAATGACAAATGGAACAAACAGGCTGCTATGACAAATAGAACAAACAGGCTGCTATGACAAATGGAACAAACAGGCTGCAATGACAAATGGAACAAACAGGCTGCTATGACAAATGGAACAAACAGGCTGCAATGACAAATGGAACAAACAGGCTGCTATGACAAATGGAACAAACAGGCTGCAATGACAAATGGAACAAACAGGCTGCTATGACAAATGGAACAAACAGTCTGCTATGACAAATTGTCACGTTCCTGACCTGTTTTCCATTGTTTTTGTATGTGTTGAGTTGGTCAGGGCGTGAGTTGGGGTGGGCATTCTATGTTATGTGTTTCTATGTTGGGTTAAATGTGTTGCCTGATATGGTTCTCAATTAGAGGCAGGTGTTTGACGTTTTCTCTGATTGAGAACCATATTAAGGTAGGCTGTTCTCACTGTTTGTTTGTGGGTGATTGTCTTCCGTGTTTGTGTTCGTCACCACACGGGACTGTTTCGTTTGTTTAGTCTGTTCCTGTTCGTGCGTTCTTCGTGTTATGTAAGTTCTCATGTTCAGGTCTGTTTAGTTTGTTTTGTTATTTTGTAATTTCTAAAGTGTGCTTCGTCATCGTTATTCTTTTCTTTATTAAATTCATTATGTATTCATCACCCGCTGCGCCTTGGTCCGCTCATTCACCACAAGACGACCGTTACAGAATCACCCACCTCACAAGGACCAAGCAGCGTGAAAAGCAACAGCAGCGATCGCAGGATTTCTGGACATGGGAGGAAATACTGGACGGTAAAGGTCCATGGGCTCAACCTGGAGAATATCGCCGCCCTCGTGAAGAGCTGGAGGCAGCTAAAGCCGAGAGGCGGCGGTATGAAGAGGCAGCACGGAAGCAGGAGAAGGATCTGGGCTACACTACGTGGGAGGAGATCGACAGGTGGGCGATCGACCCAAGGAGAGTGCCGGAGCCCGCCTGGGATTCTCTGGCACAGTGTGAGGAGGGATACCGGCGAATGGAGGCAGCACGACGACGCGGTAGGAAGCCTGTTAGTCAAGCCCAAAAATTTCTTGGTGGTGGGGGGGGGGGGGGGGGGGGCTTGAAGGGTGGTGTGGCGAAGTCAGGTAGGAGACCTGCGCCAACTTACCGATCTTACCGTGGAGAGCGAGAGTATGGGCAGACACCGTGTTATGCGGTAGAGCGCACGGTGTCTCCTGTACGTGTGCTTAGCCCGGTGCGGGTTATTCCACCTCTCCGCACTGGCAGGGCTAGATTGAGTATTGAGTCGGATGTCATGAAGCCAGCCCAACGCATCTTGCCACCAGTGCGTCTCCTCGGGCGGCATACATGGCACCAGCCTTACGCATGGTGTTCCCGGTTCGCCTACATAGCCCAGTGCGGGTTATTCCACCTCCCCGCACTGGTCGGGCTACGAGGAGCATACAACCAGGTAAGGTTGGGCAGGCTCAGTGCTCAAGGGAGCCAGTACGCCTGCATGGTCCGGTATATCCGGCGCCACCTCCCCGCCCCAGCCCAATACCACCAGTGCTTACACCACGCACCAGGCTTCCTGTGCGTCTCCAGAGCCCTGTTCCTCCTCCACGCACTAGCCCTGTGGTGCGTGTCTCCAGCCCATTACCAACAGTACCGGCACCACGCACCAAGCCTCCTGTGCGTCTCCAGAGCCCTGTTCCTCCTCCACGCACTAGCCCTATGGTGCGTGTCTCCAGCCCATTACCACCAGTGCCTACACCACGCACCAAGCCTCCTGTGCGTCCTGTTGCTGCTCCCCGCACTAGCCTGAAGGTGCGTGTCCTTAGCCCGGTACCTCCAGTTCCGGCACCACGCACCAGGCCTACAGTGCGTCTCAGCCGGCCAGAGTCTACCGTCTGCCCAGCGGCGCCTGAACTGCCCGTCTGCCCAACGCCGTCTGAACTGCCCGTCTGCCCAACGGCGCATGAACTGCCCGTCTGCCCAATGCCGTCTGAACTGTCCGTCTGCCAAGCTCCGCATGAACTGCCCGTATGTACTGAGCCTTCAAAGCCGCCTGTCTGTACTGAGCCTTCAAAGCCACCCGTCTGTCATGAGCCTTCAGAGCCATCTGCCAGACAGGAGCCGCTAGAGCCGTCCGCCAGACAGGAGCCGCTAGAGCCGTCCGCCAGACAGGAGCAGCCAGAGCCTTCCCCCAGACATGAGCAGCCAGAGCCGCCAGCCAGCCATGAGCAGCAAGAGCCGCCAGCCAGCCATGAGCAGCAAGAGCCGCCAGCCAGCCATGAGCAGCAAGAGCCGCCAGCCAGCCATGAGTAGCAAGAGCCGCCAGCCAGCCATGAGCAGCCAGAGCCGCCAGCCAGCCAGGATCTGCCAGAGCCAGCCAGCCAGGATCCGCCAGAGCCAGCCAGCCAGGATCCGCCAGAGCCAGCCAGCCAGGATCCGCCAGAGCCAGAATCCGCCAGAGCCAGCCAGCCAGGATCCGCCAGCCAGTCCGGAGCTGCCACTCAGTCCGGAGCTGCCACTCAGTCCGGAGCTGCCCCTCAGTCCGGAGCTGCCCCTCAATCCGGTGTTGCCCCTCATTCTGGTGTTGCCCCTTAGTCCGGTGCCACCCCTTAATCCAGTGGGGTTAATTTGGAGGGTGGCCATTGGGAGGAGGCTACGGAAGTGGGGATTGACTATGGTGGGGTGGGGACCACGTCCGGAGCCGGAGCCGCCACCGTGGACAGATGCCCACCCAGACCCTCCCCTAGACTTTGGTTGTGCGCCCGGAGTTCGCACCTGAGGGGGGGGGTTCTGTCACGTTCCTGACCTGTTTTCCATTGTTTTTGTATGTATTGAGTTGGTCAGGGCGTGAGTTGGGGTGGGCATTCTATGTTATGTGTTTCTATGTTGGGTTAAATGTGTTGCCTGATATGGTTCTCAATTAGAGGCAGGTGTTTGACGTTTCCTCTGATTGAGAACCAAATTAAGGTAGGCTGTTCTCACTGTTTGTTTGTGGGTGATTGTCTTCCGTGTTTGTGTTCGTCACCACACGGGACTGTTTCGTTTGTTTAGTCTGTTCCTGTTTGTGCGTTCTTCGTGTTATGTAAGTTCTCATGTTCAGGTCTGTTTAGTTCGTTTTGTTATTTTGTAATTTCTAAAGTGTGCTTCGTCATCGTTATTCTTTTCTTTATTAAATTCATTATGTATTCATCACCCGCTGCGCCTTGGTCCGCTCATTCACCACAAGACGACCGTTACACAAAAAGAAACAAACAGGCTGCTATGACAAATGGAACAAACAGGCTGCAATGACAAATGGAACAAACAGGCTGCTATGACAAATGGAACAAACAGGCCTCAATGACAAATGGAACAAACAGGCTGCTATGACAAATAGAACAAACAGGCTGCTATGATGAATAGAACAAACAGGCTGCTATGACGAATAGAACAAACAGTCTGCTATGACGAATAGAACAAACAGGCTGCTATGACGAATAGAACAAACAGGCTGCTATGACAAATGGGACAAACAGGCTGCTATGACAAATGGGACAAACAGGCTGCAATGACGAATAGAACAAACAGTCTGCTATGACAAATAGAACAAACAGGCTGCTATGACAAAAAGAACAAAATGGCTACTATGACAATTATAACAAACAGGCTGCTATGACAAATGGAACAAACAGGCTGTTATGACAAATAGAACTAACAGGCTGCTATGACGAATAGAACAAACAGGCTGCTATGACGAATAGAACAAACAGGCTGCTATGACAAATGGGACAAACAGTCTGCTATGACAAATAGAACAAACAGGCTGCTACGACAAATAGAACAAACAGGCTGCAATGACAAATGGGACAAACAGGCTGCTATGACAAATAGAACAAACAGGCTGCTATGACAAATAGAACAAACAGGCTGCTATGACAAATGGGACAAACAGGCTGCTATGACAAATAGAACAAACAGGCTGCTATGACAAATAGAACAAACAGTCTGCTATGACGAATAGTACAAACATGCTGCTATGACGAATAGTACAAACATGCTGCTATGACAAATGGAACAAACAGGCTGCTATGACGAATAGTACAAACAGGCTGCTAGGACAAATAGAACAAACAGGCTTCTGGACAAAGGGAACAAACAGGCTGCTATGACAAATAGAACAAACAGGCTTCTGGACAAAGGGAACAAACAGGCTGCTATGACAAATAGAACAAATAGGCTGCTAGGACAAAACGGAACAAACAGGCTGCTAGGACAAATAGAACAAATAGGCTGCTAGGACAAAACGAAACAAACAAGCTGCTAGGACAAATGGAACAAACAGGCTGCTATGACGAATAGTACAAACAGGCTGCTATGACAAATAGAACAAACAGGCTTCTGGACAAAGGGAACAAACAGGCTGCTATGACAAATAGAACAAATAGGCTGCTAGGACAAAACGGAACAAACAGGCTGCTAGGACAAATGGAACAAATAGGCTGCTAGGACAAAACGGAACAAACAGGCTGCTAGGACAAATGGAACAAACAGGCTGCAATGACGAATAGAACAAACAGGCTGCAATTACAAATGGAACAAAGAGGCTGCTATGACAAATAGAACAAACAGGCTGCTATGACGAATAGAACAAACAGCCTGCAGTGACAAATGGAACAAACAGGCTGCTATGACAAATAGAACAAACAGGCTGCAATGACAAATGGAACAAACAGGCTGCTATGACGAATAGAACAAACAGGCTGCAATGACAAATGGGACAAACAGGCTGCTATGGTAAATGGAACAAACAGGCTGCTAGGACAAATGGGAAAAACAGGCTGCTAGGACAAATGGAACAAACAGTTTGCTATGACAAAAAGAACAAAATGGCTACTATGACAATTATAACAAACAGGCTGCTATGACAAATAGAACAAACAGGCTCTTATGACAAATGAAACAAACAAGCTGCTATGACAAATGGAACAAACAGGCTGTTATGACAAATAGAACTAACAGGCTGCTATGACGAATAGAACAAACAGGCTGCTATGACGAATAGAACAAACAGGCTGCTATGACAAATGGGACAAACAGTCTGCTATGACAAATAGAACAAACAGGCTGCTACGACAAATAGAACAAACAGGCTGCAATGACAAATGGGACAAACAGGCTGCTATGACAAATAGAACAAACAGGCTGCTATGACAAATAGAACAAACAGGCTGCTATGACAAATGGGACAAACAGGCTGCTATGACAAATAGAACAAACAGGCTGCTATGACAAATAGAACAAACAGTCTGCTATGACGAATAGTACAAACATGCTGCTATGACGAATAGTACAAACAGGCTGCATTGACAAATGGAACAAACAGTCTGTTATGACAAATAAAACAAACAGGCTGCAATGACAAATGGGACAAACATGCTGCTATGACGAATAGTACAAACATGCTGCTATGACAAATGGAACAAACAGGCTGCTATGACGAATAGTACAAACAGGCTGCTAGGACAAATGGAACAAACAGGCTGCTATGACAAATAGAACAAACAGGCTTCTGGACAAAGGGAACAAACAGGCTGCTATGACAAATAGAACAAACAGGCTTCTGGACAAAGGGAACAAACAGGCTGCTATGACAAATAGAACAAATAGGCTGCTAGGACAAAACGGAACAAACAGGCTGCTAGGACAAATGGAACAAATAGGCTGCTAGGACAAAACGAAACAAACAAGCTGCTAGGACAAATGGAACAAACAGGCTGCTATGACGAATAGTACAAACAGGCTGCTATGACAAATAGAACAAACAGGCTTCTGGACAAAGGGAACAAACAGGCTGCTATGACAAATAGAACAAATAGGCTGCTAGGACAAAACGGAACAAACAGGCTGCTAGGACAAATGGAACAAATAGGCTGCTAGGACAAAACGGAACAAACAGGCTGCTAGGACAAATGGAACAAACAGGCTGCAATGACGAATAGAACAAACAGGCTGCAATTACAAATGGAACAAAGAGGCTGCTATGACAAATAGAACAAACAGGCTGCTATGACGAATAGAACAAACAGCCTGCAATGACAAATGGAACAAACAGGCTGCTATGACAAATAGAACAAACAGGCTGCAATGACAAATGGAACAAACAGGCTGCTATGACGAATAGAACAAACAGGCTGCAATGACAAATGGGACAAACAGGCTGCTATGGTAAATGGAACAAACAGGCTGCTAGGACAAATGGGAAAAACAGGCTGCTAGGACAAATGGAACAAACAGTCTGCTATGACAAATAGAACAAACAGGCTGCAATGACAAATGGGACAAACAGTCTGCTATGACAAATAAAACAAACAGGCTGCAATGACAAATGGAACAAACAGTCTGCTATGACAAATAAAACAAACAGGCTGCAATGACAAATGGAACAAACAGTCTGCTATGACAAATAAAACAAACAGGCTGCAATGACAAATGGGACAAACATGCTGCTATGACAAATGGAACAAACAGGCTTCTGGGACAAAGGGAACAAACAGGCTGCTATGACAAATAGAACAAACAGGCTGCTATGACAAATAGAACAAACAGGCTTCTGGACAAAGGGAACAAACAGGCTGCTATGACAAATAGAACAAACAGGCTTCTGGACAAAGGGAACAAACAGGCTGCTATGACAAATAGAACAAATAGGCTGCTAGGCCAAACAGAACAAATAGGCTGCTAGGACAAAATGGAACAAACAGGCTGCTAGGACAAATGGAACAAACAGGCTGCAATGACGAATAGAACAAACAGGCTGCAATTACAAATGGAACAAACAGGCTGCTATGACAAATAGAACAAACAGGCTGCTATGACGAATAGAACAAACAGCCTGCAATGACAAATGGAACAAACAGGCTGCTATGACGAATAGAACAAACAGGCTGCAATGACAAATGGGACAAACAGGCTGCTATGGCAAATGGAACAAACAGGCTGCAATGACAAATGGGACAAACAGGCTGCTAGGACAAATGGAACAAACAGGCTGCAATGACAAATGGGACAAACAGTCTGCTATGACAAATAGAACAAACAGGCTGCTATGACAAATAGAACAAACAGGCTGCAATGACAAATGGGACAAACAGGCTGCTATGACAAATAGAACAAACAGGCTGCTATGACAAATAGAACAAACAGGCTTCTGGACAAAGGGAACAAACAGGCTGCTATGACAAATAGAACAAACAGGCTTCTGGACAAAGGGAACAAACAGGCTGCTAGGACAAATAGAACAAATAGGCTGCTAGGACAAAACAGAACAAACAGGCTGCTAGGACAAATAGAACAAATAGGCTGCTAGGACAAAACGGAACAAACAGGCTGCTAGGACAAATGGAACAAACAGGCTGCAATGACGAATAGAACAAACAGGCTGCAATTACAAATGGAACAAACAGGCTGCTATGACAAATAGAACAAACAGGCTGCTATGACGAATACAACAAACAGCCTGCAATGACAAATGGAACAAACAGGCTGCTATGACGAATAGAACAAACAGGCTGCAATGACAAATGGGACAAACAGGCTGCTATGGCAAATGGAACAAACAGGCTGCAATGACAAATGGGACAAACAGGCTGCTAGGACAAATGGAACAAACAGGCTGCAATGACAAATGGGACAAACAGTCTGCTATGACAAATAGAACAAACAGGCTGCTATGACAAATAGAACAAACAGGCTGCAATGACAAATGGGACAAACAGGCTGCTATGACGAATAGAACAAACAGGCTGCTATGACAAATGGAACAAACAGTCTGCTATGACAAATAAAACAAACAGTCTGCAATGACAAATGGAACAAACAGTCTGCTATGACAAATAAAACAAACAGTCTGCAATGACAAATGGTACAAACATGCTGCTATGACAAATGGAACAAACAGGCTTCTGGGACAAAGGGAACAAACAGGCTGCTATGACAAATAGAACAAACAGGCTGCTATGACAAATAGAACAAACAGGCTTCTGGACAAAGGGAACAAACAGGCTGCTATGACAAATAGAACAAACAGGCTTCTGGACAAAGGGAACAAACAGGCTGCTATGACAAATAGAACAAATAGGCTGCTAGGACAAAACGGAACAAACAGGCTGCTAGGACAAATGGAACAAACAGGCTGCTTGGACAAAACGGAACAAACAGGCTGCTAGGACAAATGGAACAAGTCGGATAAGCTGATGTAGAAGGTCAGAGACAAGCAGAGAGAGATCATGTTGGAAGGAAAGGGAGAGAAACACAAACATATAGTCTGGACTATTCAACAGTTGAAATTCCTTGCTAACCCAACAAATGTTTCTTAAGGTGCAATTTGCAGTTGTTCCATTCATTTTTGGACTTCAAATCTAGCACTCACATTGATTCTTGAACAATTGAACTTATATGTCTAATGAGCTTAGTTCAACTGACTCCTTCAGAACCCAAAATATAAGTGTGTTTATCTCCGAAATGTGTAAACAATGTCAATGTATACAAACACTGTATAGCCACGAAACATGGTTAAAACCATAATGTTTGATATCATGGAGGGTCAGTCCTTGCATCCACAGTTTTGTCTATGAATTTGTAGTTACATTTCTACAGCCCCATCCCTCAGCTTTTAACCAAATCAGTGGCGGTGTGTCCTCTTTGTTATTGTTTCTACTGCAGATTGCCCCTTTAAGAATGATCAAGCTTAAATGAAAGGAGAAATAAACACAAACTATCAAGACACAAAACACATAAACACAAACACTCAAAAGGATTGCAGGGCCCTGTGGAGCGGCACGTGAGTTCCCCTCCTTCAGCTGTGTTTGTGCTGAGGCAGGCGAGGGGCACCCTGCGCCTCCAAAAAAACTGAGAGAGAGAGGAGAGAGAGAGAGGCTGGGAGGGGAGAGAGGAGGGGTGCTCGGCAGAAAGGCCAAGGCCTGGAGAGAAGAGAAAAGAGCAGCCACAAAGCTGTCCTCCAGAAAGAAAGGGAGGGGCTGCTGGAACAATGCCCGCTCAGCTGCAGGTGCAGGGGTTCAGTCCGTGTGTGTGTGTGTGTGTGCCCTTTCTTTTTTTTGTGTTAATTGAGCTGATCTGTTGTCTTTTCATCACTGCAAGTTTAACTCTCAGATGATTAACATGTGGCCTTTCACAGCTCCTGAGTGAGTGAGTGAGTGAGTGAGTGAGTGTGTGTGTGTGTGTGTGTGTGTGTGTGTGTGTGTGTGTGTGTGCGTGCGTGCGTGCGTGCGTGAGTGAGTGTGCTGAAGCTCCCTGTGTCTGTTCAGAGAGTAATGACATGACATCAGGGGTGTGAAGACAAGTAAACAGCGAGTGTTAACTTGATTTGCAGGACGGAGCAATGTTTAACACTTATTTGAATAAATGCATTATGTGAAACATGACCTAGAATTGACAGTGGACACACATATATCAGTGAACCATCAGACGTCATAGCTTACTTTGGGGACTACATGTTCTAAAACAAATGCTGTAATTAAAATGTAATACTATACATTATATTTATGAATCAAAACTGAATTACCAGACTTGCAAATGTAAGACAAGAAAGAACACCATAAGGATTTCATAATGACACAAAAAAACTGTGACAGAACAGTTTTTAGACCTGATGCCTATTAAGTTCAATGACAGCCTCCCCTGGTGAAAGTCCAACCTTCACCCGCATAGGACAACACCAGGCTGGCTGGTCCTGTTTGGACAAGTGGTTTCGATCCCAGACATGAGGCATCACACAGGAGGATGGCTCCTTCTACTGCAGCCTGAGGGCAGACTGGGGCTGAGGGCTCAATACTACACATCACTGGACCTCTATAGACAGACTACCACCAAACCACATGACCATCTTATTAATGCATCTTTATGCATATTAAGCGTAAACATAAATGCATACACACACTCTTATGCATACTGTACGCGCACGCGCGCACACCACACACACACACACACACACACACACACACACACACACACACACACACACACACACACACACACACACACACACACACACACACACACACACACACACACACACACACACACACACACACACCTCAAAGTGAAGGCCCGAGGGCCATCGGCGGGGTGCACAGACAGACACAGAGAAGGAGAAACACAGAAACATGTGTAACACCTTAAAGAAGACTCACAGCAGAGAGAAGAAGTGTGTCCCCCGTTCCTCCCCCTGTCCCTCCCCCATTCCACACCTCTGCCCATCCCTTTCATAAGCGATTATTAGGAAAGAGCGAGGGGCAAGGGGTGAAGAGGAGGAGCTGCGATTGAACAGACAGCAACACTCAGTTTTCCCTCTCTCTGCAGATATTACTGCTTAATTAAAAGGCCAGCATGTGCTAAGTATTATTCCAGCTGAGATTGTTATCAGTGCCTATGTAATACGATCCTGGCAGCCTCACAGCTACATTTCGAGCAAATTTCCTTCCTATTATTTTTTTCTTATTTCCCTTTTGTCTGTTTTCTGCTGTCTGTACAATCTTTGCGTGTCTGCTCTGAGTGCATGTGTGTGTGTGCCTTGCATAATAAGTAGTTGAACACTTTGTAACTGAATGTATTCTGTTCAATAAATTACATCTTCAAGTTTTCCCCTGTGGTTCCTCATATACCAGTAAAACCTTATAGAACATACTCAAAATATCAGGGTGCATGCTGTATTTATTTACATGAATGTTTGTCTGTCTGTGAATTAGTGTATCCCCTTTTCTTTTCTCTGACAGGTTTAAAACACAACATATATTGAATAAATGTGCTCTGTCTGTTTTCCATGATGAATCATGTCCTAATGCTGCAGATTCAGAGATGGTGAATGGTTGCCTTCTACAAAAAAATTCTAAGCAACCCTCTTCTTGGTAGACAACAATATCGAGATTCTACCGAAACTATATATCACAACAATGTTTTGTTCATGCAGTCATAAAATCCAGAACGCACAGCACATTATTAAGTGTGTGTTCATCTTAAAAGAGTCAAAAATGACAAAAAAAGCACAAGAAAGTTCTAGTTATAGGACATGTGAGACTTCCAGAGATAGTGCTACTTCCGACTGAAAACTACAGGGCCCCTATGTATTCTATGCATCATGTATTATGATTGGCCAAGCAGTCAGGCTTGCATTATTTCCAATAGAGTGTCTTTGAAATCAGACCAAATCATCTGGTAAATGAGTTTAATCCTGGAGCAAATCTGTCTCTCTCATGGGACATTTTCAGAGGTGTCAATCTGAGATAAGGCTCAGTGACAACAAAGCAGACCAAACCTCAGGGGATACAGTCAGCCTTTTACTGGCAAGAAAGGAACACTCTACAGATACAGTAGAGTTATGTACAAGCAGAAAGGCTTCTTCTCTTTCCGTTAAACTGTAGGGAAAGAGGGAATGAAAGATGTGGCATTCACCTAGACACCAAGCAGACGGTCATCTGAAAATATTTTGTTTTTCTTCCCCAGGAGAGGAGGATGAATACTAAAAGTAGCCGTTGTCTATATAAAATAAATCACAAAATGTACATTTCAG
The DNA here is from genome assembly GCF_029448725.1 of Salvelinus fontinalis. NCBI lineage: Eukaryota > Metazoa > Chordata > Actinopteri > Salmoniformes > Salmonidae > Salvelinus > Salvelinus fontinalis. The sequence continues at coordinate 50,120,489 of NC_074667.1, read as the reverse complement.
TGCAAGAAGTCTCTACGCAAACACATTCACAGACACACGCACACACGCACACACGCACACACGCGCACACACACACACACACACACACACACACACACACACACACACACACACACACACACACACACACACTCCACCTTTATAAAGCAGATGGAATCTATGGTCTTTGCAGATCACTACTGCCTTCTAATGGTTATGCCAGTAATTGCAGCTAAGGGGAGAGAAGTAGTGTAATAGAGAGGCAGATTGAGTTTTGGAGAAACAAATCTGCAATGTTTCCGACATCACATAACAAACCTTAACATTTACAATAACTCATCATTCTGATAAAAAACTGTGGATTGACGGGTTCAAAATCACTGTTTCTGTCATTCATTTCCCATAATTAAATATGATTTTATTTAACTAGGAAAGTCAGTTAAGAACAAATTCTTACAATGACGGCCCTACTCGGCCAAACCCTAACCTGGACGACGCTGGGCCAATTGTGTGCCGCCCTATGGGACTCCCAATTACAGCCGGTTGTGATACAGCCTGGAATCAAACCAGTGTCTGTGGTGATGCCTCTAGCACTGAGATGCAGTGCCTTTGACCGCTGCACCACTCAGGGGCACTTATACCAGACTCTCTGCAGGCTGGTCATATTTTCTACTCTGCTAGTGCAATGTTTTTTATTATTTTGTGACAAATAATTCAATCAATTATTCACTTAACTGCCATAATGAAGTTCCAACCCTGTAGTGCAACGCTGGTGAGCTAGGCCAGAATAAATAGGTTTGAATATCAATGTGTAGCCCACTGTTGATCATCTGTACAGTGACATTGTTCATGATGGTGTTGTTCCTGGACAGTAGACACTTGTATCAAATGATTATTCTATATATTCTAATACTGTAGCTTGTAAATGTGCTGTCCACTTATATAAAGTACATGCATGTATGCATGCTCATTCACACACGTACACACACACACACACGTACACACACACACACACACACACACACACACACACACACACACACACACACACACACACACACACGCACACGCACACGCACACGCACACGCACACGCACACGCACACGCACACGCACACGCACAAGCACAAGCACAAGCACAAGCGTCTCAGAAAAAGTTTGAGGACAATGGAATGAGGAAAGACCTAAGGATCAAGTTGGAGAACTTGATGAAAAGGGGTGGGCGGGGGGTTGCAGGGGGATTTAATGTGTCTCATTCTAGCATTAAAAAGGTTGGGAGAGGACACAAACAGGAAACTTCAAAATTCTCTTTGAGAAAAATGAGATCACAGACTGCAATTATATAAATCTTGTCAAGTGATGGTGGTGATAGCCTGAGAGGAATTTACACACGCACGCACGCACGCACGCACGCACACACGCACACACGCACACACGCACACACGCACACACGCACACACACACACACACACATGTATGGACGCACGCATACACACGCACCGGGGTCCCAAGAGGAGAATGGACTGCTTGACTACGTTTAAATGTTGGAAAGCTCTGGAGGTCACCCAGGGGTCAGGTACAGGAAGGGACTGTGTGTGTGGTAGGCCTACAGATCTGGGCCCCTGATAAATGCACTCCCTTCTGATTTCCTTCTTTGGTTTTGGGGTTTTTGTCCATTTGCTCCTTCTCTTTCTAGTTATGATGAAAGTAAAATAGCCAAGCATACTTTTGAGTGTTCTCCGATGCCGGGGACAGATTTGGATTAGTAGCGGGACTATGTGTGTGTGTGTGTTTGTGTGTGTTTGTGTGTGTCTGAGCTCCGAACTCTGAGAAAGAGTAGATCTTAATATGAATGCTTCCCATGCACCACCACACAACACCATGAATACAAACGTATATAATGAATACTACAACAGTATGCTATTTCCAGATGAATGCACAGATTAAACCCCTGCATTCATGCCGGGCCTACATAATGTACTTGGGCATTACACGTCTGAGTTTACAAAACCCATTTACACACTGAAAGTCAAACACAAAGCTTCCACTCTCAGCACTCACGGTCAACCCCCCGGCATCACAAACACACACACACACACACACACACACACACACACACACACACACACACACACACACACACACACACACACACACACACACACACACACACACACACACACACACACACACACACACACATTGGTGCTGGCGGGGCCAGGGGGTCTGGGGTAGGTTCCCAGGGAGCCCCACTGGTCTCACGGAGGCACTTTGTCTGCAGAAGCAGGGGCAGACTACAGCAGACTCCATGAGAGATGCCTATCAGCACCCAGCTATGCTGCAGCCTGGAGGAGATGGAGGAGAGCGGGAGAGAGAGAGACCGATAGAGAGAGAGAAAGAGAGGGTGAGCATGAGACACGGAGAAAGAAAGCGAGGGAGAGAGAGAATGAGAGTGAGAGTGAGAGAGAGAGTCAGCGTAAGACACAGAGAAAGAAAGCAAGGGAAAGACAGAGAGAGAGAGAGAGACAGACAGAGAGAGTGAGCGTAAGACACAGAGAAAGAAAGCGGGGGAAAGACAGAGAGAGAGTGAGAGAAAGAGAGACAGCGAGTGAGAGAGACAGAGAGAGAGTGAGAGAGTCAGCTCCTGCCATGTCATACACATGAGCCCTTATCAATTTAATCTCTCAATTGTTGTCGTTTGTTTTGTTTTTTTGTATATTATTTTGTTTTTGTTGATATATGTTATTTTTGTTGCTCAAACATATTGTATAGTTATGCAATACTTCATATACATTGCTTTGGCAACAGTGGCAACCACCCATTCATGCCAGTAAGCATTTCCTGAATTGAATTGAGAGAGAGAGAGCGAGAGAGAGAATGGGGTAGAAGGTAGAGAGAGAGAGAGAAAAAAACAGAGCAAACTAGAATGCTATTTGGCCCTAAACAGAGAGTACACAGTGGCAGAATACCTGACCACTGTGACTGACCCAAACTTAAGGAAAGCTTTGACTATGTACAGACTCAGTGAGCATAGCCTTGCTATTGAGAAAGGCCGCCGTAGGCAGACATGGCTCTCAAGAGAAGACAGGCTATGTGCACACTGCCCACAAAATGAGGTGGAAACCGAGCTGCACTTCCTAACCTCCTGCCCAATGTATGACCCTATTAGAGACACATATTTCCCTCAGATCACACAGATCCACAAAGAATTCGAAAACAAATCCAATTTTGATAAACTCCCATATCTACTGGGTGAAATTCCACAGTGTGCCATCACAGCAGCAAGATTTGTGACCTGTTGCCACAAGAAAAGGGCAACCAGTGAAGAACAAACACCATTGTAAATACAACCCATATTTATGCTTACTTATTTTAACTTGTGTGCTTTAACCATTTGTACATTGTTACAACACTGTATATATATAATATGACATTTGTAATGTCTTTATTATTTTGAAACTTCTGTATGTGTAATGTTTACTGTTAATTTGTATTGTTTGTTTCACTTTTGTGTATTGTCTACCTCACTTGCTTTGGCAATGTTAACACATGTTTCCCATGCCAATAAAGTCCCTTGAATTGAATTGAATTGAATGGGGTAGAAGGTAGAGAGAGAGAGAGAGAGAGAGAGAGATAGAGAGAGAATGGGGTAGAAGGTAGAGAGAGAGAGAGAGAGAGAGAGAATGGGGTAGAAGGTAGAGAGAGAGAGAGAGAGAGAGAGAGAGAGAGAGAGAGAGAGAGAGAGAGAGAGAGAATGGGGTAGAAGGTAGAGAGAGAGAGAGAGAGAGAGAATGGGGTAGAAGGTAGAGAGAGAGAGAGAGAGAGAGAGAGAGAGAGAGAGAGAGAGCGAGAGAGAGAGAGAGAGAGAGAGAGAGAGAATGGGGTAGAAGGTAGAGAGAGAGAGAGAGAGAATAGGGTAGAAGGTAGAGAGAGAGAGAATGGGGTAGAAGGTAGAGAGAGAGAGAGAGAATGGGGTAGAAGGTAGAGAGAGAGAATGGGGTAGAAGGTAGAGAGAGAGAGAGAGAGAGAGAGAGAATGGGGTAGAAGGTAGAGAGAGAGAGAGAGAGAGAGAATGGGTAGAATGGAGAGAGAGAGAGAGAGAGACAGAGAATGGGTAGAAGGTAGAGAGAGAGAGAGAGAGAGAGAGAATGGGGTAGAAGGTAGAGAGAGAGAGAGAATGGGGTAGAAGGTAGAGAGAGAGAGAGAGAGAGAGAGAGAGAGAGAGAGAGAGAGAGAGAGAGAGAGAGAGAGAGAGAGAGAGAGAGAGAGAGAGAGAGAGAGAGAGAGAGAGAGAGAGAGAATGGGGTAGAAGGTAGAGAGAGGGTGAATGGTATTTGTATTTATTACAGAGGAAGTGAGAGAGGCTTATAGTACAAGGTGAATATGTCTAAATTCACTGATTGTTGGTAGCAACAAAAAACATACTATACCAAAACCCAACCAATATACCCAACCAACTCTGAAGTATACTCACAAAGTTATCAAAATATTATGGTCAAATCCTTACTTGAGAAGCACATGTAACTCACATTTCCAAATAAATCGGGCATTGACGTTGATGGCAAAATTCTGTGTGAATCTCAAATATGTAAGCTGCCCTTAGTACAGTTGGCACGCTGAGTGAGACAGTTTGACATGCACTGTGCGCCATGTGTATGATGACAGTATATCAGTGGGGGTCATGTGTATGATGACAGTATATCAGTGGGGGTCATGTGTATGATGACAGATTATCAGTGGGGGTCATGTGTATGATGACAATATATCAGTGGGGGTCATGTGTATGATGACAGTATATCAGTAGGGGTCATGTGTATGATGACAGAATATCAGTGGGGGTCATGTGTATGATGACAGTATATCAGTGGGGGTCATGTGTATGATGACAGTATATCAAAGGGGGTCATGTGTATGATGACAGTATATCAGTGGGGGTCATGTGTATGATGACAGTATATCAGTGGGGATCATGTGTATGATGACAGTATATCAAAGGGGGTCATGTGTATGATGACAGATTATCAGTGGGGGTCATGTGTATGATGACAGTATATCAGTGGGGATCATGTGTATGATGACAGTATATCAGTGGGGGTCATGTGTATGATGACAGTATATCAGTGGGGGTCATGTGTATGATGACAGTATATCAGTGGTGGTCATGTGTATGATGACAGTATATCAGTGGGGATCATGTGTATGATGACAGTATATCAAAGGGGGTCATGTGTATGATGACAGATTATCAGTGGGGGTCATGTGTATGATGACAGTATATCAGTGGGGATCATGTGTATGATGACAGTATATCAGTGGGGGTCATGTGTATGATGACAGTATATCAGTGGGGGTCATGTGTATGATGACAGTATATCAGTGGTGGTCATGTGTATGATGACAGTATATCAGTGGGGGTCATGTGTATGATGACAGTATATCAGTGGGGGTCATGTGTATGATGACAGTATATCAGTGGGGGTCATGTGTATGATGACAGTATATCAGTGGTGATCATGTGTATGATGACAGTATATCAGTGGTGGTCATGTGTATGATGACAGTATATCAGTGGGGGTCATGTGTATGATGACAGTATATCAGTGGGGGTTATGTGTATGATGACAGTATATCAGTGGGGGTCATGTGTATGATGGCAGTATATCAGTGGGGGTCATGTGTATGATGACAGTATATCAGTGGGGGTCATGTGTATGATGACAGTATATCAGTGGTGGTCATGTGTATGATGACAGTATATCAGTGGGGGTCATGTGTATGATGACAGTATATCAGTGGTGGTCATGTGTATGATGACAGTATATCAGTGGGGGTCATGTGTGTGATGACAGATTATCAGTGGGGGTCATGTGTGTGATGACAGATTATCAGTGGGGGTCATGTGTATGATGACAGTATATCAGTGGGGGTCATGTGTATGATGACAGATTATCAGTGGGGGTCATGTGTATGATGACAGTATATCAGTGGTGGTCATGTGTATGATGACAGTATATCAGTGGGGGTCATGTGTATGATGACAGTATATCAGTGGGGGTCATGTGTATGATGACAGTATATCAGTGGGGGTCATGTGTATGATGACAGTATATCAGTGGGGGTCATGTGTATGATGACAGTATATCAGTGGTGGTCATGTGTATGATGACAGTATATCAGTGGGGGTCATGTGTATGATGACAGTATATCAGTGGTATTCATGTGTATGATGACAGTATATCAGTGGTATTCATGTGTATGATGACAGTATATCAGTGGGGATCATGTGTATGATGACAGTATATCAGTGGTGGTCATGTGTATGATGACAGAATATCAGTGGGGGTCATGTGTATGATGACAGTATATCAGTGGGGGTCATGTGTATGATGACAGTATATCAGTGGTGGTCATGTGTATGATGACAGTATATCAGTGGGGGTCATGTGTATGATGACAGTATATCAGTGGTGGTCATGTGTATGATGACAGTATATCAGTGGGGGTCATGTGTATGATGACAGTATATCAGTGGGGGTCATGTGTATGATGACAGTATATCAGTGGGGGTCATGTGTATGATGACAGTATATCAGTGGGGGTCATGTGTGTGATGACAGATTATCAGTGGGGGTTATGTGTGTGATGACAGATTATCAGTGGGGGTCATGTGTATGATGACAGTATATCAGTGGGGGTCATGTGTATGATGACAGATTATCAGTGGGGGTCATGTGTATGATGACAGTATATCAGTGGTGGTCATGTGTATGATGACAGTATATCAGTGAGGGTCATGTGTATGATGACAGTATATCAGTGGGGGTCATGTGTATGATGACAGTATATCAGTGGGGGTCATGTGTATGATGACAGTATATCAGTGGGGGTCATGTGTGTGATGACAGATTATCAGTGGGGGTTATGTGTGTGATGACAGATTATCAGTGGGGGTCATGTGTATGATGACAGTATATCAGTGGGGGTCATGTGTATGATGACAGATTATCAGTGGGGGTCATGTGTATGATGACAGAATATCAGTGAGGGTCATGTGTATGATGACAGTATATCAGTGAGGGTCATGTGTATGATGACAGTATATCAGTGGGGGTCATGTGTATGATGACAGTATATCAGTGGGGGTCATGTGTATGATGACAGTATATCAGTGAGGGTCATGTGTATGATGACAGTATATCAGTGGGGGTCATGTGTATGATGACAGTATATCAGTGGGGGTCATGTGTATGATGACAGTATATCAGTGGTATTCATGTGTATGATGACAGTATATCAGTGGTGGTCATGTGTATGATGACAGTATATCAGTGGGGGTCATGTGTATGATGACAGAATATCAGTGGGGGTCATGTGTATGATGACAGTATATCAGTGGTGGTCATGTGTATGATGACAGTATATCAGTGGGGGTCATGTGTATGATGACAGTATATCAGTGGTGGTCATGTGTATGATGACAGTATATCAGTGGGGGTCATGTGTATGATGACAGTATATCAGTGGGGGTCATGTGTATGATGACAGTATATCAGTGGGGGTCATGTGTATGATGACAGTATATCAGTGGGGATCATGTGTATGATGACAGAATATCAGTGGGGGTCATGTGTATGATGACAGTATATCAGTGGGGGTCATGTGTATGATGACAGTATATCAAAGGGGGTCATGTGTATGTACAGTATATATATATGTGGTGACAGGCGGATTGATCTGCACTGAGATGCTGGGTGATCAGGTCAGTGGTTGTCAAGCTGGAGAACAACAGGGGTCGTGATGTCTCCAGGTGTGGACACTGTTCTCACAGCACCCTGACAGACCGACATACAGAGGACATCGCTCTCTATATATATATTGTGGTGTACTGCAGGTCAGCCACCAGGGGGAGACTCATCAAGGGCTGGTGACAGACTCCCCCTCCTCTACATCACGAGGCGATGGCTCCCTCTGCTGGACGTGCCAGGTCTCGACGGCTCTCCGGCCAGGACTAATTGGGGCTGATTGTGGTTGGTGAGTAATGAAAGGGTTAATTGCTCACCAGCTGGATGAGTTCCATAAAGCTGCTAGAAGGGCAGCACATGGTAGAGGGGACTGGGGGAAGAGAGGTTACTCCTGTATAGTCGTGCTCAGTCCCGAGGATAACGGAGGGAGCTCAGTTTCATTCCCCACAGGTTACAGCAAGACCCGGAGCCCAGAAGACGATATCTCAGAGAAGGTCTCCTGGGGGAGATCTATTCATTTCTTTTCGGTTGTTGTTTAAATAAACACCCTTCGAACCGAGGTAATCCAACTCTGTCCGTGTCTGATCTGTGTCTTGACCAAACCCCCTGGTCTGCCACAAGTGGTGGAGATTGCAGGCATTCTGATAACATGGTCAGATCAGGGTTAACGTTTATGCAGCATCAACATGGACGAGTTGATAGCTCAGTTCGTCCGGGCCCAACAAGCACAACAGGCAGTTCAGGAACAAACGCTGGATGAATAGCAGCTACAAAATGTTCGCCTCTTTGAGGAAATCAGGAAGCTACTGAATCGCATCCAAACCAGTTTTTAATCAAGCTAACGGAGGACGACCACATCGAAACATACCTCTGCATGTTTGAACGGACAGCACTACAGGAAGGATGGCTAAGGCCGAAGTGGGCAAGTCTGCTGGCCCTGTTCCTCTCCGGGAATGCCAAAAAGGCGTATTGGGACCTTAATTATGAACATGCGGATACCTATGACGGACTCAAATGGGAGATACTCAGCCACAACTGGAGGGTCGTGGCCGATGCATCCCCCTGAGCCCAGATAAGCGATCTACTGCGCATCACCAGGGCATGGCTCCTAACCAACTTATCCATCCTCTCCATCCTAGACAAAGTGGTCCTGGATCGCTTCTTACTGCGCTACCCCATGACATTAAGAGGGCAGCGAGTCTATGCACGCCCCAGACCTTGCAGGGCCTTCTGGGAGCAGTGAAAATACATCAGAACCCTGAGGCCCTGCTGAGTGCGGGCCGAGTTGGGGACCCGTCCGAGGGGACGGAAGGGCAGCCCCACCACTGTATACAAACCGACAGTCGGCAGGGCCAAAGGACCATAGACCCGTGTAGAGACGGCTGGGAGAGCGCCGACCCACCACCGACAACCCCAGGAAGATGGAGACCAAAGGAGGTGTTTTGAGTGTGGTGCCCGGGGGCACCTTGCCTGGAATTGCCCGGCTCGAGAGGAGTCGATACTTTCAGCAAGCCCCGGAGGCAAGGTGGGCCACGCAGTGAACAATGTCACCTCCTGTTGGGTGCACCATGAACCAACGGCACCCATGGTCCCGGTAAAAGTTGACGGACATGACACGGAAGCTCTATTAGACTCCGGAAGTATGGTTACGCTCGTAACCACTCATATCCATACACCACAAGGGAACTGCCAGATGATGATGGGTGCCGTACCAGAGTTGCCAGTACCCCTCCTCCTCGTGGGACGAGATTGTCCGTTGTTCGCGGCACAGTGGAGGCACGAGCTGAAGAAAAAGGTACGAGCTGACCGAAGATGAGAGCAAGGACGACCCGTCGCCTGCGCGGCCCGGAAGCAAGCAGTTGAGAAACTCATATCTACGGGTACAGAGTCGGAGGGGGCGCCGGAACCCTACCCCACTGGTGAACCACTGGAGGAGGAGCCTATTCTCCCCCTCCTCGATTTCGAGGGACCAGTCAAGACACCCGCTGGGGACCAACTAAGAGGACAATTCGGGGTGCCCTTTGAACACATCGCCACGGACATAGTTGGACCCCTGGTAAAAACAGCACAAAGACACCGGTACATCCTGGTAATAGTAGATTATGCCACCCGGTATCCCGAGGCCATTCCCCTACGGGTGGCGGTATCCAAGGGACTCACCAGGGAGCTGTTCCACCTCTTTAGCCGGGTGGGTATCCCGAACGAGATCCTGATAGACCAAGGTACTGAGTTTATGTCCCACCTAATGAAACATTTGTGTGCTCTCCTGCAGATCAAGCAGATCCGGACCTCCGTCTTTCATCAGACGGATGGGCTCGTTGAGTGGTTCAATAAAATACTCTAACAAATGCTGCGGAAGGTCATCGAGCAGGACGGGAAGAACTGGGACCAGCTACTACCTCACCTAATGTTCTCGATCCGAGAAGTACCCCAGTTTTTCCCCATTCAAACCTCTACGGGAGGAGGCCACATGGCCTACTGGACCTCGCCAAGAAGGTGTGGGAAGCCCAACCAACCTCCTTACGTGGCATGGTACAACACATGGAGACGATGAGGGACGGATGGCAGCCATATGGCCAGTGGTAAGAAAACATATGGAGAAGGCCCAACGCGCCCAAGCCTAGGTCTACAATCGGGGAACCCAGCCCTGAGAATTCCAGGTGGAAGACAAGGTGTTGGTCTTAATCCCCACGGCCGATAGGTAGTCCTGGCACCATGGCATGGGCCGTACGAGGTGATAGAGAAGCTGGGACCCGTCATTTAACGCGTACGGGGAGATGGAAACCTCAACAGATTTACCACGTGAACCTGTTGAAAAAGTGGTACGAGAGAACAGCCTTGGCCGTGTTATGGTCAGGACCCAGGATGCCAACGGTACCAGTGGTGGTCCTGAGCAATGACGACCTCGACCTGGCCCAGAAGCAAGCGCTCAGGGAGCTCGTCGATCGGAACACGGCGGTGTTCTCTGAGAAGCCAGGCCGTACAACCCTCATTGAACACCACGTCTGCACCCGGCCCGGGGAAACAGTACGAACGAGGCCATATTGGATTCTTGAGGCCCGAAAGAAGGCCGTGAAGCAGGAAGTGGAGGCTATGCTGAGGATGGGGGTCATCGAATAGTCCCAAAGCACATGGTGCAGGCCCATCATGTTGGTGCCCAAACCAGACGGTAGCCTGCACTTCTGTAATGATTTCCGGGGTGTCAACATCAGCTTGTTCGACGCCTACCCCATGCCGAGGGTGGACGAGCTCATCGATCAATTGGGAAAGGCCCGGTACATCAGCACCCTAGACCTGACCAAAGGATATTGGTACTGTTGGCAGCCTCCTCCCGGGAGAAGACAGTGTTTTAGACACCAGACGGATTATATCAGTACCGGGTGCTCCTATTCGGTCTCCACGGAGCCTCGCCCACATTCCAGTGCCTGATGGACAAAGTACTTCGACCCCACTAACAGTACGCAGCGGCCTATTTGGATGATATCATCATCCACAGCAAGGTTGGGAAGAGCGGTGCTGGACACGCTCAGGCAAGTCGTGTTGACCTCTTCATCCCTCTGTTTTACCCTCTTCATCCCTGTTTTACCCTCTTCATCCCTCTGTTTTACCCTCTTCATCCCTCTGTTTTGCCCTCTTCATCCCTCTGTTTATCCTCTTCATCCCTCTGTTTTATCCTCTTCATCCCTCTGTTTTATCCTCTTCATCCCTCTGTTTTACCCTCTTCATCCCTCTGTTTTATCCTCTTCATCCCTCTGTTTTATCCTCTTCATCCCTCTGTTTTATCCTCTTCATCCCTCTGTTTTATCCTCTTCATCCCTCTGTTTTATTTTCTTATCTAGCCATCTAGCCATTTGAATTGTTATTACTGAATAATTACTTATAAATCTATTTAATTGTACATAATTACTTATTATTAAATTAAACCCACTGAACAACGGTAACAGAATAACAAGTAATACACGTCTCACCCCAACCTCTCTTTCTCTTTCTCTGCTTCCTTCCCTTTCTCCTCCTCTTTGGCTCATGGTGGCATGGCCGTTCCGTAGCGGAGCAGTAGACAGGTCTAATGTGGCCTGTCTCCGACATGGCGGCTTTCTAGTTAGAGCGTGAGGGCTGTGGATGAGGGTGGGGGGGTCGTACCGTGACCTAGGGATCTCCAGCCTCTGTCAGCGGAAAATTTGATTAAAAGAGTCGGACTGGGGGGCGACCGAGGACTGGAGGGGGTGTCAAGAAGTCTAAATATTCAGGACTGAGATTGGCCATTATCACTTTATACAAGCTGCTCCAACAGAAAGACTTATCAATAGTCTGATGTTCAGCTTCTATTAGTTTGTGTTGTTTGTGTGTGTGCATGCATGTGTGTGTGTATGTTTGTTTGTTTATGTGTGTTATGTGTGTGTCTGTGTTATGTGTGTGTGTTATGCGTGTGTGTTACACAACCTTTACTAATCCCCTACTGACCTTTCCTCTTACCTCTGTATCCTGTATCCTTGTGACCCATGAAAACCCCATTAAAAGTGTAACAACAAAATTGCGATATGTCCTCATTGATGATTTACAGTAGAATAGCGGGAGCTAAACAAGGCACTGTAAACTCTGACTGATTGATGTAGAAGATGTCCGTGTGTGTCAGTGAGCTGACACAAAGATTTCACTTTCTGTATTCTCTATATTTTCTGCCACAGGAAGTGACTACTGTTGCTATTGTCATAACAAATGTTACCTTCAAGTGCAAACCATGGCTGAGTATTTGTGATAAGAAAGAAGCATATTAAAGAGGTACAAACTAACAAACAAAAAGTAATGCAATTTGTGTAATAAAGTAAACATTATTTATATTCAAAATTGAATATATTCCGTTATTTTCAAATTTATCTAATTTTAAGGTTCATTTTTTTTTCTCTCACTGGGAGAAATGTAGAAAGAAACTAAGGGAGAGAGAGAGAATGTGAGATGGGCGAGCATACGAGAAAGACAGATCGAGACAGAGAAGCGAAAGTGAATCGGCTGAATGGTGTCAGGGACAGAGCAGAGCAGAAGTACATGTAAAATGACAGAAATGGACAAAAGTATTTAGCTAATGATTTATTATTAAACAGCTCCCCCAGCGCTGCCCGGCACATACCCTTTTGCAGACAGATGGAGGACAAGATTAGGAGCACTCTAATGGTTGTCAGATGGCAGGTGAGCTGATGGTAGGCTGGAGCCCAGGGTTAGTCACTGTTAAGTACTGTGGACAGGAGAGGAGGAGGAAAGGAGGAGAGGACCTTGCCTGTCCAGGATATTGCATCCTGGGGCTTTGAAGGGGCCAGCCCAGGTAAGGCAGGCCAGGTAGGTAACTCACCTGAGGAAGCAGCTGCCTGTCTACATGGTGCCTGAGGTGAACTATGTACCCTCTCCAGATAGACACAATATATCAAAACCATCGAGTCCTTCCCTTCTCTCTCTGCCTCTATGTTACCCTCTATTGTATCTTCTCCATCCTGCTTTCCAGTTATTGCCCCAGACAGTTTTGAGTAACATTAGTGATTTGAGGGAGAGAAAGAATGATTGTGTAAGAGCGCTAGTGAGACAGAAAGGAGATTTATGTAAACCCCTCAGTGAACATATGCAGCACAGTACAATCCAGTAATTTATGGTGGATGCAGATTAGAATGCAATCTAAGGATGAGAGATAGAACAGTTTGTTCTAATGAGGGATTGGGAAAATTAGTACAATAATCATATTGATGAAGCAAAGAAAATCCCAGAAAACAGATATTACTATCTGGTTTATGCTAAGAAAAGAGAATAGCATAAAATATGCCATTATTCCCCCCAGAAGCCAGTTGTCATTTCATGTCTCAATGGTATTCCAGCCTCTCTGTCATACATTATCCTGCTTCCAGAGGAAATCCCACTAAATGAAAAAACAACAACATGGTTCTCATATCATACCATGAAATGCAGGCCCAGCTATGTTTTCAACGGCAGTCGGACCATAAACCTGTAATGAAGGTGGTAATTGGAACAACATTTCGCTCCGACGTCCATGCCCCCATTTGGCATGCCGATCTCCCAAATCATTCCCAAACAACCCGCAAATCAAAAACAAAACAGGGAAAACTGCTAAACTTTACACAGCACTGACTTCTGATGGGCTATTTTCTCTTCCAGGGAGGCCGTCTCCTGGGGCCTGGAGTCTGCATCGTGCTGGGCCCTAGTCCCCTTGTAGAATGGAGGAGGCGACTGTACTGTAGGCTCCTTTATTACCCTGTACAAAGGAACATGGTGCACTCTGGGGCTGAACTTCCTTTCTTATTTAATGGCTGTGTTTCAGAGTGAATTCATAGAAACAGTCTGGACCACAACATTCAGGGATATGTGGTGTTGGTATACTACCCTGTGTTTAACATGAGACACACACACACACACACCGTCAAGCTCCTATCTGGCTCATCCCTCTGCCTGCTCACATGAAATGGAGTCGTAAATAACAGAAGTCATTGCAGCAAAGAGCAAGAAAAAGAGAAGAGAGGTCAAGTTTAACTGAAACCCTTAAGTAAATCATCTACTGGTAGTAAACAGCAGATGGGTAAATCTATCAGACAGGCACGTGCGGCTGACAGTATAATAATAAGATGTAGAATGCAGGAGCGTGTGGTGAAAACAGACAAAGAGCTCTCCCTTGATAGAGAGAGAGAGAGAGAGAGAGAGAGAGAGAGAGAGAGAGAGAGAGAGAGAGAGAGAGAGAGAGAGAGAGAGAGAGAGAGAGAGAGAGAGAGACAAAGCTGTGAACGATCTGAGAGACAAGGCAAGAAGGGCATTCTATGCCATCAAAAGGAACATAAATTTCAACATAACAATTAGGATCTGGCTAAAAATACTTGAATCAGTCATTGAGCCCATCGCCCTTTATGGTTGTGAGGTCTGGGGTCCGCTCACCAACCAAGACTTCACAAAATGGGACAAACACCAAATTGAGACTCTGCATGCAGAATTCTGCAAAAATGTCCTCCGTGTACAACGTAGAACACCAAATAATGCATGCAGAGCAGAATTAGGCCGATACCCACTAATTATCAAAATCCAGAAAAGAGCCGTTAAATTCTACAACCACCTAAAAGGAAGCGATTCCAAAACCTTCCATAACAAAGCCATCACCTACAGAGAGATGAACCTGGAGAAGATTCCCCTAAGCAAGCTGGTCCTAGGGCTCTGTTCACAAACACAAACACACCCCACAGAGCCCCAGGACAACAGCACAATTAGACCCAACCAAATCATGAGAAAACAAAAAGATAATTACTTGACACATTGGAAAGAATTAACAAAAAAACAGAGCAAACTAGAATGCTATTTGGCCCTAAACAGAGAGTATACAGTGGCAGAATACCTGACCACTGTGACTGACCCAAACTTAAGGAAAGCTTTGACTATGTACAGACTCAGTGAGCATAGCCTTGCTATTGAGAAAGGCCGCCGTAGGCAGACATGGCTCTCAAGAGAAGACAGGCTATGTGCTCACTGCTCACAAAATGAGGTGGAAACTGAGATGCACTTCCTAACCTCCTGCCAAATGTATGACCATATTAGAGACACATATTTCCCTCAGATCACACAGACCCACAAAGAATTCGAAAACAAATCCAATTTTGATAAACTCCCATATCTACTGGGTGAAATTCCACAGTGTGCCATCACAGCAGCAAGATTTGTGACCTGTTGCCACAAGAAAAGGGCAACCAGTGAAGAACAAACACCATTGTAAATACAACCCATATTTATGCTTATTTATTTTCCCTTGTGTATTTTAACCATTTGTACATTGTTACAACACTGTATATATACAATATGACATTTGTGATGTCTTTATTGTTTTGAAACTTCTGTATGTGTAATGTTTACTGTTAATTTTTATTGTTCATTTAACTTTTGTATATTATCTACCTCACTTGCTTTGGCAATGTTAACACATGTTTCCCATGCCAATAAAGCCCCTTGAATAGAATTGAATTGAATTGAGAGGGGCAGAGAAAATGCCAGAACCTGACACTCTCAGCACACAGGGGGTCTAACACCTACCTGGAGGTGATAGCCTTCCCTTCCCAATATACCCCCCTAGACACAACCGCAAAACAACCAACAAAAATGGGCCACAACTCCTGCAGCTCTGTCGCATGCTGGGTCTGTACATAGTCAATGGTAGGTTTCGAGGAGACTCCTCCGGTAGTTACATCTACAACTCATCCCTTGGCAGTAGTAGGAGGCTAAAACAAACGTTCCTCCGTCACGACGTCCCTCTAAGGCCCTTCTGCTAGCTTGCTAGCGCCGGCCTGCTAACTGTCTGAATCGCCGTGTCTCCAGCCAGCCCAACCACTCACTGGACCCCTATGATCACTCGGCTACGCATGCCTCTCCCTAATATCAATATGCCTTGTCCATTACTGTCCTGGTTAGTGATTATTGTCTTATTTCACAGTAGAGCCTCTAGCCCTGTTCAATGTGCCTTAACCAACCATTTAGTTCCACCTCCCACATATGACATCACCTGGTTTAAACGTCTCTAGAGACAATATCTCTCTCATCATTACTCAATGCCTAGGTTTATCTCCAAAGTACTCACATCCTATCATAACTTTGTCTGTACATTATGCCTTGAATCTATTCTATTGCACCCAGAAACCTGCTCCTTTTACTCTCTGTTCCGAACGTCCTAGACGACCAGTTCTTATAGCCTTTAGCCATACCCTTATCCTACTCCTACTCTGTTCCTCTGGTGATGTAGAGGTTAATACAGGCCCTGCAGTGCCTAGCTTCACTCCTATTCCCCAGGTGCTCTCATTTGTTGAATTCTGTAATCGTAAAAGCCTTGTTTTCATGCATATGTTAACATTAGAAGCATCCTCCCTAAATTTGTTTTATTCATTGCTTTAGCACACTCTGCCAACCCAGATGTCCTAGTCGTGTCTGAATCATGGCTTAGGAAGACAACCAAAAACCCTGAAAGTTCCATCCCTAACTACAACATTTTCCGACAAGGTAGAACTTCCAAAGGGGGCAATGTTGCAATCTACTGCAGAGATAGCCTGCAGAGTTCTGTCTTGCTATCCAGGTCTGTACCCTAACAATTCGAGCTTCTACTTTTAAAAATCCACCTTTCCAGAAACAAGTCTCTCACCATTGCCTCTTGCTATAGACCACCCTCTACCCCCAGCTGTGCCCTGGACACCATATCTGAATTGATTGCCCCCCATCTATCTTCTGAGCTCGTGCTGCTAGGTGACCTAAACTGGGACATGCTTAACACCCCAGCCATCCTACAATCTAAGCTTGATGCCCTCAATCTCACACAAATTATCAATGCACCCACCAGGTACAACCCGAAATCTGTAAACACGGGCACCCTCATAGATATCATCCTAACCAACTTGCCATCCAAATACATCTCTGCTGTTTTCAACCAAGATCTCAGCAATCACTGCCTCATTGCCTGCATCCGTAATGGGTCTGCGGTCAAACGACCACCCCTTATCACTGTCAAACGCTCCCTAAAACACTTCAGCGAGCAGGCCTTTCTAAGCGACCTGGCCTGGATATCCTGAAAGGATATTGACCTCATCCCATCAGTATACGACGCCTGGTTATTCTTTAAAAGTACCTTCCTCACCATCTTAAATAAGCATGCCCCCTTCAAAAAATTGTACAACCAGGAACAGATATAGCCATTGGTTCTCTCCAGACCTGACTGCCCTTGACCAGCACACAAACATCCTGTGGCGTTCTGCATTAGCATTGAATAGCCCCCGTGATATGTAACTTTTCAGAGAAGTTAGGAACCAATATAAACAGGCAGTTAGGAAAGCTATGGCTAGCTTATTCAAGCAGAAATGTTCATCCTGTAGCACAAACTCAAAAAAGTTCTGGGACACTGTAAAGTCCATGGAGAATAAGAGCACCTCCTCCCAGCTGCGCACTGCACTGAGGCTAGGAAATACTTTCACCACCGATAAATCCACTTTAATTGAGAATTTCAATAAGCATTTCTCTACCGCTGGCCATGCTTTCCACCTGGCTACCCCTAACCCGGTCAACAGCCCTGCACCACCCACAGCAACTCGCCCAAGCCTCCCCCATTTCTCCTTCACCCAAATCCAGATAGCTGATGTTCTGAAAGAGCTGCAAAATCTGGACCCCTACAAAGCAGGGCTAGACAATCTGGACCCTCTCTTTCTAAAATTATCTGCCGAAAATGTCACAACCCCTATTACTAGCCTGTTCAACCTCTCTTTTGTATCGCCTGAGATTCCCAAAGATTGGAAAGCTGCCGCGGTCATCTACCCTCTTCAAAGGGGGAGACACTCTAGACCCAAACTGCTACAGACCTATATCTATCCTACCCTGTCTTTCTAAGGTCTTCGAAAGCCAAGTTAACAAACAGATTACCGACCATTTCGAATCTCACCGTACCTGCTCTTCTATGCAATCTGGTTTCAGAGCTGGTAATGGGTGAGCCTCAGCCACGCTCAAGGTCCTAAACGATATCATAACCGCCATCGATAAGACACATTACTGTGCATCCGCCTTCATCGACCTGGTCAAGGCTTTCGACTCTGTCAATCGCCACATTCTTATCGGTAGACTCAACAGCCTTGGTTTCTCGCCTGGTTCACCAACTACTTCTCTGATAGAGTTCAGTGTGTCAAATTGGAGGGCCTGTTGTCCAGACCTCTGGCAGTCTCTATGTGGGTGCACCAGGGTTCAATTCTCGGGCCGACTCTCTTCTCTGTATTTATCAATGATGTTGCTCTTGCTGCTGGTGATTCTCTAATCCACCTCTACGCAGACGACACCATTCTGTATACCTCTGGACCTTCTTTGGACACTGTGTTATTTAAACCTGTTGAGGATAGAGGGCGCTATTTACACTTTGGGGGAAAATCGTGCCCAATTTAAACGGCCTCGTACTCTATTCTTGCTCGTACAATATGCATATTATTATTACTATTGGATAGAAAACACTCTCTAGTTTCTAAAACCGTTTGAATTTTGTCTGTGAGTAAAACAGAACTCATTTGGCAGCACACTTTCTGACCAGGAAGTGGAAAGTCTGAAAATGATGCTCTGTTCAAGGGCCTGCCTATAAATGGGCATGATACGTATGAGTATACATGCACGTCATACACCTTCCCCTAGATGTCAAGAGGAAGTGAGAGAAGAAATGAAGTGTTTATCTTGGTCTGAGGTGGAATATATCCTCTTGGCACGACGAGTCATCCATTTCCTGTTTTCTGGAAAGCGCGAAGATGGACCTGGAATTGCCTTCTGAAAAGCCGTCGTTATAGGCGACTACTATCTCCGGCTTTGATTTTATTTGATACATGTCACAATATCATCGTAAAGTATGTTTTTTCAATATAGTTTTATTAGATTTTTTAAATTTATTCGGGACGTTAGGCGTGTTGCGTTGTCTGCCTTTGTTCAGAAAGGAGAGGTTCGCGCCACTTGGCCAGTGTGCTTGCTAATTCAAGAGGGTAAAACGATGTTCTAAATCCAAACAACGACTGTTTTGGACAAAGGACCCCTTGTCCAACATTCTGATGGAAGATCACCAAAAGTAGGACCCATTTTGTGATGCTATTTCATATATCTGTCGAACTGTATACTAGCAGTTTTGCGCCCAGGTTTTGGCCACTCTCTCGCTATAACATAAGCCTTACGTCGTAATGAAGATATTTTTAGAATTCTAACACTGCGATTGCATTAAGAACTAGTGTATCTATCATTTCCTATACAACATGTATTTTTTTGTAATGTTTATGAATAGCTATTTGGTCAGAATAGGTGAGAGTCTAATAGAAATATCCGCACATTCTGGGAAAAAGAAGCTACGTTAGCATAATGGATAACCACTGATTTCAGCTCTAAATATGCACATTTTCGAACAAAACATAAGTGTATGTATAACCTGATGTTATAGGACTGTCATCTGAGGAAGGTTTATGAAGGTTAGTGAAAATTAATATCTTTTGCTGGTTTATTCGCTAACGCTAACGTGCCTATTGCTATCGCTAACGTGCCTTGATGAATGAATGCGGTAGTGTGGTAGGCTATTGTAGTAAGCTAATATAATGCTATATTGTGTTTTCGCTGTAAAACACTTAAAAAATCTGAAATATTGGCTGGATTCACAAGATGCTTGTCTTTCATTTGCTGTACACGATGCATTTTCCAGAAATGTTTTATGATGAGTATTTAGGTATTCCACGTTGGTCTCTATAATTACTCTGGCTGCTTCGGTGCTATTTTTGACGGTAGCTGTGATGGTAGCTGCAATGTAAAACTGATTTATACCTCAAATATGCACATTTTTCGAACAAAACATAGATTTATTGTGTAACATGTTATAAGACTGTCATCTGATGAAGTTGTTTCTTGGTTAGTTTGGTTGGTTCTTTGTTAGTTAGGTTGGCTTTGTGCATGCTACCTGTGCTGTGAAAAATGTCTGTCCTTCTTTGTATTTGGTGGTGAGCTAACATAAATATACGTGTTGACTAAATCGGACATGTTGACTGGATTCACAAGATGTGTATCTTTCATTTGCTGTATTGGACTTGTTAATGTGTGAAAGTTAAATATTTCAAAAAATGTTTTTTTGAATTTCGCGCTCTTCCTTTTCAGTGGAATGTGGGAGGAGTTCCGCTAGCGGAACGCCTGGGCCAGACAGGCTAACCTACAGACGAGCTTCAATGCCATACAACTCTCCTTCCGTGGCCTCCAACTGCTCTTAAATGCAAGTAAAGCTAAATGCATGCTCTTCAACCGATCACCACCCGCACCTGCCCGCCCGTCCTGCATCACTACTCAGGACGGTTATGACTTAGAATATGTGGACAACTACAAATACCTAGGTGTCTGGTAAACTCTCCTTCCAGACTCACATTAAGCATCTCCAATCCAAAATAAAATCTAGAATTGGCTTCCTATTTTGCAACAAAGCATCTTTCACTCATGCTGCCAAACATACCCTCGTAAAACTGACCATCCTACCGATCCTCGACTTCGGCGATGTCATTTACAATATAGCCTCCAACACTCAACTCAACAAATTGGATGCAGTCTATCACAGTGCCATCCGTTTTGTCACCAAAGCCCCATATACTACCCACCACTCCGACCTGTATGCTCTCGTTGGCTGGCCCTCGCTTCATACTCGTCACCAAACCCACTGGCTCCAGGTCATCTACAAGTCTCTGCTAGGTAAAGCCCCGCCTTATCTCAGCTCACTGGTCACCATAGCAGCACCCACCCATAGCACGCGCTTCAGCAGGTATATCTCACTGGTCACCCCAAAGCCAATTCTTCCTTGGTGCCAATGACTGGAACAAACTGCAAAAATCACTGAAGCTGGAGACTCATATCTCCCTCACTAGCTTTAAGCACCAGCTGGCAGAGCAGCTCACAGATCACTGCACGTGTAAATAGCCCATCTGTAAATAGCCCATCCAACTACCTCATCCCCATATTGTTATTTATTTATTAATCTTGCTCCTTTGCAACCCAGTATCTCTACTTGCACATTCATCTTCTGCACGTCTACCATTCCAGTGTTTAATTGCTATATTGTAATTAATTTGCCACCATGGCCTATTTATTGCCTTACCTCCCTTATCCTACCTCATTTGCACACACTGTATATAGACTTTTTCTACTGTATTATTGACTGTATGTTTGTTTATTCCATGTGTAACTCTGTGTTGTTGTATGTGTCGAACTGCTTTGCTTTATCTTGGCCAGGTCGAAATTGTAATTTTTTATTTTATTTCACCTTTATTTAACCAGGTAGGCAAATTGAGAACACGTTCTCATTTACAATTGCGACCTGGCCAAGATAAAGCAAAGCAGTTCGACACATACAACAACACATAGTTACACATGGAGTAAAACAAACATACAGTCAATAATACAGTGAAAAATAAGTCTATATACAATGTGAGCAAGTGAGGTGAGATAAGGGAGGTGAAGGCAAATAAAATATATATATAAATAAAAATATAAAAAAGGCCATGGTGGCGAAGTAAATACAATATAGCAAGTAAAAAAAACACTGGAATGGTTGGTTTGCAGTGGAAGAAGGTGCAAAGTAGAGATAGAAATAATGGGGTGCAAAGGAGCAAAATAAATAAATACAGTAGGTAAAGAGGTAGTTGTTTGGGCTAAGTTATAGATAGGCTATGTACAGGTGCAGTAATCTATGAGCTGCTCTGAACTTGTTCTCAACTAGCCTACCTGGTTAAATAAAGGTGAAATAAATAAAATAAAAAGTAGTACTGTAGATTACTTTATCACCGACCTTAACCAAGAGTCTTCCGAGCATTCACAGTCAGGCCACTGACACCCCTATCAGATCACAGCGTAGTCACAGTCTACCTGAACAGAGCAATACTGAATCATGAGACATCAAAGCCAAACAAACTGAATACTTTTAAGAAATGCTATAGATGGAAGGAATGTAGTGTAGAAACCTACCAAAAAACAATTGGGCAGAAACCAATTCAATCCCTTTGATAAAACTTCCTGAACAAAACATTTCATTGTGATAGTGAAGGCATAAACTTTGCAGTAGAAAGCCTAAACAGTATATTTGACCCTTCAGCTTCTCTATCAAATCTAAACATTCCAAATAGACATCTTAAGAAATGTCTAAGAGTCTAAACCCTGACTCTAAAGAGTCTAGAAGAGTACTTTTTCCAACCAGAAAACATGGATTACTGGCAACATTTTACATTTTTTTTACATTTAAGTCATTTTAGCAGACACTCTTATCCAGAGCGACTTACAAATTGGAAAGTTCATACATATTCATCCTGGTCCCCCAGTGGGAATTGAACCCTGGTGCCCCCGTGGGAATTGAACCCACAACCCTGGCGTTGCAAGCGCCATGCTCTACCAACTGAGCCACACGGGACAACAACCACACCGAGCTAAAGGCTGGAGCTACCGCTTTCAAGGAGTGGGACACTAATCTAATGCTTATAAGAAATCCCGCTATGCCCTCAGACGAACCATGAAACAGGCAAAGCGTAAATACAGGACTAAGATTGAATCCTACTACACCGGCTCTGACGCTCGTCGGATGTGGCAGGGCTTGAAAACTATTATGGACTACAAAGGACCTAACAGACAAGCTAAATGCCTTTTATGCTCGCTTTGAGAAAAGCAACACTGAAGCATGCATGAGAGCACCAGCTGTTCCGGATGACTGTGTGATCACGCTCTCCATATCCGATGTGAGCAAGACCTTTAAACAGATCACCATTCACAAAGCCGGTGGGACCAGACAGATTGTACAGACAGTGTACTCAAAGCATGTGCGGACCAACTGGCAAGTGTCTTCACTGACAGTTTCAACCTCTCCCTGGCCGAGTCTGTAATACCTACATGTCCCTGTGCCCAAGAAAGCGAACGTAACTTGCCTAAATGATTAACGCCCCATAGCACTCACGTTGGTGTCCATGTAGTGATTTGAAAAGCTGAGAGTCTGTAGTGAGACGTCTGAGAGTCTGTAGAGACGTCACTACAGACTCTTGTTCTTAACTGACTTGCGGAGTTAAATAAAGGATTTTAAACATTTAAAAAAAGCAGAGGTAACGCTAGGTTTTCCTTTCCTGTCGTGGTCTTCATGAGAGCCAGTTCCATCATAGCGCTTGATGGTTTTTGCGACTGCACTTGAAGAAAATGTTCTGCTTTGACTGACCTTCATATCTTAAAGTAATGATGGACTGTCGTTTCTCTTTGCTATTTGAGCTGTTCTTGCCATAATATGGGCTTGGTCTTTTACCAAATAGGGCTATCTTCTGTATACCAACCCTAAAACGCTTTAAGATGGAAAGAAATTCCACAAATTAACTTTTAACAAGGCACACCTGTTAATTGAAATCCATTCTAGGTGACTACCTCCTGAAGCTACCAAGAGTGTGCCAAGCTGTCATCAATGCAAAGGGTGGCTACTTTGAAGAATCTCAAGTATAAACACTCTTTTGGATACAACATGATTCCATATGTGATATTTCATAGTTCTGATGTCTTCACTATTATTATACAATGTAGAAAATAGTATAAATAAAGAATAACCCTTGAATGAGTAGGTGTGTCCAAACTTTTGACTGGTACTGTATATTGTTTGCTGATTATCTAGTGCTTCTGTCCCCATCCAATGAGGGCCTACAGCAACACCTAGATCAGGTGTGCCCAACCTTCTTTGAAGTGAGATCTACTTTTTCCTTTGCCAGCCTGATGAGATCTACCAGTCTCTAAATCTAAACCAACCAACAAAATATATGAAACGCAACACACCACTGAGTATGGACCTGCCACTAAAACACCCAAATATGTGGACCAATAACATGTTTTCCACAAATAAGTGCAACTAATTTCATTTCCTACCTTTGTGTGAATTTTGGCATTGGGTGGAAGCAAGTCGTTTTTCATAGTCAGGGCTGTAGCAGCTTGTTGCAAGTCTCATGCAGGCCACAAGGTTGTCATCAGTCACAGTAGATCTGTACTTGGACTTTACTATCTTCATGTGAGAAAATGCAGACTCACAGAGGTAGGTTGATCCAAAGAGGGCTGATAAGTTGAGAGCACATCTTCTTATGTTGGGATACTTCTCCTCTACAGCAGCTCCCAGAACTCTTCCTCAGTCTCAGTGGTTGCACTGGATTTCAGTTGAATGTCATTTTGAACGGTGAGAATTTCAGTTGCTGCTATAGTTGTGTCCAACTGAAAAAGTGATCCCATTTTGGAGGCAATGACTTCCACATTTATGTCTGTGCCAAATGGAACGCACATACAAGTGGCAATAGGCTCAAGTGATGCAAAGTCAGATAAGATGCTCTGGACTTGCTTCATGTAACGTGCATGGTCAAGCTGTGCTGTATCTTTGCCCTGATGTTCAAGTTCTGAATGCATGTGTTGAAAGAAATGCAGGTTCTTACATTGCAGCTTTCTTGTGAGCAGTTGTAGGTTGCATTTAAAAGTGTTCACAGAACTGATCATGTCGATTACGTTTGCCTTTTCCTTGCAGCTCTACATTCAGTTCATTAAGCATGTAAGTTACGTCAGTGAGAAAAGCTAAATCCAGGAGGCACTGTGTGTCCTCTAGCTGTGCATATTCTGCATGTTTGGAGACCTTGAGAATCTCCTTGATTTCAGGCAACAACTCACTGAATCTCCCTAAAAATGTACCTCGGCTCAGCCACCGCACATCCGTGTGCAGCAGCAGGTCTGTGTGCTCCGCCTCAGTCTCTTTTAATTGAGTGCGAAATAGCCTCTGCTGTAGACTTCTTGCGTGAATAGAACACACAATCTTCATCGCAACATCCATCACCTCTTTCATGTTTAACATCTACCTGTACAAAGCTTGCTGATGAATTACGCAGTGATAACTAAGAAAGTCTGGGAAATAATAATCTTGTTTGCACAATGCAACGAACCCACTAATGCGGCCTACCATAGCGGGTGCCCCATCGGTAGTAATGGAGACAAGCTTACAAAAGGGCAGTTGGAATTTGTTAGCAAACTCCATAAAAGCTTGAAAAAAATCTTCGACCCTTGTATGTTCTTTAAGTGGCAAAATGGGGAGTAGTTCCTCCTTTGTACTCATGTTGTGAAATACCATTCTGATGAAAATGCATAACTGTGCCACATCTACCATATCTGTGGACTCGTCAAACTGGAGGGAATAACACTTGCAGTTGTCGATATCCTTCTTCAGTTGATCCTCGAGGTTCTCCGCTATTCCCTCACATCTTCTTGTCACCGTTTTTCTGGATAACTGAATGTCATTGATGGCAGCCATAATTTCAGTCTTATTCTTAAAATCTCAAAACAGCGAGTCTGCAGCCTCAATAAATTCTTCCTTCATCATCTCCCTATCTTTGAACAACTTTTTATGCTTAGCAAGAACGCGACTCACACGATAAGATGCTTTGGTCACAGGCCTTGTGAAATTTGACTGCTGCGCTGCCAGTATATTGGTCATATTTTATGTAAATCACATGACTTTTCAGACATTGCTGTCAATGGAGGACTGTTGATTATAGGCATTGATTTGTGTGGTTGAATTTTAGTAGATGTACAGTATAATCATAATTTTAAAATATATTTTATATATTTTTTATAAATAAATACAAATCTCACGAACGACAGGCAAGCGCTCTGCGATTGACCAGTAGATCGCGATCAACTGGTTGGGCACCCCTGACCTAGATTGAATAGATATTCTGGACCGATTCTGTCAGACCTAGGACCTCTCAGTAAGACAAAAATAATAGTGTTCCAAAAAAGGTCCAGTTGTCAGGACCACAAATACATTCCATCTAGACACCGTTGCCCCAAGGGAACGTGCAATGCCGTCGGGGATACGCCATAGAAACACATACCAGCAGTACTACACCTGCACCTGTCGACGACACGCGTTGTTCTGCCCCCACGAGCACATCCAATGCTAACATCAGTAATTCTACATTTGTTGTTAGCCCAGCTAGCATGGACAGTTGTGAATCTGATGCAGCCAAAGAGCTACTGCCCCCTTACCTGGGAAAGCACCGAACAACAGACAGGGATGTTGGACCATCGTAGAGGCGCAAATATGATGAGAACTACATTGATTTGGGGTTCACTTATATTGGGAGTAGTGCCTTTTCTCAGCCACAGTGTGTTATATGTGCAAAAGTACTATCTCACAACTCAATGAAACCTTCACTCTTGGGCAGACATTTAGAAACAAAACATGCCAATTTGAAAAATAAGCGAGAATGTAGACGACTTTTGAGTAGTAAGACATGTATAAATGCAACAGATACCATTAATAAGAAGGGGCTAGAAGCGTCATATATGGTGACCTACCGAGTGGCTAGGACAGGCAAGCCCCATACTATTGTGGAGGAGGACGTAATTCTTCCTGCTGCCGCAGATATGGCTGGGACAATGCTGGGGGAAATGGCCAGAAAAACTATACAGACAATGCCTTCATCAAACAACAGTGTTTCAAGACACATCAGTGACATGGCAGGAGATGTTTTGAAACAATTACTGCTTCACATACAAGCCAGTGAATTCTATGCGTTATAGCTGGATGAGTCAACAGACGTGGCGGGCCTGGCACAGCTCCTGGTATATGTCCGTTACGTTTATGGGAGGTCAATTAAGGAAGACATCCTCTTCTGCAAACCACTGGAAACCAAGACAACAGGAGAGGATATTTTTAAAGTACTGGACAGCTTTGTGACATCAAATGGGCTTTGGTGGTCAATATGTGTTGGTATCTGTATTGGTAAAGCCATGACAGGGAGACATAGTGGAGTGTTATCGCGCATGCAAGCAGTTGCTCCCGACGCCACTTGGGTACACTGCAGCATCCACTGAGAGGCTTTTGTTCGAAAGACGTTTTGGACACTACAGTGAAAATGGTTAACTTTGTTAAAGCAAGGCCCCTGAACTCTCTTGTATTTTCTGCACTATGCAATGATATGGGCAGCGACCATGTAACACTTTTACAATATACAGAAGGGCGCTGGTTATCAAGGGGCAAAGTATTGACATGTTATTTTTTAATTGAGAGATGAACTTTAACTTTTCTTTCCTGACCATAATTTTCACTTGTCTGACCACTTGCAAGATGACGAGTTTCTCAAACGACTGGCCTATCTGGTTGATGTTTTTTCTCGCCTGAATGATCTGAATTTAGGATTACAGGGACTCTCTACAACTAGATTCAATGTGCGGGACAAAATTGAGGCTATGATTAAGAAGTTGGAGCTCTTCTCTGTCTGCATTAACAAGGACAGCACACAGGTCTTTGCATCATTGTATGATTTTGTGTGTGCAAATAAACTCAAGCTTACGGACAATGTCAAATGTGATAAAGCGAAGCAGTTGGGTGCGCAACTACGCAGGGACTTTCCCGAAATGGATGACAAAAACTACTGGATTCGTTATCCGTTTCATGCCCTGCCTCGAGTCCACTTACCGATATCTGAACAAGAGAGCCACATCGAAATTTCAACAAGTGGTTCTGTGAAAATGTAATTTAATCAGGAGCCACTGCCAGATTTTTGGATAGGGCTGTGCTCAGCGTATCCTGCTTTGGCAAATCGCTCTGTTAAGACACTGATGCCCTTTGCAACCAGTACCTATGTGACAGTGGATTCTTGGCCCTCACTAGCATGAAAACTAAATACAGGCACAGACTGTGTGTGGAAAATGATTTAAGACTGAGACTCTCCAATACAACCCAACATTGCAGGGTTCTGAGCATCCTTTCAAGCACACCCTTCTCAACCTGTGGTGAGTTATTCACAATTTTCGATTAACAAATAAGGTTTTATATGTAAGATGGTTAAATAAAGAGCAAAATGATTGATTGTTATTATATTATTATTTGTGCCCTGGTCCTATAAGAGCTCTATGCCTCTGGAGGTTGAATGTTTGAAGGGGTACAGGGCTACAAAAAGTTGTGTAACTACTGCCACTGAGCACACAAAAAACTATACCTACCTTGGCCTAAACATCAGTACCACAGGTAACTTCCACCAAGCTGTGAACGATTTGAGAGACAAGGCAAGAAGGGCCTTATACACCATCAAAAGGAACATACAATTCGACATCCCAATTAGGATCTGGCAACAAATAAACTTTGTAGAACACATTGCCCTCTACAGTTGTGAGAATTCTGCAAAAACATACTCTGCGTACAACATAAAACACCAAATATTGCAAGCGGAGCAGAATTAGGACAATACCCACTAATGATCAGAATTCAGAAAAGAGCCGTTAAATTCTACAACCACCTAAAAGGAAGCAAATCCCAAACCTTCCATGACAAAGCCATCACCTACAGAAAGATGAACCTAGAGAAGAGTCCCCTCAGTAAGCTGGTCCTGGGGCTCTGTTCACAAACACAAAACAGACCCCACAGATACCAAGGACAGCAACACAATTATGAGAAAACAAAAAGATAAATACTTGACACATTGGAAAGAACTAACCAAAAAATCAAAGCAAACTGGAATGCTATTTGGCCCTAAAAATGTTGTCAAACTTCGATTATGTACAGACTTGCTATTGAGAGAAGCCGCCGTAGGCAGACCTGGCCCTCGAGAGAAGACAAGCTATGTGCCCACTGCCCACATAATGAGGTGGGAATTGAGCTGCACTTCCTAAACTCAAATGTTTGACCATATTTGAGGCACATGTTTCCCTCATATTACACAGACACAAAGAATTTGAAAACAAATCCAATTATGATAACCTCCCATATCTATTAGGTGAAATACCACAGTGTTCCATCACAACAGCAATATTTTTGACCTGTTGACACAAGAAAAGGGCAACCAGTGAAGCACAAACACCATTGTAAATACAAACTACACTACATGACCAAAAGCATGTGGACAGCTGCTCGTCAAACATCTCATTCCAAAATCATTGGCATTAATATGGAGTTGTTCCCCCCTTTGCTGCCTCCACTCTTCTGGGAAGGCTTTCCACTAGATGTTGGTTAATTGCTGTGGGGTTTCCATTCAGCCACAAGAGCATTAGCGAGGTCGGGCACCGATGTTGGGCAATTAGGCCTGGCTCGCAGTCAGCGTTCCAATTCATTCCAAAGGGGTTCGATGGGGTTGAGGTCAGGGCTCTGTGCAAGCCAGTCAAGTTCTTCCACACCGATCTCGACAAACCATTTCTGTATGGACCTCGCTTTGTGCACGGGGGCATTGTCATGTTGAAACAGGAAAGGGCCTTTCCCAAACTGTTGCCACAAAGTTAGAAGCACAGAATAGTCTAGAATATCATTGTATGCTGTAGAGTTAAGATTTATCTTTACTGGAGCTAAGGGGCCTAGTCCGAACCATGAAAAACAGCCCCAGACCATTATTCCTCCTCCATCTAACTTTACAATTGGAACTATGCATTTGAGCAGGTAGCATTCTCCTGGCATCCGCCAAACCCAGATTTGTCCGTCGGACTGCCAGATGGTGAAGCATGAATCATCACTCCAACTGACGCTTGGCATTGCACATGGTGATCTTAGGCTTGTGTGTGGCTGCTCGGCCATGGAAACCCATTTCCTGAAGCTCCCGACAAACAGTTCTTGTGCTGATGTTGTTTCCAGAGGCAGTTTGGAACTCGGTAGTGAGTGTTGCAACTGAGGACAGCTGATTTTTACACGATACGGGCTTCAGCACTCGGCAGTCCCGTTCTGTGAGCTTGTGTG
This sequence comes from Salvelinus fontinalis, assembly GCF_029448725.1. NCBI lineage: Eukaryota > Metazoa > Chordata > Actinopteri > Salmoniformes > Salmonidae > Salvelinus > Salvelinus fontinalis. Next base: position 50,090,514 of record NC_074667.1, on the reverse strand, counting down.
GCCTACCACATCGAGGCTGTGCCGTTGTTGCTCCTAGACGTTTCCACTTCACGAGAACAGCCTTTACAGTTGACTGGGCAGCTCTAGTAGGACAGATATTTGACGATCTGACTTGTTGGAAAGGTGATATACTATGACGGCGCGACGTTGAAAGTCACTGAGCTCTTCAGTAAGGCTGTTCTACTATAAATATTTGTCTATAGAGATTGCAAGGCTGGCTGTGTGCCTGATTTTATAAACCTGTCAGCAACGGTGTGGCTGAAATAGCCAAATCCACCTATTTGGAGGGGTGTCCATATACTTTTGTATATGTAGTGTATATTTATCAGTGTATTTATTTTCCCTTTTGTACTTCAACTATTTGCACATTGTTACAACACAGTAATATAACATTTGAAATGTCTCTATTCTTTTGAAACTTTTGTGAGTGTAATGTTTACTGTTCATCTGTTATTGTTTCTTTCACTTTTGTTTATTATCTATTCCACTTATTGCCATGCCAATAAACCCTTTGAATGTTATTGTATTTAGAGAGGCTGGAGAGAGAGAGAGAGAGAGAGAGAGAGAGAGAGAGAGAGAGAGAGAGAGAGAGAGAGAGAGAGAGGTCTGAAGAGACAAACAAGCATACAGCAAGCCACATAGACCCCTGAGAGGGAGAAAGAGAGGGAGAGAAAATAGGGGAAAGAGAGACTGAGTGAGGGAAAGGATAGCTCATCACAATCACTTCTCTAATACAAATGGAGTAGATGGTGTGCACGTCCATGTGTGTGTGCATGTCAGCCAACCAGTCAGCAAGCCAGCCAGCCAGCAGGCTTGATGTCAATCAAATGGGCTTCTAATTAAAGTAGCAGGAAGAAGCTGCTGGGGACAGCAATCACTATCAGCTTCCCATTTTCATATGAATGGCCTTTTTTAATTAAACTGAGCAGCTAATAAGCGTCTGTATCCCAACCATGTAGCAGTTTAACAGACAAAGAGTTTCAGAAAAAACACAGGCGAACGGAGGAGGATAAGAGACAGAGGATGAGAGGTAAAGAGAGAAGAATGAATAATGGTGAGTAAAAAGCAGGGTGATACATTGCCTTTGAACCTGTTGTCTGTCTTTTTTGTTAATGTGGGCGCTTCGCCAGAAGCTATTATTGTCAACAAAGTTTATTTAACGTTGATGGTATTAAAGCACACAGTCAAACAGAATTTGCCTTCCATAACCATGAGAGGAGGGAAATGAAGAGCGAGAAGAGAAGCAGGAAGAAAACACAGCGCTATCTCTGCCTCAGCCTCAGATGAAAAGGTTCAAAAAGCATTGGGGCTGGTTTAGCTGGTGTGTGTTTGTGTGCTTTCCTACTGCTATAGGGTAATTAAGCAGAACGGCCGGCACCGAGCAACTGGATCGAATCAAATGTAAAAAAATATATATAAAAAAATATGCCTTTGTTCTAACCAATGAAGCGAAACAGTAACAGACTATTTTGAAAAACCTTATGTGATATTCTAGATGACATTTGGAAATATGCTGTACATACCAGAAGAGTAAAGCCACTGTTTGTAAATTAGATGTTATTGAACCGTCATTGAAATATGGCGGAAATATGATGTTATAATTGGGTCAAAAGTAAGTGAATTCAAAATATTTATTATATTGTTGCGCATTGATCTTTGTAATTGTGTAGCATTAAAATTGCCATTTGAAACACAAATGTTTGCTTTGTTCATGAACAAGGCACAATTGGTGAGCTGATCTTATTTCTATATGAAATTAGCTAAAGGTCAAAATCCTGTACTTACGAAAACAAAACTAACAGACAGACAGATGCTCTCTCCTCAGTCTCTGTAATCGGATCTTCAGTGCAGTCAAATACATGCATTCAAGCAACATGCAAGGTTTCATCAAAAACAAAGCAAATGGAATCCATACATGCCTCTTCCCTATGAATGCTTTGTGGAGAAGATTATTGTTCCGTCACAAATCTGCATTTTCATAACCTTTTACACCAGATTAAAGGTTTCAGATCAATTCTCCGCATAGAATCCCAGATCAACTTCTCCTTAGCTATTCAAACCACCCATTAGGTTCTATATTAACACCTTGAAAGTGAGCAGTAAGATAGCCGGTCATGGCAGCTCAAATGAGCTCTCAATACCGCCCCATCGCTCGCTCTTGTCTCTAATTCTCCCCCTTTTTTCACTTCTTCAGAAACTTTTAACATCATGACCCCAAGAAACATTTGCGAACTATAACAATAAAATTAACTTGTAATGAGCAAAATAATTGCACATCAAACGCTGTGCGCTGGTGGAGCGCGTGCTCTGAAGAAAGGGACCAATTTACAGATTACATGGCTCATGGCTGCCCAAGTTCAAAACACAGAGAAATTGGTTATGAAGTGAGAAAAAGTGGCCTTCCAAACGTCTCCCCAGCATTCTTTAAACTTGTGTAATGGTTACGCTGCGGGCAACGGGGCAAATTTACCATGCAAAGAATCTCCATTCTGCACGCACCACTTCAAAGGCAGAGGATCGGAGTTTCAGGCAGCCAGTGGGCAGAGGGAGAGGGGGGAACCAGCTCGGCGATGCACATTTGTCTCCTGGAGTGACAGAAATTGGCGGGGGTGTTCAAATGAGAGATGTAGCTGATCTAGGGCATAGCAGTAGTCGAGTCAACACCGCTGTGCTTCCTCAATCTTCAAAAACAGAGAGAAATCATAATACAGAGAAGAAACGCTGAGAAAGTAAAAAAGGAACGAGCTGGTAGGAAGCACACCAAACTCAGAGAACCAGTAGATATATTTCTCTATTTCCCTGAGAGAGAGAGAGAGAGAGAGAGAGAGAGAGAGAGAGAGAGAGAGAGAGAGAGAGAGAGAGAGAGAGAGAGAGAGAGAGAGAGAGAGAGAGAGAGAGAGAGATGGGAGAGTGGGCCATGGTGGTGTGTTCTGTGTTGTAATTTCTCTATCGGTCCCAGCTCTTTCAGTGTTGTGTGTATAGAAGGTTGCAGGGGAGGACAAGATTACATTAGCAATGAAAAAGTGACCCGGACTGCACTGTGGCTGGCCATCTGATACAAAGCACAAAAACAGCACAGCAGATTAGACCTACACCCAATACAGAGACACTTATGCCTCAGGGGACATTATGTGGCATCCAGCACTTCCTATCAAAGAAATAAAAGGCACATTTCACCAAAAGCAACACACTGTTCTGAAGGGAAGGTGTTTAGTTTTAACTGTACCAGCCATGGAATTAGTAGTGACAGGTTAAATAAAGTATAAACAAAAGATATGTCAAATATGATTTTTATAAACGTGTTAGGATGTATTTAATTAAAAATTAAAAATCATAGTTGATTAGTGTTTTTATTTCTTGCTAGTATCTCACATTACCCTCCCCTACTTTGCTTCCTCTTTCACCCCTCACCCTCACCCCCACTTTCTCTGGCCCTCTTCCTTTCTCTACCCCTCTCACCCCCCCCTCTACTCACGAGGCAGTCTCACTCCCATTATGTGGTCTTATCTGATGGGAGTCCTGCCACTTTTTTTATGAAACACTGTTTTTAAGGGGTTACATATGTACATTAAAACTAACCCCAACACACACACACACACACACACACACACACACACACACACACACACACACACACACACACACACACACACACACACACACACACACACACACACACACACACACACACACACAAGCTGTGTTGATATGAACCCGCTAAAAAGCTTGGCGACAGACACGCTGCGGGTTTGTTTAAACAAGGCCTTTCTCTTTTTATAGACGATTTACAGTGCCTTCAGAAAGTATTCATACCCCTTGACCTATTCCACATTTTGTTGTGTTACATCCTGAATTCTCACCTATCTACACACAACAGATACCCCATAATGGCAAAGTGGAAACATGTTTTTAGAAATTGTAGCAAATTTATTGAAAATTAATACAGAAATATCTAGTTTACAAATATTTACACCCTTGAGTCAATACTTTGTACAGCTTTGAATCCTTCTGGGTAAGTCTGTAAGAGCTTTCCTGTCACGTCCTGACCATGGTTCTTGTGTGTTTTGCTTGTTTGGTGTTGGTCGGGACGTGAGCTGGGTGGGAATTCTGTGTTGTGTGTCTAGTTTGTCTGTTTCTGTGTCCAGCCTAATATGGTTCTCAATCAGAGGCAGCTGTCAATCGTTGTCCCTAATTGAGAATCATATATAGGTGGCTTGTTTTGTGTTGGGGATTGTTTGTGGTTGTTTCCTGTCTCTGTGTTTGTGTTCTGCACCAGATAGGTCTGTATCGGTTTGCCACTTTTGTTATTTTGTATTTGTTTAGTGTTCACGGTAGTTTTTGTTAATTAAACATGTTGAGCACTGGCTACGCTGCGTGTTGGTCCGATCCCTGTTTCACCCCCTCTTCTAGTGAAGAGAGGGAAGGCCGCCGTTACATTTCCACACCTGGATTGTGCAACATTTGCCCATTATTCTCTTTAAAATTCTTCAAGCTCTGTCAAATTGGTTGTTGATCATTGCTAGACAAACATTTTCAGTTCTTGCCTTAGCTCTAACAGTGCAGTACTACCTAACAATACAAAACAAAACACACAAATGAAAAGAAAGGAATTAAGAAATATCAGGACGAGCAATGTCAGAGTCCGGAATATAAATATATATGTACAGTGAAGTCGGCTGTTTACATACACTTAGGTTGGAGTCATTAAATCTCGTTTTTCAACCACTCCACACATTTCTTGTTAACAAACTATAGTTATGGCAAGTTGGTTAGGACATTACTTTGTGTATGACACAAGTTATTTTTCAACAATTGTTTACAGACAGATTATTTCACTTAAAATTCACTGTATCACAATTCCAGTGGGTCAGAAGTTTAAATACACTAAGTTGATAGTGTACGACTTCAACTGTATATGATGGTGTGTACATTATGGGCAGTATAAGAATAGAAATGGTGTGTAAAGCAGTATTTATATAGGATGAGCCTTGACAAGAATACAGTACATAGAGTTGAAGTTGGAAGTTTCCATACACCTTAGCCAAATACATTTAAACTCAGTTTTTCACAATTCCTGATATTTATTCCAAGTAAAAATTCCCTGTCTTAGGTCAATTAGGATCACTACTTTATTTTAAGATGGTGAAAAGTCTGAATAATAGCTTTTATTTCAGCTTATATTTCTTTCATCACATTCCCAGTGGGTCAGAAGTTTACATACACTCAATTAGTATTTGGTAGCATTGCCTTTAAATTGTTTAACTTGGGTCAAACGACTCGGGTAGCCTTCCACAAGCTTCCCACAATAAGTTGGGTGAATTTTGTCCCATTCCTCCTGACAGAGCTGCTGTAACTGAGTCAGGTTTGTAGGCCTCCTTGCTCGCACACACTTTTTCTGTTCTGCCTACAAATTTTCTATATGATTGAGGTCAGGGCTTTGTGATGTCCACTCCAATACCTTGACTTTGTTGTCCTTAAGCCATTTTGCCACAACTTTGGAAATATGCTTGGGGTCATTGTCCATTTGGAAGACCCATTTGCGACCAAGCTTTAACTTCCTGACTGATGTCTTGAGATGTTGCTTCAATATATCCACATAATTTTCCTACCTCATGATGCCATCTATTTTGTGAAGTGCACCAGTCCCTCCTGCAGCATAGCACCCCCACAACATGATGCTGCCACCACCATGCTTCAGGGTTGGGATGGTGTTCTTCGGCTTGCAAGCCTCCCCCTTTATCCGCCCCCTTTTTCCTCCTTTCAGGTTATGTCGATATAGGACTTCTTTTACTGTGGATATTGCACTTTTTGCACCAAAGTACGTTCATCTCTAGGAGACTGAACGCATCTCCTTCCTGAGCGGTATGATGGCTGCCTGGTCCCATGGTGTTTATACTTGTGTACTATTGTTTGTACAGATGAACGTGCTACCTTCAGGCATTTCGAAATTGCTCCTATGGATGAACCAGACTTGTGGAGGTCTACAAATATTTTTCTGAGGTCTTGGCTGATTTCTTTTGATTTTCCCATGATGTCAAGCAAAGAGGCACAGAGTTTGAAGGTAGACCTTGAAATACATCAACAGGTACACCTCCAATTGTCTCAAATTATGTCAATAAGCCTAACAGAAAGCCTCTAAATCAATGACATCATTTTCTGGAATTTTCCAAGCTGTTTAAAGGCACAGTCAACTTAGTGTATGTAAACGTCTGATCCACTGGAATTGTGATACAGTGAATTATAAGTGAAAGTTTCTGTCTGTAAACAATTGTTGGAAAAATTACTTTTGTCATGCACAAAGTAGATGTCCTAAACGACTTGCCAAAACTATAGTTTGTTAACAAGAAATTTGTGGAGTGGTTGAAAAACAAGTTTTAATGACTCCAACCTAAGTGTATGTAAACTTCCGACTTCAACCGTACATATGAGGTGGGTAAAACATTATGTAAACAGTATGTAAACAGTATGCATGTCACGATCGTCTTTAGGAGAGAGGGAGGACCAAGGCGCAGCGCGTGGAAAGTACATCCTCTTTATTTGAGAAAGAAGACGAAAACGAAACGAACACTATACAAACTACAAAAACAACAAAACAGACGACCGTGAAGCTATACAAACATAAGTGCTGACACTAAACACTCTGACATAGACAATTCCCCACAAACAGCTAAAGCCTATGGTTGCCTTAAATATGGCTCCCAATCAGAGACAACAATAACCAGCTGTCTCTAATTGAGACCCAATTCAGGCAACCATAGACTTTCCTAGATACCTACACTCAACCATAGACACAGCTAGACTTCTATACTAAACATAAACCCAACTACTCTAATAAACCACCTAAACCTTACAACCACCCTAGACACTACAAAAAACACATACATTCCCCATGTCACACCCTGACCTAACTAAAATAATTAAGAAAACAAAGAATACTAAGGCCAGGGCGTGACATAACCCCCCCTTAAGGTGCGAACTCCGGGCGCACCAGCACACAGTCTAGGGGAGGGTCTGGGTGGGCGTCCGTCCACGGCGGCGGCTCCGGCACTGGTCGTGGTCCCCACCCCACCACAGTCACTACCCGCCTCCGGAGCCTCCTCCAAATGGCCACCCTCCACATCAACCCCACTGGATTAAGGGGCAGCACCGGACTAAGGGGCAGCACCGGACTAAGGGGCAGCACCGGACTAAGGGGCAGCACCGGACTAAGGGGCAGCACCAGGATAAGGGGCAGCACCAGGATAAGGGGCAGCACCAGGATAAGGGGCAGCACCAGGATAAGGGGCAGCTCCGGACTGAGGGACGGCAGCTCCGGACTGAGGGACGGATCCTGGCTGGATGGCGGATCCTGGCTGGCTGGCTCTGGTGGATCCTGGCTGGCTGGCGGATCCTGGCTGGCTGGCTCTGGCGGATCCTGGCTGGATGACGGCTCATGGCTGGCTGACGGATCTGGCTGCTCATGGCTGGCTGACGGATCTGGCTGCTCATGGCTGGCTGACGGATCTGGCTGCTCATGGCTGGCTGACGGATCTGGCTGCTCATGGCTGGCTGGCGGCTCTGGCTGCTCATGGCTGGCTGGCGGCTCTGGCAGATCCTGTCTGGTTGGTGGCTCTGGCAGATCCTGTCTGGTTGGCGGCTCTGGCAGATCCTGTCTGGTTGGCGGCTCTGGCAGATCCTGTCTGGTTGGCGGCTCTGGCAGATCCTGTCTGGTTGGCGGCTCTGGCAGATCCTGTCTGGTTGGCGGCTCTGGCTGATCCTGTCTGGTTGGCGGCTCTGGCTGATCCTGTCTGGTTGGCGGCTCTGGCAGATCCTGACTGACGAATGGCTCTAGCGGCTCCTGACTGACAAACGGCTCTGACGGCTCGGGACAGACGGGCGGCTCTAATGGCTCGGGGCAGACGGATGGCTCAGATGGCGCTGGGTAGACGGATGGCTCAGATGGCGCTGGGTAGACGGATGGCTCAGATGGCGCTGGGTAGACGGGTGGCTCAGATGGCGCTGGGCAGACGGGTGGCTCAGATGGCGCTTGGCAGACGGGTGGCTCAGATGGCGCTTGGCAGACGGGTGGCTCAGATGGCGCTTGGCAGACGGGTGGCTCAGATGGCGCTTGGCAGACGGGTGGCTCAGATGGCGCTTGGCAGACGGGTGGCTCAGATGGCGCTTGGCAGACGGGTGGCTCAGATGGCGCTTGGCAGACGGGCAGTTCAGGCACCGCTGTGCAGACGGCAGACTCTGGCCGGCTGAGACGCACTGTAGGCCTGGTGCGTGGTACCGGAACTGGAGGTACCGGGCTAAAGACACGCACCTTCAGGCTAGTGCGGGGAGGAGGAACAGGGCATACTGGACCCTGGAGACCCACATTAGGCCTAGTGCGTGGTGCCGGAACTGGTGGTACCTGGCTGGGGACACGCATCTCAGGGCTAGTGCGGGGAAGAGAAACAGGACGTACTGGACTCTGGAGACGCACAAAAGGCTTGGTGCGTGGTACCGGAACTGGAGGTACCGGGCTAAAGACACGCACCTTCAGGCTAGTGCGGGGAGGAGGAACAGGGCATACTGGACCCTGGAGACGCACATTAGGCCTAGTGCGTGGTACCGGTACTGGTGGTACCGGGCTGAGGGCACGCACCTCAGGAAGAGTGCGGGGAGAAGGAACAGTGCGTACAGGGCTCAGGAGACGCACAGGAGGCTTCCCAACCTTACCTGGTTGTATGCTCCCCCATATCAACATCTCTCTCTCTTTGCTCTCCTCCAATAACACCAACAACTCCTCAAATGTCTCATAATCTCCCATCCTTTCACTTTCCTCCAATCTGTCCAATAACTCCTCCACATTCTCCGACTCATACCTTAGTTTAGCCAACTGCTCCTGATGGTAAGCACGGGGAACTGGCTCAATTCTCCCACTTGACCCAGCCACACTCCCCGTGTGCCCTCCCCCAATAAATATTTGGGGGAGCCTCTCGGGCTTCCAGCCACTCTGCCTTGATTTACACTGCTTGGTCCGATGTTGGTGGGGAATTCTGTCACGATCGTCTTTAGGAGAGAGGGAGGACCAAGGCGCAGCGCATGGAAAGTACATCCTCTTTATTTGAGAAAGAAGACGAAAACGAAACGAACACTATACAAACTACAAAAACAACAAAACAGACGACCGTGAAGCTATACAAACATAAGTGCTGACACTAAACACTATGACATAGACAATTCCCCACAAACAGCTAAAGCCTATGGTTGCCTTAAATATGGCTCCCAATCAGAGACAACAATAACCAGCTGTCTCTAATTGAGACCCAATTCAGGCAACCATAGACTTTCCTAGATACCTACACTCAACCATAGACACAGCTAGACTTCTATACTAAACATAAACCCAACTACTCTAATAAACCCCCTAAACCTTACAACCACCCTAGACACTACAAAAAACACATACATTCCCCATGTCACACCCTGACCTAACTAAAATAATTAAGAAAACAAAGAATACTAAGGCCAGGGCGTGACAATGCAAACAGTATGCAAACAACTGTAACTCAGCCACTCACTCTTCTTGGTAAGCAACTACAGCGTAGATTTGGCCTTGTGATTTAGGTTAATTTACTGCTGCAATGTGAATTCCTCTCCCAGTGTCTGGTGAAAAGCAGACTGAACCAGGTTTTCTCCAATATTTGGCATGTGCTTAGCTCTATTTGGTTTATTTTTCATCCTGCAAAACTCACCAGTCCTTAACAATTAAAAGCATACCCGTAACACAATGCAGTCATCACTATGCTTAAAAATATGAAGAGTGGTACTCAGTAATGATTTGTATTGGATTTGCCCCAAACATAACACTTTGTATTCAGGACAAAACATGAATTGCTTTCCTACTTTTTTTGTAGTATTACTTTAGCGCCGTGATGCAAACTGGATGCATGTTTTGGAATATTTTTATTCTCTACAGGCTTCCGTCTTTTCACTCCGTCAATTAGGTTAGTCTTGTGGAGTAACTATAATGTTGTTGATCCATCCTCAGTTTTCTCCGATCACAGCCGTTAAACTCTGTAACTGTTTTAAAGTCCCCATTCGCCTCATGGTGAAATCCCTGAGCGGTTTCTTTCCACTCCAGCAACTGAGTTAGGAAGAACGCCTGCCTGCATCTTTGTAGTTACAGGATGTATTGATACACCATCCAAAGTTTAATTAATAACTTCACCATGCTCAAATGGGCATTGGAAAACCTCTCTGGTCTTTGTGGTTGAATCTTTGTTTGAAATGTATGTGGATACCTGCTCGTTGAACATCTCATTCCAAAGTCAAGGGCATGAATATGGAGTTGGTCCCCCCTTTGCTGCCATAACAGCTTCCACTCTTCCGGGAAAGCTTTCCACTAGATCAGGGGTACTCAAGTACAATTTGAGAAGGTCCGGTCACAAATTTCCTAGGTGGCAAAGGTCCAGATGGACAATGTAATTTATCGCCGTGGTAACAAACCCCGACCTCGCGACCCATTCAACTTCAAACTGTTCACACCCCTCTTGTTGGCAGAGAGAAAGTGTTGCAGTTTTAAAGCTAATTTCCTGCAATTCTACACATTTTGCACGGGGCAGAGATTTTTATTTTCTGGTTTGAAGCTAATTTCCTGGAATTCTATGCATTCTTCCATGTATTATGTGTGTTAATATTTAATTAATAATTAATTTATTGACCCCGTTCTGGGTCCGTGGTCCGCCAGTTGAGTATGGAGGCACTAGATGTTGGAACATTGCTGCATGGACTTGCTTCCATTCAGCCACAAGAGCATTAGTGAGGTCAGGCACTGATGTTGGGGGATTAGGCCTGGCCCGCAGTCGGCATTCCAATTCATCCCAAAGGTGTTCGATGGGGTTGAGGTCAGGGCTCTGTCAAGGCCATTCAACTTCTTCCACATCGATCTCAACAAACCATTTCTGTATGGACCTTGCTTTGTGCATGGGGACATTGTCATGCTGAAACAGGAAAGGGCCTTGCCCAAACGGTTGTCACAAAGTTGGAAGCACAGAATCATCTAATGTCATTGTATGCTTTAGAGTTAAGATTTCCCCTCACTGGAACTAAGGGGCCCTAACCATGAAAAACAGCCCCAGACTATTATTCCTCCTCCACCAAACTTTACAGTTGGCACAATGCATTCGGGCCGGTAGCATTCTCCTGGTGTCCGCCAAACCCAGATTCGTTCGTCAGACTGCCAGATGGTGAAGCGTGATTCATTAGTCCAGAAAACGTGTTTCCACTGCTCCAGAGTCCAGTGGTGGCGAGCTTTACAGCACTCCAGCCGACGCTGGGAATTGCACATGGGGATCTTAGGCTTATGTGCGGCTGATCGGCCATGGAAACACATTTCATGAAACTCCCGACTAACAGTTCTTGTGCTGATGTTGCTTCCAGAGGCAGTTTGCACCCGGATGTGAGTACTGCAAACGAGGGCAGATGATTTTTTACGTGCTACGCGCTTCAGCACTTGACGGTCTCATTCTGTGAGCTTGTGTGAGCTACCACTTCAGTGGCTGAGCCATTGTTGCTCCTAGACGTTTTCACTTCACAATAACATCACTTACAGTAGACTGTGGCAGCTCTAACAGGGCAGAAATTTAACCAACTGACTTGTTGGAAAGGTGGCATCATATGAAAGTGCCACATTGAAAGTCACTGAGCTCTTCAGTAAGGCCATTCTACTGCTAATGTTTGTCTATTTAGATTGCATGGCTGTGTGCTCAATTTTATACACCTGTCAGCAATGGGTGTGGCTAAAATAGCCAAATCCACTAATTTGAAGGGTGGTATATACTTATATATTTTTTTTAATACTTTTTTTTTTACAAAAGTATATACTTTTATATATATAGTGTAATTATATATGTGGGGTACAGAGATGAGGTGGTCATTAATAAATCAAGTTTAACACTATTATTACAGACAGAGTGAGTGCATGCAACTTATTATGTGACTTATTTTTACTCCTGAACAATTTAGGCTTGCCATGACAAACGGGTTGAATACTTATTGACTCAAGACATTTTAGATTTTTATTTGTTATTAATTTGTAAACATTTCTAAAAACATACAGCACCAGTCAAAAGTTTGGACACACCTACTCATTCAAGGACTTTTCTTTATTGTGGAATAATAGTGAAGACATCAAAACTATGAAATGACACATATGGAATCATGTAGTAACCAAAAAAGTGTTAAACAAATCAAAATCTATTTTATATTTAAGATTCTTCAAGGTAGCCATCCTTTGCATTGATGACAGCTTTGCACACTCTTGGTATTCTCTCAACCAGCTACATGAGAAATTCACCTGGAATGCATTTCAATTAACAGGTGTGCCTTGTTAAAAGTTCATTTGTGGAAATGTATTCCTTCTTAATGGATTTGAGCCAATCAGTTGTGTTGTGACAATGTAGGGTTGGTATACAGAAGATAGCCCTATTTGGTAAAAGACCAAGTCCATATTATGGCAAGAACAGCTCAAATAAGCAAAGAGAAACAACAGTCCATCATTACTTTAAGACATGAAGGTCAGTCAATGTAGAACATTTCAAGAACTTTGAAAGTTTCTTCAAGTGCAATTGCAAAAACCATCAAGAGCTATGATGTAATTGGCTCTCATGAGGACCGCCACAGGAAAGGAACACACAGAGTTACCTCGGCTGTAGAGGATTAGTTTATTACAGTTACCAGCCTCAGAAATTGCAGCCCAAATAAATGCTTCACAGAGTTCAAGTAACAGACACATCTCAACATCAAGTGTTCAGAGGAGACTGCATGAATCAGGCCTTCATGGTCGAATTGTTGCAAAGAAACCACTACTAAAGGACACCAATAAGAAGAAGAGACTTGCTTGGGCCAAGAAACACAAGCAATGGACATTAGACCGGTGGAAATCTGTCCTTTGGTCTGATGAGTCCAAATTTGAGATATTTGGTTCCAACCGCCGTGTCTTTGTGAGATGCAGAGTAGGTGAATGGATGATCTCCGCATGTGTGGTTCCCACCGTGAAGCATGGAGGAGGAGGTGTGATGGTGTGGGGGTGCTTTGCTGGTGACACTGTCAGTGATTTATTTAGAATTCAAGGCACACTTAACCAGCATGGCTACCACAGCATTCTGCAGTGATACCCCATCCCTTCTGGTTTGTGCTTAGTGGGACTATCATTGGTTTTTCAACAGGACAGTGACCTGTCGAGCTCCCGAGTGGCACAGCAGTCTAAGGCACTGCATCTCAGTGCTAGAGGCGTCACTACAGACACTCTGGGTCGAATCCAGGCTGTATCACAACTGGTCTTGATTGGGAGTCCCATAGGCCATCATTGTAAATAAGAATTTGTTCTTAACTGACTTGCCTAGTTAAATAGAGGTTCAATAAAATAAAACAAATAAATAAAAAATAACCCAACACACCTTCAGGCTGTGTAAGGGCTATTTGACCAAGAAGGAGAGTGATGGAGTGCTGCATCAGATGACCTGGCCTCCACAATCACCCAACTTCAACCCAATTGAGATGGTTTGGGATGAGTTGAACTGCAGAGTGGAGGAAAAGCAGGCAACAAGTGCTCAGCATATGTGGGAACTCCTTCAAGACTGTTGGAAAAGCATTCCAGGTGAAGCTGGTTGAGAGAATGCCAAGAGTGTGCAAAGCTATCATCAAGGCGAAAGGTGGTTACTTTGAAAAATCTCAAATATATTTTGATTTGTTTAACGCTTTTTTGGTTACTACATGATTCCATATGTGTTATTTCATAGTTTTGATGTCTTCACTATTATTCTACAATGTAGAAAATAGTAAAAATAAAGAAAAAGCCTTGAATGAGTAGGTGTGTCCAAACTTTTTAATTCCACTTTGACATCGTGGGTTATTGTGTGTAGGCCAGTGACAAAAAATATAATTTGAATCCATTTTAAATTCAGGCTGCAACACAACAAAATGTGGAAAAAGTCAAGGGGCGTTTATTCTTTCTGAAGACGCTGTATAAACACACGCACACACACACACGCACACGCACACGCACACGCACGCACGCACGCACGCACGCACGCACGCACGCACGCACGCACGCACACACACACACACACACACACACACACACACACACACACACACACACACACACACACACACACACACACACACAAAGACACAAACACATACACACATGCTCTCACACAGCATCACATTGTAGTCCATGCTCTACAAAGTATGAGAATGTACTTGGTCGTATAAATGAAAGTTAGTCAAATCAACTGTGCAAATAAATGATAATGATATGGTTCATTACTCTCTTTTTCCTTTACTTGTCTGATTTTGACAATCCAGTTGTGTTCAACTTAAAAGGATATTTAGAAAGGCAGTTATTTCCAAGCAAACAAATTAAAAAGATCATGTTCCCCTCTCTCCCTTTCCCTGGCTCTCTTAACCTATATCCCTCCAATTCACTCCATCCTCCTATGCTCTCTCTCCTGTCCCCTCCTTCTCGACTTCCCTGTCTCTCTATCCTTCCCTCCTTCATCTAGTCCTCTCTTCCATCTTCCTAGAAGTAGATGAGTGATAATAGCTTGGCAGCAGCCTACCCACGCCATCTGTCTTTCCATCGGTCTCGCCTCATTTTCTTCAGTCCCACCACAGACTATTGTTTTCCCTCAAAATTAGGTTACTTCTGCAAATGTACACAAATTTACTTAACTTACTCAAACCACTGGTGCTCGCCATGCAAAAGGCCCGTCTGTTTGTTTAACATGCAACCCGAACTCAGAGACCTTTACACCCCCCCAACCCCCTCAACACTGATCACTAGTAGTTCATGGGGGGATACCTATTCCTGATTGGCCAAGGATTAAAATCATCAGGGGTTGATATGGTGAGAAGTGTTTTTGATTTATCAGACAGCAAAAAGCTAAATATTAGGACGTTTTGTTCTCCATTACTCAATATTCTAGACAATGTCAATATGCAGTGGTATAAAGTACTTAATTAAAAATACTTTAAAGTACTACTGGAGGTATCTTTAGTTTACTTTACTATATATGTTTTTGCCAACTTTTGCTTTTACTCCATTACATTCTTAAAGTGAAGAGTGTACTTTTTACTCCATACATTTTCCCTGACACCCAAAATAACTTTTTGTGCTTAGCAGGACAGGAAAATGGTCCAATTCACACACTTTCAAGAGAACATCCTTGATCATCTTGTCACGTCCTGACCATAGTTCTTATGTGTTTTTCTTGTTTAGTGTTGGTCAGGACGTGAGCTGGGTGGGAATTCTATGTTGTGTGTCTAGTTTGTCTGTTTCTGTGTCCAGCCTAATATGGTTCTCAATCAGAGACAGCTGTCAATCGTTGTCCCTGATTGAGAATCATATATAGGTGGCTTGTTTTGTGTTGGGGATTGTGGGTGGTTGTTTCCTGTCTCTGTGTTCTGCACCAGAGAGGACTGTTTTGGTTTGCCACACGTTGTTATTTTTTGTTCATTGTAAGTGTTCACTGTTTTTTGTTTAATTAAACATGTTGAGCACTGGCTACGCTGCGTGTTGGTCCGATCCCTGTTTCACCCCCTCTTTTAGTGAAGAGAGGGAAGGCTGCCATGACACATCTCTACTGCCTCTGATCTGGCGGACTCACTAAACACAAATGTTCTGTTTGTAAATGAGTGTCTAAGTGTTGGAGTGTGCCCCTGGCTATCTGTAAATACATGATAAAAAACAAGACAATCTGGTTTGCTTAATATAAGGAATGTGAAATGATTTAAACTTTTAATTTTGATACTTAAATAGATTTAAAACCAAATACATGCAAAGTTTTACTCAAGTAGTATTTAACTGGGTGACTTTCACTTTCACTTTTACTTGATTCATTTTCTATTAAGGTATGTTTACTTTTACTCAAGCATGACATTTCGATACTTTTTCCACCGTTGTCAATATGTATACCACACTGTAAATTATAGTCATTTGGGGTATTATGAACAGTAAAATATTCTGAAACGTTTTACTGCAGCGTACTATAAATTATAGGGCATTGTGGGAAAATGTTGTGGTCGGGGAAAGAATTGCTGTATTTCGAATGGTACTGTAATTCCACCCCACAGAATACAGTACTATCGTACCGTATCTTTGGAGCGCCAAATGCCTTTTGACCACTAGTGGGTGCATGGTACAGTTGTTTCTGGCTCCTTAACCTGTTTTGAGGCGTGCCTTGTAAGAGGCTATATTTGTATTTCAAAATAACAATCATTTCATTCCTTGATTACATTGAGACACATTGAGACACAATAACTCATAATGTCAATTATGTTTTTTAAGACATTTTGTGAAATGAAAAGATAAAATGTCTTGAGTCAATAAGTATTCAAACCCATTCTGTGTGCAATAATAGTGTTTTACCTTATTTTTTAACGACTACTTCATCTCTGTACCCCACACATACAATCATCTGTAAGTTCCTTCAGTCGAGCAGTGCATTTCAAACACAGACACAACCACAAAGACCAGATAGGTTTTCCAATGCCACACAAAGAAGGGGAACTATTGGTAGATGGGTCATTTTTTTTTAAAGCAGACATTGAGTATCCTTTTGAGCATGGTGAAGTTATTAATTACACCTTGGATGGTGTATCAATACACCCAGTCACTACAAATACACAATTGTTCTTCCTAATCCAGAGAGGAAGGAAACCACTCAGGGATTTCACCATGAGGCCAATTGTGACTTTAAAACCGTTACTGTCACACCCTGACCTGTTTCACCCGTCTTGGCTTTCCCCCATTATCCCCTGTGTATTTATACCTGCGTTTTCTGTTTGTCTGTTGCCAGTTCGTCCTGTTTTGTCTGTTAGGTCTTACCAGCGTGTTTCCCATTTCTCTAGTTCTTGCTTTCTAGTCTTCCCGGTTCCAACCTTTCTGCCTGCCCTGACCCTGAGCCTGCCTGCCGTTCTGTACCTTTTTGACTCTGCCTTGGATTACAAACCTCTGCCTGCCCTCAACCTGCCTTTTTGCCTGCCCCTTTGTTATATTAAATATTCTGAACCATCCGCCTACTGTGTCTGCATCTGGGTCATATCCTGAGTCGTGATAGTACGAACTGGCCCCTACCTACCTCCATAGTGCAGCGTCAACGCTTCCTGGTGTTTGCTAATTTCTACCACCACTTCATCCAGGGCTACAGTACCCTGGCATCCCCCCTCTCTGCACTCACCTCACCTAAGGCTCCATTCACTTGGCCAGCTAACCGGTTATTTGTCCCAGATTCCTCTAACCTCATCTGCCATTCCGGCTCTCATCGGACCTTGCCTTTCATTCGACAACGGTTTTGATAGCCCACCATGGTTCATGACGTCTCCACATTCATTGCTGTTTGCACTGTGTGTGTACAGAGCAAGACTCCGTGGCAAGCTACGGCAGTCCTCCTTCAACCACTCCCTGATCCCATATATCCCTGAACTTTATCACTGGTCTCCCTCCGTCCGATGGCAAAAGCACCATCCTTACAGTAGTGGATAGTTTTTCAGCCACCCATTTCATTCCCCTTCCCAAGTTACCCTCAACCAAGGAGACGGCCCAGCTCATGGTATAGCACATCTTCCGGATCCATGGACTTCCGGTCGATATGGTCTCCGAAGGTGGTCCTTAGTACTGGTCCCGATTCTGGAAGGCGTTCTGCACCCTCATCGGCCAGCCTGTACTCCGGGTTTCATCCCCAATCTATCGGCCAGTCAGAGCGAGCCAATCAGGACCTGGAGACGACTCTTTGTTGCCTCGTCTCTGCCAACCCAACCACCTGGAGCCAGCAACTCGTGTGGGTGGAGTACGCCCGCAACACCCTTCCCTGCTCGGCCACTGGTCTCTCACCCTTCGAGTGTTCCTTGGATTACCAGCCTCCGCTCTTCCCTGAGCAAGAGGAAGAAGTCAGCATACCCTCGACCCAGATGTTCTTCCGTCGCTGTCGGCTTACCTGGAAGAGAGCCCGGTCCGCTCTTCTTAAGATCACCTCCAGGTATCGGCGACAGGCGGATCGCCACAGGACCCCGGCTCCCGCTATCGTTTCGGGCAGAAGGTATGGCTCTCCACTCAGGATCTGCCCCTCTGGCTGGTGTCCCGTAAAATTCCCCCCCCCCCCGCTTTATTGGCCCATTCCCCATCTCTAAAATCCCGAGCCCCACTGCTGTTCGTCTTCTCTTGCCCCGCATCCTCCATATACATCCCACGTTCCATGTGTCTAGGATTAAACCTTTGACTCACAGCCCTTTGTCTCCTGTTTCCAGGCCCACCCCTCCTGCCCGTTGCATCGACAGCCGTCCGGCATACACGGTGAGGCGCCTCCTGAACTTTCAACCTTGGGGCAGGGGATTCCAGTACCAGGTTGACTGGGAGGGTTATGGCCCAGAAGAGAGGTGCTGAGTCCCCGCTAGGAACATCCTGGATCCAGCCCCCATCGCTGAGTTCTGCTGCAAAACCCAGGTCAACCAGGTATGTGCTCAGGTAGGCACGCCTGGGGGGGGGGGGGGGGGACGACTGTCACACCCTGATCTGTTTCACCTGTCTTCTGCTTGTCTCCACCCCCCACCGGGTGTTCAACCCCCACCAGATGTCTCCTATTTTCCCCCATTTTCCCCTGTGTATTTATACCTGCGTTTTCTGTTTGTCTGATGCCAGTTTGTCTTGTTTTGTTAGGCCTTATGAGCGTGTTTCCCATTTCTCCAGTTCTCTAGTTGTTGTTTTCTAGTCTTCCCGGTTCCAACCTTTCTGCCTGCCCTGACCCTGAGCCTGCCTGCCGTTCTGTTCCTTTTTGACTCTGCCTGCCCTTGACCTGCCTTTCTGAAGGCACTGTACATGTTGTGCCTGTGTAGAGAAGGCTTAATGAGATTGGGTGTAGATTCCCAGTGGACCATGGGCCTAAGAGTGAGGTGTGTTGTATGCAGCTACGGGAGGAAGTTGTCAACAGAGACAACCCTTTCACTCTGACCCTTGACATCAGCACTTCCGGATCACATAGTAGTAGACATTACTAAGGTTATTTAGAGCCCCAGGGGTGTTTCACATGACTCCAGACACATCTTGTTCTACAAATCGCCATCGCACACCCCTGCTCCCTGTAGGACCCTCCTCGTCATATTTAAACCTTACACCCCAACCAACTATCTCGAAACACCACCCACTCAAACCCCAGTGATGTCACATCCTGTCATGTCAGCTTAATGACACATACTGGGCCCATCCCTGCATGACTGTTTGATCTCAGTCAGAGTATTAGAGAGGGTCGTGTCACTAGCTGATGGGGTCAGTGATGACTAAAGCTGGTGCAGAAGTTTGGAAAACAGCACATCCCTTCTAAGGCCACGCATGACTAAAACTCATTAGCACCACAACTTGCCCTGGAGAAATCACCAACACTGATACCCTGGTTATTAGCTTACTGTGGTTTCATGACGGAAGCCATTTGCCATACTGTACCCATGAGAGGAGGTTCATATTCATTGATCACTGGAGCTAGAACAAGGTATTATACCAAAACATGTACTAACTACGCAACTATAAACCAATCGATATGTCCCAGCACATTAGTATAGTGAAATGTTACAATGTTGTTACAGTGTAATTCCAAAGGTATAAGCACACATAAGCAGATGTAAAGGCAGATATGTCGCTGAATTCAGACCAGCAGAATGTAAAATACGTAATAACCCAGGGAGCCTCAAACCCCTGTGTAAAACCTGTGTCTGCATGGACCTGCAGTGGACACACAGAGACACAGTGTTATGTCTGGGCTATCTGCGCCCATTAGGCCAAACTCCGGGGTGAAAAGAGGTCAGGGTGAGGTCACAAGGGGGTTCCCACAGTTAGAGTATCCCACTCCCATCACTTCCCAAACTACCACAGGAAGGAAGGAGAGGGACAATCATTACATAGTGCTCTTCTGGTCTCTTCACTCTGATTTGTAGCAGTGTGAGAATCTATACCCTGTGGTCCCCTCACTGAGAGACGCTTTGATGTCACTGCTCCACTCATTACCCGCCACAGTGATATCCTTTTCCCATTTCTCTCCTTTTATTCTCTTTAATTCATCCTCTATTTCAGCCCCCTGGTCGCCCTCTGCTCTGCTCTGTATCTCCTCCATCCCTCTCTCAATGTCGTTGGAGTGGTGGAGCTCCCCTCCATTAGAAAGAATATTACAGTTTACACCGTTTCATTTGCATCACCCTGCCACACCTCTCACTGATCATCCCTCCTTCCCCTGCCTTACTATGTAGATAGAGTATATCCACACTCCATAGTTCAGTGTTGCTGAAATCACGCCACACATTCCATCGTATCCACCAGTGAAGTAGAGCTCCCTGAAGCATACTGAATCAGTGCAGGAAAGCACAAATACGCATGTCAAGCCTCACTCAACACCGCAACACATTTTTCCTCTACTGTCAGAGCTGTGATTGGAGGCCCACTGAAACCTCCATAAGCTCTGCCTAACAGAACATGGGGTTGCTCCATTCCAGAGAGAAAGCGAGAGAGAGGAATAATAGAAAGGTGTGTGTACACACATGCACGTGTGGCAAGGATGAAGTGGAAGTGACAGCTTGAATAAAGTGCATGAAAGTGTGTGTGTCTCTTTCCACACAGATTTGTGAATTTTCCTTTCTCCATTTTCCTCCTCCCAAAAGCCAGATAAGGCACAATACCATTGGCCATAATGGCTGATGATTATTCTGGAGCTTTCATCACTTCTTCTGTGTCTTCCTGTCTCCATGGCTGTCCAGTCTGACACAAGTGGAGCAGACTTAGCGGGAGAGGTGTGATGAGGTTGAGACCATTGTGAGAATGTGTGTGAGAGACAGACAGGACAAACAAACTGGGTCAAAGAGAGTGAATGTGTGTATGTGCACATATTTAGGGGGCAGTGAGGATGGGTGTGTTTCAACATAGATTTTATTTCAGGGTGCCAGTCTTCATTTGCATAATTGTATTCCCCATGAGCAACAAAGAGGAGTGAGGAAGGTGAGAGATATGGAAACAAAAACACAAGTGATGAGGGAATAATGGTGGCCTTGAAGGGCCATTTGAGGAGCTACATTTCCCTGAATCACTGTTTAATATAGGGCAATCCAAGTTCCAGAAATCATTTGGCACAGTTCTTAAGTGGTAAACCCCTCCAACAACTGCTTTAACAATCCAAATGTACTGTAGATAGCAACTATCATAAAAAACTAAACCATTCACTATCTTAGTTGCGTCTCCAAATGCCAGTGGTAAGACACAGAAAATGGTAGACACCTGGAATGATTTAACATAACACTCCACAACTAGGGCTGACGACTACTAGTGTACAGACAGACTGGAATGATTTAACATAACACTCCACAACTAGGGCTGACGACTACTAGTGTACAGACAGACTGGAATGATTTAACATAACACTCCACAACTAGGGCTGACGACTACTAGTGTACAGACAGACTGGAATGATTTAACATAACACTCCACAACTAGGGCTGACGACTACTAGTGTACAGACAGACTGGAATGATTTAACATAACACTCCACAACTAGGGCTGACGACTACTAGTGTACAGACAGACTGGAATGATTTAACATAACACTCCACAACTAGGGCTGACGACTACTAGTGTACAGACAGACTGGAATGATTTAACATAACACTCCACAACTAGGGCTGACGACTACTAGTGTACAGACAGACTGGAATGATTTAACATAACACTCCACAACTAGGGCTGACGACTACTAGTGTACAGACAGACTGGAATGATTTAACATAACACTCCACAACTAGGGCTGACGACTACTAGTGTACAGACAGACTGGAATGATTTAACATAACACTCCACAACTAGAGCTGACGACTACTAGTGTACCTGTAAGGGCTCATGGGAAGACAGGCGTACAGGCAGAGATGGGCAGGTGTAGGGAGAGAGTAGGGTCTGATGGGATGGCAGGTGTATATATAGACAGGTGTAGGGAGAGAGTAGGGTCTGATGGGATGGGAAGGGGAACATTTGAACATCTTGGACATGTTCTGTTGTAATCTCCACCCGGCACAGCCAGAAGAGGACTGGCCACCCCTCATAGCCTGGTTCCTCTCTAGATTTCTTCCTAGGTTCTGGCCTTTCTAGAGAGTTTTTCCTAGCCACCGTGCTTCTACACCTGCATTGCTTGCTGTTTGGGGTTTTAGGCTGGGTTTCTGTACAGCACTTTGTGACATCAGCTGATGTAAGAAGGGATTTATAAATACATTTGATTGATTGATGGGACAGCGGGTATATAGATGGGCAGGTGTAGGGAGAGAGTGGGGTCTGATGGGACAGCGGGTATATAGATGGGCAGGTGTAGGGAGAGACTAGGGTCTGATGGGACAGCGGGTATATAGATGGGCAGGTGTAGGGAGAGACTAGGGTCTGATGGGACAGCGGGTATATAGATGGGCAGGTGTAGGGAGAGACTAGGGTCTGATGGGACAGCGGGTATATAGATGGGCAGGTGTAGGGAGAGACTAGGGTCTGATGGGACAGCGGGTATATAGATGGGCAGGTGTAGGGAGAGACTAGGGTCTGATGGGACAGCGGGTATATAGATGGGCAGGTGTAGGGAGAGACTAGGGTCTGATGGGATGGCAGGTGTATAGATGGGCAGGTGTAGGGAGAGACTAGGGTCTGATGGGACAGCGGGTATATAGATGGGCAGGTGTAGGGAGAGACTAGGGTCTGATGGGACAGCGGGTATATAGATGGGCAGGTGTAGGGAGAGACTAGGGTCTGATGGGACAGCGGGTATATAGATGGGCAGGTGTAGGGAGAGACTAGGGTCTGATGGGATGGCAGGTGTATAGATGGGCAGGTGTAGGGAGAGACTAGGGTCTGATGGGACAGCGGGTATATAGATGGGCAGGTGTAGGGAGAGACTAGGGTCTGATGGGACAGCGGGTATATAGATGGGCAGGTGTAGGGAGAGACTAGGGTCTGATGGGACAGCGGGTATATAGATGGGCAGGTGTAGGGAGAGACTAGGGTCTGATGGGACAGCGGGTATATAGATGGGCAGGTGTAGGGAGAGACTAGGGTCTGATGGGACAGCGGGTATATAGATGGGCAGGTGTAGGGAGAGACTAGGGTCTGATGGGATGGCAGGTATATAGATGGGCAGGTGTAGGGAGAGACTAGGGTCTGATGGGACAGCGGGTATATAGATGGGCAGGTGTAGGGAGAGACTAGGGTCTGATGGGATGGCAGGTGTATAGATGGGCAGGTGTAGGGAGAGACTAGGGTCTGATGGGACAGCGGGTATATAGATGGGCAGGTGTAGGGAGAGACTAGGGTCTGATGGGACAGCGGGTATATAGATGGGCAGGTGTAGGGAGAGACTAGGGTCTGATGGGATGGCAGGTATATAGATGGGCAGGTGTAGGGAGAGACTAGGGTCTGATGGGATGGCAGGTGTATAGATGGGAAAGGGTAGGAGCGGATAGGGAGGTGGTTAGCTGGGACTGCGGGTGGATGATGGATGATGGATGGTGTTGATACAGGAGCGTGCGCCCTGCTTTATCTGGGCAGCAGAAGGCAGGCCTGTCTGTGTGATGGGTGAGCTGTCAGCTCTTTGTTTACGGGGCACGGCCCATCTCACATCTCACAGCCCTCATTCTGCTCCTGGATCTCACAAATATGGCTACGTACTATCTCTCTACCTCAACAGGGTGTCTAGGGTGTCTCTCTACCACTGTCTCTCCACCTCTCTGTCTCTCTACCTACACTACCTCTCTGTCTCTCCACCTCTCTGTCTCTCCACCTCTCTGTCTCTCTACCTACACTACCTCTCTGTCTCTCCACCTCTCTGTCTCTCCACCTCTCTGTCTCTCTACCTACACTACCTCTCTGTCTCTCCACCTCTCTGTCTCGCCACCTCTCTGTCTCTCTACCTACACTACCTCTCTGTCTCTCCACCTCACTGTCTCTCCACCTCTCTGTCTCTCTACCTACACTACCTCTCTGTCTCTCCACCTCTCTGTCTCTCCACCTCTCTGTCTCTCTACCTACACTACCTCTCTGTCTCTCTACATCTTTATCTCTCTTCCTCTACCTCTTTAATTCTCTCTGTCTCTCTACCACTTTCTCTCTTCCTCTACCTCTAATTCTCTCTGTCTCTCTACATCTCTATCTCTCTTCCTCTACCTCTTTAATTCTCTCTGTCTCTCTACCTCTCTTCCTCTACCTCTTTAACTCTCTGTCTCTGTCTCTCTACCTCCTCATTTACTGCTCATTAATTTTGTATTTTCCTCAATAAATTCCTCCTTCTAATAAATTATATTTGATGGGTGTTTGAAAGGTAGTTCTTGAGTCGTTTGAACAACACAATCATCAGCCCTTAGCTGTTCTAATAATATGCAGGTGTGTAGGCCTTGTTGTGCATTTAAATGACCAATTAGACCAACTGTTGTGAATGGAATTAGGATCTTAAGGATATTTCAGTCCATAGAGGGAGGAATAGAGAGAGAGAGAGAGAGAGAGAGAGAGAGAGAGAGAGAGAGAGAGAGAGAGAGAGAGAGAGAGAGAGAGAGAGAGAGAGAGAGAGAGAGAGAGAGAGAGAGAGAGAGAGAGAGAGAGAGATGGGAGAGAGAGAGAGAGAGAGAGAGAGAGAGAGAGAGAGAGAGAGAGAGAGAGAGAGAGAGAAAGAAAGAGGAAGATGGAATAGGAGAGATTAATTTATGAGCATAACCCAACCATATCCCCATGAGTTGTACACTTCTAATTAACGAGTCGTTGGTTTATCAGTCTCCGGCTGGTGATTGCTCTTTTTAATCATTTCTCAGCTTTTTCTTCTTCTCTTCTATCACTTCTTCGCGCTCTTATCATCTAACCGCCCTCCTCCCATCCCTCCCTCTTTTCCAACCCCTCTTTGTTTTAACTTTACTTGATTTCATCATGTTCTGGTTGTAGTGTGATGTTCTCAAGCTGTGATGTTAAGCAACAGAAATACCTATTATATGGGTCAGTAGAATGATGTGGGCCTAGCAGTACACTGTAACTGGGATCATTAACTGGGTTTATCCTTGTACGCTACACTGTACCACAAACCAAATAAAGTCAGTTCTCTCATTGATGCAGGTCAACATAAGTTGCACACATTCAGGCCTTTTCTCCTGACTCATCCAGAATTAGACCTAATGTCCTCTATATAGCACCAGAATCCTTTCCCTTTGTTAGCGTGATTGATTTGGACCCCTGAAATGTGCCTGTCAAATTGATCGATCTGCCTACCTGACGGGAGGTTTATCCCTGCGCCTGCTGCCATCGTGATGAATGGCGGTTGACGTGCTGACAGAGCTGCAGTTATGGCTTCTTTAATTTACCCTCCGTACCGCGCTGGCAGAGACTCATAACAAGGTGACATGTCGCTGTAATGGTCAAGCTCAGTCACCCCATGTTGGAGGGCTGGGGGTGAGGGAGGGTGGAGAGAGATGGGGTGGGGGCACTGATTCAATGTTTCCTGTCCTCCATGTGGTCAAGGTGTTATTGAGAGGCTGGGTGTTATCTCTGTCTCTCTGGGCCTAGTGGGGAGCGTTAGCCCCCAGTCTCATGGAGCGGAGAGGCTGGCTGTTCTGTTCTGTAGGCCACGTCCTCCAGGGTGGGTTATAACTCATCTCCAGCGGCTGGGGAGAGAGTCTTATCTCATGCCTTCTCTCCCTCTACTCGCTCTGTCTCAGACAGGGAAGACATTTCTTTGTGCCCGGGTGTGTGTGTGTATAGTTGGGTTTAAGGTGAGTGAATAAGGGTGTCTGTTTGGCGTGTCTCTGGGAATGTATGTGTGTGTAGGTGTATGTGGATTGCATTTGAGTAGAAATGCATCCTCCTTATATGTGCTTATATGTGTAAAGGTGTGTGCATCATGTGTGTGTTGTTGACTGTATGCACACTACAGTATGTGTCAATACGAGAGTGTGTACACATCCATTTACGGAGGTGTCATCTTCTAAGGCAGCGTTTCCCAAACCAGGGGTCGCGCTTAGTTCATAGAACTGGGGTTACATCAGTAACCTCCGGTAGCAGCTAGATGCGGTTGTAGTAAACAGAGTGGTTTCTGTTTTTTCCCACAAATGTGGCCCTATGTTTTGAACAGTTCAAGCTACAAAACATTATGACACCATCACTGAAAGATAAGACTCTCGGGAACATATATGCGTCTTCTGTTTCCCTTTGCAATGTCCACAAGCCGCGCAGGACTCATTAGAACAGATTGGACAAGACCAGGAACTAAATCAGGCTGAGGGGAAAAAGAACATCATCAATGATGAGGTTCTTTTCCACAAAGGAGATCATATAAAATGATTGCCTGATGATCTTCTTAACTTCCCAATGTCTTTCTGATTCTGATTTCAATCACTTCAAACCATACTTTCTTCATGTTCAAATACTGTAAAAAGTACTCTCAGACTGACTTTGAGTACTCTCAGACTGAGTTTTGGAACCCCTGTTCTAAGGTCTTGTGTAATTGTCTACAGTTATTTGATCACATGAAGGATATTGTTACAGTTGCATCAGAGTCTCCA
The DNA here is from genome assembly GCF_029448725.1 of Salvelinus fontinalis. Classification (NCBI taxonomy): domain Eukaryota; kingdom Metazoa; phylum Chordata; class Actinopteri; order Salmoniformes; family Salmonidae; genus Salvelinus; species Salvelinus fontinalis. The sequence goes on along the minus strand of NC_074667.1, from coordinate 50,063,946 downwards.
TACCATCCGTCCTTACGCCCTCTCCCCTCAGTCTGATCCCTGCATGCCGCCTCTCTGTCATCTCAGCCTATCAATCAACATTTATTAATTCTGGAGTCGAGGCCGATCAAAGACAGAATTCCTAGGAGGAGAGCAGATAAGGCCTATCTCATTAATAAGTGCTTTACCATCGGAGAGGCCCAAACAGCTCACCCTGCCAGCCTCCCTTTGATATCTAGCTATCCATCCGTTTCATTCTGTCAAAGAGAGAGAGAGTAGAGGGCTACAGCGGATTGTCATACCATACACAAAAACACACATGGAGACTGGCACATACAAACAAATGCAAATGAAAACGGAGGTTCTGGTAAAAGGCAGCATTACACCCCTCCTAAAAACTGACTGTGGGAAAAATTATATTGGAACAGTTTGGATGTTGTGCATAAATTGCATAGATTTGGAGTCTGCATACAAGCAAACTCTCCTACCAAGCTGTAGAATCAACATGCTTACAGGCTGGGCTGAAGAACAGATGTCACTAAGGCAATGTGTTAATATACTGTAAATACTACTGTACTGTAGTGCACTCTTGGAAAAAAGGGTTATAAGGGTTCTAAAAAGGGTATTTTTGTTTCCACGTAGAACCCTTTTGGGATCCATGTAGAACCCTCTGTGGAAAGGGTCTGTGGTGTAAAGTACTTAAGTAAAAATACTTTAAAGTACTACTAGTTGTTTTTTGGGGTATCTGTACTTTACTTTACTATTTATATTTTTGAGAACTTGTACTTCACTACATTCCTAAAGAAAATGTTGTACTTTTTACTCCATACATTTTCCCAAACAACACAAAGTACTTGTTACATTTCGAATGCTTTGCAGGACAGGAAATTTGTAAAATTCACACACTTATCAAGAGAACACGTGGTCATCCCTACTGCTATGGTCTGGAGGACTCATAGCAGTATGAGTCCTCCAGACCAACACAAATGCATCTTTTGTAAATGAATGTGTGAGAGTTGGAGTGTGCCCCTGGCAATCCGTACATTTTTAAAACAAGAAAATGCTGTTGTCTGCGTTGCCTAATATAAGGAATTTGAAATGATTTATTCTTTTACTTCTTCTTTTGATACTTAAGTACATTTTAGCAATTACATTTACTTTTGATACTTAAGTATATTTAAATCCAACTACTTTTAGACTTTTACTCAAGTAGTATTTTACTGGGTGACTCGCTTTTACTTGAGTAACTTTCTATGAAGGTATCTTTACTTTTACGAAGGTATAACACTTGGGTACTTTTTCCACCACTGTAAAGGGTCATACATGAAACCCAAAATGGTTCTACCTGGAACCAAAAGAGTTCTGCCGATGAGCAAGGCAGTTAACCCACTGTTCCCCGGGTGCCAATGACGTGGATGTTGTTTAAGGCAGCCCCCCACACCTCTCTGATTCAGATGGGTTGGGTTATTTCATTTATTTCTTGAACCTTTATTTAACTAGGCAAGTCAGTTAAGAACAAATTCTTATTTACAATGACAGCCTATTCCGGACCACGCTGGGCCAATTGTGCTCCGCCCTATGAGACTCCCAATCATGTCGGTTGTGATACAGCCTGGAATTGAACCAGGGTCTGTAGTGACACGTCTTGCAATGAGATGCAGTGCCTTAGATTGCTGCGCCACTCGGGAGCCCCAAAATACTGAAGACACATTTCAGTTGAATGCATTCTGTTGTACAACTGACTAGGTATCCCCCTTTCCCTTTCTACCTGGAACCAAAAGGGTTATTTAACTAGGCAAGTCAGTTAAGGTTCTCCTATGGGGACAGCCAAAGAACCCTTTTAGGTTCTATATAGCACTTTTTTTCTAAGAGTGTACAGTATACAAGATATTAGAACATGAAGGTGAGATATTGAGAGGAGGATCAATAGGAGGAGAGTAAGGGTTAAGAGGGTTTAGCGGGTAGCTAGAAAAGAGTGATGGACAAAAGACGAGAGAAGAAATGAATTAGGCTGATCGACAGGGAGACGGGAGAAATGAGAAAAAGGGAAATGGGAAGGAGAGAAAGAATGAGGCATTATTTTGTTGTACTCTGCTTGGTTTTCTGTAAGAGTAGCTCAGAGAGATAAGGCTAAAAGGTCCTTCAGCCTGTTTCTGAACAATCCCTGCTGTGTGTGTGTGTATTCTCTCTCTCTCTCTCTGATATTCAGGAGAAATATTCTACCCTTCTCTACAGGGCTAAAATAACATATTCACATGGCGTTTCAACCTCTATTCCCTAATCGTTAAAAGCAGAGCATTAAGACAAACACAAACTAAGCAGGATTTAGAAGAACAAAAACACAAGCGCGAGACCTTCATCTCTTTGGCTCCTGTCATGAAAAGACTTCCTTTAAAAGGAGGAAAGGGGGAGCGTCAAAGGCTCAGGTCACAATGTTTACAAAGACCACTTTTAATCCAATCACAGCTTCTCCCTACTTTTATTTGTCTTTTCATGGGTTTAAAATTAAATGAAACGTAATAAAAAAACTAGTTAATTCATACTTAAATATTTTGCTCAGTTTTAAAGCGAAGGGATTGGTTGAAAGAAATAAGTAACTTTAGAAAAGAGAATTACTTTCCGTGGGCTTTAAAAATGATTTATTTTATTTCATTATAATTTTCTTATGCAAATCCATCAAACAACTAAAAATGTATATAAAACATCCAAGCACAATATTGCAATGTGGTTCCAAAAGCAATGACAAAAACTCTACCTACCCCAAGAAGATAGTGTGCTACTGAATTGAGACACAGCAGGCTACCAGCATTAAGAACACCTGCTCTTTCCATGTCATAGACTGACCAGGTGAATCCAGGTGACAGCTATGATCCCTTATTGATGTATCTTGTTAAATCCACTTCAATCAGTGTAGATAAAGGGGAGGAGACAGGTTAAATAATTATTTTTAAGCCTTGAGATAGTTGAGACATGGATTGTGTATGTGTGCCATTCAGAAGGTGAATAGGCAAGATAAAATATTTCAGTTCCTTTAAACAGGGTATGGTAGTAGGTTTCAGGCGCACTGGTTTGTTTCAAGAACTGCAACGCTGCTGGGTTTTTCACGCTCAACAGTTTCCTGTGTGTATCAAGAATGATCCACAGCCCAAAGGACATCCAGCCGACATCCAGACACAACTGTGGGAAGCATTGGAGTCAACATGGGCCAGCATCCCTGTGGAATGCTTTCAACACCTTGTAAAGTACATGCCTTGACGAATTGAGGTGGTGGGAGGTTGTGTAACTCAATATTAGGAAGATGTTCCTAATGTTTGGTATACTCAGTGTATACCTACAGTAATGAGGGACTGGATTTAACACAACTATAACTAAAGCATCTGCTGACACGTCGTCATGCACTCAAAACTGAGAAAATGAACGCAGATACAGTTCACTTCTCCCGCTTTCTCTCGCTCTCCCTCCTCTATCTCTGACCTGTGGTTGTGAGTTGTGCGCTTGAGGGTTTGAATAACTGTCTGGTGCCAGGCTGCTTAGCCCTGTGGGGTTGTGGGAGATGAAGCAGAGGTCAGTGAATGAGGTAGGGGCAGGGGAAGGAGGGAGAGAAGAGACATGGGATGGTCATGCTGTCTGTGTGGATTGAGGGATGGAGGGATGGCAAGATGAGGGGATAGAGGGATGGAGGGATGGCAAGATGAGGGGATAGAGGGATGGAGGGATGGCAAGATGAGGGGATATAAACTATTGAGCACAGACCACTAGACCTCCACCTGACCTTGATCATGTGATCAGCATTTTCTTCACAAAAGAGAAGACCCCAAAACAAAATGAACAGGCTAGATAGCATAGATAGCAAACGAATTGCAAAGAAATACAGATAATTGCCTTGATAGCATCAAATTATACATTATTTTGTTCTCATGTTATTGAGCCACTGTGCTTTAAAAAAAATCTAATAAAAGATATCACTAAAATAAACTGAACTCTCATGTCACAATGTCAGTATGCCCTGAGCCATATTCACTGTCTAGCTGTGAGACCTTGCCCTCCATGCACCCAGTGTAACTGTTGAGACCCACAGTCAGATGAAAGGGAAGTCACCCCTCTGGGATGAACTCCTTGTGAGTTTGAGAGGGCTGGCGGCTGCCTCCCTGGGTGGCTCACCCTGAACCAAGGGTCTGGTTGTGATTTTGTGTTGTGGACTGTAAGCCATGGCAGTCTCCTTTTTTCCCCAGGATGCCTTGGGTAATGTGGCCAGGGTGAGGATGGGGTCAGAGGGGCTCCCAGTCAGCAGTGTCCTGAGGGGGAATCTGCTGTGGGATGGAGATGGGGTGGGGGGTGGAGGGGATCTCTCAGGACCAGTACCCCTCCCAAATCAAAACAAACAAACTCAGCAACCCTCTGATCTAATCTAGCCAGGCTAAACTCTATTCACAACACTCATCACCAGGCACACTGAAGCATCCCAACCAAACTCAGCAAAGGGACTGTCTTTTTGTTGTGAGTTCAAAAAGGGTCCTGACCACTGGGGTATACAGGATTGTATTATTGTCTTATAAACCCTTAGGTTAATTTCTCCCTGCTACATCTCTGCCACCTGGACAGGTAGGGCCATACCATTCTCATCATCTAAGACAAGTAGACAACCCTTTGTTAGAGTGGGACAGATGAACTGGGGAGATCACATGTTACTGACAGAATGTTAAACAGTGCACACACCCATATACATGTACAGTACATCTACATCTATGTGCACGTAAACACTGAAGCTTACACAAAAAGGGAAGGGGGGGGTCAAACTTACAGTAAGTTTGGTGGGATAATGTTAGCTTCAGTTTTTAGATAAAAAGCTGGGTCATGTTGTTTTTGCAAAATAGAATGCAGATTATTCTGTGGTGTGATATGAGTCAGGATTAGACATTAAACACCTATTCTTTCCTTTCATATACACTGCTCAAAAAAATAAAGGGAACACTTAAAAAACACAATGTAACTCCAAGTCAATCACACTTCTGTGAAATCAAACTGTCCACTTAGGAAGCAACACTGATTGACAATAAACTTCACATGCTGTTGTGCAAATGGAATAGACAAAAGGTGGAAATTATAGGCAATTAGCAAGACACCCCCCAAAACAGGAGTGATTCTGCAGGTGGTGACCACAGACCACTTCTCAGTTCCTATGCTTCCTGGCTGATGTTTTGGTCACTTTTGAATGCTGGCGGTGCTCTCACTCTAGTGGTAGCATGAGACGGAGTCTACAACCCACACAAGTGGCTCAGGTAGTGCAGTTCATCCAGGATGGCACATCAATGCGAACTGTGGCAAAAAGGTTTGCTGTGTCTGTCAGCGTAGTGTCCAGAGCATGCAGGCGCTACCAGGAGACAGGCCAGTACATCAGGAGACGTGGAGGAGGCCGTAGGAGGGCAACAACCCAGCAGCAGGACCGCTACCTCCGCCTTTGTGCAAGGAGGTGCACTGCCAGCGCCCTGCAAAATGACCTCCAGCAGGCCACAAATGTGCATGTGTCTGCTCAAACGGTCAGAAACAGACTCCATGAGGGTGGTATGAGGGCCCGACGTCCACAGGTGGGGGTTGTGCTTACAGCCCAACACCGTGCAGGACGTTTGGCATTTGCCAGAGAACACCAAGATTGGCAATTTCGCCACTGGCGCCTTGTGCACTTCACAGATGAAAGCAGGTTCACACTGAGCACATGAGCACATGTGACAGACGTGACAGAGTCTGGAGACGCCGTGGAGAACGTTCTGCTGCCTGCAACATCCTCCAGCATGACCGGTTTGGCGATGGGTCAGTCATGGTGTGGGGTGGCATTTCTTTGTGGGGCCGCACAGCCCTCCATGTGCTCGCCAGAGGTAGCCTGACTGCCATTAGGTACCGAGATGAGATCCTCAGACCCCTTGTGAGACCATATGCTGACACATGCACATTTGTGGCCTGCTGAAGGTCATTTTACAGGGCTCTGGCAGTGCACCTCCTTGCACAAAGGCGGGGGTAGCGGTCCTGCTGCTGGGTTGTTGCCCTCCTACGGCCTCCTCCACGTCTCCTGATGTACTGGCCTGTCTCCTGGTAGCGCCTGCATGCTCTGGACACTACGCTGACAGCATTCTTCACAAACTTACAGTAAGTTTGACACCCCCCTTCCCTTTTTGTGTAAGCTTGAGTGTTCACGTGCACGTCTATGCAGATGTAGATGTACTGTGCATGTATATGGGTGAGTGCACTGTTCAGCGTTCTTCACAACTTTGAACCACAACCCATGGGTGAGTTGTATGAGGATTTTCTGTGAATTGTTGTCTTCAACATACTTTCAAGGTTTTATTTTGACATGGTTCAAACTTTAGACTAAGCCTTTAACAGGGTAACTGTTAACCCAACACAATGCTAAACATCTTCACTTCCTGTAGCTGAGTATTGTCCAATCACAGTGCAGTATGTCAGCTGACCTCAGAGTAGATGAGGTCAAGCTAAGGTTATTCAACCATTCCAAAACAAAAACAGATGGAGAGCCCTGAACTACTCAACATCTACTGTCGGTTTCATATCTTTAGGGCCATGTTGTCCATCTCATATGGGGTGGTGAGATAATGTTAACTTTAGTTTTAGATAAAAAGCTGGGTCATGTTGTTTTTGCAAAATAGAATGCAGATTATTCTGTGGTGTGATATGAGTCAGGATTAGACATTAAACTCCTATTCTTTCCTTTAATATATATAGGATTGACTTAGTGAAACAAATAAATAAACAATGAGACACACACTAGCCCAGAGTCAGAGGTAGTGACCTATTCTGTACTGATAGGTCCCGTGGGTACAAATAAGCAGCTCATTGGTTCTCTAACACCACACACTTGTCCGTTTGTCTGCCTGCCTGCCCCCAACATCATGTATGTACCCATGTCGGCCGTCTGTCTGCCCTCCCTTTTACTTACGTTCTATCTATATTTGCTTTTTTGTTTGCTTATTTTCTGCCTTATCACTCCATCTCGAATTCAACTCCATGATTCAGATAAACATGGAGGCCTCACTAAATCTCTCTCTCTCGCTCTCTTTTTCTCTCCGTCTCCATTATCTCCTATTGTACACAGATGAGATGTAATTGTGATTTAACAGAGGTGTGACAGTGAGGACACAAGACCTTCGTCATGAGGAAAAAAATGAATAAGATAAGCGATAGATGGAAATATGTACAGCACGTTATCAGCGATGTTAATTGTTTCCGCATGAGGATAATGGAGAGAGGCAGGAACCTGAGAATATCCTCCCTGTTCCCTTGGCCTGTTTATGACTCCAGAGGTCAACAGCAGGTTACACTTTTCACCTCCTCAGTCTGAATGGAGACACTTAATACCCCTCCACCTCCATGAAACCATTACAGTATCCCCTTAAACCAAACAACAACACAGATCTACTCTGAACCACAACACTTCACGACACCAAACAACACAGATCTACTCTGAACCACAACACCAAACAACACAGATCTACTCTGAACCACAACACTTCACGACACCAAACACAGATCTACTCTGAACCACAACACTTCACGACACCAAACAACACAGATCTACTCTGAACCACAACACCAAACAACACAGATCTACTCTGAACCACAACACTTCACGACACCAAACACAGATCTACTCTGAACCACAACACTTCACGACACCAAACAACACAGATCTACTCTGAACCACAACACCAAACAACACAGATCTACTCTGAACCACAACACTTCACGACACCAAACAACACAGATCTACTCTGAACCACAACACTTCACGACACCAAACAACACAACACAATAGTACAAGGCAATGTCACAATGCTTCACCCCCACTGTGCCAGGGTCTGTGAGGAGACTAGTGAGGAGGCTGTAGTGTAGTCTACTGCAGGGTGATAAGCAGTGGGCACCAGACCCGCGTGGGGGCGATGTCAGCGCCGGTCAGGTGTGTCCAAACAGCGCAGACAGGCAGGCAGGCAGGCGGGCGGGCTGGCGTCAGCGGCCACATGCGTGTCTAGGCACACAACACACCAAGTGCCCGCATACTGCAGTTCCCACACACGTGTGCAAAGAGTACTTAGTCCCAGCATCACGCACCAGCGGCAACAGCAATGTGAAAAATTCAAACAGGGACAAAGGTACACCACGGGGGAAGGGGTGTGGGTGGGGGGTGAGGAAGTAGGTCAGGCAGGGCCCGGGGTTGAGCGAGGTAGAGGCCAGGGACAAGGGGAATGAGACACAAGTGACATGAACTAGCTTTTCTAAGAAAGTTAACACACTTTGGATTTCACTGTAATGTAGTTTCATTTACTGTAATATTGAATTCCTACTAGGTAAAACTAAGTCAAAGTCCAAATGTTGATGTTTAAAATTCAAACCACCAGAACAGCCGCCACGGCAAGTTGTCACAACCTCTAGGATATTACCATAAACATGATCCATATACCCAGAAATATCCCTATGATATATTAATGAATGCGTTTAAACCCACAGTCATTTCCATGGAATAAGATCCTTGAATTCCCCGACTATTTTAAAGTAAAGTTTAACCATGGAAACAACATGGTAATTTTTCTCAATCTCATAAATCCACTACTCATCAGAATTACTGCATGAGTATTGTTTTAAGTCTTGGAGTCAAATTTTTTTTTAAATAGGTTTCACGTGTCCAGCGTTGGAGTTTAGTAGTCCAAGGCCCAAGTTGCTGATACCGTTTACACTCATAGTAATGGGATAATGACTGAAAACCTGACAGCCACAGCTCACAGACACAACAGTATTGTCACAGGTCTCTGCTCCCCTCCTGTGGCTAATAACGGCACATACACTCTGCCTCAGGGCTGAGCTATCATGGCTACAAGCCTTTGAAAAGTCTTTAATTATCAAGACTATAGGATGGAGTTGCTCCATTGACCTTTGATCGACCTAGGACGATGGACGAAGAGAGACACGTTTCGATTTTTTTACTTTTTACCCCCAATGGTAGTTATAGTCTTGTCCCATCGCTGCAACTCTGCTACAGACTCGGGAGAGGTCGAAGGTCAAGAGCCACGCATCCTCGGAAACACGACCCTGCCAAGCTGCACTGCTTCTTGACACACTGGTCGCTTAATCCGGAAGCCAGCTGCACCAATGTGTTGGAGGAAACCGTCCAGCTGGTGCCCGAAGTCAGCCTGCAGGCGCCTGGTGCACCACAAGGAGTCGAAAGAGTGCAATGGGACAATGCCAAACCCTCTCCTTACCCGGACGCCGCTGGACCAATTGTGCGCCACCTCATGGGTCTCCCAGTCACGGTCGGCTGTGACATAGCCTCGGATCAAACCCGGGTCTGTAGTGACGTCTCAAGCACTGCAATGCAGTGCCTTAGGCCGCTGCGCCACTCTGGAGGCCAGAGAGAGAGACATTCAAACTAACCACGCTTAGACATGCGTGGAAGTTGAAGTTGCACACACATATACATTCTGGACTCAGCTCTCTGACTACAGTGGGCTGGAGCGGCCTCCCAAACAATCCGCAACACCCCCACATCTGGTGTGAATTAATGCCTCCCCCCTCCAAGACACACACATAACCCCAAAGACCCACTTAAGAAAATCCCTCTCAACTCCTGAACTTCCGACATGACTTGGGTCAGCGCTCCTGCCCTGAACTCATTAGGAAACACACCACAGCCATGTTATCAGAGTCGGGGAGACAAAGCACACAGTTACAGTAAAGTGAGTGCACACAGGCACACACACACACTTAAACACACGCATGCACACACACAGGCAGACATACATTATGTTCCGGCCCTCCTCCCTCCAAGGGGTGGTTGCTCAGGCTGTATCTGTCACTATCCTTGTGTCAAAGGTGTGGTGTCTAAATGACTGTAGAGAACCTGCTGTATTTAAACAAAAACACTCTGTCTGGCTTATTTGCTCAGTCACTCTTCAAATTGCCTTTTAATAAAGACGCCTTATGTGATGCTGTTGGGAAGTGACCTCATATCTGGATGAAGTAACTGGTATGAGCTGCGCTTTGTTAAACTGGGCAGAGCAAGGCTGAGGTCAGGTCTGGGCAAAGCCCCTACATCAAGTAGCCTGACGACTCACACTAAATTCTTCCGCTGCTCTGTCATTCACTACATACTTTAGTCTGATGAGACTGCCATCATTTAAGTAGTTTATGGTGACGAGGGGTCATTGCTAGAAGGGATTACATTTTTGTCAGAATTGACTTCTCAAAACAGGCTTAGGAGAATGTATCAAATCAAATCGTATTTGTCACATGCACCGAATACAACAGGTGTAGACCTTACAGTGAAATGCTTACATACAAGCCCTTAACCAACAATGCTGTTTTAAGAAAAATAAGGGTTAAGTAAAAAATGTCAAATAAAAGTAACAAATAATTAAAGAGCAGCAATAAAATAACAATAGCGAGGCTTTATACAGGGGGTACCGGTACAGAGTCAATGTCTGGGGGCACTGGTTAGTCAAGGTAATTGAGGTAATATGTACATGTAGGTAGAGTTAAAGTGATTTACGCAGCAGGTTTAAACTTATGCAGCAGGTCAGGAGAATAAACATGGCAGATTAGGATAATTAGGTTAGGAAAAGGGTTAGGGTTAGCTAAAATGCACAAAAACAAAACAAAAAAATCTACTTTCACGTAAATTTGACATCAGCTAGATCACATCTAGAGATGACCGTGACCACTGTGTCGAGGGGCTGTTGTACAAAAGTACAAAGTCATCAGTGATTGGATCTTCTCTAACCAATCAGAGGCTTTGACGAATTTTCAAACTGTGACTTTACCCACGTGTGTTCTGGCTCTAGTCTAACCCATCTAGTGTGACCACATGTCCCGGATGGTGCGGGACAGTCCCACATTTTGTCCCGCGGTCCAGAACTATACAATCATATCCTGCATTTTATCAACCAATTGAAACAACACTATTTAGAAAAAAGGTAGATTTGTCCAGTATTTCAGTCAGACATTCTGACCTGTCTCTTGCAGTCACGTTGGCTTCTGAAAAGAGATATACAGCTCTGGAAAAAATTAAGAGACAACTGTAAAATTATCAGTTTCTCTGGTTTTACTATTTATAGGTACGTGTTTGGGTAAAATTAAAATTCTTGTTTTATTCTATAAACTACTGACATTTCTCCCAACTTCCAAATAAAAATATTGTCATTTGGATCATATATTTGCAGGAATTGACTGGTCAAAATAACAAAAAAGATGCAGTGTTGTCAGACCTTGAATAAACAACACAATACTAATGTTTTAAATGAGGAAGAGTTCAGGAATCAATATTTGGTAGAATAACCCTGATTTTCAATCACAGCTTTCATGCGTCTTGGCATATTCTCCACCAGTCTTTCACATTGATGTTGGGTCACTTTCAAGCAGCTCGGCTTTGTTTGATGGCTTGTGACCATCCATCTTCCTCTTGATCACATTCCAGAGGTTTTCAATGGGGTTCAGGTCTGGAGATTGGGCTGGCCATGACAGGGTCTTGATCTGTTGTGTTCCCGCATGTGCTGCAGGTACCCCCCCCCCCCCCCCCGAGCACCCCATTGGTTCCTGCATGGACCCCCCCCCCCCCCCCCCTCAAGCACTACATCTTTATGCTTGTGACACTTTGAATGTGGGTCAAACGGCAAATTAAAGTATTATCAGAGTTTTTTCGCACCTGCCTCCCAGCTGCTGTGTACCGGAGTACTACTTGCTAGCTAGCAGGAGCAACACCGGTAGACAGTGTCCTTCGTTCCTGCCGGTCCTCACCGTTTTAACACAACTGTGGGAAAACAGTGCAACAGGCATCCAACATTAAGGCACATTACCGCCACCTACTGTACTGGAGTGCCCCTGCCTCCCACCTATGTACCGGAGTCATAGCTTAAAAATAGACCAAAAAGAAGTATAAAGAGGGGTTCCTTCAGATGCAGGAATGCCCACAGGCAGGAATGACGGATTTGCGGGTTGCATTAGCACCCTTCTCTAAATCCATCTAAACTTGGAGAGGACAGTTACGCCTAACTACTTACAAAAAGAATGCTTCTGATGAAGAGCTACAAAAGTAAGTAAATAGCTGCATTAGACTGAAATTAATTAATTAATTTCAGCAAACTTGTAAGGCTCTCCATGCCCATCAGTTGCTCATTTAACAGTTTCTGCTACTTCACCCAATCCCGTTTTAAAAGGCTCCCTTAAGTGTTTTACATTCCCTGAGACCAACCAGAAATGTTTCCTTGGCCAAATATTCCCAGATTTTCATAGAACAGTCACACATGTGATCTCTCATTTCTGCATCACCAAATTTTGAGTGAGGCAAAAGAGTAGGCTAGGTGCTTCAATTGCTCATTCGGTGCAGCTGACTGCAGGGGATGTAGTGCTGCCAGAGCACACCTCAGCGTCGCTTCGCCACTTCTCACAATGGTGCTCGTTTAGGGACAGATCAAAATTTACTCAACATTAAAAACATTTTCACATGACCCTCCCCTTGTACTGTAAAAGAAATTGAACACCCTCCCCCTTCATAGAATTAACTCAAAATAATTTTACACCCACAAATAACTGTAGTGACCCTGTGTTTATGAATGGGGATATCAAGTTTGCCACTTCAGCATGCTTTTGTGGTACAATTGATGCCATGCAGGGCTATGGGCCAGAAGGTTGAGGGTTCACCAACCACCTCGAGCTCACTCTCCCTGCCTGTTTCATTCTTCATGAGCTGAGCTGGTTGCAGACAATGATCAGCTAGGGGGAATCAAATTTTTCCATATGCACAAAAAGCTTATAACACTAAAATGTTGTGCACACATTTGTTTACATCCCTGTTAGTAGGCATATATCCTTTGCCAAGATAATCCAGCCACCTGACAGGTGTGACATATCAAGAATCTGACTAAACCACATGATCATTACATAGGTGCACCTTGTGCCTGGGACAATAAAAGACTGTGTCATGCCGTTTTGTCACACAACACAATGCCACAGAGGTCTCAAGTTTTGAGGCAGTGTGCAATTGCATGCTGACTGCAGGAATGTCCACCAGAGCTGTTGCCAGAGACTTTAATGTTAATTTCTCTACCATAAGCCGCCTCCAATATCATTTTACAGAATTCTGCAGTACGTCCAACCGGCCTCACAACCGCATGGCGTTGTGTTGGCAAATGGTTTGCTGATGTCAACGTTGTGAACGGAGTGACCTATGTTGGAGGTCGGGTTATGATACGGGTATACCACCCTGCATACCACTGCTGGCTTGCTTCTGAAGCTAAGCAGGGTTGGTCCTGGTCAGTCCCTGGATGGGAGACCAGATGCTGCTGGAAGTGGTGTTGGAGGGCCAGTAGGAGGCACTCTTTCCTCTGGTCTAAAAAATATCCCAATGCCCCAGGGCAGTGATTGGGGACACTGTCCTGTATAGGGTGCCGTCTTTCGGATGGGACGTTAAACGGGTGTCCTGACTCTCTGAGGTCATTAAAGATCCCATGGCACTTATCGTAAGAGTAGGGGTGTTAACCCCGGTGTCCTGGCCAAATTCCCAATCTGGCCCTCAAACCATCATGGTCACCTAATAATCCCCAGTTTACAATTGGCGCATTCATCCCCCTCCTCTCCCCTGTAACTATTCCCCAGGTCGTTGCTGCAAATGAGAACGTGTTCTCAGTCAACTTACCTGGTAAAATAACGGTAAAATAAATAAAATAAAAATGATGAAGCTAAAAATGTACCAGTTCTTCCATGGCCTGCACATTCACCAGACATGTCACCCATTGAGCATGTTTGGGATGCTCTGGATCGATGTGTACAACAGCATGTTCCAGTTACCACCAATATCCAGCAATATCGCACAGCCATTGAAGAGGAGTGGGACAACATTCCACAGGCCACAACAAACAGCCTGATTAACTCTATGTGAAGGAGATGTGTCACGCTGCATGAGGCAAATGGTGGTCACACCAGATACTGACTGGTTTTCTGATCCACGACCTACCTTTTTTTAAGGTATCTGTGTCCAACAGATCCATAGATTGGGACCTAATTTATTTATTTCGATTGACTGATTTTCTTATATGAACTGTAACTCTGTAAAATTGTTGAAATTTTTGCATTTATATTTTTGCTCAGTATACATAACATATATTTTCCAACTGTCCTGTTATCTGGTTTAATCTCCATTCTAGATTACCCTTCTAGCCAATCAGAAACGAGTATTCAACAATGTTGTGGTATGAAGTTTGTTAATAACACCATCTGTTCTAATTTGCTCACAAAATAGTAATTCAAGAAGATCTAAATGTATACTCCAAAGAAACTGATTGAGATCAAATGATTGGCATGTAAACACTGTTTGGACATTTCACTAGTCAAACGTGAATCCATTCAGGATTGACAGTGATGATGCCATAGCCTATTTTGAAATTAGGTGTGCCTAACTTGGTGTTTGAGGGTATAAAAATGTATGTGTGGGCATAGGCAGACGTTTCAATTGGAAGATGCATTTTATGTATATTCTATAATGATATTCAGTAGGCTACATCTGTCGGTACAAACTTTGAGTGGGTGGAGGGTGTGGCAAAATGTTTTTATGTAGGCTACACTTTCCCGTAAAATCCTCCTGTTTTCCCGCATTTGGGTATTTTAAAATGTGGTCACCCTAAACCCATTGGTTTCTGGACCAATCAGATGGCCCTGAATGTGTTCACATTTGGTGAAGGTTTGGGAGGTACTCAGATCCAGACTCTTGTGGAGAAGAAACTAACGTCTTTGAGCGTGGAGTAGCGTTTGTCCGGAGCAAGGAGGCTGGATAGCCAGGCAATACGTCAAGCACCACAGTGTTGATTTGTTATCTCTCTGTATATGTTTCTCTCTCCCTTCATCTTTCCCTCTCAGGGGCCATTCAAAATGGGATTAAATGCACACATGTTAGGTGGAAGTGGGCCCATTTATTTCAACAGGTTTTTGTCATCACTATCCCATATCAATATGAAAACATTGAATGTATTTGACAGCAGTTCTCTATCCTGCCATTTATCTTTTAATCAAATGTACTTCGGTCTGATTTTATCTTACATTATCTATGAATTATTCTCATGTCTATAGCACATACAGTGTGTTGAATCCATGTGAAACGTGTGACTGATGTATTGTATGTACTGTTTGAGGAGGTTGACTGCTAGTGTAACAGGCTCAGACGGTCTTGAAGAGTCCAGACATGATGTAATCTGTGTGGTTTCCATCGATGAGGCCGTTGCCGTTGCTATGGATGAACCAGCAGGGGACGTTCTCTCCATTCTTCACATCCCAGCGGAAGTCCCTTTGCCAGCCTCTGCAGAAAAAAAGCAGGGAGGAGAGACAATGATGAGATAAGTGTGTGTGTGTGTGTGTGTGTGTGTGTGTGTGTGTGTGTGTGTGAAGACATCACAGTACCTTGTCACTGTAAGCTCCTGCCCCTTCACTAGCATGGTGGCATCTGGTTTCTCTGGCTCCTCCCCTGGGCGCATGTTTCTCACCTCAAACTGCACCCCATGGTAAAACTGACCTGTATGGGGATAATAAAATACATTCTTATTGATCAAATATACAGACATTTTTCCAAATATACTGCAGTAAAACTCCAGCCAGCAACACAGATTTCATCTGGCCCTGCCAATGACAGGTTATCCTTTGGAGCCCCCTGGTGATACCTAGCAGGCCGTGGACGCTGGGGGAGAAGAGGTGGCTTTCCTACCTAGCAGGCCGTGGAGGCTGGGGGAGAAGAGGTGGCTTTCCTACCTAGCAGGCCGTGGAGGCTGGGGGAGAAGAGGTGGCTTTCCTACCTAGCAGGTCATGGACGCTGGGGGAGAAGAGGTGGCTTTCCTACCTAGCAGGCCGTGGAGGCTGGGGGAGAAGAGGTGGCTTTCCTACCTAGCAGGCCGTGGACGCTGGGGGAGAAGAGGTGGCTTTCCTACCTAGCAGGCCGTGGACGCTGGGGGAGAAGAGGTGGCTTTCCTACCTAGCAGGCCGTGGACGCTGGGGAAGAAGAGGTGGCTTTCCTACCTAGCAGGCCATGGACGCTGGAGGATAGGAGGTGGCTTTCCTAACTAGCAGGCCATGGACGCTGGGGGAGAAGAGGTGGCTTTCCTACCTAGCAGGCCGTGGATGCTGGGGGAGAAGAGGTGGCTTTCCTACCTAGCAGGCCATGGACGCTGGGGGAGAAGAGGTGGCTTTCCTACCTAGCAGGCCGTGGAGGCTGGGGGAGAAGAGGTGGCTTTCCTACCTAGCAGGCCATGGACGCTGGGGGAGAAGAGGTGGCTTTCCTACCTAGCAGCCCGTGGATGCTGGGGGAGAAGAGGTGGCTTTCCTACCTAGCAGGCCATGGACGCTGGGGGAGAAGAGGTGGCTTTCCTACCTAGCAGGCCGTGGAGGCTGGGGGAGAAGAGGTGGCTTTCCTACCTAGCAGGCCATGGACGCTGGGGGAGAAGAGGTGGCTTTCCTACCTAGCAGGCCATGGACGCTGGGGGAGAAGAGGTGGCTTTCCTACCTAGCAGGCCGTGGACGCTGGGGGAGAAGAGGTGGCTTTCCTACCTAGCAGGCCATGGACGCTGAGGGAGACGAGGTGGCTTTCCTACCTAGCAGGCCGTGGATGCTGGGGGAGAAGAGGTGGCTTTCCTACCTAGCAGGCCGTGGAAGCTGGGGGACAGGAGGTGGCTTTCCTACCTAGCAGGCCGTGGACGCTGGGGGAGAGGAGGTGGCTGTCCAGGGTATAGAAGCCCAGATAGTCCTGGTGGTAGGGGTGCTGGGGGAGAGGAGGTGGCTTTCCTACCTAGCAGGCCATGGACGCTGGGGGAGAAGAGGTGGCTTTCCTACCTAGCAGGCCATGGACGCTGGGGGAGAAGAGGTGGCTTTCCTACCTAGCAGGCCATGGACGCTGGGGGACAGGAGGTGGCTTTCCTACCTAGCAGGCCGTGGACGCTGGGGGAGAGGAGGTGGCTGTCCAGGGTATAGAAGCCCAGATAGTCCTGGTGGTAGGGGTGCTGTTTCCACACCTTGTGTAGGATGACCACAAACCGGACCGAGTCCCTGAGGGTGACAGTCAAGCTGCGGTCTTTGGTCACCTGCAGGTCTAAACTGTAGGAGGGGAGAGAGATGTAGTTTAACCAGGAGGACAGGGAGATAGGATGAAACATCAGATTCCCTTATAACCTTCTGTGGTAGTAGGAGTAGCAAGGGAGGTTGCATTAAATCCAGAAACTCTGGTCTCTCTATATACAGTGTATAAATAGGAGTTATATGGAAGCCAGAACAGTAAAATGGGAATAGGTGGGTCATTCCAAAAATTCGGTGCCAAAGAAAACTTCAGATGTCACCTAATTTTTACATCCTGCCATAAAGAGCACTTGTTCAACTTCATAAAACAACCCTTTTTCCCATGTCAAGAGGGAGTAAAAAATGACCATACTACCAAATAAAGTAACAGGGTTGACAAATTCTTAAATCAACCATAAATCAACTTGTGAAGGGGGAATGGAAGCTTGTTGCATGCAACAGGGAGTGGCAATTGAGTGCAAGCTTCACAATTTATTTGATTGTTAAAACATTTGTAGCCTGTCTATCTATGGGTAGCAGGGTTGACGTGTTATGCTCAAACCACTCAGTTTTTCACCACAAAACACTAGAAAATTTCCAAAAAGAGTAGAAACAGATCACCTGACTTTGCACTATGATTTGACTGTTAGATGTTCAATATTTATATGGAAAAAAATATTTATTAAGGAATAGTTTCACCGTATTAAACAGAGTTCAGTTCACATGACAGGGTTGACCTTAAAATGAGGGACAGATGTAAATGAATCACTAAACACATTAAATAAATTATCATATTCAGAAATGACTTTGTCAAAGCAACAAAATAACTAGGCCTTTGCAATGATTAAATGTTGGGGTTACGTGGGTTAAAATCTTCGCTAGAAGTAGTGGGGGCACGGCGGGACATGTCATAATGCAGAATTTTACCAAGTCTTTATTCATATTAAAAACAGATTTATTGAATTCTCCATGTTGTCTATATTAAAGGCCACTTCATTTAATATAACAGGCTTCTCAAATTCAATATTGGTGCATAATTTATACTTTCTACTCAAATGGACGCAAAAGGCACTCTTCTTGGAACGACCCAGGTAAGGGTGGACTTACTTGGCTCCCTTGAGAGAGGCGGTGTCAGACCAGAGGAGTTTGGCCTGCTTGCCATCCTGGGACACAGTGATGTCATGAGTGGTCACCTCCAGTCTCACCCCCAGCCCCTGGTGAACAATGCCAAAGCGACCAAAGTAGGTGTTCACTTTGCCATCAGGGGCCACCTTCTTATCCCCAATGGTCTGGCCATTGACCAAAATACCTGTAAGACAGATTGAGGCAAGCTGTGTTATGTTTGAATGGTTCATAGTGTAGTTTTGATATTTGTTATCTATTTTATGAAACAAGTGTCATGGTTTGGTTTCATGCCTTGTAACATTCAAAGACACATTACTGTCAAAGGTTGGTCAATTTCAAATAATGAATCATTTCTACAGCTATAACTATGTACTTTAATAAAGTGTAATTTCTGTAGTCATTGAGTGGTTAATATTTACCTGCCAGCTGGTCTCTCACTAGGTTGAAGATGGTACCAGGCCTATCGTCTATGTTGAAGCACAGTGCATCCTTCTGCTCTGGCAACTCAATCATGAAATGAGGGTCCCCATCCACTGCAGAGTCAACAACAGATTGTTCCAGTTGTAACATTTGATTTGGTTGAGGCTAAGCCCATTCAAACTTCTGGATCACTCTCTGTAGTCCTAATGTGGCATGACAGCATGGTGGACATTGAACATACTAAATATGGTTCATTTAGTCTTTAAGACACTGTTGTTTTTATCCTTTATTTGGGTAGTTAACTATATATCCACTGTTTTGTTTTTTGTTTGGTTAAAAGAAGCACAGAAAAAAATACTAGATATAAATATGCAAGTACTGCAGCCTGTGAAAGCAACCTATTTTTGAGACAGTCGCACCAGATAGAAAATCCAGAAGTAACCCATGTCTGACACAACGGTCACTCTGAATGAAGGAGGACCCACCAAAGTATGTGGGCATGTTCTGCACCCTGTAGGTGTTGCTCACCACCTGGGGTACAAAAGGACCTGAAAATCACACCAAAGATGTCAGATGGCAAGTAAAGTTCAAGTACAGTGGTCAAATGTATTTCATAGATTTGGTCTGGACATAAGAAGGTGTATATTACCATCCAATACGGTTAGTTTCTAACCACAAATAATTTGGTGTCAGCTTTCCATGTCATAAATTCAGGTGATCCATAATGACTTATAAATCTATTCAGATGATGAATCCAGTCCTGTCCATTCATGTCATATTCTTACCCAATCTCTGGGCTTTCTGCCTTTCATCTGTCAAACAGCATTAGGAAAAAACTGTCAGACACACACCTTTGACAATCCATACATGGATTTCTATAACCACTGAGATAAACATGTCAGATAAGACACGCCAGATGTACTGGTGGTCTCCCCCTCTCATCCCACTTGGTCTCATACCCTCGGTCAACTTGTCGGCGATGAGGGGTTCCTCTTGCTCCTCTTCAGTCTCAGGCTTGGTGACCACCATGGAGGTAAGAGGGGTGACGAAGCTGTACTGCAGGGACATCTCCAGAGCCTGGGCAGTGGCATTCCCCTTCTCCTCCGCAGTTCCAGTCTCTCTGACAGAAAACCATAGGATGAATGGTGTTATTGCATTAGGTTTGGGTTAGAGGTTAGGTTTGGTTTAACTTGGGTTAGGTTTGGTTTAACTTATGTAATATAAAAATAAAAAAAATGTAATATTTACAAATGTAGTTACTTTAATATAACCATCTCCATTCATCCCAACCACCAGTGTGTTTTAGGAATTTGGATTATTCTTAGCCACCATTTTGTTCTGGAGTGTTCACCAGACATCAGTAATAGCAGTTAACTGATCACACTGACTTCTTGCTCAACAGTTGTTGGATGGTGAGGTAGGCCCAAAGACGCTCAGTGAAGTCCCCAAAGATGTACTCCTGCTCAGGGTACAGTATGTCCCACTCCTGGGCACTAGCCTGGCCTTTGACAATAAAGTCCTCCTCAAACTTAAAAGAGTGTGAGGGAGTGAGAAAGAGAAAGATGATATTAGATACATAGAGAAGGAGTGAGAGACAAGCATTAGTTTGATTATGATGTACTGTACATCATAATGAGTGCACAATGCCCTTCAGGTGCAAAGACTGATGAAGATCTGTCTTTCTAAACTCAGTATCAGGGTGTCATGTTGTGTTGTAGCCTGTCTGTTCCTCACCCCCTTTGCAAACACCTCCACCAGGAAGTTATCCAAGCTATTATCAGTGAGCCGGCCAGCTACCACGATCTCTGAGCCGTTGAACAGCTGCTTGTAGTGGCTGGTGGTCAGAGAGTTCACCAGGTTGTCAGGGTAATGCAGGTCCACCTCGGAGAGGAGGGGGCTGGCTACTTCCTCATAGAAACCCTAGGACACAAAGACACACATTACCTAATCAGTTATCTTAAATTATTTTCTACAGTGCATTATCACTAATGCCAATATGCAGTATCTATGTATGACCTAGATAGTTTCATCCATCCTGTAATGCTCCCTATCAGTGATATGGTAAAACCAGAAAACCACTGAAAAGTGACTATTGGGAGATTTGGGACACAGCCCTGGTCCAAACCTGAAGCTGGACAGTGGCGTCAGAGCCCTCGTAGATCCTCCGGGCCAGTCCCTGGTTCTGTCTAGACATCACATCCAGAAAGGAGTAGTCCACATCATTCCCAAAGCCCAGACAGAACAGAGACATGTTCCCACCCATTGCATCACGGACATTCTCCTGAATCTGTGGTGTAGAAGACACTCCTATACACAAACACACATGGCTGGACCAGTAAACAAATGTACCATGACCTTACTGGCTTGATCTAATATAAAACAATACATCAGATGGCTACTTCAATGTTAAAATGGCAGCCCAACCAAATAAGGGAGATCAGAACAGAAGGAAACCTGATAGCACCTGCGTTTGGCATTCCATCTGTCAGTAAGACAATCATTGACACACTCCTCTCTGTGAACTTCTTGGCTTGTTTGTCTTTCATCATTATGTCCACAGCTTTCATCAGAGCACCATTTATATCAGTGTCTAAAAGGAAAACAGGACAGAAAATCAATTTAATATAAATTAATATAAAATAAACATTAGATAGATATAAACATTTTGTAAGTTCCCTCATAAATGCACCTCACTCAATTTTAACATACAGCTTGCCTAAGTGTTATATTGCCATAGTTTCACTACTGTACTACGGGCGCCAAAGACGTGGATTTCAATTAAGGCAGCCACCCACACCTCTCTGATTCAGAGGGGTAGGGTTAAATGCAATAGACACATTTCAGTTGAATGCATTTAGTTGTACAACTGACTGGCTGACAAAATGAATGATGACACAAACTTAATGAAATACATATGACTCACATCCCCTGTGCTGTATTTCTTTGATAAATCCTTTGGCTTCAGACACATTTTCCATGGTGGCCTTGGTCAAAGATCCCTTCCATGTTGAGATTTGGTCGTCAAATGTGACAATTCCAAAGTAGTCGTCCTCATGCAGGTCATTCAGGATAGTCAGCATAGCTTCCCTTGTCTATGAGAGATCACAGGCTCTCAGGTCAATCTGAACATCAACTACTATTACAGCTCTCTCTCTCAACCTCTCGCTCTCATATTTTCTCTCTCCCCAGCTCTTTCTTTCAGACAAACTATTTCCCTCCTCTCTTACCTGACGCATTTTGTTTCCAGACATTGACCCACTCCTGTCAATGACGAACACTACATTCTTTGGAACTCTGGGTAAGTCCGGAGGAGCAAAGAAGTGCACAAAGTACCCATTCACTACCTGAAAAAGACATGCTGAACATCATTAAGACATGAACACCATGAATTGATGGAATTGACCCCAAAACTGATCCAGTATCATATTCAACACAGCTAACCTGGATGTCTCCAAGGGTCTCAGCTCGGTTCACGTCATATTTGATAAAGAAATCCCCGTCAATCAGGGTGCCGTCACAACCTGGGCACTTTCTCTGCTGGTCCATTGTTGGGCAGAATGAGATGTGTGCCTGAGTGAGGGAGGAAAACACAATTTAATACAATTAAACACAAAACAACACATTTCAACACAGCAAAATTGTATTTATCTCTTTGGGACGATATGCTCCATATGCATTTGTTTCATAGAACAGAACAGCATTATACCTTTTTGTCAGTGACTGTTTTCTCCACCAGAGGTAGAAGCTCGTTGGAGATGAAGGTTCCATAGGCATCCAGGAAGGCAATGCCCTGGGGTTCATAGATATCTGCCACAATCTGTTAGAGACATGGACTGAATTGATGAGACACAGGACTGAGTCAAGATGATGACAAAAGTGCTGTTTTGGGGTATAGTGTGTAAACATCTACAGACCTCAAAGTGCTGGACCAGCTGCTTGGGTTTGACCCGGGTCATGATCTCATACTGGCCCAGTTTACGCTGAAGCAACTCCTCGTATGTCAGAATGAAGGTGACGTTACTATTGGCCGCGATGTTCACAGACACTGAAAACTTCTCCATCTTCCTCCCCGATGCCCTAGAGTACACAGACAAACACAGGTACAATAGGAGGACAATCACATTTTAAGCAAAACACTGGCTGTGATAAGAGTATAGAAGTGCTTGGTTTAATGGAAACATCATGTTTGTTCCCTCCTCATTGCCCTGGTCCACTCACTTGACCAGTCCTGCGGTCTGCCCTGTGGAAACAGCTTTCTCATACTGCTTCTTGGCTTTCTCCTTCTCCTTCACCTCACCCGTGTACGTCTGACCCTCTATCTCCCTGAGATACAAAAACACAGTTATTCAAACAAACACACATATGCATTCACACACACTTCTACATATGCCATGACTGCTGACTGACATGCTGAAGTTGGTGATGAAGGCGGTCTTGGGCAGATCCACCTCAAAGAACACTTCCTGAGAGGAGTTGACCTTGTTCAGAGCACTGGAGGTTATGACCGTGTGAGCGAAACGAGACGCCACCTTACAGGCCACCTTTACACTGTACACCTCCACCTGAGAGAGGGAGAGATGGAGGAAAAGAGAGGAAGAGAGGCAGAGAAAGGAAGAGAAAGAGGGATAGAGGTACATGTACGTACATAGGAAAAAAAGAGAGAAACAGCAACAGAAGTGTTTTGAAACTTGTGTTTGTGTGAGTAATGACTATCCAATATACCTGTAAAAAAGCTCACACATTTTCTCAAAACATATTTTCCATATACAGCTGAATAGCGTGGAGTAGGCTGCATTGACTACAGGATTACTTCAAAAACAAATGATTACAGCTGTACTCTTGTGAAAGAGTACAGCTGGTTCAGTGGTTCCATTTAAAAAGTCCATGAAGGCATGGATTCCTGGTGATGGCTTATCATTATCCTCACAAAGATCATGTAAATATAGTGTATTTCCTTACCTTCATATTATCTGTACTTCTTTTCTGTAAAAAATGTATAGATTCAGACAGTATTATGAATTTTATTTTTGACAGAGTACACTATTTAGTACTTGGACATTTTTGACTTTTCAAGTGGCAGATCTATACTCAAAAGGTTAGAGCGTTTTTTTTTCTGGGGAAAATGTATATTCACCACAGGGAGGGTGTTCAAGAGAAGAAGTCTGACAGATTCCTGTTTTGATTTGTGTCTGACAGTACAGTTTGAGTCAATGCTGAACTACCACAGTACCTTTAGTATCCTTGTAGCACCATCAGAGCCCTGCGATACAAACCACAGGAGAAGTTTCATTTTAGGATCAGAATGTCATCCAAACTAATTTAAAATTCACAGTCAAATTCATTGTAATGTATATACATAGATATTAGCATGACTATAAATCAATTAATGTACACAAACATCACATACGGAGCGAAAGCAGAACAGAAACGATTCAAAGTAGATACGGTACAGATATATATAGAAAATCTAGAGTAACACTAGATTATAGCAGGAGCGGCCAGATGTGGTGACAGGACAGTAGATACTATAGTAACCGTGGAGAGTCACCTGTGGTGTGGAGTCTTCTCGTGAGATGACCAGAGCTCCATGCAACAGAGCCGGGACAAAGACAATGCCCCAGAGCAGCAGCACAGCCCACACTCCAGACATGACCAAGACGCAGCTAAACACTGACTTCACTGCTTAGAAAACGACAACCCTTTCCTACCCTACTGCTCCACTCACAGGAGTGACAGACTATGTGTCTGCTTTATACTGGATTAACAACCAGCAGACCCAACCCATTTTTTACTTTTCAAGTGGCGGAAATCGATACTGTTGTCTATACTCAAATACAGAGTTGGGTAACAGTGGCCGAACAAATTTTGCAAATATTTACTCAATCATGTCCTCAAAGGTTAGATAGCTATTCTGGGAAAAATGTTAATAACGAAATATTCATCAAATATCAGATTCACCACAGGGAGGGTGTTCAAGAGAAGAAGTCTGACAGATTCTGTGACAGATTCCTGTTTTGATTTGTGTCTGACAACACAGTCTGGGTCAATGCTGAACTTCCACAGAACCTTTAGAAGCCTTGTAGCACCATCAGAGCCCTGCGATACAAACCACAGGAGATAAGTTTAATTTTAGAATCAGAATGTCATCTAAACTAATTTAAAATTCACAGTCAAATTCATTGACGAGATCCTGAGGCCCATTGTCGTGTCATTCATCCACGCCATCACCTCATGTTTCAGCATGATAATGCACGTTCCCATGTCGCAAGGATCTGTACATAATTCCTGGAAGCTGAAAATGTCCCAGTTCTTCATTGGCCTGCATACTCACCAGACATGTCACCCATTGAGTATATTCGGGATGCTCTGGATTGACGTGTACGACAGTGTTCTGATAGCTGTACTTCTCTACAAAGTATCAGATTGCCCTATGTTGTCATCTAGTGTCGAATTTGGGTACTGTAGCTTTTAATTTGCTAACTTTCTGTTAATAAAGAGATCAGAACAATGTCAGAACAATTTGAGCGACAACAGACAGACAAGCCATACTTTTCCGCCTTACTAGGCCTTGGTTAAAGATAAGTCTAGTTCGTTTGCGTTATTAGAAAAGGCTTTTGCTAATTCAAATTGAGTTTATAGAATGTTTACATTTTTACATGTTTATTCTAGTTTTTTAAGTTCCGATGAAGCTAAGCAGATTGCGCCAACTTTCTCTCATTCACTTAACATTGTGTGTTAGCATGCTAGCTATCATTTCGTGACGGAAGTTAGCTTCTTTGGTTTCTGGATGTATCTAGCTATTTTAAGTGTTCAGATATCTCTTGTGAGAGACCTAAAGCATAGTTGTTAATACGGACCACCCATCCCGGATCATTCTCATCAGAAACGCTGACTAGCATAGCCTAGCCTAGCGCCACAGGGATATCATATAATATAATTTCATGAAATCACAAGTCCAATACAGCAAATGAAAGATAAACATCTTGTGAATCCAGCCAACATGTCCGATTTTGAAAATGTTTTACAGCAAAAACACAACATATATTTATGTTAGCTCACCACCATATCCCAAAACACAACACCATTTTTTCACCGCAAAGATAGCTTTCACAAAACCCACAAATAGAGATAAAATTAATCACTAACCTTTGAACAACTTCATCAGATGACAGTCTTATGACATCATGTTATACAATACATTTATGTTTTGTTCGAAAATTTTCACATTTATAGCTACAAATCGTGGTTTTACATTGCCGCCATGGTCACAAATGGCACCAAAATGTCCAGAGAAATTTTAGACAGCCACGTAATCTAACAGAAAAACTCATCATAAACTTTACTGAAAAATACATGTTGCACATATAATTAAAGATACACTGGTTCTTAATGCAACCGCTGTGTTAGATAAAAAAAAATAACTTTAGTAAAAAGCACAGCATGCAATAATCTGAGACAGCGCTCAGCCATTCTCCGCCATGTTGGAGTCAAGAGTCAACAAAAATACGAAATAACATCATAAATATTCCCTTACCTTTGATGAACTTTCATCAGAATGCAGTGCCAGGAATCCTAGTTCCACAATAAATCGTTGCTTTGTTTTAGAATGTCTATTTCTTCTGTCGAATTAGCAACTTTGGCTAGCATGTGTAGCTCACGTGTCCATGAAGATTTTTACGCATGAACAAAAAATTCAAAAAGTGATAATAAAAGTCAAATAAACTGGTCAAACTCAGTTGAGAATCAATCTTCAGGATGTTTTTCTCATATATATCCAATAACGTCCCAGACGGAGCATTTCTTCGTGTCTACCTAACGCATTGCAGACAAAGTTATGACAAACCAAAGTGCATAGCCAATATGGCTGACGTCTCACTCCAAAGACTCTCATCCGGTCCCACAGAAGGCTAGACACTTCATTCCACGTTCTACTGCCTGTTGACATCTAGTGGAAGGCGTATGAAGTGCATACAGATCCATAAATACAAGACAATTGAATAGGCGATGCCTTTCACAGAGACCCATTTCAGAATTTTCACTTCCTGTTTGGAAGTTTGCCTGCCAAATGAGTTCTGTTTTACTCACAGATATAATTCAAACAGTTTTAGAAACTTCAGAGTGTTTTCTATCCAATAGTAAAAGTAATTTGCATATCATATGATCTAGGACAGAGTACGAGGCCGTTTAAATTGGGCACAATTTTATCCAGAAGTGAAGTTAACCCCTATTTCTTAAGCTATATGGACACTAATTGTGTGAATGTATATAGTGACTTTTTCTCATGCATTTTCTCCTTTCTGTATGTGTTACAGTTTGAGGACAGAACAGACTGCATGTCCCAGTTCCCGCCAATATCCAGCAATTTTGCACATTCATTGAAGAGGAGTGGGACAACATTCCACAGGTCACAATCAACAGCCAGCACAACTCTATGCTAAGGAGATGTGTCCTGCTGCATGAGGCAAATGGTGGTCACGCCAGTAACTGACTGGCTTTCTGATCCACATCCCTACCTTCTTTTAAGGTATCTGTGACCAACAGATGCATATCTGTTTTCCCCGTCATGTGAAATCCATAGATTAGGGCCAAATTGACTGATGTCCTTATATGAACTGTAACTCAGTAAACTCTTTGAAATTTTTTCATGTTGCGTTTATATTTTTGTTCAGCATAAAACAGCATATCTAAGGCTCTGGTTTGTTCAAGAAGTGAGGGTAACGGTCAACACGATATCTGCTATCCACTTTTAATTATTTTGGGTATAGGGGACTGTCACTTATTTTTCAAGTGTTCAGGGAGGGTTTAGGTCAAATATATTTTGCTGAAGGGAGGGCGATTTCATTTCAGAGGTCATTTCATAACCCTTATAAATAACGTTCACTCCCTTATTTTAACTTGTAGACTGACAGATATGTGATATCTGCATATGTTTGGCAGCCCAGCTTACCTTCTTTACAATCTATCCATGGATATGCCTCCTGTTTTTACTTCCACATAATGTTTGTCCATACATCAACACATGGTAGGTAGCAGGTCTATTGGTGCCATTGTGGTGGTACCAGCTGCGGGGAGAGGTGCTGTCCTGTCATCTGAGGGAACCGAGGTAGCTGAGGTTGTGGTGGGATTGGTAGCTGAAGACATGTTGGGATCGTTAGCTGGGGTGTTGGCATCGTTAGCTGGGGTGTTGGCATCGATAGCTGAGGTGGTGTGATCGGGAGTTGTTAGTGTTGCGGAGATCGGCCCTGGACCCGGGGACTGGGAAGGGCCTGTCAAGGTCGCGGAGGGGGCTGCCATGCTAGAAGGAGACCAGAGAGAGAGACCAGAATTCCCAAATTGGAATTCCGCGTTGGATGACCGTTCAAATAGAGTTCCCAGTTATTTTGAACACGGCATATGTCAACAATGGACTAATGAAACAAATACCAAAATATAGTTTTTGGGTGGAGTATTCCTTTAAGTTCCTACCACAATGTACCAGACAAATGTCCTTCTATAAAGATGAGGCGGCGATGATGATTGTAGAAGCTGTAGATGATGAGCCTCTGTAGTTGGCGAAGTAGTTTGTAGAAGATGGCAGGTGCCACTTGTGCCGTCGAATCAAATGGGGTTTTACAAAAACCAGTCTGCACAGAACATACAGAATAATCAATTATATAGTCTTACTTTTATCAACAAAGTTTCAGTAACTGTTCTGTAATAACATTTTTTTTTACATATGTGGTCTCAAAAGGATTTGCAGATTTTTCAAAACCCACGTTCTTCTCCAATGCGACAAGAAAACTACAGGCAGGCGCCATCTCTCTCATACAAAGAAATGCACATGTAACTATAGCAAATGCAAAATGTTCTAAAATCTAAATGATCTTCACTCTTGAAAGCATACACGCTTACGTCAATATCCTGACTGGTTTTAGATATCCTGACTCGTAAATATCATGTACACGTTAGTTATTCATCAGTTGGTGGCAGCCAGTGGGGAGGTGTGATGCCACTGACCAGAGAGCTAGGCTAGGTTTCTAGTACAGACAGTGGCTTCATGAGGTAGTCACCTGGAATTATCAGGAACTCCTTGTTAAATGTTCATTTGTGGAATTTCTTTCCTTCTTAATGTGTTTGAGCCAATGAGTTGTGTTATGACAAGGTAGGGATGGTATACAGAAGATAGGGCTATTTGGTAAAAGACCAAGTCCATATTATGGCAAGAACATCTCAAACAAGCAGAGAAACAACAGTCCATCATTACTTTAAGACATTAAGTTCAGTCAATCCGGAACATTTCAAGAACAGTCACAAAAACCATCATGCACTATGATGAAAATGGTTCTCATGAGGACCGCCAAAGGAATGGAAGACCCAGAGTTACCTCTGATGGATAGGATAAGTTCATTAGAGTTACCAGCCTCAGAAGTTGCAGCCCAAATAAATGCTTCACAGAGTTCAAGTAACAGAAACATCTCAACATCCACTGTTCAGAGGAGACTGTGAGAATCATGCCTTCCTGGTCGAATTGCTGCAAAGAAACCACTACTAAAGGACACCAATAATAAGAAGAGACTTGCTTGGGCCAAGAAACACGAGCAATGGACATTAGACTGGTTGAAATCTGTCCTTTGGTCTGATGAGACCAAATTTGAGAGTTTTGGTTCCAACCGCTGTGTCTTTGTGAGACGTAGCATAGGTGAACGGATGATCTCTGCATGTGTGGTTCCCACCGTGAAGCATGGAGGAGGTGGTATGATGGCGTGGGGGTGCTTTGCTGGTGACACTGTCAGTGATTTATTTAGAATTCAAGGCACACTTAACCAGCATGGCTACCACAGCATTCTACAGCGATACACCATCCTATCTGGTTTGAGCTTAGTGGGAGTATCATTTGTTTTTCAACAGGACAATTACCCAGCACACCTCCATGCTGTGTAAGGGCTATTTGACCAAAGAGAGTGATGGAGTGCTGCATCAGATGACCTGGCCTCCACAATCACCCGACCTCAAACCAATTGAGATGGTTTGTGATGAGTTGTACCGCAGAGTAAAGGAAAAGAAGCCAACAAGTGCTCAGCATATGTAGGAACTCCTTCAAGACTGTTGGAAAAGCATTCCAAGTTAAGCTGGTTGAGAGAATGCCAAGAGTCTGGCAATCAAGGCGAAGGGTGGCTACTTTGAAAAATCTCAAATTATATTTTGATTCGTTTAATCCTTTTTTGGTTACTACGTGATTCCATATGGGGCTCCCGAGTGGTGCAGCGGTCAAAAGCACTGCATCTCAGTGCTAGAGGCATCACTACAGACCCTGGTTCGATTCCAGGCTGTATCCCAGGGAGTCCCATAGGGCCGCGCGCAATTCGTCCAGTGTCGTCCGGTTTAGGCCGTCATTGTAAATTTGAATTTGTTCTTAACTGACTTGCCTAGTTAAATTAAGGTAAAAAAATAAAATCATAGTTTTGATGTCTTCACTCTTATTCTACAATGTAGAAAAAAGCAAAAATATAGAAGAACTCTTGAATGAGTACTGTATATAATGCATTTATAAAAAATGTTGCCTGTTATTTTGGCATTAATATGTGTCAAGTATCAGTTTGCAAACAATAAAGCTGCATACAAACTTGGTCTCTTTTTTGCTTTCTTGAGTAAAGCAGCTCCAAAATGCAGGAGTTTCAGCCTTTGCTCAGTGCAATCTGTGAAGGTGGGGCAGCCAGCGGAAAATACAGAGCGTAGGGGTTGGTAATGTCCTCTAGTTGCGCCGTGATTGGCTCAGTGTTCTTTCACTCATGGGGACACTACGTCACCACAAAATCTACAGGTAAAGCTGGAAAATTCAAGCCCCTTGAGTGCTGCCATAGAGTTACATTAGAAGTGCCCATCCGAGAAAGCTCAAGGTCATTTGCCACAGAGGAAACGACGTCAAACACATATCTACAGTAGCTTTAATTGGACTGATCATGTCAACATACTTTAAAAATCTTAGCTAGCAGTCGTCATCGTGAATAAAATTGACAATCTACTGGCAAATCCTCTTCACACGAAGAGAAATAATGAAGAGAAATTATAGATAAAACTTATCGGTGCTCATCAGAAATTGGATATAAACATTACACAAGTTGGAAATCCCAAATTCAACAATGAGGGGTTTGGAAGAAATCAGTGGCATTGCAAAGCAATCACTAGCCTGCTATTCAGCGGAGTGGGTCTGTTGTTCAAGTCTGGGTTTAAGGGTCTCTTTTCCAAGCTTAAAGGATAAACATTCAACATTGGCCATGCATGACTTCTGTCGCATTCAAAACAACTGGAAACTCGGAACTGGGAAATCTCAGACTTCAGTGAGTTCAAGACAACATGGAACTTTAAAGAAAAGAAACGAGCTCTGACCGGGAAAATAGGTTTTGAACAGTCATCCAACTCAGATTTGCAAGTCGGGAACTCAGGTCTCTTTTTAGAGCTCCAACCTGAAGATCACTGACGCCATCATGTTTCAAGCTTGTTTTTTCCCCCGAGTTCCCAGTTATCTTGAAAGCACCATAAATCTAGAGAATGCCAGACTTTAATGAGAAAGTTTGATGACAAAATTTGCCCACGAAGGACCACTGTGCCACCTTCCTGTTCAAGTGAGCACAGCACAACAAGGTGAGTCCAAAAATGTCTTGTATGCTGCTGCATAAATTATGTAATATGCCAGGGAGATATGTACACTGTAGCTAAGAAAGTAATACTAAGTGTATGATGTGTAGTAAGCTGTTAGTAGCCCATGTGCCTCACCCTAAAAAGTTGGTCCCTTTTTCCCCTCATAACTTAGCCTACTGTTCTGACTTGGTGGTGCACGTGTAGCCAATAGCATGTTATAGAGAAATGTAATCATCAAATATTGTAAGAGCTTTCATTGTCTGCTTATATGCCCCCTCTATCCTATGGTTCTAACTTGGTGTACAGGGAGAATACTGTAAGAGCGGACCATGTTCGGAATTCTGTCACTGTACATTGCAAAGGTACTGAACAAATGGTTATTTTGACTACGTCCATCATAGCTCGCTCATTAATGTCTTAATCGAAATTATGGATTGCCTCTTATCCGCTCATCGTCCCCTTATGCCATAGTTTGTGCATCTCAATTGTCAGTAGAAACCACATTTGTATTAAGCAAGTCAGCCATATCCGCTATGTTTTTAAAAAATTGGTAGTAAATGAGGCTGAATTGACTGTTTTGCTGCCGGCCCAGGCTCCGCTGATAGCCAGGTGTAGCTGTGGTAAGGTGTTGGGACTCTGCTGTTAGGACAGACTTATGTAGGCCCTAACAGTTTGTAGACATCATTTGTCACTGTTATAGTGCAATTAATGTATTGTTTAGTGTTGTGGCCTTGCTGCCATGCATCAAAACGTTTTTTTGTCCCACCATTGTGTCCCACAATTTACATGCTAAAATTGCCACTGAGTACAGAGACAGGGTAAATTCAAAATAAAATAGCTTATATTTCCTATAAGGTTCCAACCTAAATGATCTCTTCAAGAATCAAACTTAAATGTTCAACAAATAAATCTTGAAACCAGATCTAATGGCTCTCTCAGTCCTGTCCTCCCGTGAGGGGAAACCAGCAGCTGATAAGTGTGGTGCCTGAGTGACTAGCCAGCAACACCCTTAACAAGTCTATTTAAGTCAGCCGTGCCTGTTCATCTTCAAGCAGTGGGCCCTTTCCCAGCTGACTACATGGCTTGTGAGGGTGTGGACAATAAGTGGCCGCCCCTCACGGCACCACACTCCATTCTCACGAGGGAAGCCGTCAGGTGACCAACGGTGGCCCACCCATCCCAAGGTTTCAAGCTGATGGCTGCGTTCCATGGTGACCCCCTCGCTTGTAGTGCTGGTCGTGGTAGGAGGACTGGCCCCTGAAAGCCCAACACAGGCATTCAATTTTGTTAGCATAATGCTAACTCACCAGGGTCCGGTTTTAAATCTTAATCTTATCAAATCTTATTTGTCACATGCGCCGAATACAACAGGTGTAGACATTACAGTGAAATGCTTACAAACCCTTAACCAACAATGCAGTTAAGAAAAATGCACTTAAAAAAGTATGAAATAAAAGTAACAAATAATTAAAGAGCAGCAGTAAAATAACAATAGTAGTGAGGCTATATACAGGGGGCACTGGTACACAGTCAATGTGCGGGGGTACCGGTTAGTCAAGGTAATTGAGGTAATATTTACATGTAGGTAGAGTTATTAAAGTGACAATGTATAGATAATAGAGAGTAGCAGCAGCGTAAAAGGGGGAGTCAATGCAAATAGTCTGGGTAACCAGCCATTTGATCAGATGTTCAGGAGTCTTATGGCTTGGGGGTAGAAGCTGTTTAGAAGCCTCTTGGACCGAGACTTGGCCCTCCGGTACCGCTTGCCATGCGGTAGCAGAGAGAACAGTCTATGACTAGGGTGGATGGAGTCTTGGACAATTTTTAGGGACTTCCTCTTACGCCGCCTGGTATAGAGGTCCTGGATGGCAGGAAGCTTGGCCCCGGAGATGTACTGGGCCGTACGCACTACCCTCTGAAGTGCCTTGCGGTCAGAGGCCGAGCAGTTGCCATACCAGGCAGTGATGCAACCCGTCAGGATGCTCTCGATGGTGCAGCTGTAGAACTTTTTGAGGATCTGAGGTCCCATGCCAAATCTTTTCAGTCTCCTTAGGGGGAATAGGTTTTATTGTGCCCTCTTTACGGCTGTCTTGGTGTGCTTGGACCATGTTAGTTTGCTGGTGATGTGGTCACCAAGGAACTTGAAGCTCTCAACCTGCTCCACTACAGCCCAGTCAATGAGAATGGGGGCATACTCGGGCTTCTTTTTCCTGTAGTCCACAATCATCTCCTTTGTCTTGATCACGTTGAGGGAGAGGTTGTTGTCCTGGCACCACACAGTCAGGTGTCGGTGACACTGTTGTGTCATCGGCAAACTTAATGATTGGTGTTGGAGTCGTGCCTGACCATGAGGTTATGAGTGAACAGGGAGTACAGGAGGGGACTGTGCACACACCACAGAGGGGCCCCAGTGTTGAAGATCAGCGTTGCGGATGTGTTGTTAGGGGGGTGGCCCGTCAGGACATCCAGGACCAGTTGCAGAGGGAGGTGTTTAGTCCCAGGGTCATTAGCTAAGTGATGTGCTTTGAGGGCACTATGGTGTTGAACGCTGAGCTATAGTCTATGAATAGCATTCTCACATAGGTGTTCCTTTTGTCCAGGTGTGAAAGGGCAGTGTGGATTGCAAAAGAGATTGCATCATCTGTGGATCTGTTGGGGCGGTATGCCTGGTTTCCCAAAGGCAGCTTAAGGTTAAATTCATGGTTAGAACCACAGGACCCTATGGATCTAAAGATGAACTTAGCCTTAAGATGCTTTTGAGAAACCGGGCCCAGGATTCTCTCTTCATAAACATCAAAGGAAAAAAGGTCTCAATTCCCATCTGGTTCAGCTCACTGATTATCTAAACACTTGATTCTTCTGCAGTAGTAAAAATATACTCCACAACTTTGTTTATAATAAGTTATCAACGTTCAATATTGCTATGATTCTTTTAGGTTTCTTTCTGTGTAACAGTTCACAGGTCGTGGAAGCTCTCTCCAAAGGCAAGAGGGTAAGAAAGCGAGATCCGAGCCAATGCAAAAGATGTTCAGACTCTAGTGGTCGCCAACAAACTCCCAACCCATAGAATTAGTGTAAAGAAGTTAGGGAATGTGATAAGAGAATTCAGTTCTCATGTTCTTTAATTAATTACTCAGTCTGCTATATCAGGATTTGTAGGATACTGATAGAAATAAAAACAGACAGGAGGCCCAGTCTACAATAGTCAAATGTTTATTTACGGGAACGTTCTCCCTATCATTTCCGGTACATTGGTCTATATACCTCACATTTCGTCATAAACGTTCCTCCTCCTCTCAGATACAAATGGCAACATAGTTCACAAGTCTTCTTCTCATACATTGTCTGCCACCTGTTATACAATCTACTACAAGCCCACGGTCTCTCCCCTCCCTGGGTGGGGAAACTTCCATCCCTGTTATCAGTTTCACAGTGGTCACAAGTTGTCTGCCACAGTTCCTTGCCTACCAACAGTCCATCTTTCTTATGGACAAACATTCTTCATCAGACAGGATATAATTCTGTTAGTTATAATTCTATGTTAACTTCTTGACGCTAGGGGCCAGATTTTTTATTTTATTTTTTAAAATAATGTTCCCAAGGTAAACAGACTATTTTTCAGGCCCAGATCGTAGAATATGCATATCATTTACAGATTAGGATAGAAAACACTCCAAAGTTTCCAAAACTGTCAAGATATTGTCTGTGAGTATAACAAAACTGATTCTGCAGGCAAAAACCTGAGGAAATCCAACCCGGACGTGCATTCTTTTTGTTGTTGCCCTGTTTCATTGCCTGCCCCTCTTCCATTTAAAGGGGTATCAACCAGATTCCTTTTCCAATGGCTTCCTCAGGCGGTGACCAGGCTTTAGACATAGTTTCAGGCATTTATTTTGAAAAATTTGCTAGATTTTTCAAAACGAGTCAGGTGTCCTTTGATTAGTTCCTGCGCGCGAGAGGGGTAGCTTTAGGCTTTTCCAGTACAGTCTCTAGTCAATACTTCACCCCACTGAACACAGAGGGAGCCACATTCCCCATATGCTCTGAGGATGGACAGACAAGGCCACGAGCAAAGATAGTAGTGCATGGAACACCCACCTAGACACAAACACAAAGATGATGAGCAATATTCATACTGTAGACAAACTGATGTGTCTATAATCTTTAGAAGTGCTGCAGTTGTGTTGTCTTTTTCCTTCTTCCTAGATGGCTAATCGAACATTCTTTCTCTACCCTGGGGACAGACACAGTAACACTAGGCCAGTAACTATACACCCTTTGTCTTAAACACTGACTGCACAAGATTCAGTTTCTGTAGGAGTGGAAACTATTTGTAACTCACTCAGTATGCGCTCTCCTGAGCTGGGCTTGGGCCGAATACACACCAGAGTTCAGCAATAACATTGTAGAAAGTGAACCGAGCTCATGTCTGACTTTACTCTCCCTGATATGCTCACTGCACTATTGCCTACAACTGACCAATATCAAAAGGGTATATGCGGTCAACAATTAATATGGCAGTGATAATTACTTGTATTTGACAACTCCCACAAGTGGAAAAAAAAAATTAGGCAAGTGACATTATGCTACTATAGGTTGAGTCTGAATGCTGCTACTCACCACACTCTATCATGACCTCATAGGTCTTACTCTTGCGCTCGCCCTTCAGCCCCAGTTTACTGCGGGCTCCTTTCAGTTCCTCCTCCATCACAGGACACTTCTTCTTTACCTCACCGGGCTATGGAGGGCTGGAGAAAGAATGGAGGTTAAAGACAGGGCAAAATCTCACATCTTTCAGGATTTCCCTCATCATAACCATCCTTCTGATTTGTTTCTCGATCTTCCTATATTAAAGTAAATATAGCGGAATCCTTTACATAGGAAATAAAATATGTAGATTTTGCTGTCACATCAAGAACTGGACAACTAATAGTTGATAAAAATAGGTCAGGACAGTCGGATACAAGGACGTTTGCTTACCTGAGACATTGTGTTTGGGTTTTCGTGTCTTAATCCCAGAATTCTGGTCAGTGGAGCTGTGTCTGGATTGCTCCTCTCTGTCCAGTCCATTATATTTTCAGATCCCCAGGGAGATAATCTGTTATTGACCCTGGGATTGAGTCAGTGGACCCTCACCCTCCTCTCTCTCTGTCCATTGTCAGTGTGTATTATTAGACTGACATGAGGGATTATGCAGCTGGAACAGGTCTTTCCTCATTTAGGATGTGGTTGCAACGAACTGCTGAGTGAGAGACAACTCATAGCCCTTACAATATTCCACTAGCTGTGATTTCAAAGTACTCTGGAACCTACACCACTCCCTGGCAGTCTAGTGGTTAGGATTCAGCACTTTCACCGCAGCAGCCCGGATTTGATTAGGCCTCTGAATGCATATTAACTGGCAGAACACGTCAGCTGTTGAACACCTTCCCCATGTTACTACTAACCCCAAAATAGCTCTACTCCCTACTGCCCAATCAAGAGTTCACCTCTCCCATCAAATTAAACCTGAGGTCAAACATTTTTCCTGAATGTATTATCTAAAGGTTTAGGGATTTTGCAAACACTTGCAGTCATAACTTTGACATAATGGTTCAGAGTAAGACTTGACTCAGAGGGGTCAGACCATACATACTGTATCACAGGGAGACTAGTGAAGCAGCCTTTCTGTTTGAGAGGCCATCGCTTGCCTGCCAGCATGTCTGTGTGTAGTTAATAAGTGAGTAAGGAGTCAAAAGGTGTTTGTCCATCGATAAAAATTGTGCTCGAGTCAGTTTGTATGCTTCAAAAGATAGTCTTGTGTGTATAATTAGGGGATCTATTTGCAGCAGTGGAGGCTGGTGGGAGGTGTTATAGGAGGACAGTCTCATTGTAATGGCTGGAATGGAGTAAATGGAACAGTCAAACACATGGTTTCCATGTTTGATACCGTTCCATTTATTCCAGCAATTACAGTGAGCCCGTCCTCCTATATCTCTTCCCAACAGCCTCCTCTGATTTACAGGTACTTGGCAATATTCTCAGAGTCAGTGAACTCTATGGGGAGAAATGGGTCCTCACTTCCCTACATGCCTCACTGCACCTGTTACTGAACTGTTTACTGACAGCCCACTCTATCACTGTGGAAATGGCACCCTGGTGGCAGTCTAGAGCATAACAGAAACCTGTGATCTCAAATCCCCCCCCCCACATTCCAGGAGCCTTCTTAACACTAGCATTCTTTACCCTGACATCTCCCTGGGGGTCTAGTGGTTAAGATTTGGTGCGCTCACCGAGCAGCAGCCAGGGTTTGATTCCTGGCCAGGGAATTCACTTTTTAAACCCTCCTACAATGCAGTACAAACCTAGTAAATGGACAAAACGGAAAGCTCTGTCTATTCAGACGCGGTCTTAAAAATACAAAAATTTGGCTATTTCAGTGTTTTACTAACTTTATTGCAAAAGCAAATATAATGGTAATGTAAGTCCTTAATTTGTCAGTCATTTTAATGATCTAGTTATTTTTTTCAAAATACTAAAAGCCCCCGCTGTTGAGCAGAGGGCAACCAGAAGTGTTTTATGATGCTGTACCACCCATTTACCAAACCCTACTGTCATTTATTCCTAAGTATCAGCCAACATAATCATTGTCAAACCGTTCAACATCTTCAGCACCATGGTCATCATCACATTTACTTTATCCCCACTCCTTACTTTGAACAGGAGCATTAAGACAAACACACTCATACATACAAACATACCTGCACTGTACTGCAGGCTGACCTAGAGTCACTCAAACTCTAGGTCTGTGCTTCTGTCAAACCAACTGAATGCTACTGCAAGTCTAAAGCTCTGGGGCACAAAATGAACACTCACAAACACGGTAAGTTCACATAGGCACATTGTCGACAACAAAGAATGAACACAAAGAACATCCATAGACCAGTGTTAACTGGGAATTGTGCAAGAGCGGAGAGTTTTTTCCCGTTGGTTGTAAGGACACACCCTCAGGTCCCATATCTACTCCGTCTCAGAATGAAAAACACTTAGTAGGCTGGGGATCATCATGGTTTTGGCCCAAAATAACTTACAGTAAAAAACAAACAGGACACACCAAAGACAATAAATAAGTAATGGAAGAGAACCCAGTTAACGGTCATACACAGAGACAGGAAGAGAAGGCTCCGAGCCAGGCCTATAGACCTAAACGGTCACTGGGTGGGCTTGAAATGAGGGTTTCAGTCCCTTGGGTCCGGGTTGGGTGGTGCATGGTGGAGACACACACGCCCAAGCTGCACCGTCCTGACCCGTCTTCCCTCTGCAGTCATGTAGAAGTGGAAACCGTTAGAAACGTGAGTGCTGTGGTTATTATAAAACACTGCATCTTCACAGAGCAAAGCCTCCTTTGGCACATCAAGCCACACCTCCCACATTCCCTTAGCCATGCATGAATGGAAAAGTCCACACAGACAGACACACACACACACTCCTCCACCAACTCCTATAACAGGCCATAGCAGTCAGCCTAGCTGAGGAGGAGACAAACATTTCTTATATGGAATCTAGAGGAGGAATACAATCACTTTCTGATTCGGAAGAGTATCAAATGTATTAAAACATTAAAATGACAGAGGTTTACTTAAAGGCGCGGGGGAACACACACGCTGAGTTCAATACCAGGTGCCTGTTCTCTCCGTCTACATCCAACCGAGGTCACCGGCTAAACCACAGAAAAAATAACACCCATTCCCAGTTTAACCTGATGCAGTAATATCATTCTGGACTTCTGAAGAGTCAGTGTGGAACAGAATTAGGAATTAGAATAGTAATTTAATAGGATCTTTAGGTTGCATCACCAATTACACTGCATCACCAACTCAAACCCTCCTATTTTAGACCAGTGTTAAAAGTTTTCCAAACACCCATATCAAGATTAATTTCCCCAACGAGTGTCACTGAAACACCAGTGACAGATCTATGGTGAAATCTCCTTTAGACATGGTATGTAGTTAGCTGCAGTAAAATCCTTTCCATGGGTTTCTATTCCCAGTGCAGAGGCTGCAGGAGTCCCATGTGGATGTGTAGTAATGGCAGTCCAATAGGCTCCATGGTCTGCAGTCTTCCATGATCCCACCTCCCTACATAGGCCCCCTACTCACTCCACAAAGAGACCAATGCCAGCCTGCTGTTAAAGGAATCAAGTACAGGTTGCCAGCAGGCTCCAGTCAGGGCAGCAGGCCCTGGAGGAGGAGAGAGTGGGGATGTGAGTAGACATAGGAGTGGGTCAGACCAGGTCAGACTGGGTAGGCCCAGGTCAAACAGGGATCCCCATACGGTGCTTCTTCTTCTTCTTGACCGTCTTGAGGCCAGTGAGTCGGCGCACATCCTCCTCCTCCGAGTCATCCATCTCATCGTCAGCCGAGAACAGAATCTGAGAGACAGGAGTTTGGAAATGAGACCAAAGGAAGCCACACGCCTGGATAGATGACACTCAAAGCAACCCTGAGTTAAGGGTTAAATTAGTTGAATCCCAGAGCTTAAATGCTCACAGACACCAGCAAATTTCCTGTGTCAACAGAAATGTATCATTCGTCCTCCATCTGCCTCTGTGGGGTGGAAGGATGGGGATGGTCTGGTTGCTTAACCACTAGACTACCAGGGAGATGTGGTGGCAGGAACACATATGCCCCAGAATATTTGATAGAGGGGAGGAGTCTTTTAGAGTGGTATTTGGGTGTAGTATTGAAGCTTGCCATCGGGGCTTTTTACATTGTAAGCCTCTTTTACTGAAGCAAAAACTAGCTCCAACTCATCACAATAAAACAAGCCTGTGATAACATAGCTATATGCCCCCTTTTATAATGAGAGAGCGATAACATCACTGCTCTGAATCTTTATGTAGACAGACTTTTTATTTCAGCTTGAGGCAGATTACTAAAGCCATACATGCTCCGTGTTAACCTGTACAGCAGTGTTTCTTTAGTAGTGGGTTTGGGCCCACTGGTTAATTGCAGATAGTTCCTGTGACTGGAGGAAGTGCTCACAGTCTGGTACACTACACCCAGATGTCTATGAAAAACTACTCCCCTGTCACATGCCACAAATTCCATATACCAGTAATTCCATAGGACATGCATTCCTGATATTAGACATGATGGTCTAGCGGTTAGGATTTGGTGCTCTCACCGCCATGCCTGGGTTTGATTCCCGGTCAGGAAACATACTTTCAATAACTCCTAGAATCCACTGTCACAAAACATGGTGCTTTGGGTGATCCATGAATAACTGTGGAAACCAATTATCTAGCTATCACAATCAGCTCAACATTTGATTCCAAAGCAACTCACTACTTCCATTTATGATGAGAAATGTGGTGCTTTGGAATCAGAAAAAAAAACACTCCTTATGAATGATGGACAGTTTGTTTTTACAGTTTCTGATGAATAAGAAATCCCCCTGCTCAAGGCAGACTTAAATGACTTCATGCATGAATGTTTGAGTGTGGTGGTTGTCTCTGGAGCAGATCACAGGGCCAGTTCCATCTGGTTTACAGGCCTGTAAAGTGACTGGCCTTGGGCACAGGGTGGAGTGATTCACAGCCCAGAGACAGGCTTCTGCTGGTGCTGTGCAAGTTTGTCTACACAGCCAGGGGAGGATGTAAGTTAGCCTAGTGGCTACGTCAGCCTGAGGCAATAGGAGGAGAGAGAGGCCACACAGGGCTTGCGAGGAGAGGGCTTTTGGGGAAAGGAGGAGGTGGACGAGGCTCAGAATCAAATCTTAGGACTTAGTGTATAATCCTCCTAAGGATTTTTCAGAGCTTTCCCAAAAAACAGCTTTTCCAGTGATTTCGGTGTGTAATGTACACTGAGTGTACAAAACATTAAGAACACCTGCTTTTTCCATGAGAGACTGACCAGGTGAAAGCTATGATCTCTTATTGATCCACTTAAAATCCACTTCAAATCACTGAAGGTGAAGTGGAGGAGACAGGTTAATGAAGGATTTTTAATCTAACTACACTGTCCAATTTACAGTAGCTATTACAGTGAAATAATACCATGCTATTGTTTGAGGAGAGTGCACAGTTATGAACTTCAAAATTTATTAATAAACCAATTAGGCACATTTGGGCAGACTTGATCAAACATTTTTTAACAGAAATGCAACGGTTCATTGGATCAGTCTAACACTACGCAAATAGACCGCTGTCATCTAGTGGCTAAAATCTAAATTGTCTAAACTGGAATAACACATTGTGGCCTTTCTCCTGCATTTTAAAGATGGAAATAAAATAAAAAAACTTTTTTTTCTTTTAATTATCTTTTACCAGATCTAGTGTGTTATATTCTCCTACGTTAATTTCACATTTCCACAACCTTCAAACTGTTTCCTTTCAAATGGTATCAAGAATATGCATATCCTTGCTTCAAGTCCTGAGCTACAGGCAGTTAGATTTGGGTATGTCATTTTAGGCAAAAATTTAAAAAAAGAAAAAAAAGGGGGGTCTGATCCTTAGCCTTGAGACAACTGAGACATAGATTGCTTATGTGTGCCATTCAGAGGGTGAATGGGCAAGACAAAATATTTAAGTGTCTTTGAACCCGGTATGGTATTAGGCACCAGGCGCACCGGTGTGTATCAAGAATGGTCCACCACCCAAAGGACATCCAGCAAACTTGACAACAGCAACTCAATATTAGGAAGGTGTTCTTAATGTTTGGTATACTCAATGTATGTGAATAGGTATATGATTGGTTGTGTGATTGGTTGTGTGGTCAGGCCTTGGTCTTTTATTAAGCATTCTGTGTCCATGACTTTATAAATGGCCGTGTCCATGTCTTACCTCAGACTCTGAGTCGTCGTGGGAGAGTGCCCGCCTGTAGCGTACCTTACTGTTGCCCCGCACGTCCTCCCCCACCTCCCGCTCCTCCAGCTTGGCTTTTGTCCTCCCCTTCTTCATCAGGAAGTTATCTACCACCCAAAACATCAGGGCCTGAGGAAAACATACAGTACACAGCTCAGTGAACAAGTAAAACATCAGACACACATGACAGTTTGATGATCACACACAAGCCTAAATGGCTGAAATCCGTAGACATAAATGTCACATCAAATACACTTAGTTGAAGGAACTACATTTCAAAAGGGATGCAAATATCGGTCCATTTTGCTGCCGACTAACTGGCCCTCATTAACCGGTCAACAAACGGAAAAAAATGTCCAAACAGTAAAATTACGTGACCAACAGAAAATACTATTAGAGATCTGCATATAATGATGAGATGCTCATGTTTCTGTCCTAACAATGGGAGTTGGACCACGGCGGGAAAGCAGGCGACAAGCTTAGGCCCAAAATAAGACCATAGAAACCTATTGGGCTTACTGGGGACAGATATTGGCGAGAGTGAAACATCTCGCTTGCCATATCCTCTCTGGTACCTTGCATTCATAGAAGGATCAGACATGTTTCATTAAGGCTGAATGGAAACATGCAACAATAGCAAGCCTATCATATTATAGTTCAAAAGGCTATAGCATATTATTGAACATATACTCCTGTAATGAAGCATCTAACCAAACGTCCTTTTCAAACATTTGCCAAAATGCGGAAAACACAATTCTAAACCTAATTAGAGCAGTTGTGACAGATTAAAATCTCAGAAATGTAGAAAGAGGGGGAATGTAATAGCAACAACTATGATGGGTTGCTAACATGGATTATGTCTTTGGCT
Source organism: Salvelinus fontinalis (assembly GCF_029448725.1). Lineage (NCBI taxonomy): Eukaryota > Metazoa > Chordata > Actinopteri > Salmoniformes > Salmonidae > Salvelinus > Salvelinus fontinalis. The sequence continues at coordinate 50,021,011 of NC_074667.1, read as the reverse complement.
TCTGAACAACGAAAGAAAGTTGATATGAATAGAACAGGAGAGAAATGCTGGTTAATGGCATGAGGGGAAAAAATTGCCTCCATGTTTCTACGGATCAATTTTCGTAAGGCTACTTTGAAGCAAGGTAAGACATGCCTCATTATTTGAAGTAAAAGTATCAGGTTTTAAACAATTATACTGCCTCGAGCTCACATTGCAAAGTGGTGGGTGACGCATCATCAGTCAACGGTAGGCAGGCTATAGTATACAGTATACACCTGAACGGCGAACGGGAGGCGCGCTTTGAGTTGAGATAGAGAAATAAAAATTGCTCCTTTTAAAATCGTGACCACCAAAATGTTGAACACACGATTGCATTTAGAATTGTCAAATTGTTGTGCAATGACTGGGCTTCCAAAAGCAGGCTTCACTCCAGTAGCCTACAGACTTTTTAAGGAGCTACTCTCGCGCTGTCTGACAGGTGGAAGGCTATTCCACTCCTCAAACTAGGCTCTGTATGCTGTGCGTGTATGATAAATAATATACATGACGAAAATAAAAACGTGCCAATTTAATTCCAAAATTAAGAAAATGACCTTAAAGACTGATACGCATGACCCGTCAAATGTATTTTCAGCGGCTAACCGATTAACGGTTAAGATCACTAAATGTATTTTCAATTGAGCCCTGCCTCATGGAGGCACTGCACACTTAACTTACGTTAACGAAGAACGGAACGATGAGCATGACGATGGCCAGCTCCAACTGAGGGTTGTTTATGGGGTTCAGGAGAGCCAGCTGTGAGACACACACACACACAATAGTAAAGAAAGACGGTGAGTAAACAGTACACAAACAAACACACCGGATTTAAAACGATAGAAACAGTTTACAGTACTGTTAGTACTCATACACTTTCCACAGTCATAATATAACTGAATTGACACAATGGTCACGTGGTCAGGAACCTACCCATTATGCCCCCTACTCACCTTCTTCCACTGGGGGATGAGTAGGACCAGGATGATGAGGACCTTCTCAAACATCATGATAAGGATGTAAAGAGCACACTGGCCTGCCCATGCAGTACATTGCACTGGTTCTCCTGTGAGCGCACACACACACACACACACACACACACACACACACACACAAACCAAAGATGAACTCGTGACCTATGGACTAGACACACAATCCAATAGACAGAAACAAATGAGCAAAACAGACAAATACCAACCCACAGAAATACCCAGACAGACGGCAGTTAACTGGAACTCTATATTCCACTTAAAGGGGCAATCTGCTGTTGCTACATCCATTTTTTGGACTTCTAAATGATAAATCCATTGAATCTTGAAAAACTAATTCTAAATGCCTCATGAGCTTGGTTTAACGGTCATCATACCCCATCAGAACCCAATATATAAGCTTGTTTTACTCCAATGTCTGTAAACAATATAAGTGTGAACAAACATACATGCCTCGAAACATGGTTAAAACAATAATGTTTGATATGGTCAGTTCTTGCATCCAAAGCTCTGTCTATGAATTTGAGAGAGGTTACATTTCTCCAGATCCACTGCATATTACCCCTTTAAATCAAAGCACCAGGGAAAGGTTTCCATAAACTCTGCCTTTGGGTAAACAATTGAACAGTGATGGACTATGTTTGATGTGGATGACATTGCAGTAGTGCCCAAGGCAGCCACTCCCCTCTTCTGGACACCATGCGTACTACAGGGTGAAATGATCTCTCATCCACACTGACAAACACACACACTCTCACCATATTCTCCGAAGCGTAGAGCGTCCCACTGCATCCACTCTACGATAGCACTGATGGCCCTCACACCGGCATAGATCAGCAGCATTCCAAGAGACGCATCCAGGAGGAAGTTAATGAGGTAACTGAGGAAGAGAGGAGACATTGTGTCCACTTCAACCTTGAAGTGCATAATGTTATAGAGACTATACTGACCAGAAGTATAAATGCAACAATTTCAATGATTTTACTGAGTTAAATTTCATAGAAGGAAATCAGTCAATTTAAATAAATAAATTAGGCCCTAATCTATGGATTTTACATGACTGGGCAGGGGTGCAGACATGAGTGGGCCTTTTCCCACCCACCCATCCAATCAGAATTAGTTTTAAAGGGCTTTATTACAAACAGAAATACTCCTCAGCCCCCCTCCCCTCAGAAGATCCCACAGGTGAAGAAGCCAGATGTGGAGGTGCTGGGCTGGTGTGGTTACATGTGGTCTGCGATTGTGAGGCTGGCTTATGGTAAAGAAATTAACATAAAATTCTCTGGAACAGCTATACAGCTCTGTTAGACATTCCTGCAGTCAGCATGCCAATTGCATGCTCTCTTAAAATCTGTGGCATTGTGTTGTGTGACAAAACTCGTGCTGTTAAATCAGCTTATTGATATGACACTACTATGCTCACTAACAGGGATGCAACCAAATTTGCGCGTATAGAACATTTATGGATTCTTTTATTTCAGCTCATGAAACCAACACTTTACATATTGCATTTATATTTACTACATACACAAAAACACAGAGGCACAAAGACAGACACACATAACGTCTGACAGACACACACTCATACAGAGACACACTCACAGTGAGCAGGGGTCCTCCTCTGTGAGGTCAGACAGGTAGACGTTGGCAAAGTGAATGAATAGCATACCAATGGCCTGTTTGGAGGTGTCCAGGAACCTGGTAGAGGTGCCGGGCACAGGAGGGCCTTTTAAGAACTCTTGAGAATTCAAGTTCTTTCAATAGTTCAACATATTAGAAAAATTCACAATGTCTTGTGTTTATCTTAGTTGCGTTTCTTGGTTAATAGCAATATTGAAGAGGATAAGCTTGAATACTGTGGTTGGAAGTGGGAGTGAGACGGCTGCCGACCTACCAGATCGTCCATGGCCTTCTCTCATGCTTGGGCTCCCTGAAGCGCTTCACTGTGGACAGGACACAGAGTCACATATAGAACTCCCGCTCTCACACACCCACGACAGCAGTCACACCCACGACAACAGTGGGATGAATTTGTATCCCTCTCTGGGGCAACTCATTCTATTAATGTAAATTAATTAAGGCCTGCTCCAGTCTGAACTGAAATCAGCTTTACACTTCCGTCATCAAGTTTAGTATGTTGGGCAACATCTCAGCACAAAGTGTAAACAGGCCTATTTCTATGAATATGGCCAGTGTGATGGGAAATGCAGTTCAGTTTCCCCTTTATCACCATAGCCTAACCCCTAACTAATGGACTTTAGCAGACAATGTTCATTAGGCTATATTCCCTTAACAAGTCAGTTATTGAGATGCCATGTTTACACAAGGTGAGACCAGAGAGGAAGAGTGGATGGTAAGAGGAAGTGGCAGACTACTGTACATTACACACTAAAATGTCACTGCTTGTTACTAATGTGCCGATCATGATATTATCCTCCAAATCTCCGTTGCTCTGTGAGCAGAAGAAATACTTTGAAAATCTTATGAGCTGAATTTTTTTTTAGCGCATTTGGCACTGTAATTAAACCCATTAATAGATCAGAGGACCTGCTAACAGAACGCGACACCAGGCAGGCATGGTCATATACTGCTAAAAAAAATAAAGGGAACACTTAAACAACACAATGTAACTCCAAGTCAATCACACTTCTGTGAAATCAAACTGTCCACTTAGGAAGCAACACTGATTGACAATAAATTTCACATGCTGTTGTGCAAATGGAATAGACAAAAGGTAGAAATTATAGGCAATTAGCAAGACACCCCCAATAAAGGAGTGGTTCTGCAGGTGGTGACCACAAACCACTTCTCAGTTCCTATGCTTCCTGGCTGATGTTTTGGTCACTTTTGAATGCTGGCGGTGCTTTCACTCTAGTGAACCTCCTTGCACAAAGGACCGCTACCTCTGCCTTTGTGCAAGGAGGAGCAGGTGGAGCACTGCCAGAGCCCTGCAAAATGACCTCCAGCAGGCCACAAATGTGCATGTGTCTGCTCAAACGGTCAGAAACAGACTCCATGAGGGTTGTATGTGGGCCTGACGTCCACAGGTGGGGGTTGTGCTTACAGCCCAACACCGTGCAGGACGTTTGGCATTTGCCAGAGAACACCAAGATTGGCAAATTCGCCACTGGCGCCCTGTGCTCTTCACAGATGAAAGTAGGTTCACACTGAGCACATGTGACAGACGTGACAGAGTCTGGAGACGCCGTGGAGAACGTTCTGCTGCCTGCAACATCCGCCAGCATGACCGATTTGGCGGTGGGTCAGTCATGGTGTGGGGTGGCATTTCTTTGGGGGCCGCACAGCCCTCCATGTGCTCGCCAGAGGTAGCCTGACTGCCATTAGGTACCGAGATGAGATCCTCAGACCCCTTGTGAGACCATATGCTGGTGCGGTTGGCCCTGGGTTCCTCCTAATGCAAGACAATGCTAGACCTCATGTGGCTGGAGTGTGTCAGCAGTTCCTGCAAGAGGAAGGCATTGATGCTATGGACTGGCCCGCCCGTTCCCCAGATCTGAATCCAATTGAGCACATCTGGGACATCATGTCTCGCTCCATCCACCAACGCCACGTTGCACCACAGACTGTCCAGGAGTTGGCGGATGCTTTAGTCCAGGTCTGGGAGGAGATCCCTCAGGAGACCATCCGCCACCTCATCAGGAGCATGCCCAGGCGTTGTAGGGAGGTCATACAGGCACGTGGAGGCCACACACACTACTGAGCCTCATTTTGACTTGTTTTAAGGACATTACATCAAAGTTGGATCAGCCTGTAGTGTGGTTTTCCACTTTAATTTTGAGTGTGACTCCAAATCCAGACCTCCATGGGTTGATAAATTTGATTTCCATTGATAATTTGTGTGATTTTGTTGTCAGCACATTCACCTATGTAAAGAAAAAACTATTTAATAAGAATATTTCATTCATTCAGATCTAGGATGTGTTATTTTAGTGTTCCCTTTATTTTTTTGAGCAGTGTATTACATGTCACACAGTCTAGGTCACATTTCAACATTATCACCTGGGGTACCAACCTGGGGATGAGAATGATAATAAGGTGGGTGCTTATAGTTGTCCTATTCCACACATGTATAAGAGTGTATTAAGAGTGCATTGATTGGAAATGTGATATTTGCATATCCGAACTCTCCCTGAGACATCCTCAGAGAGTGGGGTCATGGCCTGGGTCTGCTAACAGCTACCTTTGAGCAATAAAGGTTCAATGCCTTACTCAAGGGCATTGACAGATTTTTCACATTCTTGGCTCTGTGATTCGAACCAGCAACCTTTCGGTTACACGCACAATGCTCTAACCGCTAGGCTACCTGACCCCCTGCACTGTAGATTGGTGTGTGTTCAAACACAATAGCCTACATGAAAGACAAACTGCCCGTCTCAGTGACTGCTACTCTGGGGGTTAGGCCCCTGTGTACGAGGCGCAAGCCCTTTCTACTAAAGTCTAGGTCTACACTATAATGAATCCTTGTGTGAGTGATGCAAGAGTGTGTATTCTCTGAACACAATGTAATGGCTGACAAATAATGCTTTGGCTGTTCCAGACAATAGTCAGCTTGTTTCCATGCCCGCCCTCTAACCTCTATGACACATGATTGATTGCTGGGTGAGAGAAAAAAGTGCATTAATGATTTATGACTCCTATAATCTACCGGACATACCCCAATCCTCAATTTGGGTTTAAGATATGACACATCTAGACAACAATACCGTAATGTGTGTTAAATACTTTACTGTGTGCGTGGATGCATGTGCGCGTATCTGTGTAAAGTATATCTATGTCACCTGTCAAAAGGGTAGCTAGTTTTCCTAGTGTATTGCACAAACAAATGTTTACAGGGGAATTCACATATGGATATGCTGCGACTTCAGACTTCCTCAGACTGTTGTGTTGAGTGTGTAACTACCGACACACCCTGCATGTAGACTGTGGGCTGGGCTGTGTGAATGTGATGATTCAGGCCAAGTCAATTCCCACTGACAAAGCTGCCTCAGGCATCATCACTGCTCTGAGAGCTGAAAATGCCTCACCTCTTGCTGTTGTTGCTGTGAGGCTCCTCTCTACCAGGGCAACACTGCTGACTCAGTGGTCAAAGAGGGACTCAATGAGGTCAAATTACATGGCCAAAAATGAACACTATGGGGATGGGACAACACATTTCACACTGTATAATCCAGTATTTTGAGACAGTGTATAGGTAATGACTGCCAGTGATTATTGACAATTAAAAACAGACTTCCATTCTAAACAAGTAGCCTAAACAGGTTATCCAATTTCAACACTGCACAGTGAAATTCTATTTTACAGTAGGCCTAACTGCACAGAACAAACGACCATAAATTAGCACATTTTCCACAGTCAGAGTGGGCATCTGGTTGGCTGTACTCACACATCAGCGTACTGAAGGCCACCATCGCTAGAAGGCCTTGCAGGAAGATGCCGAAAGAGTCCATCAAGTCACCATTCTCGCAGCCACGGATGTCCGCATTTGGTGTGGGGCGGGCAGACACTGGCGTGTTGGAAGAAGGCATAGCTGACAGAACCACTCCCGGGACAGCCACGTGCCCGGCTTGGGAAAGAAGACTCACCCCACTAATCGCCATAGTAGACCAGTTTAAAGGTTTAAGGGCGGATGGCATATACCGTAAATAAGCAATAAAGTCAATTTAAATGTCTCCTCCGTTATCCAGTTGTTAGCTGGCAATCGATTAGTTATGAAGGAGTATTTGCCCCCCCCAAAAAAGGTTTTCTTCCTTTTAACTGCGGAGCCATATCTTCACGTTTCATATGTGGCCAGCATTAGCAAACATATCCCAGTTGTTGATAATCCATTGTATCACCAAATAGCCACAAAAGAAAGGCATACCATGCATGTCATACTCATTTAACTAACATATTCTTGGTTTACTAACAAATTAATATCCAAGCTGTGGCTTGCATAAATTAGCTATCGATAGCTAACGAACATAACTAGTTACACAGCAGGCAATCATGGACAACGCATATAATATTTAAATACATGTGACGACGCAATGTTTACTAACGGAAACATTAGCAACAAAGTTCCAAAAGGAGTCATCCCAAGGCATGTTCTAACTTCATGTCATTTTAGCAGAGTTCCTAAACCTTTTAGCGGTGCGCGAGAGGGTTAGCAAATGAAGCTAGTTTTACCTAGTTATGTACCACTTAAATATTTAAAAAAGTGTAAGCAAGCTACTTGAGTAAACACCACTGTTTTACCATGTGACGAATTAAATCATATAAAAACCTCGCGTCAGGGACAAACCACCAGCCTACTAGAACAAGTGATGCTAACGGTACCGGTAGCTTAGCTAGCTAATCTGTTTCAAGTACTTGCAATGGATCCCTTGTGCATGTATGAAAGGCATGATATTGATATTCTCACGACTTCGGAATTGCTACTTTTTCATTTGAAAAATCTGTTTTGCACAAAACATAGGAACGACCAATAATTTGCTCAATGATCAGAGTACATAGCTACTAGCTACCACTGGAATTTCCAGCTGCATCCTTTCTGTGCCCAGACCAAACCCCATTGGCATATTCATTACGCCAATTCTGTTGCAAAACATTTCCTAAACGGAAGAAAATAGAACCAAACGGGCGGGACTTACCTGAATTTGTCCAATAGAAACTCTCGTTTTCGTTGCAAAAACTGTTTGGACTAATGATTACACACAGACTGCCCACTCATGTTGACATTACGTAAAGGTTTAATGTGATCGACGTGACACAACGGTATCATGGGAAGTGTAGCTTGGAAAGATTTTGAACCGTGTTGAACTCATAGAGCTCGCCAGCTTCAAATCCGAAAACCCGGAAATGATTTACCTCTGGTTCGTTCAGCCATTGCTATGGGGGAAATGAATGGGGAAATAATAGGGTTTTGGGATAAACGCCGACAATTTTGTCTGAGGTTTAGGAAATCTTACATGTTATGTTCTATATGAGATAATATCAGTCAGTTAACATGACCTTTATTAATCATGAAAGCTTTATGTTTTTTAATTATTACATACGTGCTTCAAAATACACAGAAAGTGACGTTAGCTGATTATCTCGTAGAACAAAACCTATAAGACCTAAGCCTGTGTTTACCACACACCTTATTTTTGGCATTTATCCAAAAACCCTACAAAAACGACATTTTCCCATAGGTTTTGTCCAATGAACCATGGCAAAAAAGAGGCCATTACTATTGCTCTCTATTGGGATGAGATTCAGGCTTTAATTCCACATTCTCTTAAAATAGCAATCATATTCAACAAACATATAGACAAAATCAAATTAATAAATTCCAGTTTTATCTCCTGTAAGAGTAATAGATCTCAATGGCAGAGACAGGTAAATTAGGGGAAATAAAACACAAACACAGCAATGACAGCTAGAATGGCTCCCGAAAATAAAGCCCACACAGTAGTCCACCAATGGTTGTAGGTAAAAGGTAAAACAATACAAATATATAAAGGGTCACAAAAGGTCCCAATATTTGGTTTATACTTATTTGAATTTTGCTCCAAAAACCCCTACATCTTAATGCTTTACTACAGGCCCTAGATAATGTCTTCAATTTTAGATGTTAAAATCCCTCTCTGAGAAGACGAAAAGGCTGTCAAGCAGTGGGGATTGCTCTTTCTGTGGGTTTCCAATCTCAAATGTATGTCTACATTTTGAAATAAGACCTTTGCACAGGTACTCTCAAAGCAAATATGTTTAGTAGAAAATCAGGCTATTACCATTAATCACCCTATTGCACTAGAAGAGCTTTTAAATATGTACACTATATACAAATTCACCCTGCTATGTACACTTTACATACCGCGATATAGTACATGGTTTATTTGTCTTTGTGCTTAAATCCTTGCATTGTCAACGCTTGTCAAGTTGATTAAATGAAACCAGGAGTCATATTGTGGGTGAGATAAACCTGAACATGAATATCCATGTTAAGGTGTCTTTACCTAGAATACAACGAGGCAGAACCCTTTCTGACCATTACACAGGAAAAAAACAGGAAAAAATGAAAGTCTTGATCCATCTGATGTCCATGCATGACTGCTGCTGTTGTGCTGGGCCTGGGTGCAGGGTTCAAAGGATGTCCAGCTGGAAATCAGTTATGGAGTCATTTAATGTTACTGACTGTATGTAATGTTTATTTCATTCAGAATCCTCAGCTATGTAGCAAATTTCTGGTAGAATTCAAGTTTGACCCTTTCGATATGGTGACACAGCTTTATGGCTGGTCCCAGTTTCAGGTCCATACACTCCTGCAGTGTGGGCAGGTTGAGCAGAAGCAGAGCCTGTCCATCAATCTCCTGAAAACACAAGCACGGCCATGGAGTTAGACAACAATAGTCATGGATTTAGGCCACAGTGTACACCAGTGCTTGACTTGGGATGGAAAAAGTGCAGGAGCTGTCTTTTTCCAAGTCGGTCCATTAGACTACATTCACCGAAATTCACAAATTACATTATACTATAGAGACCTCTAATTATTCACCGTTAATGGTTTATACACATTTTCCATGACTTCTCCATGACTTTTAACCACATGTGTATTACTATTATTATAGCCTACATGAAAAAGTTAAGCATTGTTGACACTCGAAAGCTGCTGTGTCTGATCCCATGTAGACCTACCACCTCCTGTCGTTGTGCCCTTGATCAAGGCACTTAGACCCCACATAGAACTGCACTGTTAGTCACATGTGGTCAACCCTCTATCTGGAGAGCTCCTGGGTGTGCAGGCTTGGCTTTTTCAACATTACAAACATACTTTTGTCTTTATAAAATGATTCCCTCATTCAATATATCAGGGATCAAATGGATAAGGTAGCCTACTTCAAAGCAAGGTATCTAACTAGACATGTTAATATATAAGGCTCAAATATTCATGTTTTGGAGGAGATCTATGCACAGCAAGTTATTTGTCAATTAGGCTATTATTAAAATATTTTTAAGTTGTCGCAATTACATGGCTACTATTTAATAGAGGAGAATCACAGCTTTCCAACTACGCAGATTTATTTAGGCTCTACAGTGCCGGTAGAGCATTCCTGCTGCTGAAATGTCACGCTCTCTCTCCTCAGGCAACGGCCCACTCGCACTGGCACACACAAAGCACCACAGACATACACTGAAGGGTCATTCCGATAATGGCTGATATGTCGTTTTTTAATTGATTGATCATATTTTAAAAAGTGTGCTTTCATGAATTACATAAACAACAATTATGAAACTAATTTCCATGACTTTTCATGACTTTACAAAGCCTAATTTTCAATCTGCATAATCTTGAACAGCCTACTGTCACTCACAGATTCACAGACTAGCGACAAATAAACTTGAACAAAGAGTAATCAGGAAATGAATGCTCACTCTCCATTGCTATTCAATGAAGATCACGCCTTCATTCCGATTTGACCAACCTTTTTTGACTTGGTGTGTGAATCTGGGCCAGCAATAGGTTACTTTGTTTTTATAACGGTGCCGGTACGCAATTCCCACAAAATTAGAAGTGCCGGTACGGCATTCCAGACAGATCCGGCCCAAGTCAAGCACTGCTTGTTATACAGTCGAGATAATGATTCTGTGTGTGTGTGTGTATGTGTGTGTGTGAGTATTACCTGATCCAGGAAAATGCGTGCCAGGGGAGCACAGTCGGTGGTCCTGATGAAACACACCACATCAGTCACACTCCACTCCAGGGGACTGGTGTCCAAACACAGTTTCTGGGGAGCCTCACCTCTCGAGCTCTGCAGAACACAGCGATGCAGTTAATTAATTCCTCACACTATATATAGAGACGGGTTGGCTGACAAAGTCACATAAAGCAATGTGCACACTTCAATGGGGCAGAAGGTTGTGTGATGTGATTCTGGATGGCCCTTTAGCTAGCAACAATGACAAGAAGCTGCTATGTGGGGAATCGTAGGTGGCTCGTTTCAGCTAGTTTGATCTTGTTCTTGATACCATGTCTTGTTTTGAGGTGTTTTGACTGATGTCTATGCTAATATGGCTAAAACTTGCAAGCTAGCTAACCAACAACTGTAACAATGTATTTGAGGGACAACAAGTGCTCATTGTGCAAATGTATTTATGTTTTCAATAAACATTGGAAACGAAATATAGTTAACATGTTATCAACAATCTAAGCCAAACTGTCAGTTTTGCCCCATAGTTGCGCACGCATTGGTTTTGTTGCAAAACACCTAACCTTCTATTCACAGCGAACAAACAAAAAGTAAAATTACAGTAGTCTACCTTTGGTGAAGGTGGGTGGTTCTCATCATCAGAGTAAGATGGGGAGCGAGGTTTCCTGCGTTTTCGGGTTGGTCTGGGCGTTGCAGGAGGAGAGGGGGATGGGGTGGGTGGTTGAGACTTCCCAATGGAATATTCTGAATCGTCCTGATCATCCTGGAGCTCAGAGCCAGTATCGTCACTCAGAGAGTTCTCATCATCCAGATCCTCCTCATCTCCACTGCCCTGTGTTAGAGAAAGGGATGGTTCAGTTTAAAGATATCTGGATGTGAGTGTGTGTGTGTGTGCGAGTGTGTCTGTTACCTGTGGTGAACCGGCAGGTGTGTTGTCTAGTGAGGCTGAGGAGCGTCTCTTCTTATGGACAAATAGTTGCTTTCTCCTCTTCCTCCTTCTACCTCTTCTCTTCACCCCTCCTTCTAGGTTAGAATGCCCCCCTGGTGGGCGGCCCACTCGTTTACATTTCTTCTTACCATAGTAATAAGCTGCAGAGAACACATCAATACTCCAATCTCAGTCCTCCTAAGCATTCTGCAGCCAATGCTTTATAATCAACATACACAGTGCATTTGGAAAGTATTCAGACCCCTTGACTTTTTACACATTTTATTGCGTTACTGCCTTATTCTAAAATATAATAAATCGTTTTCCCCCCTCACATAAATTTACACACAATACCCCATAATGACAAAGCAAAAACAGTTTAGACATTTTTGCAAATTTATAAAAACAAAAAACCCTGAAATATCAAATTTACATAAATATTCAGAACCTCTACTCAGTACTTTGTTGAAGCACATTTGGCAGCAATTACATCCTTGAATCTTCTTGGGTATGACACGACAAGCTTGGCACACCTGTATTTGGGGAGTTTTTCCCATTCTTCTCTGCAGATCCTCTCAAGCTCCGCCAGGTTGGATGGGGAGCGTCGCTGCACAGCTATTTTCAGGTCTCTCCAGAGTTGTTCAAGTCCGGGCTCTGGCTGGGCCACTCAAGGACATTTAGAGACTTGTCCCGAAGCCATTCCAGCGTGGTCTTGGCTGTGTGCTTAGGGTTGTTGTCCTGTTGGAAGGTGAACCTTCGCCCAAGTCTGAAGTCCTGAGTGCTCTGGCAGAGTTTTTCATCAAGGATCTCTCTGTACTTTGCTCTGGTCATCTTTCCCTTGATCCTGACTAGTCTCCCAGTCCTTGCCGCTGAAAAACATCCCCACAGCATCATGCTGCCACCACCATGCTTCCCTGTAGAGATGGTGCAAGGTTTCCTCCAGACGTGATGCTTGGCATTCAGGCCAAATAGTTCAATCTTGGTTTCATCAGACCAAAGAATCTTGTTTCTCATGGTCTGAGTATCCTTTAGGTGCCTTTTGGCAAACTCCAAGCGGGCTGTCATGGGTCTTTTACTTAGGAGTGTGTTCCGTCTGGCCACTAAAGGCCTGATTGGTGGAGTGCTGCAGAGATGGTTGTCCTTCTGGAAGCTTCTCCCATCTCCACAGAGGAATGCTGGCGCTCTGTCAGAGTGACCATCGGGTTCTTGGTCACCTCCCTGACCAAGGCCCTTCCTCCCTAATTGCTCAGTTGGCCGGGTGGCCAGCTCTAGGTAGAGTCTTGGTGGTTCCAAACTTCTTCCATTTAAGAATGATGGAGGCCACTGTCTTGTTGGGGATGTGCAATGCTGCAGCAGGTTTTTGGTATCCTTCCCCATATCTGTGCCTCGACACAATCCTGTCTCAAAGCTCTACGGACAATTCCTTCGACCTCATGGCTTGGTTTTTGCTGACATGCACTGTCAACTGTGGGACTATATATAGACACGTGTATGCCTTTCCAAATCATGTCCAATCAATTGAATTTACCACAGATGGACTCCAATCAAATTGTAGCAACATCTCAAGGATGATCAATGGAAACAGGATGCACCAGAGCTCAATTTAGAGCTTCAAAGCAAAGTGTCTAAATATTTATGTAAATAAGGTATGTCTGTTTTTTATTTGTACAAAAAAAAAAATTGAGTTAAAAAGCTTTTTTCGCTTAGTCATTACGGAGTATTGTGTGTAGACTGATACATTTTAATCAATTTTAGAATAAGGCTGTAACGTAACAAAATGTGGAAAAAGTCAAGGGGTTTGAATACTTCCCAAATGCACTGTAGCTGCATAACGAAATACACATAAAACAGACACTGCGTCCCCTATTTGTTGATTCCCCTCCTTACATAGCAGCAATGATTGCCTCTTTATCTCCATAACACCTGATTTCTGAACACCAGGTTTTACTCATATGTATTTGATTTAGAGCAATTGAGTAGGTCACACGTACTGTATTTGGTCTTGGTGAGCACAGAGCAGTTCTCTGAGCAGCGCTCCAGAACCATGCGAGGTCCAAACAGGTTTGGGCAACACTCCAGCTTGATGCAGGTCTTCCTACAGAATTCCGCCACACAATCTGCTGTACGCACTATCTCCACCGTAGCCCGATAACTCTTTCCCTTGTACCTGCCGGTCAAGAACAGATGCTCAGGTTAGCAACGCTAGAAGAGCTTAGCCAATCCCAATACACACTTCAATCATCAACTCAACCACAAAGATGAGCAGAAAAGTTTAGATTGAATCTATGTAGAAAGTGCATTAGGTGATTGTAATGACGTTATGATAGAGCATGCGTTCCTCACTTGGCTTTGAGTGTCTCTCCATGGCCGTGCCAGCGGTCCTCCTGGTCCAGCTGCAGCTCCCTGAGCACCCGGCTGGGCTTGTAGGCTGAGTTGATCAGCAGAGTCAACACCTGGACAGGACACAGGGAGATGGAGAGAGACATAAAGGGCTTAGCATGGATACTGTTCCCAGTCTAAGTGGGACGTCAGGAGTGGTCTCTGGGATAGCAAGATTTCGCCCTATTACCAACTGCCCTAAGGAGATTAGAGTAGTTTAGTTGACTTTTTAGTGTAATGTAATACAGCTATAACATCATAGTGAACGTATTACCACCACACAGAGAGTGACGAGTCATGACCACAGTCAAATTACCTGTGACCGTTGGTCGCAACTTACTAACGGCCCTCACTAATGGCCTGGTACTCAGCGCTCTATAGTCACTCTAATTACTTTCTAAACACTTTATGATTGAATTTAAATAATCTGAATGATGAGGACAAATGGTGGTGGGAGTTAGAGGTCCCGTTCTGAAATGGACATGGGAAAGCCCTGGACCCAATATGCATCATTACATTTTAAACCCCATTCCGAACTGACCTGAAGACAACGATCAGAAAAGCCAATTATTTTGCTACTTTATTAACCGGTGCTAGGGAGAAAGGGAGCGAGAGAGGCACATAACTACTATGGAGCAAGGGAGGGGCTGTGCGATGTGTGTGAGTAAGACGCAGCAGGCTCGGACCACCGGAGGCTAGGAGCACCGGAGCAGGTATAGAGGGAGAAAGAGACAGCAACCACTAGTGCTAGTAGACTAACTTTTTGCTAGTTATTTATCACCCATCCGATTGCATAGTAGCCTATCTGCCTTGACTGCATCAAACAGAGAGAAGCAAGCTAACTAGGCTAATTGAGGCTAGCCATAACGCTACTGCGCTTCTCACAGTCCGACAGTTAGCCTACAAATAACAACAACTCCATTCAGATTATAAATAGCAGCCTACTTGTTGGCTTTTGGTCGTTGTAGCCTTTCCTTTTCATTTCACTTTTCATTCTGTCATTTTAATTCCATCTTCCACTGATTAGATATCTACCAACTTGCTTGCTACACAATCAGAGCAGCAATGCAATTCTCCCTCTCTCTCTCTCTCTCTGCGGGAAGCGCAATGATTAGAGCGCATGCCTTTTTTGCCAACTTTTTCCAAATCATCAATATAGATTCGCATCATGCAGCCCATATGTTTTTATTTGTATGGTTTGTATACCTATCACAACTAAAGTTACCAATTAACACTAAATTAAGTGTAGCCTATAGGACCTGTTTCAAATGATCACTTTTACGCTCAACACAATAGCCACTCCTTTCGACTTTTTAAAATGTAGGCCTAGATGTTCCAAACGCCCGCATCAGCAGCTTGTAAGCTTGGAATCCCGAAGATGCTTAAGGTGTTTATGTTAATTAAAGGTCAATTAACGTAAGAACAACAGGCATTTGCATGACAGTTACCGGCGGACAAAATGTCATGACCGCCACAGCCCTAACATAATGTACTATGTTTGTTCCAATCCCACCCAGGTGCTCCTCACCTCTTTGAGAACCAGGACACAGTTGCCAGGGCCAACACACTGGGGCAGCTCAGCGATGCGGCCCTTGTTCAGGTAGGGGCCAGAGAAGCAGCGGTGGTTGAAGAAAATCTTGGGACAGCAGTACTTTCCGTTCCCCTGTCCTGTACACAAACACATCACACAGAATGTAAGAGCTGTGCCTCACGTCAGAAACCTTAATAAGGTATTTCTCTGGTATGTCTACATGAGAAACACTCACCAGTCTCTGATTGGCTGGCCAACTGCAGCCTGAGTGTGTCAGGTGTTGTGGATTTGGGTGGTGCTCGGCTATAGGGACAAAGATACAGGTTAGGGGTCAAAGTGCATGAGACTGAAGTGTTAACCAATCAAAAGTGGACAAACAACCAATTACCAGCCAATGATAGATTACTTCCTTTCCCATAGGCCTACTTACTGTTTCTCAGGCTGCACCACAGCAATCCTCCTCTGCTTTTCAACTGTAAGACAATGTATAATCACCAGTAATAAAACTCTACTGAAACTATACAGAGTACTGTCAAATACGGCGACTGCAATGGTTAAAACTTCCATGCATATTGTGGCATGCTAGTGGCTCCCCTTCAAATTAGAGAGAGATACACAACGTTATCTTATTTTGGGACACCCACCTTTGGGTTTGATGGGGTACAGCAGGGGGTAACCGTTGGTCTCACACCAGCTGACAGGGAAGATATCCAACGAGTCCACATGAGCTATCAGCTCTGGTATAGCCTGTTTCAGCCCTAGACACAAAGAGACTGATTTAGACCCACAGAACTAATTCATTATCTAATATTAATACCATCAGTGTGCACAACCCCACACTCAAATGGTCCCAGACTAAGATTGAAAAATGCAGGGCCCAGATATGATTATTTTATTTATGTAACCTTTATTTAACTAGGCAAGTCAGTTAAGAACAAATTCTTATTTACAATGACGGCCTAACCCGGACAACGCTGGGCCAAGATGCGTAGCTACAGGTTCTCACCTTCCAGGCCAAGCCAAATATGTTGCCCTTTGACCTTGGTTACCGTTGCCACGTGAATGTGCTCAGGTGAGAGTGGGTTGACTGCCTCCAACTTCATGGCCTCTTTAAAGCTGTGATCAGACTGTTCCTGAGAGGTAGACAGGGATACATCAGGAGAGAGAGATTATTCATGTCCCCTGTTCACCCATGCTATACACTCATGTTATATAACATGCATTGCTCTATGTAAGACAGAGCTTGACTCACTGTGGGGAAGCAGTGTTGTGGTGCTGCCTCGGCCTCACACTGTTTCAGGTAGTCTGCCCAGTCAAAGTCCTGCCCCTGGTACCCTACACAACCGGAGAGAGAGACGACAATACAATTAGATAAATCCTAAAAAATAATAACTGAGCACATTTTTAAAAGTAGCTCTGAAAATGTTACTAGCGTTTCATCACCTGGAGGGGGGCTGAGCGGGAGGCCGTTCTTAAGGCTCCACTGGGCAGGAAAGATCCCAGGACTGTCCCTGTGACACAGGAAGGACCCCGAATCATCACCACGGAGACAGTCCATCTTTACTAGGAAGCACTCGTCACTGAACACCTGAAGAGGAGAGGTAGGGTATCACATCACACTCCCCTCTGGGCACAGACATCAAATCAACTTCTATTCCACGTTAGTTTAATCAGTGTGTGCCCAGTGGGTCATGTCTGCTCTATGCAGTATTTACCCTACCCTTGATATGCTGTGTGATAAGCATATCACACCCAAAGCTAGCCTCACATACACTACCATACTGTATCTTAATGACTTCAATTTCTACTTGGTGGGTAGGCTCCCAGAGTTTACATGGGTACTATGTTAGGATTTATCTTAGCAAATCTCTACTCTCCTAGCCCTGTGGTGACCACTGATCGGAGTGGACTGAATATGCAACAACAATATAGCTGAAACTGTTGGGTGGGCTGGAGTGCCTTCACTACAGTACTGCCATCATCCAACCCAGTCATATTAATCATCTCTGGTCCGAGAAGAACGTATTCCGACAATTCTAGGAGCCTGAGGTGAGACTGGGCCAGTAAAGAGGTTGTCACCTTGATAACGGTGGCAGGACTGATGCAGAAAGGGGACGTAGGGTCAACGGCCTCCAGTTTCATCCCCTCAGTGAAGCAGTGGGCAGCAATGGCAGGCCGGTCCTGAAGCAGACACGCAGACACACACACACACACACACACACACACACACACACACACACACACACACACACACACACACACACACACACACACACACACACACACACACACACACACACACACACACACACACACACACACACAGTGATGGCTCATTAGATCAATATTGCACTGGTATTCCACAGACCCTTGTAGTGCTAGTACATACTGCTTGGTAGTGCCTTTACCTTATAGAACTCTTCAGAGAGGGCTTCATCATGAGGCTGATTACTGATCCTCTGTCTGACCTCCTCCCACTCCTCCTCCGTGTGCAGGGGGACCAGGGCTGAATCAAGCAACCACACACACAAATTATTCTATTAAACAGTAAAAAAACACAACCTCAGATTTATTCATGAATCACATTTAGCTTTTTGCATCTTGAAACTGAATTCACCCAAGATCTTTCTGAAAAGAGCAGTTTACCTGAAGGAGGCCTGAGGGTGCAACCGCGCTGTTTGGCCCAGCCAGGTGGGTGGAGGTGGGGGTGCAGGTAGTAGAGCCAGAGGGTGGAGTGTGTATCAGGGAGTCTCTCTGTGCCTACTAGGCGTAGTCTCAGCCTGCCACCCATGTTCTCCTCCACCTCAGCGCCCCACGCCACCCCAGGGTCAACACTGTCCTGCAGCTCCACACTGCAGCCTGGAGACAGCAGGTCCACCGGGTCCTTACCACGCTGGGGCTATAGACACACACACACGAGCACATACGCGTAAGTGCACGGGCACACACACAAGTAAGGACATGCTGGATTACACTCAGAAATACCCTTACTGATACAAAGTGAGTTCAAAACCCTTGCTTATCTGGCATACATTCCCAGTTGTTCCAGTTTATAACTGAGCCCCTCTCACCCCCTCCAGCAGGTTGGCAGGTGCACTGCACTTCTCCGCTAGGGCTTTCTCCAGGATGCCCTCCCAGTCTGGTTGTTTCTCTCTCACACCTGAGGGGGGCGATGGAGAGACATGGTTACGGAATATAAAAACAAGCTTGGGAAATGTCTTTTAAAAACTCAGGTCTAGATTTCATTGTAATAACCCCTTAATAACCCTCGTACAACTAGTTGGGCGTGGAAGAGATAATTCACAACAGCCATCCCAGTGAGTTCCCTCCCCAGTCCTAGCTCCCTCACCCTCGGGGGGTCTCATGGGTTTGCCCTGCTCCCGGCTCCAGCCCAGGGGGTGGAGGTCAGCCGTCATGATGTCACACCAGAAGTCGGCACGGCGGTCGTCGTGGTAACCTTCGTATCGCAGGAGGAGCAGCTGGCCACAGGTGGTGATGATGGTGGCCACCCAGTAGGGTTGGTCGGTCTCTGAACGCACACACACCTCCAGCTTCATACCTGGAGTCAGACCCGTCTGCAAGCCCTGGTCCACCTGGGGAGAATGGTATATAAAAAGCTCTTATAAGGTGAACTATTGATCAACATTGTATGAGTATTGTGTGTGGTTATGAGGAGTGTAAATAGTCTCAGTAGTTACGTGTTTGAAGGCATGGTGGGGCACAGACACTGCCCCGTTCTCCTCCAAATAGTCATCCCAGTTAAAGTCAGACACATCCTGACTAGAGTCTCCATCTGCAACACACACACACACACAAATACGCACACGCATACACACACAGGTTAATTCTGTTATTTGTGTCAAAAAGCCCTCTCCACCAGTAACAAAGCTGCAGGTCCATGTTGTTACTCACCGGACTCCAGCAACTCATGACTCATGTTGGCTCCTCCTACCGACCAAGTCTAGAAGCTCTGGGGAAGAAAGGAAAGACAGATTATTATCTAGAAAAGTTGGACATCATTCTTTAAATCGGTTTGACAGCCAAAACCAGGAGAGCAAGAAAGCATAGTAGGCTGTTAGTAAAAGTGGCATAGGTGGTCTTAGGGATGTCATTTGAATGTGTCCAGTGCTTACATTTTGTTTTTGGGATGGGGAGGGCGGCTTAGCAAATGGAAGCATAAACAAAGTTTAGTTAGTGTGCGTGAGAGAAGAGTGACACAGAGAATATTTAGGTACGTGTTTTTAAAATACAAAATGACCTTGCTAATACAAAAGGACCTTGCTAAGTTGCTAAAAGTATGAGAGAGGACTTAATCATTTTTTAAATGCTAAATGAGGCCAAAGATATCTCAAACATACCACAACTTTGAAACAAAGTTGAGCTGTAGGCCGATAGCCACTCTGTGACAACAAAGAGGATGAACTAACTTAACACAACAAGAGAAATAGCATTTATATACTGGGCATGAGAGAGCATTAGAGATGACAATAGCTGAGAGGTTTGTGTAAAGGATGCGGAGGATATCTGCTCTGTCACTGCTGCTCCATTCAGCAGGGCTGTCAGGCCTGTCTTTGTCATGTCTGATGTCTCTATTAAAGAGGAGACAGCCATCAGACAGGGTCTCCCTGACCACGGCCCGGACACCACGACCCACGTAACCCAGGATCAGCCCTTCTTCACCCACGACCCTGCTGCCCACACACACACACACACACACACACACACACACACACACACACACACACACACACACACACACACACACACACACACACACACACACACACACACACACACACACACACACACACACACACACACACACACAGCTGAGGGCCTCATTGTGTTTGAGGTCACACTCACGTCTCAAACACTAGGGAGGATGAAAAGAGCAGCAGAGCCATTTAGCTATTGACAAAGAGCCAGCCCTCAGTGTTGGGCTGCCTTATAATAACTGATTATCTCCCCAAAAATATTTTCAAACTTGTTGATTGAAAGAAAAAGAATGTCAGCAAGTTTTTTTCTTATTATTTCAATATGACATATATGAATGAAGCTGAGAAAAGGAGGGGGTTGATGAGAAATTATTTCTTGATGCTGAAATTTCAGGGAATTCACAGGTCATTCTGTGAAACAAAATGTTACTTAATCACCAAAGTGAACAGGAAAACTAACAACTTCCCCCATGGTTTAATAGAGGCCTACCCAGTACTCACACACACCACCAGCAGACTGGTTGCCTGACTCTCTCTAGCAGAATGTACACTGACTCACCCTGAAAGAGAAACTAGAATGCATACACTAACACACGCTGATCTTTACAACCGCCTCCTAGCAGTTATTGGATCATATGATCAGTGCTTAACATGCCATTGACTGAATTAAGTCCTCTGAGTCACACTGAGTGGTCGCTGGGCAGGAAATGCAAGTTAAAGAAATGCATTGATTGGACACACAAGTGTTTGAGAAATGTACTGTAAATGAAAGTGACGTCTGTTGATGACATGGGTTTATGTCAAGAATAACCTTAGACTAATGGGAGTATTTTCATCAAGTATAACAAGTTTACAACAATATTAGCCTACACGATGTGTTTATGAATCCTTATTGTCAGCAATTAGCTTACGCATAGGCTTCTTGTTATTTGAGAGATTGTATTTCAGTGTTGTATGTTGCCATTGTCAAATAGTGGCCGAATGTAACTGTGGTGCCCGAGTGCCCCTCGCACGTCAGAAGACAGTTGTTGTCCCCATAAAGCGCAGTATTGAAACTGTCATTTGAACTGGAATTTTCGTGTTAATGCCCATAGACGAGCTTGGCCGGCAGAAGTGGAAATCACATTTTTATGCAAAAAACACTTCATATTGATATTTCATCGGCAAGCCAAATAAAACAATGTTGCATTTTAGGCTATATGGCACATCAATTGAAACAATGTTGCAGTTTATAGCAAAAGGTCAATTGAAACAATGTTGCTGCGATTACTCAAGTTGCATAACTGGGAAGTTAGAGTTATAGTTGAGAGAAATAGTCAGTTTAGTGCTTAGATTAGCCTACGTGTAAAATGGCAATGTTTATAGCATAATTTATCTGTTAGGCATACAACAACAATGAAATAAAATTAAAATGAAATCTAAAGGATTCCTAGGCCTATTTGATTTAAAGTCAAATACACCAGAGTCGTCTATTATAAATCTTGCAACCTTTACTATATAGGAGCGATAAATGGATTAAGTTCCGTAACAACATTTTCGGGGAATTCTCGATAGACGCTTTCAATAATTTTCAAGCTATTAACGCAATAGCTTTGCACAGGCACGAGCGCCGATGATCCAACTTTCACACTGGAACGTGCAATAAAGAGAAGGACACAGAATGCAAGAAAGAACATATTTCATAGCCTCTGTGTTTATTCCAAATAGGTCAGTTCTGATGGCAAATGCACCAAGTCGAATGCGGCTGAGTCGGCACATGCTAAACACGTCTGTGACCAAGTCAAGTTACTGGAACGTCATGGCTTGAGCAATAGGCTAGCTACACTGTAGCGAGCAATAAGGGCGCTTGCACTCGACCGAGCCCGAGTCATCTTTTTTAGAGACGGGAAAAAAGACGCAGACAGCATCAAAATGCATTATATCATATTAAGCTCGTAATAAACAAAATATAGTATGTGAGTATTTGGTTACATAATCTGATTCTTACCAGTAAATAGTTTTTCAAGTCGGTTTTAGATGCCGTCTCTTTCCGCCTAGTCGTTCACGACCTCATTCCAATATGGCACAAACTGCCACTGCGCATGTTCTGCCGCCTATATCCACCTTCTAAACCCGGGTAGATAATATTGTCGGCTTTGACAATGAAAAAATGACTAACATCTTCAAACAATACAAATTGACATCTCCAAAACCAGTATTAACAGATGCAAATAAAAATAAATGTTTTTTTTATTTTTTTATTCAGAAATAGCCTATTTCAGAGGAGGCAAATAATATTAATATTCTTTAACGTTGATTGAGACAGAAGCTTTAGCCTAGGTTTGGCTAATTTCCCTATGGATTGAACACTTTGTTTAATCGTTGAACTAGAATATGGATCGCATGCATAAACGACTCACTTTTGTTGAATGGCATTTTTTTTTATATAAAAAAAACTGTGAAGGTGATATTGACTTTTGCCTGGAAAAATAAACGCATCGAGATGCTTACATTTGCCTCATTGTTCCGCACATAAATACATATACAGATGAGGAAACTGAAGGATATAATGGAAGAACATAGCAGGCTTTTTTTTCCACAATCAGAAAATCTAAGATTTGATGGGGGGTGTCGGGGACTGTGTGATAATAAGGTGTTTGCGAAATGTTTGGGTGTGGAGCTTTTAGAAATATGCTTTCATAGCAATATGCTTCCAATTTCACGGCGAACCAAATGTGTTTCTCGTTTTGACTAGGCTATATTAAAAGGAGCCCCGTTTGATAAAGGCATGTTCTCAGGACGACGATGTAGACTAGGCTAAAGATTAATTAATCCTCACAAAAGACCAATCCATTCGGTAGAAAACATTTCTGAGATTTCCATCCCACAGTCGTTGCGAAAGGAAATGGTATAACTACAATTCAATAAATGTGGCATAAGGAGAATTCATTCAATATGCTTGAATGAATGGCACGAATGGTTTGAACATTAAAACAATTTCTAGCCTAACTTCTTTCCATTTTTAAAACGTCGATTTGATCTTTCTTTAAAAAAATGTGTAGTCTAACTACAGACATGATAATAACCTATGAAACAAAGGGGGATATAGTGTAATTTTGAAACATACACGGGCCTATGTAACTTTATGTTGTAGAAAACGAGTTCATGATAAAGTCTCAGATTTCACTGGTGTCCGAGATGCATAGGATAGAATAACATGCAGTCCTATGCTTATAAATGCCTTATGGGCTAGTCTTAATTCATGCAAACTTCATGAGCAAGTCAGCCTCAGAAGGCTTGTAATGTTGTCCGACGTCGTAATGATGCAACTTTTCAAACGTTGTAGAAGAGTGCAGTGAACCTATATTGTGATGCCAGAGAGAGAGAGAGCGGACTCGGAGGACACTCCCGTTGCGCACTGCATGAATGTCGTCGGCCTTGGAGGCTCGGACACAATGAAGAGATGAATAGTAATTGTAGCACCTGGCCGCTAGATGGCAGGTTAGCCAAAGTCCTATTGTAACCAGTTAATAGGCCACCCGCCTGTGAAAGTGCATCTGAGGAGTAAAATTGTGAAAACAAATAATCAAAAAGTGCCTACATTTTTGCAAAATGGGAAAACATCATGCCAGGGAATAAAAACTAAACTAACCACTGACTAAGCCTACAAGGAGAATAGAAGGACAAACAATTATCAGTAGCCTACAATATTGATATTTTCTGGACAACAATTTAGAGTTAAATATCTGTTTATTTATAATCAGATGTAAAATATGAAGACAGTAAAAAATAGTATATCCTTACGTCACCAAATATTGTAACTATTTAGAGCAATATACAGTGCCTTCAGAAAGTATTTATACCCCTTGACTTACTCCACATTTTGTTGTCTTACAGCCTGAATTGAAAATTGATTAAATATTTTTTTCTCATCCATCTACACACAACACAAAATGACAAAGTGAAAATATGTTTTTTAGAAATGTTTTCAAAATAATTGAAAATGAAGTACAGAAATGTTCATAAGTATTCACACCCCAGAGTCAATACCTTGTAGAAGAACCTTTGGCAGCGATTACAGCTATGAGTCTTTTTCTGGGTAAGTCTCTATGAACATGCCACACCTGGATTGTACAACATTTGCCCATTATTCCTATTCAAAATTCTTCAAGCTCTGTCAAATTGGTTGTGGATCATTGCTAGACAACCATTTTCAGGTTTTGCAATAGATTTTGCCATAGATTTAAGTAAAAACTGTAACTTGGCCACTCCGTAACATTCACTGTCTTCTTGGTAAGCAACCAGTGTCGATGTGGTCTTGTGTTTTATGTTATTGTCCTGCTGAAAGGTGAATTTAATCTTCCAGAGTCTGTTGGAAAGCAGACTGATCCAGGTTTTCCTCTAGGATTTTGCCTGTGCTTAGCGCCATTCCATTTCTATTTTATCCTGAAAAACTCCCCAGTCCTTAACGATTACACATATACCCATAAGATGATGCAGCCACCACTATGCTTGAAAATATGGAGAGTGGTACTCAGAAATGTTTTGTATTGGATTTGACCCAAACAAACACTTTGTATTCAGGACAAGAAGTGAATTGCTTTGCCATGTTTGTTGCAGTATTATTTTAGAGCCTGGTTGGAATATTTTTATTCCGTACAGGCTTCCATCTTTTCCCTTTGTGTATTAGGTAAATATTGCAGAGTAACTATAATGTTGTTGATCCATCCTCAGTATTCTCCTATCACAACCACTAAACTCTGTAACTGTTTTAAAGTCACCATTGGCCCCTGAGCAGTTTCCTTTCTGTCTGGCAACTGAGTTAGGAAAGATGCCTTTATCTTTGTAGTGACTGGGTGTATTGATACACCATCCAAAGTGTAATAACTTTACCATGCTCAAAGGAATATTCAGTGTCTTTTTTTCCCATCTATGAATAGGTACCCTTCTTTACAAGGTATTGGAAAACCACCCTGGTCTTTGAGGTTGAATCTGGGTTCGAAATCCACTGCTTCAGTGAAGGACCTTACAGATAACTGTATGTGTGGGGTACAGAGATGAGGTCATCTTTTATGACTGTGTTAAAAACACTATTATTGCACACAAAGTGAGTCCATGCAACTTGGGACTTGAAAAGCACATTTTACTCCTGAATTAATTTAAGCTTGCCATAAGAAAGAGGTTGAATACTTATTGACTCAAGACATAAGCTTTTCATTTTTAATTAATCTGTAAAAATGTTTTAAAAAATCAATTCCACTTTGACATAATGGGTTATTGTTTTTGTAGGCCAGTGACCAAAAATATACATTTAACCAATTTTAAATTCAGGCTCTAACACCAATATGTGGAAAAAGTCAAGGGGTGTGAATACTTTCTGAAGGCAATACACATACCATTTTAATTTAACGTACAGCATATTATTATTATTATTTGCTTTTTAAAATACCTACATTCAAGTAACACAAGACCCAATTTATCCATCCTTTTGCTAAAGGAATCCCCCCCAACACACACCCATAACCTTCAGACGAATGACTGCAGAGTACCATTACATTGACTCCCTCCAGTATGATGTCCCACTCCATTTCACACTACTGTAACGCAGATCTGAATCAGAGTAGCTGTGGTTTGTTCAGAGTAGCTCTGGTTTGTTCCGGAGAGTGGGGAAGCGGCAGTACCATTTACAAATCCTTATTTTATATCATGTGGATGGGCAGACAAAGGTGAGAGACTATCCATGCCTGTATAAATCTGTGCATCCTCTACTGGTCCTGTAACTTGGGTGTTCTATAATTTGTTTATTATCACCCTTTCAATTGAATTAATTTTACCTTCCATAGGGTACGGAATTCGCACCTGAAAAAGTATAAACGTTCTTTTCATTATAAAACATTTAAAATATACTCGAGATTCATGCTGTCACTCACATATTCATTCATGCATGCATTTATGCACAGTAAGTGAGTGCTCCAACACACACACACACACACTTTTATATTGCTATCCTTGTGGGGGCCAAAAACTTGATTCCCATCCAAAATCCTATTTTCCCTAACCCCTAAATCTAACCTTAACCCCAAACTATACCTAACCCTAACTCCTAACTCCTAACCCCTAGCCCCAACCTTAATTCTAACCCTAACCCCTAAGCCTAAAATAGCATTTTTCCTTGTGAAGACCAGCAAAATGTCCTCACTTGTCTGAATTATCCTTGTTTTACAATCCTTGTAGGGACTTCTGGTACCCACAAGGACAGTAAAAACACACACACAAAACAATTATGTGAATGATGGGATGGGAAAGAGTGACATACAGAGCACACGGGTGTGTGAGAGAGCCACATTTGACCCCTGACATCCCAGCATGGACAATACTAAACAACTGCCTGAGCTATGGGGTGTGTGTGAATGAGTGTGTTGATGTATGTTGGGGGATAAAGTACAGTACATGGATTGATTCAAGGTTTGATCCCAAGGAAAATAAAGACACCATTATTGAAGGAACCACCACAGAGATAAATGCAACACTGGTTTCCCCCTCCTCCTCCTCCCTTTCCTATGCGTTTATAATGGTGCGGTTGGAATGAAGAGATGGGAGAATCTTGTTGTGCCTTCATTTGTCCATATTGCATTCCATCTTGAGGTTGATGAAAGAGAAGCCTGCAAAGGCTGTCTGGTCCATAGAGTCGATTAGGTTCTTGTCCGTGTGGGAGAGGCGGGGCTTCTCACTCAGGAACTCCCGGTCAAAGTTGTTGCAGTCATTGGGGCCTTTCTGTGATTGGCAGAGAAGGGCTGTCAGTTCAACAAGAGACCAATGACACCATTCACAACACAACTCCAAATAAACAATTAATATGGTGTAAACAAATCTGAAAAGAGCATTAGGGTGTGAGTTTCACTAGCCACAGTTCCATTATAAGCCAGAGAACCAGATCGTACCACTTTAGGTTTGAAGGGGGGGTCCACCTCTCTCTTCTCCAGGGCAGGCCAGTTGAGGGTCTTGAAGAAGGAGTGGCCACGGATGTTGTCCACCACACCTAGCCTGCGACTGGGGTCTCTTTCAAACAGCTAGGGATGGGGAACAGAGACACGCAACAGCTTTGGGACAAGCATCCAGCTTGGATTTAAGGTGTGTGTTTTTGTGCCTGCATGTGTGCAAGCTTGTGAGTGTGTAGATGGCCAGGTTTGAGAGGGATATAATAGCAAGGTAACAAGGGTGTGGAAACATTGCTTGCATATGTAAGGGAAAATAACCTTTTAATCACAGGCAACAAACATTGTGTCATTCCAATGCCTGTCTTTCTCTGTAAGTCTAGGTGTGTGAATGTCTGTGTGCATGGCTAGGTGTTGATGAAAGTCAGGTGAAATTGCGAGACTGATTGCATTGTTTACTAGTGGACACCAATCTGCCACCCACTGTCACAGACTTACAGGCACACAACATTGTGAAAAGGAGGTCAAGGCTGTGTGGGGAGTTAGTGAGAGAAGAGAATGAGCAGCAGCTGCACCTTCTCCAACAGGTCCTTAGCCTCCTTGGTGATCCAGCGAGGGTAGTGAGGCACGTCCATCCTGATGGATTCAAACAGCTCATCCTCGTCATCACCCTGGAACGGCGACTGGCCAATCAGCATCTCATACACCAGTACCCCAAACGACCACCAGTCCACGGAGAAGGTGTACTTCTGTCCCAGCAGGATCTGAGGATGGACAGACATACACATGGACAATGTTAAGAGTCATCTTCTACAGTCAGGATCAAAACACAGACTTACAAATACAGGACAGAGAGTGTAAATTGCTTTACAAACAGAATCCTACAATACCCTATCCTGCACAGACACAGTCACACACACCTCTGGTGCGATGTAGTCCGGCGTCCCACAGAAAGTTGTGGCCCGATTCTCTCCAAACACGTTCTCCTTGCACATCCCAAAGTCAGCGATCTTAATGTGGCCGTCTCTGTTCAGCATCACATTGTCCAGCTTCAGGTCCCTGTAGCAGGGAAGGGTTGGGAAGGGAGGGGATGATCCATCTACTAAGCGCTAGTACAGGGATGAATAAGGGAAATCAAGTGCAAGGCCAGACGAGACCATAAAAGTTCATTGATCTCACCTGTAAATTATTCCTTTGGAGTGGAGGAACTGCAGTCCAATTATGATCTCTGCTGAGTAGAACCTGGGGGAGAAGAGTGGTAGAGGGCAAATTACTTCTGGTGCATCATCCCTACGAAAGGCCTACAGTCTGCCATTAACCTGCTATAGAACTGTCGTGGGTGAGTTCTAAGTAAATAACTACTTCGTGTCTGGTGGATAGTGAGTTAACACTGTAGTCTGTCACTCACGTGGCTCTGTAGAGGTCGAAGCGACCCTTATCCTGTATGTGGAACATCAGGTCTCCTCCATTCAGGTACTCCATCACGAAAAACAGGTGTTCCTGGTAACACACACACACACACACACACACACACACACACACACACACACACACACACACACACACACACACACACACACACACACACTCCTATCAGTTAAACTACTGTCTAAACACCCAAGTCGAGTGACACACATCAGTCTGATATACAATTGTTCCAGGAGTGCTGTGTGTGTGGAGGTAGTGATGGAGGACGGTAAATCCTAATGAAAGATAAAGCTATGGAGAGGGGTAGGGGTCTCACCTTGGTCTGGAAGGTGGAGTAGAGGTGTGTGAGGAAGGGGTTGTCCCAGGCCAGGGCCAGGACTCTCTTCTCCACCATGGTACACTCCACATCATCATCCATCAGAACCACATCTTTCTTCAGGGCCTTCACAGCAAAGTACTGCCCTCGCCCCTTCAGCTCAGCCAGCAGGACCTGGAGCACCACACAGGAGAGGTGATACAGCACAGCCGAATACTCACGTTGAACATACTAAACTATCAGACCAGAGCAGGCCATTTTGTTAGGTTACAGCCTTATTCTAAAATTGATTCAATTGTTTTTCCCCTCATCAATCTACACACATCCCATAATGAATTTAGACATTTTTGCTATTTAATAAGACGTAAAAAAATGAAATATCACATTTATATAAGTATTCAGACCCTTTACTTGTTGAAGCACCTTCAGCAGCGATTACAGCCTCGAGTCTTCTTGGGTATGACACTACAAGCTCTCCCATTCTTCTCTGCAGATCCTCTCAAGCTCTGTCAGGATGGATGGGGAGTGTTGAGGCACATCTATTTTCATGTTTCTCCAGAGACGTTCGATGGGGTTCAAGTCCAGGCTGTGGCTGGGCCACTCAAGAACATTCCGAGACTTGTTCCGAAGCCACTCCTGCATTGTCTTGGCTGTGTGCTTAGGGTCATTGTCCTGTTGGAAGGTGAACCTTCGCCCCAGTCTGAGGTTCTGCGCGCTCTAGAGCAGATTTTCATCAAAGATCTCTCTGTACTTTGCCCCGTTCATCATTCCCTCGATCCTGACTAGTCTCCCAGTAACTGCAGCTGAAAATAATTCCCACAAAATGATGCTGCCACAATATGCTTTTACCGTAGGGATGGTGCCAGGTTTCCTCCAGACGTGATGCTTGGCATTCAGGGCAAAGAGTTCAATCTTGGTTTAATCAGACCAGAGAATCTTGTTTCTCATTGTCAGAGTCTTTAGGTGCCTTTTGGCAAAATCCAAGTGGGCTGTCATGTGCCTTTTACTAAGGAGTGGCTTCCGTCTGGCCACTCTACCATAAAGGCCTGATTGGTAGAGTGCTGCAGAGATGGTTGTCCTTCTGGAAGGTTCTCCCATCTCTATAGAGGAACTCTGGAGCTTTTTCAGAGTGAGCATCGTGTTCTTGGTCTTCTCCCTGACCAAGGCCCTTCTCCCCAGATTGCTCAGTTTGGCCGGGCGGCCAGCTCTAAGTAGAGTCTTGGTGGTTCGAAACTTCTTCCATTTAAGAAAGAATGAAGCCACTGTTTGTGGAAACCTTCAAATGCTGCAGAAACATTTTGGTACCGTTCCCCAGATCTGTGCCTCGACACAATCTTGTCTCGGAGCTCTACAGACAATTCCTTCGACCTCATGGCTTCGTTTTTGCTCTGACATGCACTATCAACTGTGTGCCCTTACATAGACAGGTCTGTACCTTTCCAAATCATGTACAATCAATTACATTTCCCACAGGTGGACTCCAATCAAGTTGTAGAAACATCTCAAGGATGATCAATGAAAACAGGATGCACCTGAGCTCAATTCCGAGGCTCGTAGCAAAGCATCTGAATACTTATGTAAATAAGGTTATGGGGTATTTTGTATAGATTGATGAGAAAATGTTCTTATGGAATCCATTTTAGAATCAGGCTGTAACGTAACAAAATGTGGAAAAAGGGATCTGAATACATTCCGGATGCACTGTAGCTACTCCAACAACAGATAATAACACGGGTCACATACTAACTAAACCACTACAGTAAGTTGGCTCTCAGCAGTTGAAGAGTGCCTTGGAACCTTTTAGACAAACCTTTTAGACAAGTGATGTGTTTGAAGGCCATTGAGTCTGTATGCATGGGTGTCAGTGGCATGAGCATGAGGAATGTAGCAGTGGTTGTACTGTACCTTGCCAAAGCTGCCCTTGCCCAGCACCTTGTGGAACACAAAGCTGTCAATGGTGAGGCGGGTCTTGGGGGTGATGCTGGCTGAGGCAGGGCCCTTACCTCCCTCCCACAGCTTCTCATAGCCTTCTGTTGAACACACACACACACACACACACACACACACACACACACACACACACACACACACACACACACACACACACACACACACACACACACACACACACAAAGAGATGGGCATAATGTCAATAGATGCATACACACATAAAGACCCACAAAAAACGAAAGAGAACTAAAGACCTACATTGTTAAGGACCAAAATATTGTTTACTGCAGAATAACATGTGCTCCCAACTGCAGCAGTGACAGCTACTTACCACTAGGGCCCACTCCTGGGCTTTTGTTGAAGTCCTGGTAGATTCCAATGTCCGTTGACTCAGAGCTGTTGGATTCAGACCGTCTTGTGGATTTCTGAAGAGGTATAATGCTATTACAATAAGGTTATGAATGTGCACTCATGACTCCATAAAATACATTAGTATGTTAGAATGTGGGCATGACCATGTGCCCCTGTCTTTCTCACTTGGCTAACTTGGTTGAGGGCCTCAGCCAGGAGTTTCTGGTTGATTCCACAGAGATTTCCCACTTTCTTCTCACATTTGTGATGGGAGTTCATGCCACAGTCTAACAGGAGAGAGGAGAGAAGAGTAAGATTGTAGCTGGGAGAAAATTGAGGGAAAGAAATAAGAGGCAGAGTTAAAATATTGTGTGGATTGAAGATTGTTCTCTCTATCAAACACCGTTGTAAATAAATACAACCCATATTTATGTTCATTTGTTTTCCCTTTTGTACTTTAACTATTTGCTCATCGTAACAACACTGTATATAAACATAATATGACATTTTTTATTTTTTATTTCACCTTTATTTAACCAGGTAGGCTAGTTGAGAACAAGTTCTCATTTACAACTGCGACCTGGCCAAGATAAAGCAAAGCAGTTCGACACATACAACAACACAGAGTTACACATGGAGTAAAACAAACACAAACAGTCAATTATACAGTAATAATACACTTGTAACTGTGCCATTGTGAAATAGCACAGTTACAAGTGGAAATCAAACTGGATGGACAACAGAAATAGAGGAAGGACTAAGAACAAACAAGAGAGAACTATTATAAAGTAGACTGTGTCTGTAAAATGTGTATAAGATGTATAAATTGAAGGTAATAACAGAAATGTTTATCAGTTTACTCCAATTGGGGGATCGGTGGTAGGGTTTGCGGGGAATAATAATAAAGGTATACTCTTTAAAAAAAGTATGTATGTCTATGTAGGTATGTGTATGTATATATGTAGGCATACGTGAAATGATATATATATTTACCCCCAAAAATATGGGGGATTGGAAATGATGCAGACAATTACATTGGAAGCAACATTCTTTCCGCAATATTAAGCTGATCCACCCCCCGAGAAAAATAAAAAATTAAATAATAATAATAATAATACAGTAGTGTAAATAAGTCTATATACAATGTGAGCAAATGAGGTGAGATAAGGGAGGTAAAGGCAAAAAAAAGGCCATGGTGGCGAAGTAAATACAATATAGCAAGTAAAACACTGGAATGGTAGATTTGCAGTGGAAGAATATGCAAAGTAGAAATAGAAATAATGGGGTGCAAAGGAGCTAAATAAATAAATAAATACAGTAGGGGAAGGGGTAGTTGTTTGAGCTAAATTATAGATGGGCTATGTACAGGTGCAGTAATCTGTGAGCTGCTCTGACAGCTGGTGCTTAAAGCTAGTGAGGGAGATAAGCGTTTCCAGTTTCAGAGATTTTTGTAGTTCGTTCCAGTCATTGGCAGCAGAGAACTGGAAGGAGAGGCGGCCAAAGGAGGAATTGGCTTTGGGGGTGACCAGAGAGATATACCTGCTGGAGCGCGTGCTACAGCTGGGTGCTGCTATGGTGACCAGCGAGCTGAGATAAGTGGGGACTTTAACTAGCAGGGTCTTGTAGATGACCTGGGGCCAGTGGGTTTGGCGACGAGTATGAAGCGAAGGCCAGCCAACGAGAGCGTACAGGTCGCAATGGTGGGTAGTATATGGGGCTTTGGTGACGAAATGGATGGCACTGTGATAGACTGCATCCAATTTGTTGAGTAGAGTGTTGGAGGCTGTTTTGTAAATGCATCGCCGAAGTCGAGGATCGGTAGGATGGTCAGTTTTACGAGGGTATGTTTGGCAGCATGAGTGAAGGATGCTTTGTTGCGAAATAGGAAGCCAATTCTAGATTTAACTTTGGATTGGAGATGTTTGATGTGAGTCCGGAAGGAGAGTTGACAGTCTAACCAGACACCTAGGTATTTGTAGTTGTCCACATATTCTAAGTCAGAACTGTCCAGAGTAGTGATGCTGGACGGGCAGGCAGGTGCAGGCAGCGATCGGTTGAAGAGCATGCATTTAGTTTTACTTGTATTTAAGAGCAATTGGAGGCCACGGAAGGAGAGTTGTATGGCATTGAAGCTCATCTGGAGAGTTGTTAACACAGTGTCCAAAGAAGGGCCAGAAGTATACAGAATGGTGTCGTCTACGTAGAGGTGGATCAGAGACTCACCAGCAGCAAGAGCGACATCATTGATGTATACAGAGAAGAGAGTCGGCCCAAGAATTTAACCCTGTGGCACCCCCATAGAGACTGCCAGAGGCCCGGACAACAGGCCCTCCAATTTGACACATTGAACTCTATCAGAGAAGTAGTTGGTGAACCAGGCGAGGCAATCATTTGAGAAACCAAGGCTATCGAGTCTGCCGATGAGGATGGTGTGATTGACAGAGTCGAAAGCCTTGGCCAGGTCAATGAATACGGCTGCACAGTATTGTTTCTTATTGATGGCGGTTAAGATAACGTTTAGGAAATGTCTTTATTCTTTTGGAACTTTTGTGAGTGTGATGTTAACTGTAAATGTGTTATTGTTTATTTCACTTCTGTTTATTATCTATTTCACTTGCTTTGGCAATGTAAACATGTTTCCCATGCCAGAAAGCACCATGAATTGAAATTGAATTGAGAGAGAGAGAGACACACAGAGACAGAGATGGCGGCCTCACACCTACCTTCACACTTGAGGCCCTGCTTGACCATTCCCCAGAGCATACTGCCACAGTGGTCACAGAAGGTAGGGCTCATGTAGTTGTGGATCTTGAAGCGATGTGGCATGTCGATCTTAAAGCGCTCCTTCTGGAACTGTGGATACACAGAGCTCCTGTCATCAATGAGCTAGTCCATAGTACCCATGGGCACTGACCCCCCCCCAAAATGGGTGTCTGTGGGGCCTCACAGCCCTTCTGAACCTCCTCATGGTGCCCCACAGGGAGCAAGAGAGAGGGGACAGGGGCACACACCTACACAGTTAACTTGTGGACTGACTCCAACCTCACAGCACTGACTTGCCAACCACTCCACCTGTACTGTTCCCATACAGGCTGCAGACAGGGAACAGGTTCACCTCTAACCTCTGAAGAGAAGGCCTCTCTATCCTAACTGCCACAGGTGCTATAGAGCTGATCCCACTGCTGCAAATACTATCAGTCTTTCTAGTACTTCATGGCTGCAACACTAGTCAAAAGTGCTCCACTACTGGTAATAACTGTCCTATGCTGAATCCACTGGCACCATACTGGCTACTTTGGTCCCGTGCTAGCTAAATTACAGCTGAATAAAATGAGAAAAAAGAAGGAACCCACACACGGCTCTTGATAGTATCACTGCTCTTTAATAAGCTTTATGTATCGGCCTCACAGCCTTTGTCAGAGCTCAGATGTGCGAGCGCCTTTTGAAATCTTAGCTAAATTACAGCTGGAATGAAGCACCACTGTTCAGTTTTAAACACAAGCCTATTGATTTGCCTGACACAGTTCTCCTGGTCTCTGATAGCTGTTAATTTGACCTCCCTGAAAGTGTCTCGTCTTGCCTATTGAGAGGTGTAGAATAACGTGGAACAGTTCGCACAGCTGCATGACTCCGATGCGATCAGAGAAAACAACATGGAAAAATTACAACCCTAGTCAACATATAAAATCAAGGGAATCACTCCATAGAAAACTGATCTTCAAACACCATCTACAGTAGATTACATGGTGCCAATTGGCCACACAGTATTATCTCCAGGTTTTTTATATGTTTTGGGAAGTGAGGTCATGTTGCTCACCATAGTGTCTCTGCTGTTGGCTGCTGTTCCTGTGCACCTCCCGATGATTTTGTCAATACATTTCTTGTGGATGGCGGCGTTGCATTCTGAGACAGAGATTAAGCCACATTAGGGAAAGCTGCTAGTTAAGATATTCACTTATTGATATGAGAAATGCGTGTATATTTTGGGAGTAAATTATTGCAGAGTGAACGCTTTGGATGTTTCACTCCAAGCACCAAAACAACTTCCATATAGTGAAAAACTTTAACGGCAAGGGGGTCAGAGACACTCACGTCTGCACTTGTAGCCTTGCTTGTTGAATCCCCTGTTTGGAAAGAAAAACAGGGTGAAGATTCATACAATAAATTACTAATCGTTGTGCACTTCTCCCAAAAGGCATACTGACAGATAGTAAGAATATCTCAATATAAAGTATTGACAGTGACAATAAACAAATGGTAGTTCAACAGAATGAGAGGAGAGACATTCATTCATCTTTTGCACAACCTGTCACCATAAGGCACCAATAACAACTTTCTTCTCTGGCAGGAAGGGGGCAGCCCTGCACTAGTAATTGTGCTGACATTGTTGGAACATTGCAGCAACACCCTGTGGGTTTTCCCCAGACAGCAACTCACACTGCTCACAGAACAGGCACTGCCAGCCAGTCTTACTGTTATTGTTGGACAGACTGCTCCAGTTATGGATCAATTAGAGCTGTTAATTGGTCTACTTAGAGACCGCATGGGGGGCTGGTTTTGGGGTAATCAGTCGACTGTACTGTGGTTAACTGCTAAGCCAAGGCATAATAACATTGTGTAGCAAAACGACACTTGTAAAACAGGTTGAAAGCTCAACGGTCTTTGTCATGGTCAGTGTGGTGGTCACGGTGGTGTATGGATGGGGTGGTCTGCGTCTCTCACCAGACAAACTCCCGGCAGACAGAGCAGAAGGTGGGCTGTCCAAAGAAGGTGGCTGTGAACTCATGGTTCTTGATGAAGTGGACCTTGGCCTGTTTCATGGCTCCTCTCCTTCGGGTCAGTGTCATCGCCCCGTCCTCCTCTTCACGCCCCTTCACGTTCGACTTAAACGCTGCTCGGCACACATGACAATATTACAATTAATTATTCTATGTACTCAATCATATACCATTGGGTCTGCTGTGGGTGATATTATTAGATAGTGTGTTACATTGTGAGCTAAAAATGGTACCTTGGTGAAAAAGAGTTTGAAACAATAGAAAATGACTCAAGTAAAACTGAGTCACCCAGTAAAATACTAATTGAGTAAAAGTCTAAAAGTATTTGATTTTAAATATACTTCAGTAAATGTAATTGCTAAAATATACTTAAGTATCAAAAGTAAGAATAATTTTACATTTCTTATATTAAGCAAACCATACAACTTGTGTTTTTTTAAATTTACGGATAGTCAGGGGCACACTCCAACATAATTTACAAACAAAGCATGTGTATTTAGTGAGTGCCAGATCAGAGACAATATGACCAGGGATGTTCTCTTGATAAGTGTGAATTGGACCATTTTCCTGTCCTGCTAAACATTCAAAATGTAACGAGTACATTTGGGTGTCAAGGAAAATGTATGGAGTAAAAAGTACATCATTACAGGAATGCAGTGAAGTAAAAGTAAAAGTAGTAAAAAATATAAAACCGTAAAGTAAAATACAAAAACACAAAAAAACAACTTAAGTAATACTTAAGTACTTTACACTACTGCAAAACATAATAATGTGCCCAGTATCTACATTGTTATATTCTAAACCCACATAAATTATTGCCCGTGTACACAGATATCTCAGCATTAGAGATGATTGCTTATTAAAGACATGCTCTGGAACTTTGGCGACTACTAAGTATTTGTTATCCTCCTGCTTTGGGCTGGATGTGTCAATGTGTAGTTCATAAAGTGCATTCGGAAAGTATTACAGCATATTCTAAAATGTATTAAATCGATTTCCCGCCCATCAATCTACATACAATACCCCATAACGACAAAGTAAAAACAGGTTTTTAGAAATGTTTGCAAATGTATAAAAAAAGGAGTAAATATCACATTTACATAATTCTTCAGACCATTTACTCAGTACTTTGCTGAAGCACCTTTGGCAATGATTACAGCCTCGTCTTCTTGGGTATGAAACTACAAGCTTGGGACACCTGTAATTCGGGAGTTTCTTCCATTCTTCCCTGCAGATCCTCTCAAGCCCTGTCTGGGATGGGGAGCGTTGCTGCACAGCTATTTTCAGGTCTCTCCCCCTAGCAATTAGAGTTCTAGCCAATAAACTTCAGCCCCTCACCATTTGAGTGACAGCTAGCAAGATGCACACACAGCAGAGTGAGAGAGCACAATGACTTTTGGTGCACATATGTGACATAAAATGTGACATTTTCAGGGGACACTTTTGGCTCGAGAGTGCTACTTTCAGAACTACTGGCTAAAAATTATGCAAAAGTACTGGAGAATCTCTTTAAACATCAAATCATCAAATTGAGGAAGATTAAGGAAAAGTCATCTAAACAATGAGGTCAGGTCACAATTGTTTGACTTTCAGAGTAAACAGTGAGAATGGCCTTCTGCAAAATGTGGCTGCAGCTGATGCAAACCAGAGATAGAAGAGAAAAGCGAGATACTTTGCTCCCAAATCTTTTGCTGATCGGGGAGGGCCACTCTGATCTACTTGTCCCCGGCCCGCAGAGGGGGTGCCCCAGAGAGATACATCGCACTGACTAATTTTTCAGGGTGGGGCGAGGACAATAAGTACACCAGAGCCAGCTGTTCCCTCTTTCAAGTGAGCATGCCAGATATTATGGAGAAACTGCCAGTTCACACGGGAACGTTTAGATGGAGTTTAAGGGAGGTGATACGTGAAAGGTGTTTGTTTTGAATAATCTTGTTGTATGTATTGTATTGATATTATGTATTGTATGTTCATGGGGCTCCCTTGCAAATGAGACCCTGGTTTCACGCAAGAGAGGGAAAGCCTACTTACACAGACAGGAACCATGACAATTTTTGTCATTAGTGAATGGCCTGAGTAAACAATCTTGTTTATTCACCATATTTGACACAAGCCAAGGGGACTCGGTCAAAGGTCATGGAAAGAAAACAAAGAGAGAGGCGTGAGAGAGGTAAACAAAGAAAATAAAACTGAAATGAGGACTGTGAGAAGACACAAAAGAGGGTGAGGCAGGAGGACACAAATGGGAAGATGGAGGAAAAGACAGGAGACTAATGAGAAAACGGGAGACTAAACATACACACCAGTCAAAGGAATGAGATGGCAAGGAGGAAATATGTTAGAGAGGAGATGCTCCCACCTGCCAACTCTGGACACATGCTGGTGACAGTCGGGGAGAGAGGGTTAATCAGACAAACAGGCCTAAAAATACCAGTCTGAGCTGCTTTTCAGGAAAGCTGCAGAGAGAGGGGGGTATGATGGATGCTGCTCCAGCCTACCCCCTATCCTACCCTGGGCCGACCCAGAGCAGGTACAGCCTGACTGGGACACTCTAACATACAGATTTCCCCTGGGTCTGGGTCCTATGCCAGCTCCTAGATACACACAATCCTCCTTCCAGGGCCTGTATGGCTGCTGGGCTGAGCGCCATGTGACAAGCTGGCCTGGCAGCCTGGAGGCCACTGTTTACTCTCTGTAGCCAGTGTGTTTGAGTGCTGGAGAGTACAGAGAGCGACAGAGATAAACAGTAAATGCTAGATTGAGAGCCTGTTTGTTTGGCTTACTACCTGCTGTGTCTGTGTCCTCCACAAAGAACTGTACGACCATCTGAACCTTCCCAGAAGGCTGCAGGTCTACCCAGAATTCAGCACAGCCGTTGCCCTTCTTACAGCGCTCAGCCAGCACGGACACGCCCACCGTGGCCTCGGCCAATGGCTCCTCTGCGGTCTTCATCAGAACCACTTGGAGGACACGGCCCTCGTAGATATGGGCATCGAAAGTGGACTTCCAGGCAGGGTACATGGTGGGTTTCCTCTGGACTAGGGTCTTCCCCCGCTCTGGAGAGAGAGAGAGACAGGTTACAACACCACCACTACTACAGCAGCTTACACATGTGCATGACAAAGTGTTTGTCTACGTGTGAAAGGGAGGGAGAGAGAAGACCCCTGGTCATCCCTACTGACTCTGATCTGGTGGACTCACTAAACACACATGCTTCGTTTGTAAGTGATGTCTGAGTGTTGGTGTG
Source organism: Salvelinus fontinalis (assembly GCF_029448725.1). NCBI lineage: Eukaryota > Metazoa > Chordata > Actinopteri > Salmoniformes > Salmonidae > Salvelinus > Salvelinus fontinalis. Next base: position 49,981,778 of record NC_074667.1, on the reverse strand, counting down.
TGTCACTGGCTATCCGTAAATGTAAAAAAACAAGACAATGGTACCTTTTGGTTGGCTTAATATAAGGAATTTGAAATAATTTATACTTAAGTATAAGAAATAAAAGTATATTTTAGCAATAACATTTACTTTGATACTTGAGTATATTTAAAACCAAATACTTTGACTTTTACTCAAGTAGTACTTTAGTGGGTGGCTTTCACATTTACTTGAGTAATTTTCTATTAAGGTATCTTTACTTTTACTCAAGTATGACAATTGGGTACTTTTTCCCCACCACTGAGTAGTACCCCATGGGTAATGCTACTGACCAGTGCTGAGGGACTCCTTCATCTTAATTGCACAGAAGGGAGCATCAGTCAGGGGTGGCAAGACGCCCACATCAAACGCATTAAAGGTTATGCGTAAGAAGGGAGACATGGTGACCAGTCATCCAGCAGCCTCCTGTAAAACATAGACACCGTCAGGATTATCATTATGAAATACAGACATAAATTCACACAGCACACTCTTACACAACACATATCCTAAAAACAAGAAGTAGACACAGCTGTGGGCAGCGATTGCCAAAGAGACAGGAAATACAGAGGAAGTGGAAGCTACCCACTGTCACGCGCCGTGCTAATGCTGAAATAAAGCCCTTCATCAAGACATCACAGAGGGAAGAGAGACTGTTATGAAAGACTCAGAAGAAAATCCCTCTCCCGTTCCGCAAACTGTGTGAGAGCAATATAAGCCAGCGAGAAAAAAGGAGAGAATCAGACAGAAAAATCAATGGGATCAGATTCACATGACATATTAATTCCCTGAGAGGGAGTGTTCTAAATCTGGTGCGCTGGCATTTCCTTCCCCTCCGCTAATAGTGTCCGTCCACCCTGCTCCTTTACATGCGTTTGTTTTTCTGGCTGATATAGACAGACACAGCTCAGAACATTGAGATGCAGTCCTAGGGGTCCTTCCTTGGGTAATGAGGCCAACCAGATCCCTACTCCTGCAAGAGCCTTCCATATCTGACCCAAAAAGGTTGAGGTCGGTTTTGCTGATATAGTGATATAGAACACCTACCGGAGCAGAGACCAGGAGCATCATAGAGGAGAGGAAACAACACCGTGATGAGGTCTGTGAGCTCTCAGAACGGAGTGTTAGCACAGCTGACTGGATATGCAGCAGAGGACCATGGCCAGCACGCTTTTGTGACCTTGACGTTCTTACGAACCACAAAAGGCCTGACAATGTTGCTCATATGCCCCCAAAGCTACACTAACTACTAATTGTGCCCTGCGATAAAATCAGGGAGCGGACTGTGGATCTGTTTCCGACCATTAGTAGGTTAGTCACATGCGATATCTCAGATAGCACTGGCCCAATTTTAGAATTACAATAATTTGGGGGGGGGGGGGGGGGTGCTTATTTTTGTCCTGTTACACACAAGTGTGTAACGGAAACTCATTTTTTTGCATATCCTAACTCGCCCTGAGACAACCGCAGGGAGTGGGGTCACGGTCAGGGGTCACCATTGTACAGCGCCCCTGGAGCAATTTGCCTTGCCCAAGGGCACAGAAACAGATTATTTTCACTTTGTCAGCTCTAGTATTGAAACCAGCAACTTTTCAGCTACTGGCCCAACGCTCTAACCGAGGCTACCTGCTGGCCAGAATTTGACAAAACATGGGTGAACGATGAGTCTTGCCATAGAGATCTGGCATTTACAACATTACAATGATTAGCCCAGGGCGGGAGCTATAGTAATCTCGATTGGCCCAAGGCCCGACATGCTTTGTTTTCATATGACAGGCTGCACACCTTCAAAGGATCCATAACTTTGGCTGAATAAATGTGAACTGGTAAGTCCAGTAAGGCTGCTCGCTCAGCTTACTGCTCCCAACAATTTCAAAAGGTGACAGCCGTCCTCTTCAGTTGCTTTTAAAAGAATTTCATGTAGTTTCTGGGATTATGACACCTCTTGTTCTTCCACTAGATTTTGTGGAATCCATGTCTTGCATAATGAAACAGGACCAATGGAGAGTGAGTGGTGAACTACCTTCTTATATCAGAACGGAAAATCTGAGGAGCAGAGCTACAGATCGTATGAGTTAGCATGCCTCTTTAGCATGCCTCTTTTGCTAAGGCAGAATTAGCCTACATCATAATCCCCCAAGCAGTCATGAAATCCCACAGAATTCCTTCAAAAATTCCCACACAGTGGTTTTCTTATGAGCTTTGTGTCATAACTACCCTACTTTCCTCTTTTGAGTCTTTGTGAGCATAATCATGTGGATTAACAAACAGTATTTTCAGAGAAGTACTACTCCCTTGTAACCCAACTAAGGTTACATCGCATGACTCAAGCCACTTGGCTGTCCTGTGGCTGTTCATTTCAAAGCTCTAGTGTTACAATAGTGTAGTACTCTGTGTACATGTGATATTAGCAAAGGATATGATATGGTCTTATCCTTTAACTTCTCAGCAAGCAGTGTATGTATGCACTGCCAATGTACTGCCATAGTGGTACAGAGTGCCCTTGGTTGTAAAAAGTAAAAAATCTGAGGACACTGCTTTGTTTTCATGCTCATTTTAACATTATTTCATGTCATTACCTGGGTTAACTAGGTAGTCTAGAACACCTTGTGGCTTTCAGCTCACGACGACTGGTAGATGTGACTGAAGTCAGAACTTCTGGTTTCATTAGGCTACATTAAAATAAACTGGTCCATGTTTGTAGACTGGTTTTCCTCCAATACCATTCTATGTAGGGTTACTGTCTGAGCTGGTTTAGTTCTAAATCGATTAACATGTCCACACTGTCTGGCTTGGATCTGGTGTCTCTGTGTCTGAAGGAGAGTAGTTTGAGCAGCCTGAAGTCAAGAGGGGTAAAACAGTTGAGTGAAACTCTCCCAGTCTTCCTTCGCACGCACGCACACAGCTTCAGGAAGTAGACTTTGGAATCAACCTGGCAACCAGTCGAAAAGCAACTATAGACTCAATGCCAGCGGTCAAACAGCTCACAGTAGTACATTGAAAACACTGTAAAATACCAGCATACACATAGCAATTCAATTTGCGCTCTATTGTAGACAGGCAGCCATTTACACATACAGTGCTGTAAAAGAGAGCTGTTGTCTCCCCAGAGAGAGTGGAAAACATTTGCAAATGCATCTGGGGAGAGAGTGGGCAGAGAAAATAGGAGAAGAGAGGGGAAAGAGGGAGATGGAGGGGAACAGTGGAGAGGGGCAGCATACTATAGGCAGGCTAGTTGTCATTTGTAAAAATTAAACATGACCAACATGCAGACTATGGACCTCGAGTGGGGAGTCAGAGACATCCACTTGGACAGACCACTGATAGAATAGGTTTCTGTGTGTTGGAGTCCTCAGTTGTGCTATTTAGATTAGGCTCTCATGTAAATATTACGCTTGTGTGCTGGAATTAAAGGGCCAGAGAAAGCATAAATATACAACTGGGATGTCACATTTTAGGTCTGTGTTAATAATATAGTAGCTACATGTGGTATGTCTTTATGGATGACACACAGTAACATGCAGACACAAGGAACGCTGAAAGTAAACCAATGAAGAAGGAGTAGTTACTGGAACAAGACAGGAAAAAATGAGGGCTGGGTGACATACATTTCCAGTCAAATGTCACCATATATATTACCAAGGAATATGCAAATGAAACAGTTGTGACCTTCAAGGAAGTAATACTTAGTGAAATGAATACTTAGGTGGGATTTTTACTGGAATGTCTAGTTTTGGTCTAGTTATATGTAACTATATACAGTAAATCCCTATGTAGGGTATATTAACTCTTCAGAGGACATGGTTGAAGGAGGAACATTTCTTGGAACAAGACTAGTGTGAGATAAAGCACGATTAGTCATACAGTACATCAAATATTCTCCACCAAGTATATAGGACTCCAGAAGACAAGTGAAACTTCCAGTGAATAGAACTGACTGAAAGACCCGATTAGTTCCCATGTGACCACTTCTTGGTCTCTTTCATAATCTCATTCTACTGCTCCTTTAGTTCATCTAAAAACAAATGATCAAAACAGCAGCATGAGCAGAGACATAGCCACGATTATGTCTGGCTTTGGCGGTATACCGTCTTTGCAGTATACTGGGGTATTTTGAAATACTCAAGAATTTGAATTTTTATTAGGATCCCCATTAGCCAACGTCGTAACGTTAGCTGATCTTCCCGGGGTCCAACCCCAGTTACAGTTTTTGACAATTGCTTACACCTGAATTCTGAAACTATGGCTCCTTTTCTCGAGACTCTACCCACAAAACCCCAACACACACACACCCACCTCTTGCAAAACCAAACACTTAATTCAAAACTAATTTTAACTCTACTCAAAATTGTGCTTTTGCATCAAAACTCTACATACAAACCTTCAAATGATTAGCTCTTATACACGCCAACTACACACGGATGTGACAAATGTAAACCACTACTATCATGTGTCTTTTGCATGTTCAGTGTGCAGTGGAGTCCACGGCAGTTTGTCATAGCATTCACATGTACATGTGCACAAATATATACAGTATTTAAGCATATTCAGTATATATTTACACTATAAACAGAAATGCAAGGGGGGAAAAATGTAATGTATTTGGTTCTCAAAACATGGTATTTTCATCCAGATTTCAGGATGAACAGTAACAGACAAAACAAATATAGTAGAAGATAAACAAATAGGATTGCTTCTATAAAGAAAAAAACAATTAGGGTGCATCCTGTATCCTATTTGGGTCTGGCCACAGCACCTCATCAATATCACAAGCGATGTTCTCTCTGGCTAAACAGCGGGGGAAGTAGCGTCTGGAGTGGCGTATCCAGCCCTGGCATGGCCAGTCCCCCCTCTTACTCTCACTCCTTTTCCTCTAAATCTCTCAACCAAAATTGGCCTCCATTGTTGTCTAAACCAAGAAAGCCAACCTGAAGCTCTGATTTCTATGTGAAGAAATTAGCTAAAAGTGTTTTCACACGTGAGCACTGGGTGTAGGTAATCGTTAAATGAGTGTGGCATTTTGAATGGCAGTGTTTTCCAAATGAAACACAAGACCTATTAGCTTTGAATGATGTGTTTAATGTAGAGAACTGTGTTTAGTGTTCTGCACAAAGTGTGTTCTGCACAAAGTGTGTTTTACAAACTGAGTGTAAAGCAGATAATGTGCTTGCAGTGTTGCGGACTTGGTCTGGAGATTAGTTCATGAGTTAATGGTTTCACTGAGTGTGCCTCAAGTACCACCTTTAGTGTGTAAGCCATTGTAAAAAAAAACTGTAATAAGACATTACAAATGAAGACTTTACAAACATTTAACAAGTAGACAATACAAACAATTAAAATACCTGACAGGAAACACATTTAACATTCAGTTGATACTTTCTATTTGCTGTCCAGTCATATGGTCTTTCACATTAGATGTTCTCTTAATTTTTTCTTTAAGGTGGATTTACTTTTTTTCCTGAGAAATATGGATTGGTAAAGAGTTCGTCAGCTATGGCTCTATATAAAACTTTAGATTTAAGGCAATATGTCCTTGCTTTGGGTTGTGTTATATGCCCTGAATTTACCTGTCTGGTTTAATGGTTATGCGTGTTGGTAGTATGTACCAACTGGCCTGAAAATTCCTTCATTTTTGGGGGGAGGTGTGCTACACCAGGGGTTCCCAAACTTTTGGGGGCTGGCTCGGGGACCCTTTTTGTGATAATTAATTTCTAGTTTATAGCAGATTTACCATCTAAGATGTGCCAAATATGCATATGGTTTGTTCATTTGCTAGCTACATGTAAGTAGCTAGCTTGCAAGAGCAAGCTTCTTGGTTACAGCAGAGACAAATGATCCCCTCCTGGTTCAAGATCCCTGCTGCCTAAATGTGTTTTGTGCATGCAGCAAGCTGTGAGTAGCCCTTTAAATAGTAGTATAACTTTATGAGCTGGGTTGTCTGCCCTTGCAATTAGCATTTAGCTAGGGTCTGCTATGGGACTTCGCTAGTAATTTGTTAGCACTTTATTTCTCTCACTATAGCAACAAAAACAGTTTGGAATTAAATGACACCCCTTGTGTGCACTTCCAGTAATACTGTATACTCCGGTATCGTACAGCAACAACATGAACATCTGGATACCACCAAATCCCTCTGGCTACATCTTCATAAAGATATCTTTAGATAAGGGATATACATGCGTAGAGAGGTAGGCATGCAGCAGAGAGACGTCATTAGAGAGGGAGGGAGTGGCCTTAGCACTACCCACAGGGTCCTGCCCAAACAGGGCAGGCAGGTTTAGGCCGAGAGCTTCGTTTTGGCTACATTATCACTATTATGAGTTGCCCTGCCCTTCTTTCTATGGTAAAGGGACATTGACAATGACAGTGTGTTTGCATCATGTCATCATGGAGAGGTTCACTGTAATTCAGCATCGTTACAGACTCTTGGTTGCTACCTACATAGTATTCATTCCAAAGGTTAGTAAAGTAACCTTTGCCTGCTCACAATCAGTTAAAATCACATGATGCACACCAGATTGTCATCAGTGTCTCTGGATGATGTCATCGGAAACATCTTTTGGATTACAAAACATATGTTGATGTTGGGTTGGTGGCTGGAGATGATGAATTTGATGTTGAAAAAGAGTGACATTTTCCTTTAAGAGTGGAGGGGATTGAGACAAAAGGAGGTCCATGAGAATACAGATGATCTTTAAAGGGTTGATAAGGTGAACAGCAGAGGGCATTTAACAATCGGTTCTGATGATAGGGACCAGAGGGCAGATAGACTGGAAACAGACAAGAAAAGATTTCCTCACCGATACCACAAAGTGCTTTGGCCATAAAGCCTTATATAATGTTACTGTATAGAATACTCTCACGAGAGGTATAGGCTGTTCAAAACTCCCGGAGCTTCTTTAAAAACACGCTAGACCAGAAAATACATTTCTCTTTTTATTACATGGATACAAGTGAAAAGTGAGGTGGGCGGAAAGACTATTTTAATTACTCCAACCAAATATTTACCCTTGTTTTTCGAATGTTATTACACATATTCTAATTGGATGCTATGGGAGATGGTTGTCGGGATGATGGGTTTGGACAGGTGTGACAGGTGTTCCTGGTTTTCTAGTCATGCCCTGTGGATGCCGTGCTGGGATTGGTCAGAGAGGAAAACCGGGAACCATCGCTGAAAATGACCCATTCCCACAACACATACAGCAAGCTGTTTTTGGACAAATGGGTGGAACCATACAGCTTTGACCATATGGTCTTTGTTACTGTAGACAGATAGAGATATAGAAAAGATGAGAATGACTACCAAACATCGTCCCTCTCACACATACTGTACATTGTCTGCCGCTGGGATGGCTCAGGGTCTGTGTCTGTCTGTCCATTAATCAAAGTTCCTTGGTGTGATCTCTCTGTTCAACAGGGGAGGCTCCCCAGAGGAAAGGGAGGACCATCCTCCTCAGTGAATTTCATAAAAACGTTAATTGTAAAACACTTAAAAACGTATCTTTTAGATAAAACTATACTAAATATAATCATGTCACCAAATAACTGGTTAACACACACTATTTTGCAAAGAATGTCCACAGTAGCCTCAACAACACTCTGTAGGGTAGCACCACGGTGTAGCCGGAGGCCAGCTAGCGTCAGTCCTCCTCTGGCTACACTTCAATAAATAAAAAATCTAGGAGGCTCATGGTTCTCACCCCCTTACATAGACGTACACAGTAGTTATGTCAACTTCCGGAGGACGTCCTCCAGCCTATCAGAGCTCTTGCAGCATAAACTGACATGTTGTCCACCCAATCAAAGGATCAGAAAATGTATTTTAGTTTGGTAACATACAGCTGATGTGTTGTGCATTGAAGTCCACAAGCGAAGGGAAGAGAAGGAATACAACGTGGCTGTTATGAGAGTGAACTCTGTTTACGTGTGATCAGGGATGTATTCATTCCACTGATTCTGTTGAAAAATGTTTCTCAAACGGAACAAAACAGGGATAAACATACCTGAATTTGTCCAATAGAAACTCTTGTTTGCAACTGTTGGACTAATGATTACACCCTACATCATCTAGATGCAGGCAAGAGTGTGCAAGGCAGTGTTGAATGTCACTGTCACCTCAAATTTGTCTCTTGACCTGTGTGCACCTGTTGTAAACTTTCATTCATAGGCTAGGTTGTAGCAACCTCATGATGTGTATAAGAAAAATTTGAGTATCATGTAGTAGCCTAAACCTATCACTGGTACATTGAACTGGGTGAATGGAATATAAATGAGAGTCATCCAATATACTGTAATAGAAATAAGGCCATGGTCATAAAAATAAAAAAATGTTGTTGTCCTCCCTCATCTTAAAACGGCACTGACCGCCACTGCTGTTCAACCAGAGAATATAGATCCGTCTGAATCGGTCTGGGTTCACAGTGAGTGTGTACAGTATGTGCACAGGTTCCATCAAAAACAAACGCACACTCAACACGGAAATATTACGTAAACCCGGCTGGTGCACAATATTGAGAATCAATCTTACACAAACCATTTTCCAGGCAGTGGGATTCCTCTAGCACGATAAATGTGTGAACCCAAGCCAAGCTCAGTTTAGTCCAAACAGCATTTTGTCACCGAGTGTAAAAGGCTCTGTGCTTTTGAACAAGTTCGCCTTTCCTAAACCTAGAGGGCCAGAGTGACTGTAACTTGAGATGTGAAAGACAGAAGAGAGCGAGAAAAACGTATCCAGCCAGAGAACAAGGAGGGCCTATAAAGCAGGGCCAGGCTCAGCCCTAGCAATTAGAGCTAAGCAAACAACCTCCACAGGACAATAATGAACCTGAATAAGCATCAGTTTCTCTAAAGATTGATCAGATCAGGCCCGAACTGTGCGATGTAGTGGGTTGTAGTTTCCAAAAGGCCAATATTCTACATAATTACTATGTTTTCTGTGGTAAACTAACTTCAATGACCATAATCCACCTACTTCGTGTATGGGCACGGAGACAGAGAAGAGTGCACAATCAAGAGGGATATACAGCAGTTGCTTTGCGAGGTACACTACATCACCAAAAGTAGGTGGACACCTGCTTGTCGAACATCTCATTCCAAAATCATGGGCATTAATATGTAGTTGGTCCACCCCTTTGCTGCTATAACAGCCGCCAATCTTCTGGGACGGCTTTCCACTAAATGTTGGAACATTGCTGAATGGACTCAAGTCCCCGCAGCAACAAGAGCATTAGTGAGGTCGGGAACGGATGTTGGGCGATTAGGCCTGGCTCGCAGTCGGCGTTCCAATTCATCCCAAAGGTGTTCGATGGAGTTGAAGTCAGGGCTCTGTGCAGGCCAGTCAAGTTCTTCCACGTTGATCTTGATAAATAGATTTTTTTTTAAACGTCTTTTTCGAGGAAATACATTTTTTTTTTTTTAAAGGTATAATTTTAGTGAATGATATCATAAATAGGACTGGTGGAGTTGTCACACATGCAGCTAACACAGACATATGGGAATGTCTGCTCTCCCCAAAATTACAACCAACTAATTGCCGCATTACCACAAAAATGAAAAAGGCAAGTAGAAGGGGAGAAAAAGTAAGGAACTTGTATGTCGGCACTGTATTAAAGAACATAAATGGTTAAAGTGTGATAAATAAAAACGTATACCAATTTCATTTAAGGACTAAAAAACTGACAGCTGTGCCATATAAATTGCAAAATAGTTGGGAAGAGATCTGCGATGTACCCATTTCCATGGCACATGGTTTATGAATTGACACGCAAAACAACGCCGGATTCAAAACTAAACATTTTTCAATTTATATTACTATACAAAATTCTTGCAACCAATAGAATGTTATATATATGGGGGGATACAATCTTCCCAGCTCTGCAGATTTTGCTGTGAAGAGGCAGAGTTATTAGATCATTTATTTTGGTATTGTCCATATGTAGCTCGTTTTTGGTCACATGTCCAGGAATAGCTGAAGAATTGCAACATTTGCAGAGAACTAACACTGCAGATAGCAATACTGGGTGATTTGAAAAGCCATAGTCAAATCAATCAATAATATTATTATTATTTTGGCAAAAACTTTTATTTTTAATTTACAATCTGTAGAATCTATGAGAATAGAAAGGTTCAGTACTTAAGCATCACAATATATGGCAAAGAGAAATCCAAAATGGATGGTGTTGAGAGTTAGATGGGCGGGGTAGAATGGAGCTGAAGGATGGGACTAATAACAAGATAACCAATGTAAAACATACAAAATGTATATAGGTTCAGAAATTTTGAGAAATAGCGCAGGTACAAATAGAAATCAAACTGGATGGACATCAGAAATAGAGGAAGGACTAAAAACAAACAAAATATAACTATTGTAAAATAGATTGTGTCTGTAAAATGTGTATAAGATGTATAAACTGAAGGTGGAAGCCTAAGTGTTATTGTTTATAAGTTTACTCCAATTGGGTGAAGGGTGGTAGGGTTTGCGGGGAATAATAAAGGTATATTCTAAAAAAAAGTATGTGTATATATATCCCCAAAAATATATGGGGGATTGGAAATGATGTAGACAATTACATTGATGGAAGCAACAATCTTTCCGCAATAATAAGCTGATCCACCCCTTACAAAAAAAACAAAAAAAAAACAAGGTTCTTCCACACCGATCTCGACAAACCATTTCTGTATGGAGCTCGCTTTGTGCACGGGGGAATTGTCATGCTGAAACAGGAAAGGGCCTTCCCCAAACTTTTGCCACAAAGTTGGAAACACAGAATTGTCTAGAATGTCATTTTATGCTGTAGTGTTAAGATTTCCCTTCACTGGAACTAAAAGGCCTAGCCCAAACCATGAAAAACAGCCCCAGACCATTATTCCTCCTTCGCCAAACTTTACAGTTGGCACTATGCATTGGGGCAGGTAGCGTTCTCCTGGCATCCGCCAAAACCAGATTTGTCTGTTGGACTGCCAGAGGCTAAACATGATTCTTCACTCCAAAGAAAGCGTTTCCACTGAGTCCAATGGCAGCGAGCATTACACCACTCCAGCTGACGCTTGGCATTGCGCATGGTGATCTTAGGCTTGTGTGCGGCTGCTTGGCCATGGAAACCCATTTCATGAAGCTTGTGCGGACATTGCTTACAGAGGCAGATTGGAACTCGGTAGTGAGTGTTGCAACCGAGTAGACAATTTTTACGCGCTATGTCCTTCAGCAGTCCCGTTCTGTGAGCTTATGTGGCCTACCACTTTGTGGCTGAGCCGTTGTTGCTCCTAGATGTTTTCACTTCACAATAACAGCATTTACAGTTTACACGGGTAGTACTAGCAGCGCAGAAATTTGACGAACTGACTTGTTGGAAAGGTGGCATCCTATGACGGTGCCACATTGAACATCACTGAGCTCTTCAGTAAGGCCATTCTACTGTCAATGTTTGTCTATGGAGAGATCATGGCTGTGTGCACGATTTTATACACCTGTCAGCAACGGGTGTGGCTGAAATAGCCGAATCCATTCATTTGAAGGGGTGTCCATATACTTTTGTATACATTGTGCATCTCTACCTGAAAATACTTGATCTAAGTGATTGATAGTTGGTATTCAGCAGTCATCAGTGGTGTAGTGGAGGGTATACGCAGGTATATTCTGATTCCTACTTATTTTTCAGTGCGCATAAAATGAACTAACTTTTTAATCCCCAGGATGCATATCAAAGTAGTGTAGCGGAGGTCTACAAGATGGCGCCGACAGACATGGTCACACGAGGGTGGCTGTTGTCGATTATAATATATTATATTACCGTTTATATTTTTAGTTTTTCCATCACAACTTTTTTCCCTCATTCAACTTTTTCACTCCGGACGCTTCATGGTTCGTCAGCACTTTCAACAGCCGAAGCTAAGTAGTAACATTAACATGATGTCTTCTAATTGCAGTCGCTGTACTGATAATATACAGGAGAACGATCGCCTTATGGCGAGGATAGCTGTTCTGCAAGCCCAGCTTCAGACGCAATCATTAGGTAAGGGTCATTTCAGTGTAGGAAAGGATGAAACAGCGTCTGTGCCACCAGTAAGTACAGATAGTAACGTTAGTATAAATCCCCCCGCACAGTCCCCGCAGGAGGACAACTTTCTCATGGCTTCTGGAGGGAAATGCTATAGGAATGCTCAACTGGTGTCGCTCATTCAGCCGACAGAAACTTTCAACCGGTTTTCCCCATTAAGTAGCGAGTCGGAGTCTGAGGCCGAGTCTTCTCTTGTCTCTACTCCTCCCGTTACGGGGTCTGAGACGCCGAAGGCTCCCACCATTAGCTCTGACAAATTGAAAACCCTAGTCATTGGCGACTCCATTACCCGCAGTATTAGACTTAAAACGAATCACCCAGCGATCATACATTGTTTACCAGGGAGCAGGGCTACCGACGTTACGGCTAATCTGAAGATGGTGCTGGCTAAAGCTAAAACTGGCGAGTGTAGAGAGTATAGAGATATTGTTATCCACGTCGGCACCAACGATGTTAGGATGAAACAGTCAGAGGTCACCAAGCATCTACGTAACATTGCAAAAATCTGAAATTTTCTGTCCAAAAATGATGCAGAAAAATTAATCCATGCATTTGTTACTTCTAGGTTAGACTACTGCAATGCTCCACTTTCCGGCTACCCGGATAAAGCACTAAATAAACTTCAGTTAGTGCTAAATGCGGCTGCTAGAATCCTGACTAGAACCAAAAAAATGTATCATATTACTCCAGTGCTAGCTTCCCTACACTGGCTTCCTGTTAAGGCAAGGGCTGATTTCAAGGTTTTACTGTTAACCTATAAAGCGTTACATGGGCTTGCTCCTACCTATCTTTCCGAGTTGGTCCTGCCGTACATACCTACACGTACGCTACGGTCACAAGACGCAGGCCTCCTAATTGTCCCTAGAATTTCTGAGCAAACAGCTGGAGGCAGGGCTTTCTCCTATAGATCTCCATTTTTATGGAACGGTCTGCCTACCCATGTGAGAGACGCAGACTCGGTCTCAACCTTTAAGTCTTTACTGAAGACTTATCTCTTCAGTAGGTCATATGATTGAGTGTAGTCTGGCCCAGGAGTGTGAAGGTGAACGGAAAGGCTCTGGAGCAACGAACCGCCCTTGCTGTCTCTGCCTGGCCAGTTCCCCTCTCTCCACTGGGATTCTCTGCCTCTAACCCTATAACAGGGGCTGAGTCACTGGCTTACTGGTGCTCTTTCATGCCGTCCCTAGGAGGGGTGCGTCACTTGAGTGGGTTGACTTACTGACGTGATCTTCCTGTCTGGGTTGGCGCCCCACTCCTTGGTTTGTGCTGTGGTGGAGATCTTTGTGGGCTATACTCGGCCTTGTCTCAGGATTGTAAGTTGGTGGTTGAAGATATCCCTCTAGTGGTGCGGGGGCTGTGCTTTGGCAAAGTGGGTGGGGTTATATCCTTCCTGTTTGGCCCTGTCCGGGGGTATCATCGGATGGGGCCACAGTGTCTCCTGACCCCTCCTGTCTCAGCCTCCAGTATTTATGCTGCAGTAGTTTATGTGTCGGGGGGCTAGGGTCAGTTGGTTATATCTGGAGTACTTCTCCTGTATTATCCAGTGTCCTGTGTGAATTTAAGTATGCTCTCTCTCTCTCTCTCTCTCTCTCTCTCTCTCTCAGAACAGTTTCAACTGTTCTGCCTGCGGTTATGGAACCCCTACCTGTCCCAGACCTGCTGTTTTCAACTCTTAATGATCGGCTATGAAAAGCCAACTGACATTTATTCCTGATTATTATTTGACCATGCTTGTCACTTATGAACATTTTGAACATCTGGGCCATGTTCTGTTATAATCTCCACCCGGCACAGCCAGAAGAGGACTGGCCACCCCTCATAGCCTGGTTCCTCTCTAGGTTTCTTTCTAGGTGTTGGCCTTTCTAGGGAGTTTTTCCTAGCCACCGTGCTTCTACACCTGCATTGCTTGCGGTTTGGGGTTTTAGGCTGGGTTTCTGTACAGCACTTCGAGATATTAGCTGATGTACGAAGGGCTATATAAAATAAACCTGATTTCAACTTGATGTGTTCCTGGGTCGAGCCCAGGTAGGGGCGAGGAGAGGGACGGAAGCTATACTGTTACACTGGCAATACTAAAGTGCCTGCAAGAACATCCAATAGTCAAAGGTATATGAAATACAAATGGTATAGAGAAATAGTCCTATAAATTCCTACACCCTAAAACTTCTTACCTGGGAATATTGAAGACTCATGTTAAAAGGAACCACCAGCTTTCATATGTTCTCATGTTCTGAGCAAGGAACTTAAACGTTAGCTTTCTTACATGGCACATATTGTACTTTTACTTTCTTCGCCAACACTTTGTTTTTGCATTATTTAAACCAAATTGAACATGTATAATTATTTATTTGAGGCTAAATTGATTTTATTGATGTATTAAGTTAAAATAAGTGTTCATTCAGTGTTGTTGCAATTGTCATTATTACAAATAAAAAATAAAATAAAAATATTTTTTGGCCCTCCAATAATCGGTATCGTTGTTGAAAAATCATAATCGGTCGACCTCTAAAACCTACCTTAACCAGAAACCTTGGATGGCAGCATTCACGCAAAACTGAAAGGGCGTACCACCGCATTTAACCATGACAAGGCGACATGAGTAGTCATTCCCTCCACATGGCAATCAAACAAGGAAAATGTCAGTATAGAGCCAAAGTGGAGTCGCAATTCAACAGCTCAGACACAAGACGTACAGTTGAAGTCGGAAAGGTACATACACCTTAGCCAAATACATTTAAACTCAGTTTCACAACTCCTGACATCTAATCCTAGAATGGTCAGTTAGGATCACCAATTTATTTTAAGAATGTGAAATGTCAGAATAACAGTAGAGAGAATTATTTATTTTAGCTTTTATTTATTTCATTATAATCCCAGTGGGTCAGAAGTTTATACACACTCAATTAGTATTTGGTAGCATTGCCCTTAAATTGTTTAACTTGGGTCAAACGTTTCGGGTAGCCTTCCACAATAAGTTGGGTGAATTTTGGCCCATTCCTCCTGACAGAGCTGGTGTAACTGAGTCAGGTTTGTAGGCCTCCTTGCTCGCACACGCTTTTTCAGTTCTGCCCACACATTTTCTATAGGATTGAGGCCAGGGCTTTGTGATGGCCACTCCAATACCTTGACTTTGTTGTCCTTAACTTCTTTGGGACAGGGGGGCAGTATTGAGTAGCTTGGATAAAAGGTGCCCAGAGTAAACTACCTGCTACTCTGTCCTAAAAGCTAGAATATGCATATACTTAGATTTGGATAGAAAACACTCTGAAGTTTCTAAAACTGTTTGAATGATGTCTGTGAGTATAACAGAACTCATATGGCGGGCAAAAACCTGAGAAAAAATACAACCAGGAAGTGGGAAATCTGAGGTTTGTAGTGTTTCAACTCTTTGCCTATCCAATATACAGTGGAAATGGGGTCATGCTGCACTTCCTAAGGCTTCCACTAGATGTCAACAGTATTTAGAACCTTGTTTGATGCTTTTACTATAAAGGAGGGGGGAATGAGAGGGAATTGAGTCTGGCAGAGTGCCACGAGCTGGCCATGCGCATTCACGAGAGGTAGCTTGTGAACTGGGATTCCTGGGAGTGCATTCTGATGAAGATCATAAAAGGTAAGTGAATATTTATAATGCTATTTCTAACTTTGTTGACTCCACAACATGGCGGATATCTCTTTGGCTTGTTTGGGCTCTGAGAGCTGTACTCAGATTATTGCATGGTGTGCTTTATCGGTAAAGGTTTTTTGAAATCTGACACAGCGGTTGCATTAAGGAGAAGTGTATCTAAAGTTCCATGCATAACACATGTATTTTCATCAACATTTATAATGAGTATTTCTGTAAATTGATGTGGCTCTCTGCAAATGTTTTGGAAGCAAAACATTACTGAACGTAACGCGCCAATGTAAACTGAGATTTTTGGATATAAATATGAACTTTATCGAACAAAACATACATGTATTGTGTAAAATGAAGTCCTATGAGTGTCATCTGATGAAGATCATCAAAGGTTAGTAATTCATTTTATCTCTATGCTTTTTGTGACTCCTCTCTTTGGCTGGAAAAATGGCTGTGTTTTTCTGTGGCTATGTACTGACCTAACATAATTGTTTGGTGTGCTTTCGTCGTAAAGCTTTTTTGGAATCTGATACGTTGACCAGATTCACAACAAATGTAGCTTTAATTTGGTGTATTGCATGTGTGATTTCATGAAAGTATAATTTTTTATTGTAATTTATTTGAATTTGGCGCTCTGCATTTTCACTGGATGTTGGCCATGCGACGCTAGTGTCCCACATATCCCAGAGAGGTTAAGCCATTTTGCCAGAACTTTGGAAGTATGCTTGGGGTCATTGTCCATTTGGAAGACCCATTTGCGACCAAGCTTTAACTTCCTAACTGATGTCTTGAGATGTTGCTTCAATATATCCACATAATTTTCCTCCCTCATGATGCCATCTATTTTGTGAAGTGCACCAGACCCTCCTGCAGCAAAGCACCCCCACAACATGATGCTGCCACCCCCATGCTTCACGGTTGGGATGGTGTTCTTTGGCTTGCAAGCCTCCCCCTTTATCCTCCAAACATAATGATAGTCATTATGGCCAAACAGTTCAATTTCTGTTTCATCAGACAGAGGACATTTCTCCAAAAAGTACAATCTTTGTCCCCATTGTCCCCAAACCGTAGTCTGGCTTTTTTAAAGGTGGTTTTAGAGCAGTGGCTTCTTCCTTGCTGAATGGCCTTTCAGGTTATGTCGATATAGGACTTGTTTTACTGTGGATATAGATACTTTTGTACCCGTTTCCTCCAGCATTTTCACAAGGTCCTTTGCTGTTGTTCTGGGATTGATTTGCACTTTTCGCACCAAAATACGTTCATCTCTAGGAGACAGAATGCATGTCCTTCCTGAGCGGTATAACAGCTGCGTGGTCCCATTGTGTTTATACTTGCGTACTATTGTTTGTACAGATGAACGTGGTACCTTCAGGCATTTGGAAATTGCTCCCACGGATGAACCAGACTTGTGGAGGTCTACAAGTTTTTTCTGAGGTCTTGGCTGATTTCTTTTGATTTTCCCATGATGGCAAGCAAAGAGGCACTGAGTTTGAAGGTAGGCATTGAAATACATCCACAGGTACACCTCCAATAGACTAATTGACATAATTTGAGTCAATCAGAAGCTTCTAAAGCCATGACATCATTTTCGGGAATTTTCCAAGCTGTTAAAAGGCACAGTCAACTTAGTGTATGTAAACTTCTGACCCACTCGAATTGTGATACAGTGAATTATAAGAGAAATAATCTGTCTGTAAACAATTGTTGTAAAAACTACTTGTGTCATGCAAAGTAGATATCCTAACCGACTTGCCAAAACCATAGTTTGTTAACAAGAAATTTGTGGAGTAGTTGAAAAACTAGTTTTAATGACTGCAACCTAAGTGTATGTAAACTTACGACTTCAACTGTATGTTGTGCATTAACTTCAACTGTATGTGGCAGGGTCTACAGACAATCACAGACTACAAAAGGAAAACAAGCCACATCGCGGAATACGGACGTCTTGCATCCAGACGAACTAAACACCCTCTTTGCCCGCTTTGAGGACAATACAGTGCCACCGATGCAGCCCGCTACCAAGGACTATGGGCACTCCTTCTCTGTGGCCGACGTGGGTAAGACATTTAAAACATGTTAACCCTCACAATGCTGCCGGCCCAGATGGCATCCCTAGTCCTCAGAGCATGTGCAGACCAGCTGGCTGGTGTGTTTACGGACATATTCACCCCGCTACCATCCAGAAGGCGAGGTCAGTACAGGTGCATCAAAGCTGAGACTGAGAGACTGAAAAACAGCTTCAATCTCAAGGCAATCAGATTGTTAAATAGCCATCACTAGCACATTAGATGCTGCTGCTTACATAGAGACTTTGGCCACTTTAATAATGTTTACTAATCTCATATGTATATACTATATTCTATATGATCTATTGCATCTTAGCCTATGCCACTGACATTGCTCTTCCTTATATGTATCTATTTTTATTCCATTCCTTTACTAAGATGTGTGTATTAGGTATTTGTTGTGGAATTGTTAGATATTACTTGTTAGATATTAATGCACTGTCGGAGCTAGAAGCACAAGAATTTCGCTACACTCGTAATAAACATCTGCTAACCATATGTATGTATGTGACCAATAAAATTTGATATTGAGACATTATTGCATGGAAATCCATTCCATTTCATATTGCTCAAGTGAACAGCAAACTTAGTAAAAAAACTAAACAACAGAGCAACACCTCATGGCACAACGCCTCTCCCTTATTTGACCTAGATATTTTGTGTGCATGTATTGTAGGCTACATGTGCGTTTTGTAATTTTTGTTTAATTTATTTAGTTCTGTCCTTGAGCGGTTGTCTATTAATGTTCTGTATTATGTAATGTTTCATGTTTTGCGTGGACCCCAGGAATAGTAGCTGCTGTTTTTACAACCGGTAAATGGGGATCAGAATAAAATACCAAAAAAATAGCCATGAATCAAAATTTCTTCGATTTTTCCCATACCTCAAATGTGGCAAGAAATTATCAAGTATGATTTGATTTGACTATATTTGTTAAAAGCCCAACATGCTACAACACACACTGTGAAATGAATAAACATGTTTCTACAAATGTACACAAAAGAGAGCATGTCAAACTTTTGCATATCCCTTTAACATCCCCTATAACTTTGGGTATGACGGAGGTTGTTTCCTGAACTATAGCACAGTAGGGACTGGACAGAGCCAATAAAAGCCTTCCTTTTCCTACCTATCTGGGGATAATGTCTCAACCTCTGTCAGTGTGGTGTAGAGGGTATGACAGTAGACAGCCTAGAGTGCACATGGGCAAACACCAACACACACAGGTCAATGAGACATTCCAATCAAGGACTACAGGTCCTAACAGGAGAGACAGACAGAGTCAGAGGGAGAGAGGAAAAGAGTGAGGTGGGAATATTAGTTCAAGGTCAGAGCAGCGTATCTGGTGACAGTGTTACATTTATTTCAGAGTGCCATCAATCCCTGACTTCACTCTGCCCACTGTACTCGCCCTACTATCATATCAATAAACCGTTACACAATGTCTTTATAATAAACATACACATATTGTGCCATTAAATATTTTTTTGTGATGGCCTTAAGCTTTTTGCATGTGGCTACAGGCTCAGATTTGTCTGTGTTTAAGTTTGCTTCATGCAAACTGCTTCAAGCTTTTGCTGCTTCATTGATTCATGCCTTAATGTAACTGTCCAGTGTTAAGATTTTTATGAAATATGATTTAGAGTTAATTATACAATCCTGGACGCTGATTGGTTAAAACCACATTCCAGCCAGTGTCTATTCCACAAGTTACCCACGGCTAAAGTTATGACGTTAAAATAACTATTTACGCTCTTCCATCTTACTGCGCAATCCACTGTCTCATCAGCCCAGCCAGACAACTTATAAAAACTTGATCTCCACTGTAAAAAGCATCTACACATTATCTCCCATGTCTTTTAGACTAGCAATTGGTTATCAATAGCAGAGATTTATAGTAATGAAAGTGTAGGGGTTGGGAGTCGGGATGAGACAGACACTCAGGTCAAGACACTGGTGAAGACGAGCACACAGATGAGCTTTCCTGAAACGGTTTCTGACAGTTTGTGCAGAAATGATTTGGTTGTGCAAACCCAAAGTTTAATCTGCTGTCTGGGTGGCTGGTCTCAGACATTTCCCCAGGCGAAGAAGCCGGATATGGAGGTCCTGGGCTGGCGTGGTTAAAACATGGTCTGCGGTTTTGAGGCCTGTTGGACGTACTGTCAAATTCTCTAAAACTATGTTGAGGCGGCTTATGGTAGAGAAATGAACGTTCAATTCTCTAGCAACAGCTCTGGTGGACATTTCTGCAGTCAGAATGCCAATTGCATGCGCCCTCAATTTGAGACATCTGTGGCAATGTGTTGTGTGACAACTGCACATTATAGAGTGGCTTTTTGTCACCAGCACAAGGTGCAGCTGTGTAATGATCATGCTGTTTAAGCAGATACTTGATATGCCACACCTGTCAGGTGGATGGATTATCTTGACAAAGGATCAAATGCTAACTAACAGGGATGTAAACAAATGTGCGCACAACATTTGAAATAAATATTTTTGTACATATGGAACATTTCTGGGATATTTTATTTCAGCTCATGAAACCAACACTTTACATGTTGCGTTTCTACTTTTGTTCAGTATGTTTGTAGTCATAGGTAACCAGATCGTGACTACAACTAAGTCTTTGACCATTGTGTTGTTAAAAACTCATGCTTCCTAGCCTTTAATGTTTTAACCCTATCCAAAAACTCAACCCTTAACCTTCTAAATTCGACATTTGGAGCAACGGAAAGATACTGAGCAGGAGTCAACCCAGGGTGTCAGAAACACTTTGATGAAATTTGCTGTTTGGAGAAACATCTAATTCTGCAGTGAGACAGAGCTTGTTGCTTGATTACCACAAGCTGCAGACAGCTCAGTGCAGTGGCCAGACTAGCAGGCAGATAATAGAGGTGTCTGAGTGTGACTGACTCGACTACACAGTACAGGGTGGGTAGGATAGAGAGAGCGAGACAGGCTAAATGATACAATACGACAACATTGGGTGCTGCTAAACTGCTGTCATCCTGGGTGTGTGTGACAGAGAAAATGTGTTTAGAGAGTGTCACTAAGTAGCAGAATGTGTGAAAAAGCAAACTCATCACCTATATAACTGCTAGGATAAATAATGGAGTATGGGAGAGTGTTGTAGATTCAGCCCAAGTACCCCTGTTTCTCTCCCACCCACTCTCGCTGTGTGTGTGTGTGTGTGCGTGTGATGCGCTGAGGGCCACGCCTGGCGGCAGGTGTGCTCAAAATGAATAAATAATACAAGCCTGCCATGTAGCTTACACCACAACAGAGCAGACAACAAAGCATTAGTATCCAAACAAGGTCTGTGTGTGTTTCGTAATCGTGTCTACACAGCAACTTCCCACTACTGCAATAGTACATTATGGCTTAC
This sequence comes from Salvelinus fontinalis, assembly GCF_029448725.1. Classification (NCBI taxonomy): domain Eukaryota; kingdom Metazoa; phylum Chordata; class Actinopteri; order Salmoniformes; family Salmonidae; genus Salvelinus; species Salvelinus fontinalis. The sequence goes on along the minus strand of NC_074667.1, from coordinate 49,960,634 downwards.
AAATGTAGCTTTTTGGCACAGAAATGGCAAAAGGAAGAGTATATTCTGACCCACATCAACCATCTTTCTCCCACCAGAGAAGAGAGACATCAGTCAGTTGCTCTACCAAATGATGTCTCTAAAAAGAGTTTGCCATATTAGCTATGCTATGGAGTGTTAGTCTTTAGCCTCAGCTAAATAATTTTATAGAGAAAGAATCAAAGCAGAGTTAATTAAGCCAATCTCTACTTATACATCACATGCACAAGCTGTACTCACACACATACCCATATCAAGCCAGTGGCCTGTTTTCCTCCAGCAGATCCATAGAGAGTGGGTGTTTGTTGTGCTTCCCTGTGGATCAGTGCTGCATGGGGAAATCTTCACTGAGCAACTGTCATAACTGTCTCCTCACACCCGGATACAAAGCAGAGCAGCCACCAGACCAGACCACAGCCCACAGCCAATATTGACACACCTCTCAGCCTCCTTAGGCATCCAATGCATGTGTAGAGCTACCTTTCTGGTCCTATTGTGTCCCATTATTTTTTTTTATATCACCAGGTAGGCCAGTTGAGAACAAGTTCTTATTTACAACTGCGACCTGGCCAAGATGAAGCAAAGCAGTGCGACAAAACAGAGTTACACATGGGATAAACAAACATAGTCAATAACTCAATAGAAATATCTGTACACAGTGTGTGCAAATGGCGTAAGGAGGTAAGGCAATAAATAGGCCATAGTGGCGAAGTAATTACAATACAGCAATTAACACTGGAGTGATATATGTGCAGATGAGGATGTGCAAGTAGAAATACTGGTGTGCAAAAGAGCAGAAAAACAAAAACAAATATAGGGATGAGGTAGGTTGATGGTTGGATGGGCTATTTACAGCTGCAGCGATCGGTAAGCTGCTCTGATAGCTGACGCTTAAAGTTAGTGAGGGAGATATGTCTCCAACTTCAGTGATTTTTGCAATTTGTTCTATTCATTGGCAGCAGAGAACTAGAAGGAAAGGCGGCCAAACTAGGTGTTGGCTTTGGGGATGACCAGTGAAATATACCTGCTGGAGTGCGTGCTATGGGTGGGTGTTGCTATGGTGACCAGTGAGCTGGGGTAAGACGGAGCTTTACCTAGCAAAGACTTATGGTAAGAGATGGTGAGAGGAGGGAACAATACATCTGCCAGGCTGATCTTTAACACTGGGCCCCTCAGGGGTGTGTACTTAGTCCCATCCTGTACTCCCTTTCACCCACGACTGCGTGGCCAAACACGACTCCAACACCATCATTAAGTTTGCTGACGAAACAACTGTGGTAGGCCTGATCACTGACAGCGATGAGACGGCCTATAGGGAGGAACCCCGAACTGGCAGTGTGATACCAGGAAAACAACCTCTCCCTCAATGTGAGCAAGACAAAGGAGCTGATCGTGGACTACAGGAAAAGGCAAGCCAAACAGGCCCCCATTAACATCTACGGGGCTGTAGTGGAGCGGATCGAGAGTTAAGTTCCTTGGTGTCCACATCACCAACGAACTATCATGGTCCAAACATACCAAGACAGTCGTGAAGAGGGCACGACAAAACCTTTTCCCCCTCAGGAGACTGAAAAGATTTGGCATGGGTCCCCAGATCCTCAAAAGGTTCTACAGCTGCACCATCAAGAGCATCCTGACCGGTTGCATCACCGCCTGGTATGGCAACTGCTAAGCATCTGACCGTAAGGCGCTACAGAGGGTAGTGCAAACAGCCCAGTACATCACTGGGGCCAAGCTTCCTGCCATCCAGGACCTATATAATAGGCGGTGTCAGTGGAAATCCAATAAAATTGTCAGAGACTCCAGTTATAGACTGTTTTCTCTGCTACCGCACAGCAAGCGATGTCCGGAGCGCCAAGTTTAGGACCAAAAGGCTCCTCAACAGCTTCTACCCTCCAAGCCATTAGACTGCTGAACAATTCATAAAAATCGCCACCGGACAATTTACATTGAGACCCCCCCGCCCTTGTACACTGCTGCTACTCGCTGTTTGTTTGTTACCTATGCATAGTCACTTCACCCCCACCTACATATTACCTCAACTAGCCTGTACCCCTGCACACTGACTCGGTACCAGTGCCCCCTGTATATAGCCTCATTATTGTTATTCTTATTGTGTTACTTTTTATTTTTGCCTACTTTGTAAATATTTTCTTCTTCTTGAACTGCACTGTTGGTTAAGGGCCTGTAAGTAAGCATTTCACGGTAAGGTCTACACTTGTCGTATTCGGCGCATGTGGCAAATAAGGTTTGATTTGATGACAAAGCAAAAACAGGTTTTTAGAAATGTTTGATATTTTTTATAACTACAAAACTGAAATATCACATTTACATACGTTTCCGGACCCTTTGCTCCGGCTGGGCCACTCAAGGACATTGAGAGACTTGTCCCAAAGCCACTCCTGCGTTGTCTTGGCTGTGTGCTTAGGGTCGCTGTCCTGTTGGAAGGTGAACCGTCACCCCAGTCTGAGGTCCTGTGCGCTCTGGAGCAGGTTTTAATCAAGGATCTCTCTGTACGTTGCTCCGTTCATCTTTGCCTTGATCATGACTAGTCTCCCAGTCCCTGAAAAACATCCCCACAGATTAATGGTGCCACCACCATGCTTCATCATAGAGATGGTGCCAGGTTTCCTCCAGACATGACACTTGGCATTCAGGCCAAAGAGTTCAATCTTGGTTTCATCAGACCAGAGAATCTTGTTTCTCATGGTCTGAGAGTCCTTTAGGTGCCTTTTGACAAACTCCAAGTGGGCTGTCATGGGCCTTTAACTGAAGAGTGGCATCCATCTGGCCACTCTACCATAAAGGCACCAGTCTAATGTCCATTGCTCATTTTTTCTTGGCCCAAGCAAATCTCTTCTTCTTATTGATGTCCTTTAGTAGTGGTGTCTTTGCAGCAATTCAACTATGAAGTCCTGATTCACACAGTCTCCTCTGAACAGTTGATGTTTAGATGTGTCTGTTACATTTTTCACAAAGTTCATGTATGTGGGCTGCAATTTCTGAGGCTGGTAACTCTAATGAACTTATCTTCTGCAGCAGAGGTAACTCTGGGTCTTCCTTTCCTGTGGCGGTCCTCATGCGAGCCAGTTTCATCATAGCGCTTGATAGTTTTTGCGACTGCACTTGAATAAACTTTTTCAAAGTTCTTAAAATGTTCCGTATTGACTGACCTTCATGTCTTAAAGTAATGATGGACTGTCGTTTCCCTTTGCTTATTTGAGCTGTTCTTGCTATAATATGGACTTGGTGTTTTACCAAGTACGGCTATCTTCTGTATACCAACCCTACCTTGTCACAACACAACTGATTGGCTCAAACGCATTAAGAAGGAAAGAAATCCCACAAGTTAACTTAACAAGGCACACCTGTTAATTGAAATGCATTCCAGGTGACTTCCTCATAAAAGCTGGTTGAGAGAATGCCAAGAGTATGCAAAGCTGTCAAGGCAAAGGGTGGCTACTTTGAAGAATCTAAAATATATCTTGATTTGTTTTACACTTTTTTGCTTACTACATGATTCCATATGTGTTACTTCATAGTTTTAATGTCTTCACTATTATTCTACACTGTAGAAAATAGTAAAAAAAAAAAAAAAAAGGAAATCCCTTAAGTGTCCAAACTTACCTGATACTGCACATACCTACTACATTGACACACCAAAACACATTCACAATTTACTGCAGCTACTCTTTTCTTTTTTAACTCTCACTATTATCTATCCTGATGCGTAGACACTTTATTCTGCCTTTATGCACATATCTACCTCAAATACCTCATACCTCTAAACAATGAGCTGAAGCTCCATTCTTGTGTATTTTATTTAATTCTTCGTGTAAATATTTTATTTGTAAACTTTGCATCATTGGAAAGGGCTCGTAAGCACGCATTTCACAGTAAAGTATACACTAGTTGTATTCGGCGCACGTGACAAATAAAATTAGATACAGTTGGTAAAATGTATTATCATCTTTCTATACATTTCCTCTCAGTAGGCAGCACAGACAAATGTTGAAAAAAAGTCTGGGCCAGTGGTCACAAATGTTTAATTTCTATGTTGCATAGACCCACTGTATTGTGTGGTGATTGACACCAACGACTGTAAATGACAACTTGTGGTTGTGGGCTTGTTGTGCAGAATTCCTAGATTACAAGGGGCACTAGCAAACACTAGCGACTCATGAGTGTGTGGTAACCACAGTAACATAGAAGAGTAACATTGTGGCATAAAGTCTAGAGAAAAATGATAGTGTACATCATGTACTTTGGTGGCAGCTGAAATGGGCCAGATCCTTCCACACAAATAACAATCCGTTCGGAATACCTTATACCATAATACAGCTCAAGGCCCACGGAAACAAAATAGACTACAGGTCTTCACGTGTCCAAAAGCTTGGACCGGGACGACAATCAGACCTGACTATATTTACTTATCTTTAAAAAATGGAGACCCAAACCCAAATGGAGCAGAGGCCAACTCAACCTAGACCCGTACCCTGACAGGTCTGGGTCTAGACCAGACCCAACTGGACTAGAGTGACAATTAATTTCTTCCTCTTATCAGCCAAGTTGCTCTACTGGTTAAGGAATATGTTTTATATGTTGGCTAGGCCTTTATAAGTGAAGACATTCAACTTATTAACGTAAAATAAAATATGCTACAGGACCCGACCCAGACCTGAGGGACATGTTAGTATTCTTCAGCACCCAATCCAATCGTGCCCGGGTCAGGTCTCGGGTATATCGGGTCCACCCGGACCCATGAAGACATCTACACTAGAGGAGGATGACCAAAAGTTGATTGATGATTCACTTTTATCAACTTAATTCTCACAAAAACTGAGAGTCCGTAATGCGCATTAAATTAGCTACTAACAACCAAAAACTACATTTGACAGACCGTAAAATGAGGCTACCAAAAGCAGGCGAGGAAAGTATATGAATTCCCACAGAACATGACTTACGTAACATGAACAGAAAGGAAATCATTATCTGAGAGCACAATGTTTGTTACCCACCAACCGCTTCGTTTTGACCCGGTTCGATGTATCGGTTTTTGTGCTTTGAAGCGCACATAGGTTACCTAAAACTTCCCCTCAGTGATTTTGTAGTAAACAAACTTGTCCGATTGCTCAGTTTCAGCAATCAGCAGATGTTGTAGGTACTAAGTAGTGCCACAAAGTATCAACACAAAAAAACGTTAAACCACTAAGATTTGATTGTAGAAAAAAAACAAAAAAAACAATGCGCTTCAGCACTTTTATCGAAAGTAAATCGTCCCGATCGTGACGTCAGTGTGAAGTTCGACAGTGTCCTTTTACTGTCATTTTGTCAAATATTGAAGATTTCCTCCAATTGAGTTACAATTATTTAAATGTTAGGGAGTCGACTTACCTTTATAACGCGTTTAAAGGGGTCCCGATCAAGTTTGCTTTGACTTATTATGCTCTGCCCTTCTGGTAGGCTACACTGAGAATCTTCAGCGTGTTTGAGGAAGCATTCGACCATTCGCACGCAGCTCTCTCGCAGCCTGTCAGCTATGGAGTGCAGTGGTGGTGACGTCGTCCAGGTGCAATCCCAAGTACAGAGAGAGGTTATGTTTTTGCAGGGCGTTTGATTTCTGTGGGTCGAAAGTCAGAAATAGATAGTACAGTACACAGCAAGGGATGATGTGTCCACCAATAGAACATTACTTCAAATTTGAGACCTAATCTATTTTGAGAGAGATAGAGAGGTGTACATGTTTTTGTAGTTTTACCACATTGTTTCTTTTCACTGCTAGGAGACTTGCCTCAAAGAAGATATTCAGTTTTTTTGTTGTTGTAACAAACAGTATCAACAATGGTGCCTAAGATGCAGTCCTCTAAAAGCTCTAATATGTTTTTAGCCAATCTTTATATGTTGAACATAAAACCCAGTAAAGCTCATGAATAGGCTACAGAATTCAAGGCTGCCTCTGTTACTTTCTTTCCATGAAAATATGTATTTGGCAGAGGGTCATATAACCAGGAAACTGACCAAGGGCAGTGTACACACACACAAACAGAAAGCCCCTTACTCCACAGGTTAGAGCAGCCAGAAACACCCTTTGGAGGCTTGGCTAAACCATTGTGGCCCCACCTACATGCTCCCAGTCCTGTGGCCCAGCCATTTCTTCCTCCTTATCCACGCAGAGTAGAGTCATGTGCTGCTGAGTCATCATACCCCACACACCCCGCCCACCCAGCTCTCTGGCTATAAGAGACAAAGAGCTGGTAAATTTAGCCAATCTGTCCCAGCTCCTATACGGTTATTTTTAGTCCCATTCAAAGTATACGGATGACACACACACACTTGTACTTCTAATTGGAAGTGAATGCTGACACAGATTTGGTGTGTTAGACTAGAGGTGGTTACTCATCAATCGCATCCATAAACACTAGGGTGCTCTGTTGTGCTCCCCAGTATAAATAAAAGACAGTGGTTTCTAATGAGGGGCCAGAGAAGGGTAATGACACAAAAAGAATCCCATGGATGCTTTTGTGTCATACCTATGACTGTGGCATTGTTGTGAGAGAAGAAAGGAAAGAGTGTGTTATTAACATGTTTGTGTACTGTATAGAGGTAGCACATTTTTTAATATATTTTTTATTTTATTTAACCAGGTAGGCCAGTTGAGAACAAGTTCTCATTTACAACTGCGACCTGGCCAAGATAATGCAAGGCATTGTGACAAAAAACAAAAACACAGAGTTACACATGGGATAAACAAAAGTACATTAAAAAACAATAGAAAAATCTACATACAGTGTATGCAAATTAAGTAAATAGGTAAGGCAATAAATAGGCCATGGTGGTGAAATAATTACAATATAGCAAATTAACACTGGAATGATAGATGTGCAGATGATGATGTGAAAGTAGAAATACTAGTGTGCAAAAGAACAAAAAAAGTAAATAAAAACAAAATGGGGATGAGGTAGGTAGTTAGATGGGCTATTTACAGATGGGCTGTGTACAGCTGCAGCGGTCGGTGAGCTGCTCAGATAGCTGATGCTTAAAGTTAGTGAGGGAGATATAAGTCTCCAACTTAAGCGATTTTTGCAATTCGTTCCAGTCACTGGCAGCAGAGAACTGGAAGGAAAGGCGGTCAAAAGAGGTGTTGGCTTTGGGGATGACCAGTGAAATATACCTTCTGGAGCTCGTGCTACGGGTGGGTGTTGTTATGGTGACCAGTGAGCTGAGAAAACGCGGATCTTTACCTAGCAAAGACTTATAGATGACCTGGCGACAAATATGTAGCGAGGGCCAGCCAACGAGAGCATACAGGTCGCAGTGGTGGTTGGTATATGGGGCTTTGGTGACAAAACGGATGGCACTCTGATAGACTGCATCCAGTTTGCTGAGTAGAGTATTGGAGGCTATTTTGTAAATGACATCGCCGAAGTCGAGGATCGGTAGAATAGTCCGTTTTACGAGGGTTTGTTGTGCAGCGTGAGTGAAGGAGGCTTTGTTGCAAAATTGGAAGCCGATTCTAGATTAGATTTTGGATTAGAGATGCTTAATATGAGTCTCGAAGGAGAGTTTACAGTCTAGCCAGACACCTAGATATTTGTAGTTGTCCACATATTCTAAGTCAAAACCGTCCAGAGTAGTGATGATAGTTGGGCGGGTGCGGGCAGCGATCGGTTGAAGAGCATGCATTTAGTTTTACTAGCGTTTAAGAGCAGTTGGAGGCCACGGAAGGAGTGTTGTATGGCATTGAAGCTCGTTTGGAGGTTTTTTAACACAGTGTCCAAGAAGAGCCAGATGTATACAGAATGGTGTCGTCTGCGATTGTCTAGCCCAGCAATAGCGACATCACTGATATATACAGAGAAAAGAGTCGGCCTGAGATTTGAACCCTGTGGTACCCCCATAGAGACTGCCAGAGGTCCGGACAACAGGTCCTCCGATTTGACACACTGAACTCTATCTGAGAAGTAGTTGGTGAATCAGGCGAGGCAGTCATTTGAGAAACCAAGGTTGTTGAGTCTGCCGATAAGAATACGGTGATTGACAGAGTCGAAAGCCTTGGCCAGGTCGATGAAGACGGCTGCACAGTACTGTTTTTTTTAATCGATTGCGGTTATGATATCGTTTAGTACCTTGAGCATGGCTGAGGTGCACCCGTGACCAGCTCGGAAACCGGATTGCACAGCGGAGAAGGTACGGTGGGATTCGAAATGTTTGTTAACTTGGCTTTCGAAGACTTTGGAAAGGCAGGGCAGGATGGATATAGGTCTGTAACAGTTTAGGTCTAGAGTGTCACCCCATTTGAAGAGGGGGATGACCGCGGCAGCTTTCCAATCTTTAGGAATCTCGGACGATACGAAAGAGAGGTTGAACAGACTAGTAATAGGGGTTGCAACAATGGCGGCAGATCATTTTAGAAAGAGAGGGTGCAGATTGTCTAGCCCAGCTGATTTGTGCAGGTCCAGGTTTTGCAACTCTTTCAGAACCTCTGATATCTGTATTTGGGTGAAGGAGAAGCTGGGGAGGCTTGGGCAAGTAGCTGCGGGGGGTGCGGAGCTGTTGACCGGGGTTGGGGTAGCCAGGAGGAAAGCATGGCCAGCCGTAGAGAAATGCTTATTGAAATTCTCGACAAAGTTCCATTCCCTGGAAGGCAATGTAAATGTTATTGTACATGGTTCCAAGGCTGTACTATTTCACACACACAATATGTTTCAGTTTGGTTATTTCCCTAAAGTGTGCATGTGTTTCACATGTACAGTGTAATCAACCTAGTGTAAAAGAGATGACTCTGGCTTTTGTAAATGCTTTGTTTAAGTCCAATTTGTCTCCTGTGTTGTCATTAAATTCAAGTGTTGAAACAGTGATATGACTGAATTTGGTTGTGTTCTGTACCCTTCATTTAGCTCTGATGCTGTGTGGTATATCACGCCTGTATCTCCTGCCTGCCCTGGATATTGTGCAACTGTATATTCATATTGGCACTGGTCGTTAGGGCAGGGTGCACAGACGTTTCCCACGGCGATGCCCGCTGCTGTCGTCCCTGTGGTGCCAGGGCAAACATCAGGGTGAGTAACGAGAGGAAGGGATGATTGAAGGGGAACTCTTCAACACATAAAACAGGAAATAAATTATCCTTTCATCATGACCTCTGCTATGGACGGAGCAAGCCTTTTTCTATATGTTCTTCCCCTGTTTCTATAGCATCCACTCTCACTTCTTCTTTGTGTCCTGTCATTTTTCTCTTCCTCTTCACGTCTTGATTCACATGTCCTTGTTTATTTGAGCTTCATGAAAACACAGGACTGCTCTTAAACTGACACAGTGGCTTTCTGTATGAATGGGCTACTGTTTGTTTGTATGTGTGTGTCTGTGCGTGAATTAAATTGGCTTACACACAAGCATGAGGTAAACCAGACCACTGTTCTCTGGCCAACTCAGTTGTTTTACCCATACATGGAGACAGTGTGTGAGTGTCAAACAGTGAGGCACTTCATACAACACACTCTCTCAAAGCAGCAAAACTTCACTTTCCTCTTTTAGCCACTGACTAACAGATGTTTTAATCTCGAACAAAATAAAACATAACAAATGGCTTGTCCATCTGTTTCATATGCTTTACATGCCATGTTAACCTATACTGTATATAACATAAATGGCCTGATTGTCAAATGGATACTGGTAGATTCTGTTTTAATGCACAACCTACAGTTGAAGTCATACGTTTACATACACTTAGGTCGGAGTCATTAAAACTTGTTTTTCAACCACTCCACAAATTTCCTGTTAATAAACTATAGTTTTGGCAAGTCGGTTAGGACATCTACTTTGTGCATGACACAAGTCATTTTTCCAACAATTGTTTACAGACAGATTATTTCACTTATAATTCACTGTATCACAATTCCAGTGGGTCAGAAGTTTACATACACTAAGTTGACTGTGGCTTTAAACAGCTTGGAAAATTCCTGAAAATTATGTCATGGCTTTAGAAGCTTCTGATAGGCTAATTGACATCATTTGAGTCAATTGGAGGTGTACCTCCGTTTTGCGTTTTGTCTCCTAGAGATGAACGTACTTTGGTGCGAAAAGTGCAAATCAATCCCAGAACAATAGCAAAGGACCTTGTGGAGATGCTGGAGGAAACAGGTACAGAAGTATCAAGAAGAATGAAGCGTGGGTGCGAGCGCAGACATTGACATCCATGTTTGGTTTTGATTCGGAGGGGGGTGGTAGCATCTAACAATTGGATTTTATTATTTCTTGGGCACCGCTAGGCCACGCAAACAACATTCCTTATCAGAAGCGCCCACGCGCTTATACACTCCGACGTGAGAAAAGCGTCGCCAAACAGGCACAGGTCGGCAAATAACTCGCAAGGTAACTAAATGTTATACAGCAATACAGAGCAATGAAAGCAAATCCACGTGTCTGTTTTGCTCATTCAGCATCTACTGACTGACTTGGCTGTCTCAGTGGCTGTCTCAGTCAGTGGCTGTCTCAGTCAGTGGCTGTCTCAGTCAGTGGCTGTCTCAGTCAGTGGCTGTCTCAGTCAGTGGCTGTCTCAGTCAGTGGCTGTCTCAGTCAGTGGCTGTCTCAGTCAGTGGCTGTCTCAGTCAGTGGCTGTCTCAGTCAGTGGCTGTCTCAGTCAGTGGCTGTCTCAGTCAGTGGCTGTCTCAGTCAGTGGCTGTCTCAGTCAGTGGCTGTCTCAGTCAGTGGCTGTCTCAGTCAGTGGCTGTCTCAGTCAGTGGCTGTCTCAGTCAGTGGCTGTCTCAGTCAGTGGCTGTCTCAGTCAGTGGCTGTCTCAGTCAGTGGCTGTCTCAGTGGCTGTCTCAGTGGCTGCAGAAAATCCAGAGGTATTGCTGCTGTAAGAAATACAGTATTTAATCAACTTCAGCACTCTGCTTTGGTACATCAAATATTCACATGAAAATTATTGTCTAACCATAAACAAAAATACAATAGCCACTATTTTACCTCCTGTATCTTCAGCAACTCAGCCCTCATCTCCAGTGTTTGTAGGTATTTGTATATCTGGACCACAGCAGCCTGGTGCTTGCATGGAGCTCCTGTGTGCCCTACTAGACAAGTGCAGAGGTCTATCTCCATGTTCACAGTATCAAATAAAATAACATTTGATCAAATAAAATTTTATTGGTCACATACACATATTTAGCAGATGTTATTGCGGGTGTAGCGAAATGCTTGTGTTTCTAACTCCAACAGTGCAGTAATATCTAACAATTCACAACAATTCACACAAATCTACAAGTGAAAGAATGGAATTAAGAAATATATAAATATTAGGACGAGCAATGTCGGAGTGGCATTGGCTAAAATAGAGTAGAATAGAATACAGTATATACATATGAAATGAGTAAAGCAGTATATAAACATTATTAAAGTGACCAGTGATTCCATGTCTATGTACATAGAGCAGCAGCCTCTAAGGTGCAGGGTTGAGTAACTGGGTGGTAGCCGGCTAGTGATGGCTATTTAACAGTCTAATGGTCTTGAGATAGAAGCTGTTTTTCAGTCTCTCGGTCCCAGCTTTGATGCACCTGTACTGACCTCACCTTCTGGATGGTAGAGGGGTGAACAGGTCATGGCTCAGGTGGTTGATGTCCTTGATGATCTTTTTGGCCTTACTGTGGCATCGGGTGCTGTAGGTGTCCTGGAGGGCAGGCAGTGTGCCCCCGGTGATGCGTTGGGCAGACCGCGCCATCCTCTGGAGAGCCCTGCGGTTGCGTGTGTTGCAGTTGCCATACCAGGCGGTCATACAGCCTGACAGGATGTTCAAAATTGTGCATCTGCAAATTTTTGTGAGTGTCTTAGGGGCCTAGCCAAATACCTTAAGCCTCCTGAAGTTGAAGAGGCGCTGTTGCGCCTTCTTCCCACACTCACTGTGTGGGTGGACCATTTCAGATAGTCATTGATGTGTACGCTGAAGAACTTGGTGGCACTGTGTTATCCTCAAAGCGGATGAAGAAGGTGTTTAGCTTGTTTGGGAGCAAGACATCTGTATCCGCAACGTGGCTGGTTTTCCCTTTGTAATCCGTGATTGTCTGTAAACCTTGGAACATACGTCTCGCGTCTGAGCCGTTGAATTGCGACTCCACTTTGTCTCTGTACTGACATTCTGCCTGTTTGATTGCCTTACGAAAGGAATAACTACACTGTTTATATTTTACCATATTCCCAGTCACCTTGCTATGGTTAAATGTGGTGATTTGCGCTTTCAGTTTTGTGCAAATGCTGCGGTTTCTGTTTTGGGTTGGTTTTAATAGTCACAGTGGGAACAACATCCCCTACATACTTCCTTATGAATGCAACGTGTCAGTGTATATGTCAGTGTTACTCTCAGAGGCTACCCGGAACATAACCCAGTCCGCGTCCCAGTCCATTTTGAAGCATGGATTCTGATTGGTCAGACCAGCGTTGAATAGACCTTAGCACAGGTACTTCCTGTTTGAGTTTCTGCCTATGGGAAGGGAGGAGCAAGATGGAGTTGTGATCTGATTTACCGAAGGGAGGGCAGGGGAGGGTCTTGTAGGCATCCCGAAAGGGGGACTATCGGTGATCAAGCATTTTAATAGCGCGAGTACCACAGTCAATGTGTTGATAGAACTTCAGTCGTATTGTTAAAATCCCCAGATACAATAAATGCACCCTCAGGATATGTAGTGTACAGTTTGCACAAAGTCCAATGTAGTTCCTTGAGGGCCATCGTGGTATCTGCTTGAGGGAGTGTATACACGGCTGTGACTATTACCGAAGAGAATTCTCTTGGGAAGTAATACGATTGGCATTTGATTGTGATGTATTCTAGGTCGGGTGAACAAAAGGACTTGGGTTTCTGTACGTTATCATAATCACACCATGAGTAGTTAATTATGAAACATACATCACCACCTTTCCTCTTCCCGGAGAGCTCTTTATTCCTGTCTGCGCAATGTACTGAGAACCCAGCTGGCGAGAGCCTCTCTCTCCGGAGAGAGCCATGATTCTGTGAAACCGAGTATGTTACAGTCCCTGATGTCTCGCTGGAAGGAGATCCTCGCCCTGTTAGGAAATTTGTTAATAAATAGTCAAAACAAATTCTAGCTTTAGATAAAACTATAACTAATTGAACTCTGCACGCCTTGTGAAAAGAGATTTGTGTTGTGGGTTATAAAATAAGCAGAAAGGGTCATTAAACTATGGTTGAACTGACCCAACTTAGCCCTGAGATGTTTAGATAAGGCTGTGGGTAACTTTATAGGTCTTCCATTATCTTTGAGTTGTCTGCTGAAGTGGTAATAAATTATAGTGAGCCTTCAGGATAATTAATTATATTGTGTGTCATGTGTGTGCGCTGTGAAGTTGGAATGAACTTTTGAACCTGTTTTCTATTTGTCAGGACAATGAGACTTATTCTGTAACCTATGACGTCATATCTTGTATATAAACCTGTTGTTTATGATCAAATGGGAGCATGCTCCGAGAATAAATTATATTATCTAATTTTAATAAGACTGTATCCTGTCTATTTTATGTTAATAAGTATCTTACAAATTCTTATAAATAGACAGATTGAATTTAATTAATGAGTATGTTAGAGGAATAATTTAATTCCACTAACAGCCCTGAGCTCATCTACTTTATTGTCCAGAGACTGAACATTAGCAAGTATACTCGGAAGTGGTGGATGGTGTGCACACCTCCTGAGTCAGATTAGAAGTCCACTCCGAATCTTTCTTCTCTGAGGCGTCTTGGAGCAGCATGGGATAAGTTAAATTGCCCGGGGTGGTACGAATGAAGGATCCTGTAACGGCAGTCGTAATCCTCCTCCTCGGACGAGGAGAGGCGAGACGGATCGGACCAATACGCAGAGTGGTTAGTTTCCATAGTGATTCAATAATTAACAAAAACAATATGTGATACAAAATAACTACCGTGACAGTCCTGTGTGGCGGAACACTGACACAAGAACAAACACCCACAAAACACACGTGAAACCCAGGCTGCCTAAGTATGATTCTCAATCAGGGACAACGATTGACAGCTGTCTCTGATTGAGAATCATACCCGGCCGAACACAAACATCCCAACATAGAAAATAACACATAGATAAACCCACCCCAACTCACGCCCTGACCAACTAAATAAATACAAGAAAAGGGAAAAACAGATCAGGAACGTGACAGATCCAATTCGGTAAAGTCGTATTCCTGGTTGTAATACTGGTGAGTTACCGCCGCTCTGATATCCAAAAGTTATTTCCGGCTGTACGTAATAACATAAAAAACGTTCTGGGCTAATAATGTAAGAAATAACACACAAAAAAAACAAAATACTGCAAAGTTGCTTAGGAGCTAGAAGCAGAGCTGCCATGTCTGTCGGCGCCATCTTGCTGGCCTGGTGTGGTGGCCTTCATTATTTCTCCCCCATCTGGCAGACATTAGGAGAGAGAGGATAGACAACTTATAATGCAAGCTATAAGATACAACAAATAATAAAAGACCACATGATGGATTTTTGTAATATTGCAAACCTGTATTTAGCTCTATCTTACCTGTTCGATGTCAGATGGGTTGACGTTGCTCTCCGGAGACAGAAAACATGAGAACTGGAACGTTTCCCAGTGGCCAAGAGCAACATCTGTCATCGGTGCCTTATAGTAGGCCTCTAGGCGCAATGTCAGCAAGGACCCGCATTTATGCCTCCACCAAGTGATTTGTGTCGTTCCCTCCCGATAGCTGAGTGCTCAACACTCTCTATGACTGAACAGTTGATCGAAGTAGGCTGTGAATTTCTTGTACCTGTAATTCGGGTAAAATATGTAATTGAACAATGTCTTGTACTATTGCATATTGTTGACAAAATAAGGGAAAATGTTTCCCCAAATAACAACATATCCCAAACAAGGACTGGGTAAATTTATATGACAAGACTAAAACTGACCAGCAAGTCTTGGTTTTATCATGAAAAAATGACTGAGAACAAAGCACAAGCTAATAGATCGCACCTCATTATACTGTTATACTACACTAACCCGGCAACAACTGGGTTGTGTTTTGGCTGCTGATACAGGGGCTCAACCATCTCTTCCCTTGCATAAATGATGTCTTCGAAGACAGTCTACTCCACCCTCCTTGCTCCACAGTCACCTCCACACTGCCTGGACTAGGTGGAACGTGTAGAGGAGCAGTTTGGCCCCTAGAAATGCCTTTCCTAATGCTCCCCTCTCTGTCTTGCAGTCATCTGTAATGATGAGGCGAGGACCAGCCTGACCTCTTCCTCAGGACTTCCTTCAACAGTTGAAGGCCCTCAAGTTGAAGGTCCTCAAGAAAAACTTTGCAGTTCTCTGTCCATGTTCCCAGAAGAATCAGTGAAGCAGAGCTCACCACTGTGTCTGGTCTGATGGACACGCTCATCAGTGGGGTGCAGATAGCCACGAGAGGGGTTCCTCCGTAAGATTTCTCAATATTGGCGCAGACCTCATCGCACATAAGATTATACTCCTCAACCTGCCTCTAGGGCTGACAGCATATAAAAGTAGCACAACAATGTGTCCACAATTTCCTACACCATTTCACTCCTAATACTGTAACACTTACCATGATAGAAAAGGAAATGATCATAATCATCATAACACAAGTCTATCCTGAATTTAAAAAGATAACATCCAGTGCTTTGGCCATATACCCATTAAAGACTACTACATAGGGCCTCCCGAGTGGCGCAGCAGTCCAGGTTCAATCCTAGGCTGTGTCACAACCAGCTGTGACTGGGAGTCCCATAGGGTAGCGGCCAGGGGGGCTTTACTTGGCTCATTGCTCTATAGCGACTCCTTGTGGTGGGCCGGGTGCCTGCAGGCTGACTTCGGTCATCAGTTGAACAGTGTTTCCACCAACGCATTGGTGCAGCTGGCTTCCGGGAGTTTGCAGCAATGAGACAAAATCGCAATTGGATTTCACGTAATCGTGGAGAAAAGGGGTAAAAAATACAAACATTTGAATCTACTAACTCCTCGATCACAGCGTCATTGCATTTTGGTACACCAGAAGTACATGAATTTCCAATGGAACGTTGCGTTTACTTTGCAGCAAACTGTATGCTTATGCGTCAAGCTGTATGCTTAGATGGCTTGACAGAAATGGTAGCAGAAGGTGAATGTTGAACTTTTGTTGCATACATATCCAGATGATTCTGCATACTATTTTGTGCAATAACACTATCAGTGTGATCAAGGTGACAGCCAACTCTGTATGTTTTGCCCCATAGTAGCGCACGCGTCGGTTTTGTTGCTGAACAACCATGAGTTTGGTTGTTGATAGCACACTTTTTGACTGCATGTACCTGGCTGAGGCTCTCTGAATCTCATGAGAGCAGTGATTGAATACACTGCTCTCATGCTGTTGACCAATGACACAGACTTTTGAGGCTGGAATACGCACCTAGGATAAACAGGGTGTGGTTTCGGCTAACTTAATTTGGGAGGGAAAAGAGACGTTTGGATCAGCAGTAGACCATCTGTCCTGGACGTGCCAGAAGGATTATGTAGGAGTATATGAGGGGTTAGAGTGGTATATGGGAGGTGAAGGGTTACAGAGGGGTATAAGTGGGGTGTGAGCAGCTCATCCTTGATTGCAAGGACGAGGATGAGGGGCATAGCCAGCCCACGACAACGAACCAACTGCCTGACCGACGCACACCCACTGAACTGACCGCTGCCCCACCCTGCCCTGTGCTCAGCCCCTAAGATCTTTCTCCCCCTCTAAAGATCTAAGAACTTTTCCTCCCCAGATCTCAGGTCTGGTCTGAGGCTATTTCGGTCTACTGCTATTTCTAGCAGTAGACAGGGCTCAAGCACCAACAGGGTTGTGTGCCTAAAGCCACTTCTTGATCTACAAATACACCTGCATATCAGAGAGAGGGGATACGTGTTTGTTTTAACTTAATTTCAAGTGACTCTTTAACAGTCTATGGGTCGAGAAACACCTGCACAGGTATCAGTTTGTTTATGACTTTGTCCCACTGACTTTGTTATTTATATAGTCCCAGTAACTCTGTCATATCAATTGCAACACTATTGTTTCTGATCAAACATACATTCTTTCTCTGTTTGTCTTAAGTACAGAGGAAATCCTTTTCTGATGAGTTTATTTACTGTATTTTTTAACTACATACTGTACATCAACATTTACATTTACAATGCCGAATTATATGCATTTTAGAGGTACAATCCCATAACACTATTGATATAACCCATAAACACAGGTATGAAGAACAAACATGTATTGGCTAAGTGTAGATATACAGGACATACCCATGATGTGTATGACAAGATGCATTTTGAACAGACTGCTGTAAAATGTAGTCTGACAAGTCTGACAGTATAGTCAGTTAACATATGATCTCAAAGAAGCAGAATTAGAAAAGAGTGATGTCATCAGCATCTAAAAATAACAACAACGCAAATAATGTTTCTCTTGAAAATCGACTGTTGTGCTAAAACTGATATAGGTATTTTTTGTTTGACAATTTTCTTTGCATCAGTTATTTTTCATAAAGACTAATTTTGTATATGTAATTTATATACAATAATAATACAATGTAGTTGAGAGTGTTTAGATTATGGTATTAACCTAATTGTTAATGAATTGGACAGTACAGTGCAAAAACAGCATGCCAAAATGCATCAACATGGCACCTCCACATATTTTTTAGTGATTACAAAAAGACACAGTGGAATCACATGGATTTAAGGTGATAGGATGTTATGTGTGTTATATAAATGAATAGGACTCTCTTTGCTAAGTTTAGAGCATTTTTTTATATCTACCTGGATGAGATTGTGACTT
This sequence comes from Salvelinus fontinalis, assembly GCF_029448725.1. NCBI lineage: Eukaryota > Metazoa > Chordata > Actinopteri > Salmoniformes > Salmonidae > Salvelinus > Salvelinus fontinalis. Next base: position 49,942,779 of record NC_074667.1, on the reverse strand, counting down.
AAGACATAATTAATTGAAGTGTTGAGGAAGCTCCTCTGAAAAGATAGTTTACCAAGCCACCAATTACTTTACACTGAAAGACATAAAGCTACACTAAAGCTACCCTTAAAAATTCATATTTTACATAAGTAACATTACTTTAAAAAAGTAGTTCACTACCAAACTACTTTGTGAAGAAGTATTATATGTAAATCTGAAAATGTAAATGACTGGAAATTGCAAGAAGAGATCACTTCGGGGTCATATGTTAACATAATGTGTAATTGAACCTATTAAATACCCAAAAATATATTTTAAGTGACAATTACGCAGGTCTGATGCCGAAAAGGAAAGGAAATGATTGCCTACTTCACCCATATTTTCATTTATTTTTGCAAAACAAGTAGTGTGTAGTTTCAGTAGTTAGTTACACCACTACAATAAAAGATTGATACAATCTATAAAATATTGTATCATGAAGAAGAGGCAATGCATGTTCCAATTTCATCAAGTAGAAAGGGAAGAGGTAGAAAGGATGCTGTTGTCTCTTTTCGGATGACAAGTCGCCTGGTACAGAGTTAACCAAATATCTACCCCAATCTCTCATATTTTTAATAAGTGCTTGATGTATGGGGTGTGCCCAGAAGTCTGGAAAGAGTCCAATGTTATTCCACTACCTAAGGATAAAAAAAATCTGCATTCACTGGTCCTAATAGTCATCCTATAAGCTTGCTGCCTGTGTTAAGTAAATTATTGGAAAAAATGGTATCTGTACAAATCAAGGATTATTTCTCATGTAATGGTCTGATAACGGGTTTCCAGCATGCAAACAAAGAAGGGCATTCTACGAGTACGGCCTTAGCACAAATGACAGATGATTGGTTAAAACTTATTGTCAATACAGGGGCAGTTTTCCCTTTGGAAAAAATCGTGTCCAAATGAAACGGCCTCGTACTCTGTTCTAGATCATACAATATGCATATTATTATTACTATTGGATAGAAAACACTCTCAAGTTTCTAAAACTGTTTGAATTCTATCTGTGAGTAAAACAGAACTCATTTGGCAGCAAACTTCCATACAGGAAGTGAAAAATCTGAAAACGAGGCTCTGTTTCAGGGCCTGCCTATTCAACTGGCTTTTATTTATCGATATGCATGCACTTCATACGCCTTCCACTAGATATCAACAGGCAGTGGAAGGTGGAATGGGGTGTCTAGCTTGATCTGAGGCCAAACAAGAGCTTTTGGAGTGACAGGTCCGGTATTTTCTTTGTCTTCGACGGCTCGCGAGGGACCTCGACATTGTCTTCTGAAAAGCGTTCGGTATACACGGCGAATATCTCCGGCTCTGATTTTATTTGATACATATGATAATAACATCATAAAGTAGGGTTTTTCAACCGAGTTTTATCAGTTTATTCAACGTTTATTGGGACTTTTGGAGTTTTCCGTTCTTTGCGCCAAGAGAGGATGGGAATGTTGGCTAGCATTGTGGCACGAATTCGACAGAAGAAATGGACATTCTAAAACCAAACAACGATTTATTCTGGAAATAGGACTCCTTGTACAAGATTCTGATGGAAGCTCAGCAAAAGTAAGACAACATTTATGATGTTATTTCGTATTTCTGTGTAATATGTTGATGTCTATTCTCCGCCGTGTTGGTGAGCACTGTCTCACAATAACCCAAGCTGTATGTTGTGGTAAAGTTATTTGAAAAAAAAATCTAACACAGCGGTTGCATTAAGAACCAGTGTGTCTTTCATTTGCCATACATCAAGTATTTTTATGTAAAGTTTATGGTGAGTTCTTTGGTCAGATTAGGTGAGTGTCCAAAATATCTCCAGAGATTCTGGTGAATCGTTGCTACGTATTCACAATGTATAACCAGGATTTGTAGCTATAAATATGCACATTTTCGAACAAAACATAAATGTATTGTATAACATGATGTTATAAGACTGTCATCTGATGAAGTTGTCCAAAGGTTAGTGATTAATTTTATATATTTGTTGGTTTTTGCGAAAGCTACCTTTGCGGTGAATAAATGCGTTTGTGTGTTTGGCTATTGTGGTAAGCTAATATAATTCTATATTGTGTTTTCGCTGTAAAACGCTTAAAAAATCGGAAATATTGGCTGGATTCACAAGATGTTTATCTTTCATTTGCTGTACACCATGTATTTTTCATAAATGTTTTATGATGAGTATTTATGTATTTCACGTTGCTCTCTGTAATTATTCTGGCTGCTTTGGTGCTATTTTTGATGGTGGCTGCAATGTAAAACTATGATTTATACCTCAAATATGCACATTTCCGAACAAAACATAAATGTATTGTTTAACATGTTATAAGACTGTCATCTGATGAAGTTGTTTCTTGGTTAGTGATTAATTTTATCTCTATTTTGTTGGTTTTGTGAAAGCTACCTATGCGGTGGAAACATGGTGAAAATATGCGGTTGTGTGTTTGGCTATTGTGGTTAGCTAATAGAAATACATATTGTGTTTTTGCTGTAAAACATTTAAAAAATCGGAAATGATGGCTGGATTCACAAGATGTTTATCTTTCATTTGCTGTATTGGACTTGTGATTTCATGAAAATTATATTACATGATATCCGTCCCGTTAGGCTAGGCTATGCTAGTCAGCTTTTTTGATGAGGAGGATCCCAGATCCGGGAGGGTGATGAAGTAGAGGTTAAAGATTATGGATGATAGGAAGTTAGTTGGTGCAGTGTTGCTGGGTTTCAGTGCTGCTTTTGATGTAATTGATCATGAATTGTTACTAGGACAACTCAAATGTTATGGTTTTAAGGATGCAGCTCTATCCTGAATGGTATCTATCCTGGAGAAGGCAAAAAGTGTTCATTAATGGTAGCTTTTCAAATAGTAAAGATATACATTGTGGTGTTCCTCAATGAAGCTGCCTAGGCCCACTTCTCTATCTTTACTAACGATTTACCTTCAGTAATGAACAAATCAAAAGTGGTCATGTATGCTGATTACTTTTACAATGTATAGTGCAGCATCAGAATGTAATGAGCTAACAGATGTACTGAGCAGTGAACTAAGAATGGTGTCTGAGTGGGTTGATATTAACAAATTAGTGTTGAACATTTCTAAAACTAAATGTATTGTATTTGGTTCAAGATATATGCTTGCTGATGACCCCCAATTGACTTTGTCAATTAATAGAATACATGTAGAGCAAGTGAAAAAAACAAAACTACTAAGCGTCATGTTGGACGCAGCTTTATCATGGTCAGAACGCATAGATCATATTGTTATTAAGATGGGTAAGGGAATTGCTGTTACAAGAAAATGTTCAGAGTATGTAACAGCTAGCACTCTGAATCAGGTGATTCAATACCTGGTCCTATCACACCTAGAGTACTGTCGAGTTATATGGTAATCTGCAACAAAGAAAGATATAAAAAAATCTTCAAATGGCTCAAAACAGGGCTGCCAGATTAGCTCTTCATTGCTCTAACTGAATGAATATTATTCAAATGCATCAGAATCTCTCATGGCTTCACATTAAAAACAAATTACTATCTAGTCTTCTGATTTTCTTTAGGAATGTTATATTTAAAAAAAAAAACACAATATTTTTCAGTCCAATTAGTGGATACTAGCAACACACATAACCACCAAACCAGACAGGCAAATTCAGGGCAGCTAAAACAACTCATGCCAAGGACAAATCGCCTTAAATCTACAGTTTTATATAGAGCTATAGCTGAATGTAACTTTTTACCAATCCATATTTCTCAGGCAAAAAGTAAATCCACCTACAAGAAAAAAATCAAATAACATCTAATGTGATAGACCATATGACTGGACAGAAAATAAAAAACATCAACTGAAGGTTAAATGTGTTTCCTGTCAGGTATTTTAATTATCCATATTGTCTACTTGTGGAATGTTTGAAGTCTTGATTGTGGTTGTTTGTAATGTCTTGTTAATTGGTGTTGGACCCAGGAAGATTAGCTAGTGTTACGGCGTTAGCTAATGGGGATCCTAATAAAAATGACATATTACAAAATTACTACAAGTTATGAACTACTGAAAACACGATCTACATTTGAATTTAGTTAAACTACCACCAAGCTACTACGGTTCACTACTCCCCAAAACTGATTCATTATAATTTGAATGAATGATAATAAGGATAATAATGTAACGTCAGGCACATTCTTTCAGCCATAACACATGGCACTGCATTCAAGTGTAAACTATTGTCCCCTAAAAATGTAGTCACCCTTTTACATTTAAAAAAAAAAACTATACATTCAGCTATGAAATATACTTCAAAATGATATTTTGTTGAATAATACTAATACTGTCTGTAACATTTCACATTCTGTCATTGTTATTACAGGTGTAAACCTACGGTGTAAAATAAGTACGCTTACATAGAGTACAGAAAATACATTGGACAAGATATGATTAAAAATGGCTCTCGCTCGAAACATCATGTAATAACATTTCTGTACAAATAATTATTATATCTCACTTCAAAATATGTGAATTGAATATTACACTATATATTCCAAATATGACATGACTCTTATATGTTCTCATACAATACATAAGCTGTTCATATTAACTTGGTATTGTTTAAACAGCATCAAAAATCCTACGATATCAAAAACAAAACCCATACAAACTTGTTCTATGTACATACACATCCATGGTAGAAAAAGAGTGTCAGAAAGTACAGATAAGTCTGTGTGAATGTACATGGCACTGGAGGCTGTCAATGGAAAAAGTTGTAAAAACACATTGTCTATGAGCTTTTAGACACAGGAGCAGAATTTGTGGCATGTTGTGGCATGCAGTATACTCATCTGAGAGGTTTTCACCTGAGAGATTCCCAAGCAGAGTCTGCATGATCTTCTTTCTGCCTGTAGATGGCAGCCGTGTCAAAGATGCTCTTGCACAGAGACGTGTATTCTTCCAGAGTGAGAATTGGTCCAGTGCATTAAAGGGATGGATTATAAGAATGATATTCAATGTCCTTCAAGAGAGATATTAGATATTCCATTTAGGCATTGTGAGGGACAGCTATAAACCAGGACAGAGAGCGTAGGTAGGTAGTGATGCACAGCAGGGTCAGTCTGTGCAGACAGGCAGATGTTATAACACTGTGGCCTCCTCCATGGCATTGACCCACCTGTGAAACACAAGTGAACTGTATGAACATCATGGACCTGTGTGTGTGTGTGTGTGTGTGTGTGTGTGTGTGTGTGTGTGTGTGTGTTTATCCTGACCTGCGGGCAGTGTGCTGGTCATCTGCTCTAAAGGTGTAGTATAGACTCTTCTTGTGGTAGAGCTGAAACACGTTGAAGCTCTCCTCACCCTCTGGCCTCTCTGTCAGCTTCACTGTGAAACCCTGCAGGGGCAGACTCTCACATGCCACCTTGTCCTGTGTTGAGAGATAGACAGAGGGAGAGAGAGAGACGGACAGAGAGAGAGAGAGAGAGAGGGAGGGAGGGACATTCATTAGGGACAAGTCACATACTCAGCTGTATATACCAATGACATTTGTAAAACATTCTGAGAAGCATGGAAACTAACTGATCAATTGTATTCATGAGTTCAGTTGTTACTGATACTGCTTATTCAAAATGGTAGCTACAAAGCTTGATACAAAAACACACAATAAACAGTACAAAAAAAAGAAAGAGAAAGAGAGCACAGGGAGACTATGTAGAAGCTTTTAAGAGAGTCAAGTATAGAATAGGCATTATGTGAGTATATTAAAGGGGTGTGTGTGTGCATGTGTCTCTGTTTGGGGCTGGTGTGGGAGACTCTGTGCCCCCTCACCTCACGTGCTGTGAAGGTGTAGAGCACCTTGTCTTTGAGGATGAACCACAGCCTCTTCCACTTCCTCTTGCTCTTCTTACGCCGTTGCAGGCTGCCACTCATGGCCGAGCCCTCAGCCCTCAATGCCACCTGTAACAAAGACCTACAGGTCAATGCCAGGAAGTTAGCAGATAAGTTAGCACATAATCTGCATCATTGCAGAACATCATGACTACACTGATAGGTCAAAGGTCAAATGTGATGAATATTGCAGACCTGGTTGAGAGGGGAGGTGCTCTTTCTGCTTCTCCACAGGCTTGGGGGCTGTAGGCTCTGGAACACAGCTGAGAGGGGCCGACTGGCCCGGTGGGTGCAGGGGCTGGAGTTACCACACGCCCCTGAGATACTGACACCTATCTTCCTGAGCTCAGCGTAGCAGTGGTCACACACTTTGGCCATTCTGTCTTTGAGGTACTTCAGAGGATACCTGTTCCTGGAGCAGGCACGACACACAACCTGGGTTTAGAGAGAGAGAGAGAACAGGTGTGAGCGTGGAGAGAGAGGGGTTATTTGGGGAGTGTTAAAGCATAGGTAAAGAGCGACTTTCTGGTAGGATAATGTACAACAGTGGGTTGGGCTCGGGTCAGGATGTTGTCCTGTAACAGCAGTGTGAGTGAGGGGTCCTAAAGCAGCAGTAGGAGTGAGGGACGCCTACAGTAAGATGTGCGTCTCACCTTCCCACAGGCGTTGCAGTGGTGGCGTCTCAGGATCAAGCTGAAGTCAGAGGTACAGTTCATACACATCATCACATGAGTCACGGGCACCAGCACTGGAGCTGCCTCCCCCAGTGCCATCCACAGCTTCTCACGTCCCTGCATGGGGAAACGACGTTACCACATTGTCACAACAATGTTACAAAAACGTCACCGCACCGGTACAACAACACTACCACAATGTTACGACAGCGTTACGACAATGTTACAATAACATAACAACAATGTTACGATAACATTAACCTTATTTGCATTTTATACATTTCACACGTAAAATGTTATACAAGTGAGCTTCAATGGTATGTCCTGTACTGAGTCATTCAGGGGTGAACTCATTACCTCACTGCAGGGGCCACCAAATGTACACAGGCCTGCAGCATGGTCTGCTATGGCCCGACTCAGTGTGTGGAACCAGTCCTCCCTCTCTCCACAGGAGCTAGGGATACAGAAACAGATATGTGTTGAGGCTGTACACATATGTACATAAATACTGTATCTAACCAATGGACAAGCCTTGTACAAAGCCCCAGACAGGTGTCCTCTGCTTTGACTCACCTGGCTGACAAGGTGATGGTGACGTCAGACACCTCGATCCTCAGGGCATTGAGCACGTTGTCTATGACAGGTATACTGACCTGGGAGAACAGGACACACAGCACAGCATTGCACATTCAGCACACAGTGAGCACACACACACACACACACACACACACACACACACACACACACACACACACACACACACACACACACACACACACACACACACACACACACACACACACACACACACACAAGACAAGACAGACAGACACACTTGTTGACACAGCCATAGGTCAGGGGTGAAGGTTCAGGGAAGGTCATCTCTGTAGGAGGGGGAGGACTCACCTTCATCCCAGACAGATAGAGAGTGTTCTTCAGCCTGTATTTACCATCCTGCTGAGGGTAGGTGTACAGCATCATGTCATTCATCTGGTGGAGACAGAAGCAGAGGGTTAGAGGGATGATTACAATCATAGCTTATTGTGTGCATGGAAAGCCTGACTGCCAGCCTGAAATGTATATCTCATTCAAATATCTGGCTAGTGTAACTCGGATGCCACAGGGGGGCACTATAAGCTTTTGCAATTCATGGGGAATCTCCTGAGTCGCACAAAAACAGCTTTGGATTTCCATATTATTCACACGTTACCCCTCAAACCAGACATTCCCATGTAACACACAACAAAGGCTACACGATAAAAAGGCACCAAGGTTTATTTGCTCATCATACCCAATGTACTGTAATCCTTAGAACTTCAGCCTATTCTTTTAAAGGGCCTTATTTAGAGTGGGACAAAAGTGGTGACATCACTGGTCACACATCATGTTTGCTCTAAACTTGCGTGGCCCATAAGGCAGTATCCAGGAATTCTCTGCCCGTTCCCTTCCAACTCCCAGCTGCTCTGAGAGCATGCCTGGTCTGGGTGGAGGCTCTGGAACCAGCCACCACAACAACACAAGCTCAGCAGGGATAAAATAGCACGTAACCCTACAGTCCTGACTGTGACCTCTAGTGGTGCTCACACTGCAGGCCTATGCCACCCTGCCTCAGCATTAGATGCCCAACTACAACACATTCACTTTCCCAACACGTTTCTCTTCCTCTCTTCTGCTTCAAGTAGAAGAGAGGAAGACAGTGTGACAGTACCTCTCTCTTCTCCATCCTCCCCTAATCCCTTCCTTCACTCATGGCTCTCTCCTCTCTAAGACTCCCCTCTGGTTACCATGACAGTGCCTTGATGGTTGTAGAGCGCTGTTCCTCAGTGTCACTAAGTGAGTGATGGCTTTCATCCTCTCTGTTTGGACTTTCCTTAAAGGCCCATATATTATACCTGCTGCCCCTCTCCAGCCATCTACTCCAAAGGAGCTACCCAGTTCCTCACACACCTCAGTCTCTCAACCATCACTCATAAACAACCCAGTTCAGAGAGACACATGGAGAGAGAGACATGAAGACACTAGGAAAGTGAAGAAGCAGAGAAAGAAAATAGCTCCTCAATGGGCCTTTCTCCCTCTCATCTCCCATCTCTCTTGAATTGTTCAGATGATTTGTGTTAAAAGCGTTATTGTCAATAGTACTGTGTGTGTCTGTGCGTGTGTGTGTGTGTGTTTGACTGCTGAAGAAACAGCTGAATTTCACAATATATTAATGTCACATTAATAATTCATACACTTTTCTTCTATCCCATCTACTTTCTTAAGACTGTGTTTTTATGCCCCCCCCCCCCCATCCAACAGTGTCTGGCCTTCACAGCCCTGTCAGTCCCCTCTCTGTACAGGAAGCCAGCATCCAGTAACCCACACCAAACATCATGTGAGGAAGCAGGGCCCTCGAAAACAAGCCCTGAGAGAGGGAGGTCCCTGGCTGGGTGTGGTGGGGCCCTGTAGCCTTGTCCACCTGCCTCTCAATACATTCTGCCTCTCTAGGCCTCCTCGCTTTGCAACTCTCTGCCTCGCCCTGTCTCCCTCTATATCTGATTGCCTCTACCAGCCTGGATGAGACCTCACCCTTCTATGATCAGAATAACCACCATGTGTGAAACTGAAATATTAGATAGTGAAAGTTATAGTTCTAATGATACAAGAAGAGCATAGTAGTTAGACAGGTAGTAGTTACCAGAAACAGGTGTCTGGGCTGTCTGCTTTTCCTCGACACTTTCCTTAGTGTGCCTTCCTTCACAAACACCTGCAAACACACAGAGAAACAGAGACGATGTTAGCAAGAGGGGCTGCCTATACTGTATGATCACTGGGCTTTTAGTTCCTGTGTTGGAATCCTAGAGATTGGTATTATTCACTGTTTATGTTATGTTTGTGGAACAGAGTAACACTGTCCAGAGATGGAGAGGAGAGAGAGGCAGACTGATCTCACCCTTCCTGGCTTGAGTAGATCTCTCTTGCCTCTGACACTGTACTCAATGTGGACCAGCCGCAGCAAGTTCTCCTGTGTGTCAGAGAGAAAGGGGGAGAGAGAGACAAAGATAGGAGATTGAGAGAACAAGGGATTTTCCTGTGAGAGATGGAGAAAGAGGGAAACTCTCCTTGTCTGTTTGTGAAGAAGGAGGGCGGCGGAAAGGGATGTGCTGCTGGAAGCTGAAGGGATTGGAGCAGATAGAGGGATCCTAAAGGGATTGGAGCAGATAGAGGGATCCTAAAGGGAGTGGAGCAGATAGAGGGATCCTAAAGGGAGTGGAGCAGATAGAGGGATCCTAAAGGGAGTAGAGCAGATAGAGGGATCCTGAAGGGAGTGGAGCAGATAGAGGGATCCTGAAGGGAGTGGAGCAGATAGAGGGATCCTGAAGGGAGTGGAGCAGATAGAGGGATCCTGAAGGGAATGGAGCAGATAGAGGGATCCTAAAGGGAGTGGAGCAGATAGAGGGATCCTAAAGGGAGTGGAGCAGATAGAGGGATCCTAAAGGGAGTGGAGCAGATAGAGGGATCCTAAAGGGAGTGGAGCAGATAGAGGGATCCTAAAGGGAGTGGAGCAGATAGAGGGATCCTGAAGGGAGTGGAGCAGATACAGGGATCCTGAAGGGAGTGGAGCAGATACAGGGATCCTGAAGGGAGTGGAGCAGATACAGGGATCCTGAAGGGAGTGGAGCAGATAGAGGGATCCTGTGTGTGTGTGACGGGGAGGGGAAGGAGATAGTGGAGAGGATTCGTGGAGGGAGTCAGTGTGTGTTTGATTAAGAGAGGGAGAGATAAAGAGAAAGGGGAAAGAAAAAGAGATATATGAGAGAAGGGATAAATGGTAAGGAATATGTGGGAAACGGGAGAGATGGTAAGGATTATGTGGGAGACAAGAGAAATGGTAATGATTATGTGGGAGACGGGAGAAATGGTAAGGATTATGTGGGAGACGGGAGAAATGGTAAGTATTATGTGAGAGACGGGGAAGATGGTAAGGATATGTGTGAGACGGGAGGGATGATAAGGATTATGTGAGAGGGGAGAGATGGTAAGGATTATATGAGAGACGAGAGAGATGGTAAGGATTATGTGAGAGGGGAGAGATGGTAAGGATTATATGAGAGACAAGAGAGATGGTAAGGATTATGTGAGAGGGGAGAGATGGTAAGGATTATGTGGGAGACGGGAGAGATGGTAAGGATTATGTGAGAGGGGAGAGATGGTAAGGATTATGTGAGAGACGGGAGAGATGGTAAGGATTATGTGAGAGACGGAGAGATGGTAAGGATTATGTGCGAGATGGAGAGAAGGTAAGGATTATGTGCGAGAAGGAGAGATGGTAAGGATTATGTGAGAGACGAAGAGGTGGTAAGGATTATGTGAGAGACGGAGAGATGGTAAGGATTATGTGCGAGACGGAGAGATGGTAAGGATTATGTGAGAGACGGGAGAGGTGGTAAGGATTATGTGCGAGATGGAGAGATGGTAAGGATTATGTGCGAGACGGGAGAGATGGTAAGGATTATGTGAGAGACGGGAGAGATGGTAAGGATTATGTGAGAGATGGAGAGATGGTAAGGATTATGTGAGAGACGGAGAGATGGTAAGGATTATGTGCGAGACGGAGAGATGGTAAGGATTATGTGAGAGACGGGAGAGATGGTAAGGATTATGTGCGAGATGAGGAGATGGTAAGGATTATGTGCGAGACGGAGAGATGGTAAGGATTATGTGCGAGACGGAGAGATGGTAAGGATTATGTGAGAGACGGGAGAGGTGGTAAGGATTATGTGAGAGATGGAGAGATGGTAAGGATTATGTGAGAGACGGAGAGATGGTAAGGATTATGTGAGAGACGAGAGAGATGGTAAGGATTATGTGCAAGATGGGAGAGATGGTAAGGATGAGGTGAGAGACGGAGAAATGGTAAGGATTATGTGAGAGACGGCTGAGATGGTAAGGATTATGTGAGAGACGGAGAGATGGTAAGGATTATGTGCGAAACGGAGAGATGGTAAGGATTATGTGAGAGACGGGAGAGATGGTAAGGATTACGTGAGAGACAGAGAGATGGTAAGGATTATGTGAGAGACGGAGAGATGGTAAGGATTATGTGAGAGACGGAGAGATGGTAAGGATTATGTGAGAGACGGGAGAGATGGTAAGGATTATGTGAGAGACGGAGAGATGGTAAGGATTATGTGATAGACGGAGAGATGGTAAGGATTATGTGAGAGACGGAGAGATGGTAAGGATTATGTGAGAGACGGAGAGATGGTAAGGATTATATGAGAGACGGAGAGATGGTAAGGATTATGTGCGAGACGGAGAGATGGTAAGGATTATGTGAGAGACGGAGAGATGGTGAGGATTATGTGAGAGACGGAGAGATGGTAAGGATTATATGAGAGACGGAGAGATGGTCTGTTTCAGGATGATCTGTGTGAGGGTGTGTGTGTGTTTCACAATGTATGTCATGTCTTCTCTCACACTGCACCCTTTGTTACGATGCACCTGGGATCTTTTGATGACATCATCTTTCCTCACCCTCTCATTAATCAATAGGCAACAGAGCCCAGTGAAAGTAAAGAGACAGCCATCTCCAAGATCATTGACGTGGTTTCACTCACAATAGTGTTGTCATCCAGAATGAAGAAGGATTTACACATGGAAAACCTGAAATCTGAGCTGTCATGTTACCTCTAGCAAACACTTGCATGAACAAATGTACACAGTAGTCTGAAATAAATACAGAAACACAGATTTACCCCTTGCTTGAGATTGTCATTGGCCTGGTCTGCCACCCCTGACACGATTACTAAGGCAGCTGAAGCAGAGAATGGAGAGAGAAACAGAATGGGTTAATGCACATCAATATACTGGGAGTATACACGGCTCTGTTTGTCCCTGAACAACTATCCTCTGATATTGTATCTAACAGCGTGACTGTGTGTGTGTGTGTTTGTGTGTCTGTGTGTGTGTTTGACTGCTGAAGAAACAACTGAATTGTTAATGTATATTGGAGAAACTACAGAGTAAGACTATACCTTGTGTATTCTCATATTCTTTAGAATCAGGGGAAAGGTTGTTTAAGTAATCTAGAAAAAATGATGGCACAGACAAATTAGTCAAAAACACAAACTGGTTAATAAGGTGTAGAATGCCAAAAACTGAAACACTATTCAAGGTATTACAATATTGCAATAGTATATCATGAGGTGAGTGTAGGGTACCTGTGAGCAGCATGCGGTACTGGAGGACTCTCACAATGACCTGCAGCAGCTGATGCCGCAGTGGGACCTGAGGTCCATCTGGGCCCTGCTTCTGAACACATAAACACATTGTCAGGTTAATACATGCTCGCATTCTTAACTGTGGAACAGACACACACACATTGCGCAGAGACATAAACGCACAACCTCACACAAGCACATAGATAATACAATGCACACACTACTCTACCTAAGTGACCTCGGTTCAAATGTCATAGATGAAAAAGGGAATTCTTATATAACCTTGCTAGAACGTTTGACCACCAACCTGACCTCTGAACCGACCCTATTCTTCTGCCCTATGGAATTACTTAAGGGGAGAAGGGAGAAAAAGACAATAAGAGAAAGATTTTTTTTAAATCCATCAGGGGATAATTGTGTCTGACAGATCTGTATTCCCAGTCCCAGAGGACTATAATACAGAGGGCCCAGAGCAGTGCACTCCTAGAAAAAAGGGTTCCAAAACGATTATTCGGTTGTCCCCATAGAAGTACCCTTTTTGGTTCCAGGTACAAAGAACCCTTTAAGTTCCAGCTAGAACTCCTTTGGGTTCCACGTAGAATCCTTTGTGTAAAGGGTTCTACCTGGAACCAAAAAGGGATCTTCAAAGGGTTATTGTATGGGGACAGCCAAATAACCTTTTCAGGTTCTAGATAGCACCTTTTTTTCTAAGAGTGTGGGAGCATAGCAGGTACACACATCAGCACTGAATGAGGATCCTCCTAATCCAATAGAGCCCCATTCCTCATTAGAGAGGGAGAGAGAGAGAACACCCGGGACTGAGACAACTGTCCCTTAATTTACACTGGGTGACTGTGGAACACACACATGCACGCAAGACTCACGCATACCTATGCACGCACATACACCAGGCTGGTGAGATAATATTGCTTACCCTGTAAAGGGGAGAATTAGGAGCCAACACACACCTTTGGCTTCATTATCAGAGATGGAGCCTTGAAGAGCCAGAGCAACAATTTGGAAGCAGGATTCTAGTGTCAACCCCCCCTCTAATCAGCTCTTTCTCTCTGTTTCACTCTCCCTCTCTTTTATTCCACTCCCTTTCTCTCTAAAGGCCCTTTCCAGGATTATCTCTACCAACATAGCGGCCTGCTTAAGAGACTGATGGTCTGGATTTGGTAGGGCTCCAGTCCTCTCTATCATAATAACCAACAGAGGACATGGAAATCAGATTATATCCCAGAGAAATAGAACTGGAGTCAATGTAAGCAACCTAATCTATGATCCTTTAACTGTTAGCTCTGAGGGTATTGTCAGCAATAATCATATGCACATATAATTGAATGTCACTGTTTGCACTGAAACTGTCTGCCTTTAGGAAGAAGCCCACTGTGGGCAGCCCACTCAGTACCATTGGCTTAAATGACACTGACATGTCTACCTCGGATCAGCCTCTCAGAATAGCACAAAAAACAAGCAAGCGACCCATAACCCATATTAACATACGTAGCGTGAGGAACAAGTTTCATGAAATTGACAAATTCTTACTGACATCAGAAAATATTGATATTTTGGCCATCTCTGGAACACATTTAGACCATTCCTTTGATGATGCAGTAGTATCTATACATGTACATGGTTATAGAGCATACAGAAAAGATATACATGGAAACAGAGGAGGTGTTCCAACAGTATGTATGTCCAGTGTCAGATTCCTGTTAGGCTGAGAGAGGATCTCATGTCAGATGATATAGAAGTAATATGGCTACAGGTTTATCTGCCTCACCTAAAGCCTTTTCTCATAGGAAGTTGCTATAGACCACTGAGTGCTAAAAGTCAGTATTTGGACTATATGTGTGAAATGCTAGATAATGTATGTGATATCATCAGAGAGATATCTTTTCTGGATGCCCTAAATATTGACTGGTTGTCATCAAGCTATCCACTAAAAAAAATAAGCTTTAAGCTATAACTCATGCCTGCAATCTGGTTCAGGTTATCAGTCAACCTACCAGGGTATTTCCAAACAGAACAGGAGCTAAATCATCCCCGTGTATTGATCACATCTTTACTAATGCTGCAGAAATCTGCTCTAAAGCATTATCCAAATCCATCAGATGTAGGGATCCTAATATATTATCTAGAAAAAACAACGTTCCACAGACTGGACCTAAAATTGTGCATAAGTGATCATACATGAGGTTTGCAATAATACCTATGTCAACCTGACGCAGCACTTGAAGCATTAATGAAACTGCTTCTTCTGGTTACTGATAGGCATGCACCCATTAAGAAATGGACTGTTAGAATTGCAAAACACCCATGGATAGATTCATTGAAAAACTGTATGGCTGAGAGGGATGAGGCAAAGGGAATAGCAAATAATTCTGACAACACAGCAGACTGGCAAACATACAGTAAATAGAAAAATCACATAACTAAACTAAACAAAAAGAAGAAGAAACTATACTATGGAACAAAGATAAATTATGTAAAGAATGACACTAAAAGGTACTTTAAATGAAATTCTAGGCAAAAGAGATACATCTGCTCCATCCTTCATTGAGGCAGATTGCTTGTTCATTACAAAACCCTTTGATTATGCCAAACACTTTAATCACTTTGTTGTTATCAAGACATGGAAAACAACAAAACGCTGAGCCTTCATATTCATGCAGAACGGACCAAATAATGAAAGTACTGTAGTTTTGAGTTCCGCAAATTGGGTGTGGAAGCGGTGAAAAAATGGTTGCTATCAATAAATAAGGACAAGCCACCTGGTACTGACAAACTGGATGGTACATTTTGAGGTTAGTAGCAGAACACATTGCGACTCCTGTAAGGCCCCGTGTGGCTCAGTTGGTAGAGCATGGCGCTTGCAACACCAGGGTTGTGGGTTCGTTTCCCACGGGGGACCAGTACAAAAAAAAAAAAGTAGGAATGTATGTACTTGTAAGTCGCTCTGGATAAGAGCGTCTGCTAATTCCAAGATGGCTAAGCAGTTCAGACGTCATTTTTGTCCTCGTACTGTCTTGTCCTGTATATATATATTTACACCTTCTTCGCATATCTTTTATATTTTTTTTTTATCCAAGAACTCATCTACAAAAGCTTTCCTCCAACCCGCCTCACCAATTACAACAAAAAAGTATTATTTACCTCAAATCTGAAAATCCACAGTGAAGCTAACCAGGGGCTAATCAGAAGTTAGCCAGAAAGCTAACCAGAAGTTAGCCGAAAGCTAGCCGAAAGCTAATTTGAAGCTGCTCAGAAGTTAGCCGGCTTGCTGGCTAGCGTTGGTGTTTCAGCTGCCCACGTTTTGTGGTCATCAGCTATTCCTTTAGCTCGATAATCTACCGGCACTTTTGTGCAACGCGACTCGGACCGGAGCATACCGGGCCTTTTTTTTCTCTCAGTTTCCCTGGATTTCAGCCGCAGGCTCTGGAAATTTGCACCTTGATTTCGCAGCTAGCTAGCTGCAAACCGTGTGACTATTGGCTTACGTCGATCCCGGAGCAAACTTAAATTATTCCGGAGCTAGCCAGCTGAGGAGTTCCATCAGCCTTTCCTGGGCTACAGTCACCTATCCGAACCCGTTTTTTTTTTGCTGCAGATACGGAGCCCCACCGGGCCTTCACGATTGACTGCCGACGTTATCTGCCCGAGGGAGTTATCCAACTGGCACCTCCGTCGCGACGTTACCTGAACGCTCACCTGGGGCCCGCTAATCGTTAGCTGTCTTATCGGCTGCTATCTTAATAAGTATTTCGGACATTTTTTTTATTTTTTTTTCTTGGGTCACTATATCTATTTTGCCAATTGGATTGATCCCCTCTACAAGACACGGAACCCCACTAATCTACCGACGGAAACGCACGAGGTGTCTAAAAATAGACCTCCATCCTATGCTATCTTGCTACCGATAGCCATCTACCCGGCCAGCTGTCTGGATCGCCGTGACCCCAACCAACCTCTACTCACTGGACCCTTATTGATCACTCGATTAAGCATGCCTCTCCTTAATGTAAATATGCCTTGTCCACTGCTGTTCTGGTTAGTGTTTATTGGCTTATTTCACTGTAGGGCCTCTAGCCCTGCTCACTATACCATATCCAACCTTTCATTTCCACCACCCACATATGCGATGACATCACCTGGTTTCAATGATGTTTCTAGAGACAATATCTCTCTCATCATCACTCAATACCTAGGTTTACCTCCACTGTATTCACATCCTACCATACCTTTGTCTGTACATTATTCCTTGAAGCTATTTTATCGCCCCCAGAAACGTCCTTTTACTCTCTGTTCTAGATGCTCTAGACGACCAATTCTCATAGCTTTTAGCCGTACCCTTATCCTACTCCTCCTCTGTTCCTCTGGTGATGTAGAGGTGAATCCAGGCCCTGCAGTACCTAGCTCCACTCCTATTCCCCAGGCGCTCTCTTTTGATGACTTCTGTAACCGTAATAGCCTTGGTTTCATGCATGTTAACATTAGAAGCCTCCTCCCTAAGTTTGTTTTGTTCACTGCTTTAGCACTCTCTGCCAACCCGGATGTTTTAGCCGTGTCTGAATCCTGGCTTAGAAAGACCACCAAAAATTCTGACATTTTCATCCCCAACTACAAGATTTTCAGACAAGATAGAACGGCCAAAGGGGGCGGTGTTGCAATCTACTGCAAAGATTGCCTGCAGAGTTCTGTTTTACTATCCAGGTCTGTTCCCAAACAATTTGAACTTCTACTTTTAAAAATCCACCTCTCTAAAAACAAGTCTCTCACCGTTGCCGCCTGCTATAGACCACCCTCTGCCCCCAGCTGTGCTCTGGACACCATATGTGAACTGATTGCCCCCCATCTATCTTCAGAGCTCGTGCTGCTAGGCGACCTAAATTGGAACATGCTTAACACCCCAGCCATCCTACAATCTAAGCTTGATGCCCTCAATCTCACACAAATTATCAATGAATCTACCAGGTACCACCCCAATTCCGTAAACACGGGCACCCTCATAGATATCATCCTAACCAACTTGCCCTCCAAATACACCTCTGCTGTTTTCAACCAAGATCTCAGCGATCACTGCCTCATTGCCTGCATCCGTAATGGGTCAGCGGTCAAACAACCTCCACTCATCACTATCAAACGCTCCCTGAAACACTTCAGCGAGCAGGCCTTTCTGATCGACCTGGCCGATGTATCCTGGAAGGATATTGATCTCATCCCGTCAGTAGAGGATGCCTGGATATTTTTTAAAAATGCCTTCCTCACCATCTTGAATAAGCATGCCCCATTCAAGAAATTTAGAACCAGGAACAGATATAGCCCTTGGTTCTCTCCTGACCTGACTGCCCTTAACCAACAGAAAAACATCCTATGGCGTTCTGCATTAGCATCGAACAGCCCCCGTGATATGCAACTTTTCAGGGAAGCTAGAAACCAATATACACAGGCAGTTAGAAAAGCCAAGGCTAGCTTTTTCAAGCAGAAATTTGCTTCCTGCAACACAAATTCAAAAACGTTCTGGGACACTGTAAAGTCCATGGAGAATAAGAACACCTCCTCCCAGCTTCCAACTGCACTGAAGATAGGAAACACTGTCACCACCGACAAATCCACTATAATTGAGAATTTCAATAAGCATTTTTCTACGGCTGGCCATGCTTTCCACCTGGCTGCCCCTACCCCGGTCAACAGCACTGCCCTCCCCTCTGCTACTCGCCCAAGCCTTCCCCATTTCTCTTTCTCCCAAATACAGTCAGCTGATGTTCTGAAAGAGCTGCAAAATCTGGACCCTTACAAATCAGCCGGGCTAGATAATCTGGACCCTTTCTTTCTAAAACTATCTGCTGAAATTGTTGCCACCCCTATTACTAGCCTTTTCAACCTCTCTTTCGTGTCGTCTGAGATTCCCAAAGATTGGAAAGCAGCTGCGGTTATCCCCCTCTTCAAAGGGGGGGACACTCTTGACCCTAACAGCTACAGACCTATATCTATCCTACCCTGCCTTTCTAAGGTCTTCGAAAGCCAAGTCAACAAACAGATTACCGACCATTTCGAATCCCACCATACCTTCTCCACTATGCAATCTGGTTTCAGAGCTGGCCATGGGTGCACCTCAGCCACGCTCAAGGTCATAAACGATATCTTAACCGCCATCGATAGGAAACAATACTGTGCAGCCATATTCATTGACCTGGCCAAGGCTTTTGATTCTGTCAATCACCACATCCTCATCGGCAGACTCGACAGCCTTGGTTTCTCTAATGATTGCCTCGCCTGGTTCACCAACTACTTCTCTGATCGAGTTCAGTGTGTCAAATCGGAGGGTCTGTTGTCCGGGCCTCTGGCAGTCTCTATGGGGGTGCCACAGGGTTCAATTCTTGGACCGACTCTCTTCTCTGTATACATCAATGATGTCGCTCTTGCTGCTGGTGATTCTCTGATCCATCTCTACGCAGACGACACTATTCTGTATACTTCTGGCCCTTCTTTAGACACTGTGTTAACAACCCTCCAGGCGAGCTTCAATGCCATACAACTCTCCTTCCGTGGCCTCCATTTGCTCTTAAATACAAGTAAAACTAAATGCATGCTCTTCAACCGATCGCTGCCTGCACCTGCCCGCCTGTCCAACATCACTACTCTGGACGGCTCTGACTTAGAATATGTGGACAACTACAAATACCTAGGTGTCTGGTTAGACTGTAAACTCTCCTTCCAGACTCACATCAAACATCTCCAATCCAAAGTTAAATCTAGAATTGGCTTCCTATTCCGCAACAAAGCATCCTTCACTCATGCTGCCAAACATACCCTTGTAAAACTGACCATCCTACCAATCCTCGACTTCGGTGATGTCATTTACAAAATAGCCTCCAAAACCCTACTCAATAAATTGGATGCAGTCTATCACAGTGCCATCCGTTTTGTCACCAAAGCCCCATATACTACCCACCACTGCGACCTGTACACTCTCGTTGGCTGGCCCTCGCTTCATACTCGTCGTCAAACCCACTGGCTCCAGGTCATCTACAAGACCCTGCTAGGTAAAGTCCCCCCTTATCTCAGCTCGCTGGTCACCATAGCAGCACCCAGCTGTAGCACGCGCTCCAGCAGGTATATCTCTCTGGTCACCCCCAAAACCAATTCTTCCTTTGGCCGCCTCTCCTTCCAGTTCTCTGCTGCCAATGACTGGAACGAACTACAAAAATCTCTGAAACTGGAAACACTTATCTCCCTCACTAGCTTTAAGCACCAGCTGTCAGAGCAGCTCATAGATTACTGCACCTGTACATAGCCCATCTATAATTTAACCCAAACAACTAACTCTTTACCTACTGTATTTATTTATTTATTTATTTTGCTCCTTTGCACCCCATTATTTCTATCTCTACTATCTCTACTTTTTTTACTTTTTTTTACTTGCTATATTGTATTTACTTCGCCACCATGGCCTTTTTATATTTTTATTTATTTATATATATATTTTGTTTGCCTTCACCTCCCTTATCTCACCTCACTTATTCATATTGTATATAGACTTATTTTTCACTGTCTTATTGACTGTATGTTTGTTTTACTCCATGTGTAACTATGTGTTGTTGTATGTGTCGAACTGCTTTGCTTTATCTTGGCCAGGTCGCAATTGTAAATGAGAACGTGTTCTCAATTTGCCCACCTGGTTAAATAAAGGTGAAATAAAAAAATAAAAAAATAAAAATGACTTAAATGTAAATGTAAACGATAATTGCATCTGCAATTTAGATGAAAGAATAGTACATTCTCAGCAACTTCTCAGTCATGCAAACACTTTTGATGGCACTTCGGATTTGGAAGGAATGTTATATACCAAACTTTCATAGCACCGTGGCACAAACCAAAACGATCATTGAAAGCCAGTCTGAAATCTCAAATTAATGGTGGAGATCTTATAATAACTCATATAATATGCCTTCTCTTATCGGGTGATATCCATCAGTGCCCTGGACCTCACTTTATCTCGAACCCCATCAAACGATGCACCCATGCTCGTCTTGCGAACGTTTGATAAAGAGTAACAGCAAAGCTTTGGCATGTTTGAAATGCGCGCAGTGGATTCATCTAAAATGCAGCGATCCTAGCTTTGGGCATGGGGTCAATGAAGCTTACCATTGCTGTCTGTGTGCTGTACCCGTGGGGCGTCTGAGCATTGAAGGTGGAGTGGGAACAGAGGACTTACCGAGGGTGGAGAGTGCACCGGAGGAGGGGGGGTCCACAGCGGAGCGGAGGCCACCAGAGGCGAGTGACGGGGGATACGGTGGTGAGGACGATGGAGTGGCACCTGGGAAGGGGTGCTCCATGGCGACAGAGAGGTCACCGGAGGCAGTGCAGTGGGGAAGATAGCAGCGCAGTGGGAGGCGAGTTACAAGTGGATCGGGAATTCAATGAGGCCTTTGGGAAGAAGGGCTTACATTTTGTGCACTTAAACGTCCGAAGCCTACTACCGAAGATCAATGAGATACGCCTGTTGGTTTGCAAATCAGAGGTGTGTGTCTTATGTTTTACTGAGACATGGTTGGATTCATCTTTTTGTGACTCAGAAATTGAGATAGATTGAGGCAATTACTCTGTTGTCATGAAGGATCGGAATCGAAACGGTGGGGGAATATGTGTGTTTGTAAGATCAGACATTGCTTTTAACGTCAGATCGGATTTAAGCACTAATCTGGAGATTGTCTGGCTGGATATCTGCCTTCCCAAAACCAAGCCGATTTTGTTGGGGGTGTGTTATAGGCCGCCCAAGCAGAATGCATTCTATGAAGGTCTTGAAATTGTGTTGTCAAACTGTAATGATTCCCTGTTGAAGGAAATAATTTTGTTAGGGGATTTCAATACTGATGTCTGCAAAAATAATAGCCCAACCCACAATGTATTTATGCAATTTTGTAGATCACTTGCTCTGACCCAAATGATAAAAGATCCCACCAGGATATGTGAAACAGTGCAAAATACGATTCACTTAATATTGGGGTCTGATAAATCTAAAATATCACAGAGTGGAGTAATAGTATATAGAATCAGTGATAATTGTTTTACATTTTGTACAAGGAGGATTTTTAAAGATCACATTCACCAAGTGTCACAAAACCTTTCGAATCAGAGGACTCAAAAAATACTGTGTTGAAAAGTTTAGGCAGGTGTGTAAAATTGACTGGTCACCTGTGCTAGATAGTGTAGGGGTAGACAGTTCCTGGGAAGTCTTTAAATGTAGATTCCTTGATGTGGTGAATGTGATGGGTCCCATTAGACCGGTCAGGGTAAAGCAGAGATCTAGCCCTTGGTTAAATCATGAGATTCTAGAATTTATCCAAGCAATGAATAAAAAATGTAAAAAATGTAGGAACGCTCAAGAGCAGCATGATTTTGTCCGATATAAACGTCACAAAAATGAAGCACAGAGCAGGATGGATGAAGCTAAGAGGGGTTACTTTGCTGAGAAAATAATTGAGAACAAAAATGTCCCTAAAAAGCTTCGGAAATCATTTAAGGAACTAGGCTGTAGTAGTACTACCAAAAACAAACTAAACAGTATTGGACGGAACATCAGGGGGGAGATGGTACAGTTGAAGTCGGAAGTTTACATACACTTAGGTTGGAGTCAGTAAAACTCGTTTTTCAACCTCTCCACAAATTTCTTGTTAACAAACTATAGTTTTGGCAAGTCGGTTAGGACATCTACTTTGTGCATGACACAAGTCATTTTTCCAACAATTGTTTACAGACAGATTATTTCACTTATAATTCACTGTATCACAATTCCAGTGGGTCAGAAGTTTACATACACTAAGTTGACTGTGGCTTTAAACAGCTTGGAAAATTCCTGAAAATGATGTCATGGCTTTAGAAGCTTCTGATAGGCTAATTGACAATTTGAGTCAATTGCAGGTGTACCTGTGGATGTATTTCAAGGTCTACCTTCAAACTCAGTGCCTCTTTGCTTGCCATCATGGGAAAATCAAAAGAAATCAGCCAAGACCTCAGAAAAAAACTGCACATGGGGACAAAGATCGTACTTTTTAGAGAAATGTCTTCTGGTCTGATGAAACAAAAATAGAACTGTTTGGCCATAATGACCATTGTTATGTTTGGAGGAATAAGGGTTATGCTCGCAAGCCAAAGAACACCATCCCAACAATGAAGCACGGGGGTGGCAGCATCATGTTGTGGAGGTGCTTTGCTGCAGGAGGGACTGGTGCACTTCACAAAATAGATGACATCATG
The DNA here is from genome assembly GCF_029448725.1 of Salvelinus fontinalis. Lineage (NCBI taxonomy): Eukaryota > Metazoa > Chordata > Actinopteri > Salmoniformes > Salmonidae > Salvelinus > Salvelinus fontinalis. The sequence goes on along the minus strand of NC_074667.1, from coordinate 49,919,767 downwards.
AGGAGGAAAATTTATGTGGCTATATTGAAGCAACATCTCAAGACATCAGTCAGGAAGTTAAAGCTTGGTCGCAAATGGGTCTTCCAAATGGACAATGACCCCAAGCATACTTCCAAAGTTCTGGAAAAATGGCTTAATGACAACAAAGTCAAGGTATTGGAGTGGCCATCACAAAGCCCTGACCTCAATCCCATAGATCATTTGTGGGCAGAACTGAAAAAGCATGTACGAGCAAGGAGGCCTACAAACCTGACTCAGTTACACCAGCTCTGTCAGGAGGAATGGGCCAAAATTCACCCAACTTTTTGTGGGAAGCTTGTGGAAGGCTACCTGAAATGTTTGACCCAAGTTAAACAATTTAAAGGCAATGCTACCAAATACTAATTGAGTGTATGTAAACTTCTGACCCACTGGCATTGTGGTGAATGAAATAAATAATTCCCTCTACTATCATTCTATTTTATTTCTTAAAATAAAGTGGTGATCCTAACTGACCAAAGACAGGGACTTTTTACTAGGATTAAATGTCAGGAATTGTGAAAAACTGAGTTTAAATGTATTTGTCTAAGGTGTATGTAATCTTCCGACTTCAACTATATATGAAAAAGTAGAGGTTGCCAATGAATTCAACTCTTTTTTTACTTCTGTTGCCAGAAAGCTGGTTAGCAAGCTGCCCACCAGTTCTGGTTTGTATGGAAGAAACCAAGTCAAGAAGTATTATATAGAGTTATGGGTTCGGCCAAACTCTTTTTCTTTGGCAAAGGTAGCAACAGCCAAAATAGTCAGCATGCTTGCAGAGCTTAAATGCTCCAAAGCCACAAGCCTGGATAATATTCCTGCAAGGTTTCTAATAGATTCTGCTGAGCAAATTGGCCCTTGTATTACGCATATCGTTAATCTCTCTCTTGAACAAGGTACTTTTCCCAGGGACATGAAACAAGATAAAGTTATACCTCTGTATAAGAAGGGGATAAGTCTGACCCTGGGAATTATAGGCCTGTATCTATCCTCTGTGTAACATCAAAGATCCTGGAGAGAGTTGTACATGAGCAAAGTATGAATATGTTAACAAACCTGGTCTAATGTATTATTTTCAGTCGGGTTTTTAGAAAAACATACTCCACTGATTCATGTCTACTTTACTTGACTAACTTCATCAGGAAAGAGATTGACGAGGGAAATCCCTGTGGAATGGTACTGCTTGACCTACAGAAGGCCTTTGATACAGTTAACCACTGTCTCCCAATCTCCAAACTGGAGGCACCGGGGTTAAGTAGTTTCCCTCTAGGCTGGGTAAAGTCCTATTTATCAGGAAGGGAGCAAGTAGTAGAGGTTAATGGTTCACTGTCTCAGGCAAAACCAATGAGGGGTGGTGTTCCGCAGGGTAGCGTGCTTGGGCCTCTGCTGTTTTTATTGTATATTAACTATATGAAAGATGCTTGCTCTTGCCTTCTTTTTCTTTATGCGGATGACTCTACACTTCTGGTGTCTCACAAAAGTAAAACTAAGTTGGAGAGCATATTTAGCACAGAGCTTACTAACATTAGCAAATGGCTTGGAGTTAATAAGCTATCTCTGCACTTAGGGAAAACATGAAGCAATTATTTTTGGATCCAGACCTAAATTCAGTAGGTCCTCTGAAATTAGTGTGGAATTAGGGGGCGATGTGCTGACTACTTAAACTTCTGTTAGCTACTTGGGATGTATCCTTGATGGAAGCTTGGGAGGTGTGAGCATGGCCAATAAAGTGCTAGGGAAGGTTAATGCCAGGACTAAGTTTTGTCTAGAAAGTCCAAGCTGCTTGATAAGGACTCCATGAGTGCTAGCTACTGCCCTCATTCAAAGACTATGATAGTACTTCCTGGTTTGGGGGATTATCTAAATGTATGAAGGGGAAGCTCCAGATATTTTATTTATTTATTTAACTAGGCAAGTCAGTTAAGAACAAATTCTTATTTTCAATGACAGCCTAGGAACAGTGGGTTAACTGCCTTGTTCAGGGGCAGAACAACATATTTTCTCCTTGTCAGCTCAGGGATTTGATCTTACAACCTTTCGGTTACAAGTCCAACACTCTAACCACTAGGCTACCTGCCGCCCCAGAGAGGACATTGTTTTTATGGGCAGAGGCAACTCATAGCCCAAAATAAGCTGATCATGGTAGTATTGAAGGTGAGTCCACATACTCACATAGGCAGGAGCTGCTTTCAGCAACTAAACTAGCTGCCTGTTGAGGCTAGGGTGTCCCAGATTAGACTAGGTTTGGTTTACAGGAGTATTTATGGTCCTGCGCCCAGATATCTAAGTGATTACTTTCCTTGTGTTAGGGATGCACACAATCACAGCACAACATCAGGTGTTGCTGATGTGTGCTTGTACAGGTTCAGGAGTACTGCTGGGAAAGTTAGTTTCTTGTATACTGGAGCCTCAGAATGGAATGAGTTGCTTCTGCCCATAAAAACAACGTCCTCTCTGGGCAGCTTTAAAAATAAAGTAAACATTTGTTTGATGTCTTCAATGCCCATATGAATAACTGCTATGATGTAACTGGAATTATGAGATAGATGTTCTTCTTCTTCTCTGTTTTTGTTTTATTATTTCATTGTGTTCGATCTTGTCTAGCCATCTTGTCCCACAATGGAAATAAGTCCCAGACTTTATTTAGTGTTATCCTCTATGATTTTATAGATGTGCATGTATGGCTTTTTCAAGTTATATGAGTGCTTGTTAATTTTAAATGGTCAAATTAGTAAACTAAACTAAAGACCTTCCACTGACCTTGAATAATGCCTGTGTGTCTATGTACGCTGATAAATAAACAGTATACACGGCGGCTACGACAATAAAATAAATACTGGTCATGTGCGGCAAAGAGGGACATTGGTAAATTGCAGTTATTCCAGAACAGAGCAGCATGTATTGCACTTAGATGTACACGAAGGGTGAATGCCAATAACATGTATGTCAATCTCTCTTGGCTCTAAGTTGAGGAGAGCTTGACTGCACCACTATTGGTCTTTGTGCGAGGTCTTGAAGGTACCGAACCATCTGTTCAAGCAGTTGGCACACAGTTCGGACACTCATTGGTAGAACACAAGACATGCAATCAGCAGTCTCTTCATAGTCCCCAGCTCCAGAACAGAGGCTGGGAAATGCACAGTATTAAATAGAGCCATGACTACATGGAAATCTCAGCCACCCCTGGTAACTCAAGCTAGAAATAAAAACAGATTAAAAAAACAGATAAAATAACACCTTACGGCACAACGAGGACTGTAAAGAGCCAGACATTTCTTTATTTTAATTTTTTTTTTTTTCAATTTTTCCCCTTTTATCCCCAATTTTCGTGGTATCCAATCACTAGTAATTACTATCTTGTCTCATCGCTACAACTCCCGCACGGGCTCGGGAGAGACGAAGGTCGAAAGCTATGCGTCCTCCGAAGCACAACCCAACCAAGCCGCAGTGCTTCTTTAACACAGCGCGCCTCCAACCCGGAAGCCAGCCGCACCAATGTGTCGGAGGAAACACCGTGCACCTGGCCCCCCTTGGTTAGCGCGCACTGCGCCCAGCCCGCCACAGGAGTCGCTGGAGCGCGATGAGACAAGGAAATCCCTACCGGCCAAACCCTCCCTAACCCAGACGACGCTGGCCCAATTGTGCGTCGCCCCACGGACCTCCCGGTCGCGGCCGGCTGCGAGGGAGCCTGGGGGCGAACCCAGAGACTCTGGTGGCGCAGTTAGCACTGCGATGCAGTGCCCTAGACCACCGCGCCACCCGGGAGGCCCAGACAGACATTTTGATATCTGTTGTACTGTATTATGCATTTTAATATATAGGTGGGTGGCCTTGCACGTGCCTTGGCTAGTGCGAGCCGGGAACGGCTCATAGGGCAGAAGCCATCTACTGTTTCTGAAGCATGAGGCAGGATATTATGTAGTATTATATAGCATTATGTAGTATTACGTTGTTATGTAATTTATGTAGTGTTATGTATATTATATTAGGTATATTATGTATTTTTTGCTGTTGTTTAGTTTCCTGTTTGGACCCCGGGAAGAATATCCCAATAAAATACTGCAATAAATTCGCTCAGTGTGGTTTCCTTTCTCGTTGGATTACCCTTAAAATGTTCCCCTTCCTGTTCAATAACAACATCCCATCATAAAACCTTACTGACAGAACACCAGCTCCTCAAGTGTCGCTTCTTCATATCAATTGTGATCCAATTGAAAGGCGGAAGTGGCTTCTGTGGTGAGCCAAAGACGATAATTAGTGAGTTGTTTGGGTTAGTGAGCCAAAGAGAGAAGATGTCTGCAGTTCACATGCCAGTGTGCGCACACACACAAACACACACACACACGGCCAGCTGATTCACTGGCTGCACACACAGCTGATCTAATTGGGGAGTTGTAAAGGAGACTGCATCTCTAATTAGCTTGTGTCTGCCTCATTGCCCAGCTGCCTATACTGAGATTTCACACCATCACACTGTCTTTATCTCTCTCTGTGCACCTGCTGCATCACACGCACACATGCACACACACACACACACACACGCACGCACGCACACACATACACACACCCTTGGCCGTTGTATATAGCAGCACAGTAAACAACAAACACACACCTCCTGTGTTTCCTTCTCAAGGGAACACAAACACCTAGGCACAAACAAAAGCACACAAGCGTTCAATATCATATAAAACACACACACACGCACGCACACCATTGGCCATTGTATATTTTGCAGCACAGTAAACAACAAATTGGCTGAAGAGGGGCTAATCCTGTAAGGTCCTATGGTGATCTGATCACAGCCCGTAGCTACTTCATCACTGTCATCACCACATCCACAATGAAATTACACCCCACAACACAAGACTGCTGGACCAATGCTTAAAGAGCTTAACCCTCCACTTCCCTCACTAGTAGATAGATAGATAGATAGATAGATAGACAGACAGACAGACAGACAGACAGACAGACAGACAGACAGACAGACAGACAGACAGACAGACAGACAGACAGACAGACAGACAGAGAGAGAGAGAGAGAGAGAGAGAGAGAGAGAGAGAGAGAGAGAGAGAGAGAGAGAGAGAGAGAGAGAGAGAGAGAGAGAGAGTGAGAGAGAGAGAGAGAGAGAGAGATCCGTATTCATAATATTCCTCAGTGTTCATGCTTTCTGCTGGTTTCTGTCATGCATTTACTGAAAATTATATTTTATCTACCGATGTACGATCTTATGTAATTTGATCCCCATGTTGCAGGATTTCCTGCAATCCAGAAATGTTAAAACGTGTAGTGTATTTGAGGTTTAAAAAGGCGTCTGAAGTTTGTAATTTCCACTTTGAAATTTGATTGGTTTTTCCTTACAAAAAATATAAACCCCTACAAAAATGTCCATGAATTATAACCCATGTAATATTTCCACATTTCCTGTTGCTGCAGGATTTTTCTTTTTTGCTGTAGCCAACTGGCCTCTGACTCTGCCTCTCTCTTTCTCTCTCTCGCTCTCTCTCACCTACATTGCCTGTCCTATCATAATCCTGTGGAACCACAGTATCTCTGGTGAGGGCAGCTGCTCCTGAATATTCATGAGCTCTGAGACAGTTGCTTCCTTGTCGGGTTGTGATCCTAATCACCATTGAGATGCATAGAATCATTATGTCCACCAATCACTATGTATCAAAATATGGTGAGGAACCGCTAACTGATAAATATGCAAGAAACAGTATGTTATGCATATCTGTGGGCGGTCTTGGGTAGAATCTTGGTAGCATGTAGAGCCAAGACTAATTTTCAAAATTAACATAATTATATTGAAACTTGAGGTGATTCAATTTAATGTGGTAAATTAATTGAATTACTTCATAACACAAAGGTCAATTTAATATAGAAATAGTGCATTATTCTTGCACAAAGATAAACATGCATTCTACAAGTCGAACTGCTAACTCTACCATTACCAATCAATAGGACTTAACAGGGTAAGCTAGGTAACCTGGAGCATGTGAGAGATTTCCACTATATGAGCACTGAATCAAGTCTATAGGTCAGACCATGCCTGGAGTGGAAATGAGAAATCCATTGTTGCATCCCAATGGTCTTATCTGAGAGCATGTTTAATATCGTCTGCCATGGTTAATGGTTCCTATCATCATCATTAGGGGTCTTGATTACATATCTCCCTACTCAACGGAGGAGTCATTTGCTTACTATGAAGTTGTGCATATAGTTTGACGACATCATCTCAGATACTACTTCCTACGTTCTGTTGACAGCCAAGATAAAGGGATTCACAGTACAAAAAGGTATGTGTTCGGACTTTGAAAGGTATCAAACATGAGAGTAGCGCATTGAAAAGGTCAGCCCCATAGAGGAGAGCAGAGCAGAATAGAGTTTGGAAAGGCCATTGACTCCCAGTGGAGTCTGGATAACAAATGAAAGCTGCTATAATAATGGAACAGGGAACTCCTGCCTGAATAAAGACATTGTTATAGTAAATCCCTCTGCTCATAGAGAAACCTGCATGAGACTGGCAGGTACAGTAGCTAAAGCCTCAGGACTGATTTTTCTGAGCCTGCATATGCAGAGGTTAGTTTACAGACTATAAACTCACATTGAGTTTTTAGTTAGAGGACTTCCACCTTAATATGTAGTCTGTAAGCTCAAACTAAGTCCAGCCTCTTACCTCAAACTGCTTGACGATGTCATGGAAGGCAAGGTTGAGTTTACAGCTCTCTGCCAGTAGGGACATGCTGCGGTCGTACTCAGAGATATAGGTAGCGAACACAGCAAACTCCTCCTTACGAGACAGGATAACATCCACCACCTGCTGGCTCTCCTCCCTGGTGATGGGGAATATAATCATGTTGAGGTTTGGCGGATTGGTTGACAGTTAAGTTATTGAATAATAGTTTACATTTAAGTTATTGAATAATAGTTTACATTTAAGTTATTGAATAATAGTTTACATTTAAGTTATTGAATAATAGTTTACATTTAAGTTATTGAATAATAGTTGACAGGTAAGTTATTGAATAACAGTTGACAGGGAAATTATTGAAATATGGTCAAAGAAACATGGCAATACTCCCTGAGCTCCTGAATAAACACACATACACACATCTACCTCATTATTATCTATCCTTATGCCTAGTCACTTTACCCTGTCTTCATGTATATATCTACCTCATTATTATCTATCCTGATACCTAGTCACTTTACCTTGCCTTCATGTACATATCTACCTCATTATTATCTATCCTGATGCCTAGTCACTTTACCCTGCCTTCATGTACATATCTACCTCATTATTATCTATCCTGATGCCTAGTCACTTTACCCTGCCTTCATGTACATATCTACCTCAAATTCCTCGTACCTCTGTACATTGATATGGTACTGGTACTCCCTGTTTATAGCTCCACATTGATCTGGTACTGATACTCCCTGTATATAGCTCCACATTGATCTGGTACTGGTACTCCCTGTATATAGCTCCACATTGATCTAGTACTGGTACAACCTGTATATAGCTCCACATTGATTTGGTGCTGGTACTCCCTGTATATAGCTCCACATTGATTTGGTACTGTTACTCCCTGTATATAGCTTCACATTGATCTGGTACTGGTACTCCCTGTATATAGCTCCACATTGATCTAATACTGGTTCAACCTGTATATAGCTCCACATTGATCTGGTACTGGTTCAACCTGTATATAGCTCCACATTGATCTGGTACTGGTACTCCCTGTATATAGCTCCACATTGATCTGGTACTGGTACTCTCTGTATATAGCTCCACATTGATCTGGTACTGTTACTTCCTGTATATAGCTCCACATTGATCTGGTACTGCTACTCCCTGTATATAGCTCCACATTGATCTGGTACTGGTAATCCCTGTATATAGCTCCACATTGATCTGGTACTGGTTCAACCTGCATATAGCTCCACATTGATCTAATACTGGTTCAACCTGTATAAAGCTCCACATTGATCTGGTACTGGTACTCCCTGTATATATCTCCACATTGATCTGGTACTGGTTCAACCTGCATATAGCTCCACATTGATCTGGTACTGGTACTCCCTGTATATAGCTCCACATTGATCTAATACTGGTTCAACATGCATATAGCTCCACATTGATCTGGTACTGGTACTTCCTGTATATATCTCCACATTGATCTGGTACTGGTACTCCCTGTATATATCTCCACATTGATCTGGTACTGGTACTCCCTGTATATAGCTCCACATTGATCTAATACTGGTTCAACCTGCATATAGCTCCACAATGATCTGGTACTGGTACTTCCTGTATATATCTCCACATTGATCTGGTACTGGTACAACCTGTATATATCTCCACATTGATCTGGTACTGGTACAACCTGTATATAGCTCCACATTGATCTGGTACTGGAACTCTCTGTGTATAGCTCCACATTGATATGGTACTGGTACTATCTGTATATAGCTCCACATTGATCTGGTACTGGTACTCCCTGTATATAGTTCCACATTGATCTAGTACTGGTACTCTCTGTATATAGCTCCACATTGATCTGGTACTGGTACTCCCTGTATATAGCTCCACATTGATCTGGTACTGGTACTCCCTGTATATAGCCCCACGTTGATATGGTACTGGTACTCCCTGTATATAGCTTTCACATTGATCTGGTACTGGTACTCCCTATATATAGCTCCACATTGCTCTGGTACTGGTACTCCCTGTATATATAGTTCCACATTGATCTGGTACTGGTACTCCCTGTATATAGCTCCACATTGATCTGGTACTGGTACTCCCTGTATATAGCTCCACATTGATCTAGTACTGGTACAACCTGTATATAGCTCCACATTGATCTGGTACTGGTACTCCCTGTATATAGCTCCACATTGATCTGGTACTGGTACTCCCTGTATATAGCTCCACATTGATCTAGTACTGGTACAACCTGTATATAGCTCCACATTGATCTGGTACTGGTACTCCCTGTATATAGCTCCACATTGATCTGGTACTGGTACTCCCTGTATATAGCGCCACATTGATATGGTACTGGTACTCCCTGTATATAGCTCCACGTTGATCTGGTACTGGTACTCCCTGTATATAGCTCCACATTGATCTGGTACTGGTACTCCCTGTATATAGCTCCACATTGATCTGGTACTGGTATTCCCTGTATATAGCTCCATTCTTGTGTATTTTATTACTCATGTTAGAATGTTTGTATTTATTTAACTCTGGGTTGTTGGGAAGGGCTCCTTACCAACAATACATATACAGTAGGGTAATATACCATTTATAATCATTCTACTTGATGTGCTTGAATGCAAAACTCTCCAGGCTTTATTCTATGGAGATTACAAGTCTGTGGGTATTTATCTATGAGTGCATATAGACTGTCATATGCCCACTGTGTTTTATCTACTGTATGTCTCACCACTGTCTAATGCGTGCATCCAGCTCGGTGAGGATGTTGCTGTGGAGTATGTAGACCTCAGGGAGCGTGCCCAGTATCTCCCCCAGCCTCTGTTCCTCCACCACAGGTTCCCCATCCTCCCCCACCGCCTCCAACACTGCTGCCCTGAAGTCCTGCAGGAGAGGGGGGGGGGGGGGGGGGGGGGGGTAGAGGGAGAAGCAGAGGGGGAAAGGGGGAAGGAGGGAGAGAGGTAGTGTGGTGATGGGTCAGATTCTCCTAGAACTTAACATTCTTCCTGTCCCCTAATCCAGTATCAACTTAGTCTGTGTTCCTCTGTGATCTCTGCCTGTCCAACAACTCAGGAAAAGGTGTGTTGGACCTGAGTTACATACCAGCTGTTGGGTTACATAATGACTTTGGTTGCTGATACATTGTTGACCACAACCCTACCATTTATAAACATACTGACATTACTTATATGTTCATAACCATGGTAAACCTTTAAAACGTGGTTGTGTCAGTGTGACCACAGAGGCTAGTACGCCAGTGGAGTTATGGCTCTTTTCTAGGAGGGCATGCTCATGAGAAGGGTCATTTATCTACTCCAACAATTGGGGAAAACATGAAAGCTCACTAATCGATTTTAGGTGTCAAAATGCTTAACCAATATCAATTCTCCCTCCTGGTATGGTTGACTGGTAGCGAACACCATCTATAATATAAAGCCATAATGTGTCTACAAGGACAAGCGTCTGGACCTCATCAATTTCAGTTTTAGAACACTGCAGACATTAAACAAGTATGACACTTTACTTTAGCACCTCCCGTTCATCATCTACTATCGATCCCATCTGAGTTAGCATTCATCACTGCTGCTGTGAAGCAGACCTGCTACTTTATGTCCTGGCCGCCCGCTCCCCAGGGACGGACACTGTTGTCCCCACACAGGTCAGCAGCTTTACCCTCTACTTCTCTAATCTCCTTTCGGCCCCAGTGTATTGAATAAAGCCATACCATGTCAAATGACAGCATTAGACAGTTGGTTAAACAGCCAGTCAAGATTGGTCAAACCTGAGAGACACATTTTATAAAGACATCAAAAGTCAGGTCTGAGTAACATACTGTATATTCAACCTGTCATTGGGAAAGCCCTGGAGAAGAACACTCAGAGGCAGATCTTCACTTCGCATTTGGGGACAGTGTCTGGAAATTATTTGTATTTGTGTTATTTCTTATCAAGCAATGGAACAATAGCCAGTATGTTTTCTTAAAACTCTCACTGACGGTTTTCTTTTTCCCACACTGTGTGTGTGTGTGTGTGTGTGCGTGTGTGTGTGTGTGTGTGTGTGTGTGTGTGTGTGTGTGTGTGTGTGTGTGTGTGTGTGTGTGTGTGTGTGTGTGTGTGTGTGTGTGTGTGTGTGTGTGTGTGTGTGTGTTCCACACACTGTTCCAATCATGGATTCCTGAGTCAGGTCTGTTGGAGAGGGAACCCACTTTGGAATATCCCTTACCAATCTAAAAATGTCTCTCTACTGCGGTTCTAGCTTTAAGAATTATTATAGACCAGTGTTGCTTTTATGCATTATGCAACAGAATTATGAAACATGGTTGAATGTCATGTCTGGTGGGTATGAGCAGTGCTGCCTGTAGCGTTTTGGAGGCCCTAAGCGAGATTTCAAAGGTAATATCCTGCAATTTTATATGTTTTGCCATGAGGCGGAGAGAAAACATTTAAATTTTAAAGCAGGTTTCCTGCAATTTACAAATTTTGCCATGATTTATGCCATGCTCATATGATATCCAGACCGGGCACCAGGATAAAGTGACTAAGCCGGCAGTTGAAATTGGTGAGGGAGAAATATTTTTAGGAGTTCTTGCATTGGAATTATATTGAATTCTACTTATATCACGCTATACCACTATAAACATAAAGTTCAAATCCTGAGACTCTAAGATCATAGAGTTATTTTGAAGTAACAGGTAGACTACAGATATCACACCAATCTCCGATGCGTGGTATCAGCTTAAATAGACAGCTGTGATTTGGGGGGGCATTCTATGTTCCTTTTTCTATGATTTGTATTTCTGTGTGTTTGGCCGGGTGTGGTTCTCAATCAGAGGCAGCTGTCTATCGTTGTCTCTGATTGAGAACCATACTTAGGTTGCCTTTTCCTACCTGTATTTGTGGGTAGTTGTCTATTTGTAGTTGCCTGTCAGCACTCAAGTTTGTATAGCGTCACGGTTCGTTTGTTATTTTGTTAGTTTGTTTAGTGTTCGTTCATTGAAATAAAGAAGTATGTAAGCATCCCACGCTGCACCTTGGTCCCCTGATTATGACGAACGTGACAGAACTACCCACCACCAAAGGACCAAGCAGCGTGGAAGAGAGGACTGGACATGGGAGGACATCCTGGACGGCAAGGGATCCTAGACATGGGAGGAGATCCTGGCTGGAAGGGATCGCCTCCCATGGGTACAGGTGGAGGCAGCCAGGAGAGCGGAGGCAGCAGGAAAAGGGAACCAACGTTATGAGGGAACACGGCTGGCAAGGAAGCCCGAGAGGCAGCCCCAATTTTTTGGGGGAGGCACACGGGGAGTGTGGCTGAGTCAGGTTGGAGACCTGAGCCAACTCCCCGTGCTTACCGTGGCGAGCATGTGACTGGTCAGGCCCCGTGCTATGGGGTGATGTGCACTGTGTCTCGGCCGAGCATTCATAGGCCGGTGTGCTCGGTTCCAGCATCCCGCATTTGCTGGGTGGAAGTGGGCATCCAGCCAGAACGGGTGGTACCAGCTCTGCACTCGAGACCGCCAGTGCGCCTCCACGGCCCAGTGTATCCGGTACCTCGGCCAAGGAAAAGGCGTCCGGTATGTCTCCTCAGCCTGGTGAGTCCTGTGCCTGCTCCTAGAGACAGGTCTCCTGTGTGTCTCTCCAGCCTGGTGAGTCCTTTGCCTGCTCCCAGAGCCAAGTCTCCTGTGTGTCTCCCCAGCCTGGTGAGTCCTGTGCCTGCGCCCAGCCCGGCGCCTCCGGAGACGGCCTCCAGTCCGGAGCCTCCAGAGACGGCCTCCAGCCCGGAGCCTCCGGAGACGGCCTCCAGCCCGGCGCCTCCGGCGACAATCTCCTGTCCGGATCCTCCAGAGTCGCCCTCCTGTCCGGATCCTCCAGAGTCGCCCTCCAGTCCGGAGCCTCCAGAGTCGCCCTCCAGTCCGGAGCCTCCAGCGACGCCCTCCAGTCCGGAGCCTCCAGAGTCGCCCTCCAGTCCGGAGCCTCCAGAGTCGCCATCCAGTCCGTAGCCTCCAGAGTCGCCCTCCAGTCCGTAGCCTCCAGAGGCGCCCTCCAGTCCGGAGCTTCCAGAGGCGCCCTTCAGTCCGGGGCCCGTTACGAGGGTCCCCAGTCCGGGGTCGGCGGCGAGGGTCCCCGCTCTAGAGGCGCCACCTAAGTGGGAAAAGCCAGAGGTGGAGCGGGGTCTACGTCCCGCACCAGAGCCGCCACCGCTGAGAAATGCCCACCCTGGGCGAATGGTGAAAACACTGAAACGGAAACAACCACCCACAACACACAATGGAAAACAGGCTACCTAAATATGGCTCCCAATCAGCTGCCTCTGATTGGGAACCACACCAGGCCAAACACATAGAAAACAAACAACCTAGAAAAAAGAACATAGACTGCCCCCCCAACTCATGCCCTGACCAACCTAACACAAAGACATAAAAAAGAAACTAAGGTCAGAACGTGACAGTGTGCCCTGCCTTCATACCATAGACTTGCAGTATGATCGGCTGGTAGCCACACCACAACAAACCTTCATAGAAGTTTCCCAACTTTTTTAGGGTAATATCAAAAGTAAGTCAAGCCATTGTTTATAGGGAAAATACAAGCAGGATATTATATTGCAGCAAACACAACGTTACAGTTTGAACTTAATTTGGCCAAAGAAAATGGCCCAACAGAATGAAACAAAACACTTGCGAAATGGTTTGAACCTTCACAAAAGTTTTGAACACGCTATATTGCATCAATTACAAAGAAAAGATAGCGCTTAACGTACCCAACAAATGACAGCAATATGCTAAAGATATTATTTTACAACAGGCCTACTAATAACCTATCTTAAACTAAATACAGACCACACAATTTAGGTCAGAAATAGGAGAGAACAAACTTAATTTAGCCTACAAAAAACTATTTAAAGAATACATAGGCCTACAATAATAACAATGATATACAATAATAATAATGATATAACCAATGATTATAAATACAAAAAAATTAAAAATGGCAAGTTCAAAAATTGCATCCTACTGAATAGCGAGTTGCACAATAGCCTGCTTTGGCCACACCAACATTCTTCTTATCTTTGTCCACTCCAATATTACAACTTTTCCATACTGAGGACATTCCCCTTGTAGCAGAGCTCCAGACTAACTGACTCCCCTGATGGCACTGGTGCCTTTACATGATTTGGTAGCACCAATGAGCCTATCAGATTATGAAGCCATTCACAGTACTTAAAAAAAAAAGTGTAATAGACTAGTGAGATGGTTTTGAAGAAATAAGTTATTTCATCATCTTGTGATGTTGTGATTCAAAATATGTTAATGATTGTCATGCATTTTGGGTAGACAATTAAGCTATTGTTGTCACGAAGGTCCCTCTCCTAGTTCGGGTGGAGCTCGGCGGTAGACGTCACCGACCTTCTAGCCATCATTGATCCATTTTTCATTTTCCATCGGTTTTGTCTTGTCTTCCTACACACCTGGTTTCAATCCCATTCATTTAATGTTTCCCCTCATGTCCTTTGTCAGAGATTGTTTGTTGTATGTAGGTGTGTTATTTGTTCTGGTGTGCGACGGGTTTTGCACCCTATTATGTAATTTTTGTATACTTTGGTTTTCTGATTTTTTAAAAATGTTTATTAAACAGCTCCGTTTTTACCAAGTTCATTCTCCTGCGCCTGACTTCCCTGCCACCAGTATGCACCGCATTACAATTGTTATATTTTACTGTTAAAACAGGGCTCCAGAATGTTCTGGGTTGTTTTTCCAATAGAGATGAATTTGCCTACATCTTTATGTGCTGTTATATAATAGGCAAATTTATTTTGGGCTAATTCCCCACCTGAGCAAGTGGAAACTCAAAACACATTAGCTAGATCACTAACTCTTAAGATAATACCCACTCATAGTGGCCATTTATTAATCTAACAGTGCATTTAATGTCCCAAAAAACATTGCAGATGTAGTCTACCGTTCAATGAAGCCTATGCACTCGCAATGGCCAATGCGCATTTTTTTGCGCTCTGTCTATCAGCGCCATATCAAATATATTTGTAAAATAGTTGCTATTGAGCTCATAATTGAGAGTTGAGAAATAAAAAGCATACCTACAGACACCTGAGAACATCCTATCTGCATCTGTGACAACAGGATAGCTGTGTTTTCCAAGCGATTATATTTTTTTATGTTATACAGTCAGAACACTTTTCTTTCCCCGTTGCATCATAGTTTACCCTCCTAAAAAAATCGGAAGTTTTTAGTGAATGAATGTGCAGCCTGCACTGATGCAACCAATAATTTTTTTTAAACTCCCACAGCCAGGTGTCAAAGGGTCACAAAATGTGACTAAATGGTCGCAGTCTGGAGCCCTGCCTTGTAGGGTTTTCACTATAGAGTACCACAATATGAGTCATAATACCCATAAAACATAGCGGTCAGACAATAGTTTTTCCACCATTTACCTTTCCCATAGGCGTTTTTAAAAACACTTAAAATAAGGTCTGTGTTTCGTGTAGGCTTACCCTGGCATGACGTTTTGATAACTGTGTAAATCTCTCTAGGACAAGGTGACTTTTATCAATATATTCGCCTGTATTTATAACCCCCAAAAATGTAAAGATAATTTGCTGATAATGTGGCTATCATAAAGAACTACAAATGCCATGATAATATGGACGAGACTGCCAAATTGAGGCAACGGTAAGGATCTCTGTTTGGAGAAAATAACAAAAGAGGAAAATATATTTAATTAGTTTACTCCAATTAAGGGAGGGTTGCAGGGTTAAGGGAAAATAATAAAGAAGGAAAACACATTTAAAATATATATTAAACATAATATATATATTTACAAAAAATATATGGTAGATTGGAAATGATGCAGACAATTCCACTGGTAGAAGCCACAATCTATCTGCAATATTAACCTAAAAAAATATTATAATACAAAAATTATTATCTCTGGGTTAATTATCTAATGTTAGTTACATTTTATTATTGATAGATTGGCTAAATTTCTTTAAACTGAAAATTATTTGAACTGTCTTGTGCAAGTTTTAAGTGTACACAATACATGTTAGCTAAGATGTTTGCTAGACATGACATACAGGAGATTGCAGGGATTTGTAGTCTTGCATGATGTCTACTTTGATGCTAATTAGCATTTCAAAATCTGAGAGTAAATAGAGCCGAATATATTGATAAAAGTCACCTTGTCCGAGAGATTTAAATGGTTATTAAAATGTCATGCCAGGGTAAGCCTACACAGCCCTCATTTTAAGTATTTCTAAAATTCCCCATGGAAAAAATGATTGGTACCATTTTCCTGTTTGACCACTAGGTTTTTGGGGTATTATGACACCTCCATTGTGGGGCCCTAATGGCGTACTCTCTAACTTTCTTTTTACTTCAATGAAAAAGGCATCCATCTTAGAAATCAACAGTAGCCTAGGTCAAGGCTCCTCTCTCACGTTCTCTCTCTCCTCAGCAGCAGGGCAGCCCCCAACAATTTGGCCGGCAACAATTTTATTTATTGGCTTTTCATTTATTTTATTGGCCAAAAGCCGGCGATTAGCGGCTAACGGAAACCCTGCGCCCCAGTGGCATTCCATAGCCACCCTACACACATCACAGAGAGTTCTGTCCATTGTGCAGATACAGCGCAGATACAGATTTTATGCCAACCTGTCACTCACACATTTTTCAAATAAGGAAAATAGAATTTGCGCCGAATACAACAGATGTAGACCTTACAGTGAAATGCTTACTTATGAGCCCCTAACCAACAATGCAGTTAAAAAAATATGGATAAGAAATAAAAGTAACAAGTAATTAAAGAGCAGCATTAAATTAACAATTAAACAAGCTGAGTAATACATTTCCTATTTTTATATTGGAACATAAAATTAAAACGGATTGGGCACACGTTTCAACTGAGGGGACTAAGCCCCCTTTTGCCCCCTTGTGGAGCCGGGTACAATGATATCTATGTGAGAGTGACGAACAAAATCAATGTGGAGGTCAGGGCCCCCGGGCACATGCTGTCACGTTCTGACCTTAGTTCCTTTTTTATGTCTTTGTGTTAGGTTGGTCAGGGCGTGAGTTGGGGTGGGTAGTCTATGTTCTTTTTTCTATGTTGTTATATTTCTGTGTTTGGCCTGGTATGGTTCTCAATCAGTGGCAGCTGTCGATCGTTGTCTCTGATTGAGAATCATACTTAGGTAGCCTGTTTTCCCCATTTTGGTTGTGGGTGTTTATTTTCTGTGTAGTGTCTGTTCACCTTGCAGAACTGTTTCATTTTCTCCTCGTTGTTATTTTGTGTAGTGTTCAGTTTTCAATTAAATTATGACGAACACTTACCACGCTGCAATTTGGTCCTCTTCTCCTTCACCAGACGAGAATCGTTACACATGCCCTGTGTGCTTAGTGGATAATTTGGTGATAATTAGGCCTACAAGGTTTAGATAGCTGGTTAGACTACCTTATTTATCAATCAAAAAATGTTCATCTGAGATAATTGAGCGACTGTCAGTGACTGACATAAAAAGAGGAGACCTGCCAATGCATTACCAAATTTCAAAATTACACTTTGTATACTCTGCTTTTCTAACTCAACAGTAAGTTTAGTTTATTTGGTCAGGGGCCCCCTAGCTGCCACAGGACCCCACACGCAGTGCGTAGTCTGCCTATAGGAAGAGGAGGCTCTGGGTATGAGGGACAAGTAGCTTAAATAATAACATTATTGTGAAGGTAAAAACCCAAGGTTAAACTACCTGCGTTCAGTATTCAAAAACATGGGAAGTGTGCAGGATTAAGAATAAATGAAAAAACATAAAGGAAATAAGAATGCTCATGATCTTTACATGAAAGACTCGTAACAAAGAAACAAAAAAATCCAATAAATATCATTATGTCTACACTATAGTATCTAAATAACAAACCAAGTATAATAATGATATGGAGTACGATCATTATAGTGGAGGGTATATGTATCACTCAGCTTGTTAAATTGGATCAAATTGCATAGACTACAGCTTTCAAATGAAACAATCTTAAATCATGGGTCTATACCTAACTAACTAATTCAGGTTGTGCCTTTGCTCAAGGGTATCTAGTATGAATGATTCAACCTGTCAGGTTCTAACTATCCAAGTAACCACACACCAGCTATACATACAACATTCTTCTGAGAACAAAATGGGTTCAAATTAATTATTCAGAGTACCACATTCAATCTATCCTAAATGTGAAGGTTGAGCTTCAGTGCCTTACTGGGACATGTCCATCTTTCAGCCATCCCTGATGGGATCTGGACTGCACACTTACTCTGACAGGCAGAACAGAAGAATGGAGAGGAATGACAACTTCTGGGTTTGATGCATCACTGACCTCTGGGAATCAATAGTTCAACCCTTTGTTCTCGTCACTGCACTGCCCTCATTCAAAATGTCTCCTTCTGCTGTATTTCCTGCCCAGGGCCACTTGTACAAAGAACCAATCCCCTTGCCATCTTGTACCAACATTTTTATTGAATAGTTGAAGTTACAATAGGCATAACTGAATAAAAGGTTGACCTATTCCTGACCTTTGTCAGGTACCCTGGTGTCAACGAATTTGGTTGTGCCTGAGCGCTTGTGCAAGGACATCCAAAACAAAGCCTGGTGCGTACGTTTCTGCGTCATCCTCTGGCTGACTACCCCTGGGCTGACCAGTCTAAGTTGTCAAGGCGAGGAAGTCAACCTAGCTGGAACAACACTGATAAACCTGAGCACAGTGCAGGCTGACAGCTGGAGAGAACCACCACAAACCAAGGAGCAGACACACAGGAAGTGATGTTATCAATGGCTTTTGGGACCTTTAATTGTACATTGCTCAAAAAAATAAAGGGAACACTTAAACAACACAATATAACTCCAAGTCAATCACACTTCTGTGAAATCAAACTGTCCACTTAGGAAGCAACACTGATTGACAATAAATTTCACATGCTGTTGTGCAAATGGAATAGACAAAAGGTGGAAATTATAGGCAATTAGCAAGACACCCCCAATAAAGGAGTGATTCTGCAGGTGGTGATCACAGACCACTTCTCTGTTCCTATGCTTCGTGGCTGATGTTTTGGTCACTTTTGAATGCTGGCGGTGCCAGAGCCCTGCAAAATGACCTCCAGCAGGCCACAAATGTGCATGTGTCAGCATATGGTCTCACAAGGGGTCTGAGGATCTCATCTCGGTACCTATTGGCAGTCAGGCTACCTCTGGCGAGCACATGGAGGGCTGTGCGGCCCCACAAAGAAATGCCACCCCACACCATGACTGACCCATCGCCAAACCGGTCATGCTGGAGGATGTTGCAGGCAGCAGAACGTTCTCCACGGCGTCTCCAGACTCTGTCACGTCTGTCACATGTGCTCATGTGCTCAGTGTGAACCTGCTTTCATCTGTAAAGAGCACATGGCGCCAGTGGCGAATTTGCCAATCTTGGTGTTCTCTGGCAAATGCCAAACGTCCTGCATGGTGTTGGGCTGTAAGCACAACCCCCACCTGTGGACGTCGGGCCCTCATACCACCCTCATGGATTTTGTTTCTGACCGTTTGAGCAGACACATGCACATTTGTGGCCTGCTGGAGGTCATTTTGCAGGGCACTGGCAATGCACCTCCTTGCACAAAGGCGGAGGTAGCGGTCCTGCTGCTGGGTTGTTGCCCTCCTACGGCCTCCTCCACGTCTCCTGATGTACTGGCCTGTCTCCTGGTAGCGCCTCCATGCTCTGGACACTACGCTGACAGACACAGCAAACCTTTTTGCCACAGCTCGCATTGATGTGCCATCCTGGATGAACTGCACCACCTGAGTCACTTGTGTGGGTTGTAGACTCCGTCTCATGCTACCACTAGAGTGAGAGCACCGCCAGCATTCAAAAGTGACCAAAACATCAGCCAGGAAGCATAGGAACTGAGAAGTGGTCTGTGATCACCACCTGCAGAATCACTCCTTTTTTGGGGGTGTCTTGCTAATTGCCTATAATTTCCACCTTTTGTCTGTTCCATTTGCACAACAGCATGTGAAATTTATTGTCAATCAGTGTTGCTTCCTAAGTGGACAGTTTGATTTCACAGAAGTGTGATTCACTTAGAGTTACATTGTGTTGTTTAAGTGTTCACTTTATTTTTTTGAGCAGTGTAGTATTCAGAGGGCTTTTTCCAGAATACATTCTAGTCTGTTCACTGACAGTGATGTTGATCAGTTTGTTTATCTTACCTCTTGAAGGAGCTTGAGGGCCTTTACATGTCTGAAAAACAACAAGAGAGAGTTAGTGATATTGTATTGTCAGCTTGAATGGGAATCCATTCACACATCCATTCAGACATTGTAGGAGATTGTAACAAGATATAAAAGAACAAGGTACAAAGTCTTTCCCATGATTTACATGCACTGAACAAAAATATAAACGCAACATGTAAATTGTTGGTCCCATGTTTCATGAGCTGAAATAAAAGATCCCAGAAATGTCTCTCAAATGTTGTGCACAAATTTGTTTACATCCCTGTTAGTGAGCATTTCTCCTTTGCTAAAATAATCCATAAACCTGATTTCCTTATATGAACTTTAACTCAGTAACATCTTGAAATTGTTGCATGTTGTATTTATATTTTTGTTCAGTATAGTAAAAAGATTACCATTATTACATTTCAAGTATCAATGCGCATCCACTGTCCTGCTGCCCAGCCAGGCATGCATAAACTTAATATAAACTTAAAAATATCTCGACATGAATTGGTTTGGTAGAGCGGGGGTTATATAAGCCGTGTGTGTGCCTATCCCTGTGCAACATGAAGCATTATTATATATATTTTTGCAATCTCCACTGTGGCACGCATATGAACTTCACTAGACTGACAGCTTCTCTGATCCAGGCGAATTCACTTATCAGGATCATTATAATGGATATATCCAAAGAATTGGTAATAAAAACAAAGGTAAAACAAATGAATATGCACATAGTTTGCTGTCACTTCAGGTGATTGATGCGGTCGGGTGTTAGCTTTAGTTGGCTAGCATAACAATGTTAGCCTAGCTATCCTCCATAGCTATCTTATTTTTGAATTTTTAATTTCACCTTTATTTAACCAGGTAGTCTAGTTGAGAACAAGTTCTCATTTTCAACTGCGACCTGGCCAAGATAAAGCAAAGCAGTTCAACACAAACAACAACACAGTTACACATCAAATCAAATCAAATTGATTTATATAGCCCTTCTTACATCAGCTGATATCTCAAAGTGCTGTACAGAAACCCATCCTAAAACACATGGAATAAACAAACATACAGTCAATAATACAGTAGAATTGACTCGACAATCAACTGGTTGTTGCCTATTTATAAATTATTTTTAAATCATTATTTGAAGAAGTTTTTGTTGCCTATTTATATTTATTAAATCATTATTTTCTGAAGTTCTTGTTTCCTATTTATATTTATTAAATGATTATTGAGTGAATTTCATGTCTCTCGTCATCATTGACCCTCTGGTAGCTAGCTACATGCCAATGTAGCTAGCATAACAAAGCATAACAAAGTGGAATGAATAGAATGAAAGACTGGGTCAAATTGGCAAGTGAGAGGCTTTGAAGCCCCCAGTCAGCCATATTGGTACTACCCAGTAGGAGCAGTCCGCCATAGGAATTCATGGAATTCTACAGTATTTCAATTCATCTTTAAAGGACAAAATTACATGTGTTTAAGTATTTTGTTGTTGTAGTGGGGAAAGTAATATGAGAACTTTCAGGAAAAACAAATATTTGTACGTTTAGCTCATATTATACAATTTAAAAGTATGCATTAAGGTGTCTGTAATATAATAAATGTGGCAAAAATATGAATAAATGCATTTCTATAGTTTCCTAAATATTTTTTACAATGGTGGGGGAGTGTCAAGATAGATCATTGGTCAAAACATGATAATAGAATAAATGACCAGCCTGTTTTGTTAGCAACTTCAGAATTAACAATTTGCTTTTGCCTGGGCTATTTCGCCTGTTGGAAGGAAGAAATAAAACACATTTACTATATGTTGGCAACCATTTTATAAAATAAATAAGGCCCTCCTAAGGGCCGTTACCCGGCTCTCGGCTTCGCTTCGGACCTAAGAACAGTCCTTAGTCGGGAGTTATCACACAATAATCCCCGGGTTCTCATGCTTTATGGTTTAAATATAATTGTCTGTCAGTTTGGGTTGCTGTGGATGCTGCTCAATGAATTTGTGAAAACAGTGATGAAGAGGACAGAGAGGGAAGAGAGGAGAGAAAGAGAGAGAACAAGAGAGGTGGTGAATGGCCTGACTAAAGCAGGGAAGATTTTGAATCCATTAAAAGAGATACTCACAGTCTCTCAGAATCCACCAGCTCTTTGGCAACGTAGAAGGCTCTGGATCGCCCATCAATCTGCGTGACAGAAGGGAAAGTAGCATGAGATGAATGAACAGAGCTGATGTTGAAAGGCTCTATGTGTGCACTTATTCCTGTGAAACATAAATAGCAACAGCTACGTGGGGAACAGGAGATTGAGGAAAAGCAAATTCAGATTGTTTTAGATTTTCTGCTGTCAAAATAAGACTGATTATTTCATTAGTGTGGAGGATAGACGAGAAAGCTTTTCAAACACATAGGTTTAAATTCAGATGCATTATGTATGAGAGGCTGACTGGCTGTGTTCGTGGCGACAACAATGCTCCCCATTGATTTAGAGGGTAATCACTAGCCTCTAAACCTCAAGGACCTAAAATAAACATGAACACATTTTAGGGAATTATGGCCATTAGTCTTACTCTTCTAGTTTTTTACTAAACCAGAACCGCGTACAAATATAACCGTACTAGTATGTTGATCCTCACTTCCTTAGAATGTGACCAAACCCCACTTTCATCCAGAGAACTGTTGCTGGGACTGGCTCAACTATTTCTCTCCTTTTGATGAAAAATAAAACAAGGAAGTGTGAGTCACGTGGACAGAGCCAGGCTGATATTATTGTGGCTGGGATGGGGTGGGGTCCATCTCTGGGCTGCTATAAAATGGCTGATTGAATAGAAAGAAGGAGGAACCTGGAGTTTGTACAGAAAGTGATACATATCATTGAATATGGTAGCCAAGTTAAATATTATTTTGTGGATAATACAAGTAAAGGTCATCCATCTTAGACAAATTCGCTCAGAACCGTTTTATTCCCAAATCTTTGAAGATCTGTGAAACCTGTGACTTAATATATGTTCATAAAATTACATAGTCTATTGTCTTTCCTGCTAGATGTCTCACCTGTTTGTCGTAGGCATGCTCCACTCCTCCCTCCTCCTCCTCTGAGGTACGTCCATGGTCCTCCTCAGCTGAGAGCCCTGCTGGAGTATGGTTCACTGGGAAAGGCTCGGTGTAGGCACTGCAACACCAGGGAGAGAAGAGGGACATAAAGTTTTACTATAGACGCTGCAAGAGTGCAAAGAAGACAGTCAAATGTGCTCTTAATTTTTCAATGCACCGCTCCTCCTGCCCTTGCATGTAATATCCTCTCAGCTGTGTGAGTTTGCGTTTGAGTGTGTGTGTGTGTGTCTATGTCCTACAGTAGTACTATGGATGACGGGAGCCAGATTGCAGGGGCATTAATAGCATGAGAAGAAGTGTCTGCTTCGGGATCCTGCTGTGAACAGGTTCATCACAGAGAGACAGACCAGAGGGACACACACACACATGCGCGTAAGCACGGTACATAACCCAATTTAATTATATTACTTACTCAGTCTGCAAACCAGAATTTGTAAGATCCTGGTCGAATTAAACAGACGGAGGCCCAGCTAAAATAGTCAAAAAGGTTTATTCACGGGAACGTTCTGAAGTCAAGAATACAAAACAATTCATTTTATACTGACTTCCCACGCACACACATCCACACAAACATACGCACACAATGTCCTGCTACGCACACACATTCACACTAACAGACACACACAATGTCCTGCTACGCACACACGGTCTCATTACCCAGCCGACAGAGATTAGGGAGACCTTGTCCTTGAGACGTACTCCCCGTTCTCTCCCAAATCTCTAGTCAGGTCGGCACCGAGCTCAGACAGTCTGTGTTTATAATACCATAAAGACATATTGTTTTACCCTAATTCTGACTAGGACTACACATTTATTGGTTATGATTTTATACATTCTAATCAATTCCATACAATTATATGTTTCAGGGCAGAATATTCTAATCATTCAATTAACAGATCATTCTCAACTAACAACTGCATATCTAACCTCTCAGCTTCTGAGTACCAAATGTTAAAAGAGTTCCCAGCTGGAATTCATATTCACTGAGACACAGTCATCCTTAATTTGGGCCACACCACAATGTAGGCTCTCACACTGGTGCTATTGGCTGGGCTGGAGGAGGTCTCTAGAAGACATGACTCATCTGTGACCTCCCTCTATCCCCATGTGGGGCCAAGTCACAGTGATGGTGAGTAGACCAGAGGGGAGGGTCTATGCACCTTTGAATCCTATGAGCTCATAGTTACTGTATTTAAAATAGAGGGAGTCCCTTATACATTTTCTTGTGACCACTGCTTCAGTTTTTGCACTGCACCATACCAGTGTTAAATCACCATCCTCAGCTTCTCCAACAATAGGATCTCTCTTTGAATAGTAGGCCTACTCTCTCTCCCAGTGTCTGGACTAAAGAGTCATTTCCTGCACAACCTCTATTTTATGAAGCACAAATTATTTATTTTCATGATCTATTTTCACATTTAAAATTCAAATATGTTTCCCTGATTCCATATGATATGTGTCTACTGTGGTGCAGATTGTGCCCAAGACACATCTCTCCATAGTGCGCTCTCCTGCCAAAGGAGAGCGTTTTGTTTCTGCATTGAACATGTTAGATGTTGTTTTCCCAAGTTAAACTACATACACATGAACATTTGCAAGACTCTATCTATCAAGTGTAGTTTCTTTTCTGATAGTTCTTGGAGCGTCTCGTCTGTTTCTAATGTTCTGTTCCTGTATAACATTCTAGGCTACAGTATGTGAACTACCTGGATGTCACTATTATGCATCGACTGTGAATTGTGAATAAAATGGTGTTTCCTTTGTGAACGGATTCTGATTAAGATCATGTCTGCTTATTATTATACACTGACTATACCAAAAATTAGGAACACATTCCTAATATTCAGTTGCACCCCCGCCTTTTTCCCTCAGAACAGCCTCAATTCGTTGGGTCATGAACTCTACAAGGTGTTGAAAGATTTCCACAGGGCTGCTGGCCCATGTTGACTCCAATGCTTCCCACAGTTGTGTCAAGTTGGCTGGATGTCCTTTGGGTGGTGTACCATTCTTGATACACACAGGAAACTGTTGAGTGTGAAAAACCCAGAAGCGTTGCAGTTCTTGACACAAACCGGTGCGCCTGGCACCTACTAACATACCCCGTTCAAAGGCACAAAAATCTTATGTCTTGCCCATTCACCCTCTGAATGGCACACATGTCTCAATTGTTTCAAGGCTTAAAATTCATTATTTTATCTGTCTCCTCCCCTTTATCTACACTGAGTGAAGTGGATTTAACAAGTGACATCAATAAGAGATCATAGCTTTCACCTGGTCAGTCTATATCATGAAAAGAGCAGGTGTTATTTTTATTTAACTAGGCAAGTCAGTTTTAAGAACAAATTCTTATTTACAATGATGGCCTAGGAACAGTGGGTTAACTACCTTGTTCAGGAGCAGAACGACAGATTTTTACCTTGTCAGCTCAGGGATTTGATCTAGCAACTGTTCAGTTACTGACCCAACGCTCTAACCACTAGGCTACCTGCCTTCTTAAGGCTAGGGGGCAGTATTTTCGTTTTTTGGCTAAAAAACATACCCATATGAAACTGCCTATTTCTCAGCCCCCGAAACTAGAATATGCATATAATTGTCAGATTAGGATAGAAAACACTCTAAAGTTTCCAAAAACTGTCAAAATTTTGTCTGTGATTTTAACAGAACTGATATTGCAAGCGAAAACCTGAGGAAAATCCAATCAGGAAGTGCCACTTTCTTTGAAACCTCTCTGTTCTTATGCATCCCTATTACCCATTGAAAGGGATGTCAACCAGATTCCTTTTTCTATGGCTTCCCTAAGGTTTCAACAGCCTTTAGACATAGTTTCAGGCTTTTATTTTGAAAAATTAGCGAGAACCATCACATTGTGTAAGTGGATAGGTGGGGCCTCTCAGAGTGAGTTGTGCGCAACAGAGAAATGCAGCCATTGTTACTCCTGGTCCTAGTGAAAAACCAACACTCCACATTGATATATTATCGAATAGATATTTGAAAAACAACCTGAGGATTGATTATAAAAAACGTTTGACATGTTTCTGTGGACATTATGGATATTATCTGGAATTTTTGTCTGCGTTGTCGTGAACGCTTTTTCCTGTGGATTTCTCAGCATAACGCGCGAAACGAACGGAGGTATTTGGATATAAAAATATCTTTATGGAACAAAAGGAACATTTGTTGTCTAACTGGGAGTCTCGTGAGTGAAAACATCCGAAGATCATCAAAGGTAAACTATTAATTTGATTGCTTTTCTGATTTTCGTGACCAAGTTACCTGATCCTAAGTGTACTTAATGTTTTGTCCAGCGATTGATAAACTTACACAAACGCTTGTATTGCTTTCGCTGTAAAGCATAATTTCGACAGGTGGATTAACAAAAGGCTAAGCTGTGTTTTGCAATATTGCACTTGTGATTTCATGAATATGAATATTTTCTAGTAATATTATTTGACTGTGGCGCTATGCTATGCTATGCTATTCAGCGTTGCTGATGACAATTATCCCGGATCCGGGATGGGTTGTTCAGAAAGGTTAACGTTTAGTATACTCAGTGCACAAATGTAATGACTTTGGAACATGCCTTTTACATTGATTATCAGTTAAGCGATTAATTGTAATTTTGACAGTGAAGGGAGGCTGACGTGAGCCTGGTATACCCAACCTGAGTCTCAAGGAAGTAGACAGGTTTGTCTGCTCCAAGGTATTTTGTTTTGCATGTAAGTATTTTTGAGAAGTTTGTAAATGTATATTTTTTATTATTTGTAAATATTGCCAATTGGATCTGTGCACCACCATCTTCTACTGTAAGTAAAAGCACAACTTCTGCATAGCAACCTGCCTGCCTGCCTCCAGCAGCACTTCTTCCCATTTACGACTGTTCAAGACAAGGCCCTATTTTACCAACACCAGAGTTCATTACAATCCTCAGATTCTCCAATAATATCTCACTCTTTGAATAGTACTGTACTCTCTCTCCCAGTGTCTAGGCACACAGGACATCATTGTACTCATAAAGCAATCAAGTACTATAGAGCTCCATTAATGACAATACACATAAACCCCTACAGAACAGTTAGATTGAAACATTTGCCTTTTACTGCTTACTAACGATAATTTCAAGAGTTAACTCCTGCTCAAACACTGCTTTTATAGGAAGTCCAATGGTTTCTTATTAGATATCTATTCCACATTTAAAATTCTATGTTTCCCTGATTCCATATGCAATACATGTCCTCATTACACTGTATATAATTTTGCCATCAGGAAAACTGGCAATACGAACAATACTTTAAAGACTTTAAAATGCTCATTACACAGCAATATAATTATGCTGGCAATATCTTTGACTTTGCAATCAGTGTCTTCCTTAATACCTGGGAGTTAAATCTACTGTGACAAATTCAGAAGAGCATGCAGAGATTTTCTATTAAAAGACCTGCGTACATGTCCCCATTTTCCAAGGATTTGATGGGGTATATACAGTTGAAGTCATACGTTTACATACACTTAGGTTGGAGTCATTAAAACTAGTTTTTCAACCACTCCACAAATTTCCTGTTAATAAACTATAGTTTTGGAAAGTCGTTTAGGACATCTACTTTGTGCATGACACAAGTCATTTTTCCAACAATTGTTTAGAGACAGATTATTTCACTTATAATTCACTGTATCACAATTCCAGTGGGTCAGAAGTTTACATACACTAAGTTGACTGTGCCTTTAAACAGCTTGGAAAATTCCAGAAAATGATGTCATGACTTTAAGCTTCTAATAGGCTAATTGACATCATTTGAGTCAATTGGAGGTGTACCTGTGGATGTATTTCAAGGCCTACCTTCAAACTCAGTGCCTCTTTGCTTGACATCATGGGAAAAGCAAAATAAATCAGTTAAGATCCCAGAACATTATGAAACATTTTTTTAGTCCTCCATCAGTCTGGTTCATCCTTGGGAGCAATTTCCAAACGCCTGAAGGTACCACGTTCATGTGTACAAACAATAGTACGCAAGTATAAACACCATGGGACCACACACTCGTCATACCGCTCAGGAAGGAGACTTGTTCTGTCTCCTAGAGATGAGCGTACTTTGGTGTGAAAAGCGCAAATCAATCGCAGAACAACAGCAAAGGACCTTGCTGTTGAAGATGCTGGAGGAAACAGGTACAAAAGTATCTATACCCACAGTAAAACAAGTCCTAAATTGACATAACCTGAAAGGCTGCTCAGCAAGGAAGAAGCCACTGCTCCAAAACCGGCATAAAAAAAGCTAGACTACGGTTTGCAACTGCACATGGGGACAAAGATCGTACTTTTTGGAGAAATGTCCTCTGGTCTGATGAAACAAAAATAGAACTGTTTGGCCATAATGACCATCGTTATATTTGGAGGAAAAAGGGGGATGCTTGCAAGCCGAAGAACACCATCCCAACCGTGAAGCACGGGGTTGGCAGCATCATGTTGTGGGGGTGCTTTGCTGCAGGAGGGACTGGTGCACTTCACAAAATAGATGGCATCACGAGGGATGAAAATGATGTGGATATATTGAAGCAACATCTCAATACATCAGTCAGGAAGTTAAAGCTTGGTTGCAAATCGGTCTTCCAAATGGACAATGACCCCAAGCATACTTCCAAAGTTGTGGCAAAATGGCCGTCCTGCTAGTGGGACAACTTCTGGTGAAACTGGAGGGCGCACAATTAAAATAAATAATCATAAAAATTATGGATATTAAACATTTAGGTACATACAAGTGTCTTATATCGGTTGAAACCTTAAATTATTGTTAATCTAACTGCACTGTCCAATTTACAGTACCCATTACAGTGAAAGCATTTCATGCGATTGTTTTAGGACGGCGCCCCACATCAAAATATTTTTCCACCGGCATAGGTTTCATAAATTCACAAATAGCGATTAAATATTCACTTACTTTTTGAAAATCTTCCTCTGATTTGTCATCCAAAGGGTCCCAGCTATAACATGTAGTGTCGTTTTGTTTGATAAAATCCTTCTTTATATGCCAAAAAGTCTGTTTATTTGGCGCCATCGATTTGAGTAATCCACTCGTTCAACATGCAAAGAAAGGAATCAGAAAATCTACCTCTAAACTTTGTTTCAACAAGTCAAAATACATTTCTATTTACTCCTCAGATACCCTAAAATATTTCTTATGGAAAGAAGTATGTTCAATAGGAAACCGATTTTAGCAGGTGCGTCTTGTCTTTATCGTGCACCCAAACACGAATTTCCAAGACTGTGTCCATGTACTAAAACTCATATTTCTTATTCGTTTTGGAAGTTAAAAGCCTGAAACCTTGAACATAGACTGCTGACACCCTGAGGAAGCCATAGGAATTACACTGGGAGCTAGAATTCAGTATGCCCCTATACCTTCCATTGTAAGAGCTTGGTCTCTCCAAAAAAAACATTTCTGGTTGTTTTTTCTTTGGATTTTCTCCTACCATATCTATTGTGTTACAATCTTTCCTACATTATTTTAACATTTCTACAAACTTCAAAGTGATTTCTTTGCAATGGTACCAATTATATGCATATCCTGGCTTCAGGGCCTGAGCAATAGGCAGTTTACTTTGGGCATGTCAGTCAGGCAGATATTTAGAAAAAAGGTGCCTAGCCCTAAGAAGTTTTAAGGACAACAATAAGGACAACGCCAGCTCTGTCAGGAGGAATGGGACAAAATTGGGAGAAATGGGACAAAATTCACCCAACTTATTGTGGGAAGCTTGTGAAAGGCTACCCGAAACGTTTGACCCAAGTTAAACAATTTAAAGGCAATGCTACCAAATACTAATTGAGTGTATGTAAACTTCTGACCCACTGGTAATGTGATGAAAGAAATAAAAGCTGAAACAAGTAATTCTCTCTACTATTATTCTTTTCATTTCACGTTCTTAAAATAACGTGGTGATCCTAACTGACCCAAGACAGAGAATTTTTACTAGGATTAAATGTCAGGAATTGTGAAAAACTGAGTTTAAATGTATTTGGCTAGGCTAAGGTGTATGTAAACTTCCGACTTCAACTGTAATATGTAATTCAATTGGGCTAAACATTGAGCATTTAAATATGTATTCTGTGCATTCACAGGTCAGGTGCTATTCTGTACTCGTAATTGTGCTATTAAAGAAAACAGGAAAAGTTGAAATAGTGTCATTAGTTGACTCAACGAGGGAAATGTAAACGCAGATGGGGATATAAAGACACAAGAACAGTTTTAATTGTTTTGTTCTGCTTATGTTGACCATTATGTTTGACTTATGGCTGTTACTCTGCTAGATGTCTGACAGTGTTGTATGAGGTGGCATGCTAAGATCCTGGCCCCTGACCGTGACTGCCATGATAGAGCATCCACACAAACAACAGAAGAGCATTTGAGAGGCTATTTGTCTTTTGAGTGGGGCCTGTGTCATGTCATACTGTGAGCACCCTGTTGAAATTGTCAAGACTGGATCCCACTTGCTCTTTACATTAGGGTAAATCAGAGGTGGCACCACAGATCCCAGAGTGGTGTGGCAACAGAAACAATTCTGGGGCCGGTAGTTTTTGCTGATCTGGTAACCTAACCAGGTAAAACTCTGGACCTTGTAGAGTATGACGTCAATTATCTGTTGTAAAACATTTTAATATGGGCTTTGATGGGACCAGAGTTTTTCTAATCAGGTCAAATAGTTAAAAAAAAACTCCTGGACAAACTCCTGGCCTTGGGGAGAATGAAAACCCTGTCAAACTGTAGCAAACTTGTACTTGTTCATATTAATTATATTTGAAAGGACTAGAAGGTTTCCTATATACAGACACAGAGAAAGAAACATGATTGGACAATACAACTCACAGGGCTAAGCATGCGTTATGCAGGTTTGCATCCCTGCAACTGTAGGCTTAATAAAACATTAAGTCACAGTCCATGTCAGCTATTGCGTTTGTTGATTCATTCCAGTTAATAATTCTGGATTGAAAAAGTAGAAGTAAACTAGTCAGTCCAAGTTTTAATATAAACCACATTTTCATCCATTCACATTTTCTTACAAATAAAAGGGCTATAAATACACAACTTTACCGCTCCATTTACCCCGGCCAGAGGTACATAGAAGGCTAGACTATGCAGTTGCTGTTGTTAGTAGCCTACAGTTAATCAGACTAAATAATTGTCTTGTTTCCATACAATACAGCATGTCACATGGCTAATGCTTAGGTGTATCGGCTGCTACATTTATGGAAGAGTTTTTGCTTGTGTCTGTCGGGAGTGATGTGTTATCACGCTTGCTAAATAAATACCAGAGGAAAGTGGAGATAACGCCTTGAGCGTTGTGCCCGACCCATGCGACCTGCAATTTATGTGAATCTGAATGGTCAAGACACCTTAACAGCCTGCAGCCAGAAGTCCCATGTGAAGGACAGAGAAATTGTGCTGAGTTGGCAAATCATGTGGCAAATCGGTCTAAAAAACACGTGGTGTGGCACTGCTACACACGATTAAAACGTGGTGTGGCATATGCCGCCTTGCCCTGAAGTAAATCCATTTGATTTGAATCACTTTTTTGACAGCACCCCTTTTGATTTGAACAAAATCTTCCATTCATATTTGCCCTTTGTAGAAGTGGTCAGAAAGTTACTTTTTGGACCTGAATGCCAAAAGATTCAAAAGGTGCTCAATGTTGAACCTTTTTAGAAAACCCACCATACCATAAGACATCCATGTCTTCATCACTGGAAAATACAAACCAGTAACCCCTCCTCTCTTCTACCAGTGAAGACATCAGAACATTCTAGTTCTAGTTCAGACCTTACATTCCTGATAAGACCTCGTCTTCTGTACGTACGTACACACACACACACACACACACACACACACACAATCCAGCACTGGTGACCCTGATCTCCTCAGTCTTCCCCTACCCACTCACCCTTGTCTCCTTCCCTCTGACCTTATCCTGCATCCAGCAGAGCGGTGTGGAAGGCTTTAAGGCAGGACTCTTCCTCCCTGGGGATGACCTGGGGATGACCTCAGAGGGCCTGGCTCCAGGCCTGCAGTGCCCACACCCTTCCCTGCAGCCCCAAAACCCAGCAGCCCTGCCGCCCAACAGACCTGTAGTCCACCCGGCCACCTCGCCACAGCGGACAGCCACCGCCCTCTACAACAATGCACTCAGGACGGCTCTCTGAGTAGTACTAACAGAACACAGCACAGAGGCAAAGAGGAACTATTAGTACAGGCTGCACTAGGGATTTACCCATCAAGCTGCTGTATCTCAAGGTCGAGTAAAGCTTTTTACCATAAATAAGAATAATGGGCAGGTCTCTCACTAAGACTATATTTGCATGTGTTCCAGATGGAACTAATATTTAAATCTATAACAAGACCTGCACAATATATACAGTATGTACACTGGAAACTGTCCAGTATATTAGGTACACCCATCTAGAACCAGCTTGGACCCCCCCTTTGCCTACAGAACAGCCCAAATTCTTCGGGGCATGAATTCTACAAAGTGTCGGAAACGTTTATTTCTCAATTCGTATCAAGGGACCTAACTTGTGCCAAGAAAACATTCCCCACACCACTACAAAACCGCCACCTGCTTGTACCAGGCAGGATGGGTCCATAAACTCATTCTGTTGATGCCAAATCCTGACTCTGCCATCAGCATGACTCAACAGGGACCAGGATTCATCAAACCAGGCAATGTTTTTCCAGTCCTCAGTTGTCCAGTGTTGGTGATCGCGTGCCCACTGGAGCTGCTTCTTCTTGCTTCTAGCTGATAGGAGTGGAACCTGGTGTGGTCGTCTGTTGAAATAGCCCATCTGTGACAAGGATCGACGAGTTGTGCATTCCGAGATGCTGTTCTGCACACCACTGTTGTACTGCGCCGTTATTTATCTGTCTGTGGCCCGTCTGATAGCTTGCACCATTCTTGCTGTTCTCCTTTGACCTCTCTCATCAACAAGCTGTTTTTGCCCACAGGACTGCTGCTGACTGGACGTTTTTTTGTTTATCGCACCATTCACAGTAAACCCTAGACACTGTCGTGTGTGAAAAGCCCAGGAGGGCGACCGTTTCTGAGATACTGGATCCGGCGCACCTGGCACCGACAAACATACCACGCTCAAAGTCGCTTAGGTCACTCGTTTTGCCCATTCCAGTGTTCAATCAAACAGTATGTCATGATGCCTGTCTGCCTGCTTTATATAGCAAGCCACGGCCACGTGACTCACTGTCTGTAGGAGCAATCCATGTTCATGAACGGGGTGCTGTACCTAATAAACTGTCCGGTGAGTGTGTGTGTGTATAATTGGCAGGTCTCTCTCACTCTCTCTAAGAATATATTTGCATATGTTGCAGATGGAACAAATATATAAATCTATAACAAGACCTGCACAATATATACAGTATGTACACTGTATATATATTATCTTGACTATTGTGGTTTGGTCTGTTGTGAAGTTATTCCAGTGGGATGACATTAGTTCATTGGTGCTGATGATCCTACTGGTACTGCATAAGCACATTGACTGCCCTCTGAAAAGAACACAAGCACAGTCAAGACGCCTTCCTTTCTGACATGATGCTTTCTCACAGAGCTCACTCTTCTGTTTGTCCCTATACAGCTATGTTGGCAAGGGCAAGACAGTCTCAGTCTGTCCCGGTGAGCTCCAGCTCTGATCCAGCAGCACCCTAGTTTAAACAGGCACACACATTCATTAATGTCTGCATCAATTCTTACTTTGCATTTCTTTACCCTGCCTTAGTTTACACTTACAACCAAAATGTGTTTTTTTGTTGCCTTTCTATGCTAAACAGTGTGAGACCTGTGTTGTACATTAATCAAATCTGGTGTAAAAAAGATACTGTTGCAACATTCTAACTTTGTGGTAACTATTTGCCTTCTTATGTGGGCATTATCCCATTGTCTTACTTCAGCCCACTGTCCCTTTGCCCTTAACAGTCTCGCTCCTCTCTATTGGGTGGTGAGAGAAGAGTGTAACTTCTGAATACATGCTCAATAAATCACCCTGCCATCATCGGTCCACCGGACAGTGGCAATGTCAACCCTTCAGCATTAGCTTGGCAGGCAAATACAAACACACACCCTAACATTCGAATGCAGACATACACAAACACACACACACACACACACACACACACACACACACACACACACACACACACACACACACACACACACACACACACACACACACACACACACACACACACACACACACACACACACACACACACACACACACACACACACACACAGCAAAATGAAACAAAACAGACACAGCATCCACGGCAACAGAGGTATCTCCAGGGAGAATGCGGCCGAGGCGAGGCGACAGGACAGATAGTCCCCTTTAGATCAGTGAGTAGGGCCTGAGATTTCAGACCACCACCACACAATGGGCCCAATCGATAACGTCACCAGCTGAAAAATATCCTGCTCTGGGGGAGAGGAAAGATACATGCCCTACTGTAGCCTCTTACAACTATGCATGGGAAATAAGCAACATTATAAACTGGGTGGTTCGAGCCCTGAACGCTAATTGGCTGACAGCCGTGGTATATCAGACCATATACCACGGGTATGACAAAGCTTTAATTTTTACTGCTCTAATTACGTTGGTAACCAGTTTATAATAGCAATGAATCACCTCGGGGGTTTGTGGTATATGGCCAAGTCCGCGATGCGGCGTGCCTAAGAACAGCCCTTAGCCGTGGTATATTGGGTATATACCACACCCCCTCGTGCCATATTGCTGAATTATTCTATGAATCGAAATATACTGTAATTGAATGTTAATAGAACACTCCATCTAGGCAAAACTTTCCAAATATAAATAATTAATTAAAATGATCACAATAAGTGTGAAATAAGCAGCTTTACATGAAGCAACCATAAATTCCCAGGAATTGCTGTGAAACTGAATAAAAGAGGCCTGTAGAAATGTTCTGTCCATATGAAAACATAGCCACCAATCAAACAGGTGTCTAAATGTGACTGGAGGGTGACCTGAGGTGGCTGTAGAGAGTAGTGGCTGAGAACAGAGAGATTTGGTTCTAGCAGGTCCCAGTGAGTCCTCCTCCTATCTCTATTCGGCCCTGTTGTAAATATCCCCACCCCTCCAGGGCTCAATGAAAGAGAGGCAATCGGGGAAACTGCCTTTAATAAAAGCGATCCTAAACTTAACCACAGGTGTCAAGGACAGGAGAGCAATTATACCAATCTACTCCTACCTCTCTCTCTCTCTCTCTCTCTCTCTCTCTCTCTCTCTCTCTCTCTCTCTCTCTCTCTCTCTCTCTCTCTCTCTCTCTCTCTCTCTCTCTCTCTCTCTCTCTCTCTCTCCTCTCCTCTCTCTCATCTCTCTCTCTCTCTCTCTCCTCTCTCTCTCTCTCTCTCTCTCTCCTCTCTCTCTCTCTCTCCTCTCTCTCTCTCTCTCTCTCTCTCTCTCTCTCTCTCTCTCTCTCTCTCTCTCTCTCTCTCTCTCTCTCTCTCTCTCTCTCTCTCTCTCTCTCTCTCTCTGTCTGTCTGTCTGTCTGTGTCTCTGTCTCTCTGTCTCTCTCTCTCATAAAGCTCTGTCTACAGTGTTCAGTGTCTGTGAGCTATTCCATCCCATCAAACATATGGGGCGGCAGGGTAGCCTAGTGGTTAGAGCGTTGGACTAGTAACCGAAAGGTTGCAAGTTCAAATCCCCGAGCTGACAAGGTTACAAATCTGTCGTTCTGCCCCTGAACAGGCAGTTAACCCACTGTTCCTAGGCCGTCATTGAAAATAAGAATTTGTTCTTAACTGACTTGCCTAGTTAAATAAATGTAAAATAAATAAAAAATATACTGTATGAAACCAGGTGTGACCTTGAAATCCAGAAAATGAGAAAGTGGGATAAGCTCTCCCACAAGCATTGTCCATCTTCCCAAACCCAATGAGCCTCAGCACAGCAGGCTGCTCATCTCTCACAGAACACAACACTCTCCAAAAAAGAGAAGTGTGGTCAGCCAGGAGCCCGCTGTTCCTTTGAGCTACAGTTATCTATCAGCTGGTCTGGAGATTGCAATGTTGAACTGAAGGAGCCTGTCCAAACCAGTTCACTAGAAAACAGTGTGTGGAGAGTACTATGCGGAAGAGCCCTCTCTGAATTACTGTACCTTTCAGGCTCCTGCTCAGGTGACTGGGGTTTGCTGTCGATCCCAGGGAAGCTGTTCATATCCACATAGCCATCGTTGTCATTAGAGGGGGCCACCATGCGGTTGGGGTCCTCAAAGAACTCTGTGACAGTCATGGATCTGGTGGGTCTCCCTCCAGGGGGGATCTGGATGTTCTCATAGTCAGAGCTCATAGCTGGGATGTTCTCATAGTCTGATGTGTCTGCATTGGGGAAGGAGATGGAGCGGGGTTTGGTCAGGGGGAGGGGCATGAGGGGGCGACGGGAGCGCTCCTCGAAGGACTCTACCCTGGACACGCCCCTGCTTCCGTAGGCTTTAGGGTCTCCTTTCCTGTGATCTTTGTAGGGCAGGAAGGTTGAGGGCAGGTCTGGAGGGCGCTGCTGGGGCTTTAACATGCGAGACTGGGACTGGGGCTGAGGGGAGCCAGTGCTCCTACGATCTAGGATTCTTGTTGGCCCGTGGTGGCTGGACTCAGAGGAGGAGCGCGAGGAGCGGCTGCTACCATCACCAAAGCCTTTAGTGTCCATTTTCCTCTTGAACTTCAGGGCCAGGAAGCGCTTGAATGAGGACTTCTTCTTCTTGGGCTTGTTGTCTGTGGACTCAGGAGAGACGCTGCCCAGGAGGGATGGGGAGCTTTTAGTGACGGGTCTCTTGGTGATGTAAGCCAATTCAAAGGGAGGTGGAATGTCCACCAGAGAAGGCGTGGAAATGTCGCTGGATGACTGGTGGCTCTGTTGAGAAAAGCTTCCAGAAGAAGTGACAACACATGGCAGACAGAGGGTGTCATCTGTCCTTTTCATCCTGTCTTCCTCCTTCAGCGACTGGTCAGCCTCTGTGTGAGCGCCTGATGACAGTTCTTGACCCTCTACGGAGTATGAGCGTGGGTATAGTAGGAAGCGGCGTGGCTTCAGAGAGGGGATGAGTCTGTTGATCTCAGGCTGCTCAGGACGTACCAGAGGTTCTCCATTTTGGTCTAAGGCCACAGTACAGTAGTCATGAGTACTCTGGTACTCTGATGTCTCCTCAGGAACCGTCTCAGGGACATAACCCGGAACTTTTCCAGAGTAGGAGCGTGACCGCGTCACAATGCTCTTAGAGATAAAGTTCTCCCCATCAGAGTCAAAGCCAGCCTCCTCATAGATGTGCTCCTCACTATCTGAGTTGGAGTCCTCGTAATAAGGCACGATGTGGCCGTCCAGCTCCTCAATGTCCTCCTCGAAGGCCTCTGTGGTGTGGGCGAACACCACCCTGTTGGTGAGCTCCGGGGTACGGGTCCGGTCCAAGTCTGCTGGCACTGTGATGTTACACAGCCTGAGACGGGGCTGGCAGCTGTTCCGCTGGCTGGAGAAAGCCTGCTCACGCTTGGCTGTTCTCTCTCTCATACTCCTCCCTCTGATCTGCTTCCTCTCGGTGTCATCCGTCTCATCATCGTCCCCAATCTCCACATAGTCCTCTGATGAGGCACCCTCCAGATGCTGAAAATCATGGGCCTCTGGGCAGAGGGAGTCATCGATGTCTGCGTATTCATCCATACCCTCCTTAGCTGTTTCTCTGTCTTGTCTGGATTGCTCAGGACTGTCCTGGACCTCACACTCTTCTGAGAGTTTCTGTTTATCCTCTAGCTCTGCCACGTCGTCCGATGACACATAATAAGGCTCTTGGTTAAAGGTGCCTCCTGTGTCCATCTCCCTTGGAGTGTGTGGTTTGTCACCACAGCATGTATCGTCGTGATTCACATCAGGCTCAGCGGTGCGCATCCTGTCAGCAGGCACCGCCTCAATGACAGAGTAAGGCCCAAACATATCCTCAGTGCTGCCAGAGAAACGGAAACGCCCAGAGGGGTCCTTGGTTGCACGCTCGGGCTGCCACACGCCTGTGTCACCGGGCTCACCAGTGTCACATGTGTAAACAGGCTCATCTGAAGGGCCAATCACGTCGTAGGGATACTCCTCACAGACGGGTGCGTGTGTACAGCAGTGTGCTCCCAGTGAGAGAACCTCTGCTTCTTCCTCAGCCTCATCAGTGGGTACCTTGCACTGCAAATATCCACCAGGGGACCTGTCCTCATCTTCAAGCCCACTGTTAGTGTCTGTGGCAGGTTGCCTGGGGAAGTTCCCATGATCATAATCCTCTGTGTCTGGTTCTTTTACATCTTCTTCTGGACATCCAGTAGGCTCCTCGGCTGTTTCAGTCTCTTCAGATAAAATCTGTTCCTCCTCCCTCCGCTTTTTGACACACTCTGCTTCTTCATCCCCTCTCTCACACTCTGAGAGACACTGCATCAAAACATCTTCAGGGTCCACAGATGTGTCATTATTGTCACTCTCAAGGTTCAAGTCATCTGTTTCTTTAGAGTTTTCCTCCTCTACTGCAATGTGAGTATCAGTAGCACTAGTGTTATCCATTGGGGCTGCATCGGGCAACGCCTCTCCCTCTCTCTCTACCTCATCCCCCTTCTCCTCCTGTTCACTCCCCCCTTCATCATCTCTGATGTCATCGAGGTTTTCTTCTGGTTCTGCTTCCTCCTGGTTGTGTTCTGTGGGGTGGGTTACGTGGTCCTTTGCCACCTCCTGGGGGTCCTCAGGTTCCTCCTCTGAGGAGGTCAGGTCTCCATTGCTCAGACCGTGAGGGGGGCACTGCTCCTCCTCTTGCTCTGTCTCAGACAAGGAGGATCTGGGCTTTGGGGCGATGGGAGGTTTGGGACCCCGGGTAGAGGGACAAGGCTTTGGCATCAGTTTGGACTGTACCTTGATCGTTAGGTGACTGCAGATCTTTGGTTGGGGAACTTGGAGTCGCTTCTGTAAATCTGGAAAGAAAAGGAGAGAAAAGTGTGATTAAATTCAGTCCAAATACAATGTTCAACCTCAATAGTAATTGAAGTAGTAGATGAAGTTGCAATACCTACCTAGAATCATATTTCCATAACATATTAAACATTTGGTTGAATTTTGGTTGTATAGATATATAAAAAGCAATCCCTTAGCCTTTGTTTTTATTTGTCAAGAGAAAAACTGCAGATTTGTCTCAAACTCTGTAATATGCAGATGGCTATCTACTGGGAAAACAACAAAGCCATAGGGAACACACTGTAGGAACAATAGTATCTTCCTGACTGGAATATAGAGACGTATTGTTCTACACTTATATGGCATGATCATCATTTAATGTTCATCAATGAATTAATTGATCAAAAAACTACATGCACTGACAGACACAACCCAGTTTTATTGTATTTCACCTATATCAAAGTCCCATGTTTTGAGAATCAGGCACTGCATGCATGTAGCTTACAGTCAAGTCCAGTGTTTTCTAGCTATTTGCTTTCAATAACTAGTACAATTCAAGGATGGAGAACCTGTCAAAGATAGCTGACTGGTTGTGAAATACACCCTTACTTAACAAAACTTACCCCTCGTCTCTTCCTGTAATTTAGTACCTGCCGTGACACACATCTTATTAAACTTTGCGGGTACTATGTTCTCTCACTCCTTGTCCATCTCTCTGCCTC
This sequence comes from Salvelinus fontinalis, assembly GCF_029448725.1. Lineage (NCBI taxonomy): Eukaryota > Metazoa > Chordata > Actinopteri > Salmoniformes > Salmonidae > Salvelinus > Salvelinus fontinalis. The sequence continues at coordinate 49,879,984 of NC_074667.1, read as the reverse complement.
TGCCTGTCTGTCTGTCTGTCTGTCTGTCTGTCTGTCTGTCTGTCTGTCTGTCTGTCTGTCTGTCTGTCTCTGTCTGTCTGTCTGTCTGTCTGTCTGTGTCTCTCTCTCTCTCATTGTTGTTTTCCAACACCACTAACAAACTATTCCAGCAGACTGCCCTTGAAGGACTCCACACAGGAAGTCCATGAGGGAAGGACATTAACAGCACACCCTTACACCTTCATGAACCCTTCTAGGAGTACAAATTCTCACACAAATGGACTTCCTTCTTGTCATTTTTCCCCTGACACACACACACTTTTGCTGAAAAGGTCCTTTCAGTGTGTCAAAGAACAATAAAACGGAGAAAAAACAAACATCCCACTAAGTCTCTCTGCAAACAACAGGATATGAATTATGCAACAAGAATTCAATTAAAACAAATGTTTAAAAAACAAAGGAAAAATAGACACTGGGACCCTGACTGTGCCAAGCTCACATGATATGATCTCAGACTGTGAGGGAATCATGAAATGTCACCCATCAAATAATAACAATAATTCTATAAACTACACAGTAAATAGGCCAATCATCACAGTGCAGTAGAAATTCAGTAGATCTTTGGGTTCACCTCAAAAGTTGAATAAATAATCACATCATCGGTCATACAGTATAACATGCCACATGAATCACTCTATAGGCTGCTGCAGGACATCAGTGATGGCACTGGTGAGTGCCTTCACTACCATTCACTACCCATCACCACCCTTCACTACCCATCACTACCCATCACTACCCTTCACTACCCATCACTACCCTTCACTACCCATCACTACCCTTCACTACCCATCACTATCCTTCACTACCCTTCACTACCCATCACTACTCATTGAATTTTATTCCGCAATAGCTGTTCTCTCACCCAGTGTGATTTGACCCCCTATTAGGCGATCCTCAAAGAAAAAGTAATAAAACATAAATAAAAACGAATCTAAACTGTGTACCTGTTTGGTCTATGATGCTGCAATGATTTTTAAAATTACATTTCATTTATCCAATGCTATTTCAAGTGGTGTAGGAAAAGGTGAATTTGTTGTGAACACAAAATAGAGAAATTCTCTACGTCACGCACACACACTTGGAGCATCCTTTATGTAAATACATTGGGTGGATGAGTAGTCTATAGCAGCCCAATTTTATTGAATGCGCATCGCTACATGAATATTATTACATACAGTACCTGTGTTCATTTTGGGACATCATCCACCATAGCAACATACAGTTATCCATATATTTTTCACAAGCAGGAAACAATCGCCACATGTATCCACAGGTTCTAGAAACTTATCCCTAATTCATGTTGAAAGTATTCAAGTCGTCTAAATTCAAAAGTTCACAACCTTCTCTCGCTGTTTATCCAAGTGTTCGCTACTTGTCGAGGATTTCTCCGTCAAGGTAGCAGCTGTTTGTCCACATAGCTTGCATCCGATGGGCGACTGGTGCGCTCGTGAAGGGAGGTGCTCTCTCGCAGTTCCTGATGAGGAGGAAGGTCTATCGCGCGGACAAGGACCACTGACCAAACCCACTTAATCTACATTTAGATCATTAAAAAGTAGACGTTTCAAATTTCAATAGCTATATACAGTATGTACACCATAAATGAATGCATTAAACTTTGATGTATGTATTTGAGACAGAGTTGGATGCATTAGATGTGTGAGTATACAAGGCTATATGAGGCATTGATTCCATTCACATGAAGTGGATATTTTTGGAATCTGTCGTTTCACAATGTCTCTAATTATTAACTTATTATTAAATAAGAAAACAAACGTTCCTTTTCAATATTGATATCTTTATTGATATTGATATATAATTAATACAAATTGAATTTGAGATAGGTCTGAGAACTCTGTCAGCAAAATCGTTTTCCAATATGTATGAGTCATGATAAGCTTGTGTTGTAAGACCTACTATAATATTCCAGAACACACAGTATTTGTCCCTCAAACATTTCCAGACTACTAGGAACTCTAAAGTTCCCAAAAACAGTTTCTAAAAACAGTTTCTGTAGGACACCAAAAGCTTTCGCTATTGGCCCGGCTTCCTGGCTGGGCATCTGTTGCATGATTGGAGAAAAGCAACCCTTTAAAAACCGCTCTACATAACAGGAAACCGCTCTCCCTGTTTCCCGCACAACAGGCAACCCTTCCTTAGCAACAGATGGACAAGGCTGACAACGTTAACCCCTTAGGCATGCTAATGTCGGCTGAGTGGTGCTGTGTACATTCCTCAAGGCTCAAGGAAAGCCAAACGTTCAGCAACCTCCATCTGGGCTCAAGCATGGGCTGTTCAAGGACACAGAAACATCCCGAGACACAAGGGGAAGCTGGAATAGTCAGCCACCTGGGGCCCCTGTTTTGCCAGCTAACATCGCTGGTTAAACGCCCACAGGTTGGGAGGGTCAAATTTAGCCTCTTTATTCTTTTTTTCTACAAACTAGAAGGTCAGACACTGTAGCTGATCCTCCTTGATATATTACATCAGAGGTGCATGGAGGAAAGTACAATAGAATAATCACCTTTGCTGAATCGCTGGAGAGCACTTCCCACTGGGCACACACTGGTTGAATCAGTGTTGTTTCCACCTCATTTCAATGAAATTACATTGACCCAAAGTGGAATACACATTGAATTGTCATCTGTGCCCAGTGGGTTGGCCTATGGACTGCAGAGGCATGTCATGTGTTACACATTGCAAACTCCCCAATCCAGATGGTGTGGTGCAGAAAGCACTGTGTGTTGCTGATATATTAGGCCACAGTAGGTGATCCAGGTCCTCTAGACTAGACTATCTGAAAAATGGTGGCACCTGCGAAACTATGTGGAGTTTGTATTGTCTTACATAGGCTGATTCACTTTTGCAAAGCCTCAAATGATAATATGACTCATTACACACAGTGTAGTTTTGCATGGAATGGTTAATGTTTTCATGAAATATTAGCCTACTATTCAAGCCAGCCAGGTCAATGGTATGTGTCAGTAGCACATTCACAGCTGCAGTTCCTGCCCTTATGTTCTCCAAATGGCAAATCACCTCTAAAGATAGCACTTTCCCTGTCGTTGGCACAGTCAGTTGTGTTTCTCTTTGGAGAGTGCTGTATTGAGTGCTGTATCTGACCGTTTGGTTTTGACTATTATTTCACAAATCTGTTTTGCTACTGGAGTATGGGTCTTTGTGTAATGTGCCATGATAGATGTGGACAGAAAAGAGAATGCGTTCATGTGTAAATATTCCACCAGATGTAGCATAGACTATAAAAACATGTTTTGGACTGAAGACACATTTCCTGGACTATGAGGGTCTCTGTGTGCAGTGCTCTGTCCCACCACCTGGAACACAGATGGAGCAATAGAGAGAGAAAGGGAGCGGAGACACCAGGAAAAACATGTCAAAGAACAAATCGATCCCCAGCCCCCCCCTCTCCTTTCCCTCCACTGCCCTAGACAGGAAAGAGACCACGGAAAAGGGTCAGCGACTTGTTCCCAGCCCTCTAGACATGTCCAGATGTTTCGTAACACCTGCTCTGCTACCCACTGGACCTGGATGTTCTCAATGTTTTTGTCCCCAGTCAGTAAAGTTGTCAGACATTATTTTTGTAATGAGGCCAATTACTGGAAACCACTGTTTTGGTAGGTATTTATTCACACTCCCAAACATTGCACATTGTGTCCTTACTGTGCGTCACAGACCTATTACCTGTGAAGTTTAATTCAATGGAACGATTAGCCTTGATTACACATTATTTGCAAAGGGTTCTAGTGTAGTGTGTCATTTCAGAGAGCAATCAAGAAGAAATCCTCCTTAAAATGACCTCAACCCCTTTGTAATTAGTCGATGGGAAAGCGTGACACTGAAAGTGTATTGACACATTTTATTGAGGTTTACACACATTAAGTCCCTTGAATATTTGAAGCATGAAAATAAAATGAAAATACGATGAAAATAATAATAATAAACCATTTCAATTAATTTTGGTTGATTGTTTGTAAATGGACTTGCAACAGATGCATACAATGACCCAAATCCTCTGAAGTTGCACAACTGGCCAAAGCGCAGTTGTTTTTCTTTGTAATAAAAGTGAAATAAAAACCCCAGGTGTCAGCAAATGTGTGTATAATACAGTATGCTCTCCCAACAGCACAAACCCAGGACCACTACTCACACCTCCCCAGTAACACAGTCTGGAGCACAGTATTGCTGTAAACAGCTGGATCTGGGAAGTCAGCACTTCATCAAAAACAGCAAAAAAAGGCTCAATTTCCCACAGGCCCAAGAACCTCCGCCGCCAATCAATACAGCCAGCCTGTATTTTTTATTTATTTTATTTATTTCACCTTTATTTAACCAGGTAGGCAAATTGAGAACACGTTCTCATTTACAATTGCGACCTGGCCAAGATAAAGCAAAGCAGTTCGACACATACAACAACACATAGTTACACATGGAGTAAAACAAACATACAGTCAATAATACAGTGAAAATAAGTCTATATACAATATGAGCAAGTGAGGTGAGATAAGGGAGGTGAAGGCAAACAAAATATATATATAAATAAATAAAAAATATATATAAAAAGGCCATGGTGGCGAAGTAAATACAATATAGCAAGTAAAAAAAATAACACTGGAATGGTTGGTTTGCAGTGGAAGAAGGTGCAAAGTAGAGATAGAAATAATGGGGTGCAAAGGAGCAAAATAAATAAATACAGTAGGTAAAGAGGTAGTTGTTTGGGCTAAATTATAGATGGGCTATGTACAGGTGCAGTAATCTATGAGCTGCTCTGACAGCTGGTGCTTAAAGCTAGTGAGGGAGATAAGTGTTTCCAGTTTCAGAGATTTTTGTAGTTCGTTCCAGTCATTGGCAGCAGAGAACTGGAAGGAGAGGCGGCCAAAGGAAGAATTGGTTTTGGGGGTGACCAGAGAGATATACCTGCTGGAGCGCGTGCTACGGGTGGGCGTTGCTATGGTGACCAGCGAGCTGAGATAAGAGGGGACTTTACCTAGCAGGGTCTTGTAGATGACCTGGAGCCAGTGGGTTTGGCGACGAGTGTGAAGCGAGGGCCAGCCAACGAGAGCGTACAGGTCGCAGTGGTGGGTAGTATATGGGGATTTGGTGACAAAACGGATGGCACTGTGATAGACTGCATCCAATTTATTGAGTAGGGTTTTGGAGGCTATTTTGTAAATGACATCACCGAAGTCGAGGATTGGTAGGATGGTCAGTTTTACAAGGGTATGTTTGGCAGCATGAGTGAAGGATGCTTTGTTGCGGAATAGGAAGCCGATTCTAGATTTAACTTTGGATTGGAGATGCTTGATGTGAGTCTGGAAGGAGAGTTTACAGTCTAACCAGACACCTAGGTATTTGTAGTTGTCCACATATTCTAAGTCAGAGCCGTCCAGAGTAGTGATGCTGGACAGGCGGGCAGGTGCAGGCAGCGATCGGTTGAAGAGCATGCATTTAGTTTTACTTGTATTTAAGAGCAATTGGAGGCCACGGAAGGAGAGTTGTATGGCATTGAAGCTCGCCTGGAGGGTTGTTAACACAGTGTCAAGAGAAGGGCCAGAAGTATACAGAATAGTGTCGTCTGCGTAGAGGTGGATCAGAGACTCACCAGCAGCAAGAGCGACATCATTGATGTATACAGAGAAGAGAGTCGGTCCAAGAATTGAACCCTGTGGCACCCCCATAGAGACTGCCAGAGGTCCGGACAACAGACCCTCCGATTTGACACACTGAACTCGATCAGAGAAGTAGTTGGTGAACCAGGCGAGGCAATCATTAGAGAAACCAAGGCTGTCGAGTCTGCCGATGAGGATGTGGTGATTGACAGAGTCAAAAGCCTTGGCCAGGTCAATGAATATGGCTGCACAGTACTGTTTCCTATCGATAGCGGTTAAGATATCGTTTATGACCTTGAGCGTGGCTGAGGTGCACCCATGACCAGCTCTGAAACCAGATTGCATAGCGGAGAAGGTATGGTGGGATTCGAGATGGTCGGTAATCTGTTTGTTGACATGGCTTTCGAAGACCTTAGAAAGGCAGGGTAGGATAGATATAGGTCTGTAGCAGTTTGGGTCTAGAGTGTCTCCCCCTTTGAAGAGGGGGATAACCGCAGCTGCTTTCCAATCTTTGGGAATCTCAGACGACACGAAAGAGAGGTTGAAAAGGCTGGTAATAGGGGTGGCAACAATTTCAGCAGATAGTTTTAGAAAGAAAGGGTCCAGATTATCTAGCCCGGCTGATTTGTAAGGGTCCAGATTTTGCAGCTCTTTCAGAACATCAGCTGACTGTATTTGGGAGAAAGAGAAATGGGGAAGGCTTGGGCGAGTAGCAGAGGGGAGGGCAGTGCTGTTGACCGGGGTAGGGGTAGCCAGGTGGAAAGCATGGCCAGCTGTAGAAAAATGCTTATTGAAATTCTCAATTATAATGGATTTGTCGGTGGTGACAGTATTTCCTATCTTCAGTGCAGTTGGAAGCTGGGAGGAGGTGTTCTTATTCTCCATGGACTTTACAGTGTCCCAGAACTTTTTTGAGTTTGTGTTGCAGGAAGCAAATTTCTGCTTGAAAAAGCTAGCCTTGGCTTTTCTAACTGCCTGTGTATATTGGTTTCTAGCTTCCCTGAAAAGTTGCATATCACGGGGGCTGTTCGATGCTAATGCAGAACGCCATAGGATGTTTTTCTGTTGGTTAAGGGCAGTCAGGTCAGGAGAGAACCAAGGGCTATATCTGTTCCTGGTTCTAAATTTCTTGAATGGGGCATACTTATTCAAGATGGTGAGGAAGGCATTTTTAAAAAATATCCAGGCATCCTCTACTGACGGGATGAGATCAATATCCTTCCAGGATACATCGGCCAGGTCGATCAGAAAGGCCTGCTCGCTGAAGTGTTTCAGGGAGCGTTTGATAGTGATGAGTGGAGGTTGTTTGACCGCTGACCCATTACGGATGCAGGCAATGAGGCAGTGATCGCTGAGATCTTGGTTGAAAACAGCAGAGGTGTATTTGGAGGGCAAGTTGGTTAGGATGATATCTATGAGGGTGCCCGTGTTTACGGAATTGGGGTGGTACCTGGTAGATTCATTGATAATTTGTGTGAGATTGAGGGCATCAAGCTTAGATTGTAGGATGGCTGGGGTGTTAAGCATGTTCCAATTTAGGTCGCCTAGCAGCACGAGCTCTGAAGATAGATGGGGGGCAATCAGTTCACATATGGTGTCCAGAGCACAGCTGGGGGCAGAGGGTGGTCTATAGCAGGCGGCAACGGTGAGAGACTTGTTTTTAGAGAGGTGGATTTTTAAAAGTAGAAGTTCAAATTGTTTGGGAACAGACCTGGATAGTAAAACAGAACTCTGCAGGCAATCCTTGCAGTAGATTGCAACACCGCCCCCTTTGGCCGTTCTATCTTGTCTGAAAATCTTGTAGTTAGGGATGAAAATGTCAGAATTTTTGGTGGTCTTCCTAAGCCAGGATTCAGACACGGCTAAAACATCTGGGTTGGCAGAGTGTGCTAAAGCAGTGAACAAAACAAACTTAGGGAGGAGGCTTCTAATGTTAACATGCATGAAACCAAGGCTATTACGGTTACAGAAGTCATCAAAAGAGAGCGCCTGGGGAATAGGAGTGGAGCTAGGTACTGCAGGGCCTAGATTCACCTCTACATCACCAGAGGAACAGAGGAGGAGTAGGATAAGGGTACGGCTAAAAGCTATGAGAATTGGTCGTTTGGAACGTCTAGAACAGAGAGTAAAAGGAAGTTTCTGGGGGCGATAAAATAGCTTCAAGGAATAATGTACAGACAAACGTATGGTAGGATGTGAATACAGTGGAGGTAAACCTAGGTAATGGGTGATGATGAGAGAGATATAGTCTCTAGAAACATCATTGAAACCAGGTGATGTCATCGCATATGTGGGTGGTGGAACTGAGAGGTTGGATATATAGTGAGCAGGGCTAGTGGCTCTACAGTGAAATAAGCCAATAAACACTAACCAGAACAGCAATGGACAAGGCATATTTACATTAAGGACAGACATGCTTAATCGAGTGATCATAAGGGTCCAGTGAGTAGAGGTTGGTTGGGGGCACGGCGATCCAGACAGCTGGCCGGGTAGCTGGCTATCGGTAGCAAGATAACATAGGATGGAGGTCTGTTTTTATTTTTTCATTTTTTATTTTTTTGTCACCTCGTTCGTTTCCGTCGGTAGATTAGTGGGGTTCCGTGTGGTAGAGGGGATCGAGCCAATTGGCAAAATAGATATAGTGACCCAGGAAAAAAAATAAAAAAAATAAAAAAATAAATAAAAAAATTGTCCGGTATATTTATTTAGATAGCAGCCGATAAGACAGCTAATAATTAGCAGATGGGTATTCAGAAACGTCGCAATGGAAAAGCCTGTTGAAACCACCTCGGACAATTACGTCGGCAGACCAGTCGTGATGGATCGGCGGGGCTCCGTGTCGGCAATAAAGGGTCCAGTCCAATTGGCAAAAGAGGTATTGTAGCCAAATAATTCGCTGGTAGGCCTCTTCGGCTAGCCGGCAGATGGGCCTAGCTCGAGGCTAGCTCAAGGCTAACTGGTGCTTGTTTCGGGACAGAGGTATTAGCCAGTAGTAGCCACCTGGTTGCAGCTAGCTAGCGACGATGATCCGGTGTAATTGTCCAGAGCTTGCGTCAGGAATCCGGTGATGTGGTAGAGAAAAAGCAGTCCTATATTCTCTGGGTTGATATCGCGCCTGCAGACTGGCAGGTATTTGCCCGAGCTGAAGCTGGCTGGTGTCCGAGTTAAGGGTGAAGACCGCAGCAGTGGCTAACTGACTACTAGCTAGTGGCTAGTTATCTGGCTAGCTTCTGAATTGGGGTTACGGTTCTAAAGTATAAAAAATAGCAGATCCGTACCACATTGGGTGAGGCGGGTTGCGGGAATGTATATTCAGTTCCAAGATGGAAAGTGAAATTAAAATATATACGAAATGTATACAAAAAATACGAGGACTATTTACGCGGGACAAGACGGGACAAGACAAGACAAACACACGTCCGACTGCTACGCCTCACCTAGGTCACCGAAACCAACCTCGATTTGATAATACACATTGCTACAGCCTTGTGCCTGGTTCTTTTATTTACTGCACTGTAACATATGTTTGTATTCCTACTCTATATTAGTCTTGTGAAGAGTTTTCCCTTCTGCATTTATTATTACTAAGTGCTTTGCTTGAAAGGTTTTTACATTGTCTCATTATTTGCAACTTGTCTGTAATGATATCTCTGTAATGTTTGTGTACAATGAAAAAGGTTAAACCTATGAATGAAGAATGAAGTGCTTCTCTAGCTTTGTTTAGTTAATAACAAGGTATTATATGTGTCTGTATAAAAGGGCAGTACAATGGCTGTTAATTAGCCGAGAGCCTGAAAAATAACAGTCTGATAACAGACTGATTTGTTATTCTACTTTCTCTATTCATAGAGAGACAATCCTCCAAGCTTGACTGTAAAAACAACCATTTATAAGGCTCAAACCCCCCCAATAAGCATTGTAAAAAGAGTTGTGCATGGCTTTTAAAATGAAGCACAATGGTACAGTCAAAACATTAGCCGATAGCCTTTAGTGCTATAGATTTATGAGCACTCTAAAGGTATATCCTTTTGAGAGAGTGCCGGGTTTGTGCACTCTTTTATGGCTTTATATTTCCTCATTCTGTGTGATATGTTTTTGTTTATCATGGTAATAGGACTGAACAGTTACGGTATGTCCCATAGTTCTGCCCATGATATAGTGTGAAATCCTTAGTTGTGTTATCAAGCTCATTATAAACTGGGTGGTTTGAGCCCTGAATGCTGATTGGTTGAAAGCCGTGGTATATCAGACCACAAGTATTCCACGGGTATGACAAAACATGTATTTTTACTCTTCTAATTACGTTGATAACCAGTTTATAATAGCAATAAGGAACCTCAGGGGGTTGTGATATATGGCCAATATACGGCTAAGGGCTGTATCCAGGCACTCCACGTTGTGTCATGATTAAGAACAGCCATTAGCTGTGGTACAGTATATATGCCATATACCACCTCCCCTTGTGCCTAATTGCTTAATTATAGCTTGTGGTTCGAAGGTATTTTTCTGTAGGGCCTGAAGGAAATAATAGGGTCATGAATTAAAACATTCCCTTGCCTGGATTTAGGCCTACTCTTCCTGTGGACTGTGATCGTTCAGCCAAAGGAGACTGAGAAGATGCAGATACTACTCTAGATAAATACATATATTTGGCAACACTACATTGCATAGGCATTGTTCATGTGTAACTATATGGGAATAAGTTATGCGATTACGTTGCATCAGGATATCACAAAAAAATGACAGTAACAGTAGATATTTTCCCTAAAGAAGTGGAAAGTCGATTCAGATGTTTATGCAACATAAACATTCAGTGTACCAAAAATAACTCAAACCTCATAATATATCATTATGTGGGCCTAGGTTACGTAATCTACCCTCTATAGCGAAGAAAAATGTATTTGTAAGTCGCTCTGGATAAGAGCGTCTGCTAAATGACTTAAATGTAAATGTAAATGTAGTGCGTTGGAAAAAAGCGCAAGCATAAGAAAGAAAACATACGTTGGGGGTTCTCACATGCATGGACAATGCACCTTTCATCATGCTGCCTGTGTGTAGATATGAGGGAGTTCTGTGATGTCAACTGGCTAATGGTTTGCTCAGGCAGGGGAGATAGGCCACTACAAAACACAGATGGTTGTTGTTTTGGTTTATTCCGCCAGACCTGCGTGACATTTACACAAAGCGGTCTCTTATCCCCACCCCCCTCCCAAAAACAATGCTTCTTGGCAGCTCAGACAGAGCACTTCCTTCTTGCTCAGGGCTGTCTGATATGGCAATATCAGTAGCTCCACTTTTTTATCCTCTTCCTTTGATTTTGATTAATTAAATATTTTGGATGGACAGGAAATTATAAATCAAGGTCAAAATAACATTAGTGTTAGACTGTATAATACGAGAGCGCCGGACTACAAGTTATGCATACTCAGCATTCACAGCTGACACTCAAAGTGTCTCCACCTATCCTACACATAGTGCCCCATTGTATCAGCTGCTCTCTAAAGTCATTTTTAATGAATGCCATAGAGTATTTGAAGTCAGTTTTGACAATAGTACACATTCAAAATGTCACCTGTCGGGTGTAAACGGTGTATGCAAGTTCTCCTGCCCTGAATGATAGCCAGTGAATGACAGCCAGTTAATGACAGCCAGTGAATGACAACCAGCTCTCATTAGGAGACAGATATGGGACGTCAGACCATTCAACTGTCAATCTGCTCTGCTTGTTGTTTACTATCCTGACAGGAGCCTACATGGGGCTTCATGAGTCAGTCCAGTTCTATAACAGCTGCCAGTGGTACACCTACTGTACAGTACAGTAAGTGTCCTTGAAGCTAGAATCCTTAGTTGCTAAACCCATATTTGGACTTATAAATGTATAGTACACTGCTCAAAAAAATAAAGGGAACACTTAAACAACACAATGTAACTCCAAGTCAATCACACTTCTGTGAAATCAAAAGCAACACTGATTGACAATAAATTTCACATGCTGTTGTGCAAATGGAATAGACAAAAGGTGGAAATTATAGGCAATTAGCAAGACACCCCCAATAAAGGAGTGATTCTGCAGGTGGTGACCACAGACCACTTCTCAGTTCCTATGCTTCCTGGCTGATGTTTTGGTCACTTTTGAATGCTGGCGGTGCTCTCACTCTAGTGGTAGCATGAGACGGAGTCTACAACCCACACAAGTGGCTCAGGTAGTGCAGTTCATCCAGGATGGCACATCAATGCGAGCTGTGGCAAAAAGGTTTGCTGTGTCTGTCAGCGTAGTGTCCAGAGCATGGAGGCGCTACCAGGAGACAGGCCAGTACATCAGGAGACGTGGAGGAGGCCGTAGGAGGGCAACAACCCAGCAGCAGGACCGCTACCTCTGCCTCTTGTAGAGGAGAAGCCCGTGGGATCCTCTGCTGAGGTCCTCTGAGGTACTGCTAAGACTGCGTGGAGCATAGTGTGTCATCCATAGTCAGATCTCTCAATGCATCTGTTCTGCTCTCCACACGCACAAACCCACACACACACATATCTTTTGTGAGGGTTGTTTGTGGTCAAGGCTTTGCTTGGATGGTCTTAGCAGGAGCTCTCCTTCATTCACATGCACAGGACGCCCCAGCCCAGGGGATGGAGGGAGGAAGCTGGAATGGCATATTCAGTGTTCATTTCGGGGAAATATGTATGGGACGTTTTGGGAGGTTTTGTGCGTGATTGCATTTTTTAATAACCATGTACGCAATAAACGTTGGTTGTGCCAATTACGCTGCATGGGACATCAGGAAAAGGACATAGGATGAAAGAGGGAATTTCAAATAGGATGTTTTGTGACATAATTTCTCTGCATCTTTGTCCTGCAACCTCCATATCAACTGATGTCTATCACTCTGGGCACCTGAACTGTGATGGATTTGCTGTTGCCATGGCAACACAGGGGTCAAATAGGTCTGTTTTTAATACAATGATACCTCCTCCAAATGTCACTAATCACTATCTTGGTAAACAGTTGACGGCTGATAATTTGTCCCTTTATTCTCAGGTTTTAAATGAAAACCTCATGTGAATCTTTCCTTTTCTCTAGGGTCAAACTCCCCTTCCTCATCCATCTTTTTGTGATCTCAGTCGTTATTGCCAAGACAGGGGCTCACTCTTGACAAGGATGATGGATATGTTGTGTCATCGTCACTATTATATGGATCCATTGTTGAGGCGCCATTGCAGTAAATGAGAGATTAAACCTCAACTATCTGGGGCACTTTACCTTAAGTGGGCAATAAAGATGAATAGCTCTTGAAAAAGGGTTGTGGAAAGTGCAAAGTGTGTATAGTGTCTGTCTGTCTGTCTGTCTGTCTGTCTGTCTGTCTGTCTGTCTGTCTGTCTGTCTGTCTGTCTGTCTGTCTGTCTGTCTGTCTGTCTGTCTGTCTGTCTGTCTGTCTGTCTGTCTGTCTGTCTGCCTGCCTGCCTGCCTGCCTGCCTGCCTGTCTGTCTGTCTGTCTGTCTGTCTGTCTGTCTGTCTGTCTGTCTGTCTGTCTGTCTGTATGTCTGTCTGTCTGTCTGTCTGTCTGTCTGTCTGTCTGTCTGTCTGTCTGTCTGTCTGTCTGTCTGTCTGTCTGTCTGTCTGTCTGTCTGTCTGTCTGTCTGTCTGTCTGTCTGTCTGTCTGTGTTTTAAGTGTCTTTTAATTTCCCTGTAACAACATTAAGTGGCACATGAAGGTGAGACTCAGCTGTGGTCGGAGCTGGAGCAGCAGACAGCATGCCTTTGGCCATGGCAAAAACACGCACACACACGCATGCACACGCACACATGGCAGTTTCCACAACCCTTTTTCAAAAGCTACACTATGATCAGAGCCAGCTGCAGACAATGATCAGCTAGGAGGAAATCAGATGTAAAATTTTTTGATGCCATATTTACCATTATATAAAATACTGTATATGAAGAAGCAAATCCACCAACAGGTTTCTGTGCCGGTGTCCACAACCAATAAACAAAGCATACCGACTTCTGGCACTTCAATATCATGTTTTCTTTCTTCAAAACCACTATAAATAGACTAAGTCAATCTTGACAAACAGAAAATACATACCTCCCTATCTTGTAGGCCTACCCAATATCGAAGGCTTGGCAATCTCTGATTGTCAACTTTTTGGTGTTTTGTAACAGATGTATTTTTGCATGCATCAAATGGCCGCTGCACAGTTTGGATTGATTGATTGATTTATGTGTCATTCAAAATTCAAAATTAAAATACACACAGTACAAAGATTTTTAAAAGTGACAAGGATTGCACAATTAAGTCGGGGACTTATTTCCATTGTGGTCCCTATGTTTAACATAAATACATATATAATCACACAGATGCAGACACATTATAGAGATACATTAGAGAGATACAGACCCAAAAAATATACTGTTTACACATTAGCCAGCTTTTGACATTATCTTTTAAAGTGGTTATGGTTGGTATGGTTTTGAGTTGCTGTGATAGTTTGTCTCACTCTGCAGCTCAAGTAGGCTATATAAAAATGTGTTCCTACCAGATAGACTCTTACATTTAAAACAGTGAATATTAGAGTCCCTGGCATTATGCTGGTGGACATCTCTAACAAATGGAAAATGGTTTGATAGGTACCTGGGGGCTGAGTTCGTGGTAATTCTGTAGACCAGACCAATTAATTAATACTACACCGAACAAAATAATTAATACTAAACCGAACACAAATATAAATGGAACATGTAACAGTTTCAAAGATTTTACCGAGTTACAGTTCATATAAGGAAATCAGTCAATTTAAATACATTCATTAGGTCTTAATCTATGGATTTCACATGACTGGGAATACAGATATGTATCTGTTGGTCACAGATATCTTTCAAAAAAAGGTAGGAGTGTGGATCAGAAAACCAGTCAGTAGCTGGTGTGACCATAATTTGCCTCAAGCAGCGCGACACATCTCCTTCACATAGAGTTTATCAGGCTGTTGATTGTGGCCTGTGGAATGTTGCCCCACTCTTCTTCACCGCTGTGTGAAGTTGCTGGAAATTGGTAAGAACTGGAACACGCTGTCGCACACGTTGATTCAGAGCACCCCAAACATGCTCAATGGGTGACATGTCTGGTGAGTATACAGGCCTCTAAAAGAACATTGGAGGCAGCTTATGGTAGAGAAATGAACATTCTATTCTCTGGCAACAGTTCTGGTGGACATTCCTGCATAACAATTGCACTAGTGACTAGTGATACCTTTATTAAATAAATGTATAAAATGTATTAAAGTGGCCAGAGATTTGAGTCTGTATGTTGGCAGCAGCCACTCTATGTTAGTGATGGCTGTTTAACAGTCAGATGGCCTTGAGATAGAAGCTGTTTTTCAGTCTCTCGTTCCCAGCTTTGATGCACCTGTACTGACCTCGCCTTCTGGATGATAACGGGGTGAACAGGCAGTGGCTCGGGTGGTTGTTGTCCTTCATGATCTTTTTGGCCTTCCTGTGACATCGGCGTACAGGTGCACGTACAGGTGCACGTGTAGGTGTCCTTTGTGACCGCATATAAAGATCGCACTACCCTCTGGAGAGCCTTGCGGTTGTGGGCGGAGCAGTTTCTGTACCAGGCGGTGATACAGCCCGACAGGATACTTTCGATTGTGCATCTGTAAATGTTTGTGTGTGTTTTAGGTGACAAGCCAAATTTCTTCAGCCTCCTGAGGTTGAAGAGGCGCTGTTGCGCTTTCTTCACCACGCTGTCTGTGTGGGTGGACCATTTCAGTTTGTCCGTGATGTGTACGCCGAGGAACTTAAAACTTGACACCTTCTTCACTACTGTCCCGTCGATGTGGATGGGGGGATGCTCTCTCTGCAGTTTCTTGAGGTACACGAACTATGTGAATATTCTAAAATCGGCATAAAAAACATGTTCAAATTTTCCCATCAGAGTTGTGTTTCCATCAAATTGACTTGTTGCAGATAAAAGTCTGTGAGTACACAGTATAGTGGACATAAAAATTAATTTTTGGGTTAAATTCCCCATGTACAGTACCAAATAAAAAATACAAGCTAAATGGGTTTCCATAGCATTTTCCACTCTTGGCCTACTGATGCTTTTGCCACAAAAATGTCTGCATAGGTTTGCACAGGCCACGTTATTATAGGACTACTTGGGAGAATGATGATCTGCAACAGACAGCGCACCTCAGTATCAGAAGTAAAAATATAGCCAGACTGGCCTGCTACTGTTTCTTTCAAAACTGTCCAGAGTAGACCCACAATAGATCCAAATGGAATGAAACATTCAAATCACAGAACTTTTGCACAGTTATTCCAATGACATTTCACTGCAGCCTAGAGTAGAATTTTGTACTCACTTTAAAACAATAATGCAATTATTCATTGCATTGTGGTGTTGTAGGCTAGTCTATGTAGGATCATTGTATTATCCCTACACAAGATCAATAGGGGAGCTTGTTGAGCTGCGTGTCTCATGTCTTCACTGTCCTTCCATGGGAATGATGCACATGGCCTGTCTGCTGCCTATCAGCTATTCCTATTTGTTCTTGCGGATTCAAACTGACAATGTATGCTTTTATGTGTGGTATGATTGCTAGTTAGCCTATTGCAGATCTGGACAAACAATACACCTACCCCTATTTTTGCTGTGAATGGTGGATAGAGGGCAGGATAGAGAGTTAAACTGGTAGACTAGATTGACCTGAGGTATAGTCAAGCATTAACCTTTCTGAACCACCCATCCCGGATAATTGTCATCAGAAACGCTGACTAGCATAGCCTAGCCTAGCGCCACAGGTATATAATATAATATAATTTCATGAAATCACAAGTGCAATATTGCAAAACACAGCTTAGCCTTTTGTTAATCCATCTGTCGTCTCAGATTTTGAAATTATGCTTTGCAGCGAAAGCAATACAAGCGCTTGTGTAAGTTTATCGATCGCTCGACAAAACAATAAGGACACCTAGCATCAGGTAACTTGGTCACGAAAATCAGAAAAGCAATCAAATTAATCGTTTACCTTTGATGATCTTCGGATGTTTTCACTCACGAGACTCCCAGTTAGACAACAAATGTTCCTTTTGTTCCATAAAGATATTTTTTATATCCAAATACCTCCGTTAGTTTGATGCGTTATGCCCAGGAATCCACCGGAAAGAGGACTCGCGACAACGCCGACAAAAATTCCAAATTATATCCATAATGTCCACAGAAACATGTCAAACGATTTTTATAATCCATCTTCAGGGTGTTTTTCAAATATCTATTAGATAATATATCACCCTGGACAGTTGGCTTTTCACTAGGACAGGGAGGAACAATGGCCGCCTTTCTCTGTTACGTAGAACTCACTCTGAGAGCCCCCACCTATCCACTTACGCAATGTGCCCTTTCACGCTCATTCTTCAAAATAAAAGCCTGAAACTATGTCTAAAGGCTGTTGACACCTTATGGAAGCCATAGAAAAAGAAGTCTGGTTGATATCCCTTTCAATGGGCAATAGGGATGCATAGGAACAGAGAGGTTTCAAAAACAGGGTCACTTCCTGATTGGATTTTCCCCAGGTTTTAGCCTGCAATATCAGTTCTGTTTAACTCATAGACAAAACATTTACAGTTTTGGAAACTTCAGAGTGTTTTCTATCCTAATCTGACACTTATATGCATATTCTAGTTTCGGGGGCTGAGAATTAGGCAGTTTCAAATGGGTACATTTTTTAGCCAAAAACAAAAATGTCGCCCCCTAGTCTTAATTAAGGCCGAGGGAGTGTGGTATATGGCCAATATACCACGGCTAAGGGCTGTTCTTATGCACAATGCAATGCGGAGTGCCTGGATACAGCCCTTAGCCGTGGTATATTGGCCATATACAAAAAAAAACAGAGGTGACTTATTGCTATTATAAACTGGTTACCAATGTAATTACAGCAGTAAACATAAATGTTTTGTCATACCCGTGTAATCCAGTCTGATATACTACGGCTGTCAGTGTCACGCCCTGACCATAGAGAGCCCTTGGTTCTCTATGGTGTAGTAGGTCAGGGCGTGACTAGGGGGTGATCTAGTAAATCTATTTCTATGTTGGTGCTAATGTGGTTCCCAATTAGAGGCAGCTGTTTATCGTTGCCTCTGATTGGGGATCATATTTAGGTAGCTATTTCCCCACCTGTGTTTTGTGGGATATTGATTGTTTGTTAGTGTGTTTGGGCACTACGTCCTCACGGTCTTTGTAAGTTTTGCTATTTTGTTTTGTTAGTTTCACTGAAATAAATATGTGGAACTATACTCACGCTGCGTCTTGGTCCGCTCATTTCCAAGATCGTGACAGAATATCCCACCAACAAAGGACCAAGCAGCGTGAAAATGAGGTAAGGAGGTTTTGGACTTGGGAGGAAATGAGAGGACACGAGACCCTTACTTGGAGGGAGTCGCCGAGAGGTACGGAGGGACAGCGACGACGCCGGGTCACCGGCGACAGAAGCTCCAAGATCTTTTTTTTTGGGGGGGGGGGGGGGGGGCACATGGAGCTGGCGGTCTAGCAGCGGAGAGTGCCAGAGCCTGTTTGGGAGTCGGAGGAGGAATTTGATGAAAGATTCCGGAGAGAGGTGGTAGCGATGAGACTGCTCCAGCACAAGCGTGCTGAAGTGCGTGTCACCAGTCCGGTGCCACCTGTGCCGGCTCCACGCATCTGGCCTCCAGTGCACCTCCCCAGTCCGGTACGTCCTGTGCCAGCTTCCCGCACTCGCCCTGAAGTGCGTGTTACTAGGCCTCCAGTGCGCATTCACAGTCCAGAGCTTCCGGCAACGGTTCACAGTCCAGAGCTTCCGGCAACGGTTCACAGTCCAGAGCCTCCGGCGACGGTCAACAGTCTGGAACCTCCTGCGACGGTCCACAGTCCGATACCTCCTGCGAACTTAACTCACGCTGCGCCTTGGTCCGCTCATTTCCAAGATCGTGACAGTCAGCCAATCAGCATTCAGGGCTTGAAACACCCAGTTTATAATAAAAGTTAGCAGATGGAAAAGCATAGTGCATAAGGGAAGTACCAAAACACCTTGATACGGGGGAGGCGCATGCAAGCAGATGAGGAAATGTGGCTAGCATGGAAGAAATGATATAGTAAAACCTGCAAAAGAGATAATGTAAAGCTGGGAAAAAACACACTACCATCCCCTGTGCCGAATAACAAACCACACAAACCTCCCCTATTTTGGATCCCCGCCATCTGTCCCTTATTTCATTCAGATCCCATTTGTCACCCCAGTGACACCCAATTCCCTTAGACCCCAGAGCACTGTTGAAATGTATCTGACTGTTATTGAGTAATACGTCAAATCAAATCACATTTTATTTATTTGTCACATGCGCCAAATACAACAGGTGTAGACCTTACCATGAAATGCTTACTGACAAATGTGGTGGTAAAGTGAGAAAAATTCACTCAAACAATCTGGCAGACCGAAGAGATTTACTCAAATGGCATCCCCATTCATGAGCTGTGGTATTAAGTATTCTGTCATGAAACATAATTGTTATGGCAGCCACCTTTCTCTTCTGGAGTGGCATTCATAGTCTTAAAAAAGCTATGGTGGATTGACCTTGACATTGTTACCACAAGATCTCAACATTGTGGCAAGATTAGACAAGACAAACAGAGATTCTCAGGTTCTACTGAAGTGGACAGGCAGACCGAACAGGCACACACTCATGTGCGCGCACACACACGCACGCACGCCCGCACGCAAACACAAACACACAAGCCTGGTATCAACTGATAAGCGGCTGTATGATATGCATCAAGGTATTGAAGCAGTGGACTCATAAGTCAATACATTGTATTCAAGGCAAAAAACATTTGGTGATAAAGCTGCAATGGATAAATTGGTGAAAGACTCAGACAGACAGGCAGGCAGGCAGACAGACAGACATATAAACTCAGACATGTCTCTCTCTCTCACTCATTCTCTAATCTCCCCCTCTCACTCTCTCTCAAAAGTGTACCAGATTGAAGCTTATCAATGAAATCATGTCGACCACACATACTGTATATGCGCACACACTCATTGTGAGGGTGGAGGCGAGTGTATGGCATTTTCAAACCTTTACTCTGAGGGCTCTTGAGAAATTGTAGAAAGAGCAGGTACACTTTTAAATGTTTCAGCAGCTTGCTGAACCCCATTATTTCTTGACCTCTTCCCGAAAATGTCTGCTTGTGATTTATGTAGCACTAATAACAACCACTAACCGCTTATGATCAAATGGTGCAGTGTGAAGATGTAGAGATCTCTATACTATATGAGTGATCATAAAGAATGAGCAAGTGAGGACAATCTTCAGAGATTGTGCTACTGCACAATGGAATGTATTCATGGAGGCCAAGGGAAGCCAAGCTCCCCAAACAATTGACCAAGAAAAATAACTAATAAAAATGATCTTTAGTCTCTCTGTGTTTTCATAACTTTCCTTCAATTCGAAAGAGGCTGAAGGTACGGTATCTCACCGGAGGAAGCATACGAGCAAGCGAACAGCACCCCTCTGTCTTTGTATGTGTAGACATCTAACTGATGCTGTCTGGTCATAAAGAGTATGACATTGTTGCGACCCGTAGCATTGAATACAAGGGAAGCCAGCGAGCATTTGTCCTCCCTTGATAAAAAAATAAAATAAATAATAGCCAATCAGCGTTGAGCTGGCGCACCAAAACAAAAAGTGTCAAAGGAAGCCAGTTTGGATTTGGCTTCACTCCTATCACATCGCATCAAAGGAAATACGTAATTAACAGAAACAACTTCAATTGTTGCTTTTTGTTGTGGTGTTGTCCTCCGGTGGCTAGCTAGCTAGCTAAAATCATCCCTTTCCTAAATTAGCTATGGATGGAGATCCGGATTTGGACTTGTGGTTTTACTTAATTCTCAGTACTGGCCAATGACTTTAACGGCGATTCTGATCCAAGCATAAATTCATACATTGTGCCCCTGGACTGAGAAGATGGAAGTTAAGTATGTAGCTAGATGTAGAAGGCTAATGTTAACTAGCTAACGTTGTCCATGAAAGGAAGTTAGGCTAGCGAGCAAGCATTTTAGTCAGCTTGCCTAAGGACAGCAAAAAATAAAAGCGTCCACTGTATGACAGAGTGATAGACCGTTTAATCAAAATGAAAGAGGGGACGATGGCATTGGCATTTCTCTACATGTAGGGTGAGTCAACAGGTTTTTTCTACTTGTGCAAATGCATGCACACAAACACACAAATCAGAAACATGGACAGCCACATCATATTTAGCTTATGTTGATTGGACTAAATAGTTCTCGTATCTTTTAGTTGTCACTGTATTAGACGAAGCATTGGTGATTTGATAATGTAATGTTGTAGGTCATGTAACTGTTTGTTACATACAAAATGCTTTGTGGACTTCACCAGACAGAGGTTGCTCTCCAGTTTTGTGATGACACAATGGTGTGTCTTCTTATTGTCTTAGCCGTAGGCCTATATATCACTGTCGCAAGGCATATGAACTAACAGGTTATAGAGCAAACAATGCAATTATCACAACACATAGGTTGTAATATGGATTTTTCCCCCTGGCTTGGCTTCCCCAGTGATTTTATCCATGCACCGCTACTGCTGTTACATCTGATACAGGTTCTCCCAGGAGGGAATGTGGTCCATTCTACTACAGCAGATTTAATGAGTCCTATTATGAGTTTGTGTTAACACAGACGTGAATGGGCCATACAATATAAAACACCATCCTCGGGGCAAACTTACCATTGAACTCCTCTTCTCCTCAGGTTGAACATAATATGCTATGTGCTTATTAAGCTATACAAACGTTTTCTCCGGTTGTTATATAAGTTTCAGAATCCCCCCCCCCCCTCTTGCTGATGGGGGATGGCCTGTGCTCATGCATATCTGCACTTTTCCTTACTGTGGTAAGGTGATGAGGTGAGGAGGGACACAGGCGAAGGAACATACTTCCAAAATGCTGCTATTGCTGTGGAGAAATGAGAAGTAATATGCATGGAGTGACTTTATCGAAGTGTTCCTGGCCTCAGCAGAAAGTGAGATGTGACAGACAGAAATGAAGCGGTGGTGGGAGGTGAGATGGAACAGGAGACGTTTCACTGAGATTCCACAGCAGGGGGCTAATTAAGGCATCCATGGGCAACAGCACAGTACAATCAGCAGTACATACAACAGGGAGTAGACAGGGAGTAGAATAGCCAATATAGGTGCAATATGGCCTCCCGAGTGCCGCAGTGGTATAAGGCACTGCATCGCAGTTGCTAGCTGTGCCACTAGAGCCCAGGCTCTGTCGCAGCCGGCCGCAACCGGGAGACCCATGGGGCGGCGCACAATTGACCCAGCATCGTCTGGGTTAGGGGAGGGTTTGGCCGGCAGGGATGTCCTTGTCCAGTTGTGCTCTAGCGACTCCTGTTGCGGGCCGGGTGAATGCACACTGACACGGTCGCCAGGTGAACGGTGTTTCATCCTACACATTGGTGTGGCTGGCTTCCGGGTTAAGCGAGCAGTGTGTCAAGAAGCAGTGCGGCTTGGTTGGGTCGCGTTTCAGAGGACGCATGGCTCTCGACCTATGCCTCTCCCGAGTCCGTACGGGAGTGGCAGCGATGAGTCAAGACTAAGTACCAATTGGATACCACAAAAAAAGAGTAAAGTTAAAAATATATATATATTCTAATTATAAAAAGGTGCAATATGCGGGAATCGCTCCGCCATTGCCTGGTTGCTACAATTCTAATGGTTCAGCTAATTTCAGTTTTGTGTAAAAAAACAAGCAGTGTATAGAGTCATTGTACCATCTAAACCTCTAAATGTATTGCAGAGCTTTGATAGGAATTCAAATCAAGGATACATTATTCATCAATCCTATAACAAAACAGAGCAATGAAGACCACAGTGCTGAGATGTTTCACAAAAGAAACTCAAGTAAGATCCTACAGCACTAGACCTTCTGACCCATTAAAACATGCTTTTTCTTCCTTAGAGGACAGGACTGAGCTCCCTCAGTCACCTGTCTCATCTGATATGAGCATCCATTACTGCAAGGATGTCACGCCCTGGCCTTAGTATTCTTTGTTTTCTTTATTATTTTAGTTAGGTCAGGGTGTGACATGGGGAATGTTTGTGTTTTGTTGGTTTTGGGTGTTTTTATGGTAAAGGGGTTGTTGGGTATAGTATATGGGTTTGTGTGGAGTACATGTGTCTAGTGTTGTCTATGTATGTTTAGTTGTCTAGGAGAGTCTATGGTTACCTGAATGAGTTCCCAATTAGAGACAGCTGATTTCGGTTGTCTCTGATTGGGAGCCTTATTTAGGGTAGCCATAGGCTCTCATTGGTTGTGAGTAGTTGTCTATGTCAGAACGTTTGTAGCCTGTTGTATGTGCACGACGTTTATTAGCTTCACGATCGTTTGTTGTTTTGTTAGTTTGTATTAAGTGTTTCGTGTTTATTTTTCGTCATCTTTAAAAATAAAAGAAGATGGCTTATTTTCCTAAAGCTGCGTTTTGGTCCATCAATCCTCCACACGATCGTGACAAAGGAACAATGGGAGAGAGCCTCCATAAAGCTCCAGCCCAACCTGATTATGATAACGACAGCAAATACATATTCCATAGCATGTTCACGTGAAACACTTTTCTCAATGCTCCAATGCTCCAAACAACTAAGCAATACATGAATAGAAATCATTACATCAACGTATATTTACTTTAGAAGATGGGTTGACTTTTTGTGTTGTGTTTGTGTTGATATAAAAAGGTCCATCCTTTGATTCATATTGTAGGCTAAGTCTGAGATTTTTTTGATTCACACTTAGACTACCGTATTTCAACAACACCCTACTTATTCTCCCCTCAGCGCTTTTCTTGTTAACCGATGCAATTAACAGACCACTTAGCTAAACATCGACCTGTTAGTAGATATTTTACACATCATTCTTAATGACTAGCCCAGAAAGTGTCTTCAGGCAGTTTAATTTAATTGTCCCGCCATTCAAAGTGACACCAGAGATTCCATGCTCACCACTTAGTACATAGAGTAATACCGTGACTAAAATGTTTTACTGCCTCAGTATGAACATGTTTTCTACCTAAAACACCCTATTTTCTGACATTTAACTCTTTTACTCTGTCATCTCTTTCTTTTACTGATGATATCTTTAATCTAATCTTTAATCTAATCTTTAAGTCTTTAATAAGTATAAGTCTTTAATAATACTTGTTTGTTACAAAGACCTATTATGTATTATTCATAGGTGACAGTGAGATGTGAAGTAATGAACACTTTTACGGTCAGAATTGGTAATGATGGTAAGTGAGTTGAGAGATGATGGGAAGTGAGTTAATGGTAAGTGAACTGAGAGAAGCTGTGTAATAACTAAGGGCTGGTTTACATCCTATTGAAGGCCATTAAATGTGATTGCGTCATCTAATGCTGAAGACAGCGCCAGGCTGCCAGCCATGCCAGGCATAAATCCCAAGCTCTCCTTTGAGTCATTGAGTTTTCATGTAAACAGTCCCAGCACAAAAGGCTAAGTGATCTAATGTATGTGATATGTTAAATATGTTAAAATGTGTGTTCAGTGATGCAGTGTCCCCAGAGACTCATTGTATCCCTCTGTGGCAGAGCGCAGGAAAAGGATTTGATTTACTTTCTGCCCTGATTAGCAACTCTCTCTTTCTCTTTCTTCTCCCATCTCTTGCTACTCTTTCCGTCCTTTTATTGCTGTTACCTATAGGCTCAACTACCTCTTAACAAACCTACCATGCTATTTCTGAAATAACTTTTGGCAAGAACAATGGAAGTGCTATAGCTTCTACATTTAAAATCAAATCAAATGTTATTTGTCACATGCATTTCAAACAACAAGTGTAGCACAGTGCAGAGTTAAAGATAAAGATAGTGAAAAAATAAACAAAATATAAATATTGGGGGGGTTCCAATGCCTTGCAAAGAATGGAGCCTGTTGGCAGATGGTGTAAAAATAAAGAAAAATCAGACATTGAATATCCCTTTGAGCATAGTATTAATTACACTTAATTACCCTTGACGGTGTATCAATACACCCAGTCACCACAAAGATACAGGCGTCCTTCCTAACTCAGTTGCCAGAGAGGGAGGAAACCGCTCAGGGATTTCACCATGAGGCCAATGGTGACTTTAAAACAGTTACATAGTTTAATGGCTGTGATGGGAGAAAACTAGGGATGGATCAACAATATTGTAGTTACTCCACAATACTAACTTAATTGACAGAGTTAAAAGAAGGAAGCCTGTACAGAATATAAAATGTTCCAAAACATGCATCCTGTTCGCAACAAGGCACTAAAGTAAAACTGCTAAAAATATATGGCAAAGAAATGAACTTTATGTCCTGAAAACAACGTGTCATGTTTGGGGAAAATCTTAACACAACATATCACTGATGTATTGTTGTCTCTACCTTCTTGCCCTTTGTGCTGTTGTCTGTGCTCAATAATGTTTGTACCCTATTTTGTGCTGCTACCATGTTGAGCTGCTGCCATGTTGTGTTGCTACCATGTTGTAGTCATGTTGTGTTGCTACCATGCTGTGTTGGTATGTGTTGCTGCCATGCTATGTTGTCATCTTAGGTCTCTCTTTATGTAGTGTTGTCTCTCTTGTCGTGATGTGTGTTTTGTCCTTTTGCCTTTTTGTTTTTGGAGGCCTTTTTCCTTTTGGTAGGCCGTCATTGTAAATAAGAATTTGTTCTTAGCTGACTTGCCAAGTTTAATAAAGGTTAAATATATATATATATTTTTTAAATAACTCAGAACCAGTCTTCACATTTTCAAGCATGGTGGTGGCTGCATCATGTTATGGGTGTTCTTGTCATTGTCAATGACTAGGGAGTTGTTTTTTGGAGATAAAAATAAATGGAATCGAGCTAAGCACTGGCAAATTCCTAGAGGAAAACCTGGTTCAGTCTGCTTTCCAAAAGACACTGGAAGACAAATTCAGCATCTTTCAACATAAAACACAAGGCCAAATAAACACTGGAGTTGCCTTCAAGACGACGTGGAATGTTCCTGAGAGGCCAAGTCACAGTTTTGATTTACATCTGCAAGAAAATCTATGGCAAGACCTGAAAATGGTTGTCTAGCAATGATCAACAACCAATTTGACAGAGCTTGAAGAATTTTCAAAGATAAAATGGGGAAATGTTGCACAATCCGGGTGTAGACTCACAGCTCTAATTGCTGCCAAAGGTGATTCTAACATGTATTGACTCAGGGGGTTGAATACTTAACTAAATCAAGATATATTAGTCTTTTATTTCTCGTGATTTTTTTTTTTACATGCTATAATTCTTTTCCACTTTGACATTAGAGTATTTTGTATAGATCGTTGACCAAAAAAGGACATCGTTGACCAAAAAATTACCCCTCTCCCCCTTCGATGAGACAGAGGGGAGGGATGGGCCTGGAAACAGGAGACAAAGGGCTGTGAGACATGGGTTTGACTCTGGACACATGAAAGGTGGGATGTATACGAAGGGTATGGGGCAACAGAAGACGAACAGCAGAGGGGCTAATCATTTTGGAGATGGAAAATGGGCCGATAAACCGGGGGGAGAGTTTGTGGGATTCCACCCGGAGGGGCAGATCCTGGGTGGATAGCAATACCTTCTGCACGAGACGATCCCGGGGAGCCGGGGTCCGATGGCGATCTGCTTGTCGTCGGTACCTGGAGGTGGTCTTGAGTAGGGCCCACTGTGCTCTCCTCCAGGTACGATGACAGCGGTGGACAAACATCTGGGCAGAAGGTATTTCCCGAACTCCTCTTCCAGCTCAGGGAAGAGCGGGGACTGATACCCCAGGGAACACTCAAAAGGTGATAGGCCCATGGGAGGGAAAGTGCTGCGGGCGTATTCGACCCACACCAGCTGCTGGCTCCACGTGAGGGTGAGGGTGCAGAACACCTTCCAGAACCGGGATGAGAATTGAGGTCCCCGGTCGGAGACCATGTCATTGGGCACTCCATGGATCGGGAAGACATGCTGCACCATGAGCTGTGCCGTCTCCTTGGCCGAGGGTAGTTTGGGTCAAGGAATGAAGTGGGTGGCTTTTGAAAACACCAGAGTCAGGATGGCAGTGTTGCCCTCAGACGGAGGGAGAACCGTGATGAAATCCAGGTATATGTGGGACCAGGGACGGTGAGGGACAGACAGTGGTTGCAGAAGACCAGCAGGAGCTCGCCGAGTAATCTTGTTCTGAGCACAGACCGTGCAGGCAGCAACAAATGGGGTGACATCCGGAACCATAGTCGGTCCACACAATGAACGGATGTTCCACCCCTTCCAGCCAGCGCCTCCATTTCTCCAACGCCATCTTCTCCAATGCCAACTTCACCGCGAGAAGTTCTAGATTCCACACATCATAGTTCCTCTCCATGGCGGTGAGGCGGTGAGAAAAGAAGGCGCAGGTATGCAGCTTAAGGTCCAGGGCAGAATGTTGGGACAGGACAGCCCCTACTCCGACATTCGAAGCATCCCCCACGAACTGACAGGAAGGGTCAGGATGAACCAAGATGGGAGCAGTGATGAACCGCTGTCACCTTCCAGTGATCCATTTGGACACTCTCAGCAGAGATGATGTAACCCAGAAAGGGGATGGTGGAGCGATGGCCGCTGGCCGTGTTGAAGGCGGTCTTCCACTCGCCCCCCTCTCGTATCCGCACCAGGTGGTAGCGTTCCGTAGATCTAGCTTGAAAAACAAAGTGGCCCCCTAGAGCTGCTTGAAGGCCGAGGAAATGAGTGGTAGCGGTTAATGGTTCTTAACAGTAATGTCATTGAGTCCCCGGTAGTCAATGTCCTTTTTCTCCATTGAGAACCCTGCGCTGGCGGCAGAGGAAGAGGGACGGATAAATCCTGCAGCTAGGGAGTCCCCAATGTAGGTCTCCATAGCATTGATCTCCGGTCCCAACAGAGAGAACAGATGTCACCAGGGCATCTTGGTGCTAGGGAGAAGGTCAATCCCACAGTCATAGGGTCCGTCCGGCAGAATCGAAGTGGCCCAGGCCTTGCTGAACACCTCCCAGAGGTCCTGGTACTCCACGGGGATGGAGGAGAGGTCCGGGGCAGGTTGCGCAGTCTTCAGACAATGGTCGTGGCAGAATGGACTACAGCTCATGATGGCACCCGTAGACCAGTTGATGAGGGGATTGTGTCGCTGGAGCCAGGAGAATCCCAAAACCACGGGAATCTGAGGAGACTGGTAAGCAAATTGGAGTGGGTCTAGTGTGACAGGTAAGGTGGAGGTGATATTATCCTTGACTAGTCTCTCAAAGCACTTCATGATGACAGAAGTGAGTGCTACAGGGTGAGAGTCATTTATTTCAGTTACCTTTCCATTCTTGGGAACAGGGACAATGGTGGCCATCTTGAAGCATGTGGGGAGCAGCAGACTGGGATAGGGAGAGATTGAATATGTCCGTAAAAACACCAGTTAGCTGGTCTGCGCATGCTCTGAGAACGAGCATACACTACCGTTCAAAAGTTTGGGGTCACTTGTGTCGTGTCTGAGCCGTTGAATTGCGACTCCACTTTGTCTCTAAACTGACGTTTCGCCTGTTTGATTGCCTTACAGAGGGAATTACCAATCTGTTTGTATTCTGCCATATTCTCAGTCACCTTGCCATGGTTAAATGCGGTGGTTCGTGCTTTCAGTTTAGCACGAATGCTGCCATCTATCCACGGTTTCTGGTAGGGTAGGTTTTAATAGTCACAGTAGGTACAACATCTCCTATACACTACTTGATAAACTCAGTAACCGGTGTACACGTCAATATTATTCTCCAAAGCTACCCGTAACATATCCCAGTCCGCATGATCAAAACAATCTTGAAGCGTGGAATCCGATTGGTCAGACCAGCGTTGAATAGTCCTTAGCACGGGTACTTCCTGTTTGATTTTCTGCCTAAAGGATTAGAGGAGCAAAATGGATTCGTGGTCAGATTTGCTGAAAGGAGGGCGGGGAGGGCCTTGTATGCATCCCGGAAGTTGGAGTAGCAATGGTCGAGTGTTTTTCCAGCGCGAGTGCTACAGTCGATATGCTGATAGAATTTAGGTAGCCTTTTCCTCAAATTTGCTTTGTTAAAATCCCCCTCTACTATAAATGCAGCCTCGGGATATATGGTTTCCAGTTTGAATAAAGTCCAATCAAGTTCCTTGAGGGCCGTTGTGGTATCGGGGGGAATATACACGGCTGTGACAATAACCAAAGAGAATTCTCTTGGGAGACAATACGGTCGGCATTTCATTGTGAGGTATACTAGTTCGGGTGAACAAAAGGAGTTGCGTTCCTGCATGTTATTATAATTACACCATGAGTCATTAATCGTGAAACATACCCTTCTTCTTCCCGGAGAGATGGGGGAAAATCCAGATAGCTGGACTGACTCTGACAGCATATCCCGGGAGAGCCATGTTTCCCTGAAACAGAGTATGTTACAATCCCTGATGTCTCTCTGGAAAGAAACCCTTGCCCTGATCTCGTCAACCTTGTTATCCAGGGACTGAACATTAGTGAGTAATATACTCGGAAGCAGTGGGTGGTGTGCGCGCGCCTAAGTCTGACTAGAAGACCGCTCCGACGAGCTCTTCTCCGCCGGCGTTGTTTTGGGTCGGCCTCTGGAATCAGTTCAATGTCCCTGGGTAGTGCAAACAAAGGATCCGCTTTGAGGAAGTCGTATTCCTGGTCATAATGCTGGTAATACTGGTGAGTTACCGTCGTTCTGATAGCCAATAGTTCTTCCCGGCTGTATGTAATAATACATAACATTTTCTGTGCTAACAATGTAAGAAATAATACATTAAAAAACGAAATATTGCAAAGTTTCCTACTAGAAGCGAACACTTAAGAGAAGGCTACTCTAGCTCTAGCATCCTAGTAATCCCACTGAAATGTATGAGCTGTCATACTCCCCTATCTGTCCATCTCCAGTCTCATACCAATTCGTCTGGACTATGAAACTGTGTTCAGGCTGGGACTGGACATCAACATCATCGTAAAAACAGTGAATGGATGGTTTTGTGAGTCGGCTGAGAGGATCATCTAAGTGAGGGTGTCATATTGATCTACCTTTCATCCAGACTAATGTTAAATCCCCAGGTATACAGTGGTAATTGAAAACTTCACACATATAATCCCATGTGGAATGTGACCAGAATCTACATGGGATGTGGGAAATGTTGGATGATTCTTAGGAGTTATTCAGTTGTGCTTTAGAAGTGTACTTAGTGGAAAGCCATTTTATTTCCACAAATCAGACAAACTTTTATCAGTGAAATATTTTAGCTGTGTAATGCTCATCGTTGGAATGAGAAGAGGAGGACCAATGCGCAGCGTGGTAAGTATCAATTTTAATAAGAATACTTGAACAATGAACAAAAACAATAAACTGACAAACGACCGAGACAGTTCCGTATGGTGAAACACAGACACAGAAAATAACCACCAACAAAACACAAAGAAAAACAGGCTACCTAAATATGGCTCCCAATCAGAGACAACGACTGACACCTGCCTCTGATTGGGAACCATACTAGGCCAAACACAGAAATAGACAACCTAGACATACAACATAGAATGCCCACCCACATCACACCCTGACCAAACAAAACATAGAAACATACAAAGCAAACTATGGTCAGGGCGTGACAAGCTGTTAATTTATGTGGATGATCATTTATGTTACTCTGTTGTGGTAATGATGATCACTTAGAGAGCCATTATATGCTAAAGAGTACTAAAGGATTCAGCTGAATCTGATCTCCCTCTCTTTCTGTTATTCCTTCCATTTTGTTGCAGCTGTTATTATGAAGAAGACTGTGCAGAACAAGTAAATGCTCTTCTCCTCTCTCTTTTGTTGCTGAGGGGCTGTTTTCTATTTTAACACCTGCTGGCAGTGAGACCAGTACCATTTTACTATGATCATCAGTATGATGGCATCAAGAAAATGTCACATTATAAAAATAAATAATGACCATCTATTCACTAGAGTATCATAGCCACATTCAATGAGAATAGATAAGTATGTTTGTGCTTAGTTTTCCATATTGTCTCATTTCCACACTGTTATAATGATGCATTGCTTTATCACATAATGATAAGATAGCTCATAGACTTATGGCAATGTGAATGGGCAGAAGCCCAAAGGGTTCATGTTCTTAATTCAATTGATTGGTTGCAGTACAACAATGAGAAATAATTGAGGAGCACTTAGTACCTTTTCTTTTTTGGAACGCTATAGAGCTCTACAGGTATGTGTACACCACAGGTGTTATGTTGAAGTAGCAGTAAATTCCTATTCCAGCTGTAGATCCTCTCTAATGAGTGGCTGTAGAAACGTGATCTCCCCTGCTATAGTCTAGGTAATATGGTCATATCAGGCCCAGCATGTCCCACCCTCTCAGTAAACACAGGCCCAGGATTTACTCTCTTTATTACCTAAGCAGAGGGTTTAATTTCCTGGCCATTTGGGTCTGTTAGAGGTACAGGCAGGCGTGTGTCAGGACTGGCAATTACTCAGGGTGATGCAGGGAGACAGTGATACACAGCAACAACATTACCCAGTAGCGGTGCGTGGGTAAAAATCACTGGGGAAGCCAAGACAGAAAGAAAAGACATATTACAACCTATGTGTTGTGATAATTGCATTGTTTGCTCTATAACCTGTTAGTTCATATGCCACTGTGATATATAGGCCTAAGGCCCAGACAATAAGAAGACAACAGTCACACAGTGGCAGAATAAATTCAACCAGAAATTTGTTTAATCACAAAACCGGAGGACAACATCTGCCGGACTACTAAACAACTATTGGTTTAGAACCACGGAGATTTACCGCAAGTCACAAAGAAAACAGGAGCTGCCTCCACTATTCAAGCACCATTTCAACTTCAACATTTCAAAAACATGGTGACTCAACCTACTTGTAGAAAAATGCCAATGCCATCCTCCTCGCTTTCATTTTGATGAAACGGTCTATGACGCAGTCATACAGTACACGCTTTTATTTTTTGTTGTCCTAGGCTACCTGGCTAAAATGCTTGCTCACTAGCCTAACTTTCTTTCATGGGCAATGTTAGTTAGTCAACATTAGCCTTCTACATCTAGCTACATATTGAACATCCATCCTCTCAGTCCAATGACGCAATGTAATTTACGGTTGGATTACAATTACCGTTATAATCATTGGCCAGTACGGAGAATTAAGTAAAACCACAAGTTGTTTCTGTCGATTATGTATTTCTCAGTGATAGGAGTGACGCCAAATCCAAACTGACTCCCCTTGACACTTTTTTTTGGTCCGCCAGGACCATTCACAATTGAGCTCACTCAGTTTAGCTCAATGATGATTGGCTAATATTTTATACTTTTTTTGCATTCAATGCTATGGGCGGCAACAATGTCATATGCTTTATGACCAGACAACATCAGATAGATGACCTAGACATAAAAAGACAGATGGCCGATGTTTCCCTCGCTTGAATGCTTTCTCCGGTGAGATACATTCAGCTTCTTGGGAATTATGTTTTTTTGGTCATTTTTTTGAGGAAGCCTAGTTTCCCTTGGCATCCATGAATACAAGCATGTCATTACCACAGGCAGGAGACAGACTACCCCTCCTGACTCCCGGTACTGGCTACATGTGATTAGGACCAGGCTGAACTGGCAGGGGTGGAGAGAGTATAGAAGTGTGTGTGTGTGTGTATACAGTGAGCTCCAAAAGTATTGCAATTTTCCTTACAAACACATTCTATCATCACATAGCATATAAAATCAAAAGTCAAATCAAATCAAATTGTATTGGTTACATACACATGGTTAGCAGATGTTAATGCGAGTGTAGCGAAATGCTTGTTCTTCTAGTTCCGACCGTGCAGTAATATCTAACAAGTAATCTAACAATTTCACAACAACTACTTTATACACACAACTGTAAAGGAATGAGTAAGAATATGTACATATAAATATATGGATGAGCGATGGCCGAACGGCATAGGCAAGATGCAGTAGATGGTATAGAGTACAGCATATACATATGAGATGAGTAATATCGGGTATGTAAACATTATATAAAGTGGCATTGTTTAAAGTGACTAGTGATACATTTATTACATCCAATTTTTTATTAATAAAGTTACTAGAGAACTGAGTCAGTATGTTGGTAGCAGCCACTCAATGTTAGTGATGGCTGTTTAACAGTCTGATGGCCTTGAGTTTGTGATGGCCACTCCAATACCATGACTTTATTGTCCTTAGGCCATTTTTGCCACAACTTTGGAAGTATGTTTGGGGTCATTGTCCATTTGAAAGACCCATTTGCGAACAAGCTTTAACTTCCTGACTGATGTCTTGAGATGTTGCTTCAATATATCCACATAATTTTCCTTCCACTTGATGCCATCTATTATGTGAAGTGCACCAGTCCCTCCTGCAGCAAAGCACCCCAACAACATGATGCTGTCACCCCCGTGCTTCACGGTTGGGATGGTGTTCTTCGGCTTGCAAGCCTCCGCCGTTTTCCTCCAAACATAATGATGGTCATTAAGGCCAAACAGTTCTATTTTTGTTTCATCAGACCAATAAGTTCGATATTTATCCCCATGTGAAATTGCAAACCGTAGTCTGGCTTTTTTATGGCGGTTTTGGAGAAGTGATGCTTCCTTGCTGAGCGGCCTTTCAGATTATGTCGATATAGGACTTGCTTTACTGTGGATATAGATATTTTTGTACCTGTTTCCTCCAGCACCTTTACAAGGTCCTTTACTGTTGTTCTGGGATTGATTTGCACTTTTCGCACCAAAGTACGTTCATCTCTAGGAGACAGAACGCGTCAACTTCCTGAGCGGTATGAAGGCTGCGTGGTCCCATTGTGTTTATACTTGCGTACATTTGTTTGTACACATGAACGGGGTACCTTCAGGCATTTGGAAATTGCTCCCAAGGATGAACCAGACTTGTGGAGTTCTACAATTTTCTTCTAAGGTCTTACATCACCGATGCACTTGCTAATAAACTCGCTCACAGAATCAGCGTATACATCAATGTTGTTGTCTGAGGCTATCCGGGACATATCCCAGTTCCTGTGATCGAAACAATCTTGAAGCGTGGAATCAGATTGGTCGGACCAGCATTGAACAGACCTGAGCACGGGCATTTGCCTGTTTAAGTTTCTGTCTATAGGCTGGGAGCAACAAAATGGAGTCATGGTCAGATTGGCCGAAAGGAGGGCGAGGGAGGGCTTTGTATGCGTCGCGGAAGTTAGAGAAGCAATGATCCAGAATTTTGCAAGCCCGGGTCGCGCATTCGTTATGCTGAGAAAATTTAGGGAGCCTTGTTTTCAGATTAGCCTTGTTAAAATCCCCAGCTACAAAATGCAGCCTCAGGATATGTGGTTTCCAGTTTACATCAAGTTTCCAGTTTACATGAGTCCAATGAAGTTCTTTCAGGGCTGTCTATATGTCTGCTTGGGGGGATATACACAACTGTGATTATAATTGAAGAGAATTCTCTTGGTAGATAATGCGGTCGGCATTTGATTGTAAGGAATTCTAGGTCAGGTGAACAAAAGGACTTGAGTTCCTGCATGTTGCTATGATCACACCACGACTCGTTAATCATAAGGCATACACCCCGCCCTTCTCCTTACCAGAGAGATGTTTGTTTCTTTTCGGCGCGATGCGTGAAGAAACCAGGTGGCTGTACCGACTCTGATAACGTATCCGAGCCATGTTTCCATGAAACAGAGAATGTTACAATCTCTGATGTCTCTCTGGAAGGCAACCCTTGCTCGAATTTCGTCTACCTTGTTGTCAAGAGACTGGACATTGGCGAGTAGTATACTCTGGAGTGGTGAGCGATGTGCCCGTCTACGGAGCCTGACCAGAAGACCACTCCGTCTGTCCCTTCTGTGGCGCCTTTGTTTTGGGCGCCTACTGGGTTCCGATCCATTATCTTGGGTGGCGGTCCAAACAGAGGATCCGCTTCGGGAAAGTTGTATTCCTGGTCGTAATGTTGGTAAGTTGACGTTGCTCTTATATCCAATAGTTCTTCCTGGCTGTATGTAATAAGACTTAAGATTTCCTGGGGTAACAGTGTAAGAAATAATACATAAAAAACTAAATACTGCATAGTTTCCTAAGAATGCGAAGCGAGGCGACCATCTCTGTCGGCGCCATCACGAAATTCATGTACATATATTATTGAAGTTAACAGAGCCTCCGATCATAGAAAATGAACCAAATAGGACGTAAAAACATTGTTGAAAAAGTTCAAAACCTTTGTTGCTTTCTCTTACATGTAAAGCATTAGCAACCTAGCGAACCACCATTATAAAAGGAGAAAAAACCAACCAGTTTTTCACTCAGTTAAAAATCACCAAACTCATAGACTATGTAGTTAATCATGTTATCTCAATATTTCATGACTCATATTGTACTTTTGTACATTACATAACTGAATTAACAGGGTGGAATGATGAGAAGGAGAAAAGTTAGTAGTGTTCAGTATCAGGCATTCTCCAAGATTGAAGAAGAAACATCCAAGACCTCACGATCCCACTAACTCTCCTCATTGACTTCACAGCTCCCCCTAGCGACATTAACCATACACATTACTTTCAACGCAAATACCTGGGAGACCTCGAAAATTATACAAGAGCTCTTTCTTTGCTGCACTTGCCCATATTGACATGTCAAATAGTCTTATTTAACGTGTATCTTTTTTGACACGCAAAGACCAAGGGCAAGGTCAACGACAATAAATACACAGCCATTCTAAATGATCACCTTCAACCGATGAATAATTGAATAATTTCTGTCCTGATATGATGGTATTTTCCAGGATGACAATGCTCCCTTACACGGGGCACCAATGGT
Source organism: Salvelinus fontinalis (assembly GCF_029448725.1). NCBI lineage: Eukaryota > Metazoa > Chordata > Actinopteri > Salmoniformes > Salmonidae > Salvelinus > Salvelinus fontinalis. Next base: position 49,844,397 of record NC_074667.1, on the reverse strand, counting down.
CACTGAATGGTTTGATTAGCATGGAAATGATATCAACCATATGCCATGGCCGTCTCAATCACCAGATTTTAACCCAATTGAACACCTATGGGAGATAAGGGAGCTGTGCCTGAGACAAGTGCTCAGCATATGTGGGAACTCCTTCAAGATTGTTGGAAAAGCATTCCAGGTGAAGCTGGTTGAGAGAATGGCAAGTGTGTGCAAAGCTGTCATCAAGGCAAAGTGTGGCTATTTGAAGATTCTCAAATATAAAATATATTTTGATTTGTTTAACACTTTGTTGGTTACTACATGATTCCATATGTGTAATTTCATAGTTTTGATGTCTTCACTATTATTCTACAATGTAGAAAATAGTAAAAAAGAAAGAAAGAAAAACCCTTGAATGAGTAGGTGTTTTGACCGGTAGTGTATATTGTTAGAGCAGAGAGACAGGCTGAGTGCCCCACACTGTATCTGTATCCCTGAACCAACACAGGGCCTCCAGCACTCCCCCGGCTTGGCCACCCCCTTCTCAGTCATGTCCTCAGCAGAGAGGAAGGATATACCCCACTTCCTAGAGCTCCACCCTGCCCAAGCCAAGCGTACCGAGAGGAAAGAGGAGGGAATAAAAATGTGGGCCAGAAAGACTCCCCAGGGGATTAACCTGAGGGTGGGAACAGACAAACATGTGCTGAGCACAGTGGATCCACCAGTCCAAAGCCCCTTCACTGCAAACATGATGGAATGCGGCCTCTGTCTGTTATGGTTCATTAGCCTATATACAGTAGTTCCATAATAGTTCCCCTTTGCCCACCATTGCAGTGGTAGGCCTACCTGACAATGTTGTATAATTAAAAATATGAACTGTCCATAGCTTACTAAATTCCAGGTTATTTTTGTTGCTCAGCAGATGTCATTCTATATTAGAGAAATATAAGATATGGCTGGACAGGAAGTATACCGAGGAGGACAGGAAATAGGAAGCTCAAGCAGGAATAACAGGGTTGAAATAGCCTGAGAATAAATTTCCATTCCTCTGTCTTAAGACTTTTGTAGTAATATTCCTGTGCTGTCATTGAAAGACACAGCCTTTGATTATCTGTCAGAAGCAGTGACTGATAGGAAATATCCAATACAGTGATACAGATCAGCACCGAGTAGACACCGAACCACAGCTCTCTGTCTAGAGGTACATAGGGACTGATACATCTTTGTACAACACTATGTGTGAATAATATACAGGTAACCAACAAAATAATGGAAACACTTGAGTAAATGAGGGATATAAAGTATATTGAAAGCAGGTGCTTCTACACAGGTGTGGTTCCTGAGTTAATTAAGCAATTAACATCCCATCATGCTTAGGGTCATGTATAAAAATGCTGGGCAGATCATTATTTTGTCTACCATGGCTATGCCCCCAGAAGATGACAATGCCCCATCCACAGGGCACGAGTGGTCCCTGAATGGTTTGATAAACATGAAAACAATGTAAACCATTTGCCATGGCCTTAATCACCAGATCTCAACCCGATTGAACACCTATGTGAGATTCTTGAGAGGCACCCGAGACAGCGTTTTCAACCACCATCAACAAAACACCAAATTATGGAATTTCTTGTGGAAGAATGGTGTCACACCCCTCCAAGAGTTACAGACACTATAATCTATGCCAGGGTGCATTGAAGCTGTTCTGGCTCGTAGTGGCCCAACACCCTATTAAGACACTTTATGTTGGTGTTTCCTATATTTTGGCAGTGACCTGTATAATGCATGATTATAAGTCCCAAAAACAGATTTTCAACCCAATTAGTTGGTGAATGCTCTACTGTACTATGTCAAGCATAAACATTGTTAGATGACAGAAGAAATTACCTTGCAGTAATTCAAAAACATTCTACGATCAAAAGTTCCTATATTTTCCATTGCTTATTCAACATGAATATGCCGTGTTTGGGCAATTAGTAACACTGGGATCAATGCGTCTCTGATGTGTCTCAGATTAAGCCAATACCACAGTGGCAGGGCCTCTCCTCCATCTTAGAAAAACTCCTGGGGACAACAGCGGGAAAAAACATGTGAGGCAAGGTCAGTGCAAGTCCTCCACCCCTCCTGGCAGGAAGTACAGAGCACAAATTGCCTGTATGTGGGGCCCTGCCCATCAGAAAGAGGAAGTACAAAGTGCAAACCAGCTACGACGTCCCACCCAGCCCTCACAACAGAAAGACAGCAGAATCCAGAAGATGTTTTATTGAACTCTGTGGTTGTTTTTTAAAGACTGATTAAGACTCGTCTATGTATTACAGCTTGACTGATACCATTATGATGATGACAATCCCAATGCTGGCACAGTGTCAGTTGTTAAAGGCATAAAGTAAGGGTCAATTAAATTCAAAGAATTTTGGAGATTAAACTGTACATGGACATGAGCTATTGCACAAGTTGGAAGATAGAGAGTTGAATGAACACCCCTCAAATCTATTTATGTGTAGCCATCTGTACTCAGTCATTTGACATTAAATGATCCTCTTTTCTTACATATGTATTTACTTCCACCACTTCATTCACATCTAGGGACTCTTGACTCTTCCACTCTGTCAACCTGATGACATAAAGACAAACTGGAGCTCACAGACCTGAACTATCAAAACACACAAAATGCATTTTCACAGCAGATAAGAAATATTTACTGAGCTTCTGAGACACAATGACCACACTCCAGGCAATTTCAGCTTTAAAGTAAACACATCCATCACATATGAAATAATTTAATAAGTGTCTATTAAAGGGGGATGTTTTCTGCTTTAATACAAAATGAGTGATGGAAGGAGTACATTTCCTTATTAATTTATTCAGACACACTTGCCAAGTTATGGGATTTATATTATAGTAAGGAGATACACACATGCACACTACACACACATATGCACAACTCAACACAGTGTTTTTGTTGAGTGCATATAGGGATAGTATGATGATGTTCTGAATAGCATAGATAAATCACAGGAACCTTAATCAAACTACTAAGGCGGAGAGAGTAATCAATCACTTACAGCACAACAACACTCTGGGTAGGTCCCTCCATCCACTACTCTCCTCTTCCTGATAGTACTGCTCAGACCATAGAGACACATCATCATTACTACCATCACCAGTAGAGTAAGCATACTTTGACTTCTTCGAGCTAGGGGGCAGTATTCGGAAGTTTGGATGAATGAGGGGCCCAAAGTAAACTGCCTGTTACTCATGCATATAATTGGTAGTATTGGATAGAAAACACTCTAAAGTTTCCAAAACTGTTAAAATAATGTCTGTGAGTATAACAGAACTGATATGGCAGGCAAAAACCCGAGGACAATCCATCCAGAATTTTTTTTCCAGCTCACCCCTGATTACTATGGCTGTCAATGGGAATATAAAAGGAATACCTCCCAGATTGCAGTTCCTGGGGCTTCCACTACATGCCAGCAGTCTTTAGAAAGAGTTTCAGGCTTGTTTTTTGAAAAATAAGCTAGAATCTGTAGTTTTTCTAAGTGGCAACCATTTTGGCTGTAGTGTTTGTAGCACGTTCCGGTGAGGGCGCACACTTGGTTATTCATCTCCGGTTATGAATATACTATTCTCCGCCTTAAATTTTATAGTTTATTTACATATTAGGGTACCTGAGGATTGATTAGGAACATTGTTTGACTTGTTTGGACCAAGTGTATTGGTAACGTTTGGGATTCATTTTGTATGCATTTTGAACGAGGGGAAACAGGTGGATTATTGAATGAAGCGTGCCAACAAAACAGACTTTTTTGGGATATAAAGAAGGACTATATCGAACAAAACAACCATTTGTGATGTAGCTCGGACCATTTTGATTGCAAACAGAGGAAGATCTTCAAAGGTAAGTGATTTATTTTATCGCTATTTCTGAGTTTCGTGATGCATCTGCTTGGTTGGAAAATGTTTTTAATGCTTTTGTATGCGGGGTGCTTACCTCAGATAATCGCATGGTATGCTTTCGCCGTAAAGCCTTTTTGAAATCTGACAAAGCGGCTGGATTAACAAGAAGTTAAGCTTTTAACCGATGTATAACACTTGTATTTTCATGAATGTTTAATATTACGAATTTTGTATTTTTGAATGTCGCGCTCTGCAATTTCACCGGATGTTGTCGAGGCCGGGCGCTAGAGGTACACCTTTCCAATGCCAGAGAAGCCGGTGTTTGGAGGATATATTGGCAGGGGTGTTGTTAGGCCCGAGACGAAGTTGATATATCCTCCAAACACCGGCTTCGAGGGCATTATCACTTTTATACAACGGGTTGCCAACATATTCAAATGATGATTTACATATTTTCATTAAAAAAGTTATTTTGATACATTTATTCATACTATTTAATCCTTCCACAAGATATAGTCCTGACAGAAATATAGGGTTGCTATCCAAGCCGGCTGGTCTTTTGTTCTATCGGTTCGGTTGCCAGAGACGCAAACCAGTCGTTCAGTCTTTTTTGTTCTGCATCTACAATGCTCTTATCCCTTGCTTGCTAGCTAGCCAACTACGGCTAACTTACAGTCACATCAAACAGTGCAGGCAGAAAAACAGCAAAGTAGCTGCATTTGCATTTGTTTAAGCTGTTTTCTAGTGACATTTATTTGGATACATCCATAACACGGAGCTAATGATGTACGATTTCCCCCGGCATAGAAAATGTGCTGTCTTGTCAGGACACTGTTGTTCAGAGGAGCTAGCCAACAACACAGCTAACACAATCACTTCAAACTGAAGCTGAAAAGACAGCAAACTATCTGTTTTCTATTGATAGTTCTTTGTATATATCCTTAAAAATTATCCCGATTCATGATTTCGACTTGTGAATATTGAAAGAATGTTGCAAATGTTGGAGAGACAGACAGCAAGGTTTATTCAACTCTCCTCTGTTGAAGACTAAATGTTAGTCTAAAAGAAAAGTGAGATAATGTCTAGATGCTTTTTATAGTAGAGATCAAGTTTATAAATTGCCTGGCTGGGCTGATGAGACAGCATTTTAACATCATAGATTTAGCCGCTGGTAACTTGTGGAAATGACACAGGCTGGAATGTGCTTTTAACCAATAAACATTCAGTATTAGACCTACCCATTGTATAAATGGTCACTACAGCCTCTCCATGGATCCAACAGTAACTATACTATGATGGATTACAAAAGGTTTGAGCACTTCAAAGGCAAACCTGTGACATTGAGAATGTTCTTGAAAAGAGAGAAGAATTGATAGATGATGTTGTCTTCTCACTTCTACAAAATGTCTCAAGTATCCTCAGCTAAGGAGGATTCTCACATAAAAGGGCAGGTATGGATTATGGAGTTTTTTTCACTGTAATGTCTAGCTATCACTGCCCTGTCAGCTGTACTATGTTGCATGTTATTACACTAATAAGAGCTTTCTGTCCGCTATCATGAAGGCATCTTAATTCCTTCACCAAAGTTACACAACACAGTACCTTATGACAGTTTTTTTCAGCCATCAGGACTTTATTTTCTGAATGTTGATGTACTTCTCCAACTGTTGATATGAAGATAACATGTCTAAAAACATCCACCGATGACATCACAATAACTGATCCAATTGCATATTCCACATAGAAATGTTTTCAGATGAAATTCTTGAACAGTGATTAAGCTCCTTAGATAAAATTATGACCGGTTTGCTCTGTTGTCTGCCATGTTCACATAATTAAGAGCAAATTAAAAAGAGAAAGATAGAGAGACCAAATAGAAAGAGAGAGTGAGGGAGCGAGAGAGATTGTAATGCCAGCCAGTCAGCTATGAAGGACATTGCTGGGTTAACAGGATTATTAGTCATCAGATTTCAGAGGCTGTCACATGGAACAAAAATCTCATTATAAAAAAACTTTAATTCTCTCTTCAGATAATACCCAGAGAGCACTTTTTATTGCATGAATACACACATGCTCTGCATACATAAACACAAGGAGACACACGCACACGCATCAATTCATCCACACACATATGGTTCCGTTTGAAAATATCTCTGAAATATATCTGCATCAAACTGCAAGGAGTTCCAGGATGTAATTGCATACATTAGGCAGATTTTGGTGACCTCTGCAGGTAATGGTTGCAAATTTGCTTTAATGCGGGTGGGTGTGGTTGGACAGATGGATTAATGACATTTAATGTGCTCCTAGGCAAGTCTCTTAAAATGCGTTGAGGCACATCAAAGGTTTATTAATCATTTTGTGATGAGAAGAACCTCCCAGTGTCATTAGTCTAAGCTGGGAAGAGTTGCTCACTCAAATAGGCCCACTGGTGAGGAGCAGAGGAATAGAGTGAAAGCCATATCCAATGGAGTAATATCACACGTCTCTATACACTGTAAAAATTAGGGGTTCAACAACGATTCTTCTAAGATCCTCAAAGTTCTTCAAAAAACCGTAGGGTTCTTGGCACTGAACATGGCCCCCAAAAGGTTCTTCCAAGAACCCCATAGGAGGTGGGGTTCATCGAGGAACCTCCTTAGTTGTTGGGGGGGGGGGGGGGGGTTCTTGCAGGAATCTAACTGCCCAACTGAAACATTTGGATATTAATTTGAAAGGACAGCAGGTACAGGCACTTAACTGGAAAATGTAAAGATCTCCTCAATTTAAGGTAAGGTTTGTCCCTTGTATGATCTAAATTGATAGTTTTATGATGATACCATCTATCTTTTCATATTTGTGCAAATCTTTCTAAAACAGAAAATGTACAAAATTCAATGGATATCAATCAACAAAGAGGTAAGAATATGTATGCAATAAGAATATGTTGAAGGCTAGCTGTATTGGGTGCAGATGACTGAACTGCTCACTTTTGTGTCTGTAGGTATACAGACGAGGAGGCATACAAAGGTATGTCAATTGGTATTGGTATGTTATGCTGATCACATTTACCATTCTCCTCCCTTACCTCGTCAATTAATATCCCATAGGCCTCTACATTATGGACAAGGTGTGTGTATGAAAACCATTATCAAAACAGGTTTTTTCATTCACCATAAAAACCAAGCTATGAATACTGTTGTGTGCATGTTTTATTAATCATCTGTACAATTCCTATATTTTGGATTCACAGACTTCACCCTTCCTACACCTCTGATGAATATAACAGGAAATCTGTTCGATCACCATGCACTGCAAAATCATTTTGGCTGTGGATACGGAGAACATCAACATCAACACGCCAGAGGATATACTCATTATACTTGGGGCTCTGTGGGAGTTTTTTAAAATTCTGCTTTGCCACTAAAATCACAGAACACTGAGAACTAAAATATTGTGGTATTGTTGTTATTGTTATGCATATTATTATTATTATTATTAATAATATGGGAGGAGGGGTAGTTAAAAAATTATGCCCAAAATTGTCTTCAAAAGGTTATTCGAGGATCCATTAAAAGGGGTTCTTTAGTTCTTTGAATAACTTATAGGGGTTCCCCCACAGTTTCAATTTAAAGAACCCCTAAAGGATACTGCAGGAACCTAATCTTTTTAGAGTGTAGGCCAAGCCTACAGTATGTAAACACAAACATTTCTCCAGACCAAGTTTATATTTATCTCCTTTGCTCATTTTATAAAACAATTAACTTTGCTGCGGAAGCTGTGGTGTCCATTTGTTTAAATGTTTTAATTTTCTGTCAATCATTTCTTAACTACGTTTGCAAAGTTGTAAATAGATAGCCCTTCATCTAAAAATAACACCCAAGAGAAAAATGACATAAATACATGCCTAGGTATCCCTAAACAATGAATTGTGCTGTAGGTTGTAGCCAGGCCAATAAGAACAACTGAGATGAATTGCCACTCAAGGAGAGATTTACTCCAGACAGGCCATTTTCCCGTCCCCTCCAAGACTGTTAACTGGTTTTATAGGTAATTAGGCTCATCTTAAAGAGCTGTTCTCTCAGCGGTGTAATTATCAAGTACTGTAATTACCACAGAGTCACATTCACCCTCTTTGCCATTATTAAACCACCATCCATCCAACACCTGGGATCTAATATAAACTTAGTCACAAAATAACCCACAATTAGAAGTAAAATATAATATAGACCATGTGAAAGAGAAAGGCAAGACACAACATCCGGGTACCTGAAATACACTGCATGGGTGTTTTTAAGATGCACAGTAGACCTACCCTTTGACTTATTCAAATTTCCATCAAAATGTATTTTATGAAGCCCTTTTTACATCAGTAGTTGCCACAAAGTGCTAGACAGAAACCCTGCCTAAAACCCCAAAGAGCAAGCAATGCAGATGTAGAAGCACAGTGGCTAGAAAAAAAACTCTAGAAAGGCAGGAACCTATAGGAATAAACCTACAGAGGAACCAGGCACACAGGGATGGCCAGTCCTCTTCTGGCTGTGCCGGGTTGAGATAAGAGTACATGGGCATTTAGGCCAGATCGTTCTTCAAGATGTTCAAAGTTCGTGGATGACCTGCAGGGTCAAATAATACCCAAAGTGGTTATAGGGGGTGCAGCAGTTCGACACCTCAGGAGGAAATTTCAGTTTCCTTTTCATAGCCGAGCATTATGATATCGAGACATTGAACTTTACTGCAATGTGTCATAGTGTCTTCCCAGAGGCATCTCTGACATTTCATAGTATATACTGCCAGCTTCTGGTATCATAGTGAATAAACAATTATTTTCCCTCTGAAGGTAGGCTACGGAAAAAAATATTAGTCACCTGACTGGTTTTATGCAGCTAATCTGGGACTCACTTTTGCTAGCACAGTGCAGCCAAGAGCTAAACTGGCTGTGACTTCTAGTCATCTTCTTCTTCGGTGGGGTTTATCAGCAGTTGGCATCCAACATTATGGTGCATTACCGCCACCTACTGTTTTATTATTTTACCTTTATTTAACAAGGCAAGTCAGTTAAGAACAAATTCTTATTTTCAATGACAGCCTAGGAACAGTGGGTTAACTGCCTTGTTCAGGGGCAGAACAACAGATTTTTACCTTGTCAGCTCGGGTATTTGTTCTTGCAACCTTTCGGTTACTAGTCCAACGCTCTAACCACTAGGCTACCCGCCACCCCAGGTAGTATGGACCAGAGACAGAGAAACTAAATCCTACCTGCCAGCACAGTTGCTCTTAAGAAAGAGAACAAAATATTTGAGACTATATCTAATGACGTTCTACTCAATATACTCTTTAAACTCATTTCCTATATCCCCTTTTCCCTCATACTAGATCTCTTTCCCTCACTGTCCACACTGTATCAATACATGCATGCTCCACTGTCTCTGTTTCCTGGCAGTAATCACACCTTCCTTTTGGATGCTTTCCTATCACATGTAAGGTCTTATTCAACTGATTGTGTCCCACCCTTAATCTTGTAAATATAGCCTCTCTTCTGTCCCTTCCTGCAGTTCTCCCTTCCCCAACTTTCCTCTGTACTTGAACTAAATGCCTGCCCTTAGTATCTCTATTCCACTGCTCCTGCCATTTCTCCATCATCACTGTCCATATCATGCTTTTTGCCTCTGCCTTGCTCATTGAAACTATCACATCAACATCCCCACTACTTAGTGCTTGTTTAGCCAGTACATCAACTGCCTCGTTCCCCTCCACTCCCACATGAGTTGAGACCCATGTAAATGTTATCTGTATACCCATTTGTTTACTCCTGCCATGGGTTTGTAGCACCTCATAAAGCAGGTCTTGTCTGCTACGTGATATAAAGGACTGAAGACTCCTTAACACTGCACATGAATCAGAGCAAATGACTACTCTTTCTGGCTTAACTTCCTCCACCCACTGCAAGGCCAACAGTATGGCCATCATCTCCGCCGTTTAAAGAGCCAGATGATCTGTAATACGTTTCCTGACTCTCACCCCACATTCCTGCACTACAAATGCTGACCCAGTACATCCTGTCCTTGGATCTTTTGAACCATCTGTGTATATGGCCACAAAATCCTGATACACAGTATCCAGACGTCTCTTAAACCAATCAGATGGATCAACACCCTCCCTATCTTTCCCTAGTCTCTTCGATACTTCTAGATCTACTACTGGAGGTGGGAGTAGCCATGGTGGATTCACAGGAATAGCTACCGTTGAACTCCCTTCCATACAGTCATCTCCTTCGCCTGGGTATTACCCACCCATCCAAAGCTTGTGTCTGTCTTTGCTCATGTTCCCAGCATGCCTGTAAAATCCCTTTCGCAGGATAAGATACCCCATGTCCCTGTAGGCTGACCCAATAATTAATTGCCAGCTGCTGTCTCCTAATCTACAATGGCATTTCCCCCATCTCCACCTGTAGTGCAACCACTGGGGACGTCCGAAACGCCCCACTATGAGTCCTTGCCCCTGTATGACATCTAGCCTTTCCAATGATGTCTGGGCTGCCGAACCTTACGCTTTACTGCCATCGTCTATTACAGATCAGCTCAATGCAACATACATGGTCTTCAATGAGGCACGCCCAGCCCCCCACTCCTTCCCTGTCAGACAGCACATCACATTGAGCACCTTCTAACACTTTCCCACCACTCTGTCAATGTGTTCTGCCCAGGTCAGCCTCGTGTCAAAGTACACCCAAAGGAACCTGAGGGACCCCACCCTCTCCATGTTTCTTCCATATAACCTTAAGCAAACCTCATCTCCCAACTTCCTCCTGGTAAAGAACACTGAGTTTTCTCTACAGAGAACTTGATTCCCACATTAATGCCCACCACTGTACCTCATCAATTGCTTCCTGTACCTTCCTGACTATATATGGCACATTTCTTCCTCTCTCCCATAAAGCCTCATCATCTGCAAATAACTATCTCCCAATATCCGGCTGTACCTGAGAGTAAACATCATTGATCATGACTGAGAACAACAGAGGACTAATCACGCTCCCCTGCGGTGTACCGTTATCCACCATGTAGCTGCCTGAGAGAGACTTCCCCACCCTCACCTGGATAGATCTTTCAAACAGGAAATCCTTTATCTAGTTGTACGTTCTTCCTCCTACCCCCATAATATCAAGCTTGATTAACAACCCCTCCTTCCACATCATATCATACGCCTTCTCCACATCAAAAAATACAGCTACAACAGTCTCTTTGTTCACCTGAGCCTTCCTGACCTCTGCTTCTAAGCAGAGCACTGGGTCCATTGTTCCCCTACCCTTCCTGAATGCGCTCTGATGTGGCGATACTAACCCCCTGCTCTACAGGAAGTAAGTTAGCCTCTCCGTTGTCATACGCTCCATAATCTTACATACATGTGATGTTAAGGCTATTGGCCGATAGCTTGTTGGCCTCGTTGGGTCCTTCCCTGGCTTCCGGATTGGTATCGCTACTGCCTCCTTCCAGCTGCCTGGTAGTTTCCCCTCCTCCCAAACTCTGTTGTACAACACCAATACCTTATCCAGTGCCTCATCACTAAGATGGGCCAACATAACATAGCACACCTCATCTTTCCCAGGTGAAGTTAACTCAGCCTTACCTATTGCCCTTTTCACCTCTGCCATGGTAAATGGTTCATTCAACGCATCATTTACATCCTCCCTCCTATCCAGCACTTCAGGATGCTCCTCTCTCCCCCCTCTCTCTCCCCCTCTGCCCCTCCTCTGACAGATTTGCCAAGCTATGCCCTTGGACAAACGCTTTGGACATCATCTCTGCCTTCTCATCTGTTACTGCCACATCCTTCCCACTCGTCAACACTGGATAATCCCACTCCCTTCTGACCCCATTTATCCTCTTAATCATCCCCCATACTTCTCCCACGGGTGTCGCCCTTCCAATGGTGTCACAGAACCGACGCCAACATGACCTCTTTGCCTGACGACTAGTTCTCATCAGAGCCTGGGCCTGCTTATAGTGAATCAGATGTTGGAAGTTATGTGTCCTTTTCAGTACTCTAAATGCACTGATCCTACTCCTCACCATTGCCCCACACTCCTCCATCCACCACGGGTCTGCTTTCCTCCTCCTCCTCTTCCCTGAACTCTTAGGTATCGTCTCAATAGCTGCCCCCACTAAAGCTGCTCTTACCCAGCTATTCATACTATCCATTTCCCCTCACATCTAGTCATCATAACTTTGTAGCTAAATTGTACTCAAACTTTATGATGAAACAAACATGACTTACAGTACCATTTCATTTGTGATCTTGGTGACGATTTGAATAAGCAATTTCTTATTGGTCCATTCCGATTTCTATGCAATGCATTGTGGGTAGCTAGATTCTTGTTCTTCGGTGTAGTTTAATAAAGGTTGGCATCCAATGTTAATGGCGCATTACCACCACCAACTGGACAGGAGTGAAAAAGGAAACTCCATATGGTGAAATGCCACCACCTACTGTACGGGGCATTGAACGGCAAAATAAAAATCCTTTGCGGAAAAGGAGGAAAAAAACGACATTATACAAAATACAAAAATAGATACATCAATAAACAAAACCTATTCCACTCCTTCAGTCACATTCCAATCCAAAATACATCCATACACAGGTTCAGGGACCTGTGAGGGCGGAACATTGGTCGACAGGATTCCATGCAAGGCCTAGCTATGTAATCACAAAGACCCCAAATTCTTTTAGCTGCACTCACAATGATGCCAATTTCCTCCAACTTCTTCACTACTTGTGCTGTAAAGTGTATGACCATTGTAAGAAATGATTTAAAAAATCAACCTTTTTAACACTTAATACTGCATATCATGATCCCTCGATTGGTGAGAAACTTACACTAGTGGTGGTGGCTCTACTACCATTGTTTCTTCACCGCCACTCGCTCCTTCCACTCTTCTCATCATCTCCAGACAAGAGACACGCTGGAAAGCCACTACTCTTGCCACCTCTGTCTCCTTCATCCTAAAAGGGCAATCCAGGAATTCGGGTGCATTTTAGCCACAATTGCAGCATTTCACCTCAGCTTGCAAACAACACTGTTCCCATCTGCATACACTTGACACACACGACCAAATCTTTTGCTTTTGACACTGAAGGGGCACAAAAGTTCTTACAGGGTGTTTCATGAATCCCAACTCAACATGAGAAGGGAGAGACTCCTAAACAAAGAACAATAGGTTGGATTAAGTTAATTTATTTTTTCCATCCACAATATAGTCTCGTAAACCCGACCCTAGGCAAAAGTAGCGACTAGACTAGGGTCTGGTTTCAATGATGGACTATTTTGGCATAGAGGAACTACGTCACTGCCTACGTCAATAACATTCCCGGGGACTCTCCCAACAAATCACAAGGCAAACATACCAGAACCTTGCAATTCAAAACCAAAGTTTGCAGAGAAAACTTTGCAGTGGTTTTAGTGAAGGTAGTTGATGCAAACTAGCCACTCACGAAATGCACTCATCAAAAATAACCTTCTTGATCTCCATCTTGCTAACTATTATTTTATTCAAGCAGATAGGCGGATAGGCAGTGACGTAGTTAATCTATGCCAAAAGAGTCCATCATTTAAATCAGACCCTAGTCACTGCTTTTGCCTAGCGTCAGGTTTATGAGACTATCCACCATATGGGTCAGTTGACATGCACACCCCAATCCATCTAGGCCTTCAGTTATATCATCTGCTTCATTTAACAAGGCAAGTCAGTTAAGAACAAGTTCTTATTTACAATGACAGCCTAGGAACAGTGGGTTAACTGCCTTATTCAGGGGAAGAACCACAGATTTTTACCTTGTCAGCTCGGGGAATTGCTCTAGTAACCGTTCAGTTACTGGCCCAATGCTCTAACCACTAGGCTACCTGCCTAGTGAATAGGTGCCCTGCTAAGAAAACCCATACACTATAAATTCAACTTCACATATCTTTTGTCTAGCAACGGAAATGGTTTATCGTGGCGGCACCTACCTGAATTTTTCCAATAGAAACTCTAATTTTCATTGCAAAATATTTTCAGTTTGCGGTAAACGGTTTCTGTTGCAAAAGTTTCTCAACAGACTAAATGTTTTGCAACAGAATTAGCTAAATGAATACACCCCAGGGCATGGAAATATGCAATACACTCCTGCTGCAGACAGCTCTCAGGCCTCTCTCTATACTGCCACCTACTGGAGACCTCATCTCGCAGGCCCCTCTCTATACTCACACCTATTTTAATTTTAATATATTTAACCTTTATTTAACTTGACAAGTCAGTTAAAAACAAATTCTTATTTACAATGACGGCCTACCAAAAGGCAAAAGGCCTCCTGCAGGGATGGGGGTCTGGAATTAAATAATACAATATAAATATAGGACAAAACACACACTTCACAACAAGAGAGACAGCACAACACTAAAGAGAGACCTAAGACAACAAGGCAGCAACACATGACAACACAGCATGGTAGCAACACAAAACATGGTACAAACATTATTGGGCACAGTCAACAGCACAAATGTCAAGAAGGTAGAAACAGCAATACGTCACACAAAGCAGCCACAACTGTCAGTAAGAGTGTATATGATTGACTCTTTGAATGAAGAGATTGTGATAAAACTGTCCAGTTTGAGTGTTTGTTGCAGCTCATTCCAATCGCTAGCTGCAGCGAACTGAAAAGAGGAGCGACCCAGGGATGTTTGTGCTTTGGGGACCTTTAACAGAATGTGACTGGCAGAAAGGATGTTGTATGTGGAGGATGAGGGCTGCAGTAGATATCTCAGATAGGGGGGAGTGAGGCCTAAGAGGGTTTTATAAATAAGCATCAACCAGTGGGTCTTGCGACGGGTATACAGAGATGACCAGTTTACAGAGGAGTATAGTGATGTGTCCTATAAGGAGCATTGGTGACAAATCTGATGGTCGAATGGTAAAGAACATCTAGCAGCTCGAGAGCACCCTTACCTGCAGATCTATAAATTACGTCTCTGTAATCTAGCATGGGTAGGATGGTCATCTGAATCAGGGTTAGTTTGACAGCTGTGGTGAAAGAGGAGCGATTATCATAGAGGAAACCAAGTCTAGATTTAACTTTAGCCTACAGCTTTGATATGTGCTGAGAGAAGGAGGGTGTACTGTCTAGCCATACTCCCAAGTACTTGTATGAGGTGACTACCTCAAGCTCTAAATCCTCAGAGGTAGTAATAACATCAAATCATATGCATTTATATTGCCCTTCTTACATCAGCTGATATCTCAAAGTGCTGTACAGAAACCCAGCCTAAAACCCCAAACAGCAAGCAATGCAGGTGTAGAAGCACGGTGGCTAGGAAAAACTCCCTAGAAAGGCCAAAAGCTAGGAAGAAACCTAGAGAGGAATCAGGCTATGAGGGGTGGCCAGTCCTCTTCTGGCTGTGCCAGGTGGAGATTATAACAGAACATGGCCAAGATGTTCAAATGTTCATAAATTACCAGCATGGTCAAATAATAATAATCACAGTAGTTGTCGAGGGTGCAGGAAGTCAGCACCTCAGGAGTAAATGTCAGTTGGCTTTTCATAGCCGATCATTAAGAGTATCTCTACCACTCCTGCTGTCTCTAGAGAGTTGAAAACAGCAGGTCTGGGACAGGTAGCACGTTCGGTGAACAGGTCAGGGTTCCATAGCCGCAGGCAGAACAGTTGAAACTGGAGCAGCAGCATGGCCAGGTGGACCATACTTTTATTTTGGTATGACATACCGGGGGACTCTTATTTTGAAGTGTGTTACATCCAACTTATAGTTACATCCTCCTGGATGTACCTGAGCTGTATGCTGTGTGGAATTCTGTGCTGGATGCTGAATGCTGGATGTAAGTCTGAGCTGGATGCTTGATGTAACTGTGCAGGATGCTGGATTAAACTCTGTGCCGGATGCTGGATGTAACTCTCAGCCAGATGCTTGATGCTGGATGTAACTCTGAGCCGGATGCTGGATGTAACTCTGAGATGGATTCTGGATTCTGGATGTACAGTTGAAGTCGGAAGTTCACATACACCTTAGCCAAATACATTTAAACTCAGTTTTTCACAAATCCTGACATTTAATCCAAATTCCCTGTCTAAGGTCAGTTAGGATCACCACTTTATTTTAAGAATGTAATATGTCAGAATAATAGTAGAGAGAATGATTTGTTTCAGCTTTTATTTCTTTCATAACATTTCCAGTGGATCAGAAGTTTACATACACTCAATTAGTATTTGGCAGCATTGCCCTTAAAATTGTTTAATTTGGGTTAAACGATTCGGGTAGCCTTCCACAAGCCAATAAGTTGGGTCAATTTTGGCCCATTCCTCCTGACAGTGCTTGTGTAACTGAGTCAGGTTTGTAGGCCTCCTTGCTCGCACACACTTTTTCGGTTCTGCCCACACATTTTCTGTAGGATTGAGGTCAGGGCTTTGTGATGGCTAACTCAAATACCTTGACCTTGTTTTCCTTACAACTTTGGATGTATGCTTGGGGTCATTGTCCATTTGGAAGACCCATTTGGGACCAAGCTTTAACTTCCTGACTGATGTCTTGAGATGTTGCTTCAATATATCCACAATTTTCCATTCTCATGATGGCATCTACTTTGTGATGTGCACCAGTCCCTCCTGCAGCAAAGCACCCCCACAACATGATGCTGCCACCCACGTGCTTCAAGGTTGGGACGGTGTTCTTCGGCTTGCAAGCATCCCCCTTTTTCCTCCAAACATAACGATGGTCATTATGGCCAAACAGCTCTATTTTTGTTTCATCAGACCAGAGGAAATGTATCCAAAAAGTACGCTCTTTGTCCCCATGTGCAGTTGCAAACCGTAGTCTGGCTTTTTTAATGGCGGTTTTGGAGCAGTGGCTTCTTCCTTGCTGAGCGGCCTTTCAGGTCATGTCGATATAGGACTTGTTTTACTGTGGATATAGATACTTTTGTACCTGTTTCCTTCAGCATCTTCACAGGTTCCTTTGCTGTTGTTCTGGGTATGATTTGCAATTTTCGCACCAAAGTACGTTCATCTCTAGGAGACAGAACGCGTCTCCTTCCTGAGCGGTGTGATGGCTGCGTGGTCCCATGGTGTTTCTACTTGCGTACTCTTGTTTGTACAGATGAACGTGGTACCTTCAGGCGTTTGGAAATTGCTCCCAAGGATGAACCAGACTTGTGGAGGTCTACAATTTCTTTTCTGAGGTCTTGGCTGATTTCTTGTGATTTTCCCATGATGTCAAGCAAAGAGGCACTGAGTTTGAAGGTAGGCCTTGAAATACATCCACAGGTACACCTCCAATTGACTAAAATAATGTAATTTAGCCTATCAGAAGCTTCTAAAGCCATGACATCATTTTCTGGAATTTTCCAAGCTGTTTAAAGGCACCGTCAATTTAGTGTATGTAAACTTCTGACCCACTGGAATTGTGATACAGTGAATTATAAGTGAAATAATCTGTCTGTAAACAATTGCTGGAAAAATGACTTGTGGCATGCACAAAGTAACTGTCCTAACCGACTTGCCAAAACTATAGTTTGTTAACAAGAAATTTGTAGAGTGGTTGAAAAACAAGTTTTAATGACTCCAACATAAGTGTATGTAAACTTCCGACTTCAACTGTACCTCTGTGCTGGACGCTTGATGTAACTCTGAGCTGGATTCTATACTGGATGTCATATATATCATCCAGCTCAAAGTTTCAGCTCCTACTGCACCCAGAATTCCACACAATAGTTTGTGGTCTCTACTCCATAATTGCCAGGAGGTGAATAAACGGCATGTTGGTATGTTATTACAAAATGTATTCTAGATTAAACAATAGATCAATTCAAAAGCAATCTAGTCCTTGCTTGTTCAAGTACCCTTATGTCCTGCACAGATTTCCATGATCACTGTAAAAAGCCAGTCTATGTAACGGCTGTCGCTCTCCTCATCCTCGGTTGAGGTGAGGAGAGAAGGATCTTCAGACCAAAACGCAGCATTTGGGAAATAAGCCATCTTTATTATAAATAACGCTGATGGCAAAACAAAACACTTTCAAAAATACAAAAACAAGAAAACGACGTAGACGAAACCTGAACATAAACTTACATAACTAACACGTAACACTTACGGACAGGAAACATACTACATCGAAACGAAACGAACAACCGAAACAATCCCGTATGGTGTAAGACATAACACAGACACAGGAGACAATCACCCACAACGAACACTGTGACAACGCCTACCTAAATATGACTCTTAATTAGAGGAACGCCAAACACCTGCCTCTAATTAAGAGCCATACCAGGTAACCCAAAACCAACACAGAAACAGAAAACATAGAATGCCCACCCAACCTCACGTCCTGACCAACTAACACACATAACAACTAACATAAATAGGTCAGGAACGTGACATTACCCCCCCCACAAGGTGCGAACTCCGGACGCACCAGCACAAAGTCTAGGGGAGGGTCTGGGTGGGCATCTAACCACGGTGGTGGCTCAGGCTCCGGGCGAGGTCCCCACCCCACCATAATCCATCCTAGCTTCCTCCCTCCAAGAATGTCCACCCTCTTTTTACTCCCACAAAATCCTCTTAATAACATCACTAATAAGGAACGCACCGGGACAGAGAGATAAATCAAGACAGAGGGATAGATAAGAATATAGAGGTAGATCAAGATAGAGAGGGAGATCAGGATAGAGGGGCAACTCCGGACTGAAAGGCAGCTCCGGACAGAGAGACAGCTCTGGACTGATGGGCAGTTCTGGGTATCTAGCCGTTTCAGGCTGAAGGGCAGCTCATGGCTGGCTGACGGCTCTCGACGCTCATGGCTGGCTGACGGCTCTCGACGCTCATGGCAGGCTGACGGCTCTCGACGCTCATGGCAGGCTGACGGCTCTCGACGCTCATGGCAGGCTGACGGCTCTCGACGCTCATGGCAGGCTGACGGCTCTCGACGCTCATGGCAGGCTGACGGCTCTCGACGCTCATGGCAGGCTGACGGCTCTCGACGCTCATGGCAGGCTGACGGCTCTCGACGCTCATGGCAGGCTGACGGCTCTCGACGCTCATGGCAGGCTGACGGCTCTCGACGCTCATGGCAGGCTGACGGCTCTCGACGCTCATGGCAGGCTGACGGCTCTGGCTGCTCATGGCTCTCTGACGGCTCTGGCTGCTCATGGCTCTCTGACGGCTCTGGCTGCTCATGGCTCTCTGACGGCTCTGGCTGCTCATGGCTCGCTGGCGGCTCTGGCAGATCCTGTCTGGTTGGCGGCTCTGGCAGATCCTGTCTGGTTGGCGGCTCTGGCAGATCCTGTCTGGTTGGCGGCTCTGGCAGATCCTGTCTGGTTGGCGGCTCTGGCAGATCCTGTCTGGCTGACGGCTCTAGCGGCTCCTGTCTGGCTGACGGCTCTAGCGGCTCCTGTCTGGCTGACGGCTCTAGCGGCTCCTGTCTGGCGGATGGCTCTGTAGGCTCATGGCAGACGGGCGGCTTTGCAGGCTCCTGGCAGACGGATGGCTCAGACGGCGCTGGGGAGACGGATGGCTCAGACGGCGCTGGGGAGACGGATGGCTCAGATGGCGCTGGGGAGACGGATGGCTCAGATGGCGCTGGGGAGACGGATGGCTCAGATGGCGCTGGGGAGACGGATGGCTCAGATGGCGCTGGGGAGACGGATGGCTCTGGCCGGATACGGTGCACTGTAGACCTGGTGCGTGGTGCCGGAACTGGAGGCACCGTGCTAATGATAAGCACCTTCCTACTAGTGCGGGGAGCAGGAACAGGGCACACTGTATTCTCAAAGCCCACTCTATAACTGATGCGTGGTACCGGCACTGGTGACGCCGGGCTGAGGACAAGCACATCAGGATTAGTAGGGGGAGAAGATACAGTTTGTACAGGGCTCTGGAGACGCACTGGTAGCTTAGTGCGTGGGGCCGGAACTGGAGGCACCGGGCTAGATACACGCACTACAGGGAGAGTGCGTGGAGGAGGAACAGGGCTCAGGATACGCACTGGTAGCCTAGTGCGTAGTGTAGACACTGTAGGTACTAGGCTGGGGCGGGGAGGTGGTGCCGGAAATACCGGACCGTGGAGGCGTACTGGCTCTCTTGAGCATTGAGCCTGCCCAACCTTACCTGGTTGAATGCTCCCGGTTGCCCGACCAGTGCGGGGAGGTGGAATAACCCGCACCGGCCTATGTAGGCGAACCGGGGAAACCATGCGTAAGGCAGGTGCCATGTATGCCGGCCCGAGGAGACGCACTGGAGACCAGACGCGTTGAGCCGGCCTCATGACACCTGGCTCAATACCCAATCTAGCCCTGCCAGTGCGGGGAGGTGGAATAACCCGCACTGGGCTATGCACTCGTACAGGAGACACCGTGCGCTCTACTGCGTAACACAGCGCCTGCCCGTACTCCCGCTCTCCACTCCACGGTAAGCCTGAGAAGTGGGCGCAGGTCTCCTACCTGCCCTTGGCCCCCTACCTCCTAGCCCCCCCCCAAGAAATTTTTGGGAATTACTTACGGGCTTTTTTGGCTTCCGTGCCAGACGCGTTCCCTCATAGCTCCGGTTCCTCTCCCCGGTAGCCTCTGCTCTCCTCAATGCCTCCACCTGTTCCCATGGGAGGCGATCCCTACCAGCCAGGATCTCCTCCCAAGTGTAGCAACCCTTTCCGTCCAATACATCATCCCATGTCCATTGCTCCTTTCTCTCCTGTCCCTTACTCCGTTTAGTTTTCCCTTGCCGCTTGGTCTTAGCGTGGTGGGTGATTCTGTAACGGCTGTCGCTCTCCTCATCCTCGGTTGAGGTGAGGAGAGAAGGATCTTCAGACCAAAACGCAGCATTTGGGAAATAAGCCATCTTTATTATAAATAACGCTGATGGCAAAACAAAACACTTTCAAAAATACAAAAACAAGAAAACGACGTAGACGAAACCTGAACATAAACTTACATAACTAACACGTAACACTTACGGACAGGAAACATACTACATCGAAACGAAACGAACAACCGAAACAATCCCGTATGGTGTAAGACATAACACAGACACAGGAGACAATCACCCACAACGAACACTGTGACAACGCCTACCTAAATATGACTCTTAATTAGAGGAACGCCAAACACCTGCCTCTAATTAAGAGCCATACCAGGTAACCCAAAACCAACACAGAAACAGAAAACATAGAATGCCCACCCAACCTCACGTCCTGACCAACTAACACACATAACAACTAACATAAATAGGTCAGGAACGTGACAGTCTATTAGATATACAAATGATCGATTATACATTTATGTGGAATTGGAAAAAAGGAGTACAATGTTGTTGAATGTATTTTTCTTTCATAGTCTGCTTTCTCTTGTATAATATTGAAAATATTAGATTTGTACATTTGTTTTCATTTTCAGCCAGAATGTAGTATTGTTACTGCATTTTTTCTTCTTCCCACGCTGCAGGTATTGCAAAGAGGATTATCCCGGCTGAGGCGTCCAAAAATACAGTCTGTAGCTCGGTCTCCATCCAATTGGCGACAGATTTTCTTGCGAATATTCTCAAATCGGCACAAAGAAAATATGCAAATTTTCCCACCCAATGGATGTGTTGAGGATACAAATCAGTGCATGATGACGTAGTGGACACAAATGTACTTTTTGGCTTAAATGTTCATGTACCGAATAAAAATCTAAAGTTCAATGTGTTTCCATTGCATTTTAAACTCTACCGATAGTTTTGTCACAAATACTGTTGCGTTGAATAGCAAATGTGTCTACTCTTGCCAACAACTCGTAGTGCGGGTATGATGTGCTTGTAGGCTATTCTACTTGAATCTACATGATGAGATTATTTCCAATAAGAGCGAGAATATTTTTATTTGTCAAACGGCAGTCAAGCATCAAGCCTCATGTCACCAGAATAAATCCGTCGATATTTATTTGAAATCTAGATCACTGTGCACTTTCACCACCCTGGGAAGTTCATCATCATTTATTTCATATGTAGCCTAATAAACTGCATGGTTTCCTGAGACATAGTGAGAGGACCACACACACCATATAATAGCGTGACTCCCAATTGACTTAGGTATGATGTTATTATATCAATATTTGTTCATAAAGGCGTTTCACCACCATTTCTCGCATAATTATTTTTACTGACACAAAAAGATCCCACCATGTCAAACGAACAAATGATCTGTCTGCATTTATACAATTTTACGGAAACTGTACCTGTTTCGATCACAGCTGTTATTATTTAAAAAATTTACGATATGACTTTACTCGCATAAACCTGTGGATGGAAACGTAGTTATTGCTGGTAAATGATTAGACACTAAATGAAATGTGCACGTTTTATTTAGCTAGTTAAAATATAAATAAAGTGTTTTATGACCTGGATTAAACATTAGACAGCATTAGATGTGTATTCTGGAATTGAGACGCTCTGCAACCAGGTTGTGTGATAGCATATCTATTTATTCAAAGCAAACACAGAATGTTCTAACTGCTTTTTTTCCCTTTTTCCCATTTCAGCTGCTTGTGCCACGGATGTCTTCAAAATAGCATCAATATGAGTTTTCAATTGCTGATTATCACTAGACAAGTCCATATGAACATGTAAGTGAATATGCATTTCACGACAGCTTCACGACTTTCTGCTTCGTCTGCAGTGCCTACATTCCTCTGAACAACATGGTGTTTGTTTAATGACGGTGATGGTCTGTACATCACAGCGAAAGGTAGGTTTTCTGTTTACAGCTTTCAGGTTAAGAATACTATGATGAAGGGTAACTAGTAATACATTGTTGTCTAATTCCACTGTAACCATTTCAAATGTCAAGGGAACTGTTCAGCCTGCAGCCAAGTTAAGACTCAAGTCTCTATCTACACATTTGATTCTGGAAAGCCAAACTACTCCACTGTCATATTTGATATCTGGAACTGTTAGTGATATCTCTGTGTTATATGCACTGCAACCTTACAAGCTCTCTTGCACTGGAGAAAAGAGAACAGTACTATACTGTTCATATGTAACAGATGTATAATGTACTCTCCATGCGTTGTGTTTTCTCATAATAAATCACTTCGGCCAGTGGTCCCAGTTGAGCATCATTTATTTCTGTTGCTGTTGTTAAATGGGAAACAGCACGTTAGATGTGCAGGGCTTAACAGTGTTGATGGCTGTCGATGGCAAAATCCCTTGCATCACATTTTCATACTGGGAAGATCTGACATTCGCGATCTCCCCCTATCTGCAAGCGGGGCCAATCACAACACCCCTTATTGTCATCAGAGTTGAACTAACCAATAAGAATGCTTGAACATCAAATACACATTTCTTTAGAGGCAAGTGGAAACATAACTAACCCTGTTACACATACATAATATATTTTCTTCTTTTACAGTTTTTTGTGAGTTCTTTATTAATGTTTTTGATTTTGTTGCAGTAATTCCTTCATTGGGTTTCACACGCCCAGACATAACTGGAATAAATGTTTTCACAAAACATTTCTTCTGTGTGTGTAACGGCTTTCCTCCTCCTCTTCATCAGAAGAGGAGGAGCAGGGATCGAACCAAAATGCAGCTGAGTTTGTTGACATGATTTATAAACGAAAAAACACGAACTCGACTAATAAACTAACAAAACAAATAAACGGTGTAGACAGACCTATACGACGAACTTACATAAAACATGAAGAACGCACGAATAGAGAAAACAGGCTACACAAAATGAACGAGGAACAAACAAACCGAAAACAGTCCCGTGTGGCGCAACGACATACACAAACACAGGAGACAATCACCCACAACGAACACTGTGAAAACACCTACCTAAATATGACTCTTAATTAGAGGAACGCCAAACACCTGCCTCTAATTAAGAGCCATACCAGGCAACCCATAAACCAACATAGAAACAGAAAACATAGAATGCCCACCCAAACTCACGTCCTGACCAACTAACACATAAAACAAACTAACAGAAATAGGTCAGGAACGTGACAGTGTGTCTACAAGTCTGTCAGAGAACTGGAGATGAAATGCATTGACTTACATATTTTCAATTAAATACACTGTAAAACTTCTAGTTTTGTTGCCATGTCAAATCCCCTGTATTCTGTTGGCAACGTAATGACAGCGACGTCTGGTGTTTGATTCTGGGGAGAACATACTCGTTCTATGACGTAAAGCTGAGTTTGAAGAGAAAAGTCTTGGGAGATTTATGACTGAGACTTCAGGCCTGAGTGGGTAAATGGTTTTCCTTGTTGCATATCCATCATGTTCAAATGTGTTCCTCACGTTTTTGGGGTATTTTTGTGTGAACAAACATAACAATTATATCTGTAGCCAAGAAGGCAAAGATAACAGTACTAAATTACTACCGCCCTATAGCACTCACTTCTGTCATCATGAAGTGCTTTGAGAGACTAGTCAAGGATCATATCACCTCCACCTTACCTGCCACCCTAGAGCCACTTCAGTTTGCATACCGCCCCTAGAGGTCTATACACCATGCAATCGCCATCACACTGCACACTGTCCTATCCCATCTGGACAAGAGGAACACCTATGTAAGAATGCTATTCATTGACTCAGCATTTAACACCATAGTACCTTCCAATCTCATCATTAAGCTGGAGGCCTTGGGTCTCAACCCCGCCCTGTGCAATTGGGTCCTGGACTTCCAAACGGGCCGCCCCCAGGTGGTGAAAGTAGGAAACAACATCTCCACTTTGCTTATCCTCAACACTCGGGCCCCACAAGGGTGCGTGCTCAGCTCCCTCCTGTACTACCTGTTCACCCATGACTGCGTGGCCATGCACACCTCCAACTCAATCATCAAGTTTTAGACGACATAACAGTAGTGGGCTTGATTACCAACAACGACGAGACAGCCTACAAGGAGGAGGTGAGGGCCCTCGGAGTGTGGTGTCAGGAAAACAACCTCTCACTCAACGTCAACAAAACAGAGGAGATGATCGTGGACTTCAGGAAACAGCAGAGGGAGCTCCCCTCTATCCACATCGAAGGGACAGTAGTGGAGAAGGTGAACAGTTTTAAGTTCCTCGGCGTACACATCACAGACAAAATGAAACGGTCCACCCACACAGACAGTGTGGTGAAGAAGGCACAACAGCGCCTCTTCAACCTCGGGAAGTTGATGAAATTTGGCAAGTTACCAAAAACCCTGACAAGCTTTTATAGATGCACAATTGAGAGCATCTTGTCGGGCTGTATCACCGCCTGGTACGGAAACTGCACCACCCTCAACTGCAAGGCTCTCCAGAGGGTGGTGCAGTCTGCACAATGCATCACCGGGGGCAAAATACCTGCCCTCCAGGACACCTACAGCACCCGATGTCACAGGAAGGCCAAAAAGATCATCAAGGACAACAACCACCCGAGCCACTGCCTGTTCACACCGTTACCATCCAGAAGGCGAGGTCAGTACAACTGCATCAAAGCTGGGGCAATGCAAATAGTCTGAGTAGCCATTTGATTAGCTGTTGAGGAGTCTTCAGGAGCAATCACTAACTCAGAGAGGCTGCTGCCTACGTAGAGACTCATATCACTGGCCAAATAATAAATGGATCACTGGTCACTTTAAACAATGCCACTGTAATAATGTTAACATATCTTGCATTACTCATCTCATATGTATATACTGTACCTTATACCATCTATTGCACCTTGCCGTGCCGCTTGGCCATCGCTCATCCATATATTTATATGTACATATTCTTATTACATCCCTTTAGATGTGTGTATTAGGTAGTTGTTGGGGAATTGTTAGATTACTTGTTAGATATCACTGCATTGTCGGAACTAGAAGCACAAGCATTTTGCTGCACTCGCATTAACATCTGCTAGCCATGTGAATGTGACCAATAAAATTTTATTTGATTTTGATTTATTAATTATACTTCCAAGTTACTCAATGGTGCATGCACAGTTATAAGCTCTGTGGAGAAGTACTACTCCAATAAATATTTTCTGAATATTTGCCAGACCCCTGTGGTCATATTGCCACGAGAAAGAATGGGTCAGTTCGTTTTGCATGGTTTTGCATCCTTCTTTTTTAAAATTCAAAATACAGATCAACAATTTACATTCTTACATCATACAAAACAGAATGCAGGTATTAACGAGAAAATACTGAAACAAACATTTTCTTTTTTATTAACAATTCTAGTGCAATTGTAATCACTCTGAAAAAATCTTATTGTAATGATTTAGGAAAATTTTATTATTGTTATTGTTCACTAGGGTTAATGTTTTAATAAAATAGTTAAATTCAATCAAAAAAAGGTGTAATTTTGGTATAGAAGTTTGGAATTTTTGTTTGTGTATAAAGTATTTGGTAACAAGAATTAGAAAATGCACAATATTTTCAATGGTCTTGTTATCATTGCAATAGTAACATATTATATCTTTCATGTCAAAAACATGAGTAGTGTTCATAATGGTAAATAAGTATTTTGCAAGGTTTTCCCAAAATTCTGACACAAATAGATTTTCACCTTCTTTTTCACAGAAAATGCAGATATCATCAGTAGTGTCACACCCTGACCTGAGTTCCTTGTTTATGTCTCTCCTGCTGGAGGTAATTTTGCAGGGCTCTGGCAGTGCCCCTCCTGCTCAAAGGCGGAGGTAGCGGTCCTGCTGCTGGGTTGTTGCCATCCTACGGCCTCCTCCACGTCTCCTGATGTACTGGCCTGTCTCCTGGTAGTGCCTCCATGCTCTGGACACTACGCTGACAGACACAGCAAACCTTCTTGCCACAGCTCGCATTGATGTGCCATCCTGGATGAGCTGCACTACCTGAGCCACTTGTGTTGGTTGTAGACTCCGTCTCATGCTACCACTAGAGTGAAAGCACCGCCAGCATTCAAAAGTGACCAAAACATCAGCCAGGAAGCATAGGAACTGAGAAGTGGTCTGTGGTCACCACCTGCAGAATCACTCCTTTATTGGGGGTGTCTTGCTAATTGCCTATAATTTCCACCTTTTGTCTACTCCATTTGCACAACAGCATGTGAAATGTATTGTCAATCATTGCTTCCTAAGTGGACAGTTTGATTTCACAGAAGTGTGATTGACTTGGAGTTACGTTGTGTTGTTTAAGTGTTCCCTTTATTTTTTTGAGCAGTGTACATTTTTTCACTAACCTTCTCAAACTTCTTCAGATGACAGTCCTATAACATCATATTACACAATACATATAGAGTTTGTTCGAAAATGTGCATATTTAGCGGCACAAATCGTGGTTATACAATGAGAATAGTAGCCAAGCTGCCAACAATATGTCGGGAGAAATCTTGGGAGAGGCACCTAATCTAATCAGTAACTAATCATAAACTTGACTAAAAAATACAGGTTGGACAGCAAATGAAAGATACATTAGTTCTTAATGCAACCTCTGTGTTAGATTTTTAAAATTAATGTTACTACGACATACAGCGTGCATTAAAGCGAGACCGCACCGAAATTAATGGCGGAACAGTAGTTTTACATTTTTCAACAGAACAACGAATTAACATCATAAATACTTCTTACTTTTTGATGAGCTCCCATCAGAATCTTGGGCAAGTTGTCCTTTGTCCAGAGGAATCGTTGCTCGGTTGTAGATTGCGCCTTCAACTTTGGAATTAGCAGTAAACATTAGCCATGTGGCGAAGACGTGTCCAACTCACCATAACGCAGCACAAATGAAATACCGAAAATTGCAAAATACTGATATAAACTGATATAACTCGGTTTAAAATAACAACATTATGATGTCTTTAACACCTATATCGAATAAAATCAGAGCCGGATATATCTAAGGCCTATAACGGGAGCTTTCTAGAACGCCATCTTGAGGTCTGTCTTGCGTCATAGCGAATGAAGGAAAGACTGGACCCCACGTTCCCAGTCCATTTATATGGCCTCAGATCTGCCTAGCAACTCCATTCCAATTCTCACTATTTGCTGACATCTAGGGGAAGGCGTATGCAGTGCATCTCAACCAATAGAAGACATGCAAATTAAAAAACTGACCTCAGAACAGCCTGGCTGATTTCAGATTTCTCACTTCCTCACAGGAAAATTGCTCCAACTTGAGTTCTGTTTTACTCAGATATAATTCAAACGGTTTTAGAAACTAGAGAGTGTTTTCTATCCAATAGTGATAATAATATGCATATTGTACAAGCAAGAATTGAGTACGAGGCAGTTTAATTTGGGAACGAAATTTTTACAAAGTGAAAACAGCACCCCCTATTGAGAAAAGGTTTTAAAGTGCACTTCCTTAACTTTGTTTGGTACTGTTAGGTTCCCCAGTTTCTGTGTTCTGTTTTGTATTTGAGTGTGTGTTTCAGGAGATGGCTTCCTGAAGTACTCCCCAACCAGCTGATTGGTCAACCCCAGGCTAATTGGTGATTGGAGCTGACCCCGCCCCCTCGTCAAGAAGCAGCTGACTCTAATCACCATTGCCACCTGAAGATAAAAGCCAGTGTTCTGCCCAGGAGAGAGAGAGAGGAGGGAGATGAGATAAGGAGTAGAGATTTGGAGATTGAGAGAAATTAGATTGTGATATAGTGTTGGTTGTGTATCAGAAAGTGTGGTATGTACTGTTGTTGTTGGTAGCAGTTTTGCTATGTCCTGTGTTTGTGAGTGTTTGTGAAATCGTTAATAATTACTCTGTTTCATTTGTTCCCAGGGGGGAAGGAGAAGGCACTTTGGAAGTGCTTAGGCAAGAGGCCCGCGGGCATACATATACCCGTAGTATATTTACTGTCTAGGCACACTAGGTAAGACCTGGGCGGACCACCCCCTGTATTTTGGTTAGGGCACCAGGCGGTGCTAAGTTAGGTAAGTTAAGTGGGTAGGCAGGTTAGATAGGAGAGGGGGAACTTTGATATTTACTTTCTTTGCTTTGGTTCCGTCCAGCCCCTTTTCCCCATATTACCGTGTAAGAAAATAATTTCTAGTAAACGGTAAATTCTGCTTTTGTGTCATCCTTGCTCGCACCTACGGTCCATACCTCTTCCACTTCAGAGAGTTGAGTTGTAGCAGGGAGTTGCGTTCCCTCTTCTCAGAGGCGTGCGTAACAGGTACACAATATTTGTAAGGCCTTAACCATGCATTTTTCCAGACAATGTCAGAAATAAGCATGTTCCAGAAACAAGATTTCTCAAGTAAGGCCACGCTTTCCAATCTGAGTTCTGGATAAACTTTGTGGTCATTACCAAAGCTAAGATGAGATTTCATTAGTGTAGTTAGACCACTGGGAACGGCTTTGGTCACAGGAGTAAACACTCAAAGGTATTGGAAACTCTTTCAATGTTATAAATTGTTCATATGTGAGAATATTACCCTTGTTGTCGAAAACATCAAGAACAAAGTCAATATTCCTCTCATGCCAGCTGGGGTAGAACAATTACATTGTTCTATTTTGTGTCTGAATTATTCCACAAAAGAGCTTTATGTGGGGGAAAATTATGCAGGAAACATATTTTCCAGGCCATTAAAGCTTGTTGGTGAAACCTAGTCAATTTAGCAGGTAATCTTTCAGGAATATAATTACATTTCAGTAAAAATTGACCTTCCAAGACCTCCCAATTTATTAAACACATTATTTGGAATGAAATACCATATTGCATCAGTATTGATCAAACATCTTTTCAACCAGTTGATCTTGAAAGTGTTATTTATGTCAACAAAACCCAACACTTCCAGACCTCCTTCAGCTCTTTTATTACAGAGGACTGACTTGTTAGTTTGTGAGACTTATTTTTCCAGATGAAGTCAAAAAAGGTCTTATTGATCTCTTTACAAGTAGCAGGATTTACACACAAAGATAATGAGGGGTACACAAAACGAGGAAGTCCCTCTGCCTTGGACAGAAGTACTCTCCCAAGAATAGAAAGATCTCTTTGTAGCCAATTAATAAATATATTTTTGGTTCTTAATTTTAGGAGAGAAATTCAAATGTCTGACTAAGTGTTTTTTTGACAGAAGTATTCCTAAATATTTAACACAGTCCTTTACAGGAATATTTTCTATTTCTTTATCATCAGAGTCAAATGAATATATGATTTCACATTTAGAAACATTCAGCATTAATCCTGATGCAATAGAAAATGCAGTTATAGCATTAAGGGCATGGGTGACCTGGTCTTTGTCTCTTAAGAAAAGAGTAATATCATCAGCCAGTTGGGAAATGTTGATTTCTTTGTTAAAAATGGTTAAGCCATACAAATTTGCATTAATCAGAATATCTAGAGATAGAAATTCCACATCCAAAGTGAATAAAAATGGCGAAATTGGGCATCTCTGTCGTACACTTCTGTTGATACTGAATCTTTTGGAAGTATTAAGGTTTAGTAACACAGAACAATTTATATATTTGTAAAACATACAAATGACTTTGATAAAATTTTCACCAAAACCAAGAAGTTTAAGAGACCTAAAGATAAATTCATGTTCAATTGTGTCTAAGGCTTTACAGAAGTCCAAAAATAAGACAACCGCATCTGAGTCAATTGCATCTGAAAAATCTATAAGGTCCAAGACTAAACAAATGAGCTTATATGATGGCCCTTCATAAATCCTGTTTGAGTCTCATTTATAATGGTATCTATTCCTTTCTTTAATCATTTGGCATAAACCAGAGCAATCAATTTGTAATCAATATTTAATAAAGTAATTGGTCTCCAATTGTCAATGAGACAAGGGTCTTTATCGGGCTTTGGAATCAATGAAATAAGGCCCTGTTTCACAGTGGAGACCATTTCCCCACTTTTAATGCAATCTTGAAACATATTAAAACAAATCGGGTCTTCTAGTAACTCCCAAAACTGTCTATAGAATTTAACTGACAGGCCATCAGGGCCAGGTGATTTCCCTTTTTTCATTGAATTCAGAGCCTCTAATTTCTTCAATTGACACATGTGAATCGCAAACTGACATAATTCTGAATGTGGCAAATGTAGCTTTCACAACCATCTTCCTGAAATTGAGAGCTGTAAATGTTTTCATAAAAGGAATTGACAAATGATGATATTGTAATGGGATCTTTGCATAAAACATCGTTAATTTTGAGTGCAGTTATAGATTTTCTTTTGTAGTTTCTCCTTTCAAGTGCAAAAAAGTAACTAGTGTTTCTTTCCCCACTTCAATCAATTTTGCTCTTGACCTTACAAAGGCACCCTTTGCTAGATCCGTGTAAAGCTGTTCTAATTCTAGTTGTAAAGGCTTGAATACAGACTCCCCTTCTTCAGATAGGTTATCTTTAGAAAACTGTCAAGCTTGCTCATCATCTCTTTTTCTCTAAGGCTCTTTAAGTGCATCAGCTCTTTGGCGCATTTAATGGCTTCCACTGACTTTATATTTGAAAAATTCCCATCTACTTCCATGACCCAAGTCCAGGTATAACTCTTTGCATCCGGATTGAAATAACGCAAGGAATCCTCAACACAGAGATCCTTGCATAATGTGGTGATAATATTGCTATTTTGAGGGCTTCATTAAAATCCCCTGAAATAATTAGAAAAGACTCTGAGTATTTGTTACTTAAATCCTGTACTTTCCTGGTAAATTGGGCAAAAAGGGTCTTATTAGGAGCATGTGAGTTATATCCGTATACATTACAGATGATGAAAATAGCATTGTCAAGTTTAACAGTTACTATGACCCATCTCCCATCTTGTGAAGATGTGGATTTTAGAACGTCACCTTTAAACTTGTGAATAAGTGTCAAAACACCAGCAGAAAGATTTGATCCATGACTGAAATAGGCCATATCTCCCCATTGTGCTTTCCAAAATGTCAAATCACTTTCACCCGAATGAGTTTGCTGAAGGACAAAATCTGCGTTACTGCGTTTACAATATAAAAATAAAGCTTTCCTTTTTGTAAGATTTCTCAAACCCCTAGCATTCAGACTAAAGATATTGAGTGAATTGAAAACGAACTCCTGCATTCAAAAAAGAAAGAACACAAATTAGATAACACAAGTAGTAATGTGAACAATAAAACAAACAGTGAACTTTGAGAGGATTACTCCGGCGGAAAACCACGCTCAGCTGAGGTAGCGGTGGTTAACAGTATAACAAATCTATTTACTTCCTTTTTTTTAGTTGGCAAGTGTTCATCAGTTGTAGGTCGAACGGTACATTTATTCGTGGCAGTACATTAACTGTACTCTTGGTAGTACTCACAGTTCCAATTTGGTTAATGTCAGCAGAGTTACCCAGTAACGGAATCATTCTTCCTTCGATTAACGCGTGTGAGCCCTTCAGGACAGGAGCCTCCACTTCAGCAGACTGTATCATGACGTCACTTGTGGGTGGTTGCTGCTACGTGGAAAGGAAGTACCTAGCTAGCTAGCCAGTCGCCAAAAATACCAAAACAAATCGACGGTGCAGGGGAAAGACTGTTCATGAAGCACCATAACATTTAATCATTTAATCATGTCATGATTGAGGCAAGGCGTTTTATTGCACTTTATGGATTATCGAGCTTTCTTTATGGAGTGTTCTTTGACATGGATCGACGAAAGGTTTGCCTGATTGTTGTTAGCTAGCTAACATTAGTTGCCTAACCAGCTAACGTTAACTAGGTAGCAAAGTTGGACAACTCGCTGCTTAGCATTTCCTTTTTTGGAGTAACATAACTTAGCCATACTAGATCGAGATTGTCGTAAGTTAACTATCTCGTTAGCTAACCTCATTTGAAAGTCCATACTCCTAGCTAGCTAACCTGGTCACTAACGTTAGCTAGCTAGCAATAGACCGCTATGAGTTGGTTCAGTTCTACCCAACTGTCAAGCTTTGCCAAACAAGCTTTGACAACAGCTCAGAAGTCCATCGACCGAGTGCTGGACATTAAAGAAGACGAATGGGGTGACACAGTGGTAATGCCTTATGACGGTAGGTAAAGTAACGTTATCTAACTAGCTAGCTTAGCATGTCAGTGTGCTGTTGTTTTGGGGTCAACATTATACAACCTTTTTCGTTTGAACATTATTCATGAATTGATGTGATTACCTATGGAAGCAAGACACTAGTCATCTTGATAAGGAAGGTAGTCATAAAGAGGTGTATAATGTACTCTACCCAATAAAGCTAATATTTGATATGCTTTGGAGTTTATATGACCTTATCTTCTCGACATTAACCAACAAGGGTTTTCACGTTAGATCTACCAGGGAAGACTCCATTGAGTGGTGGATGGGGGATGACACAATGGGACTCTACCCCGGAGGAATGCACCACAACTCTCCCCCCATCATCTGAGGCCATCACGACCCCTGTCACCCGCATGGTTGTGGATGAAACAGAGAACTTCTTCAGTGCTTTTCTGCCCACAGGAGAGCTCCAGGGTGTTATGGACACCCAGGTTGTCTCTGTGCCGCCCACCAAGTCCCACAGGCGGCCACAGGAGAAGGATGAGGAGGACAAGGATACTGTGGTTAAGGATGACGTGGACCCTCACAAGACAGGCCTGACAGAGACCAACAGACTGGAAGACCAGGAAGCTACTGAGAACCAGGCTGTCCTGACTGAGTCCTCAAGTCTATGGTCTTCCTCTGAAATCGTTCTCGTTCAGACACCAGACCCTCCAGTCCTGGCTCAGGGTGATTCTCCTGATGACACTGACAGTCCACTAATCAGTGAGAGCTGGGTAGAATCAACTGTGGATGATACAACTGCTGTTTCTGAGGATGCACAAACCGAACGACCATTTACTCCCTCAGAAACCCAACCTGATTATGATGATCAGATCTCTGAACCCACCATCAACACTGAACTGGAGCCCCCCTTCAATCCATCTCCTCCCACACCCCCTAGGGAAATCTTATTGGAGGCCAAAGATCCCAAAGCGGGGGACAGGCAGAGTGACACACCCTCCCCTAAATCGGAGGACAGACAGAGCAACACCCCCTCCCCTCCTGTCAGCGCCTTCTCCTCAGGCACCTCCACCACCAGTGATATTGAGGTTTTGGACCATGAGAGTGTACAGAGTGAGAGTTCAGCCAGTTCCAGGCAGGAGATAGCAGAGGCCAAAGCAGGTCTCCACCTGATGCAGGGCTCCTTCCAGCTTCTCTCAGCCTCTGCCTGTGGGGACTTCCCCCGCTTGGAGGACTACCCCAAGCTGACCGAGAGCTGTGGATCCTCCTCAGATGCCTTTGAACGCATCGACTCGTTCAGCATGCAGTCCCTGGACAGCCGCAGTGTCAGCGAAGTCAACTCTGATGATGAGATCCCAGGGAGCCGGACGCTGGCATCTGTCACCGCAGGGCCCACGCCTTCGCCGCCTGTCAGAGTGGCAACCACTGCACAGGAACGGGAAGAAGAAGAGGAGGAGCAGCAGCAGGAGGAGGAAGAAGACGAGGAGGGGCTAACAGAAACAATGAAGGATCAGTCTCTGGATGAGAATGAGATGGAGGAGAGTGGTCGCAGTGCCACGCCTGTTAACAGCGAGCAGCCTGAGGACCTAATAGAACAGGAATCAGAGGCGGACGTCACGCTGTCAGGTCCCACCCCTGGCCATGAGGAACAGTTACCCCCACCAATAACGGAAGAGAAAAGAGGGGTGTCAACATGTCAGATTCTGGAGCTTCAAAAGGTAACACCTGTTCAGAACACGACCTTTGTAACAACACTTTTTAATGAACTGCTTGTGTGTGCGTGAGTTGGTGTGTCCCTTTTTTTAAATACCAACGCCTGGAGAGTAAAACACTTGGTTGGACAATCCTGTTCATATGCCAAAGTAAATAGTCACTGTGGATAAGATGCATTCCCCCAAACCATCATGAATTAAACAATGTGCACCTCAATTTGAACAACACATTTGATGGAAACTGTGAGACAAGAATTAAGTACTAATCATTTATTAAGGTGCCTTATCAGTGTTTTCAATGCGTTGGTTTGTGGAAAATCATTTCTTTGTAGGTAATTGATGAGCTGTCAAGCCGCCTTGAGAAGAGGGAGTTACAGCTGCTGTCAGTCAGCAAAGACAAGGCCAGGCTGGAGGAGGAGTGTGACAACCTTAAAGAGTGAGTATAAAGATCCTGACAATGTGTAAAACCCATGTCTGAAATGCATTGTAAGAGCAGAAAGAAGCATTCTCCAAACACACCTATACACTGAGTGTAGAAAACATTAGGAACACCTTCCTAATATTAAGTTACATCCCCTTTTGCCCTCAGAACAGCCTCGTGGGGGCATGGACTCAATAAGGTGTCAAGCGTTCCACAGGGATGCTGGCCCATGTTGAGTCCAATGCTTCCCACAGTTGTGTCATGTTGGCTGGACGACCTTTGGGTGGTGGACCGTTGTTGATACACACAGGAAACTATTGAGCGTACAAAACCCAGCAGCATTGCAGTTCTTGACACACTCAAACCGTTGTGACTGTCACCTGCTACCATACCCTGTTCAAAGGCACTTAAATATTTTGTCTTGCCAATTCACCCTCTGAATGGCACACATGTACAATCCATGTCTTAAGGCTTAAAAATCCTTCTTTAATCTGTCTCCTCCCCTTCATCTACATTGATTGAAGTGGATTTAACAAGCGACATCAGTAAGAGATCATAGCTTTCACCTGGTCAGTCTTTGTCATGGAAAAAGTAGGTGTTCCTAATGCTTTGTACACTCAGCATGCTCTATAGACGGGTTGGCTGACGAAGTCACAAAAATGATGCACAAAGCCTGAAGCTGTGCTTTGTTATGATTCTGAACGGTCAGATAGCTAGCAATAATGACAAGAATCTGTCATGTGGGGAATCACAGGTGTCTTGTTTCAATGCTAATATGGCCAAAATTCACTAGCAAACTAACCAACAACTGTAATAATGTGAGAGACAAGTGCTAATTGTGCAAATGTATTTGTTTTCAATAAACATTTGGAGATGAAATATAAGTTACATGTTGTCAACAATCTAAGCCAACCATGTTTGTTTTGCCCCATAGTTTCGCATGGGTCAGTTTTGTTTCTAAACAACTAACCCATCTATACATGAATAGTAAAGTAAATAGCAAATAGTTTGTCGGCCAATTTGTCCTCTTGGTTGTGTCTATGGTAAAGTATAGTCTATAGATAAGGATGGTCCTTTAAGAGACTGAGACGTCTCTGTGTGTTGCAGTGAGGTGATAGGTCTTAAGGAGGAGAGTTCCAGTGTGCAGTCTCTGAAGGAGGAGTTCACTCAGCGCATCGCAGACACAGAGAGGAAAGCCCAGCTAGCGTGCAAGGAGAGGGATATTGCCAAGAAGGTAAAACACAAACCTATATCTCTATGTTTGTGCCAGGTATTACTGTCCCTGGTTACTTTACCCCCATAAGAATTGATTTAAGATCATTGAGTCAAATAACTGAAAATTAGTGACCATGATAGTCACGTTATGCACAAAGCCTTCTTCAAGAACATGCTCTCCAGCGTATTTTACTGTTATGTTTCCTCCGGAGGAGATAAAGGGGATGAGGGAAGAGCTGTCCACCAGACTGAACTCCAACGAGACTATGGAGATCATCAGAGAGAAGGAGGAGCAGATCCGCGAACTGCTGGAGGAGGGTGAGAAGCTGTCCAAGCAGCAGCTGCAGCACTCCAACATCATCAAGAAGCTACGTGTGAAGGAGAAGGAGAGCGAGACCAAAATCACCAAACAGAACAAGAAGCTGAAAGAGCAGGAGGAAGAGCTCAAACACCTACAGCAGGTCAGTGGAAATATATAATACCGTTCAAAAGTTTGGGGTCACTTAGAAACGTCCTTGTTTTTGGAAGAAAAGCTATTTTTTTTTGTCCATTTTAAAATAACATCAAATTGATCATAAATACAGTGTAGACATTGTTAATGTTGTAAATGACTATAGCTGGAAACGGTAGATTTTTTAAATGGAATATCTACGTAAGCCCATTATCAGCAACCATCTCTCCAATGGCACGTTGTTAGCTAATCCAAGATTATAATTTTTAAAGGCTGAATGATCATTAGAAAACCCTTTTGCAATTATGTTAGCACAGCTGAAAACTGTTGTTCTGATTAAAGAAGCATTAAAACTGGCCTTCTTTAGACTAGTTGAGTATCTGGAACATCAGGATTTGGGGGTTCAATTACAGGCTCAAAATGGCCAGAAACAAAACACTTTTGTCTGAAACTCATTAGTCTATTCTTGTTCTGAGAAATTAAGGCTATTCCATGTGAGAAATTGCCAACAAACTGAAGATCTCGTACAACTCTGTGTACTGCGCCCTTCACAGAACAGCGCAAACTAGCTCCATCCAGAATAGAAAGAGGAGTGGGAGGCCCCGGTGCACAACTGAGCAAGAGAACATGTACATTAGTGTCTAGTTTGAGAAACAGACGCCTCACAAGTCCTCAATTGGCAGCTTCATTAAATAGTTCCCGCAAAACACCAGTCTCAACGTCAACAGTGAAGAGGTGACTCCGGTATGCTGGCCTTCTAGGCAGGCATAATCCAGTTCCGGCACCGACAGAGATGGCCGCCTCGCTTCGCGTTCCTAGGAAACTATGCAGTATTTTGTTTTTTTATGTGTTATTTCTTACATTGGTACCCCAGGTAATCTTAGGTTTCATTACATACAGTCGGGAGGAACTACTGAATATAAGAGCAACGTCAACTCACCATCATTACAACCAGGAATCCCGAAGCGGATCCTGTGTTTTGCCTTCCACCCAGTACAATGGATCTGATCCCAGCCGGCGACCCTAAACAAAGACGCCGTAAAAGGGGCAAACGAAGCGGTCTTCTGGTCAGGCTTCGGAGACGGCCACATCGCGCTCCACTCCCTAGCATACTACTCGCCAATGTCCAGTCTCTTGACAACAAGGTTGATGAAATCCGAGCAAGGGTAACATTCCAGAGAGACATCAGAGACTGTAACGTTCTTTGCTTCACGGAAACATGGCTCACTCGAGAGACGCTAACGGAGTCGGTGCAGCCAGCTGGTTTCTTCACGCATCGCGCCGACAGAAACAAACATCTTTCTGGTAAGAAGAGGGGCGGGCGTGTATGCCTTTATGATTAACGAGACGTGGTGTGATCATAACAACATACAGGAACTCAAGTCATTCTGTTCACCTGATTTAGAATTCCTCACAATCAAATGTCGACCGCATTATCTACCAAGGGAATTCTCTTTGATTATAATCACAGCCGTATATATTCCCCCCCAAGCAGACACATCGATGGCCCTGAACGAACTTTATCTGACTTTATGTAAACTGGAAACCAGGTCACAGAGGCTGCATTCATCGTAGCTGGGGATTTTAACAAGGCTAATCTGAAAACAAAACTCCCTAAATTCTATCAGCATATCGATTGTGCTACCAGGGCTGGTAAAACCTTGGATCATTGTTATACTAACTTCCGCGACGCATATAAGGCCCTCCCCCGCCCTCCTTTCGGAAAAGCTGACCGCGACTCCATTTTGTTGCTTCCAGCCTACAAACAGAAACTAAAACGGCAAGCTCCCGCGCTCAGGTCTGTTCAACGCTGGTCCAATCTGATTCCACGCTTCAAGACTGCTTCGATCACGTGGATTGGGATATGTTCCGCATTGCGTCCAACAACAACATTGACAAATACGCTGATTCGGTGAGCGAGTTCATTAGAAAGTGCATTGACGATGTCGTACCCACAGCAACGATTAAAACATTCCCAAAACCAGAAACCGTGGATTGATGGCAGCATTCGCGTGAAACTGAAAGCGCTAACCACTGCTTTTAACCAGGGCAAGGTGACCGGAAACATGACCGAATACAAACAGTGTATCTATTCCCTCCGCAAGGCAATCAAATAAGCTAAGTGCCAGTATAGAGACAAAGTAGAGTCGCAATTCAACAGCTCAGACACAAGAGGTATGTGGCAGGATCTACAGTCAATCACGGATTACAAAAAGAAAACCAGCCCCGTCGCGGACCAGGATGTCTTGCTCCCAGACAGACTAAATAACTTTTTTGCTCGCTTTGAGGATAATACAGTGCCACTGACACGGCCCGCTACCAAAACCTGCGGGCTCTCCTTCACTGCAGCAGAGGTGAGTAAAACATTTAAACGCGTTAACCCTCGCAAGGCTGCAGGCCCAGACGGCATTCCCAGCCGCGTCCTCAGAGCATGCGCAGACCAGCTGGCTGGTGTGTTTAAGGACATGTTCAATCAATCCTTATCCCAGTCTGCTGTTCCCACATGCTTCGAGAGGGCCACCATTGTTCCTGTTCCCAGGAAAGCTAAGGTAACTGAGCTAAACGACTACCGCCCCGTAGCACTCACTTCCGTCATCATGAAGTGCTTTGAGAGACTAGTCAAGGACCATATCACCTCCACCCTACCTGACACCCTAGACCCACTCCAATTTGCTTACCGACCCAATAGGTCCACAGACGACGCAAACGCAACCACACTGCACACTGCCCTAACCCATCTGGACAAGAGGAATACCTATGTGAGAATGCTGTTCATCGACTACAGCTCAGCATTTAACACCATAGTACCCTCCAAACTCGTCATCAAGCTCGAGACCCTGGGTCTCGACCCCGCCCTGTGCAACTGGGTCCTGGACTTCCTGACGGGCCGCCCCCAGGTGGTGAGGGTAGGTAACAACATCTCCACCCCGCTGATCCTCAACACTGGGGCCCCACAAGGGTGCGTTCTGAGCCCTCTCCTGTACTCCCTGTTCACCCACGACTGCGTGGCCATGCACGCCTCCAACTCAATCATCAAGTATACGGACGACACTACAGTGGTAGGCTTGATTACCAACAACGACGAGACGGCCTACAGGCAGGAGTTGAGGGCCCTCGGAGTGTGGTGTCAGGAAAATAACCTCACACTCAACGTCAACAAAACAGAGGAGATGATTGTGGACTTCAGGAAACAGCAGAGGGAGCACCCCCCTATCCACATCGACGGGACAGTAGTGGAGAAGGTGGAAAGTTTTAAGTTCCTCGGTGTACACATCACGGACAAACTGAATTGGTCCACCCACACAGAGAGCGTTGTGAAGAAGGCGCAGCAGCGCCTCTTCAACCTCAGGAGGCTTAAGAAATTTGTCTTGTCACCAAAAGCACTCAAACTTCTACAGATGCACAATCGAGAGCATCCTGTCGGGCTGTATCACCGCCTGGTACGGCAACTGCTCCGCCCACAACCGTAAGGCTCTCCAGAGGATAGTGAGGTCTGCACAACGCATCACCGGGGGCAAACTACCTGCCCTCCAGGACACCTACACCACCCGATGTCACAGGAAGGCCATAAAGATCATCAGGGACAACAACCACCCGAGCCACTGTCTGTTCATCCCGCTATCATCCAGAAGGCGAGGTCAGTACAGGTGCATCAAAGCAGGGACCGAGAGACTGAAAAACAGCTTCTATCTCAAGGCCATCAGACTGTTAAACAGCCACCACTAACATTTAGTGGCCGCTGCCAACATACTGACTCAACTCCAGCCACTTTAATAATGGGAATTGATGGAAATTATGTAAAAATGTATCACTAGCCACTTTAAACAATGCCACTTAATATAATGTTTACATATCCTACATTACTCATCTCATATGTATATGTATGTACTGTACTCTATATCATCTACTGCATCTTGCCATCTTTATGTAATACATGTATCACTAGCCACTTTAAACTATGCCACTTTATGTTTACATACCCTACATTACTCATCTCATATGTATAGACTGTACACTATACTATCTACTGCATCTTGCCTATGCCGTTCTGTACCATCACTCATTCATATATCTTTATGTACATATTCTTTATCCCTTTACACTTGTGTGTATAAGGTAGTAGTTGTGGAATTGTTAGGTTAGATTACTTGTTGGTTATTACTGCATTGTCGGAACTAGAAGCACAAGCATTTCGCGACACTCGCATTAACATCTGCTAACCATGTGTATGTGACAAATAAAATGTGATTTGATTTGAGTTGCAAAGAAAAGGCCATATCTCAGACTGGCCAATAAAAAGGAAAGATTAGATGGGCAAAAGAACACACACTGAACAGAGGAACTCTGCCTTATAAGGCCAGAATCCCGGAGTCGCCTCTTCACTGTTGATGTTGAGACTGGTGTTTTGCAGGTACTATTTAATGAAGCTGCCAGTTGAGGACTTGTGAGGCATCTGTTTACAACATTAACAATGTTTACACTGTATTTCTGGTCAATTTGATATTTTAATGGACAACAAAATGTGCTTTTCTTTCAAAAACAAGGACATTTCGAAGTGACCCCAAACTTTTGAACGGTAGTGTATATATTTTTAATTTTAAGGATTTTATTTGAAAATTCACATTACTTCAGTAGTCATCAGAAGTGTATCCTGATGCTGAAAGCCCATTTGATATTTAACCCTGCCTGGCT
This sequence comes from Salvelinus fontinalis, assembly GCF_029448725.1. NCBI lineage: Eukaryota > Metazoa > Chordata > Actinopteri > Salmoniformes > Salmonidae > Salvelinus > Salvelinus fontinalis. The sequence goes on along the minus strand of NC_074667.1, from coordinate 49,803,140 downwards.
GTATATGTGTCTGTAGGTTCTGGATGAGAAGGAGGAAGTGGAGAAGCAGCACAGGGACAACATTAAGAAGCTGAACGTGGTGGTGGAGCGCCAGGAGAAGGACATGACCAAACTCCAGAGTGACTCAGAGGAGCTCCTGGAAAACAACAGGAGCCTGCAGGCTGCCCTCGACAACTCCTACAAGTGAGGATACATTCTGTACTCCACTCTACTAGTGTAACTCGCACTGGTGAAATAATAACTCACTCCACCCTACTTTTCTAACTCCTGCTTCAGACGTGCAGATGTGCTTGTCATTTTGAAATCACACAAAGACATAACATTCTGACGGGTAAAGACGGTCACAGAAGCACCAACTCATACAGTATGTCCAAGTCAGTGTAATGTGGCGGAAGTTAGCCAGAAGTTAAGAGCGTTGGGCCAGTAACCGAAAGGTTGCTGGTTTGAATCCCCGAGCGGACTAGTGAAAAATCTGTCGATAAGCAAGTCACTTAACCCTAATTGCTCCTTTAAGTTACTGTTGATAAGAGCATCTGTTAAATGACTAAAATGTAAATGTGTGTCTGTGATCTCAGGGAACTGGCTGCACTGCACAAAGCCAAGGCTAGCCATGCCAGCGAGGCCCAGGAGGCTGCTCTGAGCAGGGAGACCCAGGCCAAGGAGGAGCTGGCTCTGGCCCTGGTGAAGGCCCAGGAGGAGGCCCGCATGCAGCAGGATGCTCTGGTCAACCAGGTGGCTGATCTGCGGCTGGCTCTGCAGAGGGCTGAACAGCAGCAGGCCAGGAAAGAAGACTACCTGAGGGAGGAGATCAGTGACCTGCAGCAGGTAAGAGACACTCATGACTTATTTGGAGTTGACTGTAAGGGGAAGCCGGGCTTGTGTTAGGAGTCAAAGGTCAAACACTAATGTGTTTGCTGGTTGTCTCCATAGAGACTGCAGGGGGCGGAGACCAGGAACCAAGAGCTGAGTCAGAGTGTTACCTCTGCAACGCGGCCGCTGCTCAGACAGATCGAGAACCTGCAGGCCTCGCTGGGGGGCCAGACAGCATCATGGGAGAAACTGGAGAAGAGCATCTCAGATCGACTAGGTTACTCTCAAAAGTTACTCTAGTTTGTAACAAGCTTTTTAAGAGTCTCCTCTGGACAACCGATTGCTCCTATTTAAATGTATTTTTATTTTTTATATGTAATTCCTTTAACCTCCCACCCTTTAACTCAACAGTGGAAGCACAGGCCCAGCTGGCTGTTGCCGTGGAAAAGGAGCGTGCAGCAACTGAGGAGCTGATGGCCATTAAGGCCCAGCTGGCCTCACTGGAGTCCCAGAATTCCCTGCTTCGACAAGAGAAAGGGCGTCTCCACGGTCAGCTGGACGCAGAGAAGACCAGGCGGGAGAAACTGGAGGATGACAGCAGCAGGTACTGGAGGGCTTTTTTCATAGGTTCTGTGAGACTTTCACTGTTACATAGTAGTCAGTTGCCTTTACTTTCCTTAAGGTGGACCTAGTGTCTATCCATTACAAAGCTTTGGAGCCTTTCCATTAATGGCAATTTCCTGTCATCCTTATGGTGTAGGGAGCATGTGGAGCTGGAGAATCTGAGGGGAGAGCACACTCGAACACAGGAGGAGGCCAAGAAGGAGAAGGTATGTTCTCTCCCCTGCCCTACTCACCCTGCAGTAATGGAACAACACTTCTTACACATCTGTAACCTTCTCTGTTCCTCCCACCAGCTCCTCCTGACCAATCAGCTGGAGATGGAGAAAATGAAGGTGGAGCAAGAGAAGAAGAAATGCTACCTAGCACAAGAGGCCCTGAAGGAAAAGGTAGATCTATTTATCAATGTAAGTTCTATATCAATGACCAGCCGTGTGTGTCTGTTCTTTAATCAATCAGTGTGGAGCGAGACTGGCCTGATGTATATGATGTTTCTCTGTCATTAGGAGCGGAAGATATTGGTTCACTCTGTGGGTGAGCCCCCAGCCTCATCCACCCCCTCCCTGTCCCGTTCCAGCTCCATCAGCGGGGTAGACCATGCCGGCCTGCACTCCTCCTTCTCCCAGGTACTTGCCACAGGCACACCTTTAACTCTTTCATACCCATCCAGCCTACCATTTCTAGCCCTGTATTTGGGATGGTGACCTAGAAAGGTCTGTTTTTTTGTTTATTACATGCAGCTAAGTAAGATGAATAGGGAACGTATGACAAAGGGCCAAATCCTAACTACCGGTAGTTTGCATATTTGGTTAATTTGAGGTTGGATGGTTAACAAGACAGACCTGTTTTGAATTTAATCAGGAGGACTCTCTGGGTCACTCGTTGGGGACGATGACGATGTCTATGAGTGGGACCAACCTGTATGAGGCGGCTCGGCTCAGTGGAGGCTCCAGCATCATAGAGAACCTGCAATCCCAGCTCAAACTCCGAGAGGGAGAGATAGCACAGCTACAGGTACCAGCTGCCTGTCTGACACTGCTTTCACATTGCTTTGAGGACTACCATTGGAAGTATCCTACATGCATTTCTTTAAATGCCTTCTGGTTTTCAATGAAGTGTAGGATTTACAAACATACTGTTGTTGAAAAACAATGCTTGCCAGGATCTTACCTCTTGCTTCTCGTCTCCCTCCCTCTCTCTCATCCCTTTCTCCCTTAGCTGGAGATCGCTAGTCTGGAGAGGACTCGCTCGTCCATGGCGGAGGAGATGGTCAGATTGACCAATCAGAATGAGGAGATGGAGGACAGTGTGAAGGAGATCCCCACACTGAAAGTACAACTTCAGGTGAGGAGAGGATCAGTTCATACAAGTGCCACTAAGCCAGTGAAATACAAGTGCCACTAAGCCAGTGAAATACAAGTGCCACTAAGCCAGTGAAATACAAGTGCCACTAAGCCAGTGAAATACAAGTGCCACTAAGCCAGTGAAATACAAGTGCCACTAAGCCAGTGAAATACAAGTGCCACTAAGCCAGTGAAATACAAGTGCCACTAAGCCAGTGAAATACAAGTGCCACTAAGCCAGTGAAATACAAGTGCCACTAAGCCAGTGAAATACAAGTGCCACTAAGCCAGTGAAATACAAGTGCCACTAAGCCAGTGAAATACAAGTGCCACTAAGCCAGTGAAATACAAGTGCCACTAAGCCAGTGAAATACAAGTGCCACTAAGCCAGTGAAATACAAGTGCCACTAAGCCAGTGAAATACAAGTGCCACTAAGCCAGTGAAATACAAGTGCCAGTGAAATACAAGTGCCACTAAGCCAGTGAAATACAAGTGCCAGTGAAATACAAGTGCCACTAAGCCAGTGAAATACAAGTGCCAGTGAAATACAAGTGCCACTGTGCCAGTGAAATACAAGTGCCACTAAGCCAGTGAAATACAAGTGCCACTAAGCCAGTGAAATACAAGTGCCACTAAGCCAGTGAAATACAAGTGCCACTAAGCCAGTGAAATACAAGTGCCACTAAGCCAGTGATATACAAGTGCCACTAAGCCAGTGAAATACAAGTGCCACTAAGCCAGTGTAATCATATTAGGGTCAGTCCTTGTTGTGATTCTTTAATTAAAAACCAAGATGTTATGTGAAAACTGACATCTCACAAGATGAGTTACTGGGCAGAAATGTATAACCATCTAGGCACAGATAAAGGAAAGGTAAAGTCCATTAGTAAACCCTTTTGTGACTATATAAATCTAGTGTTGTCCTCTGAGCCTGTGTTGTGCGAATGACTGTGTTGTAGGAGCTGGAGCAGAGACACAACACCATCCTCCAGATGTATGGAGAGAAGGCTGAGGAGGCAGAGGAGCTGAGACTCGACCTGGAGGACGTCAAGAACATGTTCAAAACCCAGATTGACGAACTGCTCAAGAACCAGAAGTAGACTGTTCCATCTAACGTCCAGACCATACACAGATAAAATAAACCGATTGTTGTAGAAGTGCATTTACTGTAAAGGATGGGAAAAAAAGAGTTCATGCACCATTTTATTTCTGATTACAGAACAGTTATTGTTTTTTGGGGTTTTTCCATCACTGTCTCTAAAGGAAGGGACATTTGAAAATCTGTCATATTATTTTAACAATTAGAATCAAACTAAGAAGGAAATTATGGGTAACAAATCAATATCTTCTTAACATGTACAGATATGAAGGATAGTCACAATTAATATTCTACATTCATAATTTACTAGTTCCTTTGCATTGATTCAAAACCCAACAGCCTGTTAAACAGATTGTTTTAGATATCATTGTCCTTTATTGTGATCAACTGGCTTCCTTTTTCACTTTGTGTGTAGTGGGATGATTCAGAATGGACTATCAAGTTATATTGACAGTTTTTATCCCCTTAACCCCAGCATCCTAATTGTCATCAGTGTGTATGTTTCTGAATACTGTACATCTTCCTTTAGGATGAAAGAACAGAAAGAGTAAAGATTTTATATATTGCTTGTTTGCATTTGCTTCAGAGGTGTCACGTGTAGACAACCAAACCTTGCCCTTGGTGTGTATCAGTGCACTAGGAAATGTGTAGAATCGAAAGTTATGCTGTGTTGAGGCAAGGCATGGGTAATCTGCAGATATCGCAGAGGCATTTTCTTTGTAATTTACAAAGAAAGCTATTATTTAATCTCATGTTAACATAGATAATGGTATAAGATGGATGTTTGCTCTAAAATGTTTTTGGTTTCCCTTACTGGGTTTCTGTCCAAATTCAAACAAGTAACTGTTATAACAAATGTATCAAAAAGAAAGAATATTGCACAGTGGTATGTAGTCAATAGTTTACAGGTTTCTTCACAAATTACACATGGGGCATAGACATGAAGTTAAAAACACTGATTTACAAGATTCTCGGGGTCTAAAATGTAGAGTCTGTAAATAAAAATGTATTGGGGTGGGGATTTATTCTTGATGTGCTTTTTTTGTTGCAGAATTGTAGGCAAAAACAATTGCACTTCTGCAAGTCTGAACTACATCCTACAACTCCACCTTGTGACTAATAATATACTGCATGCCGGTGTAAGGTTTCCGGTGTTATGGCGACCTGGAGCATACGTTTTTGTTTGCAGAAGGTAAGCGCCAGGTTTTATGTGTAGTTTAATCTACCGATCGACCACATAATGTTTCTATTTCCGACAAGTAGTTTTTCGAAGTTTGCTGGTTCTAAACTTTCGCTGTCACCCCTTTCACTCGGATTGTAGTTAATTGTACGGTGTACGTTACCAGCAAAAGCGGTGACACCAAGAATGTTGCAAGCTGACGATGTCTGCGTGGCGAGAGCACAATGATGATGATTTGTCTAGAAATGCAAATAAATATTATAGTCCAGACATTTTAGGGGCGTTTTGCAATGTGCGTGTATTAATAATATCGGTTCAATTTGTTAACGAGCGGTGATAGTCGTTCCCTGCCTGTAAACTACAGATGATTATCTTGTAGCTGGATAACTAGTTAAAATCGGATACAATGTGTCACTGCGCGTATAGGTGATGGTGTGGTTTACATTGTAGCATTCAATAAAACGAGTGTGTTCTGGATGCGCAATTTATTACTTAGATACAATAGACGGCCAGCGACACTCCCTAAGAGAAGTCTAGACGGCTAACTTAATAGCTTCAGGGAGCAACATTTTACAACAGAAACGCATGTCGTAATTATGTTATCCCACATATAGCTTGTTGGTGTTATTATTCAAGGCTCTGAACTTACATATAGGCCCACTAACGACTTGAGTATCTTTATGTTTTGAAGCCTTGTGGCATTTTCCCACGGACTCAAAAGCATCTCAGATATTTGGCTCATTGTTACACTAATAAAATAAAAAGTCTCTCAGCCGGTGTGTAAAGCAGGCTAGGCAATTGTATACTGTATTTAACGTTTTGCCTTGCTCAGCAGTCTATGGTTGTGTCAGCATATGCATCAACAAACACATTTTCCACCAATAAGTTTTCACCCCCAGGACAAGAACAGCAGCATGGAAATATAATATGATGATGTTATGTGTGGATATTCTTCTAGTCTGACCTTTTTGGTAGCTGTGTTCTCATGGGTCACATGTCATACAGGTCCTGTACTTGTTTTCTCAAACAATGGTAGGAAAAAGGTCACTAATGTTTCCTTCACTAGGACCTCTCCTATATGGAGATAAGATCCGCCTCGAGGCAGGTTCCCACACTATGGTCTATACCCACACGCTTGTAAACTGCAGTATACATCTCTACCCTAGATTACAGTGTATCTGCCTCTCTCGCACTTTCTTTCTCCATCTCTTTCTCTATCTCTCTTTTTTCTCTCTTTCTCTCTCTTTCCACAGAGTTTGGGTTGTGCTGTGAGGTAAGCCAAGACGACTCTCCCATGTGTTTCTGTGGAACTGACTATGCTGCTGTTGGTAGCACTGGTCATGGTCTGTACTTACACTGTGGTAGCTGCCGAGGAGGCTGAGAACACCAGCCACAAACCACCATTCCACTATAGCAGCCTCGCTCTGCCACAGCACCATATCCCCTACTTCCTCCACACTAACAAGAGAGTGGCCAGGCTTTGTCGAGAGGACCCGCTCTGCCCTTTTAAAGTAAGAACTGCACTTTCATTGAACTACTGTTTTATTATCATTTTGTTATTATCAACACTGTTATTATCACTGTGTTATTATGTTGGGTATCGTACCATGTTGGGTGTTGTCATTCATAGTGTGGAGTGGGATTAGCTCTTTTAAATTCTTGAACTGAGTTGAATTTTTGTCAAGGTGAATCCATTTTCTAAGCAGCCAGATTTGTGGACAGAGAGCGACAAAAACGTTAAGAACTTAAGTTTACGATTATTGAATATGTAAAGCTTTGGACAGTGACCACATACACATTTTTATGTGTATCATGGTGGTACAAGTAGCTGTTTAGTGTGGACTTTCATTGTCTATGCAAGTGTGTGTTAGCACATCTTTAGTGCTTCTCTCCCCCTCCCCCACCCTTAATGTTTTACGACAGGATGCTCTGCTGGATGTGTCGTCCTGCTGGGGCTATGAGGAGAACTGTGCCCCAGAGAACCGCTTTAGCTATCCTGTCTGCACCAAGATCCACTCTGGATGGTACAACACAATCCCTCTCTCTGCATTCCCCCAATCCCCCTCTCTGCATTTCCTTTTATTCATTAGCATATTGTGCCAAGCTCCTGTCATACATGTGGATGTGCATAATGTATTTCTGCAGCTGGTTTGGCCTAACAGAGCTCTTTGTACTCCCAAGGGCCAGCTCAGTGGAGGCAGCCCAGGAGCTGTTCTGGAAACAGGGAGACTTTGGTTATGTCATGGAGCGCCTCAGTGAGATGAAGACCCTCTGCAAGGCCACCAATCCTGTAAGACCCTGCCATCCCTCGGTGCAGCTGCACACAGAGGACTCAGGGAACCACAGGGATAAACAACAGGGATAAACAGAAAAGGCATTTGCTAAATGCTCACATTTTATTTCTAGGGAGATTCATCTCTGAAATGCTCCAGCCACACTCGCTTCTGCAGGGCGACCAATCTGTACCTGGACCTGAGGAACCCTCGCAGGGGTCATGAGAGGTCAGTGCACCTTGGTTGACACTTCCTGTCTAGCGACCCATCTGGGTTCCTTGTTTTCCTGTGTGGACCATGTCAGGGGAAGAATTCCAGTAGTTTATTTTGGGTCTGTTTCTTCCATTTGCTTGGTCCTTCATCTTCATCGAACTAAAATACAGGATAGGCAATATGGCAGACACTTTTCTTAGCCTAATGAAATAAATTAAAGAAGTGTGGGACACACCTGTGTTTTCTCTGCAGGTATAAGGAGGACTTTCTCCAGGAGGGGGAGATTGGGGGGCGTTGTAGTCTGAACAGCCTAGCGCTGGCCGCAGAAGGAGAGCACAAGAGCCCTCTGCAGTCCTGGTGAGACAACACAGAGAAAATCCTTATGCCCCTCCCTGAACCGATTCATATCAAGGTTTCTTCTTTCTAAGGACATTTCACTTTGTAAACAAAAGTATTTGATTGGTTGATGAATGACACAGACATGAAACTCTCTGAAAAACACTCTTTTTCCTTCCCAAGGTATGCTGAACTGCAGGCATACACAGAGCTGGACTTCAACCCCACAGATGAAGAGCATTGTGACATCATCATTGAGAAACCTACTGTATTCATGAAGCTTGATGCAGGTGGGAACAATCCTCATGCCTTTTAGTACAATGTCAAATAACTTATTCCGTTTGTGTACAGTGTAGAACTAGTGACACAGTAACAGATGTACTGAGATGTGATGGACAAACCTGAATGTGTCTTTTTCACAGGGGTGAACATGTACCATCACTTCTGTGACTTTGTCAACCTGTACATTTCCCAGCACATCAACAACTCCTTCAGCAGAGACATCAATATCCTTATGTGGGATACGGTAGGTACAACATTCTGCAGCCTGTCTCCGTTTCACTGATCTGAGAGGACTGTATAGGTGCAAGATATCTGGTGAGGCTAATTGGAGATTCCAACATGTTGCAAGCTGTTGTTTTGTTCAAAGCTGTTTGTACTGTACAGAAAGAAGAGTTAGTATGGTTGTTGACCAGAGGGTTGTGTAAAGAAGAGTTAGTATGGTTGTTGACCAGAGGGTTGTGTAAAGAAGAGTTAGTATGGTTGTTGACCAGAGGGTTGTGTAAAGAAGAGTTAGTAGGATTGCTGACCAGAGGGTTGTGTAAAGAAGAGTTAGTAGGGTTGTTGACCAGAGGGTTGTGTAAAGAAGAGTTAGTAGGGTTGTTGACCAGAGGGTTGTGTATGGTGGTGCTGTGTTTTACATGTGACTACTTGCGTGCGGAGGGGGTCAACGGGAAGTAGTAGGTGAAAAACAGAATGATTTATGGGAAACCTTATCCTGTCCATTGTTCCCCCCTCTGGCTGTGGAAGTGAAGGATAAGGGTAAAGAAATAGAGGGAGGGAGAGAAAATGACAGCGAGAAGGAAAGGAAGGGCCTTTCATCTGACAAACAACACAAGTTGTTCAGTAAACTGGTGGCTGACTGCTGGGAAAGGTTCTAATGAAACATACACCATAATACAAACCACTGTTTCCTAATCGTCTCCATGTAATCTGGAATTGAGTTTAGCCAGTTTGATGAAGCAACTGAATTTCAAAGTTGGCTTTCTTATGTATGTTTCTTCCCTTTCAGAGTTTTAATGGATATGGGGATCTGTTCAGTGAGACATGGAAGGCTTTCTCTGACTATGACATCATCCATCTGAAAACATTTGACACTAAAAGGGTAAAAGAATCAAAGCTCGGTTGTGTGTGTGTATGTGTGTGTGTGCGTGCGAGTGTGGTCGTACATGGTTGTTTAACGTGTCCATTACCTTGAAACAGGTGTGCTTCAAAGATTCCGTGTTCTCCCTGCTCCCCAGGATGAGATATGGGCTGTTCTATAACACACCTTTGGTAAGTAATTCTGTCTGTATCTCCTATGTAATAAAAATATAGAGATAGAATTGCACCGCCTTTGAGGAAATCTGAATCCCTTTGAACTTCTTGGGATGTCCCTGCCTTTCTGACTCCATGCGTTTGCCTATTTTTATCTATTTCTATTTCTATCACGGACTTTATGTCCGTGCTTTTTTTTGTTCATGCTTCTCGCCTCCTCATTCCGTTTTCCTGCATCTTCTGATATCCAGTTGTTAATAACATGCAATTTAGGTCAAATATTTATGTTTTGTATTCATCGTGTCCAGCTCTTATGTAATTTAAATGATAATTTCAAGGAGATTTGTGTACACATGGTAAGATGTAAATACGTACAGTACCAGTCAAAGGTTTGATCACACCTACTCATTCCAGGTTTTTTCTTTATTTTTACTATTTTCTACATTGTAGAATAATAGTGAAGACATCAAAACTATGAAATAACACATATGGAATCATGTAGTAACCAAAAAAGTGTTCAACAAATCAAAATATATTTTATATTTGAGTTTCTTCAAAGTAGCCACCCTTTGCCTTGATGACAGCTTTGCATACTTTTGGCATTCTCTCAACCAGCTTAATGGGGTAGTAACATGGAATGCATTTCAATTAACAGGTGTGCCTTGTTAAAGGTTAATTTGTGGATTTTTTTTCATTCTTAATGCGTTTGAGCCAATCAGTTGTGTTGTGACAAGGTAGGGGTGGTATAAAGAAGATAGCACTATTTGGTAAAAGCCAAGTCCATATTATGTCAAAAACAGCTCAAATAGCAAAGAAAAACAACAGTCCATCATTACTTTAAGACTTGAAGGTCAGTTAATGTGGAACATTTAAAAAACATGTTGAAAGTTTCTTCAAGTGCAGTCGAAAAAAACATCAAGCGCTGTGATGAAACTGGCTCTCATGAGGACCGCCACAAGAAAGGAAGACCCAGAGTCACCTCTGCTGCAGAGGATACGTTCATTAAAGTTACCAGCCTCAGAAATTGCAGCCTAAATAAATGCTTCACAGAGTTCAAGTAACAGACACATCTCAACATCAATTGTTCAGAGGAGACTGCGTGAATCAGGCCTTCATGGTCAAATTGCTGTAAAGGAAACCATTACTAAAGGACACTAATAAGAAGAAGAGACTTGCTTGGGCCAAGAAACACGATCAATGGACATGTCTTTTGGTCCAAATTTGAGATTTTTGGTTACAACCGCCGTGTCTTTGTGAGACGCAGAGTAGGTGAACGGATGATCTCTGCATGTGTGGTTCCCACCGTGAAGCATGGAGGAGGAGGTTTGGGGGTGCTTTGCTGGTGACACTGTCTTTGATTTATTTAGAATTCACGGTACACTTAATCAGCATGGCTACTACAGCATTCTGCAGCGATACACAATCCCATCTGGTTTGTGCTTAGTGGGACTTTCATTTGTTTTTCAACAGGACAATGACCCAACACACCTCCAGGCTGTGTAAGGGCTATTTGAGCATGAAGGAGAGTGATGGAGTGCTGCATATGACCTCCACAATCGCCCGACCTCAACCCAATTGAGATGGTTTGGGATGAGTTCGACCGCAGAGTGAAAGATAAGCAGCCAACACGTGCTCAGCATATGTGGGAACTCCTTCAAGTCTGATGGAAAAGCATTCCATGTGATGCTGGTTGAGAGAATGCCCCGAGTGTGCAAGCTGTCATCAAGGCAAAGGGTGGCTACTTTGAAGAATGTAACACTCTTTTGGTTACTACATGATTCCATATGTGTTATTTCATAGTTTTAATGTCTTCACTATTATTCTACAATGTAGAAAATAGTAAAAACTAGAATGAATAAGTGTGTCCAAACCTTTGACTGGTACTGTAGGTCTAGGGGGCAGCCTTGAGGTATGAAATATTGATCATGTTTAAATTCAGGTGTTTAAATGTATGACTGATGTACTATGGCCTATAGGAGTGAATAACAGACCTGTGCTCTGGCATGTAGGAGTGAATAACAGACCTGTGCTCTGGCATGTAGGAGTGAATAACAGACCTGTGCTCTGGCATGTAGGAGTGAATAACAGACCTGTGCTCTGGCCTGTAGGAGTGAATAACAGACCTGTGCTCTGGCCTGTAGGAGTGAATAACAGATCTGTGCTCTGGCATGTAGGAGTGAATAACAGACCTGTGCTCTGGCCTGTAGGAGTGAATAACAGACCTGTGCTCTGGCCTGTAGGAGTGAATAACAGACCTGTGCTCTGGCCTGTAGGAGTGAATAACAGATCTGTGCTCTGGCCTGTAGGAGTGAATAACAGACCTGTGCTCTGGCCTGTAGGAGTGAATAACAGACCTGTGCTCTGGCCTGTAGGAGTGAATAACAGATCTGTGCTCTGGCATGTAGGAGTGAATAACAGACCTGTGCTCTGGCCTGTAGGAGTGAATAACAGACCTGTGCTCTGGCCTGTAGGAGTGAATAACAGACCTGTGCTCTGGCCTGTAGGAGTGGATAACAGATCTGTGCTCTGGCCTGTAGGAGTGAATAACAGATCTGTGCTCTGGCCTGTAGGAGTGAATAACAGACCTGTGCTCTGGCCTGTAGGAGTGAATAACAGATTTGTGCTCTGGCCTGTAGGAGGGAATAACAGACCTGTGCTCTGGCCTGTAGGAGTGAATAACAGATCTGTGCTCTGCATGGATTTGAAATGTGTCTTTTCATGTGTATGGAAATATGTTTGGATTTGGCAGATATCTATCAAATTACACATTTCACTGTGTGTGTGTTCTCTCTGTGCATGTACGTGTGTCAGCGTGTGTCAGCGTGTGTGTGAGCGTGTGAGGGACACTGAGTGTGTGTTCTTTCTATGCATGTATGTGTGTGTGAGCGTGCGTGTGAGGGACACACAAATGGATCGGATGTTTTTTTTCTTGGCGTGTTAATTGCAGATATCTGACTGCTACAGTGAAGGGATGTTCAGGGCCTTCTCCCAGCATGTTCTATATCGACTCAGCGTTCCACAGGATGGACCCATGGTAAGGAATACTGACCACACACACACTGAAACACACACACACACACACATAGCACAGGTCACTTTGTTGGCGCACATGTAACCGATGTGAAATGGCTAGCTAGTTAGCGGTGGTGCGCGCTAATAGCGTTTCAATCAGTGACGTCACTCGCTTTGAGACCTTGAAGTAGTGGTTCCCCTTGCTCTGCAAGGGCCGCGGCTTTTGTGGAGCGATGGGTAACGATGCTTCGTGGGTGACTGTTGTTGATGTGTGCAGAGGGTCCCTGGTTCGCGCCCGGGTCGGGGCTAGGGGACGGACTAAAGTTAAAACTGTTACACACACCTTTTCTTCAGTGGTCTGTAACTCCCCGATACAGGCTCCACTGGTCTTTTCGACCCCAGACTGAGTGCATTTGACTGTATCTTTATGACCATTGAAGACGTTTGCGAGGATGCAGCTCATTGTGTATTCTCGGGTGATGCTAAGAATATGCTAACAGGCTTCCTGTGAGATGACGGTGCTTGCGATAGCGTCTCCCAGCTGAATGAGAGGTGTGCCTGGCCCTGACACCCTCTCAGCCCCTTTCAGCCCCTCCTTTTATTCCTCTGATTAATGGCTCAGGGAGACACCAGACCATTGTCCTCTTCTCAGCATCATATCAGCTCTCCTTATGCACACACTGCTGTTTCATCTCATCCATCTAATATGTTTAATAGTTTGGTAAAGGCATGTATTTAGCACTATGCGGTGTTGGTGTACTCCCTCTGGGGTTCTCCTGGCAGTCTTTGTGGCTGATCACTTTCACAGTTTCTCTGTTTTTAGCATCAGGAGTTGTCTTCCTCAGGCTATTTTCACCTCAGGTGGCACAATGCCAGTGAGACTGAAAGGGAGTTTCGTAGCATTTTAGCCACTAGGAGATGGTAATGCTGTATAACAAGCTTGCTCTCAACCTTGTTAGCTCAGCCCGCTTGGCTGTAGCTCTATCATGAACATAATATTTGTAAAAAATAAATTATCAATACTTTTTTTTAAAGTACTGTAGAAAACTCCCACTTCCCCTACCTTAATTATTTGTTGTGGAAGTTTTCTACAAGTACATAAAGTCTAAATGAAGGTCCTTGAAAAGCTATGGATGGGCTTAATATGTCAGATTATGAGATCAGCATAATATTTGCAGATGTTGCATTTCCTCTTACTGCACCATATAAAATATACATGTCATATTTATAATATTAAGATATGCCATTTACTAGATGCTTTTATACAAAGGGTCTCAAAGTCATGCATGCACACATTTACTTATGGGTGGCCCCAGGAATTGAACCCACAATGCTGGCGTTGCAGGGGCCATGTTCCACTTTACCAACTGAGCCACACAGTAAGTATCATCTCACCACCCCTATGTTCCTGGTTTCAGGAGGGGAGGATTCGGGTGACGTTGTTGGCACGCAGCACAGACTACCGTAAGATATTGAACCAGCAGGAGGTGAGTCCAGGCTGAGGCAGCTCTGCCAACTCTCTGCTCCCTCTCTCCCTCCCTCCATTGCCTCCTCCAGCGCTTAACTGGCCATTTAAAATCGTATTTGCTATAAACTGCCAGCGTAAAATGCCTGTGATTTATGCAGCCAGTCTCTGTGTTTGTTTGAGCTCTCATTGATCAGAGAATGCATCTCACTGCGTTCATACAGCTCATAAAGGCCCTGAAGACTGTGCCTCTACTTGAGGTCAGAGTGGTGGATTACAAATACAAGTGAGTGAACAGTGTGTATTCTTTAGATGCAGTTTAAGGGAAGTAATGTTGGATTATATAGTACTGCTGGAGAATACAATGCAGCAGCACAAAGGGAATTGTGTAACAGCTGTATTTTATTGTCTGACACACCGCTTTTAGAGTGGAGTAAATATTGAATGTATAGTATGTTGGAGTGAAGTCTGTCGGAGTATTGGGTTAAGTAGTAAGTTCAATTCAAATATAAGCTTTTGATGTGAGTGCTGCAGGTGCTTGGTGGGTGACCTGTCTGTCTGTCTGTCTGTCTGTCTGTCTGTCTGTCTGTAGGGAGGTTCCGTTCCTCGAGCAGCTCAGCATTACCCACAACTCTGACATCTTCATCGGGATTCACGGGGCAGGACTTACTCACCTGCTCTTCCTTCCTGATTGGGCTGTCATCTTTGAGCTGTGAGTGACAATTGTCAGTCTGTCTCTGTGCGTCTACAACAGGTTTACTGTGTCTTTGTATTTCTGTGTGTGTCTGTCTCACTGGATCCTTGTCTCTGTCTGTCCTTCCATGCTCTGTGGATGGCAGTACGGGCCTACAGGCCGTGATGGAAAAAATACCCAATTGTCATAACTAAGTATAAGTAAAGATACCTTAATAGAAAATGACTCAACTAAAAGTGAACGTCACCCACTAAAATACTACTTGTCTAAAGTATTTGGTTTTAAATATACTCTAGTGTCAAAAGTAAATGTAATTGCTAAAACATACTTAAGTATCAAAGTAAAAGTATAAATAATTTTTAATTCCTTATATTAGCACGATTGTTTTATTATTTTTATTTGTGAATAGCCAGGGGCACATTCCAACACTCAGACATCATTTACAAACAAAGCATGTGTGTTTAGTGAGTCTGCCAGATCAGAGGCAGTAGGGAAGACCAGGGATGTTCTCTTGATAAGTGTGTGAATTGGACCATTTTCCTGTCCTGCTAAGCATTCAACTAGTACTTTTAGGTGTCAGGAAAAATGTATGGAGTAAAAAGTACATTATTTTCATTAGGAATGTATTGAAGTAAAAGTAAAAGTAGTCAAAAATATGAATAGTAAAATACAGATACCCCCCAAAAACTACTTAAGTAGTACTTTAAGGCATTTATACTTTTAAGCATAACAGGGCAGAGTGAAATCTGTGCTGGATATGGTATTGTGTATCTATGTGTGTGATGGGTGGGTCTGGCAGCATGCTGTGCTCTGTTAGCCCTTAGCCGCAAGGCGTGGCGGTTAAATACGGCCTAATTTAAACAGGCATTCATCAGGCAGGACGGGAAGGCGGACGCCAGAGAGAGAGGAGATGAAGTGTCTCCATCTGTTCTCCACAGATATAACTGTCAGGATGAGAGCTGCTATCGAGATCTGGCTCGGCTGCGGGGGATCCGATATGTGACTTGGCAGAAGAGGGACAAAGTGCTCCCAGAAGATAAGGTGGGAAACTCCAATGCCACTCTTGCCTCCACCTAACTCACCGCCCTAGATTCCCAGAGACACCTGACTAATGCTCACCTGTAGCTTCAGCATTTATCACCACACTCATCTGTCATTTTGTTTTTAGTACACACACTCACGCTGCCTCACACACACACTCACAAATCACAGACCTGGAGTGCAGTGTTCATAAAGACTTTCTCTCACTTTTCCATCACCCCCCCCCCCCCCTCACCTCCCCACTCACCACTCACAGGGTCACCATCCCACCCTGGGGGATCATCCTAAGTTCACCAACTACTCGTTTGATGTGGAGGAGTTCATGCGTCTGGTGCTGGAAGCAGCAGACTATGTCCAGCACCACCCCGAGTGGCAGCCCCTGCCCAGCCATGACGAACTGTAAGCCTGCAGCACGAGGACAGTTTGGTGAAGTCAAACACACGACTAAAACACAGCCGTCTTATAAATCTAAAAGTATATTTAATACTAGTTGTTGTACACTGCTCAAAAAAATAAAGGGAACACTAAAATAACACATCCTAGATCTGAATGAATGAAATATTCTTATTAAATACTTTTTTCTTTACATAGTTGAATGTGCTGACAACAAAATCACACAAAAATTATCAATGGAAATCAAATTTATCAACCCATGGAGGTCTGAATTTGGAGTCACACTGTCCACCGCCAAACCGGTCATGCTGGAGGATGTTGCAGGCAGCAGAACGTTCTCCACAGCGTCTCCAGACTCTGTCACGTCTGTCACATGTGCTCAGTGTGAACCTGCTTTCATCTGTGAAGAGCACAGGGCGCCAGTGGCGAATTTGCCAATCTTGGTGTTCTCTGGCAAATGCCAAACGTCCTGCACGGTGTTGGGCTGTAAGCACAACCCCCACCTGTGGACGTCGGGCCCTCATACCACCCTCATGGAGTCTGTTTCTGACCGTTTGAGCAGACACATGCACATTTGTGGCCTGCTGGAGGTCATTTTGCAGGGCTCTGGCAGTGCTCCTCCTTGCACAAAGGCGGGGGTAGCAGTCCTGCTGCTGGGTTGTTGCCCTCCTACGGCCTCCTCCACGTCTCCTGATGTACTGGCCTGTCTCCTGGTAGCGCCTCCATGCTCTGGATACTACGCTGACAGACACAGCAAACCTTCTTGCCACAGCTCGCATTGATGTGCCATCCTGGATGAGCTGCACTACCTGAGCCACTTGTGTGGGTTGTAGACTCCGTCTCATGCTACCACTAGAGTGAAAGCACCGCCAGCATTCAAAAGTGACCAAAACATCAGCCAGGAAGCATAGGAACTGAGAAGTGGTCTGTGGTCACCACCTGCAGAACCACTCCTTTATTGGGGGTGTCTTGCTAATTGCCTATAATTTCCACCTGTTGTCTATTCCATTTGCACAACAGCATGTGAAATTTATTGTCAATCAGTGTTGCTTCCTAAGTGGACAGTTTGATTTCACAGAAGTGTGATTGACTTGGAGTTACATTGTGTTGTTTAAGTGTTCCCTTTATTTTTTTGAGCAGTGTATATTATGAAGGTTAAATTTAGGTTTACAAACAAACATCACTTTTCAGCTATTTATTATTTCATTTTTTTCTGCAGTGAGTCTTTAACACAGCCTTCTAGGCCAACACAGCCCAAGGTGCATCTCAGTAGCGATAATAAAGAGAAATCAAATGGCCTTGGCAAACTTAGAGTACCTGCTACCATTTCCCTTGTTAGAGAACAGTATATGTGCTATACATACACTCCTTACAACAAATGACTATTTCTATGACATGCTGCCACTGGTGGTTGCCGGAATGATCATTTGTTTACGTTCTAAAAACAGTTATTTTCTGCATTTTCTGATTTAAAGTGGTGTGTTGTAGACAGACCGGGATGGAACCTTCAACATGTTGTGAATGTGCCCGTTTTATCAACACCGCAGAATTGTCTTTGCAACTATTTTGTAGTCACTACATATAGTAAACTTCCATGAAAGGGAAAACACAAATGATATAATCAATCTAAAGCTGGATGTTTTATTTATAAGTGAAAGGGAGTCAGACCTTTTGGTCAATGTTTTGGAAAGTCTTGTAAGTCATGGTATATTTCAAAGCCATGGAAATGTTTTGAAATAAACCTTTTCAAAAGTGTTGACATCTCTCTTTTTTTGGGCAATTTAAGCAGCAATGATTTTATTAATCATTATTCAAATTAATATTTTGATAGTAACTGTGTACAGTATCTCCTGAACTTTTCAAAAAGAATTGCTGATCTCAGACAGTTTATTGCTGAGGGTTTCATTATTTTAGTTTGCAGGGGGCTGGGAGGAATGGCTCCCCACAAAAGGGCACTTGTTCAGATCTATTTGTCATCACCATAAATCTGGTTGACCTCAAAACCACCACGGCTGCGCTGTCGGTGACACCTGTTTGCCATGACACCTGTTTACCACTAGATGGCAGTAGAAGACCACACGAGTCAATGTGATTACTTTTTTCCCCAGGATCACAGAGGAGAGAATTGCACGATGTGTGGAACTGCATTGATAGGTGTGAGAGTGCTTCTCTTGTATAAGTCTGTCGAAATCCTCTGAAATCTAGGTCATGTTTTATTGAGTTGATCATAGAATGATAGATATGCAAGATCTTAAATCTGAAGACGCTTCAGGCCGAATAGCTCATTTTCTAAAGAGTTGTGAACTGTTGTACCCCATACAAAACACTGCCACCACAAATCTCTCTATCTGAGCTGCTCTTGTCAATGTTGTGGCTGAACTTTCCCAATATTGACAGACACCAGTGCTGTCTGGGATGAACACTATTTCTAGGTCGGCTCAGTTTACAGCCAGTGACCAGCATAAAGAAAATAATCACCTCTACGCAGGGGATCAAAAGCAGAGAAACCAAGATGTCTGCTGCTCATTAACCTTCAGCAGGTTGAAAATCGATGCCAAGCCCAATGTTCCCTTCTTTTGACTTTTAACAACGGAATAAGACATCATCACAATTTGTATTTTTGGAAAGAAATGAGAACTTGGGAAAACTAAGTACCAAGAGTTATTGTCACTTGACTCATAAAGTCAAATATTGTGAGGTGAGTGAGTGAGTGTGTGTGAGAGAGAGAGCTCTGCCCCTTGGAAACCAGATGTAGTCCATTGGCCATCTGTGCGCGGTGTGTGTGTGCGTGCCTCCTTTGTAATTAGGAAAAAGCATGTGCTAATTGAGTTATGGTCTTAGGGCGCGGTAGAATCCATCTCACCACTCATTATCTATGAGTGTTAGCCATTAGTGCATATGACAGCAACTTTTAAGTATTTGTTTCAGGTGTCCCACGTGGTGCTTTATAAACAGTTCTGCGTGGGTGGGCTTATTTCGTCATGTTAGAAGCAATGGTGTGAGTCCACTGGAGGTGTTGAATTACTGCATCTGTTGCTCTTAATGCACGCCTTCTGAGCTTGAAATATGCAAGCAGAGGGAGTGATCCTTCAAAGACTGCCTTTGTCTTCTTCATGGGGATGTGTGCTGTGCGTAAAGTTATTACCGCATATCTCAGCTCGTGATTCAGACTAGATTAGGGAGAATTATTACACTGCGGGTTGTTGTTTTTTTAGGATTGTGCTCTCACTGTCAATATAGGCCTAATGACATTTTATTTTCACCCCAGAGGGATATTTTTGATTATATTCTTAATAAATTGAAATCATTGTTAAGTCTTTCTGTATCAATATGGACTAAAATGTTAAGTCCTTTTGGGTCATTTTGATCCCAGCCAGAAACACCTAATTCTGCCTATAGTCATTTCATAGATATGACGTTTATTTGAGTCTAGGCTTCTCTGGAGACATAATAACAAGTAATCCATACCAGCGAAGGGGGACCTGTCTCAGGGATTTTGACCAGATAGACAGATCATCTGCAGAGATATAGCTCCCCCTAATATTGTACTTTTCTATACCACATATCATATGACTGTGTACAAAAACAAAATGACCGGGTTTTGTTTGCATATACATATCTGCCAATGGTATACAAAGTCTGTGAATGATAGACATGCTGGATAGAACTGCAATACATAATTTAGATACACTCTGAATATACACATAGATGTATTGGTGTGTATTCATTGAACACTGGTCACTTTAATAATGTTTACATACTAATTTACCCACTTTGTGTATATACTGTATTCTAGTCATGGCTCATCCTATATAACTACTGCTGTACACACCTTTCCTATTAATATACTGTCTTACACACTATTATATATATTTATATATATACATATATACATTATGTTAGTAGTTTGAGGGGTTAAATTAATCTGCATATAGTGTTCCTTGTTAACGGTTGAGTAACTTGTCGACCTAGTTTTCTAAAGCTCACTTTTTGTTGTTGATCTTACTAGGCTCATGTATTTTCTACTCAGGCCATATATTTGATTTAGTTTTCATCATCTATCTCCTCTCTCATCCATTTCCCCTTGTCTTTATGCACAATATCCATTATATTGTGTATCACCTCGACCTAATCTAATTTATTTTATAAAGCAAATATTTCTCACCACTGAACAGAGATAAATGAATTACAGTCAGCTCATCTTACCTCACCACTTCTACACGCGTCCCGCAAAGCAGAAAAACATTCTCTTTCAGGGGATAAAGGTGGAAATATTGATTGAGTGGGGAAGAAATATTCCTCAAGTTATGACTAGATATTTCCATAATGTTTTTCTCCATGAGACAGCGATTATGGGTGGAAATAGTCCCAGAAGGGATCCTATAACTTGGGTCCCTGGAACACGAGTCGTCTTGCCCTTTACTCCAATCTTCCTCATTCAGCAGTATTTCCTATATAAACTCTGGCATGCCAAATGGGATATCTGAAATTGAAATATATTATAAATAGGCTATTACAAATGTGCATTTTTGATATCCTCAACTTGGTCTCTTTGAAAATATCTACTCTGGCTGAAAATACAAGTTTGTCGACTGCGCCATGCACCGAGAAACAGATGGCATGAATTGAATTTCACACCATTTAACCTCATACCTTAATGCCCACAGTAAAGTGTTTTCTTCTGTTAATTTGGTTTGGTCCAATACAACCCAGCCGTTTGCGGAAGATAGATGAGATAAGTGCTTTTGATGAAATAGTATTAACGGAATGGCCAGCAGTTTGGAATGTAGGCCTACCCATTAGCCGTTTTCACACTTGAGCTAAAAGGCCTAACATCCACACCGCTAAACGAGGTGGATTTTCGAATCACATTAGCTCTCTGGTGGTTTCACACATTTGTCAAAATATCCTGACATCCTTTTCAGTTGATTCAAACAACGTTTGGCGGCTGGTCTGACAGCTGAGTCAACGCAGACAACAGCGGATTTTAAGCGTTCATGCGGGAGCTCTCCATGGTTCTGAAGTCCTATAGCGCGCCACTGTCCTTAACGGTGTTAATTCAAATCAAATCAAGTTTATTTGTCACGTGCACCGAATACAACAGGTGTAGATCTTACAGTGAAATGCTTACTTACAGGCTCTAACCAATAGTGCAAAAACGGTATTAGGTGAACAATAGGTAAGTAAAGAAATAAAACAAAAGTAAAAATACAGGTTTTATACACTAGTATGGTTAAAGTGATTATGCATATGTGATGAACAGAGAGTAGCAGTAGCGTAAAGGAGGGGTTGGCAGGTGGTGGGTGGCGGGATACAATGCAGATAGCCCGGTTAGCCAATGTGCGGGAGCACTGGTTGATTGGCCCTGTCCTCTATTGGAAGAAGAGACAGACTGCTGATTGTCAGTTAGGGAAAATTGCAACATTGGCTGACAAATCTGTCATTTGAAGCCTGTAGTGTTTCGTTTGTATGCGCTTCCCATGGTTATTTTCAAAGCAGCAGTATCTTCTCAAAGGCCTATTTAAAAGTATATTTCATGCAGACAGGTACATTCAGAAATGTAGGCTTACTTTTAGCCCAGGTTAGTCTATAACCTCATCAGAACGAAATAATGAGTCACCATGAATCTAAGTGACATGCAAAGACAGAGGTAGTCTACACCTTCAACTGAAACTTTACAGCTCACATTCTAGCCGCTGGCTCACTTAAACCAAGTCGTAAAAAATCCAGGGTGGAGCTTCGCGAGGTTGTCCGTGGTAAATATTTTATTAGATAAATGTCTGGGGCCTGGGTAGTAGAAGTGTAGACTACTCGATGCTGGAAATTAATCGCAAGGAGAGATTGAATATACTGGCTGAATTGCACCGGGTCTAGTCGTGTTTTATCTGAGCACACTCAGAACACATTCTATTTCATGCTCTCTCCACCAAAGCATTCAATTCTGCATCATAGGCTACAGTAGCCTACCGTAGGCCTATTTTTCGCTTATTCGATCAATGTAACAGAAGTTGTGTAGACTATAAACATATAGCCTAGTGAGCAGAAAGATAAGCCCCCTTCATATGATATGCCGTGAAAAACATCTGAACATATCGGATCCTCCTCACCTTAGGTCGTTAGCGGACATCGACCTGGCCAAAGCCTAATGACTAGCCTAAATAGGCTACTGCGCTAAACAATCAATCGCAAAGCCCTCGTATAATAATCTTGGGATCAAATAATTGATAGCTTTTCTCTTGGAGAATATCTGTGAGACGGAGATGATTCAGTTGTGTTTAACACCACCTCGGGGGGTTACATTACACCGACGTGCTTACAGATGGGCACATAATCAAGTAGGCCTATTGATATTTATGCAGCGTTTGTAATGTGATTGAAGTGTGGAAGTGAGCCGGCCTATTATGTGATGCTAAGTGTAATCGATTCAATTGGTCTATAGTTGAGCATCTGCCAATCTGTCTAAAAACGATTAGAGGACCCCCACCCCACACCCACCAGAAACGCAATGCTGACAAAAAAGAAGAACTTTTGGATCGCACTGAGCTCGTCATCATCTCTTGGTTTTCTCCTCAGACTTGCCATGCCGTCATTTCAGCACATCCCTCACTTGGCGACTTGTAAACTATGACATCACTGAACGTAGCCTATACTTGAAAGATTGCAAATGGGGCGGGCGAGCGCAGCGCATGTGTTCAGAATGGGGAAGACAGCTCACAATTCTCATGTCAAATCGATCCCAGCTCGAGAGGTGTGCGCGCGTGGAGCGCAACTATCATTCTACCATCACCATCACTCTTGCATCTCTCCAGCGGCTAGCGAACCCGTCTGACGGGCATTGGCGGGGGACCATTGTCAATAACACAATGAACTAGTGTTGAACGCTTAGAAAACATTAGTCTCTTTTCGCTCTTTTGGATGTATTCACTTTTGGTTACTTTTTTCTGTCATGAATGATTTACCTCTCCATCTCTATGCCACTGTCTTCTTTTGGTTTCCGCTGTTATGGGACGCAGTAAGATACTGTAATTAGAGGGTGGATCCAGTCGGTAACCGAACTCAGACAGCTCACCTAGCTCCAGCGCCGTGGTACCAGGATAAGCTGTAGCCCACCCTGCTGCTCGCCTGATTGTGGCCGGTTTCGCCAGATTGGCAGGCAGTTGTAAGGATTGGTTTATAGTCGGAAACCGGATTCAGTGAAGTGAAGAAAAAGTAACACAGCAAGCGTGCTATCCACCGGATTCCTAAACACTTTGATTATGCCATCGGTTTTATAGATTTAGGTAAGAGGGTATTTTTCATTCTTAATTCCTTGCATTGATTTGTATAGATCACCTGCTTTCCTGTTTGTTTCGTGACTGTTCCATGGGCTCGAGCGCACACGTTCAGTGATAGGCTAATGAAATAGGGACCAGGGTCAAGAGAATATTTTGCTTTTAGAAGGTGTAGGCACTAGGCAGGCTACCATTTTTCATGCCGCACAGAGGAGGGGTGGTTACTGCTAAAGGGGAAAATAACTTTGATGTTCTGGGTCTCTATAGTCTGCTCAATTTGTCAAATGACCACCCTGTGAGAGGAGGACGTTTTGGAGAAAAATACAAGAATGAAACTAATTATCCTCAATCTCTGGCTATTAGTCACTTCAGATTCCTGTTTTCTTTACATTGCTTAATCTAAATCCTTGCACTGAATTGCAATAGACTGTCTTAAATTAAAACGAGGGAACTTTAGAAAAATCCAATCCACTGTCATTTGAATCTGCTCGCAGTAAGGGCAGAGAGTGTAAAACAGAGAAAAACGGCGAGATTGATGCGGTGTTCAGTGCGAGGCTAAATACGCGTTCGTCGGGGCTCGGTGCTGCCTATTAGCGGCTATCGAGTAGTCCGCAAGGCTGTTCAGCTGATCTGGCTCTTTTTCACCTGGCTTCTAACGGCTTCGTATGGATCCTGATCTGGTGAGAATAGAGAGGGAGCGGAGACGCAGGCGCGCAGTGAGGAAATGCGCAGCTGAACGCTCTCTACTCACAGCAGGGCTGGACTGAAGTGAAAGTTTTTTTTAATATGCAGAAACAGACATCCTGCAATAGAGAATAAATATTAATATTATTCACAAACTCTCTCAATTCAATTGAAAGGGGCTTTTTTTGGCATGGGAATCACGTCTCTCCCTCTCTCTCACTCACACACACACACACACACGCACGCACGCACGCACGCACGCACACACACACACGCACGCACACACACACACACACACACACACACACACACACACACACACACACACACACACACACACACACACACACACACACACACACACACACACACACACACACACACACACACACACACACACACATCAAGAGGAAAATGACTTGGTGCATGTTAATGAGAACAGAAATGAGAGCCAACCCCTATTATGTTGTAATTGTTAGTCATTCTTGTCTCTAACCCCCACCCTCCTCCTCCCCACCACCTCCTCTCTGCTCTTCTCTCTCATCCTTGTCTCTAACCCCCATCCTCCCCCTCCCCACCCCCTCCGCTCTGCTCTTCTCTCTCATCCTTGTCTCTAACCCCCACCCTCCTCCTCCCCACCACCTCCTCTCTGCTCTTCTCTCTCATCCTTGTCTCTAACCCCCACTCTCCTCCTCCCCACCACCTCCTCTCTGCTCTTCTCTCTCATCCTTGTCTCTAACCCCCATCCTCCCCCTCCCCACCCCCTCCGCTCTGCTCTTCTCTCTCATCCTTGTCTCTAACCCCCACCCTCCTCCTCCCCACCACCTCCTCTCTGATCTTCTCTCTCATCCTTGTCTCTAACCCCCACCCTCCTCCTCCCCACCACCTCCTCTCAGCTCTTCTCTCTCATCCTTGTCTCTAACCCCCACCCTCCTCCTCCCCACCACCTCCTCTCCGCTCTTCTCTCTCATCCTTGTCTCTAACCCCCACCCTCCTCCTCCCCACCACCTCCTCTCCGCTCTTCTCTCTCATCCTTGTCTCTAACCCCCACCCTCCTCCTCCCCACCACCCCCTCTCCGCTCTTCTCTCTCATCCTTGTCTCTAACCCCCACCCTCCTCCTCCCCACCACCTCCTCTCTGCTCTTCTCTCTCATCCTTTCTCTAACCCCCATCCTCCTCCTCCCCACCACCTCCTCTCTGCTCTTCTCTCTCATCCTTTCTCTAACCCCCATCCTCCTCCTCCCCACCACCTCCTCTCTGCTCTTCTCTCTCATCCTTTCTCTAACCCCATCCTCCTCCTCCCCACCACCTCCTCTGTGCTCTTCTCTCTCATCCTTTCTCTAACCCCCATCCTCCTCCTCCCCATCACCTCCTCTCTGCTCTTATCTCTCATCCTTTCTCTAACCTCCATCCTCCTCCTCCCCACCACCTCCTCTCTGCTCTTCTCTCTCATCCTTGTCTCTAACCCCCATCCTCCTCCTCCCCAGCACCTCCTCTCTGCTCTTCTCTCTCATCCTGGTCTCTAACCCCCACCCTCCTCCTCCCCACCACCTCCTCTCTGCTCTTCTCTCTCATCCTCGGTTCTGCATTTTGTATAGAGTGAGAAAGAGTGTAATTATTTCACCATTGTTTCTCTGTCCGGTAGTGACAGTCTGCAGGGACCGTGTCATTAGTACAGTGCAGAGGAGGAGATGGAGAGGTCCCCAGAGAGAGGAAAGGTTTGGCGACTTAATTCTCAATGACAGTAACATGAAGATAGGTGCAGTACTCTACATTTCAAGGAGCTTACTCTAGCAAACCTGGCCTCCTCTTTCACTGAACCATCATCAATACACACACACACACGCACACACACACACACACACACACACACACACACACACACACACACACACACACACACACACACACACACACACACACACACACACACACACACACACACACACACACACACACACACACACACACACTTCTTTGTACATGTGCCTGGCATACTTTTTTGAGGGAAAGCGATAGAATTGAGGATTCTCACCAGCATATCTCCAAGCTGTGTTGCTTCCCCTTTGTCAGTCTCTGTGGTCCCATTTTATCTCCACATACCCCCTCCTCTATACCTTCCCACATCCAGACTCATCTCCCACCTTTCAGAACCCCCACCAGACAGCAATAAGGCCTATCCTGTGAGGCTCCTACACGGCATGGCCATCCTTTTCCTCCAGACATGCAGGGGATTTATCTGGCTGAGTGATTGTGAATGCGGAGGAGTGTATTGTGTGCATTTGTGATTGTGCATGAGTACGAGGCTAAGCAGGCAGGGAGGGGACAGGCCAGATACTCCTGGGCGATAAGCTAGATGAATAACAGGGATCACGGATAGCAGTGCGACAGACTGATCTGAGATCAGCTGTACGCTGGCATTAGCAGATTCACTGTGTGCCACTGTGATTGATGCTGTGCAATCCAGAGAGGAGGGAGGAGAAATCCTCCCAGCAGGGAGGTAGAGAAGGAGAGAGAGAGGAGAGTGGGAGGCCTCTCATCTGTAAGTGAGATTGGTCCTGATGGCCGTTCATCCTCTCCTCTTCTGCCCGAACCATACTGTACTGTACAGGGTAGTCTCCAGAGAGATATTAGAGTCAATCACATCCTAATGCAGCACAGGAGCTGGAGAAAAAACACTCCATCAGAGCTTCCATAGAGGCCAGGCTGAGATGGAGGGTGCAGCCAGAGATCAGTGTCACCTCTGGGGTAGCCTGGAGGAAGGTAGGGCAGGGCAGTTTAACATTAGAGGGAGTATGTGTGCCTGTGCCATGAGCAGCAGAAGGCAGAGGACACAACCCCCTGTCATGAAGAGTATGATGTGTGAGTTAGAAATCCATTGAGCCCTTGCTTTTTTTAATCAAAGGGAGCCTCTCTAAAGCGAGTGAATGGTTAAAGGCCGAGTGCAGTCAAAAACGTGATTTCCCTGTGTTTTATATATATCAAATCAAATCTAAGTTTATTTGTCACGTGCGCTGAATACAACAGGTGTAGACCTTACAGTGAAATGCTTACTTACAGGCTCTAACCAACAGTGCAAACAATATATTAGGTGAACAATAGGTAAGTAAAGAAATAAAAACAACAGTAAAAAGACAATGAAAAATAACAATAGCGAGGCTATATACAGTAGCGAGGCTATAACAGTAGTGAGGCTACATACAGGCACCGGTTAGTCGGGCTGATTGAGGTAGTATGTACATGTAGATCTGGTTAAAGTGACTATGCATATATGATAAACAGAGAGTAGCAGTAGCGTAAAAGAGGGGTTGGCGGGTGGTGGGTGGCGGGACACAATGCAGATAGCCCGGTTAGCCAATGTGCGGGGGCACTGGTTGTTCGGGCCAATTGAGGTAGTATGTACATGAATGTATAGTTAAAGTGACTATGCATATATGATAAACAGAGAGTAGCAGCAGCGTAAAAGAGAGGGGGGGCACACAGTGCAAATAGTCCGGGTAGCCATTTGATTATCTGTTCAGGAGTCTTATGGCTTGGGGGTAAAAACTGTTGAGAAGCCTTTTGGTCCTAGACTTGGCACTCCGGTACCACTTGCCATGCGGTAGTAGAGAGAACAGTCTATGACTGGGGTGGCTGGGTCTTTGACAATTTTTAGGGCCTTCCTCTGACACCACCTGGTGTAGAGGTCCTGGATGGCAGGCAGCTTAGCCCCAGTGATGTACTGGGCCGTACGCACTACCCTCTGTAGTGCCTTGCGGTCGGAGGCCGAGCAGTTGCCATACCAGGCAGTGATGCAACCAGTCAGGATGCTCTCGATGTTACAGCTGTAGAACCTTTTGAGGACCTCAGGACCTATGCCAAATCTTTTCAGTCTCCTGAGGGGGAATAGGCTTTTTCGTGCCCTCTTCACGACTGTCTTGTTGTGTTTGGACCATTCTAGTTTGTTGGTGATGTGGACACCAAGGAACTCTCAAGCTCTCAACCTGCTCCACTACAGCCCGGTCGATGAGAATTCCACACTATTAGATTGGAATAATAGTGTGAAATTGTGAAAAAATACCCTTTTAGGTTAAGACCACCTGAAATTTCAGCCTGTTTTGGTGGGATGGAGTTTTGGTCTGCCTGGTGACATCACCAGGCGGTAAATTAATTAATAGACCCATTACGAAAGAGAGTTCCAAACCTTTCTGCCAATAACAGCTAGTTTTCAGGTTTCCCCTCCCCACTCAGACTACTCCCAGACAGTCCTAGCAAAATTCTTGCTTGAGAAATTGCTCTTTGCTAAGAAGCTATTTTTGTTTATTTTTTATTAATTTAATTGAAAGAAAATCCCAGTAAGGTACTTAATTGTTACCCAGAAATTATTTGATTTTGAGATAAAAATGGCTGCTTTGAACCTTTAAGGGATCCCATTAAAGAAAGATGGAAGCCCCTGTGTTCTCTCTCCCCTTCTCTCTCCCCTTATTTCCCCCTCTCTCTTTCTGTCTGTCTCTGTCTCTTTCTCTTACTTTCCCTCACCCTCTATCTTCTTTTTTCTCGCTCTCCCCTTTTCTCTCTCTGAGTGTATGTATTCTCTGTGCCCCATGAGGCTGCAGTAATACAGTGAGGGAGATGAAAATGTGTGGTGTGTAACAGCCTGGAAAAGTAGTGTGTGAATGAGGAAGACGAGCCCTGGAAGACAGAGGCAGAACAGAGGGAGGAGAGACATATTGCACCGTGGTCCATTGAGCTGTTCTCCTTCGTTCGTCCTGCATGTGTTCCACTGCCTCCCAGGGTTCTGTGATGTCTGGCCTCACTCTACGTAATGGAATCTGAGGCGCTATTGTCTCCGGCAGAGCTGTTTGGCTGTTTGGCTCAGGCCAATCTAGCAGGAGTTTGATTCCATTTAGCAGGGCTGGCTTTGATGGACAGCTCAACCTGAAAGCCCTGGAACAGCAGCCATTTAGAAAGAGAAAGTACGAAGGAGGTAGGCATTTGTTTGCGCAAGTAATGTATTTTGTAGTGGGGGTTTTGAGGTTGAAAAAAAAGAGTTCTTAAATGTATTCAGTCCAGATGTTGGCTGATCACAGAACAAACCCACTTCCCTCTAAACTTTCTCCCTGAATCTCACACTTGTACAGACTTTCATTTCTTATGGAAAAAGTATAAGGAAGTTGTCTTGCTCTCTCATTTCACATATCCCATAGTAAAGAGCACCATCTTCATTTTAGGATGCAAACACGTTTATGGATAAAGTAAATAATACATTTTTCCTCACAGTTGGGTTGGTTGGTTGAACACAATGGGATTTTGTGCATTGATAAGATTCATTGTGATGATGACAGATCCCCTGTAAGCGACGGTAATGATTGTAATTGAACAGACACGGCTCCTACCCATGGTGCAGTATATATCACCCAGGATGCAATCTGCTCCTGTCCCTGCTCGCGGCATGCTGCTGTGGCAGCTGGCAGATGTGCAGGTAAGCGTGAGCGACATCGTGTGTGTGTGTGATTATTAAAGGCTCCCAGTGTAGGCCTAGCATGGGGCCACTGTGAAGGGCTGCAAACTAACGCCACTGATAGAGCCTACACCAGTCACAGTCACAGCAGCACCCAGAGAAACACTACAGGCTGAATGGGGATTTAGACCTCTCTCTCTCTCTCTTGTATTGAAGGCAGAGCCAGAGATCTCTCTGAGTATTGTGGTAGTGTGTTTGAGGTGATGGCTTTGTGAGCTCCAGGCTGCCACCGGTCAGGAGACTGTCTCTGAGGAGGACTGATGTCACTCACAGGATCAGTGGACAATGCCCTGCTCAGGGGTGTTAGAGGATGACACGTATAATTCAATGTGTGTGTGTGTGGTGTAGTGTGTTTGGCTGTCTCTCTGTGTGTGTTAGCATTGGTTTTATGTATGAGTGCGAGGGTAAGAGGGGAATAGAGTGATACGATGTCATGCTCTAGAGACCCACAGACAAATGAATTCACTTATTGACACCACTGACACAACTCACTGACTTTGTAAAATGAACAATTGATCAGGCCCTCTCTCTTTCTCCCCCCTCTCTCCCATCCCTCTCTCTCTGGCCCCTCTCTCTCTCTCTCTCACTCTCTCTCTCCTTGGCCCGCCCGTTTGCACGCATGGCACATTTGGCCATTAATAC
This sequence comes from Salvelinus fontinalis, assembly GCF_029448725.1. Taxonomy (NCBI): domain Eukaryota; kingdom Metazoa; phylum Chordata; class Actinopteri; order Salmoniformes; family Salmonidae; genus Salvelinus; species Salvelinus fontinalis. The sequence goes on along the minus strand of NC_074667.1, from coordinate 49,773,026 downwards.
ATTTATGTGCTAGCCGGCACCAGCCTGGTTATTAGCAGCAGAGGGGCCTGAAATAATCAGGATGTTGGCCGTGAGTGTGCGGGCTAAGGGCCGAGGACTCAGCCCCTCCCCTCTCCATGAGACAAGGCCCATTGATTTGTCTGGTCCATAGGCAAACAGCACGTAGTCAGCTAGGTGGAGGAGTCAATGAGCCCAGTGCATTCCTCACCGCTAAAGACCCAGGATTAGCTCAACTTCAGAGGGGCTGTGGCGCCGCGCATAGAAAATCAAACCTAGCTCCACATCAACTTTGTTTATTTTCCATTAATCATAATTTGGACACAAAGCACAATGAATTACTACGGTTATCGGGCGATTTGCCTGTCAGAAATTCTTTTGGCTTTGTTTGCTCGATAGACTGCGGGAGGCTGGTCTCTCTCTCTCTCTCTCTCTCTCTCTCTCTCTCTCTCTCTCTCTCTCTCTCTCTCTCTCTCTCTCTCTCTCTCTCTCTCTCTCAGTGATTCAGTGACTCACTGTTGAACATTCTCTCTGTATCTTTCATCACACCCTCTGCAATTCCAACTGCTCTCGGTCTACAGTGGTTCACCGCTGTGCTCTCAACTTCTAAACTTCGTGATCCTTCACCTCCATGGGGTGAGAACAAATTGAAGAGATGAGACGAGAGAGAAACAAAGAAAGACAAAAAATGAAGAGGTAGAGAGGACAGAGAGAAAAGAGAGAGAGAGACATGAATAAGGTATTAATAAAAGGGGGGAGGGGATTGAGGGACAATTCAATCACTGCTCGTTGCATGAAAAGAAAGAGTAGCAAAGACGGGCATAAAGATTTCAGATGTTTATACAGTCTCCAAGCTGTCTACAGTGTAGGGGATGTATCCAAAGTGCCAACATAAAGGATGGGAGTCAGGTATTTGGACGCACTGCCTGTCTCCCATCCATCTCTGTGTCCTGAGGGACGCTGACTTTTAATGGTCTTTTATTGCTTTATTAGCGAGCGCTGGATTTATGGCGTGGGCCGTGACTCTGTCTGTCAGAGCGCTGTAGGAGCTGCTCTGATCTATGTCAGGCCACGCTGGCTGTCTGGGTTTAAAAGACGCCCTCGTAAAGAACACAGCAACAGAGCTGGGTATGGCTGGGCTGAGCTGGGGGTGGGGCTGCAGGCAGGTTGGCTCAGTGAGCTAATGTTTATTAGCCTGTTAGTGTCTGTGTCTGTTGTTCCATAAAGCATGGAGCAGTAGGGATCCATCTCTCCCACCCTCAACAGGAGAATACCCTCCATCCCTTCCAGCTAGCTGCTATCTGATTTTGGTTGTTGGCCTCGGAAATGGACTGTCATGCCCAACCAGGGAAAGATACATGCAGGATGTTGTACACACCCTATTTCAATGCCTGTGTGTGTGTGTGTGTGTGTGTGTGTGTGTGTGTGTGTGTGTGTGTGTGTGTGTGTGTGTGTGTGTTGGCAGGGGGTCCAGACTCCCTGGAGCTGCTGGTAACCTGCTTGGCCACATGAAACACGCTAAGGGACTCTGGTCACGTCTGCTTTTCATCCTTGGTGCAGAAAAAGGAGAAGGGTGAAAAAAGAGAAAACCCTAAGAATAAAAACACAAAGACACACATCTGGTCGAGTCACTGGATCTGGGGGGCGGAGTCTCTGGCCTGTGCAACAGGCTCTGGATTGGACTTAAGTGCATGCCGATCAATTGTGCTGTAATGGTACCTCACCTTATCGTCCTCTCTGAGCTCTGCAGTCAATACCCGGAGAGGGGCACAGCAGGTAATGGCTGTGGAATCAGCCATTCTTCCCTTGTTCTGAGACCATTTTACACAGCCTGGGGGTGATACTAAATGAATAGCTTGTATGTGTGAGGGAGTGTCTGCCAGGGGTGCCTCTTGACCTCTCTGGCAGCCCACACACAGCACAGACCAAGCCATCTAACTGAGGGAAGTTTTATATTCTATATTATTTGTTTAAATGAGCAGAGTAGATTACCCCAGTAGCACAGAAATAATAATTTAAGAACCCATTAGCCCATTAAACTAGAGCAATGGCATAGTATTAGTATTGGGAGCTAAGTTACGTCTTCAGGTCTCAGGCAGAGTTTTTCATTATGCATGCATAGTTCACTGAACCACCTCTGCTACATAGGCTGTATTCTTCTTAACTGCTAAGAACGTTGGCTAGCGTTGTATAGTTAGACTGCACAGCAAAATTCTATCATTAATGAATACAAAATGCAGTAAACCCTCACACTTTCTGTGCAACTGCAGTTGCTTTTTTATCACTGATACATTTCTGGTGTGGAAGTGTTTGTGGTTATATCTGTGTTAGTCTAAGGAGGCTCTCACTAAACATTCAGCATGGCCAAGGAGTAAAAAATAAAACAGAGTTTTTTAATCAGACAGCGATGTCTGAGAAAGATGAAATATTTTAAGATATGACAATTACTTCACCTCATGTGTTTATATTACCTCAACAGAGAATACACCGCCGTGTCTCTCTCTCTTTCTCTCTCTCTCTCTCTCTCTCTCTCTCTCTTTCTCTCTCTCTCTCTTTCTCTCTCTCTCTCTCTCTCCTTCTCTCTCACACACAGAAATGTGTTGGAGCCAGGAAGGAGGCAGACAAATTGGTCCTACATGATTAGAAATAGCAGTGGGGAGATATTGAGTTTGGAGCAGACGGAGAGAAGGCAGAAATACTCATCAGCACATACAGTAGATAGAGAGAGAGAAATGAAGAGAAAGAAAGTGTGAGATAGATGGATAGAGACAGGAGGTGTAGAAAATGAGAAAGAGACAAGGACAGAGAGAGGAGAGCAGAGACAGAAAAGGAGAGGAAGAGAGAAAGAGAAAGAAAGAGCAAGAAGAAGAGAGTGAGTGAGGAAAGAGAGACTGAGTGATGAGAGATACTGAGTGATGAGAGATACTGAGTGAGGAGAGAGAGACTGAGGGAGGGAGAGACTGAGTGAGGAGGGAGAGACTGAGTGAAGAGAGAGAGACAGAGTGAGGAGAGAGAGACTGAGTGAAGAGAGAGACAGAGTGAGGAGAGAGAGACTGAGTGAGGAGAGAGAGACTGAATGAAGAGAGAGAGACTGAGTGAGGAGAGAGACTGAATGAAGAGAGAGAGACTGAGTGAGGAGAGAGACTGAATGAAGAGTGAGAGACTGAGTGAGGAGAGAGAGACTGAGTGAGGAGAGAGACTGAATGAAGAGTGAGAGACTGAGTGAGGAGGGAGAGACTGAGTGAGGAGAGAGAGACTGAGTGAGGAGAGAGAGACTCAGTGAATAGAGAGAGAATGAGTGAAGAGAGAGAGACTGAGTGAGGAGAGAGACTGAGTGAGGAGAGAGGGACTGTGTGAGGAGAGAGACTGAGTGAGGGAAGATAGACTGAGTGAGGAGAGAGACTGAGTGGAGAGAGAGAGACTGGGTGAGGAAAGAGAGATTGTGTGAGACAGAGAACGAGGGAGGTCATGGTTCATAAATACCTGTTGTCCAGAGTGGTGGCTGGGCTGGACATTTTCTGCAACCCGGAGGAAAAGGAAGAGAACAGCATGTTGTAATGGGCTCTCAGCCAGATAAATGCTCAGGACATGGAATCTCGCTGCTGTGCCCCACCATAATTGTAATATTGTGCACATCTGTGGAAATGTGAAACGCTTTTAAGAAGCCTATATCGGGCTCTCTCTGTGCTCTTCATTTTCCTTGTTTCTCAGGCCATGGAGACACCAGTTGTTTTACACATATATGGTTTTGTCTGTTTAGTGTCCAGTAGCCTAAAGCCAACACTGATGTGTCTCTGGACAATTTAGTCTTTGAGCATTTATGGAAGAATACGGAGACTATGGACTGATGTGTTTATTAACCTTTATATGACTGTGAATGTTGTTGATGGATATTCTCTCTTACAACAACCATGTATCTGGCAATGGACAGGTGACATTTGACGCATCATTTTCAGAGAAACAACAACCTTTACAATTGCCCCAGCTGCTGCTATACAAGCCTCTTCAGGATGGATCTGGGAGGAGACGTTGTCCATGTACAGTGTTCATGTTTAGTTCAATCCTTTGCCCACTGGGAAAACACTGGTTGAATCAACATTGTTTCCACGTCATTTCAATGAAATGATGTTGAACCAACATGGAATAGACGTTAAAGTGACGTCTGTGCCCGGTGGATGGTAATAGTCTTCTCTCTCCATCTAGAGGGAGTAGTGCCACTGCCAAGCCAAACAGCCCCCAGGATAGGTTTTACACTGAGTGTACAAAACATTACGGGGTAGTGCAGTATTTGTCATTCAAGTGATGTAATATCTTGTGTGTTCCTTGGGTGTGATGTGCCTGTGTGCATGTGTGTGCCTTGTGTCGTTTTCGTGTGCGTGTTCAGGGAGTGCTGACAGGTGATGGGCTTTGGATACAGGGCAAACAGATATATTTCCAATAGAGGTGGGATTTCACTGCATGTCAATGAGGCCCCTGTGTCACGCCTGTGAGATTACTGCATAAGCCAACGCATTACTACATAAGCCAACGCAAATCAACACAATCCCACCTTCAGCCCAAGAGAAGGAGAGAGAGAGACAGCGAGAGAGACGTGAAAAGAAAGATGTGAAAAGAAAGATTGAGAGACAGAGAAGGTGAACAGAGAGAAAGAGAAACAGACAGAGAAAGAGGGAGAGAGAGAGGGATAAACAGAGAGACAGAGAAACAGACAGAGAAAGAGGGAGAGAGAGAGGGATAAACAGAGACAGAGAAACAGACCGAGAAAGAGGGAGAGAGAGAGGGATAAACAGAGACAGAGAAACAGACAGAGAAAGAGGGAGAGAGAGAGGGATAAACAGAGACAGAGAAACAGACCGAGAAAGACAGAGAAAGAGGGAGAGAGAGAGTGATAGAGTGAGCTGATCCCTCTTCAGATAATCGTGAACTCTGCTGTGTGTATGAATGTGTGTGTGTTCCTGTGTGTATGTGTTCCTCTGTTGCGTTAGGACTGTTCACTAATGCACTGCCAAACCTAACATTCCTCAACAGCTGACGCATGCAGCAGCTTAGACCCACACACACCTCTGCTATGTCTGCCGCATCTGCCCCAGAACATCTAGTGTGTGTGTGTGTGTGTGAGTGTGTGTGTGGGTGTGTGTGGGTGGGTGGGTGGGCGGGCGGGCGGGCGTGTGTACGTCCGTACGTCCGTGTTTGTGCTGATGGATGCATTTTAGATGTGTATTCTCACACGTTTGTACAGTTCAAACTGTGTGTGTCTATGTGTTTGTTGAGAGGATGAACATTGAGTGTTATAAGAGACAGCAGGGTGATGTCCGTGTGTCTGACAGTACTCATTGTCCCCGTAGTCCTAAGGAGAATGAGGGGCATCTGGAGAAAGGGACAATGCAGAGCACATACACACACAGCATTGTGCTCATTTAATGAACGTGTCAGAGAAGTAAGCTGATAAAAATGCACACCGTGGTCCTGCCTTTAGAAAGAGAATAGGAGATGTGCTACTGTGCTGTGGTGCAGCATGCGTAATCACCTCTCACAAACTACATATACACCTTGTACACACTCATGCATCTCTCACACATGCACACACTTACACACACAAAAAGTGTCCTGTACATGGAGATACACACATAATTCTCATGTACACACATACAAGGACACACACATACAAGGACACACACATACAAGGACACACGCATACAAGGACACACGCATACAAGGACACACGCATACAAGGACACACGCATACAAGGACACACGCATAAGAGGACACGCGTATACAAGGACACACGCATAAGAGGACACACGCATACAAGGACACACGTATACAAGGACATACGCATACAAGGACACACGCATACGAGGACACGCGTATACAAGGACACACGTATACAAGGACACACGCATACGAGGACACGCGTATATGAGGACACGCGCATACAAGGACACACGCATACAAGGACACACGTATACAAGGACACACGTATACAAGGACACACGCATACGAGGACACGCGTATATGAGGACACGCGCATACGAGGACACGTGCATACGAGGACACGTGCATACGAGGATATGTGTATACAAGGATACATGCATATACGAGGACACACGCATACGAGCACATGCGCTATCGAGGACACACATATACGAGGACACGCGCATACGAGGACACGCGCATACGAGGACACGCTCATACGAGGACACGCTCATACGAGGACACGCTCATACGAGGACAGGCTCATACGAGGACACGCTCATACGAGGACACGCGCATACGATGACACGCGCATACGATGACCCTGCGCATACGAGTACACGCGCATACGAGGACACTTGTATACGAGGACACACTTATACAAGGACAGACATATACAAGGACACGCGCATACAAGGACACACACATACAAGGACACGCGCATCTGAGGACACGAACAGAGAACAATAAAAAAATATCCATGTTTATACAAAAAAATATATTTTTTTGGTATACTTTCCACAACATGTATTCCCTATACATAGGATGATTACATAAACTCTTTAGAGTACATACTGTCCCTGATTCCAACACACAGTCAGACTCAGAGCCACAGCTGTACAATAATCCTGTCATTCCCGGGTGACTGATCTCTCCACCTCTCATTCCCTCTCTCACCTCCCCTCCCCCCATCTTTAACCTCACTCTTTCCCTGTCCTTCATCCGTGTACTCTTATTCTCTCCTCCTCCCTTCCCCTCTCTCCTCCTCCCTTCCCCTCTCTCTTCTCCTCTCTCTCCTCCTCCCTTCCCCTCTCTCTTCTCCTCTTTCTCTCCTCCTCCCTTCTCCTCTCTCTTCTCCTCTCTCTCCTCCTATCTTCCCCTCTTTCTTCTCCTCTCTCTCCTCCTCCCTTCTCCTCTCTCTTCTCCTCTCTCTCCTCCTCCCTTCTCCTCTCTCTTCCCCTCTCTCTCCTCCTCCCTTACCCTCTCTCTCCTCCTCCCTTCTCCTCTCTCTTCTCCTCTCTCTCCTCCTCCCTTCCCCTCTCTCTTCTCCTCCCTTCTGCTGTTTCTTCTCCTCTCTCTCTCCTCCTCCCTTCTCCTCTCTCTCCTCCTCTCTCCTCCTCCTCCCTTCTCCTCTCTCTCCTCCTCTCTCCTCCTCCTCCCTTCTCCTCTCTCTCCTCCTCCCGTCTCCTGGCTTTCTTTGTACCTGTATCTTTACTCCTACCCCCATCCCTGCTTACCTAAAATCTTTCCTCTCTCTGTCTCGCTCTCTCTCTAGCTCTCTCTCCCTCCTTCTCTTCCCCTCTCTCTCTCTAGCTCTCTCTCCTCTTTCTCTACCCCTCTCTCTCTCTAGCTCTCTCTCCCTCCTTCTCTTCCTCTCTCTCTCTAGCTTTCTCTCCCTTCTTCTCTTCCCCCCCTCTCTCTCTCTCGCCCCCCACCTCTATCCATATTTTTCTCTCCTTATCTCAGATCTTCTCCCACTTTTCTGTCCCTCCCCCCTGTCTCACACTCTGCCACATCTTCTCTCTCTTTGGTGACCTGTGTTATCAGTGGTTTGTCTCTGGTCTTATCTCTAACTACTTGCACTAGCAGAAGAGTGTTTTACTGTCTGGTTTTATTCTACCTCAGAGAAGGTCTCAAATTACACCACCAGGGGGCAGAAGCATCACACTCAACGACTCACAGGAGAGGAGATCGTTTCAGGGACTGAATACTCCGCTACTTAACATGTACAATATTCCCAGGTGAATAAAACCATACTAATGAATTGAAATAATCCAGTAAAACATGAGAGACAAGTTGATCGTTCATCTGTTGTCAGGATACTTAATTTAAGAACAGACTCCCAACACTGGGCCTGCTGACTCTGTAAGAGGCCTGTATCACAGATATTGACACACTCGTTCACTGGGGTGCTGAAACACTGGGGTGTGTGTGTGTGTGTGTGTGTGTGTGTGTGTGTGTGTGTCTACAGATACAGACATGTCGGAGTCTCCTGCAGTCTCCAGTGCCATCTGAATGTACACAACAAACAGTGTGTGTGTGCGTGTTTTGGCTTGTTTGAACTGAATGTTTGTGTATGAGATTATCTGTGCTTTAGTGTGTTTCTCATATATGATACTCTCTCTCTCTGTGTGTGTGTGTGTGTGTGTGGTGTGTGTGTGTGGTGTGTGTGTGTGGTGTGTGTGTGTGTGTGTGCATGTTTGGTGTGTTTCTCTCTCTCTGTGTGTGTGTGTGTGTGTGTGTGTGTGTGTATGTGTGTGTGCATGTTTGGTGTTTTTCTTTGTGTGTGAGTGTGTGTGAGTGTGTGTGTGTGTGCATTTGAGTTCTCTGCCTGCCTCTCTGCTGGACTCCTCTCTCTGAAGCTGTGTGTGATGTAGAGGGGATCACGTAGAGCCTCGGGGTAGGTGAGCCCACTGTAAACAATGAATCTGTGACAGAACCCTGGCCCTCACATCTCCTCTCCATCACCACGGGGCTCCCCATACAGCCCGCTACAGCAGGAAGGGACAGGGCCCGGAGCAGGGGAGGGGTGCTGGTGCTGGGACACACATAGGAGCCACTAGGGGACTCTCTCTCTGACTGCCCCCTCTGTACTCCCAGGGGCCGGTGCTGTATGAGAGGAGAAAGAGGAAGAGGTGGAGAACGTGTTTGCCATGACAGTGACCCTTATCCCATAGAGCATCCTACTCAGAGCAAGACTGACCAGAAAGGAGGACAGAGAGGACAGGAAGGTAAGACTGGTTATATTTCATTGTCCTCTTCTTTTTGAAGTCCCCACTCCTCTCTTTCCTTTAAAACAGAGGAAAACTGATTTGTTTTACCCCCCCCCCCCCCCCCCCCTTCTATCTCAGGATGAAGTTGTGGGGGAGCTCAGTGTGGCCTTTGCAAGTGGCCCTCCTTTTCGCCGTGGTGATGTTCTGCGGTTGCCCTGTGTCCGCTGGCAGCCGTAACCATCGGGGACAGACAGGTACAGTAGGACCTGCTCTCGACCCAAACCCCACATGAGGTTAATTTGTTTTTCATTGAGGCCACATGTGTGCCTGGAGTCTGTCATTAAGCATACCTCCTCAGTGACTCTTCATTTGTCCCCATGACAGCACACTAGGTTCTAGAAGGACCTGTTTCAGGGGCATGAAGGCAAACACCACGTCATTGGATAACAGAGCCCACAGCAAATAACATTTCAGTCATCTGCCAACTGTCACAAAATGTGTGATCTGAGATCCATTCGGAGTAGATAGACTGGTTAGTGGGCTATTATTTGTAAAACATTTCCCTGTGCTTGACTCATAGAAGGGTTAGTGCTACTGTAGGACATATAGACTAATGTAAGAGCTGCTTGCCTTAGTAGGAGAGTGTGAAAACTGGTTCAGTAATAAGCATACTAATATACACAACTTCTCCTCCCACAACTGACCCCACCCTCCCTATTTCCATTATCACTCCCCTCAGAGGAAGACCCTGTCCAGGGCTAAAACACGTTCGCCACCCAACACTAATTGACACCCACAAGCTAATGCGTTGTGATTTGCATAATTCATTACCATGGTTCCCCTTGTGGCCAAAAAAGTGACGAACACAACCCCATAAATATTTCAGGATGCCAAAGGGACAGTAGTGCTGAGTCAAACCTCTCCAGGCATGCCCTCCACCTCCACTTCCCCCAGAGTCTCTGTTTCTCATTTAATTAGGACTATTTCCTTCATTATCCTTCACCATTTTTTCTCTCTTCCTCAAGTTTTTGCCTGGGATGCAAGGTGACCTTTAGCTGGCACAGAAATGCCACCAGCATCCAGTGTTGGTGACTGATGGTATTAGTTTCTTTATGACAGAGGGAGTGGAGGCAGGCGCTGGTGAGGCGGTGTTTTCGGCGGTGGGGTGTGTACAGCACTAATTGCAGTCCCAGTCTTTTGTGAAGGTCAGCTGGGGTCTCCTCTGCCATCTAATTTCACACTCTGCTTTCCTTCCCCGACAACAGCAGCCAGACGACTCAGTTCCTACACTGCAGCGATTCATTAGAGCTTTTCTATTCATTGGGAGAAGTTAAGGACTTGTTTGCATGAATGCTATGTGTTATACCAAAAGGATTTGTAAAATAGAAAAGAATTGATCTGGTGTTACGATCCACACATTAGTTTTCCTCTGTTTTTGAGTTAGTGTTACTGTTCTGTTATTTCTAGTTTTGAATGCTGTGCCGTTTGTTCTGGTTCAATGTCCTGCTGTACCACAGGTGGCCACATGGTGGCTCTGGAGGTTAAAAGAAATAGCCTACCTCACGGAAGCACCTTTGTTTTCTCTCTCAGGCTCATTTACTCAATGTCATCAACAATGGCACTCTGCCGTTTTGACGGTGCTCACCAGGAAACAGCTACACTAATAGGAACGGAGAGACTGAATCTATAACCATGGAGGGTAGATTTGACTGATGCTTGTCAGGGAGAATATATAGGAAACATATAACAGCAGCTTGTTTCTTGTTTCCTGTCAATGTTTGCAGGGCCATGAAAGACAGTCGACTCCGAGTCCACTTCTTTGTTTTCTCACAGTAATGGTCTCTCTCTCCCAACAACAGTATCTGCTTGTGTGCTTGTGTGGTACGTGGGCCTTCTGATTGTTAAATGCACTGACCATGTAGATGTGGGATCTTAATTTAAGCCAGTTTTCTACAGCAGGAAAATAATCCAGCAGCAACAGGAAATATGAATTATTATGTGGATTATAGTTAATTAACATTTTTGTAGTGGTTGATGCATTTTTCGTAAGGGAAAATAAAATCTGAAATTTAAAAGTGTAAATTAAAAAGCCAGAAGCCTTTTTAAACCTCAAATAATCTACACGTTTTAAATGTCCTGCAACAGTGTGATCAAATTAAGATCCTACATCTGTACACAGTGCACACGCACACACACACACACACACACACGCACACACACTTTTAGTCCTCTATATACCATCAAACAAACTATTGTACTGCACACAGACAGATCACTGATAGGTGGCTGCAGGGTGCAGGGCTCTCAGGCCGAAAACCAATTTGTGTTGTGTTAGCTGTTTTTGGGCCCTAGCCCTGCCACAGTAGCTTTTGATCAAGAACAAGCTAGACCGGAAGTTAGGGGACACAGAGAAGCCAACACATCCACCCACCTGCCGGTGCTGCTTAATGATTTCTCTGGGCATTCACCTTTTTAAAAGAGAGAAAACGGTTGACTTTGTCATCTTCACTTTCAACAGGACATGTATGGCAGCTATACTGTCCCCTGACATCATTATGCACCTCACTCTGGGCAGAGAGAGAAGATGTTATTGCTGAGTGGGTGAGACTGTCGCTCCTCTTTTCTCTGTGAGCCTGAGTTTTAACATCACCGTATCAAAGTCAATGAGCCCACAACTAGACATATACACCTCACTGCAGTCACCTTCAGCAGACCAGAACCTCACTCCAATACTGGAGTATCTGCTGAGTGAAGATGCACCACAATCACCCTAAACATGCTTATCTCCCTCTTATAAGGGACTAATATTGCATATCTCTTGGGTAATTACCATAGTAAAAGATCATGTCTGAGCTCAGGGAGCTGAGAGCTGATACTGTATCAAACTCCTTGGCTTTGTTCAACATGTATGTTATTGTAACACATTGAAATGTGTCCAAGTAGCTGCTCCAGTTATGACACGAGGGCTTCAGACGAGCTACACTTGACAGTGTGAGTGGGGTTTGAATTAGAAGTGCTTCCTCTGTGTGTTTTCCTACTTGACAAACACTGCTTTGCGGTCACAGTGGGTGGGTTTTATTGGGGATAGATTTGCGTATAAATGAGGTGCCTGCACAGGACCACTCAGCCGTACAAACAACCTGTTAGATTAGCATAAATCTGTGGACGGGGCCTGATTTGGGCCTGTTAAACACAGATAATGTCAGCCTGATTGATGGGCTGTGTCGGATAGGAGCGTTCACAGCCGAGGAGAGGGGAGAGGAGAGGAGGAGGGTGGGATTGCAGGATATGATGGTGGGGTGTGGTGTGAGGTGGGGGAAAGGAGAGAGGTGGGGTGGAGATCGGAGGAGAGGGGCGGAGAGAGGAGAGGAGGAGGGGGTGGGAGTGCAGGATACGAAGGTGGGGTGTGGTGGGAGGTGGGGGAGAGGAGATGGAAGAGAGAGGGGTTGAAAGTGGAGAGAAGAAGGGTGCAGGGATAGGAGGGAATTAGTCAGTAGAAGGTGGAAAACAAGGGAGATGGTGAAGAGAGAGGGGTTAGAGGTGTGGAAGAGGAGGATGTGGATGGTGACAGGGGGAATGGGGGAGATAATAGTATTTACTCTAAAAGGGTTACTTTATGTGGAAGACAACGTAAAAATGTGTGAGGCCGTGGAGACATTTTGTGACATTACTCCATTTCACCAGAGCAAATATATCCAGACTTATTCTGTTACCTGAAAACATAGAGGCATTTTCTAAATCATTCTGATTTCATTCATGCAGGTCCTCATCAGCTCCATTGTTTAATTCGTTTAGGTGTAGCTCATGTTGCTGTTGTTGTGCTGCGGGTGCAGTCTGTGTCTGTCGTCAACATTGACTGAGCTCCCTCAGACAGAGACAGCAAATGTCTGGCCTTTCGCAGCAGACATGCTAGTCAGTTATTGACAGGGGAAAGACAGGCTTTTTGATAAATTGCACAATTCTGTCTGTCAGAATACATCAGTCGGCTGGCTGCTCCATCAGTTCAAAGGAGCACTGCTTAGTTTGCCACCCAGCAAACACTTGTCTGGTTGTCACAGGAATGTAAATGTGTTTTTATTTCAGCCTGAGCTGAGGTTTATTACAGTAAGACTGCCATTATACCACTTTGCGATCCTGAACAAGACGGTTTAAGAAGAGCACTGTGACATTACATCCTCTGCTCTCAGATACTGTTCGTATTTCTCTGACTCAAGCCAGTGCCCCAGAATCATCTTTATAGATCAGGGACAGTCAAGACAAGACATTGCTTCATGGTTACAGCAGTGATTCATACAAAGATATGAATACGTTATGGAACGCTGTACTTGAAATCAAATCAAATAATATTTTATTTGTCACACGTCTTAAACAACAGGTGTTGTTTGAACACTGAGCTATAGTCAATGAACAGCATTCTCAAGTAGGTATTCCTTTTGTCCAGGTGGGAGAAGGCAGTGTGGAGTGAAATAGAGATTGCGTAATCCTGGGATCTGTTGGGGCAGTAAGCGAATTGGAGAAGGTGCAGGATGTCTGGGATTATGGTGTTGATGTGAGTTTTTCAATGCATTTCATGGCTACAGATGTAAGTGCTACGAGGCGATAGTAATTTAGGTTACCCTGGCGTTCTTGGGCACAGGGACAGTGGTAGTCTGCTTGAAACATATATGTATAACAGACTGGGTCAGGGAGAGGTTGGAAATGTCAGTGAAGACACTTGCCAGCTGTTTAGTGCATGCTCTGAGTATGCATCCTGGTAATCCATCTGGCGCCGTGGCCTTGAGAATGTTAACCTGTTTTAAAGGTCTTACTCACGTCGCCTATAGAGAGCGAGATCACACAGTCGACTTTCCTTTCCTAAAACATGTTTTTCTTTTAAGTCGGATCCAGACTCATACAGTATAGATTGGTGGATGAGGAAAATACTTTAGAGAGAAAAATGAATTGAGAAATTGAGAGAGACACATGGAGAGAGAGCAAGACAGACACACACACAAAGAGAGACACAAAGAGAGACACAGAGAGAGAGAGAGAGACACAGAGAGAGAGAGAGAGACACAGAGAGAGAGAGAGAGAGAGAGAGAGAGAGAGAGAGAGAGAGAGAGAGAGAGAGAGAGAGAGAGAGAGAGAGAGACACAGAGAGAGAGAGAGAGACACACAGAGAGAGAGAGAGAGAGAGACACACAGAGAGAGAGAGAGAGAGAGAGAGAGAGAGACACAGAGAGAGAGAGAGAGACACACAGAGAGAGACACAGAGAGAGAGACACAGAGAGAGAGAGGAGAGAGAGAGAGAGAGAGAGAGAGAGAGAGAGAGAGAGAGAGAGAGAGAGAGAGAGAGAGAGAGAGAGAGAGAGAGAGAGAGAGAGGAGAGAGAGAGAGAGAGGAGAGAGAGAGAGAGAGAGAGAGAGAGAGAGAGAGGAGAGAGAGAGAGAGAGAGAGAGAGAGAGAGAGAGAGAGAGAGAGAGAGAGGAGAGAGAGAGAGAGAGAGAGAGAGAGAGAGAGAGAGAGGAGAGAGAGAGAGGAGAGAGAGAGAGAGGCAGGCAGGCAGGCAGGCAGGCAGGCAGGCAGGCAGGCAGGCAGGCAGGCAGGCAGGCAGGCAGGCAGGCAGGCAGGCAGGCAGGCAGGCAGGCAGGCAGGCAGGCAGGCAGGCAGGCAGGCAGGCAGGCAGGCAGGCAGGCAGGCAGGCAGGCAGGCAGGCAGGCAGGCAGGCAGGCAGGCAGGCAGGCAGGCAGGCAGGCAGGCAGGCAGGCAGGCAGGCAGGCAGGCAGGCAGGCAGGCAGGCAGGCAGGCAGGCAGGCAGGCAGGCAGGCAGGCAGGCAGGCAGGCAGGCAGGCAGGCAGGCAGGCAGGCAGGCAGGCAGGCAGGCAGGCAGGCAGGCAGGCAGGCAGGCAGGCAGGCAGGCAGGCAGGCAGGCAGGCAGGCAGGCAGGCAGGCAGGCAGGCAGGCAGGCAGGCAGGCAGGCAGGCAGGCAGGCAGGCAGGCAGGCAGGCAGGCAGGCAGGCAGGCAGGCAGGCAGGCAGGCAGGCAGGCAGGCAGGCAGGCAGGCAGGCAGGCAGGCAGGCAGGCAGGCAGGCAGGCAGGCAGGCAGGCAGGCAGGCAGGCAGGCAGGCAGGCAGGCAGGCAGGCAGGCAGGCAGGCAGGCAGGCAGGCAGGCAGGCAGGCAGGCAGGCAGGCAGGCAGGCAGGCAGATAGATGCTTCTCTGTGTTTAGAGGACTTCTGCCCCTGTGACCTCATTATGCCACCAGGAGGCAGCGTGCTCTTTGTTCTCCTTACTGCCTGTGACAGAGCACTCCGCCTCCCCAGCTTCCTGAATCTCTCCCTCTCCCTCTCCCTCTTCCTCTCGCACGCTCTCTCTCTCTCTCTCTCTACTTTACCCATGGTAGAAAAAAACAAGATTGTTTTTCAGATGGGGCGCTAGCTATCCCTTCTTTACCCAGGCATTGGTATGCAGACTGTGGTACAGGATGCCACACTAACAATGGGATTTTTTTTTAAGGGAATTTTGTGTTTGAGATAGATGTGAGAAATGGGATGGTGTGTGTGTGTGTGTTTGTGTGTGTGCATTTGTGTACCGTTTGTGTGTGTGTGTGTGTGTGTGTGTGTGTGTGTGTGTGAGCATCTATAGGTGTAATCCACCAGCTCCTTGTGCCCCTGGGGAGATTGGGACAGAGGACTGAGGAAAATGAAAACAGAGGGATGATGGCGGAGGAGTGCCCTCTGAGAGCGAGGGATCATTGGGAGGGCTTTCTGGAGAAGAGAACAAACAAACCTTAAATCAGGAAAGATGAGGGGGGCCATGGCCTGTCGAAATAGAACCTTCTATTGAGTGTGCATGTGTTTGTGTGTGTGTTAGAAAGGTTACTATGCTCATTCAACTCAGGGTTAAGCATGAAATGATTTGAACTTTAAACAAAGTGTTGTGAAATCTGACTTTAGCGTAGATGTAACATAGTGTAAATGGATTCATATTGAACATGTACAGACAGTTTGTATCCCACACTCAAACATTTCCCTCTGTCGTACTCCCACACAAATGTGTTGCAACCTTGTGTACGGACTACTGTAAAACCACACAAAACATCTGGGTAGAAATCTAAACACCTAAAGGTTATATTCATCAATAAGAAATAGCCACGAGAGAATTAAATCCAAGGAGTAAACAGAAGGGTAAAATTGTTAGGCTTCATTATGTGGAGAGTTTTATAAAATAATTTGTAACCAATGGCAGGTTGTGAGCATGTTGATAAATATTGAAATGTTACAGTTTGGTTATCCTTATACAGTACATACAAGGACAAATCATCAGAAATAGGGGTATTGTAAACCAGTTGGCTACTGTGAAAACATATCATGGTGTTGGATGCCATTTCTGACCCACGCAAAATTGTAAAAGATCACCTTTTCTACGTGACTTGTCAACTGATACAGTATCTCCTGTCTCTCTGCTTGACATCCATCAGCTTATCAATGACATTCAGATAATGAGTGGAGTATATTATATACAACCCAGGTATTTCAGCAGGGCATTGTACACTACAATATCATTCCAAATGGTAGCACATAGAGTGACTCTTTACACTTTGTAACTGATAATGATGTAGAATGATGGTGTAGTATTTATAACCACATCTATATATATGATTTGGTTTTCACTTCAACATAAAATGTATACATTTATGAAGTAAAAATATAGAAATGTACAGTGTTCAGCAGTTATCAAACTATATACATTAACTAGGCACTACATAATGGTTCAGCAGTTATCCGTTTTTAGTAGTTTGATTAGGTGATAGTTAATTGTATTGTTAACAAATGACAAGAAAATCATATCAAAAGTAGTCTAAATGGACAACTATATTGCATTTTGAAAGCAGAAACTTACAGTAGATTGATCATGTATCCAAATTGAAATATGTATTTTTATTGCAGTGAACAAGTTACTTTGTGAATTTGTTTGTGCTTAGTCAATTGAAAATATGTACCACATACTGGTGAAAATTGCAACAAAGTTATAAAAAAAACTGTATTATGACTAAGAAAAACATTTGGTTTGATTATATCCTCATTTAAATAACGTTAGTAGAATTGTCTTTAGAAGATAACCCTGCACACATGAAAGGTCAGGCTTTTAATGTTAATGATGCTGTTGAGCTGAGAAAGGACCTCAGTGTCGACATAACTGCAGTTACTCTTATATTGAAAATGAAACTGTCTGCCTCTTTAGAATAATTCCTTGTGTTTATACAACTGTAAATAATTCAACAGTTCTTTCTATTGTAAAAACTCTGAATACTCAATGTGTGGTTTTGTCCATTATTGTATTTTGATAGAAGTGGCTGTTTTTAAGTGCAAATATTGAAATACTACTGCACCAGCAACCACATTGAACAATGTTATATGGTCTCTCTCTCTCTCTCTCTCTCAGCCTCCTACCAGGTGAAGCAGGGGACGTGTGAGGTGGTGGCCATCCACCGCTGTTGTAATAAGAACAAGATTGAGGAGCGTTCTCAGACCGTCAAGTGCTCCTGTTTCCCAGGCCAGGTCGCTGGCACAACCAGAACCAGGCCCTCCTGTGTGGAAGGTAAACATACATTGTGTATGTGTGAGAAGATCACACCAGAGCTGTGTTTGAAGGTCTTGATGAATTCACCTCATAGCCAGACACAGGAAGCTGGCACGAGCTTGAATAGTCTCACAAAGTGCTTTAGCTCTCTACTTCATGATAAAGTGGGTCTGTATTTCTCTGTTGTGCACAGTAGTCTGTCCCCCATCCTGTCTTTAGTATATCATGTAACATTAAAGGTTGGGGCCACAGCAGGCTAATGCAGGTAATGGAGGATTATTCTGCACTGTCGCCTTCCTCCTCATATCCCTTAGTGGATTATAAAAGGAAAGGGAAATATACTACATCTGTCAGCCTGATGTTTAAAAGGAATGATTTAATTTGGGAAAACATTCCATTTCACATCTATTCAAGCCTTTCCACCAGATACCAGATGTTCATAGAAGAAATCTCTTGCACTTTGTCATATCACTAGATTCAACATGGTTGGATTATGTTAACACAAATAAGACCCTGCACTAAGAAGAAATATTATATTTATTAAAAGATTGCGGGAAAAGGTTTGTGTGTGTTTGTTTATGTATGTGGAAGAGGGTTGTATGTGTATGTGAGAGAGACTGATGGATTGATGGAAAATTGGAGCGAGATGAAGTTATAAAGGGGATGGAGTTGTTTTAGCGATGCTAGTGAGAGAAAACCCAGGGATCATTTTGATCGAACTTCCATTGCCGTCTGTTGGCTCTAACGGTTTATGCCCTGGAGGGAGAGACAGAGCCACTGAGTGGCCATGTCCGAATACCCATATGTACGTCCTAAATAGTAGATATAAACACAACAGCTCTTTTTTCATTAAACTATTTGTTCTTTCCATGATATTTAAAAATGTTGTTAGTTAAAACAGTACAAAACAATTGATCTCAAACAACATAGTCAAGCTTAACGTTGCACGCAGGCTACGCCTGATTTAGAATTACCTCATGATTTACCCACCATTTACCAAGAGACTTTTATATTATATTTTTATTTTTTTATTTTTATATCTATATTTTTCGTAGTTGTCTATTTACCACCACAAACCAATGCTGGCACTAAGACCGCAATCAGTGAGCTGTATAGGGCCAAAGGCAAACAAGAAAATGCACATCAAGAGGCAGTGCTCCTAGTGGCCATTGATTTTAATGCAGGGAAACTGAAATTCCTTTAACCTGTTGGGGATGGGGGCGCTGTTTAGACTATTTATGCTAATGTGGCTAATTTTTTAAACGGCTTCCCACAAAATCCTTGATCGTACAATATGCATATTATTATTATTATTGGATAGAAAACAGTCTATAGTTTCTATAGGAGTTGAAATTTTGTCTCTAAGTGGAACAGAGCCCATTCTACAGCAATTTCCCTGACATGGAGTCAGATTTGAGAAACGTTGGCCACTTTTCTGAAGTCATTTAAACGGGCACTGTCGTTGCTATGACTATACGGACACTTCTTACGTCTTCCCCTGGATGCCTTTACGTGATGACGATTCCAACGGGCTCGATTGCTCGTTCACAGGCCCTACAAATGAAAAAAACCTTTAGCTAGCAAGTCTTTTCTTGCTGCGTAACGCGCGTGGAAGACACCGACCCTCTCCTGTTCCAAGCGTTAGTTTAGCCTGTTATATTTCTCCGGTCATCTTTTCACTCGTTATAGGAGTTACAAACATCACAAAGTAGTTAATTTAAAGCGTTTTATAGCAATTTATATCCGTTTAGTGCGATTTTGGGACATTTATTTTTGCAACGATGTGAAAAGTTGGTCACGCTTTTCAGTTCATCCCGAACGTAGTTGACATTTCCACATGGCAAGAGGACAGCTTTCCACCAAAAGACGATTTCTCCCAAGAAAGGATCCTTTGCCCAAGATACTGATGGAAGAACAGCTCAAGGTAGGACATTTTTATTATGATAAATCGTGTTTCTGTCGAAACATTTTAGTGGCTTAGGACGCCATGTTTTTTGACGTAGCTTCGCTTGGCGCAAACTGTATTGAAAAGTAAGGATAAATTAAAAAATGTAATAACGCAATTGTATTAAGAATTAAATTGTCTATCAATCCCTGTCCACCCTATATTTTTTAGTCACGTTTATGAGTATTTATGTATAAGAGTAGATCACTGTCTAAGTGGCGCAAGGACGTTTTCTTTACCAGCTTGTCTACATTTCACATTGTCTAACCATGATTTTGGTGGCTAAATATAAACATTTTCGATCAAACTGTATATGCATGTTGTAATGTGATGTTACAGGAGTGTCATCGGAAGAATTCTGAGAAGGTTAGTGAAAAAATTAATATCTTTTGGCGATGTTGACTTTTATCGCTCACTTTGGCTAGAATCAATGCTGGGCTGCTAATTGCTATGTGCTAAGCTAATATAACGATTTATTGTGTTTTCGCTGTAAGACACTTAGAAAATCTGAAATATTGTCTGTATTCACAGGATCTGTGTCTTTCGATTCGTGTATGCTGTGTATTTTTACGAAATGTTTGATGATTAGTAGTTAGGTAAACACGTTGCTCATTGTAATTATTCTAGTCCATTTGTGATGGTGGGTGCAATTGTAAACTATGCCATATACCTGAAATATGCACTTTTTTCTAACAAAACCTATCCCATACCATAAATATGTTATCAGACTGTCATCTAATGAGTTTTTTTGTTGGTTAGGGGCTATAAATATCTTAGTTTAGCCGAATTGGTGATGGCTACTGGTGTTGGTGGACAAATAAAAGATGGTGGAATATGCTAATGTGTTTTTAGGTAATAGATGTACATCTTTACATATTGTGTCTTCCCTGTAAAACATTTTAAAAATCGGAAATGTTGACTGGATTCATAAGATCTGTGTCTTTCATTAGCTGTATTGGACTTTAATGTGTGAAAGTTAAATATTTTAAAAAAATATTTTTTTTGAATTTCGCGGCACTGGTTTTTCAGTGGGGGGGGGGGGGGAGTGCCGCTAGCGCCACGCTGATCCTAGACAGGTTAAGCAAAGGATCTTTTTTCCATGTCACCTGTGCAAATAGAGGCGACAAAACTCTAGATCACCTTTCCTGCACACAGAGACACATACAAAACTCTAGATCACCTTTACTCCACACACAGAGACACACACAAAACTCTACTCCACACACAGAGACACATACAAAACTCTAGATCCCCTTTACTCCACACACAGAGACACATACACAACTCTAGATCACCTTTACTCCACACACAGAGACACATACAAAACTCTAGATCACCTTTACTCCACACACAGAGACACATATAAAACTCTAGATCACCTTTACTCCACACACAGAGACACATACAAAACTCTAGATCACCTTTACTCCACACACAGAAACACATACAAAACTCTAGATCACCTTTACTCCACACACAGAGACACACACAACACTCTAGATCACCTTTACTCCACACACAGAGACACATACACAACTCTATTCCACACACAGAAACACATACAAAACTCTAGATCACCTTTACTCCACACACAGAGACACATACACAACTCTAAATCACCTTTACTGCACACAGAGACACATAAAAAACTCTAGATCACCTTTACTCCACACACAGAGACACATACACAGCTCTAGATCACCTTTACTCCACACACAGAGACATACAAAACTCTAGATCACCTTTACTCCACACACAGAAACACATACAAAACTCTAGATCACCTTTACTCCACACACAGAGACACATACACAACTCTAAATCACCTTTACTGCACACAGAGACACATAAAAAACTCTAGATCACCTTTACTCCACACACAGAGACACATACAAAACTCTAGATCACCTTTACTCCACACACAGCTACACATAAAAAACTCTAGATCACCTTTACTCCACACACAGAGACACATATAAAACTCTAGATCACCTTTACTCCACACACAGAGACACATATAAAACTCTAGATCACCTTTACTCCACACACAGAGACACATACAAAACTCTAGATCCCCTTTACTCCACACACAGAAACACACACACAACTCTAGATCACCTTTACTGCACACAGAGACACATATAAAACTCTAGATCACGTTTACTGCACACACAGAGACACATACAAAACTCTAGATCACCTTTACTGCACACAGAGACACATATAAAACTCTAGATCACCTTTACTCCACACACAGAGACACACACACAACTCTAGATCACCTTTACTGCACACAGAGACACATATAAAACTCTAGATCACGTTTACTGCACACACAGAGACACATACAAAACTCTAGATCACCTTTACTGCACACAGAGAAACACATACAAAACTCTAGATCACCTTTACTGCACACAGAGAAACACATACAAAACTCTAGATCACCTTTACTCCACACACAGAGACACATACACAGCTCTAAATCACCTTTACTCCACACACAGAGACACATATAAAACTCTAGATCACCTTTACTCCACACACAGAGACACATATAAAACTCTAGATCACCTTTACTGCACACAGAGACACATACAAAACTCTAGATCACCTTTACTGCACACAGAGACACATATAAAACTCTAGATCACCTTTACTGCACACAGAGACACACACAAAACTCTAGATCACCTTTACTGCACACAGAGACACATACAACGCTCTCCCTCACCCTCAGTTTGGCAAATCTGACTAACTATATCCTCCTGAATCCTGCTTACAGGCAAAAACTCAAACAGGAAGTACCAGTGGGAGTGGTCAGATGAAGCGGATGCTAAACTACAGGACTTTATCACTAGCAAAGACTGGAATATGTTCCGGTGTTCATCTGATAACATTGAGGAGTTTACCACATCAGTCACCGGCTTCATTAATAAGTGCATCGACAACGTCATCCTCACAGTGACTGTACTACATATCCCAAACAGAAGCCATGAACTACAGGCAACATCTGCACTGAGCTAAAGCTAGACCTGCCACTTTGAAGGAGCTGGACACTAATCCGGACGCTTATAATAAATCCCTCTACGACCTCAGGCGACCCATCAAACGGTCAAAACATCAACACAGGACTAAGATCGAATCCTACTGCGCCGGTTCTGATGCTCGTCGGATGTGGCAGGGCTTGCAAACTATCACGGATTATAAAAATATCAACCTCTCCCTGACCTTGTTTGTAATACTTACATGTTTCAAGCAGAGTACCATAGTCCTGTGCCCAAGAACGCCAAGGTCACCTGTCTAAATGACTATCGCCTCGTAGCACTCACACCTGTAACCAGGAAATGCTTTTAAAAGATGGTCATGGCTCACATCAACATTGACTATAGCGCAGCATTCAACACCATAGTGCCCTCCAAGCTCATCAATAAGTTGAGGACACTGGGACTGAACACCTCCCTCTGCAACTGGATCCGGCCACCCCCAGGTGGTGAGGGTAGGCAACATCACATCCGCCACGCTGACCCTCAACACGAGGGAACCTCAGGGGTGCGTGCTTAGTCCCCTCCTGTACTCCCTGTTCACCCACAACTGGGTCGCCACACATGACTCCAACACCATCATTAAGTTTGCTGATGACACAATGAAGGTTGGCCTAATCACCGATGACATTGAGACAGCCTATAGGGAGGAGGTAATTGACATGGCAGTGGGGTGCCAGGAAACCGAACCTCTCCCTCAACGCCAGCAAGACAAAAGAGCTGATTGTGGACTACAGAAAATGGAGGGCCGAGCATGCCCCCATTCACATCGACAGTGCTGTACTGGAGTGGGTCGAGAGCTTCAAGTTGCTCTGTGTCCACATCACTAATAATTATCACGTTCCACACACACCAACACAGTGGTGAAGAAGGCACAACAATGCCTCTTCCCCCTCAGGATGTTGTAAAGATTCGGCATGGGCCATCAGATCTTTTAAACGTTCTACAGCTGCACCATTGAGAGCATCTTGACTAGCTTCATCATTGATTGGTTTTCTTGTGAAAAAACCCCCGATTGAATATATTTTAATAAATGTTCATGTCAATGACTCAAACCTCTTTAAATCAAAGTGATTAATCGTGATAAAAAAATAAAGCTAAAAGGAAATTATATGAATGGATTACATACACTCAATTAGTATTTGATCGCATTGCCTTTAAATTGTTTCACATGGGTCAATTGGGACAAAGCTTTAACTTCCTGACTGATGTCTTGAGATGACGCTTCAATATATCCACAAAATTTTCCATCCTCATGATGCCATCTATTTTGTGAAGTGCACCAGTCCCTCCTGCAGCAAAGCACCACAACATGATGCTGCCACCCCCGTGCTTCACTGTTGGGATGGTGTTCTTCGGCTTGCAAGCCTCCCCCTTTTTCCTCCAAATATAACAATGGTCATTGTGGCCAAACAGTTCCATTTTTGTTTCATCAGACCAGAGGACATTTCTCCAAAAAGTACGATCTTTGTCCCCATGTGCAGTTGCAAACCGTAGTCTGGCTTTTTTTATGGCTCTTTTGGAGCAGTGGCTTCTTCCTCGCTGAGCGGCCTTTCAGGTTATGTCTATATGGGACTTGTTTTACTGTGGATATAGATACTTTCCTGCCTGTTTCCTCCAGCATCTTCACAAGGTACTTTTCTGTTGTTCTGGAATTGTTTCGCACTTTTCGCACCAAAGTACGTTCATCTCTAGGAGAAAGAACGCGTCTCCTTCCTGAGCGGTATTACATTTACATTTACATTTTAGTCATTTAGCAGAGCGACTTACAGTAGAGTGCATACATTTTTATTACATTTTTACATTTCATTACATTTTACATACTGAGACAAGGATATCCCTACCGGCCAAACCCTCCCTAACCCGGACGACGCTATGCCAATTGTGCGTCGCCCCACGGACCTCCCGGTTGCGGCCGGCTGCGACAGAGCCTGGGCGCGAACCCAGCCCAGCCTGGGCGCGAACCCAGAGACTCTGGTGGCGCAGCTAGCACTGCGATGCAGTGCCCTAGACCACTGCGCCACCCAGGAGGCCAGCTGCGTGGTCCCATGGTGTTTATACTTGCGTACTATAATTTGTACAGATGAACGTGGTACCTTCAGGAGTTTGAAAATTGCTCCCAAGGATGAACCAGACTTGTGGAGGTCTACACTTTTTTTCTGAGGTCTTGGCTGATTTCTTTTGATTTTCCCATGATGTCAAGCGAAGAGGCACTGAGTTTGAAGGTAGGCCTTTAAATACATCCACAGGTACACCTCCAATTGACTCAAATGATGTCAATTAGCCTATCAGAAGCTTCTGAAGCCATAACATCATTTTCTGAAATGTTCCAACCTGTTTAAAGGCACAGTCATCTTAGTGTAAACTTCTGACCCACTGGAATTGTGATACAGTGAATGATAAGTGAAATAATCTGTCTGTAAACAATTGTTGAAAAAATGACTTGTGTCATGCACAAGTAGATGTCCTAACCAACTTGCCAAAACTATAGTTTGTTTACAAGAAATTTGTGGAGTGGTTGAAAATTTGTTTTAATGACTCCAACCTAAGTGTATGTAAACCTCCGACTCCAACTGCATATACATATATTTTGTTTTGTTTTTGTTTGTAAGTATGTGTTGGGCTTTTCGTTACACCTGCATTAACATCTGCTAAATATGTGTATGTGACCAATCATTTATTTTATAGATTGTTTGTTTGTATGTGTTGTGCTTTAGTTGAGATTATTCTTTACAAAGTCAAGTATATTTGTCCAATTGTTCTTTGACTAGAACCATTCATTCTCGCTGTTGATAATTCTAATGTTATAACTCCCAATAGTAACTGTAACCACTGGTGAATTGGGATAGAGTGGGGAGATTGCCAACATATTTTATTTTTGCGTCACTGCTGCCTGCATGCGAGAAGTAATCGCCTCTGACTGATTGAGAGATTCAAGGAGCTATCATCGTTAAGTAACAGCAGATGTAACACATTGAATATTGACATTCATACACTTCTAAATTCATTTTGTAACTTTGTCCAAGAAGCATTTGACTGCAGGACACTCCCACATCATAGGGGACACAGTTGGGAGTTGGGGCTAATTTCCTCGTAAAACTTCTGTGAACAAACTTAAAATGTATAAATTGATTGTTTGGATTACGGTATGCCAAGGTCATTTTCTTCCTCATTCTGTTCCAGTAAAAGAGTCGTTCAGATTCACGTAGATCTGTGGACCATAGTTTAATGGCTATCTCAGAATATTAGCTTTCCAAAAGTTGTTTGTATATTATGGAGATCAGCCATTTAAGCAGCCCATAAATCCCATCATTGGATGGTTTGGTAGTTAGATTTCCCAAGGGACACCATAGGCCAGCATAGCTGACCTAACTAAATATAGAAAGAAAGAGTTGCCTGGTAATATGTATATTTATTTCAAATCTTGGAATGTTCATGATATCGGCAAGGGTACGGAATCTACATGCAAAAGGTATGCCATTTTTTTGGTCTGATTACGTCTTTATTCATGATATCCATGCATTTAGTAAAAAAAAAAGAAGGTGTTTGTCTGCCTCTGTTATTGCCGTATTGGCTTATCCAATCCAAACTTCTTCTTAACTAAGCTATCTAGAAGGTATTGGTAAACTATGATAAATTCTGTGACCACCTAATGCCTTGAGCAATGAATGCCTGCTTAACATCACATTGAGTGATAGGCTACTCATTCGGTACAAGAGCTATTAGGAATAGAGAGAGGAGAGGGGAATAGAGAGAGGAGAGGGAAAGAGAGAGGGGAAGAGATAGAGGAGAGGGAAAGAGAGAGAGGAGAGGGGAAGAGAGAGAGGAGAGGGGAATAGAGAGAGGAGAGGGGAAGAGAGAGAGGAGAGGGGAATAGAGAGAGGAGAGGGGAAGAGAGAGAGGAGGGGGGAAGAGAGAGAGGAGAGGGGAATAGAGAGAGGAGAGGAGAGGGTGAAGAGAGAGCGAGGAGAGGGGCAGAAAGAGAGGAGAGGGGAAGAGAGAGAGGAGAGGGGAACTGATGCCAGTGGAGATACATGAATTGTGCAAGATGGGAACAGTGAAAACAGAGCGATGTCTAAATAAAAAATGTGGGTAATTCATATATTAATCTATTGTTCATAACCCTATGCTGCCATATCACCTGAGCATGTGCTATGCAAGTCAGAGGCAAAAAATATCCGCTGGAGGAAGATTTAGATAGGCCTCTCATAAACACAAATTAAAATGTGATGTCAGCAATCAGCATAATCACACTAAAATGTCTAATGGTTGTACATGTCATCTTCATCATATGCTATTATCGCATAGCTGTCTATCCCCCTTAAAACGTTCCTTGTCAATTCATTTGATAGGCTACATTGTTTTAGCATTATCCTATAGGCCTATAGGTTTTTAATGGCCAACATTTTTAGGAAAGGATAAGTGTGACTCTTTTCAGGAAACTAGTTCTATGTTGGGCGTCATTACTTCACAGGAGTGCCATTTGAACGTAAACTTTTTTTTAAAACTAAATGCGTTTTTTTGGGGCAGAAATGCCTTCTGGAACATGTAAACTTTCATGTGCCTTATTATTTTATTGTTTTATCAAACCTTTATTTAACTGGGCAAGTCAGTTAAGAACACATTTTTATTTTACTTTGATGTCCTACCATGGCCAAACCCTCCCCTACCCGGACGATGCTGAGCCAATTGTGCACCACCCTATGGGACTCCCGATCACGAGCACGGGATCGAACAAGGGTCTGTAGTGATGCCTTTAGCACTGAGATGCAGTACCTTCGACCGCTGCGCCACCCGGGGGCCCGCTGCGCCACTAGACTTAATAACAAACTTGTATGCAATCTGTAAATACAAATAAATTGTTAAATTACGAGCCTAGTTGGTTTAGATACAGAAAAAGTCAGGAACCTTCCCGCTAGCCATGATTGGCTGAAAAAATGGGTAGGCTAGACATGCTGAGAGATGAGTTCGGATTGGTCTACCATGTAGCAAGCCTATAACATGAGCTGGTCAGTATTTGTAGGTAATCCTTTCTAATGCTGCTTTAAAAATATATATATCACGTAGTAGAACTGCAAAGGTGTTGCTCTCCCCTTTCTGGAGGAACGAGTTTTGAAATCAGTTGAATGAACAGTGGAACACACTCGTAGAATAAACCAGCCTTTAGTCTTGAAATCTTTGGTTGTTTAGTACATGGCCTCACATGTGAATCCTTAAAAAGCTGGGTGGGGCTAAAGCTTAAGAGGGTGTGAAAGATGCTGAATAGGTGTAGACAAAGAAGACATCTCCAGTAGGTGTACCAAAATATTCAAGGGACATTTTCTCAAAAGTGAGCTTACAAGTCTATCTACTTTCAAAGCAGAATTACTTTCCCATTGTTCCTCAACTGTAGTGTATGATATAGAATTTTCTAGCTCTTAGTCTCTACTTTTATTCAATGTAAAAAACAGCATTTCAAATTATGCTATGTAAGACAGAATTGAGCCGGTCGGTGACAAATGAGATTAGCTGTTGTGTGTTTGAGTTGCGCTGGTGGCTTTGATTGATGGGTCCTTTTGACGTGTGTGTGTGTGTGTGTGTGTGTGTGTGTGTGTGTGTGTGTGTGTGTGTGTGTGTGTGTGTGTGTGTGTGTGTGTGTGTGTGTGTGTGTGTGTGTGTGTGTGTGTGTGTGTGTGTGTGTGTGTGTGTGAGAGTTTGTTTGCTAATTCTCTCAATGTCCATTAAGACATTTTCCTAAAGTAAATTCATTAATTTTGGTTGTTATCAATTATCAATTTGGCCGAGAGTTCGGCCATGGTCCTGATATTGTCACTCCTTCCGCGGAGTGACAATAGCCTGCTACACACATGCATCCAGTTCTAGGCTGTGGCTCAATGTATTGAATAATAAAAATAATAAAAAGATTAATAACAAAATATTAAAATCACACACGTAAACGCTTTCACACGCAAACGTACAGTATATATTTTTATTCACAACTTCATCACGGTGTTAGTAAGGCGTTCAGTCGTCCCCTTCGGTTTATTTATGGCCTGTATCACCCCTCATGCACGCACGCACGCACGCATACACACGCATACACACACACACACACACACACACACACACACACACACACACACACACACACACACACACACACACACACACACACACACACACACACACACACACACACACACACACACACACACACACACACACACTCAACTCTAACTCTGTCTCACAACCAATCCAGATGCATTAACCCCCCTCCAGTGGAAAATAGATAGGTTTCACGTACGTGAGCGGAGAGGATGAATCAAACAGAACAGAAATGTGTAGACAGACAGACCCGCAGCGACTGGTAAAGTAACCTCAGACTCTAGCATTAATGTCTCTGTTTAGCTTCTTCCATGCGTCTCTTTTCTTAGAAAGAGGTTGTTCTAGGCTGGCAAGGTCAGGTCAGCTCCAGTGAAGACTGAACCTCCAGTCAAAAAGCTGCTTTATGTCTCAGATACAGATGTGGAGACCTTGGAGGGGGACTTAGTCATTGTACTGTGTATGAAGGACAAAAGCATTGAACTGATGGGAGATTTGCAAATCAAGGGCATCTTACAGTTATTAAGTACAGTTGTTGCTTGTAAATTATGTCATTTTATGACAAACTACCGTAACACTGTCAATGTTCAACAACAATACTTAAATAAACTATTGCATAGTGATCATGGTATGAATGTTGTCATATGAATGCTTTTTTCTCTATTCATTTTCACACACATCAAACACATGGGATGCTTTTCCTATAGCTGACCAATAGAGGACACTCTTTACCAGTCATATGTCTTGTAGTAGACTGCTGGTACCCAAAGCTAGGGAGAAGCCAGAGATCTGTCATGCATCTTTTAACCTGATGGAAAATAATGATGAAGAGAAATAATATAACTATGATTTGATGTATGTTAGGTATTGGTTAAGAGCCAAAACCCTCGATTAATAAACATACATACAGTACACAGAAAAGCTCTTTTCCCTCCTAACATCTACAATGTCAGAGGGAGCTAGTCCACTGTGGACATGGCTATTAAAATATCATTAGAGTCTGCTGCCAGGCACTGTGGCCTCTCAGGTAATGGAGAAAGAGAGAGAGAACGACAGAGGCTCTTTCCACTATCGTCCATGATGTTATGGTGTAGTCCCTCTGGGGCAGCTCTCTATGAGGGAGCTGACTGGACTGAGGACTCCAATGTTGTTTTTATTTTGTATTTATTTCACCTTTATTTAGCCAGGTAGGCCGGTTGAGAACAAGTTCTCATTTATAACTGCGACCTGGCCAAGATAAAGCAAAGCAGTGCAACAAAACAACAACACAGAGTTAAACATGGGATAAACAAATGTACAGTCAATACACAATAGAAAATCTGTATACAGTATGTGCAAATTAAGTAAGGAGGTAAGGCAATAAATAGGCCATAGTGGCGAAGTAATTACAATTTAGCAATTAACATTGGAGTGATAGATGTGCAGATGAGGATGTGCAAGTAAAAATACTTGTGTGCAAAAGAGCAGAAAAAACTAAAAGCAAATATGCGGATGAGGTAGGTAGTAGGTTAGATGGGCTATTTACAGATGGGCTGTGTACAGCTGCAGCGATCGGTAAGCTGCTCTGACAGCCGATGCTTGAAGTTAGTGAGGGAGATATAAGTCTCCAACTTCAGTGATTTTTGCAATGCGTTCCAGTCATTGGCAGCAGAGAACTGGAAGGAAAGGTGGCCAAAAGAGGTTTTGGCTTTGGGGATGACCAGTGAAATATACCTGCTGGAGCGCGTGCTACGGGTTGGTGTTGCTATGGTGACCAGTGAGCTGAGATAAGGTGGAGCTTTGCCTAGCAAAGACTTATAGATGACGTGGAGCCAGTGGCTTTGGCAGCGAATATATAGCGAGGAACAGCCAACGAGAGCATACAGGTCGCAATGGTGGGTAGTGTATGGGGCTTTAGTGACAAAACGGATAGCACTGTGATAAACTGCATCCAATTTGCTGAGTAGAGTGTTGGAGGATATTTTATAAATGACATCGCCGAAGTCATGGATCGGCAGGATAGTCAGTTTTACGAGGGTATGTTTAGCAGCATGAGTGAAGTAAGCTTTGTTGCGAAATAGGAAGCCGATTCTAGATTTCATTTTGGATTGGAGATGCTTAATATGAGTCTGGAAGGAGAGTTTACAGTCTAGCCAGACACCTAGGTATTTATAGTTGTCCACATATTCTAAGTCAGAACAGTCCAGAGTAGTGATGCTAGGCGGGCGGGCAGGTGTGGGCAGCGATCGGTTGAAGAGCATGCATTTAGTTTTACTTGTATTTAAGAGCAGTTGGAGGCCACGGAAGGAGTGTTGTATGGCATCAAAGCATGTTTGGAGGTTGCGTAACACAGTGTCCAAAGAAGGGCCAGATGTATACAGTATGGTGTCGTCTGCGTAGAGGTGGCTCAAAGAATCACCCGCAGCAATAGCGACATCTTTTATATATACAGAGAAAAGAGTCAGCCAGAGAATTGAACCCTGTGTCACCCCCATTGAGACTGCCAGAGGTCCAACAGGCCAACAGGCCCTCCGATTTGACACACTGAACTCTATCAGAGAAGTAGTTGGTGAACCAGGCGAGGCAGTCATTAGAGACACCAAGGCTGTTGAGTCTGCCGATAAGAATACGGTGATTGACAGAGTCGAAAGCCTTGGCCAGGTCGATGAAGACTGCCGCACAATACTGTCTTTTATCAATGGTGGTTATGATATCGTTTAGGACCTTGAGCGTGGCTGAGATACACTCGTGACCAGCTCGGAAACCGGATTGCATAGCGGAGAAGGTACGGTGGGATTCGAGATGGTTGGTGATCTGTTTGTTCACTTGGCTTTCGAAGACCTTAGAAAGGCAGGGTAGGATAGATGTAGGTCTGTAACAGTTTGGGTTTAGAGTGTCTCCCCCTTTGAAGAGGGGGATGACTGCGGCAGCTTTCCAATCTTTAGGTGCTGCTGTGTTAAACTTTGACCCTCAGTTAACATATACTGTTACAGTACAAGTCTCTTTCTTTTCTCTCTCAATCTCTCCCCCCTAAATGTTTGTAGGCCTATATAGTTATATAGTTCATGATTATAAAGGTGAAGTGCAGTAAAACATGTCTTATATAACAAACTATCACTATAGATACTGTCTCCACTGTGTGAGTGGCACATCACTCACAGTAACAGTAGAAGTCCTGACGTAACGGCTCAGAACCATAAAGTATCCTCGGCAGACTGACGTCCATACTCTGTCACCAGCCAGATGGCCTTCCCCTCACCTTCTATGGTGTACTGGTGATGAGTGTTCTACGGTTTAGATGAGGGACGTCTACATTAAATGTAAAAGACTGCAGTTTCCAACAGCTCTACATTGGAAAGACATTCTGAAAATAGTCAGTCCATTACTGATGGTCAATGAAAGAGACATGTGCTGAATGGTCTGGTCCATTACTGGTCGTTAAGTCCCACCTATTATCAATATGCTAGATTACTAAAGAGCACCTGCTAACATTTTCCTTGATTACTGTATATCAGAATATCACCGCTTTTTCCCTCTTCTTTTGTTATTTTCTTGAAGTGCATTCCCTTTGGGCTTTACATGGGAAATACTGTTTTTATCTGTGTGGTGGTAAATAACGACTGGATTGGAGGTAGAAGCAGAGGGTGAGAAGTCCCCTGAGGACTTCATTCCTGCTGCAGGCGGCTCACGGCTCTTAAATTCAGTCTCTGGGGTGAAACGCATAATGGCCAATAAGCAAAGGTCGAGGAGATCACCTCTATTTATCAGGATGCTCCGTAGGGATGTCCATGTGGAGAGTTGGGCGCTCGGTGCCTGCACTGGATTATACTACATTATTATACAACATTATCCTGTGTCAAAGTCAGCATTACCAGCCAAGTCAATATGGATGTAAATCAGGCCATTTCAGGTTGGGCAGTGCAGGGTGGGGGAGGAGAGGCATAATCTAATAGAGCAGCGTGAATGGATTTAGATCGCTGAGCTTGGCTTCGGTGGGGGACTCTGTGTGAGGTGCTGTGTTATTGAGCTCTCTCCTCAATGCTGGTTTTCTCTTAACTAATAGGACCCCGCTGTTCATCTATGTGATTACGCTCAGGTGTGTGTGTGTGTGTGTATGGCATTGTGAGTCTGAATCTGTTTCTGCACACACGGAGACACACACTTAACCTGCTGTTTTGACAGGCAGTGTATTCACAGGCTGAATGAATCTGCTGTGACCTGTGACATTTGTCAGTGCTGCGGTGGATTGACATCATCTCTGTGTAATCTTCTAGGCAGACTTCAGGTATGGCTCCCCCACAGACCTTATTTAGATAGACACACCCTGAGACAAGCCACAAACAACAACACTAAGTCACTCACTGTTACGGCATTCATAGAAGGTGCCATTGACATCTGCTTTCAACAGAGTTACT